>NC_083590.1:31115431-32344181 GCF_027579695.1 Neoarius graeffei | reverse complement strand
GACCCATCCAATCTAGCTTGAATAGCTGCATCCCCCCAAATGGAAATCAGCTCCCTAACCTCTGCGTCCTTCCATTGAGAAGATTCAGAACCTTCACAGCCCGAAGCGTCCCTCACACTGATGTCATGCGCAGGGGCGCAGATACGTTTTTTGAACTGGGAGGGACAAAAAACTGGGGGGGACAAAGATGCCAGCAAACCAACTCCAACCCCGATATGCCTGTCAAACTTGTTGTGGGTTACCATAGCAACCAAGCTCGAGCTCGCAACCTGTGCAGTCTGCGCAGCTCAACCAACCGAATATCAGTCTGTGTTTTGTTTTATGTGAGTTGTTGCAACTATGTATACACTGCCGTGCACCTCAATAAACCGAATGGTAATTAGTCTTTTGATTTTTCCGTGAGGTTTGCCTTATGCAAAGAAAGACAGCATAGACGTTTTTTCCTCCCTATAAGTGGGGGGGACCGAACGAGGTGAATTTAAATCTGGGTGGGACGAGTCCCACCCTCTATCTGCGCCCGTGATTATGCGCCATGTTGTTGTAACTTTTTTTGAGAGACCCGCCGCCTACTTCAGCGCAGAATAGTGACGTTTGTGGCTTGTTGATGACGTGTAAGTCGGATGAATGCGACCTGGCGGTTCAGACTGAAGTCGCATATGAAAAGAGCGGATAGGAATCGGAATTAGGACCACATATCCAAACGGCCTGGGTCGGATTTGAAAAAATCGGATCTGTGTCGTTCATATTGTCAATAAAAGATCGGATACAGGTCACATATGGGCGAAAAGATCGGATTTGAGTCACTTCAGCCTGCAGTGTGAACGTAGCCTAAATTGACCGTAGGTGTGAATGTGAGTGTGAATGGTTGTCTGTGTCTATGTGTCAGCCCTGTGATGACCTGGCGACTTGTCCAGGGTGTACCCCGCCTTTCGCCTGTAGTCAGCTGGGATAGGCTCCAGCTTGCCTGCGACCCTGTAGAACAGGATAAAGCGGCTAGAGATAATGAGATGAGATTTTGTACAAAATTTTTATTTATCGAATTTGCAAAAAATAAAAATGCCCCGTTTCTCAAAATCCAGTGAATGTGGATAGAATAAAAGAGTTACGATGAGACAGAGTGGAATAATTGTTAAATATATTTTATATTTTACACACACACACACACACACACACACACACACACACACACACACACACACACACACACTACTGTGCAGAAGTTTTAGGCACATGTCAAGAAATGCTCTAGACCAAAAATGGCTTAAAAATAATGACATGAAATGTTTCAACATTAAAAATATACTATAAACAGTAATCAATAAGCCATAATAAATGAAACAAAGTCAATATTTGGAGTGAGACGACCCTTTGCTTCCTAAAATAATTAAAAAAAAAAGTCATCTGAGGTACGAATGCAGTTTGATGCGGAAATGAGCTGTAGGTTTTACTGAGCATCTTCCAGAACCAGCCACAGTTCTTCTGGACACTTTGACTGTCACACTCGCTTCTTCATTTTGCACCAAAACCCAGCAGCCTTCATTATGTTTTCTTTTTTAATCTGAATATGCTGCTCAGATACAAACTTTTCACCACCCGTAACATTTAACTTTGTGCTGGAAAACAAATGTTTGGACTCTAAAATGTTTTTGTACTGACTGGATAATGTAGAAGTCATACTGTATATTTGTATACATCTCTCTCTCTCACACACACACACACACACACACACACACACACACAGAGCAAGTGAACGAAGCTTAATATTTTTTCGACACACAGAAAAAAAGACATCTTGTACATGACAAATCAAGACAAATAAAACATTTAGACATAAACTACTTATTAGGTCTCCGATGCAGGTTTGTATTATAATAAGTGCGTCTCTATTTTACATTTCTGTCTGTTATAAAACAAGGCATATTTGCTCCCTTAATAAATCTAGTTTGGTTGAGGAGATCAACTTCATATTTTGTGCATATGCTATTTAATATGCTCTTTCCAGTAGTATAATTCTTTTTATGGCAGACTTTGTTTGGCAGATTTTCTTTTCTTTTTAATGGCTCATAACTCAAAGTTTGATTTCTTTAAGACAAATACTTAGTTCCCAAAACAGTACTACAATATGAGAAATAAACACTAGAATTTAAAAGCTACAGCATAGTTAAATGTGGAGAAACACAGGGCCAAAAATGCTCCAAAGCACAAATCTATTTGTTTTTTTTTTTAAATATACAGATTTCAACAATACATACACTACCGTTCAAAAGTTTGGGGTCACTTTGAAATGTCCTTATTTTTGAAAGAAAAGCACTGTTCTTTTCAATGAAGATCACTTTAAACTAATCAGAAATGCACTCTATACATTGCTAATGTGGTAAATGACTATTCTAGCTGCAAATGTCTGGTTTTTGGTGCAATATCTCCATAGGTGTATAGAGGCCCATTTCCAGCAACTCTCACTCCAGTGTTCTAATGGTACAATGTGTTTGCTCATTGCCTCAGAAGGCTAATGGATGATTAGAAAACCCTTGTACAATCATGTTAGCACAGCTGAAAACAGTTGAGCTCTTTAGAGAAGCTATAAAACTGACCTTCCTTTGAGCAGATAAAATGAATAGAAAATATAGTCAAGACATTTTTCTGGCCATTTTGAGCATTTAATCGACCCCAATGTGATGCTCCAGAAACTCAATCTGCTCAAAGGAAGGTCAGTTTTATAGCTTCTCTAAAGAGCTAAACTGTTTTCAGCTGTGCTAACATGATTGTACAAGGGTTTTCTAATCATCCATTAGCCTTCTGAGGCAATGAGCAAACACATTGTACCATTAGAACACTGGAGTGAGAGTTGCTGGAAATGGGCCTCTATACACCTATGGAGATATTGCACCAAAAACCAGACATTTGCAGCTAGAATAGTCATTTACCACATTAGCAATGTATGGAGCACTTGCATGTGACGTCACAGGCGATCCAGATTGTGACAGACGCCATCTTGTCGGTCAAACGGCATATTTACGCCTTCTACTTCTACCTTTTCTTCTGGAAAACCCTACTATATACAATTCTACTACAACGGCTGCGGCTACAAGCTCTCCCTACCTGTGCACCTTTTTTATGTTTTTTGTGTGTATTTTTGCGTGTTGTTCATCTGTACCGGACTTCAATATCCACTACAACCGTATGGACTTACTGGACATTGGTTTCCAGCAGAAAATGACGGTTTGTAGCAATTTCCATCGCATGCACAACATTCCGGACGAGAAAAAAAAAAAACATTCCGGACGAGATAGCGAGACCAGCAGGGTCTCCGTGGATTGTTATCGGAAGCAAAGCGAAGGAGGCGGCGCCGGAAGTGGAAGCAAAAGCGAGGCTGTAGAGCCGGCCTGTTGACTAAGCTCAGAAAACAGCTACTCAAACCTCCACTGCTAAGCCTCTATCTCTTCAACGCCAGATCCATGGTAAACAAAACAGACGATTTGGAATTACAGCTGGAATTACCTTATTCTATAATCGGCTGGTCAGTGCTATACTCAATACTTAAGTGACTTACCCGTCCAATGAGGATTCTTGTTTACAAGATGCCACATCTGAGTCGCTGACAAATCCTGAATTTCTGTAAAGATAACTGTCCAGAGATTTATAAGCATGCAGTGCTTCACCACTGAACAGCGAGGGAAAGTTAATGAGGTAATTATACACGTCCGGGTATTCCGCTGGCAGTTCCATATCCACTGACACGGTCGTGAAAACTCCGTCCGGAAAGCCATAAGGGTCACTAATCTGTAGATCGTTTATTTTAGACATATATCTAGTTATCTGTTCATTAGAAAAATGAGCCGTGTAGTCCGTCGGTTGAAATTGATCCATTCTGTACACGAGTGCAGCAGTATTCAGCTGTGTTGCTGCCCGACAAGATGGCGTCTGTGTACTTTCCGGTCACATGACTGCAAGATCTCTATAGAGTGTATTTCTGATTAGTTTAAAGTGATCTTCATTGAAAAGAACAGCGCTTTTCTTTCAAAAATAAGGACATTTCAAAGTGACCCCAAACTTTTGAACGGTAGTGTATGTGGCTTCAATAAATCTACACCAATAAATAAAATACCTTAAATTCCAGTAGCTCGGGCCTGGAGATGAATGAACGCTGGCACTGCACACAGGAGAATTTGCTCACTGAGGGGTTTTGTGTTGAGTTGGGTGCGCTGGACTCTGCGGATCCAGACTGCACCGTGGGGGCAGATTTCAACTGAGTAGTGCCAAGAGTAGGAGCAACATTCAGCTGGTTGCGCTGAGTTTTTGTCTTGTTGAAAGCATCCTATACAACAAGGGGAGGGGAACAAAACAACTGAAAAAGACAATTCCAAGTCTTTGACCCATGCTCATACTGAAATTGATGCATTTAAAAGCACTACAATGCCACAAGACAAAAGAATGTTTTTTTTTTCCCCCTGATATTAACTGCAATATGTGGATAGCTTAATGAACACAACAATAAAATAACATTCACACTCCGAGCCATGACAGAGATGAAGATTTTTTTTAAAGTGTCTGTAATGCCTTATTGTAATGCTTTAAAATGAATATACATCATTCGTAACAACCAAAATGAATTAATAAAGCAGGGGGGAAAATAGGGCGGCACGGTGGTGTAGTGGTTAGCGCTGTCGCCTCACAGCAAGAAGGTCCGGGTTCGAGCCCCGTGGCCGGCGAGGGCCTTTCTGTGTGGAGTTTGCATGTTCTCCCCGTGTCCGCGTGGGTTTCCTCCGGGTGCTCCGGTTTCCCCCACAGTCCAAAGACATGCAGGTTAGGTTAACTGGTGACTCTAAATTGAGCGTAGGTGTGAATGTGAGTGTGAATGGTTGTCTGTGTCTATGTGTCAGCCCTGTGATGACCTGGCGACTTGTCCAGGGTGTACCCCGCCTTTCGCCCGTAGTCAGCTGGGATAAATATATTTTGCGGATCTGAATGACGCACATTTAAATAGTATTGGCTGGCTTTGAGTGGTATATCAGATATATTCCATTTAGCTAGCATGATACTGAGCTGAACGGAATATATTTGATATCACTCAAAGCCAGCCAATACTATTTAAATGTGCGTCATTCAGATCCGCAAAATATATTACATCTGAAAAATTAGTTTTTCAACACGAGAAGATAAATTTCATATTTTCAAGCCAACGTGCGATTTTCTTATTATATAGACACATTCACAAAATAAAGAGTACCCAAATTTATCAAAATTCATTGATTTCCTCACGAGTGACATTCAGAAATGTCATGGTTGTTGTTCTCAAATGTCCCAGATGTAGTTTGTATGAAAAATACAAGTGGTGTATTTCCCAGTAAAACACTCGTGTGAGAGTGTGTGTGTGTGTGTGTGTGTGTGTATATAATATAATGGAATAGCCACACAAAACCTGAATGGATTGGTTGAAAGAATTTAACAACTTTGACAAAATATTTTCAACTTATTATAATTTATGAACTGGCATATCACTACATTGCTGATTTTCAAACAGTGGAATATCGATGGATGGATTTATTTAAAAAAAAAAAAAAAACCACAAAACAACCTCCCCAACTTGGCGCAGAGGCTTCTAGGAAGGGCGAGGTGACTCCTTTAAGGCACTTATCCAGCTAACCAACTCCCATAACGTAAATTTTTTTTTTCGCGGTCCGGTTTCCATCAAATCCTGCGCTCGGACTGGCTGGCGAGCGGGTCCGTATCCTACGGTACAGACCCCAGTTACGGACCTCTGGCAACTCGCTCGTTCACAAAAGCAAACAGTAGCAATTTTTGTCAACATTTATTTTCGCATTTCTCAGGAGAATAGGAGTGTTCACAGCGAAAGCGAGTTTTACTACCCTGAGGAAGAAGAAATAAAAGAAAACATTTCAGGAGAAAACTAAAAACCTGTAACTGTTGCTAACGCCGAGCAAAAACATGGCTGAATCCTGAATGACTCAATTTTGTATAAATAGGGGACTACATAGGTGGCAAAATGTAGTTTTTTTTCCTGCCATGGAAGTGCACTTGTATACCGAGGAGGAAGCCATTTGCATTACAGCCATGAACGAGGATTCAAAATGGCGGCTCGCTTCGGCTCGGTTTTCCCTTTCGGGCGCTCTCGTTTTCTGTTAGAATTTGGTAAAGAAAAAAATAAATATAATTATTTACCAGCTTAAGGTCGGTCTATGTCGTGAAATACCGTGACCTCGGCCTTGAATACTGACCTCGGCCCAGAGGGCCTCGCTCAGTACTTTCAAGACCTCGGTCACGGTATTTCACCATACGGACCTCCCAGCTGGGAAATAACATATATTACATATTGCAAAAACAGACAAAAGACAAGGTGTGCAATATTTTAAACATTAAGCAGCATACAGTACAAAGACTGAAGCCTACCTGAAATGATATAACACAGGTGAAGGAGCAAAAGTTGCGGATGGTACCATCAGACATGGCGAGGTGATACTGAGGCACTAGAACCTTCTTACAGTGGTTGCATTCCAGTGCAGAACCTTAAGGTTTGTGTGGGAGAGAGAGACAGAAAGCACGAACCATTGATGCTAAGGACGGAAATACTGAGTCACAATGCGTAATACATCTTATACATTTACAGTCGTTGTATATTCAGTTTCTCACTTTATATAATGATGAAATGTTTTTCTGGAAACAGACTTTAATATGCAGTTAAAGGTAAACGTTTACCTGATGAGCTGACCATCTGCACTTTGTGAGCAGTCACGCATGCAGAGGAGCAGAACAGCTCTGTGTTTCCCTCCGAATTTACATTTTCCTCCATTTCTGTGATGGTACGATAAGCTCGGCACATCGTGCAAGGCACAACCTTCGTGTACTTCTGCAGAAATCAAGCAAGAACACATACAGTCAGGATTATGTCAAGGCTCGCTATCAGGTTTAGCTAGTGAGTTCATTTTAAGGGCCCGAGATTCTTCCAATGCCCACATGCCCATTATTATTATTTCTTTGTTTCCCCTAGCTGGCCTGTAATTATAGTGCAAAGCAGGCTTGTAATACTCGAGTCCGACTCGTATCCTAATTTTAAAAGCATATCCGCAGAGCCATGGCCTCACTTTCGTTTATAAATGCCTTGAGACCTCAAGAATGGCACAGGAAGAGTTTTAAGTGTTAACAAAAAATCTAATAGAGTAATTTTTACGATTAAAATTATTTATATACGTAGTGGTCTGAGCGAATGACCTTGACATCTGTGATGTCACGGCAGGAAGTCTACCGGTCTCATCGCCATTTCCGCAATACTAAAAAACAGAGCTGACTGCAACTCCGATCCTCCATTTTGAGCTAATTTATCGCCATGCCACGTAGATGCGTTTTTGGCCGGTGCAGCAACATGACAGAAGGTGGATTTACGTTGTATTGATGGCCCAAGAATGTTCAAACTGCCAAGATTTGGACGCGTTTTGCGAGAAGTTCACGGACACATTGGGCGCCTATGAAGTGGTCTCTCCTCTGCACATTTTACTGAAGACTCGCACGAGACCTCTGATCTGTTGAGGAGCATTGGCTAGAAGTCCATATTGAAAGAGGGTGCAGTACCAGCAATTAAAGGAAAAGAAAACTACAAGAAAAGGAAAGCAAGTTCAGTTGCACCAGTTCTCCTGGAGTGTGAGCTGAGGGTTGCTGGTAAAACCCGGGACAGAACGGAACAGGACATATGATCGCTCGGGCAGTGACCTCCCCGCGGTTGTTGTTAAAACCAGTGACGTCCCGTCCGGGGTTTTAGTAATTGCCTGAGCCGAGCAGTAACGGCGGAGTACTCAATATGAAGAAAATGGAGAATGAGTGGAACAGCCGTCTGATTTCTCCGCTGATTTCTTCGCCTCAGCAGCAATATCTCGCCCTTACGTGGAAGAAGTGAATAAAGGGAGAACTGAACGAACAACTGAAAGTCAGATTGTTTCCAAACAATCAGCCACAAGGTCGGCCTTCAAGAAGCAAGAACACAGATGAGTAAGATGCGACGCTCATTTGGATACAAAACAACAAAAACAACACTCGTTGTTTACCTGCATTTAGATTAATACATGTAACTTGTATTGTGTGTTTAAGTTACCGGTATGAGATTATTTAATTTGCTTCAGAATGTGATCGTCTCAGTTCATCTGATTATTTAATTAGCCTTTTACGTTTTATCAGTCAAAATGCATGCATGTACATGTACGTTGCATAAGTTATAACACCCATCCTGTTTTAATGAGAGTCAACCCACAATCAATGAAGTCAAATCAGTCTTAGTTGAGCAAGTCGGTAACGCTATTTCTTACTTTCACCATAAATTTTTATTTATATGACTTTGGTCGAAAGCTGTAAAAGGCCTCGGCCTTAAAACCGGTTCCCGCAGTGACGTCACGCACTCAGGGCTGGCTGGCTCAGCGGGGCAGCTCCAATGCCAACTCTGCAGTCGATTTTAACTCTCAAAAGCATATTGTTTTTATTCCCATTTATGCAGCATACAAGAGTCAAGGATGGAGATACTATCCACTCAGAAATTTATTTAAAAATAAAAGGTTCTGCGTAGGCGGCATGGTGGTGTAGTGGTTAGCGCTGTCGCCTCACAGCAAGAAGGTCCGGGTTCGAGCCCCGTGGCCGGCGAGGGCCTTTCTGTGCAGAGTTTGCATGTTCTCCCCGTGTCCGCGTGGGTTTCCTCCGGGTGCTCCGGTTTCCCCCACAGTCCAAAGACATGCAGGTTAGGTTAACTGGTGACTCTAAATTGACCGTAGGTGTGAATGTGAGTGTGAATGGTTGTCTGTGTCTATGTGTCAGCCCTGTGATGACCTGGCGACTTGTCCAGGGTGTACCCCGCCTTTCGCCCGTAGTCAGCTGGGATAGGCTCCAGCTTGCCCGCGACCCTGTAGAACAGGATAAAGCGGCTACAGATAATGAGATGAGATGAGGTTCTGCGTATCTGCTTTAAGGAGTCATGACTCGACTTGGACACTGATGACTCCGACGCGTGCATTAACTGCATTTGGACTCGTAAATTGGAAATGAGGACTCATATTTTCTTTATTTTTTTTGTAACATGCCGTAATAATTTGATAAAATATTATATCCACATTCATTTCTGTACTAATTTCGTGTAAGAGTGTCACATCAGCGCGCCTTGGTGTGTGCATCAAATAGACTCTCGGGTGCGCTCTGTAAATGACTCGCACCTACACAGGATTAAGGCGCAATCAGCACACCGATATAAAAACTGTGAAAACACACTTACTTGGCGAAGTATTGAGTTGTGTTACCGATACATTACTGAGCCTTATTTCCTTGCCTGGTTTCCTGATCCCTGATTCTTGTCTTTGATTCTGCCGAGTCTACGATAGCCTGTTTGTGCCTCGCTCGACCTATTGCCTGTTTCACCGTTTTACGATTTTGCCTGCCGTTCTGGATTGTTTACCGTCTTCACTTGTATTAATAAACACACCTTCTGCACTTACATCCGTCTCCCAACTAGGGGTGGGCGATATGTATCGTCTGCGATGTCATCGTGAATGTTGTTTTGACGATGTGTAATTTTGCATTATCGAGTTTTTTTAATTAAGCCGCCAAAAATCAATACAGAGCGGAGCAGACCCGGCGCCAGACACGGACTGACGGACGGGCCTTGAATTGCTTGGGGGGGGCACACATTTTATACGCCAAGCCAGGGCAACACAACTGTTTCTAGCAACCCAGGAGAGCAGCACAGACGTGACGAGTTAAATATTCTAAGAAACCTATAAAGCAACCAAAACAACTTTCCAAAATGTATCAAACATTGCTCAGCATATTAAAAGTTTGGTTTTTTTTGCTCCGCTGGCCTCACAACGCACAAAGCTGATTTCGGGTATCTACCGGAAGATGTCGTGATATGATCCCGTCCAGCAATAAAATGTGATTGGCTGAGACAGCTGCTGATTTACCCAGATACCATCTGAAGAAAAAATGCGATTGGCCGGTTGGTTCATTCCATTACATTAACCCATTGGTTCCCAAGAAATATTAGTCCACGTTTATAGCAATGATCCAGAAATTATTACTAGTGTTTCTGTACTCACGGATAATAATGAATGAACCGATCAGCCGATTTCGAATAGTTTCAATACATTTTAAATTGAGCACATTTTTCTTTATTATTGTTATACTGAAAAACTTTGACTTGTAGTTTACGGTTTTTTTTTTGAGGGGAAAAAAAAACAAAACAAAGAAGAAGCAGCTGTGACGGGCTCCTATCAGGCCAAGTGCGGTCACTCGCCGGCCACTTTCAGGCATCTTTTTCGGATTAGTGAGACCAGACCCTCTGAACATGAATGGGGAGATATCAATACTGGACTCTGTGAAAACTAACGGTCGCGAAGAGCATATCATTGAAATCGCCATGAAAAGTTGATTATACTTGAGTGTTAGGTTGGTTCTCATGACTCAGAAAAAGCTTTAAAATCCACTTTTCTCGTGGATTATTTTGACACTGCGCAGGCGCAGTACTTCTATAACGGCAGGAGAGGGACAGCGGAGCACGAAGCTGCAAGATGATTGGAAAGCTGTTGGTTCAGATCGACATATGATTGGTTGTTGGCAGCGGAACAGGCGGGATATTTGCAGACCCGTACTGCCGTCAGAGACGGTTGATTAGAATGTTTGCTGCCGTTACGAACTGTCAATTGAATTATTCATTTTTATTAATTTAAAGTTGTTTAAGAAAATAAATATGGCTTTTCCTTAAATACTTGTGTCACTGCAATGATTCTTTTAGTCATTGTAATTATTGTAATCTTTAAGCAAGTGTTTTTTTTTAAATATCGTCAAAATATCGTTATCGTTAAAATCCTAAAAAATATCGAGATATTATTTTTTGCCCATATCGCCCACCCCTACTCCCAACCATCTCTGACAGAATACTTCACACTCCCTGATAAGGAGAAGCACATTCACCTGTTCAGGAACAAACTAATGTTAACGGCGCTGAAACAGCCACCGTCACATGGTGCGGTTGGAGTCTTGCTCTTGGACTCGAATTGAATTTTTTTTAATTACTTAGACTTGAACACTGGGGACTCGAGACTGGACTCAGACTCAAGGTTTAGTGACTCGACTACAACACTGGTGCAAAGTCGACAGAACTTTTGGTAAAATTACCTCGACCAACTTTGTTGGCGAAGGTTATGTTTCCACCTCTCTGTTTCCAGTGTAACTCAAAAAGTAGTGAAGGGATTTTGATTAAATTTTGAGGAATGGTGGGCCATAGGCCATGGAACAATTTTTTTTTGTAATTTATTTATTTTATTTAAACAGGGACAGTGCACAATAAAACATTAACCTTGTAAAAAACAAGAAGAGATTCGTTGTACCAGGTTTTAGCAAGTCGCAATTTTCTACCCGTAGCCCCTGGGCAAGTAGGTGGAGCACACAATGAATTAAAATCAGTCACAGAATTCACAAACTTGTACAAAATTGCAATGATAATTCTATCAGTACACACATTCCCACATTCTAAAAGCAATTTACCCTCCAACTTTTATAAATATTTCCACCCCCCAATCACACACACACCAACTCAAATGTTTACAAGTTTGCTGTGACAGCATGCAGCATTTTGTACAACATGAAAATGTTTGAAAATTGATTAGATTTTGATGCAAATCCGGATACGTATGCGTATCCAGGATTTTTTTTTTGTCTTTTCCCAACATAACTCAAAAAATAATGAACAGATTTTGATGAAATTTGGTGTACAGCTTTAGTATCATCCTCAGTTCAAGTGATTTGATTTTGATGTTGATAATATGCATCTTGGCAAAGGTATGTACTCTGTATATACGGTGTGCCCTACTAGTCTTAAAACTGAAAGTAACATACACGTTTTAAAGCATTTATAATGGTTTTATCAATCAATCAGTGTGCAATTCCACTACAACAGTAGGCATTCTGCATCTAATGGGAAGACTGGGCCTGTGTGTCACTACAGATTACTGAAGTTAAAGCTGTACTTTAAACCTTTCAGATTTTTCAAGTGTAGGTCATAAAAATAATCCCCCCCCCCGGACACCTAATTATTTTTGTTGAGTGGACTGAAAGCTACCGAATTCGAAATTACAGACTTCCAATTTTATGAGGGTTTTTTTTTTTAAATAGAACAAATAATGAATTGAGAGCCATGTGGCCCTAAATTCTCAGCTATTTTTTCCTGCTTCACCATGACGCAATACAAGATACTACATCATGCATCACATGGTGGGCTTTCCCCGTTCACGCAAGGCATTGTGGGATACAAATTTGAAAAAGGAGAGAAAAATGGCGGACGCGAGTGTGTGAATGAAATGTGAAAGACCAACGACAGTAATGGAAAGCAAGAAGAAAAGATGTTATGTGATATACGAAGGAAAGGAAATGCAGGGGGCGGCACGGTGGTGTAGTGGTTAGCGCTGTCGCCTCACAATAAGAAGGTTCTGGGTTTGAGCCCCGTGGCCGGCAAGGGCCTTTCTGTGCGGAATTTGCATGTTCTCCCCGTGTCCGCATGGGTTTCCTCCGGGTGCTCCAGTTTCCCCCACAGTCCAAAGACATGCAGGTTAGGTTAACTGGTGACTCTAAATTGACCGTAGGTGTGAATGTGAGTGTGAATGGTTGTCTGTGTCTATGTGTCAGCCCTGTGATGACCTGGCGACTTGTCCAGGGTGTACCCCGCCTTTCGCCCGTAGTCGGCTGGGATAGGCTCCAGCTCGCCTGCGACCCTGTAGAACAGGATAAAGCGGCTAGAGATAATGAGATGAGATGAGGAAATGCAGGACCAAACTAATAATAATAAATATCGGCGCTCAGCGAGCACCTCGGCGTGATCAGCTGTTCGTTTTGAGACAGAATGATGGAACCATCAGTGCACGCTCAAAGGTTAACCTAAACACACACACGGACTTCCTCTGTCTGCTTGACTGCATGAAGCGAGCGATTTCATGCACATTATTTGCTCAGGAATCCCCTCAAATTAAATAACTTCCCAGCCACAGAATGGCCTGGGGTTTTGTGAGATATTACAGAAATAAATATCACATTTCAGACAGAACTAAACTTCACTGATTTTATGAAATCGAAAGAGCGTCGACTTAAGAGGTTTATTTTAAAAGATAAATAAATTTTTTTTAAAAAGTGCATCTCATCTGTTACATCCAACAGACCTAGTTGAATTCTCACCATAGTCAATACCACGATTCTTTTTTTGTTTGTTTTTCATAACTTTCCTCAGATTTCTCCTGAATTTAATCTTGGCCAATTTCCACCTTCCAGTATCACGCAACAGCTACCAATCGGGAGAGAGAAGGCTAACATGGGTTTCCCCATGAGACACATGAACCCAGAAAAATGCATCTTTTCTTTTTTCCCTCCCAAACTGCAGCTCATGCAACATTGGGGGCAGCGTAACACCTTTGGAGGGAAGTGCTGATCGACCTTTCAACACACATGAGCTCACAGATGCTCATGATTGGCTAGCGTCAATGTGACTGACCGGGAAAAAGAGTACTGTATAGACCCCTTCGCAGTAAACGTCATTCATACGTAAGCGGAAATTGCGTGCGCAGCCTGGACCCAAAAAAGACTCAGAAATGCCTAGTTGTTGTGTTTTCAGGTGTCAGAATCGTAGCAGTGATGGGGTTAAAATGTTCAGAATTCCAGCAGGATCTCACCCATTCCAAAAAAAAAAAAAAAAAAACGCCGACGTCTATGGCTACAAGCCATCAAACGTGTAGACTGGGATGAAAGCACCATCAAAAATGCGCGGGTTTGCAGCGCCCACTTCATCACAGGTAAGATCAGGCTATTTATTACATCTTTCTTTTTTATTCTTTCTAGTCTTCGTTTATTGATGTAGCAAAATACTTTGGTAACGTTTGTCTGATTAGCTGGGTCATAGTTACACAGTGTAATTAATATTGTTAGCATGTTAACTTAGCTTAGCATGCAATTTTGTTTGTAGGAGAGGTCTCGCTTGACTCAAGCAGTCCAAATTTTGTGCCATCATTATTTGTGTATGCCGAAAATCACAATTTTAAAGCAAGGATGGAAAGGTAAAATTGTGTGCCCTCGCTCTAAATGCCAACTTACGCTGACTGCTCTAACCTAGCTCCTGCCCCGTTCAGTTTCATTTCTGCTCTCTGCCTCTCGCTTTTTACGCAGCTCTGATTTCTCTTAGCTGCACTCTTTACACTATCATTCCTTTCATGCCATTACCTCCTGCAAATTGCTGTTTAGTGTTGGTATTTGCTGTTGTAGCTAAAGCCACATTGCCATCACATCACTGGCATAATTTGATTAAAACAAAATGAATATGAATGTCCCATTGTTAATCAAGTTGTACATGCCCGCACATAATCATATGAGTCTAAAGACTTGTAGGCACGAAGTTTTTCGTGGGTGTACACTGAAGTCTTGTCAATAAGGTACGAGTTTATATCTGGCCATTGTATACCAGGGAACTTACTAACATCGTCCGTCCACGCTTTAATTAAATACGGATCCGGTAGGCGATGTCCACTTGTTAGAGTTAACTTATTTATGTAGCATTCTCGATCTTGTAACGACAATTGTTTGGAATAATCTGACAGCTCATAATGCCGGTCTATGGGCAGCGCCATTGTTTCTGGGTCCAGGCTGCGCGCGCATCCTGGCAACAGTCGGTTTGTATACAAACATGCGAAGGGGTCTATGCTACCCCTCCATTTCATTCTTCAAAATGAAATATGGGACGACATTAAACAGGCTAACTAATGTAATAAGTATTAGGACTTTGTTGGTGCTTTTTATTAAACTATAAATAAATAAATAAATAAATAATGCTACTATATCTTTTTTCATAAAAAAAGGTTCAATCATGTTTATATTAATATTCAATGCATCCATTATTATTATTATTATTATTATTATTAAGCTCAGACAGCTTGGTTACGTGATTTCAGTCTTTTTTTTTTTTTTTAAGACAATGCTAGTCAATCAATTTTTACTACATGTGTGCTGTCTGTCCATTTTGGCAGGAATCATATAACTGAAAACTCAAACATGGCAGAAAAGGCCAGAAAGTGGCCTGAACACTACCTTCTTGAAGGCGGAGACACAGTTCAGGCTGCAAAACTTCTTGGTGGTGCCGTCGACTAACAAAGATGGACTCTTGCCATTGCTGCTGTAGCAGTACCCTCCACAAGTTACACAGGAGTTCATGCTGAGCTTATTGGAGGCGCGGAATTGGTGAAAGCAGGCATCGCTACATAGCTTATGGACACTGCCCATGAAGTTCACCTCATGGCGAATCTTGGAGAGAAGAGGAAGAAAACGTTATTCAAGGTTTACAGCTCATTAACGCAGTGAATTTCAGTCATCATGACAACTACACAGACATACAGCGACATGTAAAAGCACACACAGGATGTGCAAATAGATGAAGTGTTTCATCAAAGCAAATGGACAGAACAGGAGTTTCAACAGAAACAAGCTTTTCCAAAGCAAATATTTGTTCAGCGCCACACTAAAGTCATTTGCGGACCTGCCAACCATGAAGAACGATAATGTGGAGACCCTGCGGGGAAACGGAGGGTAGGAATGCAGCAAATTACTTGTCTCAAGTAGAAAATGGAGTGCGTATATATACACAGAAGGGTGGCACGGTGGTGTAGTGGTTAGCGCTGTCGCCTCACAGCAAGAAGGTCCGGGTTCGAGCCCCGTGGCCGGCGAGGGCCTTTCTGTGTGGAGTTTGCATGTTCTCCCCGTGTCCGCGTGGGTTTCCTCCGGGTGCTCCGGTTTCCCCCACAGTCCAAAGACATGCAGGTTAGGTTAACTGGTGACTCTAAATTGACCGTAGGTGTGAATGTGAATGGTTGTCTGTGTCTATGTGTCAGCCCTGTGATGACCTGGCGACTTGTCCAGGGTGTACCCCGCCTCTCGCCCGTAGTCAGCTGGGATAGGCTCCAGCTCGCCTGCGACCCTGTAGAACAGGATAAAGCGGCTACAGATAATGAGATGAGACACACACACACACTTTTACAGAAACCAGCACACACCTGGAGAGAGAGGGGAGGAGAAAAATTAAATTAATTAATTAAAAAAAGCCTGCTACTTATTTGGTTTAGTCAAAACAGATAAGTGGTGGTGGAGGGGAAGCTGCCAAAGGTTAAAATAAGTGCCATTTATGGCTGAATATTTTCGTGGGATTCCCAAATTTTAATTATACTTGTCTAATGTGAGCTAGGCTAACATGTACGATGAGATTGAGTGGAATAACCGCTTTATTCTATCCACATTCACTGGATTTTGAGAAACAGAGCATTTTTATTTCAATTTTTTTGCAAATTCGATAATAAAAACTTGATGCACAATGTCCGACAAAATGATTTTCGCTTAGAATGTAAACAAACCGGCAAAACAACAGGCGCAATTTGTGAAAATGCTGTAATAATAATAATAATAATTATTATTATTATTATTATTATTATTATTATTATTGGGGGGGAATAAATAAATAAATAAATAAATACAAAATTAAAGAACCCTTCTTACCATGAAACACTTTCATTCCATATTTTGTTGCCTTTTTGTTTTTTCTGGTGTTTTGTTTTCGAGTAGAGTTTTTATTTCGTCCTTGGTTGGTACAGCAACACGCTCCGCCATTTTATTTTTCTCTACTCACGGTATATGAACTGATAGCCTCAGAGTAGAATAGCCAATTAGACCAGAGCACACGATTGCTCATATCCAGTGAGTGAAGGTGGATAGAAGAATATCCTTTACCCCAACCTTTACAAATGTGTGTAAATAATTATTGGGGGCGGCACGGTGGTGTAGTGGTTAGCGCTGTCGCCTCACAGCAAGAAGGTCCGGGTTCGAGCCCCGTGGCCGGCGAGGGCCTTTCTGTACGGAGTTTGCATGTTCTCCCCGTGTCCGCGTGGGTTTCCTCCGGGTGCTCCGGTTTCCCCCACAGTCCAAAGACATGCAGGTTAGGTTAACTGGTGACTCTAAATTGACTGTAGGTGTGAATGAGAGTGTGAATGGTTGTCTGTGTCTATGTGTCAGCCCTGTGATGATCTGGCGACTTGTCCAGGGTGTACCCCGCCTTTCGCCCGTAGTCAGCTGGGATAGGCTCCAGCTTGCCTGCGACCCTGTAGAACAGGATAAAGCGGCTACAGATAATGAGATGAGATAAATTAACTCAACACATTCTCCACTGACTTTAACAGAAAGCGACACATCGTCACATTTTTCAAGGAGGGAAAGCAGAGTCAAGACGAGAGTCAAAAAGGGCTGTGAAAAAGGGCTTTCAAGTGGCGTCAGTTAATATCAGATATCAGAGAGTTCAAAACAGTCAGTCATTTCAGATTAACGGGCTGATTGGCTAATTTGGAGGGGGGTTTTTTTTTGGGGGGGGGGGGGGGACAGAGAATATCTTTTTGCCGTATTTTTGAGTGATCACTCATAGCAGTGCACTCGTGTTCTTGTCCTCCAAGAACTTTTTTGGGCACTGGGTATTTTTTGTAAACCAATCTAGAGAGAACACTTACAGTGCACGCTTTCTGACACATGCTGCATTTCGTGGCGAGTGCAGAATTTGCACTATCCCTCTTGTAGTTAAAGGCGTTGAAACATTTCTGACTACAGAAATCCTTTACTGCTTTTGTCGAATCCACGGGGGCAACGATGACATCCTTTGGGTTGGGAATGCTCCTACAGAAATAAAAAGGTAGGAATCCATGATCAGAGACAATTACTCAAACATACACACACACCCATTTTATTTATATATATATATATATATATATATATATATATATATATATATATATATATATATAAAATATAAAAACACACATACACACGTACATACAGTGCCCTCTATAATTACTGGCACCCCTTGTAAAAATTAGTAAAAACAGCTGCAGTCAAAGCCTGGCAGGGCATCACCAGGGAAGAATGTACTGTAATTAATGGCAGTCACTGACTGCCAAGGAATTGCAGCCAGGTATTCAAAAATTACAATTTAACCATTTATGAATATGCTAATTTTTCCACTCACTCACTCTTAGGCCCTTTTAAAAAAAAATTAAAAAAAACAGGTAGGGGGAGATGATAACTTCATATCAAAGTCCAGTAATTTTTCACCTAATTTGGATTTAAATACCCTCAAATTAAAAGGTCTGAACTTTTTATTACCTCGTCCACTATGGAGTAAGCGGGGCAAAGTAATGCAATCAGTGTGGTTTGTTTGTCTGTCTCCGTCGGTTAACAATCTAGCGTCTAGACGGTTGAACCAATTGACTTCAAATTTTCAGGGTAGGTCGGCAATGGTCCGTAGATTACCTGATTAAATTTTTAGGGTAATCGGGTCAAGGTTAAGGTCACCGGAAAGATCAACCTTTGTCAAAATAACATTTTCCATTATAACTCAAAAACAGCTGCCAATAGACAGATGAGCATACTATTATGAGCATATCGGAACTCCCATATGACCTTTCATTTGGCACCATGATCTTTGACCTTGAAAGGTTAAAGTGCATATCCTGGTCTATAAAGGGACATATAACTATGTCCCTTTCACACTCATCCAGAAGGGTAATTTTGCACAAGGCCATCTGTCTACAGCAGAGAAAAATAAAATAAAAAAACGCATCTGGAAAAATCCCAAGGGAGTCTGGAGCCAGAATCGTGACGTCACCTGCGGAAGCGCCAGCAGGCTGCGCGAGCTTGCACGGTTTCAGTGCACAGCCTGTGTAGACCAAGTTTAGCAGCTAGCGATTATGCATTGAAATATAGAACTGTCAGCTGAGCGCAATGTTACTTCACCTCTGGATGAAGAATGTAATGTTGCTACACCCTCCTACGATACATCTGTTAACCGTTTTAATAATTACGTGTTGTAGTGGTGGTGTAGTGGTTAGTACGGTCGCCTCACAGCAAGAAGGTCCCGGGTTCGAACCCAGTGGCCGGCGAGGGCCTTTCTGTGTGGAGTTTACATGTTCTCCCCGTGTCTGTGTGGGTTTCCTCCGGGTGCTCCGGTTTCCCCCACAGTCCAAAGACATGCAGTTAGGTTAACGTGGGGCGGCCTTGGGCTGAAGTGCCCTTGAGCAAGATACCGAACCCCTGACTGCTCCCGGGCGCTCTAGTGTGGCTGTGTGTTCACTGCTTCAGATGGGTTAAATGCAGAGGATGAATGGTCACTGTGCTTGAAGTGTGCATGTGACAAATAAAGTTTTCTTCTTCATAAACAAACCAGCGCTGACGTAGAATTCAGAAGGAGGCGTCCCGCCCGTGACGTCACGAAAATCAATGTTTGCCGGGAAATCCAAATGCCAAGTTTTTTCCAGAGGCGGACCAATTCGCCTCAAATGGCTTGATTTCAACTGAATTTTTCTGGTATTGCGCAAGGGAAAAAAATTGCACAAAATGCAAAATGTGACAGATATTTGACCAAAGTTTAATATAAAATAGGAGAATTACATTGATCTTGCTCCTGAATTTACCTGTGATATGCACTTTAAACTCAAAGTCACAGATTTTCAGAGGGCTGTAACTTGAAAACGGTTAATGGCAGACAGATATTTACCATTATCAACTTGTAGGAAGTGCCATATGGGCTTTTATTTGGCACCGTGACCTTTGACCTTGAATGACTGAAATAAACTCAAGGTCATGGATTTTCATCGGACTATAATCTGACAGCTGAGGATTGTGAAATATTACCATTATCAACATATGGGTATAAAATAAGTGCTGCAGGGCGAGGTTTATTTTGCCTGGCAACGCTTGCTCAGAATTTTATTTAATTTCAACTCTAATAAACTGTGGCACACAGATAAAATTAGAGTAACTTAGTGAACGTCCAAATATTTATGGACCTCACTGGAGATAAATAATCGGTATACTACAACCCCAATTCTAAAAAAAAAAAAGTTGGGACGCTGTGCAAACTAGAAATAAAAATAGTATAAAAATGTGCAAATCGTGCAAACCCTATATTTCGTTGAAAATAGTACAAATATAACATATCAAATGTTGAAACTGAAAAATTATTGATTTTTGAAAAATAAATGCTCATTTTGAAGTTGATGTCAGCAACACATTTCAGAAAAGTTGGGACAGGGTAACAAAAGACTGAAAAAGTTGTGTAAGGTGAAAAAAAAAAAAAAAACAACCTCATTTGGTAAATTGGCAACAGGTCAGTAACATGACTGGGTATAAAAAGAGCATCCCAGAGAGGCGGAGTCTCTCAGAAGTAAAGATGGGGAGGGGTTCATGGCTCTGTGAAAGACTGCGTAGGCAAACAGTGCAACAATTTAAGAATAATGTTCCTCAATGTAAAATTGCAAAGGATTTGGAGGTCACATCATCTATGGTCCATAATATCATTAAAAGATTCAGAGAATCTGGAGAAATCTCTGTGTGCAAGAGACAAGGCTGAAAACTGACATTGGATGTCTGTGATCTTCAGGCCCTCAGGAGACACTGCATTAAAAGCAGACACGAGTCTGTAGTGGAAATCACTGTATGGGCTCAGAAACACTTCAGAAAACCATCGTCTGTGAAAACGGTTCATTACTGTATCCACAAATGCAAGTTAAAACCAGATATAAACAATATCCAGAAACACTGCCACCTTCTCTGGGCCCGAGCTCTTTTATGATGGACTGACGTGAAGGGGGAAATTGTCCTGAGGTCTGATGAATCAAAAATCGAAATTCTTTTTAGAAATCATGGACACCACATCCTCCAGGCTAAAGAAGAGAGGGACCATCCAGTTTGTTATCAGAGCACAGTTCAAAAGCAGCATCTGTGATGGTATGAGGGTGCATTAGTGCACATGACATGGGTAGCTTGTACATCTGGGAAGGCATCATTAACGCTGAACGATATATACATGTTTCAGAGCGATATGCTGCCATCCAGACAAAATTCTTTTCAGGGAAGGCCTTCCTTCTTTCAGCAAGACAATGCCAAACCACTTTCTGCACATATTAAAACTGCATGGCTCTGTAGTAAAAGAGTCCAGGTGCTAAACTGGCCTGCCTGCAGTCCAGACCTGTCTTCTATTTAAAACATTCGGTGCATTATGAAGCGCAAAATACGACAAAAGAGACCCCGAACTGTTGGGCAACTGAAATTGTATATCAGGCAAGAATGGGACAACATTTCTCTCTCAAAACTACAGCAATTGGTCTCCTCAGTTCCCAAACGTTTACAGAGTGTTGGTAAAAGTAGAGGTGATGCAACACAGTGGTAAACCTGCCTCTGTCCCAACTTTTCTGAAACGTGTTGCTGACATCAAATTCAAAATGAGCATGCATGCGTGCGCGCATATACACAACATATATATATATATATATATGTGTGTGTGTGTGTGTGTGTGTGTGTGTATATATATATATACACACACACACATATACATACATACATACACACACATACATATATATATATATATATACATATAAAAAAGTGCTGTCAAGCAATTAAAATATTTAATCGCGATTAATGTTGCGACTGTCATAGTTAACTCGCGATTAATTGCAATTTAATCGCACATTTTTGTCACATGAAAAACCATTGTAATTCTCTTATCAGCATAAAAAAGTGAATGGGCTTGCTCACCGTTCGAACTACGGGGGTACTCGGGGGATCCGAGATCCCCTGAAACAGACATGAGATCCCTTGAAAACATGACTTGGGAAATGTTGGGGGGGTCTCTAAAATATTGTCAAAATGATGTTTATTGACATAGCAATTGTGTGTAACGGGAAGCATTTGCATATCCGAAGTGAGCGTTTGCATATCCGATGGAGAGCCGCGCTCTGAGACAAGCGCAAGCACCCCCCCAAGGGAATAAAGGGACCCCCCGAAAATATTGGCATAGTTCGAACACTGGTTGTACCAATGTTTTTTTTTTATTGCAGAGCAGAACACATCTTGTCACAGCCACTGCAAAGTGGGGCTGGAGCCGCCGATGGGAAAACGAAACCTAAGCCGAGCACCGTGGCTCTTCGGGGGAGGGCAGAGGACTCTGGCTGTGCGGGGCGTGGCATCATGTCACAGAGCGTTAATCTCGCAATAAAAAAATTATCGCCGTTAAAATTGAGTCAAGTTAACGCGTTAATAACGCAACATTTTTGACAACACAAAAAAAAATATATATATATATGCGCGTCGTGGCTCAGGTGGATAAGGCGCCATACCATAAGTCTGGGGACCCAGGTTCGATTCAGTCCCGAGATCATTTCCCGAACCCTCCCCGTCTCTCCCTCTCTTTTCCTGTCTCTACACTGTCCTATCCAATAAAGGTGAAAAAAGCCCCCCAAAAAATCTTAAAAAAAAAAAAGAGCATATATTTTTCAAAAAACAATAAAATTGGTCCGTTTCAACATTTGATATGTTGTCTTTGTACTATTTTCAATGAAATATAAGGTTTCCATGATTTGCAAATTATCGCATTGCGTTTTTATTTACAGTGGTGCTTGAAAGTTTGTGAACCCTTTAGAATTTTCTACATTTCTGCATAAATATGACCTCAAACATCATCCGATTTTCACACAAGTCCTAAAAGTAGATTAAGAGAACCCAGTTAAACAAAAGAGACATAAATATTATACTTGGTCATTTATTTATTGAGGAAAATGATCCAGTATTACATATCTGTGAGTGGCAAAAGTATGTGAACCTTTGCTTTCAGTATCTGGTGTGACCCCCTTGTGCAGCAATAACTGCAACTAAATGCTTCCGGTAACTGTTGATCAGTCCTGCACACCGGCTTGGAGGAATTTTAGCCCATTCCTCTGTAGAGAACAGCTTCCACTCCGGGACGCTGGTGGGTTTCCTCACATGAGCTGCTCGCTTCAGGTCCTTCCACAACATTTCCATTGGATTAAGGTCAGGATTTTGACTTGGCCATTCCAAAACATTAACTTTATTCTTCTTTAACCATTCTTTGGTAGAACAACTTGTGTGCTTAGGGTCGTTGTCTTGCTGCATGACCCACCTTCTCTTGAGATTCAGTTCATGGACAGATGTCCTGACATTTTCCTTTAGAATTTGCTGGTATAATTTAGAATTCATTGTTCCATCAATGATGGCAAGCCGTCCTGGCCCAGATGCAGCAAAACAGGCCCAAACCATGATACCACCACCATGTTTCACAGATGGGATAAGGTTCTTATGCTGGAATGCAGTGTTTTCCTTTCTCCAAACATAACGTTTTGCATTTAAACCAAAAAGTTTTATTTTGGTCTCATCCGTCCACAAAACATTTTTCCAATAGCCTTCTGTCTTGTCCACGTGATCTTTAGCAAACTGCAGAGGAGCAGCAATGTTCTTTTTGGAGAGCAGTGGCTTTCTCCTTGCAACCCTGCCATGCACACCATTGTTGTTCAGTGTTCTCCTGATAGTGGACTCATGAACGTTAACATTAGCCAATGTGAGAGAGGCCTTCAGTTGCTTAGAAGTTACCCTGGGGTCCTTTGTGACCTCGCCGACTATTACACGCCTTGCTCTTGGAGTGATCTTTGTTGGTCGACCACTCCGGGGGAGGGTAACAATGGTCTTGAATTTCCTCCATTTGTACACAATCTGTTTGACTGTGGATTGGTGGAGTTCAAACTCTTTAGAGATGGTTTTGTAACCTTTTCCAGCCTGATGAGCATCAACAGCACTTTTTCTGAGGTCCTCAGAAATCTCCTTCGTTCGTGCCATGATACACTTCCACAAACGTGTTGTGAGGATCAGACATTGACAGATCCCTGTTCTTTAAATAAAACAGGGTGCCCACTCACACCTGATTGTCATCCCATTGATTGAAAACACCTGACTCTAATTTCACCTTCAAATTAACTGCTAATCCTAGAGGTTCACATACTTTTGCCACTCACAGATATGTAATATCGGATCATTTTCCTCAATAAATAAATGACCAAATAAAATATTTTTGTCTCATTTGTTTAACTGGGTTCACTTTATCTACTTTTAGGACTTGTGTGAAAATCTGATGCTGTTTTAAGTCATATTTATGCAGAAATATTGAAAATTCTAAAGGGTTCACAAACTTTCAAGCACCACTGTACAGTTTACAAAGCGTCCCAACTTTTTTGGAACTGGGGTTGTATTTTACCATTGGACATTTCATTTAACTCTCAGCACTGAAACAATTTTAAATGGCACGGTGGTATAGTTGTTAGCACTGTTGCCTCACAGCCAGAAGGTTCTGGGGTCGAACCTCAGCCAACAGGAGCCTTTCTGTGTGGAGTTTGCATGTTCTCCTTGTGTCTGTGTGGGTTTCCTCTCAGTCCAAAAACATGCAGATTCGGTAAAATACCCAGCCGTTGGGGTTATACGAGCCAGTGCGTACTTAGTGTCGATCCTAAGCCCGGATAGACTGGGGAGGGTTACATCAGGAAGGGCATCCGGTGTAAAACCTATGCCAAATCAAATATGCCAATCAGGATCTGCTGTGGTGACCCAAAGATGACGACCACCTAAACACTTAACACCATACAATTACAGCAATCTTCTAATCACACTGGCACTAAATCAGTGTGTCATGTCATGCGCGCCAAGACCCTTGTTGTCGTCGTCTCATGACCAAAGAATACTTTCCAACGATGTCCGTTTTTGTTCTGAGCAGCAAAATCAGGCCAGGAAACAGTCAGTCTAAACCTCGTTCAAGATTTAAAACCACCTTAATGAGCTGTAAACCAACCTCAATTCTCAGACTGCTTAGACCACAATGCACCAAATAGTTTTCAGCTGAAAATGTAATCGGCTACAGAAAAGAGGCGCTCGTATTATCTTAAGAAAGAAAGTCAGAGATGAACGTACAGAAACATTATTTAGAAGTCTTGGTTGGGTTAGTTTAACCGGCAGGTGGAATTTTCATAAGTGTTTGATTGCATTTAAATGCTTAAATGGCTTTTGCCCGTCACATTTACTTGAATTCAGAAGTACATAATTATAACACTAGATCTAGAAATAATATTCATGTGTCAAAAGTTTCTTCGAAGTCTGGCCTTCGTTCTTTTTCTGCTGCCAAACTGTTTAACAGTATTAACAGTATCAAGAAATCTTTTTCTGAGGGCTTTTACTAATAATTACTAGTCTAAAGTTGATTATTAGCCTGCGTATTTTGGACGTATTTAAGTATTGGCATTAATCTGACCTTCGATATCATTTCATCTGATGCTATGCAGTATTGTTTAAAGCCTAGGTCACAACCGGACATACGATTTTTTGGCCGTGCAATTTTTGGCGTTTCCCAAATCGCTGCGGTTTTTTTTGTTCGTGGAGAAAGACGCACGTTGGCCGTAAGTTTGTCTTGCAACCTGAAAAAAAAACGCAAGTGCCCGTAGAGTTTGTTTGACATGACAAAGAACCTCTGCGGCCGGTCTATGGCCAGTCTACGGCTTGAAAATCAGCACATCACACGCGCGCCCTCCGTGAGTTTCTTGCGTTTTTTGCACGTAGACCGGCCGTAGGAGCACGTACGGTCGGTTGTGACTGAGGCTCAATGTAGTTTTTTTTATTATTGTTTCATTATTATTAGCTAATTTTTATTTGAATATATTTATATATGAGTGATTCCACGCTTATGGGTACTGAAATGGGGACATGAACTTATTTTTAAAAATTCACCTAAAACCATTTCTTTTTTTACCATCAGGTCACAAAACATGTAATGAATGATGTGTTAAAAGATAACTTTAATTTTCTGAGATGTAATAAAAACATATTTATATGCCAAAGTCAGAACGTAACAGAAGTGTTGTGGACATATATATTCTCAATTTTAACAATGTAGAATTACTTTTTGAAACATAGGAAGGTGATGTTTTAGCAAATATAATTAATAAACATGTGTAGTAGAATAAACATACACATTCTTTCAATAAGATTAACATGGTATAGAGCTAGATTGTAATTAATTTGTAACAGACGCGAGATGGACAATCGTAACAGAAGTAATGTAACAGACATCATTTTGGAACTCATAGGCTTGACTTTGGCATATAAATATGTTTTTATTACATCTCAGAAAATTAAAGTTATCTTTTAACATATCATTCATTAAAGATTACATGTTTTGTGACCTGATGGTAAAAAAAGAAATGGTTTTAGGTGAATTTTTAAAAATAAGTTCATGTCCCCATTTCAGTACCCATAAGCGTAGAATCACTCATATATATATATATACATAATTCTTTTAACTAAAACACAGCTCCAATGTAAATAAGGTTTATTCTGTGGATAATAAAGTTTAAACACTAAACTCGAAATGTTAGTTCCACGCAGGAAATTAAACAACACTTTGAAATATTTAAAGCTGCAATTAAACACTTCATGAGACTCACTTGAGGCAGTAATGGCAGGATTTTTTCGGGTTAGGTATGAGTATGGAGGACTCGTTGGGTGTGCTGCTACAGAGGCAGCGCGGTGAGCAGTAAAGCTGATGGCAGCCTTTACGCTGGTAAGCTGTCTGGCCTTTCAGCAGGATTTTTTTGCAGCCTGAACACACCACACACAGAGAGGTGGCAGAGCTGAGAGTCAAGTTGGGCACTGTGGTGTTGGATGGCGCATTTGCTGCAGCAGGCACAGATGAAGAGCCTGTAGAGGGGTGGGAAAAAAAAAAAAGTTAGTAATTGGCTCATCAGCTGAATCCGTTATTTCACAGAAGGTTAAACGTTAACGGCTGTGTGATTGGGCTGCGATACAGGGGACTTGAGCAAAGTTTTGTACAAGATGATAAAACTTGAATGTTTTATCGAATATAAAAATTCTACAATTTGGCACACCAAACTATCACACGGTTTCCTACCTACAGCCGTAGAGCTTCCACCAACGGAGAACACAGCACTGATCTTGATCTGTTCCGAGGTCTTCTGGCCAAATTCCTGCAGTCATAACATCACAAATATACACTACCGTTCAAAAGTTTGGGGTCAGTTTGAAATGTGCTTATTTTTGAAAGAAAAGCACTGTTCTTTTCAATGAAGATCACTTTAAACTAATCAGAAATCCACTCTATACATTGCTAATGTGGTAAATGACTATTCTAGCTGCAAATGTCTGGTTTTTGGTGCAATATCTCCATAGGTGTATAGAGGCCCATTTCCAGCAACTCTCACTCCAGTGTTCTAATGGTACAATGTGTTTGCTCATTGCCTCAGAAGGCTAATGGATGATTAGAAAACCCTTGTACAATCATGTTAGCACAGCTGAAAACAGTTGAGCTCTTTAGAGAAGCTATAAAACTGACCTTCCTTTGAGCAGATTGAGTTTCTGGAGCATCACATTTGTGGGGTCGATTAAATGCTCAAAATGGCCAGAAAAATGTCTCGACTATATTTTCTATTCATTTTACAACTTATGGTGGGAAATAAAAGTGTGACTTTTCATGGAAAACACAAAATTGTCTGGGTGACCCCAAACTTTTGAACGGTAGTGTATTTTAATTGAACTTACTTTTTATTAAAAGCTTGAACATTTTGCCTTCATATACAATGCTTCTGCTGTTTCCTGTTTTTACATTAAAAATGAAACAATTAACTTCCCACCGATAGTTAAATATTTTGAATGAGTGAATAAATAAGCGCAAATAAATTAATTTTTTTTTAAAAAGGGGAGGAGTGTGTACGGCGATTATGTACATACAGTGGTATCGGAGTCTTAGCTGTGCAGGAGAATTCACAAATACGTTCCCCAATTAAAAAAAAAAAAAAAAGAAGAAGAAGAATTATCGGGGCGGCACGGTGGTGTAGTGGTTAGCACTGTCGCCTCACAGCAAGAAGGTCCTGGGTTCGAGCCCCGTGGCCGGTGAGGGCCTTTCTGTGTGGAGTTTGCATGTTCTCCCCGTGTCCGCGTGGGTTTCCTCCGGGTGCTCCGGTTTCCCCCACAGTCCAAAGACATGCAGGTTAGGTTAACTGGTGAGTCTAAATTGAGCGTAGGTGTGAATGTGAGTGTGAATGGTTGTCTGTGTCTATGTGTCAGCCCTGTGATGACCTGGCGACTTGTCCAGGGTGTACCCCGCCTTTCGCCCGTAGTCAGCTGGGATAGGCTCCAGCTTGCCTGCGACCCTGTAGAAGGATAAAGCGGCTAGAGATAATGAGATGAGAATAATAATTATCGATCCATCAAGTGCAATACAACTTGAATCTTTCACCATGACCGGTCGATAAATAAGGCAATTAATTGAAATTATCCCACAGTGCTGATGAACTCTTCATCCTGATTGGTCTGAAGGTGATAATTTTCTCTAAGAGCATCTCTGATAACACAGCTGGCTGTAATTCAAATCACGGCTCCGTATTACGCACTCGTTCTAATGTGTTATCGTTTCTATAGGATCAACTTCACATAATCCAAGTCTAATAATAAACAGTAATCATTAAAGGTAGACTGACTTTCAGATTTTAAGTGTAGGTCATGAAAAGAATTTTCCTCCGACACCCAATTATTTTTGTTTAGTGGACTGAAAGCGACTGAATTCGAATCACAGACTTCCAATTTTGGTCGTTTTTTAAAAATAGAACAATTTGTGAATTTATATCCACGTGGCCCTAAATTCCCCGCTATTTTTTCCTGCTTCACCATGACGCAATACAAGATACTACGTCATGCATGACGTGGTGGGCTTTCCCCGTTCATGCAAGGCATTGTGGGATACAAATTTGAAACAGGAGAGAAAAATGGAGGACGTGAGTGTGCGAATGGAACGTGAAAGACCGACTACAGTAACGGAAAGAAAGCGAGAAGAAAAGACGTTATGTTATATACGAAGGAAAGGAAACGCAGGACCAAACTAATAAATATCGGCGGTCAGCGAGCACCTCGGTGTGATCAGCTGTTCGTTTAGCGACAGAATGATGGAACTGTCAGTGCACGCTCAAAGGTAAACCTGCGCATGCGCACATGAACTTCCTCAATCTGCTTGACTGCGCGAAGCGAGCGATTTCATGCACATTATTTGCTTTAATCCCCTCAAATTAAATAACTTCCCAGCCACAGAATGGCCTGGGGTTTGGGTTTTTTTCTCCCCAGATATGACAGAAATAAACATATATCCCAATGACCAAATTTCAGAGGGAACTAAATTTCACTGATTTTATGAAATCGAAAAGCCGTCTACTTTTCAAGCAGCAATGGTTTCTTTTTTTTTTTTTAAAGATATTTTTTGGGCTTTTTGCACCTTTATTGGATAGAACAGTGTAGAGACAGGAAATGAGCGGGAGAGAGAGAGACAGGGAGGGATCGGGAAATGACCTCGGGCCGGAATCGAACCCGGGTCGCCCGGATTTATGGTATGGCACCTTATCCACCTGAGCCACGACGCCCCACAGCAGCAATGGTTTCTGTAAGATGTTTATTTCGCATTTCTGGTTGGAGTCTTCACTATCAGTGCTTGGTTACCAGTCAGGATAAAGCTGTAACTTTAAGCCTTCTGACACAGTCTTTTAACAATACATGACAAGTTATAATTTTTTTTAAAGACCGATTGGGTAGGTAGCTGGTGAGAGAACGCTAGTTTACAGCTGCTACAACATAAGTGATAACAGAAACTGACTTGTTTTTTGTGCATGTTCCACAACATGGCATTTTAACTATCAAGCGAGAAAAAGTAAGACGTGTCAATCGTTAATACATTTTTTTTTTTTTAAATGTAGCCATTGGCAAATTGCAGTTATTCTATCCACATTCACTGGATATGAGCAATCGCGCGCTCTGATTGGCTATGCTACTACGAGGCTATCAGCTCATATACTGCGAGTAGAGGAAAAACAAGATGACGGAGCATTTTACTGAACCAACTGAGGACAAAATGAAAACTCGACTTGAAAACAAAACCACAAAAATTGCCATCAAGTATTTAAATTAAAACAATAATAGCAAAAAGAATATAGTCGTCTCCCCCCCCAAATATCTCCTGTTCCACACTCCAGCCCAGTTGGTAATGCAGCTTTAAGTTGGTTTGCCAATCAGCAAAAAACCCTAAACACACACACGCACACACCCCACATACATGCATAAAGAAATAGCAACAAAATATGGAATAAAAAAGCAGGGCCGTGCAAAGACCTTTGGAGGGGCAGGGGCTCAACATTCAAAAAAGGGCACTTGGAACAAATTTTTCACACAAGTTAACTTTATTCAAAACTAAATTTTAATTGCAACTGAACATTGTGTGTGTGTGTGTGTGTGTGTGTGTGTGTGTGTGTGTGTGTGTGTGTTCCGTTTGCCATGTTCTTGAAAATGTCTATGACAACACTGTATTCAATATGGATATCTTTCTCAATTGCCAGCAGAAGAAGGTCTGACAGCCTAGAATATGTTGTGGACGTCATCATTCAGCCTTAAGTTTTCGAAGCTGCTAGAATATGTTATTAACGCCGTCGTTCAAACTAAAGTTTCCGAATCTGCCACGTTAATGAAATGGATGGAGCAAACGGTTTAAATATAGCCTAGGCGGCTTCATTAAATGATAAACAACCCTACGCATTTACTGTTGTGTTCTAAGCTGCACAATATTGCATGTTCAGATAGAAATGAAAGGAGACTTTCAGTGTGACCTCACCATGCCGTTCCTCGCACTGTCTCCCACTGTCAACCGCCTGCATGCGCTTTCTGCACGGAGGCTCACTGAATGCATGACGTCACGGATTGATGCCCGCATTTACAGAGAAAAACGTTATTTTATAAATCTATAATTTCATATATTATTGTCAAATTGTAGAGAATACTGATGTTGGAGCTAACTTCTCATATCATCATCTCTAGCCGCTTTATCCTTCTACAGGGTCGCAGGCAAGCTGGAGCCTATCCCAGCTGACTACGGGCGAAAGGCGGGGTACACCCTGGACAAGTCGCCAGGTCATCACAGGGCTGACACATAGACACAGACAACCATTCACACTCACATTCACACCTACGGTCAATTTAGAGTCACCAGTTAACCTAACCTGCATGTCTTTGGACTGTGGGGGAAACCGGAGCACCCGGAGGAAACCCACGTGGACACGGGGAGAACATGCAAACTCCGCACAGAAAGGCCCTCGCCAGCCCCGGGGCTCGAACCCAGGACCTTCTTGCTGTGAGGCGACAGCGCTAAGCACTACACCACCGTGCCGCCCGGAGCTAACTTATCTTTTACAAATATTAAAAAAAAAAAAAGTCCCTATGAAAAAAGCACTTTGGACAGCAAACAGAAAAGGGGCAGGGGCTAGAGCACCTGTAGCACTGGTTCATTGCACGTGGGTGTAAAAAAGTATTTAACAGTAAGAACGGGGTTTTTTTTAAGAATTATTACAGCATTTTCCACAAATTACTCCTGTCATTTCGCCGGTTTGCTTACTTTCTAAGCAGAAATAATTTTGTCAGACGTTTTGTATCAAGTTTTTATTTCTCGAATTTGCAATAAATAAAAAAACAAACACTCCATTTCTCAAAATCCAGTGAATGTGGATAGAATAAAAACAGTTATTCCACTCAATCTTATCGTACATAGCCGACTCGGTGCTACGTTGTACGACTCGATTTCATGGAATAACTTACCGTATTTTTGGGACTATAAGGCGCACTTAAAATCCTTAAATTTTCTCAAAAATTGACAGTGCACCTTATAATCCAGCGCACCTTATGTATGAGTACTTCTTGTGCTTACTGACCGATTTTATGGGGTAAAACGTGCTCAAAAATTTGTCAAAATGTGCAAGTACGACTTTGGTAAGCAACGAAGCCGCTCCGCTTAATGGATATTTAGAGCATTACGGTACGCTGTGTCACTACCTGATCGGCCCCGTAACAGGACCCCTGAGCAGTCTACAAGACTGCCTGACTGTAATGTCTAAACTAGAAGTGCATTCATGTAAGGCAGCCCGGGCCCGGAGTACATGCTAGCAACAATAAACCAATCAGAGAACAGTATTTAGTACGTTTACTCCCGCCACTTTTTATACGTAATACATACTGTGCTTCAACATTATATTACAGTACATTTGTGTGTATATAAAAGGACCCCCAAAATGGCACCTGTTAAGAGGCATGCTTACGAAGCGGGTTTCAAACTCCAAGCTATCAGCTACGCAGCAGAACATGGGAATAGAGCAGCCGCGAAAGAATTCAACATCAATGGTACGGAAGTGGAGGAAGCAAGAAGATGAATTGCGCCAAGTAAAGAAGACCAAATGGAGCTTCCGCGTGAACAAAGCGAGATGGCCACAGTTAGAGGACAAAATTGAACAGTGGGTTATTGAACAGAGAACAGCAGGAAGAAGCGTCTCTACAGTCTACCATCTACCGGTATTTGCTGTTACTGTACAATTGAGTGGAATAAAGTTTGATTTACTGGACTGTGTTGTTTTGCTTAATGCACCTTACAATCCGGTGCGCCTTATCGCCCGAAAAATACGGCAATTGCATCAGAGGTATAATACACTTTGGGAAGTGCTGATGCTCAAAAACCGTCACCTCTGGTGTGTTTGGGCTACATCACCCCATCCCATCAATCTCCCATTACATTTTATTCCTCTCCATATTATAAAAGAAGAAGTCTCATCTGAAACGCAAGTGAGAACTCACTTCAGATGTGTCCGGTTCGTCCTTTATCTTTCCAGTTGGAGCCTGAGAACCAAGAGCTTTCTCATATTCCTCATCCATTGGTTCATCCTTGATCTTCACAAGAGGGGAGCCAGAAGTAGGAGGAGTCATCTTTTTCTCAGCCTCCATTTCAGGATGGACAGATTGCCCTGACTGGGAAGGAATAAAGTATGCCTTGAACATTACATGCACATACATAAGAAACACTCTCTTTAGATTTATGCCTGAGGAAGTGATGGCTGTTCGTGTACTCACAATCTGCGCTGGCAGTTCCTTTGCCCAATCCTTCAAATCCTGATTTGCATGGTTTTCTGTTGGACAAGAACAAAATTACAGGATATGCAAGTCAAAACATGGATATCGTAATGTAACCAACAAGAGATGATAGCCAAGACCGTCCAGTGTCAATGGCTCCAATTTGGCCTTAATTAGTATTCCAGACAAGTATTTGAATTATTTAAGGCTCTCTTCGGACGGAAGGACCTAGGGCTGTGCAATTAATCGAATTTTGATCACGATTTCGATTTTTGTGTCAAACGATCTCAAAATTCATATAATCGAGTTGAAACGATTATTTCGCCATTTGTCGGGGACGCGCACACGCAATACATTTCCTTCCCGCGGGCCCATGCGCAGACTTGCCGACAACACTCACGCGGCGGAAGCAGTGTGTGTGTCTCTATGGCTCTCCACTCACGCAGCTGAAAGGAGGAGAGATTGTGAATTGTTTGGCGCGAGGTAGGCTCGCAAGATGACAGAAGGAGGGCAGAATCGGTTGGTCGACAAAAAGGGACGAAAAACGTCTAATACGGGATCACTTTGGATTCGAAGAATCCGACGTGGAACAGAAACGCATCGTGTGTAAGATTTGCAATAAGGTAATATCTGCGCCTCTTGGCAACACTACAAACCTCTTCAACCACCTGAAACTGAGCCATAAAGTTATTCATGATGAAACAATAAAAAACAAACAAAAAGATAAAGCCGATGCCGCCACAACCAGCAAGGCAATGCAGCCATCCATTTCAGCCACTCTCTACAATGCCACGAGTTCGGAGAGGCACAACGCACTCACAGCATCCATCGGATATTATTTAGCCAAAGACATGCAGCCTATCAATGCAGTAGAGGGTGGGGGTTTTAAGAAAATGATAAACGAGTTTGGCAAACGTTATGCACTGCCCTCTCGAGATTGTGGACAACTGGATAGAATGTACCTGTCAAAAGAATATTTTTTATTTTGTTTTATACATCGCAAACTTAAGTTTTTCTAGACTATATTTTCAGTTTGAAAGAAAGGTGAACGTAAATGATCAATAACAAAGAGGGGTTTTTTTTGTTTTAAAGAGAAATGCTGAATAAATGCATCGTTTACGGTGGTGTAGTGGTTAGCGCTGTCGCCTCACAGCAAGAAGTTCTGGGTTCGAGCCCCGGGGCCGGCGAGGGCCTTTCTGTGTGGAGTTTGCATGTTCTCCCCGTGTCCGCGTGGGTTTCCTCCGGGTGCTCCGGTTTCCCCCACAGTCCAAAGACATGCAGGTTAGGTTAACTGGTGACTCTAAATTGAGCGTAGGTGTGAATGTGAGTGTGAATGGTTGTCTGTGTCTATGTGTCAGCCCTGTGATGACCTGGCGACTTGTCCAGGGTGTACCCCGTCTTTCACCCGTAGTCAGCTGGGATAGGCTCCAGCTTGCCTGCGACCCTGTAGAAGTATAAAGCGGCTAGAGATAATGAGATGAGATGAGAATGCATCGTTTCAAAAAATCGTTTGAATAATCGTGATTTCAATATTGACTGAAATAATCGTGATTATTATTTTTTCCATAATCGAGCAGCCCTAGACGTACCTGACATGCATGACAATGCCTACATCTAATACAGACTTATTAACAACCTCAAGAGCCAAACCTAAGGAAAACTAGGAAGCACTATTTGGTTAATTCAGTGAACCTGAAACATGAAATTAAATTTGCTTCCATCTATACTACTAAAGGAAGGCTGTCTGTCTCTGTCTGTTCATCTATGTAAATCGACACGGCTGGACGCACACACTCCATACTTTGCACATGGATTGGTGATACCCAAGAAGGACTCAAGACAACGTTTTTGATTTTCAAAAACATGGCATTAGTGCTAATCCAACACATTATTAATTTCCTATAGGCTCCATGCTAAGGCTAACACACTGTGCTAATCCAAGACACTAACATTTCCCATAGGCCAGTGTTTCTCAACCACTGGGCCACGACCCGAAGTGCCATCCAGTGGGCGACGAATTTTTTTTCCAAGTAAGCTAATCTTTACTCGTAGTAGGGTACAACTGCTGGGTTGCATCCGACGTCACATTCGCCTCATTAAGCTACAGTCACACTACAGCTTGCGATGCTTTGCAATAGGTTATCGATGAAAATGAGGCGTTTTGGTTGCGATGCATGGCGATATACACGTGAGCTAAAACTTGTGGTCACACAGCAGGCGAATACTTGACTGTCACGCCTTTACGCACTTGAGTCTGGCGCAGCTCGAGCGTTGTGCATGCGTCTGGGACCCGGTCGTTATGGGAAACACCTGATACTGATTTGAATGCAATCAGCATGTACAGATATGGACGCTGTTTTCACAGAGGCTTTGGGAAGGATTTCACGGTCACATTTGTTTCTAGCCATGTTTATAACGCTGTTTAAATACTCTGCTTTGCTTTCGTTTGTGTTTTATTTTTGTCAATATCACGCCCGCTAATGAACACTCTTCCTGCACTTAGATCAGTCTACCACCATCTATCTTGTAGTGTTCAGCTCAGTTGGTCGGGTTCAATGCCCGAACTGATGATCACATCATCAGTTTTTCTTTGGCTAATCAGACACAAGGTACGCCACCACTCTTGCCGGAGCGGTTGGGGGTTAGGTGCCTTGCTCAAGGGCACTTAAGTCAATCCTGCTAGTCTGGGGAATCGAACCAGCAACCTTTTGGTCCCAAAGCTGTTTCTCTAACCATTAGGCCATGACTTCCCCATGACTTCTTGTAGTGTCACATATAAAAAGTTTTACAGCTCTATGATCTTCCAGGTTTTCATCTGTGTCCCCGTGTAGATCAATGTCTGCAGCACCAGGTAGTTTGAGATGTCGGGGAACTTAGCGGATGGATAATTTTCCAACTTATAGGAAAAATCCTTCTTTGTTAGCATGTAAGGATCTAATCCCACTGAGTGGTTTCTATATCCACTTCTTTTGAGTGAACTTCTTGGTTTTAATAACTCGCTTGTTTGCTGGGCACAAACATGAAAATAAGTTCTTGTGTTAATGGACCAGACTCCACTTTTGGATCATTAATCCCTTTTGACTGAGAATGACCTGCATGCATGGTTTGGCTTCTGGCACATCCATACAGTTTTAAATACAATACCTACAATTAAAAACAGTTGTTTTTATTGCATTTATTTCATTCCTGGGCTCCCATCTGTAACAGGGAGTGATGTCGCATCCCATTAATACACTTTACAATAGGTTATTTGATTCTAATAGAAAAGATGAGGCGGCACGGTGGTGTAGTGGTTAGCGCTGTCGCCTCACAGCAAGAAGGTCCTGGATTCGAGCACAGCAGCCGACAAGGGCCTTTCTGTGTAGAGTTTGCATGTTCTCCCCGTGTCTGTGTGGGTTTCCTCCGGGTGCTCCGGTTTCCCCCACAGTCCAAAGACATGCAGGTTAAGCATGTGGATCTAAATTGACCGTAGGTGTGAATGTGAATGGTTGTTTGTCTCTGTATGTCAGCCCTGCAATGACCTGGCGACTTGTTGGTGTACCCCACCTCTCGCCCACAGTCAGCTGGGATAGGCTCCAGCTTGCCTGTGACCCTGTAGGACAGGATAAGTGGCTACAGATAATGGATGGATGGAAAAGATGAGCCAAAATAATTGGAGATCTTTTTTTTTTTTAAATGGGCCTCAACTCGTTACAAGTATGAATAGGTGGGCCTTAGGCGACTCATTTTAGATTTTTCGGATCACGGATCCGCCAACGGCAGTTAAATAGTACTGCTCGAAAAATAAAAAGTCTGTGCGTATTTTTATTTTAACCGCCGAAACATACAAAAAGAAATGTAAAAAAAAAAAAGTCACATATTTTTCTTGTAACAGCACTGTATCCCTGGTACTAGGTCATATTTCTTTAAGTAAAAAGTATTAGAATCTCAAATACAAACGACAATGTGTGTTGTATATATCTACTTCAGCCGAGTCCGAAAACGAAACTATTTACGACATTGAGTATTCACTTGAATGTTTTTATGGTATTTACGACCGCTTTACGACAATGTCAACCTCGTGCTGACCGTGGCTGACGCTGACAGCATGGATTCCAAGCTATCGCCTCAACTGTTCGTAAGCATAAAGTGTGGTAAAGAGAAGTCTTTTCAGTCAGTGCGTTTACATGCACATAGAGAGAATCGAATTTCTGCCGTTGCTTGACTGAAATCGAAGTTCAAAATGCCATGTATACACCTTAATTCGGCTAAAATTGAACCGAACTTGATTTCTCGGAATCGAGCTACACGACCTAGATTATGCGATTTCTGCCGAGCTACTTAGTGCATGTAAACCCTATCGAGCTATTAGTCGAGCTACTTACTGCCCCTTCCGGAAGTGACGAGTGACGAGACCACAAGCGGGAAACACAACAGCCTCGGTCGGCATGACAACAGTAGTAGCGAGCAGCAGAAGAGGTCAGGAGGAACAAACGGAGAAGAGAAAATGGCGAGCAGAAACGTGCACTTCTGGAGCAATGAGGAGACAGAGTTCATGCTCATTCAGCTTAAGGAGTTGAATATATTAAAATTCATGGACGGGAGAAAAACGCGCAATGGAGAACATGGAACTGATAACTTTGTTTACAGTCTTGAATAGCTCTTCTTCATGACGACAACCGGAGGTGTACCAACATGATGGGGCGTGTAGCGCCACCTGTGGCTCGGGTGCACAATGCACCTCACACAATAGCCCGATTTCATTGTGCGCATGTAGGATTGGTTTTCTCTGGAACCCTGCTGGGACCTTCAGCTCGATTACCAACAGCAGCTTGATTTGGATGTGCATGTAAACAGTCACTGTCTCACTAACCAAAACGTGGGCGATTTCGTCTCTCAAGCGTTGAAAGTAAACAATGAAAAGATCAAAACGATCTTTGGTTCTCAGAAAGAAGGCGGTGATGTAACGAGCGCGATGCTGAATATGCCTGCCATATAACGTTAGTTCGCGATTTTGGCTGCAAGTATCTGACTGTGGAATTAGAAGAGGATGGTGCCGCAGAGAGTCCTATCGAATCAAGTAGCATGAACATATCAGCCTTCGATGTGCTCATGAGAGCTCAACGGTCATATGACCACACCTTCAGAGAAATAAGTACTGGAATGCTAGTCCGTGTTATAAACTTATACGCAAGAACACACACAATATATATATATATATATATATATATATATATATATATATATATATATATATATGAGTGATTCCACGCTTATGGGTACTGAAATGGGGACATGAACTTATTTTTAAAAACCATTTCTTTTTTTACCATCAGGTCACAAAACATGTAATCTTTAATGAATGATATGTTAAACGATAACTTTAATTTTCTGAGATGTAATAAAAACATATTTATATGCCAAAGTCAGAACGTAACAGAAGTGTTGTGGACATATATATTCTCAATTTGAACAATGTAGAATTACTTTTTGAAACATAGGAAGGTGATGTTTTAGCAAATATAATTAATAAACATGTGTAGTAGAATAAACATACACATTCTTTCAATAAGATTAACATGGTATAGAGCTAGATTGTAATTAATTTGTAACAGACGCGAGATGGACAATCGTAACAGAAGTAATGGAACAGACATCATTTTGGAACTCATAGGCTTGACTTTGGCATATAAATGTGTTTTTATTACATCTCAGAAAATTAAAGTTATCTTTTAACATATCATTCATTAAAGATTACATGTTTTGTGACCTGATGGTAAAAAAAGAAATGGTTTTAGGTGAATAAGTTCATGTCCCCATTTCAGTACCCATAAGCGTGGAATCACTCATATATAAAGTGTGTCTCTTGAATTTTAATTATTTTATCATATTAATCTGACATTGAAATTTTGCCATGCGCAAAAAAAAAAAAAAAAGGACAAGGACACTTATTTTTATTTCAACCGACATCATCAAAAATATGTTGAAAAAAATCCATGAACCTAAAGATAAAAAAAACGGGTGGCCTTAAAGTAGAAAAGGTTGAGAACTGCTGCTATAGGCTACATGCTCGCGCTAACACACTGCGCGCAGCCTCTGCAGGGTATCCCCTCCCCGACTCGCCTGAGAGTTTCGATTGCACAGGACTTGGCAATCAGCAATCGCAATCAACCAGAGACTTCAGCTAGGTGGGTTTTTTTTTTTTTAAACATAATACACTGAAAACAGTCTATTATGCTACCTCCTTAACTGTTTCCAGGCGTGCTAATATGACAGCAGAGAGTTGATGATAGATCATCATATAAACTCACCTCCCTGCACATAAAGTTTCAGGTAAACGTTCTCTGTGAATCTAACTGTTGTTGACATTAGCTAGTGCTAACAGCTAGCTGCTAGTGCACTGCTACAACTACATCGACCCTAATAATACAGTTCTTGGTCATTGCCTGGTAACAGCAAATTTATAACGGGCCATGTCTCAACAGACTAAGAAGTTATTTCAATGACATTTAATAACATTTTGTTTATCCTGAGGACCGAAAGTAAATGAAAATGTGAACAAACCTTAGCTGTAATAAGATGGCGACCACCGGCTCCAGGGACGACCCGCTGATGTAGGCATGTTACCCAGCCTGGTTTTTAACGACATAGGTATACAGATCATGTGGGCCGAAGTCAGGTAAAGACGAGGGCTTGGGGTACTTCCGTACGTCAGTGAACAATCCTGGTGGAAGCAGGTAAACGTCGTTCTCTAAGCCTGCTAACCTCAATTTTTGCAAATACCTCTCCCTCTGCTCGCCCTGTAAATGCCCTACGTCACTGGATAGTGAAGGTGTTTTCTGCATCTCGATCCTTTTTCTTTTATGTTTTTTCCCTGGTATTTCCCACACGCCTGACTGCAGGTCAGGAAGATCACCCGCGCTGCAAAGCCAGAAAAAGATAGCCTGGTAACGTGTACGGATCACGTACACCAGCATCATTGATTTTCTGGCGATATTGCTTTTTACTCGCATCATCTAGGCCGGATAAAATACTCGACAATGAGACTTCGTCATGATCAACAGTGTATCGCTACCGGTAGTCGCCATATTTGTGACCGTCAAAATGGCGGCATAAATATTGTCGCTATGGAAACAATGACGCAGGCCGAAATCCTCTATACTCTGATGCATAAACGTAACAGTAATGGCTCATGTGATGTTTGACCCCTGACTCCTCAGGTCAACTGCCCAATTCCAAGCAGCTGTATGACCAAACCCTAGGACCAACACAGCCCCTGCGAAGAGCACCGTACAGAGGAAATCAGGTCCACGGCCAAGCTACTCGTGTGAACAAAAGCAGCAGCAGTCAAACTTCTACACATTAGCAGTTCTGAACTGCGGTTTCAGAATTCATGACAAGAAAATACCATGACCATCATCTCCATACCTGTTTCATTCTCATTTTTAGATGAGTCTTGTGGTGAGCTTTTAGAAACCAACTCAAAATGTTGTTCATCAAACGGGCTTTCGGCTTTGGCTTCGACTGAAACTAGAGAAGGAAAAAAAAAAATATCAAGGCAAATGCTTACTCTCTGAATACATGACCATTACATTACAGGTATTTAGCAGACGCTCTTATCAAGAGCGACGTACAATGAGCACACACAAATAAACACCCAGTGCCTGGGGAGTAGTTGGGGGTTAGGGGCCTTGCTCAAGGACACTTCAGTCAGTCCAGGGAATCAAACCAGGGACCCACTGAGCCCAAGGCTGCTTGTTGAACCTTAAAGGCCTCTGCATGCTCTTGCGACAAGGCTTTCGCAGATAGCTTTTCGCAGACAGTTGTAATTTATCGTTGAGCGGGGAGTAATAGGCGTGCGCGATGTTATTCACTGCCACAACGCAAGGGGGCGCGAAGTCGCTAGGAGTAGTTGGTGGGTGTGGTTAGTGGAGTGTTTATCCTCCGGTTACTTATAATGACTAGAACTGGAGTCGTATAGATGTACGTACTTCCTCGATCAACCGCTCTTCGTGCTGCTCCATCTTCGCTCGTGTTTTTAAAAATAGCGGTCATGAAAACAAACCAAACCAGGAAAGTAGGGAAGCGGAAGTGCGTGTACAGCGGATGTAGATTGGACCAATCAGAGCCCTCTTGTCTGCGACGCTGTCTGCGAGGCTTCTGCGGTGGTCACAATTTTTGGGAGATGCGCGCAGAGCGTCTGCGAAGGTGGGGGGGCTACGCAGACACTGTCTGCGACGCTATCTGCAAGGACTGGGTTGTTAGCATAAATTGGCCTTAAGGCCATGGCTGGCCACTGAACAAAACTGGAAATGTGCTGATGCAAAAACCAATTTGGAGGAACCACTGAAAATTGGGTTGAAAGAATTTATTTATGCAATTAGTAATACAGCTGAAATTCTCACCATGTACACTGCAGATGCTCAGGTACCAGTGGAAAGTGTATAAACTGAAATTATTTAGTTGTCTTGCCCGGGGAAAGCAAATAACCCTAACCCCTGACTACGCCATCGCTTGTTTACCGCAATGCATTATGGGTGATACCCAGGGTCAGCTCCACCATATTGTTTCCATCTCCTTTGTTAAACACTGCATTGTTGTGTCTAAGCGGTTTTAACCGTGCCTAAAATGAACTGCTGTGTGCCTTACTGTGTCTCCACAACAAAGAGAACACCTCATTTGAGCTTTTATCAGCTGCCAGTCGAGAAGAAGAGAAGAAAGAAATGGATAAGTTTAATCCACAACGAAAACCTTCGAACTGAATCGAAATGGACAAATGTTTGTAGCTTACATTCCTCTGGTGGGAAAAAGACGTACTTAAACTGTGACCCAGCAATATTTTGATGGTCTGCGGAACGGCCTTCGGTTACAGAAAATTATAACAATCGACACTGTTCATCGTCTGAAACTAGCGATAATCCAAAGCCTGTAAAACACAGAAGGATTCTTCGGCCTTTGCCTCTCAACGTACCGAAGCCTGTCGGACCGATAAAACTCCCAAACCACCAAGGGTTCTCTTCGGGTGTGTATAATGTTCAGTGTACCTCACTAGCGACACTTATTGGGGTAAATGTATTTATACTGAACATGACACGGCAGATCAGCGGGTTTCCAAAGATTTTTTTTGTAATGTTTCCTGATCTCAAGCTTTATCTAACTAATCGCTCATTTATAAATGTTTTCATAAGACATTCTGAGATTTGATGATGTTGTACAGTGTGGTAGACTCAGTGTGGACTCTTACCTTCTCGCAAAGCTTGATTTGGATTCCGATGATCCTGCTGTAAACCCTTGACATGTTCTCCACCTCTTTAAATCACCAATTTCATTGTCTTCCATGACAGAGCACGGCAAAATTGCTCCTCTCGCATCGCTCTCACGTAAAATTAATCTAACATCCGCTATATTGCACAGCTACCGACCCTGGCTATCCCCCATAATGCATTGCGGTAAACAAGTGATGACGTAGTTCTGCTTGGGGGCTACTGAACAAAGAAAAATGAGTTTAGACACGTGAAGGAAGTCGTAGACCAATTAAATCCTCCAAAGTACTGACTGATCAGGCCAAACGGTCGCAGATTCAACCTGGTAACGTCTCTGGTTGGAATGGCCTTTCAAGACTCAGCCACAGACAGTTTTTGTTAAAATACAACAAAAATACAAGGTCTTTTTTTTTTTTTTGTTATTTTTGTCTGAACACTTACCTACGTTCACAAAACACTCTGCATCTTCTGGATCAGCCACCTGCATCTGCTCTTCTCTGTAACTGACATCCATTGCAGCAGAGCTATCGCTCTTGACTTCCTCTACTTCAGGCACAACTGTCCCAGCTAAACCATCCTGCTTGTTCTCTTCTTTCACTTCTGTGACTTTAGGTTCCTGATATTGCTCTGAACTCTCGTGCTCCATTTCTACTTTCATATCTGAGGACTCCTTCACCATCTGATGCTCCATCTCTTCCATATTTTTCTCATCCACCTCTTTTTCTTCACTCTTCTTGTCGTCAATGATATTCTCATCGAGCTTTTTATCTTGCTGGCTCAATTCACTGCACTCGGGCTCAGGGGTCTCCTCCTTCAAATCTCCATCAGGCTCCTGCTGGAGACTTGGATCTGAAGTTACCTGTGGTACCGTCTCCTCTTCCTCCTCCTGGGTGGTATTATTCTCTTCCTCCTCCTGGGTGGTATTATTCTCTTCCTCCTCCTCCTGGATGGTATTATTCTCTTCCTCCTCCTCCTGGATGGTATTATTCTCTTCCTCCTCCTCCTGGATGGTATTATTCTCTTCCTCCTCCTCCTGGATGGTATTATTCTCTTCCTCCTCCTCCTGGATGGTATTATTCTCTTCCTCCTCCTCCTGGATGGTATTATTCTCCTCCTCAGCTATGTTCTCATACTCTTTCAGTTCTTGGCCACAGTTTTCATGGTTTGATGCCATACCCTCTTCTTTTGTGTCTGTTTCTTGGGGACTTATCCTTTCACTTTCAAGCTCTTTTTCTTCATGTTCTTCATGGCTAACCTGATAGTCTCTCTCATCCAGATCTCTGACTTCGGCCTCCTGACTTTCATGCTGAGGTTTCTCACAGTCCTCCTTTTGCCCGAGATCTGAGAGGTCCGAGCTGGAGGAACTTTGTGTACTCTGTGTATAATTTGTGTGATCTACAGCACCAACACTGGCAGATTCTTCTTCAACAAGGACAGCGGCGTCCATCTGCGTATCTGTCGTCTTGTATATTTTCGAAGTCTGAAAGACAGCACATACATGGATGGATATAAAGAACGTTCATCCTTTTCAACATTCAGAAACCTACTTCGTAAGCATAGTCGCTTCCTGAATGATACCCATTTTAGGGACCTGATTAACCTGTTCGCTTGGTTAACACTTGACACGAAAAGCATTTTGCTGACGGTTCAAGTCAGTCATCAAGTGCAAGCTTTTTCAAGCAAAATTTTATCTATTTTCTGAATTTGTCCAATATGGAAAATCAATGTGAACAATCCAAAATATTTTAGGTACAGCAAACTGACACTTGCCCAATTATATTGGCCCTCCCTATACAACCCTGTTCCAACACTGTACCAGTTTTGGCAAAGGAGCATTTTTGATACCAAACCCTGCAAACCTTTGACTAATGTTGGACAAACAGTGGTGATGCATCTCTTTTTTTTTTTTTTTAATAACAACTCTGCCCCCCAAAAAAGGAAAACAACCCTTTTCAAAACAACTCCATTGACTAACATGACAAATGTTAGGCCAACATTGACAAAGGCTTTTTTTTTTTATCATAAACCTGTTAATGTTGGACCAGTATGGATTTAAAGGTGACCTGTACAGCATTTAAATATGATTGATATTGATAGCACAAGCCCCAAATCATCATAATGCATACAAGTGATGCCACCACCTGATTAGCAAGCTTTAAGTGCTTAAAAGTCCCAAAAATGTCAGCTTTATTGCACACGGGCAACTACCGTATTTTCTGGACTATAGAGCGCACCTGTATATAAGCCGCATCCGCTCTATTTTTAGAAAAATTTTTTAAAAAAGATATACAAGCCGCACCGGGCTATAAGCCGCAGATATCTATGTTGAAAAATTAGATATTTACTGCATGTACAGAACGATTTTGTACTGTAAATGTACATGTATGTACCTGAACAGATTCTTTCCGAACAGTGCCTTTTAACACGGCAGCAACTTTGCTGATTAAAACGGAACAGAACCAAGAGAAAATAACCGGTATTTATTTACCTTCATTTCTCCTGTGTTTGAAACCACAAGTCACTTTAATCATCTTGGCTGGATTTGAAAATAATTACCAGTTAGTAATTTGTCGTGCGTGTTCTATCTGCTAAAGATCTGCTAATTCTTCTTTGCATTGATTTTTCGTCTATCTTATTTTTGATTCTACTTCCGGTTAGAGCGCCCCTAGCGGTGGAAGAAAAATCCACAGAATAGCCGCACCTTTGTATAAGCCGCATGGTTCAAAACCTAGGAAAAAAGTAGCGGCTTATAGTCCAGAAAATACGGTAATATTGTGCTTGGGCTGTGACGTCAAAGCATTGCTAGCCAGGTACTGGAAGTTAAGCGTAGCCGATGGAACCATCTTTGCTGGCTTGGATTTAGGGGTGTTCACACAGCACATATTTGCATCAATGCTGCACGGATGTATTTTGTTGCGATATATCTTACACCGGTGTAAATTTTGTGGAGCGTTCACACGTCACACTGCTTACTAGAGAGAAGCGTGTTAGCACCGGTGCAGCCCCACTTGCGTTCACACAGCAGTTTTTGCGACCGTGCTATACGATAGTAATAATGCGGAAATGAAATATGCACGTGTGAAAATGTACTTCCTTTTCCCGGTTGTCATGGCATCACCAAGCACCGGGAAAACAACGTGGATGAAGACACCAGTGTTGCCAGATACTGCTGACGTTTTCCAGCCCAAAATATGTTCAAATCCACCAAAATGCACTTAAAACCGCCCAATCTGGCAACACTGGAAGACACGCAGTTCTGTTGTTCTTGATATTCGCCATTTTGGAAGCGCAAAATACCAGGATGCAAATTATGTAATCAACTCTCCTCACCCGTAGCGAGTCTACCCCTGTAGCGTTCAGACGTCCCATTTTATAAATCGGTGCTGCCCCGCAAACTAGCATTTACTCCGGAGTAAATTTCTTAAACCACCTCCCGAGCAGGGTTAGATTTGCACCGGTTTAAGCAGCTTTCAAGGGCTACACCGGTATAACTTTGTACCATGTGAACGCTCTACTGGGGCAGCCCCGGTGCTACACCGGAGTAAAAGTTGCCATGTGAACACCCCTAGAGAGTCAGGGTTCCCCCTAGATATCTTCATTTGAGAGTCAACATGTCATGATTCCAGAAGTTTCTTCTTCGTTATTATTTAAATAATATTGGCTGGCTTCAAGTGGTCCATCAGATATCATGCAAGCCAAATGGAATATATCTGATAGACCACTCAAAGCCAGCCAATTATTAATAATACACAAACACACTTCATATCAGCATTCTCGAAGGCCAGCGCGAGCTTACCTGCGACTTGGTGCTGTTAGCGCAGCAGTCCAGTTACCTTCTAGCCAGCGTAGTATTAGTGCAGGCCAATGCTAGCACAGTCAAGCTGAATATTATCATCATAATCATCCTCCTCCTCCTCCCTGTGTAATTTACTTAGCTACTTTTAAAATCAACAACTTACATACAACAGAGCTACCTGGCAGCCAAAATTCTCTCAAAATCTTCGACTTTTAACGAAGGAAACCTGGCAGCCATGTTTGTTTGCAAATTGTCACAGTCACTCGCTGGCGCAGAATATAGGGGAGTTACAGCTCGAAGCGGAGTATGAATTTATAACTTGACATTGACAGTTTGACAGCCAATCAACACTTTTTTTTTCCCCAATAAAGCAGTTTTTTTTAACCTAGAACTAGATTTAACAGTCTCTCTAACTTGTATTCCATGTGAAGTAATAAGTTAAATGTTAGACCTTTCTTTTACTGTCAACAGTGTTGAAAGATTGTCAGCACAGCATCGGGTTTGAGTCGAACACAACCTGTGTAGCCCAAGCCTGTAGATTCCTTTCAAAGCAATTGGGCTCAAAATGGTCCTCACAAACAACAGAATTTCTAACAAAGCAGTGTGTTTCTAAAGTGTGACCTGTTCAAGTTGTGTCACCACTGTTTAGCAAGTTCTTGATGTTGCTCAGTTGTCAGCAATGGAACAATGGAAAAAAAAAGAAAAAAAAAAGATTTCCGTTATGTTCATTGTTTTTACAACCACTGGCTTTGCACGCCGCCATTTTTCAACAATGTTTTGTACATCTGGCTACATCGTGGTGTCCGGAGCAGCGAGTCAATCAAGATACAGGAAGCCTATCAACAACTCTACATCATGCTGACCTTTGACACTGGCCACAAAAGAGCAAAAGGGCTACGCACTAAAGTGGAACTTAACTGAGCGGGAAGAGAAAAGAATTTTAAAGCAGTGCTTTATGTGATACAGTGCGACAATACACGGGAGTCAAAACGCATTTGCGCAAAATGGGTTTATTTTTCGGTGCAGGTACCTTGGTGGCTCTGTTGGCCCTGGAAGCCTAATATTGTCCCAGTGGACAAAACTACATTGGGTCAACAAAATGGCTGATATTGGCTCAGTACTGGCAAGGTAGATTTAAAGGTTCACGAGGAAATCATGGCATAATGGTTAGAGAAGCAGCTTTAGGACCAAAAGGTCACCAGTTCAATTCCCTGGACCAGCAGGAATGGCTTAAGTGCCCTTGAGCAAGGCACCTAACCCGCAACTGCTCCCCAGGCTGCCCTGGGTATGTTGTACATCATTCTGAATAAAAGCATCTGTTAAATGCCTGTAATGTAATATAGGCTGGAGTTTAATGTTTGCACTGAAAGTGTTGGCTGAAAGTGTGGTGGCCCACTGGACATAATTACGTATATATCAGACCAATGCTGGCACCATATGTCGGCACAACAATGGTGAGGTGCAATTTGGGAAAGGTGGCTGACTACCAATATGCTGCACCAACAGTGGTACCCACTGGCCCAAATCTCAAATTACATTACATTACAGGCATTTAGCAGACGCACTTACGCAGACCAACATACCCAGAGCAGTCCGTAGAGCAGTTAGGGGTTAGGTGCCTTGCTCAAGGACACTTCAGCCATTCCTGCTGGTCCAGAGAATTCTTGAGTTTCAAATCACATTACTTGTCTTAGCGATTTCACTTCCAGTAAAACTGCTGGTGGTCTAGCAAACCAAAACAGCTGCCGTAGTGCAAACAACTAGCGATGACTTATCAGAGTACGCTCATAATCTAGAGCCACTGCTGGCTTTAGATCTATTCAGAAGATTGCTGTGTGCAATGGAATCGACCCCTACAGTCTGGGAAAGAAGGATTTGTCATACGATTTTGAAAACTACCCTTCACTCGAGTTCCCCGACATCTCCAACCATCTGGTGTTCCAGACGTCCTTCTACACTGCAAAACAGATGAGAGTATGGAGGCTTACAACTTTTTTGTATGTGGCTGGGTAAAGGACCTCGGGATCAAGTTGCTGCCGAATAAATCCTGTATTGTTTTTGCCCGTGTAAGAATGTTTTTTTAAGCTTTTTGTTCGCATCTTTACAATGAAGCGCTGAAAGTTAAAGTGTAAACAAACAGTTGGCTTGATTCTCACTTGTGCTGGCCCTGATCTCTCAGGTAAATCATTCACAAAGATCATCAGAAACCCCTTTAAAACACCTGTTTCTTAGTTAAACAAGACGGAGAAGTGATCACGGCGCATTGTAACTGTACAGCTGGGGAAGAATTTTGTCGCGACCTTCATGCATATGGACTTGGTGAGGCGGAAACAAAGAAACAGCTGGAGAATCAGCTTTAGCGCTTCATGACTAAAAAAAAGTACCGTAAAATAACGACACATAGCAAGAAAAGTCCTTGGAAAATGCTAAGGACAGAGCTGAGAGGAAAATACAAACCTTTCACCAAGTGATCACTGCAAACTCGAGCATGCTTTGACTCGGCTCCCTTCGATTTCACTTAGAGGTTCAAAAGCCACCTTTCTGCATGCCTTTTTATGAAATCCTGTGTTCGTTCACCCTTTTTTTTTATTAGTTCACGAGGAACCCTGAAGAAACTTTTATTAGTTTCACCATTTGATCAGTTCAAACAACCTAAAACAACGTAAGCGTAAGGCATTTTTCATGCGAGTGAGCAATGCACCTTCTCCGTACAAACACTTTGTCAACTGAGCTTTGGTTGACCACCAGCAAAAGTTCTGAATAACTAATGAGGCGGATGTGATGTCACGTGAAACCCAAGAATCAAACCAACAACCTTTTGCTCCTAAAACCGCTTCTCTCACCTTTAGGCCATGGCTTTCCCAAATTGCTCTCTTAGGCATGTAATGCACTGGGTCTATACTTTACGTGGTGCACTTATACAGTGACTAAAGAATCGTTTGATTCAAAACTGAGACTTACCATACTATGCAAAAGTCTTGGAACATGCAAAGAAATGCTATAAAAGTAACGTGGTGCTGGTTAACTTCACCTTGTCAGCTGGGGTGATCTCTGTGGAAGAGGAATTAACGTGCAAGAACACTTATTTACGAATGGCTCCAAGGCTTTCAGAATCACGGTTCTGTTCTCGGATCCTGCGGTCATGCAAACTAACATTGGCCCAATGAACATCGTCTACAATCTCTCCCTCACCTTTGGTTCGTTAGTCCTTCCTGAATATGCTCCCTTTTCTCTCCTGGCTTTAGTGAAAGCTAGTCGCAAGGACTTCATGCTTACTATGAATAAAGTAAAGACGACTTCAATAATCATGAAATTACATCTTTCTACTTTCTTTGGGCGGCACGGCGGTGTAAGTGGTTAGCACGGTCACCCCACAGCAAGAAGGTCCTGGGTTTGAGCCCAGTGGGGGCCTTTGTGTGAAGTTTGCACGTTGTCCCCATGTCCTCCGGGTGCTCTGGTTTCCCCCACAGTCCAAAGACATGTGGTTAGGTTAACCCTTTGGTGACTGACCCCTTGAAAATGGTTCCTCCAGGAACGATGACGTTTCAGTTGTCAAGACAACGGAAAAACTAAAATACAAAAACAGAAAGATACGTCACAATGCTCTTGTGCACAAAACAAAATGCTCTTGTATTTTAGTTTTTCCGTTGTCTTGACAACTGAAACGTCATCGTTCCTGGAGGAACCATTTTCAAGGGGTCAGTCACCAAAGGGTTATTAATATGGGATGGCCTTGGGATGAGGTGTCCTTGAGCGAGACACCCAACTCCCAACTGCTCCCCAGGTGCTGTTAGCATGGCTGCCCACTGCGCTGCCCACTGCTCTGGCTATGTGTGTGCGCTCACTGCTTCAGATGGGTTAAATGCAGAGAGGAATTTCACAAGTGTACGTGCAATGAATAAAGTTGTGCTTTCTTTCTTTAAAGAAAAAACGACAAAAGTGCAGTAAACATTAATAAACTAACAAAGCTAATATTTGGTGGGAAAACTTTTTGCTTCTTTTTTCCTGAAATACATACAATAAGTGCAGTTTTATAAGAAACTGAGCTGTAGGTTTTTACAGAGTACAGTGGCATGCAAAAGTTTGGGCACCCTGACTGAAAATGTCTGTTACTGTGAGTAGTTAAGTGAGCAGAAGATGAACTGATCACCAAAAGGCATAAAGGTAAAGATGAGACATTTCTTTTCAGTGTTTTCGGCAAGTATTATTTTTATTTATTTGTACAATTGGAGAGTGAAAAAAAGAAAAGGAACACCATGCGAAAGTTTGGGCACCCCAATACATTTGAGTTCTCAGGTAACTATTACCAAAATTCCAGACCTTAAAGTAGTTCTAGAATTTTAGAACCCACTATTGATGAAAATGTAGTATAAGGGTATATATTCAATGTATGCAAATTAAAAATAAAAAATTTCCCCATCAAAGGGGTGTATTTGAGCGACAAAACCGAGCTTCTGGAAAGCATTTCCTGGAAATCCCAGTCGGGAGTCACGTGACCGATGACGTAGTAAATTGACCAGGATGGCAGCATCCAGTATAAACACAAGCGAAATGAGTGAATCAGACAGCGATTATTCAGACGAAATTGCGTCTGAAGACGAAAGTGAATCGTGTTCCAGTCGAGGTGAGTCGATGCACAACGTTTTTTCTACTAAATCAGAGGTCTGGGCCGAAATGTGCGTCGTGATCGGCAGTATATTTGGGGCGAACCGATGGCGTTCAAGCGGCCTTTCCAACAACACGGAAATGACTGCAGCTGTCAATTTTCGTGGGTTGAAACGTCAACAAATTCACTGTTACATCCGACAATATACTATATGGACACATCGAATGCCAACTGCCTCTATTAATATCGTATTTTGAAACAATGGACGCGTTATAAGTGTGCCAACACGATCTAAAGTCGGTAGAAACAGTGTCCCGATGGAGAAATTAGCGAGTTGATGAGCTAGAAAATAAAAGAAATTTGAAGAAAATAAGCACTAGTGTCTAGACACAATGCTAGAAAGCTTTTGTGGCACAATTTGAATTGAAATTGACAAATTCTGACAGATCATGACAGCGGTAGAAATCGGCACAAAAACAAATGACTTCGTAAACTGACGACCAAATATTAATAACAGAACAAAAGTAGAAAGAAAGACTAACCTTACGACGATTGATTTTCTCGATGGCACTCCTTTTTTTTGAGGGTCTTGTTGATGTCACCGGCGACTGGTGAGTGGTGGTGGAGCTCGGACCGTCATCATCAAGTCTCCGCTTGAAAACGGTGGGAATCGCACCATCCTTTAAAATCCCTTTCTTTTTGTATCCCAAGGCAATGGCAACAGAGTTTTTTGGCTCAAAACTCTCAGGCGTGAAGTGGTCTGAACATAACGCAGCGGAATTCCAAGCAGGAGTACCGTACCGACCGAGTGGTCCTCGCCAGTCTGCCCTCGTCCGCTTTACTTGCCGGTTCCACTCAGCGAGATCGTATCCATTATTCTTATCAGGATCAGGGAACTGATGCAGAGATACTCCGTCTTTGTTGGTTTTAGAACAGCCGTACGCAACACACTTTTTTACCATCGTATACAGTGGAAATAATCCGTAGATCCGCGAATTGTCACTCACAGTCACAGTATGTACAGGAAGTGAGCTGTCTAGCTTGTCAATTTACTACGTCATCGGTCACGTGATCGCGGCGCGATGTTTTGCTCGTGGGCTATCGCAGAAAATCCTCTATAAAATCATTACGGATAAACATTTTTTAGTGATTTTTTTTGTAATATACTACAAATATCAGTATTCATCGTTACAAACAAAGGCGATTTTCAAATTCTAAAACTACTTTAATTAGTTTATTGAGCTGTGGCTTTTTCAAATTCTTCATTAGGAAAGGTCAGATGATGCAGCTTTCAAAGCTGTATAAATTCTCTGACTCCTCAAACTTGTCCCTAAAATCAACAGCCATGGGCTCCTCTAAGCAACTCCCTCGCATTCTGAATAATACAATAATTGATGCTCACAAAGCAGGAGAAGCTACAAGAACGTAGCAAAGTGTTTTCAGGTAGCTGTTTCCTCAGATTGTAATGTTATTAAGAAATGGCAGTTAACAGAAACAGTGGAGATCAAGGTGAGGTCTGGAAGATGAAGAAAACTTTCTGAAAGAACTGCTCGTTGGATTGCTAGAAAGGCAAATAAAAACCCCTGTTTGACTGCAAAAGACCTTCAGAAAGATTTAGCAGACCCTGGAGTGGTGGTGCACTGTTCTACTATGCAGCGACACCTGAACAAATATGACCTTCACGGAGAGTCATCAGAAGAAAACCTTTCCTTCGTCCGAGCCACAAAATTCAGCGTCTGAAGTTTGCAAATGAACATCTAAATAAGCCTGATGCATTTTGGAAACGAGTCCTGTGGACTGATGAAACCAAAATAGAACTTTTTGGCCACAATATGCAAAGGTATGTTTGGAGAAAAAAGGGTGCCAAATTCCAGGAAAAGAACACCTCTCCAACTCTGAAGCATGGGTGTGGATGGATCATGCTTTGGGGTTGTGTTGCAGCCAGGGGCACAGGGCACATTTCACTGGTCGAAGGAAGCATGGATTCGAAAAATACCAGCAAATTCTGGAAGCAAACATCACACCATCTGTAAAAAAGTTGAAGTTAAAAAGAGGATGGGTCCTACAATAAGACGATGATCCAAAACACACCTCAAAATCTACAATGGAATACCTCAAGAGGCACAAGCTGAAGGTTTTGCCCTGGCCCTCACAGTCTCATATCATCTCTAGCCACTTTATCCTGTTCTACAGGGTCGCAGGCAAGCTGGAGCCTATCCCAGCTGACTACGGGCGAAAGGTGGGGTACACCCTGGACAAGTCGCCAGGGCCCTCACAGTCCCCTGACCTAAACGTCATTGAAAATCTGTGGATAGATCTCAAAAGAGCAGTGCATGCAAGACAGCCCATGAAACTTGTCGAACTGGAAGCCTTTTGCAAGGACGAATGCGTGAAAATCCCCCAGGTAAGAACTGAAAGATTATTAGCTGGCTACAAAAAGTGTTTACAAGCTGTGATACTTGCCAAAGGAGGTATTACTAGGTACTAACCATGCAGGGTGCCCAAACTTTTGCTTCGGTCCCTTTTCCTTGTCTGTCATTTTGAAAATGTAAAAGATGAAAAAAAAATTGCTTTTGCTTTAAATATAAAGGGAATGAGTCGTCTTTAACTTTATGCCTTTTGGAGATCATTTCATCTTCAACTTGCTTCACTGTTCACAGTAACAACAATTTTGACCAGGGGTGCTCAAACTTTTGCATACCACTGTATCTTGGAGAACCAGTGTTCTTCTGGACACTTTTTTTTTCTTAATTTTGCAGCAAAACTCAACAGTCTCTGATGTAAAATATTACTTTGTTTCCTGATATAGCAAACATTTTTCTGGAACATTCGTCATCGTCTTCTTTTGGCTGCTCCCAATTAGGGGTCGCCACAGCGGATCTTTCGTCTCCGTTGCTCCCTGTCTTCCGCATCCTTCTCTACCACACCTGCCACTTTCATGTCCTCTCTCACCACATCCATGTATCTCCTCTTTGGCCTTCCTCGTTTTCGTGTGCCTGGCAGCTCCATCCTCAACATTCTCCTTCCAACATGCTCTGCATCTCTTCTCAGGATGTGCCCGTACCATCTCAGTCTCATCTCTCTTAGCTTAATTCCCAAGCTCTCCACATGTGCTGTCCCTCTGATGTGCTCGTTCCTTATCGCAAACCTTAACATCCTCAACTCCGCCACCTCCAACTTTGCCTCCTGTCTCTTCGTTAAGGGTACGGTCTCCAGTCCATACATCACAGCTGGTCTCACTACCGTCTTATACATCTTACCTTTCACTTTTGCTGGGACTTTCCTATCACAAACGACTCCCGAAATCCTTCTCCAACTGCTCCACCCTGCCTGCACTCTCTTTCTCACCTCACTATCACAGCCCACATTTTCCTGCACAGTTGACCCCAGGTACTTGAATTCACCAACTTTCTTTACGTCTACTCCTTGCATCTTCACTACACTCTCATTCCCATTCTCCCCATTGATGCACGTGTATTCTGTTTTGCTCCTGCTCACCTTCATTCCTCTTCGTTCCAATGCATACCTCCATCTCTCCAAACCCAACTCAACCTCCTTTCTACTTTCACCACATATCACAAGATCATGTTCCATGGTGACTCTTGCCTCACTTCGTCCATCAAGCTATCCATCACTATGGCAAACAAGAAAGGACTCAAAGCAGATCCTTGATAGAGTCCCACCTTCACCTTGAACCAGTCAGTCGTTCCACTGCTGTTTCACTGTTCTCATACATGACTTGCACCACTCTGATATACTTCTCATACAATACCATAACTCATCTCACTCTATCATATGCCTTCTCCAGGTCTACAAACACACAGTGTAGCTTTCTCTGGCCTTCCCTGTACTTCTCCATTAACATTCTGAAAACAAAAACTGCATCCGACGTGCTCTTCCTTGGCATAAACCCGTACTGCTGTTCACGTCTCTCCAATACCCTTTCCCAGAGCTTCATGGTGTGGTTCATCAATTTTATTCCTCTGTAATTACTGCAGCTCTGTACATCTCCCTTATTCTTGTATATCTCAATCATGGATAACCCCTCTCACCCCCTACATGAGCCTGTGGGGGCTTTAAGCAGCTCGTTTAGTAGTAGACCGCTACACCCACGGTGTAAGAAGGAGAGATACCGCAGGTCATTCATACCTGCTGCTGTCAGACTGTATAACACCCACAACTTGTAACGTAGCACCAATAACCTGTTTGTTGTTATATTTGCACTACTTCACCACTACTACCTCTGCCATCTCTCATCGATGCAATTATGTGCAATAATATAGGCCCTAAACTATTTTTATTAGTGCTGTCAAAGTTAACGCGATAACACGTTAACGCGATTAAAAAAAATCGTGCCGTTAACGCAAATTCTAATTTGGCCCTGCGAGTCACCCGTAGTTCCTGTTGAGGCTTGTCGCGCGCTGCTTCAATAAGAGTACGTGTGAGTGATGGAGAAAGGCATAGACATATAAACATCCTCGCTGCCATATTGGATGGGGCAAAGTGGAGATTCTTCAGCCGTCTCTGGTATAGCGTCTAGACAGTAGCCGAGAATAAAGATGCCTCATTCATGTGCTGCGTTTAACTGTACCAACAGGTTTACCGTCCAAACGAGATCACATGGGATTACCTTTCACAGATGAGACTGGAAAAATACTTTTCAATACTGTTCCTTCAGTCTTCAGTTTCCCAGCTCATCTCCACCAGGGGGGTGTAGAGTTATAAGCAGTGAGCATTAGAGAATACAGTGCCACACTATGATGAACGTTTTTGAACGTATGATGAATGTTTTTATTTTTATCTGTTTTTTTCTTCTTTTATGGCAAATACTTCTCTTCAAAAGAAACTAATGAAGAGTAAAATAAAACATTTTTTTTATTTTCACAGTGATATGCACTTTATTTTTCATCCCTTGGTTTTCTCATCTAATATGGAAGTTATGGATGTCAGTGGCTGTGACAAGACGTGTTATGCTCTGCAATAAAAAAAAAAAAAAAACATTGGTACAAAGCAAGCCCATTCACTTTTTTATGCTGATAAGAGAATTACAATGGTTTTCATGTGACAAAAATGTGCGATTAAATTGCGATTAATCGCGAGTTAACTATGACAGTCGCGACATTAATCGCGATTAAATATTTTAATCGCTTGACAGCACTAATTTTTATGCATACTTATATTTATATATATATATATATATATATATATATATATATATATATATATATATATATATTATGCATGTGTGTATATATGCAGAGTCTACCTGTAATGTGCAATTTTTCTATACTTTTTCACGGTAGATAATGCAAATAGCCCTTTGTATTTAATCCTTCGTTTGTCTCATTTTTATTTCAGTTTTATTTGTTATCTGTTTGACATTTTCTTGCTACTGTAACACGTGAATTTCCCCGATGTGGGATGAATAAAGTGAATCTAATCTATATTGGGACTAGCACACTCTCTCATTCTCTAGGATCTTATTAAACAGATGAATCTCAAGTCTTTTTTAATCCATTCATCCAAAAGAAATACCTCCATCTCTCCAAACCCAACTCAACCTCTTTTCTACTTTCACCACATATCACAAGATCATGTTCCATGGTGCTGTAGCACGGTGGTGTAGTGGTTAGCGCTGTCGCCTCACAGCAAGAAGGTCCGGGTTCGAGCCCCGTGGCCGGCGAGGGCCTTTCTGTGTGGAGTTTGCATGTTCTCCCCGTGGGTTTCCTCCGGGTGCTCCGGTTTCCCCCACAGTCCAAAGACATGCAGGTTAGGTTAAAGGAGTACGCCAGCCCCAGGTGAAATTGAGGCAGTCCCTGCAGTCCCTAGAGTTGGATGAGTGAGCCAAAGCGTTCTGTAGCCGACCCAGCCATTGTCCTGATCTAGAAACGCCCCGGTTAGCTTTAGCTTAGCGTAGTCGCTGTAATCCGGCGTGTCCAGCTAGCATGTCGTTGCAAAAGTGAATCAAATAACTCAAGATTTTTTAATAATTATTTCTCATGACCTGTACATTCACATCGAGTACACATATCAATGCAAATTAACACGAAGGGATTTACTAGACCAATTTATATCTGGAACTATTTTCGGCCACAGCACAGGCAAAGCACCGCTGCAGGCACAAAGACACCACGCAGCACCTGAAAACCCTCAACTTCCGTCAATACACCAGCGTGACTACCAAGTTCTCTGCTACTAGGCTGACACTGACAGGTGTGCTTTCTCAAGTCGTAATGGCGATGAATATGGAAGATTACACGACAGACGAAGATGATGACTTCGACTACCAAGATCCAAGACCCTACCTTTTCGAACCTGAGTTCACTGAAGAGGAGTTGCGTGCTTTGGATCGGGGAAGAGAGGACGTTGCGACTAGTCAAGGCGAGTCGGATGATAGAACGAGAGCAAACACGAGCTGGTGGTGTGAGTGTGCCAACCCATGCCGACTGAAATGGAGTGTTTGTGCTGTGCAGAATAGGATAAAATACTGCCGTCGATGGTGAGCAACGCTCCCGAAGAGGAGCGTGACCGCACTTGTGTCACTGCTACCAACGACTTCTCAGCAATGATCCATCCTGCAGTCCTCTGTATTAGCTAGGTTGGTTGGGGACTGATTTGAGGATTTTGCCTACAGTCTTGAGAGTTGGTATCAATGCCCATGTACTAACGTTATGTCAGTTGGGTAAAAATCTTTGGTTGGATGGTCTATTACATAAACTTGACATGAACAGTGACTTCTTTGCAACCTTCTTATCATCAAACTTGGCAGTACACGCGAGTCAACAGAGCGATTGTGTGCTGTAACCAAGCCCCACAATTATTTCATGCCACAGGTAACGGTAAAAGGTAAACTTGTCGTATTGTCAATAGGGTGAAACGGTGATGAAGTTATACAATAAAACTGGAAGCGACAATGTGAGTCGGACTAACGGGACGTTTCAGTTATAACGTTAGCAATGACCCAAGGAAGGAGGGATAGAAATTATACTTACAGGCATGGATGATGAACTCTGTTCTGCCTCTGTACTGAAAATGGATGGAACGGCCGTATCCTTCAGATGTAGCAACACCTTTCTCGTAGCATACTGCATTTTTTCTTCGTAGTCCTCCGGTTTGAAATGCTCATCGCAAACACGATATTGATTGATTTTATCCACTGGTGTTGTTGCAGGAATGCCGAGGGCTGCAAGCCAAAGATTTCTTCGTTCCACTGGTTTTGGAATTCTGTGAAACATTATGTTCGTGTACGTCCTCTGCTTGTTATTGCAGCCCTTCACACAGCAAATAACCATTTTTCCTCAGTAGATGTGAAACTAACTTCAAACTACTTACGTAACAACCTTACTACAACTTCTTCTCTTCTCCTCTTCCCGCAACTACATGCTGGTAACACTGGTGTATTGACGGAAGTTGTGGTGCTGCGTGGTGTCTTTGCGCCTGCAGCGGTGCTTTGCCTGTGCTGTGGCCGAAAATAGTTCCAGATATAAATTGGTCTAGTAAATCCCTTCGTGTTAATTTGCATTGATATGTGTACTCGATGTGAATGTACAGGTCATGAGAAATAATTATTAAAAAATCTTGAGTTATTTGATTCACTTTTGCAACGACAATGCTAGCTGGACACGCCGGATTACAGCGGCTACGCTAAGCTAAAGCTAACCGGGGCGTTTCTAGAGCAGGACAATGGCTGGGTCGGCTACAAAACGCTTTGGCTCACTCATCCAACTCTAGGGACTGCAGGGACTGACTCAATTTCACCTGGGGGTGGCGTACTCCTTTAAGCAGCTCGTTTAGTAGTAGACTGCTACACCCACGGTGTAAGAAGGAGAGATACCGCAGGTCATTCATACCTGCTGCTGTCAGACTGTATAACACCCACAACTTGTAACGTAGCACCAATAACCTGTTTGTTGTTATATTTGCACTACTTCACCACTACTACCTCTGCCATCTCTCATCTCATTATCTGTAGCTGCTTTATCCTGTCCTACAGGGTCGCAGGCAAGCTGGAGCCTATCCCAGCTGACTACGGGCGAAAGGCGGGGTACACCCTGGACAAGTCGCCAGGTCATCACAGGGCTGACACATAGACACAGACAACCATTCACACTCACATTCACACCTACGGTCAATTTAGAGTCACCAGTTAACCTAACCTGCATGTCTTTGGACTGTGGGGGAAACCGGAGCACCCGGAGGAAACCCACGCGGACACGGGGAGAACATGCAAACTCCACACAGAAAGGCCCTCGCCGGCCATGGGGCTCGAACCTGGACCTTCTTGCTGTGAGGCAACAGCGCTAACCACTACACCACCGTGCTGCCCTCTGCCATCTCTCATCGATGCAATTATGTGCAATAATATAGGCCCTAAACTATTTTTATGCATACTTATATATGAGTGATTCCACGCTTATGGGTACTGAAATGGGGACATGAACTTATTTTTAAAAATCACCTAAAACCATTTCTTTTTTTACCATCAGGTCACAAAACATGTAATCTTTAATGAATGATATGTTAAAAGATAACTTTAATTTTCTGAGATGTAATAAAAACATATTTATATGCCAAAGTCAGAACGTAACAGAAGTGTTGTGGACATATATATTCTCAATTTTAACAATGTAGAATTACTTTTTGAAACATAGGAAGGTGATGTTTTAGCAAATATAATTAATAAACATGTGTAGTAGAATAAACATACACATTCTTTCAATAAGATTAACATGGTATAGAGCTAGATTGTAATTAATTTGTAACAGACGCGAGATGGACAATCGTAACAGAAGTAATGGAACAGACATCATTTTGGAACTCATAGGCTTGACTTTGGCATCTAAATATGTTTTTATTACATCTCAGAAAATTAAAGTTATCTTTTAACATATCATTCATTAAAGATTACATGTTTTGTGACCTGATGGTAAAAAAAGAAATGGTTTTAGGTGAATAAGTTCATGTCCCCATTTCAGTACCCATAAGCGTGGAATCACTCATATATAAATATTATGCATGTGTGTATATATACAGAGTCTACCTGTAATGTGCAATTTTTCTATACTTTTTCACGGTAGATAATGCAAATAGCCCTCTGTATTTAATCCTTCGTTTGTCTAATTTTTATTTCAGTTTTATTTGTTACCTGTTTGACATTTTCTTGCTACTGTAACACGTGAATTTCCCCGATGTGGGATGAATAAAGTGAATCTAATCTATATTGGAACTAGCACACTCTCTCATTCTCTAGGATCTTATTAAACAGATGAATCTCAAGTCTTTTTTAATCCATTCATCCAAAAGAAATACCTCCATCTCTCCAAACCCAACTCAACCTCTTTTCTACTTTCACCACATATCACAAGATCATGTTCCATGGTGGGCAGCACGGTGGTGTAGTGGTTAGCGCTGTCGCCTCACAGCAAGAAGGTCCGGGTTCGAGCCCCGTGGCCGGCAAGGGCCTTTCTGTGCGGAGTTCGCATGTTCTCCCCGTGGATTTCCTCCGGGTGCTCCGGTTTCCCCCACAGTCCAAAGACATGCAGGTTAGGTTAACTGGTGACTCTAAATTGAGCGTAGGTGTGAATGTGAGTGTGAATGGTTGTCTGTGTCTATGTGTCAGCCCTGTGATGACCTGGCGACTTGTCCAGGGTGTACCCCGCCTTTCGCCCGTAGTCAGCTGGGATAGGCTCCAGCTTGCCTGTGACCCTGTAGAACAGGATAAAGCGGCTAGAGATAATGAGATGAGATGAGAAAACAAAATGATTTATGTTGACTCAATAGTTGATAAAATAAACATCTAGAAGAAAAATTTGTACAAAAACAAACAGGGTCCCTTTGATCAGAACAAAATGAGCTTTGAGTTGGCTTTAGGAACTCAAAACAGATACAATGTTTCCAAACAGCAATCACACTCTGGGAGTCCAGGCAGCTCTGCACACATCAGTGCTCATGGGACTCGAAACTCAAATTCACAAGATGAAATGAGACTTAAAGACGACTTGCATGCAACCAAGTGCACTTTATGTGCAAATATGGGGTCATTTGGGATGGAAGCTCGGTATGGCGCAAAAACAAAATGACCAGCAGGACAAATTTCAGCCGTGTGTGTGTGTGTGTGTGCAGAAGAGCTGAACTCAGCCCAGTGTGTGTGTGTGTGTGTGTGTGTAAGATCCTCACCTCAGCCTGCAGTCACGCACAGTAACCCGTGCACGCGCTCTGCACAATAATCTGCACAGGAAGGATGAAGAGATGACTAAACCCACACCGGAGATTAAGGATGAGAGCGTGGTGAACTCCCGCTAAATTACTTCCGCACGTTGTTGTTGTTGTTATCGTTACCTCCCTGCCAGTGCTGCAGGCCTTCGAGTATTGCGACAGCGCCATCTTGCGGTCACTGTGGCGATTCCTCCAGACACTGTGGAGAAGTTTCCTGACACTTCAGAAAACACAGTGATGCTTGAAAGTTTGTGAAGCCTTTAGAACAGAGACTCAGATTGTTTTGCAGGTCGCTTTAGATCGTGTGTGCACTGATATTTATATTCCTCACAGCAAGAAGGTCCAGGTTCGAGCCCCGTGGCCGGCGAGGGCCTTTCTGTGCGGAGTTTGCATGTTCTCCCCGTGTCCGCGTGGGTTTCCTCCGGGTGCTCCGGTTTCCCCCACAGTCCAAAGACATGCAGGTTAGGTTAACTGGTGACTCTAAATTGACCGTAGGTGTGAATGTGAGTGTGAATGGTTGTCTGTGTCTATGTGTCAGCCCTGTGATGACCTGGTGACTTGTCCAGGGTGTACCCCGCCTTTCGCCCGTAGTCAGCTGGGATAGGCTCCAGCTTGCCTGCGACCCTGTAGAACAGGATAAAGCGGCTACAGATAATGAGATGAGATGAGATGAAGAGATGGCAAGAAGAATGGGAGGCAGGAACAAAGGGTAGACAATACTTCAATGTACAACGTCAGGTTGGGGGTAAAAGAATTACATACGGTATATAGGACTTGGCAGAAGAGAAGAAGTGACATACACAAGATTAAGGTTGGGACACACTGGTCTCAATGCCACATTACATGTATTAGGGAAAACTGATGAGCTCTGTGTAGAGTGCCAGGTCAAGGAAGATGTGGAGCATGTTCTTTTCCACTGTAGAAAGTACAATGTCCAGAGAGAAACATGGATAGAACAAGAGGGTGAAGATGGAGACATTAATACTATTCTTAAGGAAGAAGGTATACAAGTAGAAAGAATTAAAGCCCTTATGTCATACCTTAATGATACAAAGCCCATAGAAAGAATTTAGGAGGGGGTTTTTTTTCTGCCCAAATGGATCTGACATGATCATTTCACACACTCCTGTGCAGTAGGTGGCGGTATACTAGTACATTGTGATTTGCCATTACTCAAAAGAAGAAGAAGTTTTGCAGGTCAAGGGGCCCACAGGGCCCCTCCTGGGAAAAAAACAGGGGCCCATTTCTACAATGGGGGGCCCAGTGATTATCCTTCAGTTGAAGTGAACCTACTGAGCAAAGTGAGCCCAATGAACAGCTGGGGCAGCCCAGGGGCTGTTTTTTTCTTCTCAATTCTGTTTTTTTTTTTGTATTAGAAGCCATAATAGACTGGTACCAAAATCCAGAATTGTGACACCCAAAGGCATTGTTGAGACAAAGTCGGCAAACAGTCTTATTTTGTCAATTTGGGTGTGCCGAATTCAAATCTGCAATATGCCGAGCTCTATCTGACCTCTGTTGACCTCTAGAGGTCATTGAACTTTGGGCCTGTAAACGTCTCAGCTGAACCCAGTTTCTCAGCTTTCTAAGGAATGAAATGTACTAAAATGATTAATGAAGTTAGCAAATGGCCTTGTTTGTTAAATGTTTGGGTGCTGAATTCATTTTTCATTTATAAAACGACATATGACCTCTGATAACCTCAAGGTCATTAAACTTGGCCTATAGGCCTATGCATTTAACGGCATTTTTAAACTGACTTTACTCCCCCAAAAAGAATATGAACAGACAAAAAACAAACAGAAAGGAACAAATACAACATTAAATGCCAGTCCATGTACATGTGACTTACTTTTCACAATGAGAATGCCGAGGCGATCACCTTCCATAACATTGCATTACATTTAGCGGTTATTGTTTATACAAAGCTACTGAAAAAAGGACAGATTCAGCAGCATACAAAATGTGGGGGCATCCAGGGTATACAGGTTAATCAGGGTTAGTATATAGGAGAGTTTTTTTCTTTGTTGTTTGTTTTTTGTAAAGGCTTTACCCCGTTCAAAACAAAACAACAAACAAACAACAAAGAAAAAACCTCTCCTATATACTAACCCTGATTAGCCTGTATACCCTGTATGCACCCACATTTTGTATGCTGCTGAATCTGTCCTTTTTTCAGTAGCTTTGTATAAACAATAACCGCTAAATGTAATGCAATGTTATGTAAGGTGATCGCCTCGGCATTCTCATTGTGAAAAGTAAGTCACATGTACATGGACTGGCATTTAATGTTGTATTTGTTGCTTTCTATTTGTTTTTTGTCTGTTCATATTCTTTTTGGGGGAGTAAAGTCAGTTTAAAAATGCCGTTAAATGCATAGGCCTATAGGCCAAGTTTAATGACCTTGAGGTTATCAGAGGTCATATGTCGTTTTATAAATGAAAAATGAATTCAGCACCCAAACATTTAACAAACAAGACCATTTGCTAACTTCATTAATCATTTTAGTACATTTCATTCCTTAGAAAGCTGAGAAACTGGGTTCAGCTGAGACGTTTACAGGCCCAAAGTTCAATGACCTCTAGAGGTCAACAGAGGTCAGATAGAGCTCGGCATATTGCAGATTTGAATTCGGCACACCCAAATTGACAAAATAAGACTGTTTGCCGACTTTGTCTCAAAAATGCCTTTAACTCCTTAAATAAGCACTTTTTTGAATTTTGGTACCAGTCTATATGAAGCAATGTAGATGACAAAAATCAATGCTTCAACCAAATATATTGAGATATTGTTTAATCAGTGGCAATATTTTGGAATTCAACCACAGGCCACTACTAGGGTGCATCAGTTGCCCTCACTTTCATAAGATCTGATGCATTTTTGTTTGGGTGTTCCTTTTCACCAATAAAGACATCCTGTAAAATGTTTTGACCATATTCAAAAGTCTAATGGTGGCACCATGAGGTTAATTTTTTGCCAAAAAACGCTTATTTTATGTTTTCGCGTAAGGTTTGAATCACAATGTTGGACTCCATTTATTGATTTCTTGTGAACCAGAGATCATGTTAAGAACCTTTGCATTTAATAGGGGCTAGCATACCGGTATGCATAGGCGGCAAGCTTAAAACCAGGGTTATAACATTGATAGATAATGCTAGTGACACCCTAAAATAAACCTCCAAATATTTTTAGACATTCTAGACATACTGTCTACAGTATCTAAGATATTTGGTACGAGTATACTCTATAAGGTGCCATAATGTTTCATGAAAAGTGATCGAAATTTTGTCATAAAAGTCATAAAATAGCAGCTTTTTCCATAACTTTTGAGCTCCTGGTGCCACCATTAAACTTTTGAATTTTGTCAAAATATTTCACCCAGTGTGTTTTCTTACCAAAAGGAACATAAAAAAAAAATTCATCATGATCGGAGGAACTTTTCATTTTTAAGGGGCAACTGATGCACCCTAGCCACTATACTGTATATCACATCTATATTATCTCCTCCTTGTAAATTATAATTTATTTTATTAACTTGTTTTCAGTTTGGTGTAGGTCTACAGTAGTAGTAGTAGTAGTAGTCACTAGTGGCAGTGGTGGTAGTAGTAGTCACCAGTGGCAGTGGTAGTAGTGGTGGTGGTTGCTGTTGTAGTAGTTGATGTTGCAGTAGTTGTTGTAAATCTAGTATGACTAATTACCTTGGGTAGCAGGGGTATCAGTTTTTTCAGGTGAATGTACTCTCTTTCTGCCGAAGAATGACAAAATAGATGTATTTTTCTTTTTTTTCTTATCCATGTTTTCTTGTCTCTTTCGAATATTCATACATAGACCGTAAGACGCCACCTAGCGAAAGACTTGGATCAGGTTTTACTTGCTTGGGACGCTACAAACGGGGCAGCGTAAATACACGAACGGGTCCGACGTATATTCAATATGGCAGCAGTCAAAACAAATTCATCCGATGCTGAAATCTGTTGAATATCCAGATAATTATGTTGGAAGTTGCATATTTGTGCAACATTTTCGATATTGAGACCATGAAGTCAAGTAATACGCCACGAAACGTTCCAAATAGGCTATAAAATGCTCGCGTCCATATTGTCCCCTGCCCCTCTCGACAATGCGTTCATTATTCGAAATAGTGCGTCTTAGACGCGGGCGCGCCAACAATCTGAGTCTCTGTTAGAATGTTCTCTATTTCTGCAGAAAAGTATGTGAACATCTAGGATTAGCAGCTAATTTGAAGGTGAATCAATGGGATGGCAATCAGGTGTGACTGGGCACCCTGTTTTATCTGTCGCCTCACAGCAAGAAGGCCCTGGGTTCAAGCCCAGCGGCCGACGAGTTTGCATGCTGTCTGCGTAGGTTTCCTCCACAGTCCAAAGACATGCAGGTTAGGCTAATTGGTGGCTCGAAATTGACCGTAGTGTTAATGGTTGTCTATGTGTTAGCCCTGTGATGACTTGTCAAGGGTGTACCTCGCCTCTCGCCCATAGTCAGCTGTAATCATGGTGGTGTAGTGGTTAGCACTGTCGCATCACAGAAGGTCCTGGATTCGAGCCCAGTGGCCAATGAGGGCCTTTCTGTATGGAGTTTGCATGTTCTCCCCGTGTCCGCGTGGGTTTCCTCCGAGTGCTCTGGTTTCCCCCACAGTCCAAAGACATGCAGGTTAGGTTAACTGGTGGCTCTAAATTGACCGTAGGTGTGAATGTGAGTGTGAATGGGTGTCTGTGTTTATGTGTCAGCCCCGTGATGACCTGGTAACTTGTCTAGGGTGTACCCTGCCTCTCGCCCATAGTCAGCTGGGATAGGCTCCAGCTTGCCTGCGACCCTGTAGGACAGGATAAGCAGCTGCAGATAATGGATGAATGGAATGGATCTATCAAAGTCTGATCTTCACAACACATGTTTGTGGAAGTCTATCATGGCATGAACAAAGGAGATTTCTGAGCATTGTTGATGCTCATCAGGCTGGAAAAGGTTACAAAACCATCTCTTAAAAAGTTTGGACTCCACCAATCGACAGTCAGACAGATTGTATACAAATGGAGGAAATTCAAGACCATTGTTACCCTCCCCAGGAGTGGTCGACTGACAAAGATCACTACAAGAGCAAGGCATGTAATAGTCGGCAAGGTCACAAAGGACCCCAGGGTAACTTTTAAGCAACTGAAGGCCTCTCTTACATTGGCTAATGTTAATGTTCATGAGTCCACCATCAGGAGAACACTGAACACCAGTGGTGTGTATGGCAGGGTTGCAAGGAGAAAGCCACTGCTCTCCAAAAAGAACATTGCTGCTGAAAGCAATGGTTCACATACTTTTGCCACTCACAGATTTGTAATATTGGATCATTTTCCTCAATTAATAAATTACCAAGTATCATATTTTTGTCTCATTTGTTTAACTTGGTTCTCTTTATCTACTTTTAGGACTTATGTGAAAATCTGATGAGGTTTTAGGTCATATTTATGCAGAAATATAGAAAATTCTAAAGGGTTCACAAACTTTCAAGCACCACTGTAAATTCAGGCGTGTAAGTGGGCATTAGGAGGACTTTTTTCTTTTCTGTTCTTTTCTTTTTTTTCAAAAGATTGTTCATCGGGCAGTAAGGTGGAAGTGATTAGCACTGTCACCTTACAGCAAGAAGGTTCTGGGTTTGAGCCCAGTTGCTGAAGGGCCTTTCTGTGTGGAGTTTGCATGTTCTCCCCGTGTCTGCGTGGGTTTCCTCCAGGTGCTCTGGTTTCCCCGACAGTCCAAGGACATGCAGGTTGGGTTGATTGGTGGCTCTGGATTGACCGTGGGTGTGAATGTGGGTGTGAATGGTTGTTTGTCTCGATGTATCAGCCCTGTGATGATCTGGTGACTTGTCCAGGGTGTACCCTGCCTCTCGCCCATAGTCAGCTGGGATAGGCTCCAGGTTGCCTGCGCCCCTGTAGAACAGGATAAGTGGCTACAGATAATGGATGGATGAATTTTCATAGGGCAGCACGGTGGTGTAGTGGTTAGCCCGATCACCTCACAGCAAGAAGGTTCTGGGTTTGAGCCCAGTTGCCGATGGGCCTTTCTGTGTGGAGTTTGAATATTCTCCCCGTGTCTGCGTGGGTTTCCTCCAGGTGCTCCGGTTCCCCCACAGTCTGAGGACATGCAGGTTGGGTTGACTAGTGGCTCTGGATTGACCGTGGGTGTGAATGGTTGTTTGTCTCTGTGTCAGCCCTGTGATGACCTGGTGACTTGTCCAGGGTGTACCCCGCCTTTCGCCCATAGTCAGCTGGGATAGGCTCCAGCTTGCCTGCAACTCTGTAGAACAGGATAAGTGGCTACAGATAATGGATGGATGAATGGATGTTCATAGGGCAGCACAGTGGAAGTGATTTGCACTGTCACCTCACAGCAAGAAGTTTCTGGGTTCGAGCCCAGTTGCCGACAGGCCTTTCTGTGTGGAGTTTGCATGCTCTCCCCATGTCTGCGTGGGTTTCCTCCGGGTGCTCCGGTTTCCCCCACAGTCCAAAGACACGCAGGTTAGGTTAACTGGTGACTCTAAATTGACCGTAGGTGTGAGTGTGAATGGTTGTTTGTCTCTCTGTGTCAGCCCTGCGATGACCTGGTGACTTTTCCAGGGTGTACCCTGCCTCTCGCCCGTAATCAGCTGGGATAGGCTCCAGCTTGCCTGTGACCCTGCCCAGGATAAGCAGTTATGGATAATTGATGGATGGATGGATGATGGTTCATTTGTTCATATGACTCTTCAATGCGGTTATACTGGGACATCGCAATTGCTAAACCACGCTACCATATCCTCATCAAAGTTGATAAAGCTTAAGGTCTCACATAGCCAGAATCACTTCACGGTAGACACCAGTCCACAATTTTGAGCCTTCTTGGGGCATGCATTCCAGGCCCTTCTGTCAGAATACGTGAGAGCCGGGGAACTATCTTGACAACCTGGCAGGGCATGGCTTCAGTCCCCAGAAAAGTTTTGTCATGTTGAAAATTGCCATGGGTCAAGCACCAGATGAATTCATCCGTCGCAATCGTGAAGGAATCCATCAGTATCCTTGAGTCATACATGAGGCTTGCGTGGGCTACCAGAGGTTACTTTAGCATTCCGGCACAACCATCAAGCTGAAAATGTTCATGGAACAACATTCTGCAGAAAGTTAAAAGTTTGCCTGGGGGCATGGCTTATTTCATCTTGCTGTAACTGTGCCATACTGCAGGTGTGAAAACTGTACATACTTAAGTGTACGCATATACAACATGTCACTGACAGAACTACATTCTCTCAGTTTACCTGGGTATATTCACTGTCTTATATGTACACTGAATGTCCTGAGCAGGAGCTCAGATTGCAGTTGCTAAAATAGCAAAAATTTAATGATAGGTGTTTTGTGGTCAGTGTACTACACTGTAGTGTGTCATGTGGTAATGTGTTATCGGACAATGCAGCTTTCATTAATATGACCATATATCAGTTGTAATTATGTTCTACGCATATACAACATGTCACTGACAGCTCAAAATGTATCTCCAGGCAATTAAAAACTGCAGAGCTTTCAGGGGCTCTGGCAGCCCTTCCCATTTTCCTGGATCTGCCCCTGTGTGCAGTGAAATATTTTTATCAAACAAAACTTGTATTTTCTACTTTAGTCCACCTCCATTCTATGGTGTAGTGTAGAGCCCTGCACTCCAGCGGGACCCGACGCAAAGCAGTGCGGCGCGGGACAAATTTTGAAAGCTCATTGCAGGCGCGGGGGGGAGTGCACAATGCGGGAGCGGGCGGGAGAGGTGATAAGCTGCAGTCCCACTAACTAAAAACGTGTTTAAAATAAAATTTATAAATTATTAATTTATGTCTATCATATATAATTTGTGCTGGATATTTTATTTGGCATTAATAAAAACATTTTAAGATGCCTAAATTTGCGGATGTGGTCTAATCTCACGTACGTTTCCGATTCCTTTCCGCTCTTCTGTGTTTGAGATTTCCGATCATGGCAGAAGCAGAGCTCCTCTAGTGAAGCTCACAGTGCTTCAGAAGTAAGTGCTGCTTTAAAAAGAAAGTGGGAGTGCGAGTGCACAAAGAGAATGCGCATTCACCTGTTCATTCTCGAAAGTGGGAGTGCGAGTGCGCAAAGCGAGAGCTGTCAATCAAAGCGAGAGCTGTCAATCATGAGCGCATGCAACGCTCAACTTGGAATGTGTCAGCAGAATGTCAGAGTCTAAACAATAAACTTACAATAAACCTAACAATGCCACCTATAAATGCACAACATGTAGATCTACATAACGTTATCTGTGCCATCTCACAGCAGTTTGCTTAGCTATTTTTAATCAGGACAAATAGCCTTATAGCCAAAACTAGTATATGATGCTTTAATTTATGGAGATGCCTTTTGTTTACACATGATTTCCAAATGAGGGGTATTGCAATTTTATATTCGTCTAAATGAACATCTACACCAAGTTGCAAGCATCAGGGGAAGATTATGGATGCACCAAATTTGGCTTAATGGTCATTTAATGGTGAAATGCTGTTCACACTGTCAGCCAACTTCGGGTTGTTTCTCTGAATTCCGACAATAAACGAGACCATCCGAACACATCTGAAAACATCGTGGTTTGAACTGTGTTGGTTCAAATCAACTTGGTTCAGACCAAGTTGGTACTACAGCTTTGGGAAACAGTTGTTTTTTGGATGTTAGTTAGTTCAAACTTGCATCGTACCATATTGGTTTAATGCTAACTTGGTTGGTTGTTTGGGAAACGCACCCTTGAATGTGAGCTGTAGATATTTATGCTCAAATCCACTCAAAGTAGGGGGCGGGGCACCATCACGCTGTGTCTTTAAATTATATTAATTTCTTATAGGCCTACTTGTATTTCCTAGAATGTAGAGTAGAGTGGGGTAATACGCCCCCGTGGGGTAATACGCCCCCAACCTGTTTTACCCAAAATAACCACCAGATGGCGCAAAGTTACATTTCTATTGTTGCTATGGACTGGCTTGACAACGGGGATATACAAATATGCACTGTGGATCGCATATCAGCAACGCAGCGGAGAGAAATCAAATTTCATGGTAAGTGATATAATTTTCAGATATCAGTAAAACTGTATTTAGATAGCTGCTATTTCGTCAGATATCACAGCTGTGTATGTGGTATGAGTAGACAAGTCAGTACGTTAAAAAAAAATACATTAGGTATAAAAAGTTGAATCACATTTTGAAAGTAAGACCCTTTTTTGTAAAAGTGTAGTCTGTGGGGTAAAACACCCCCTTAATGGCGGGGTAAATGGCCCCCAGGGGGCATCGTTTCCTTTTATCATAATTAGTAAATGTGAGGAGTGACATACTGTATAAGCTATGTACAATGTACAATATTCTTAATATCCACTGTAAATTTTGGTAGGTGTGTTGGGAATCTCTGTAAAGCCTCAGCTGTGCATGCCGCCTGGCAACACGCACCCTCGCTATGTGCGCTAGGTGAAGGATCAGTCAATGGAGAGCTCAGCTAAGCTCAGCATGTTTAATTCCCCAAGCCAATGACAAGAACTTTCGTGAGAAATAACGCGAACGTCTGCATCATGCGGGATTTGCGGGCGGGAGCGGGACAAAATATGGCCGACGGGAGCGGGACTGAAAATCATAATTCTTTGCGGGAGCGGGACTGCACAATGCGGGAGCGGGACTGAAAATTATAATTCTTTGCGGGAGCGGGCGGGAGCTAGCCTAGTAAACTAGACCCACCCGCCTAGCAGCCAAAAATATTTTTGCCTACAAGTGGGTCTAGCCTCGCACCATATCAACAACACACCCCGGGCATCAAATCGTGCCCGCCAATCACAACGCAAGGTTTTTGTTTGGATTCTTTGGGCGGGCTTTTGCAGGAGTGACGACAAGGCTGCGCGACGCTGGAGAAAGCACAACAGGAAAGATGGCTACGGCTAGTGAACAGCGCACGTTTGACTCCGCTTTGGAATCAGTTTTAGAAGAATTATGGCCCTTTTCCACTACCCTTTTTCAGCTCACTTCAGCTCACTTCAGCCCGACACGGCTCACGTTTCGACTACCTCAGAGCAGCACGACTCAGCTCGCTTCAGCCCTACTCAGCACCCAAAACTCGCATGGTTTTGGAGTGGGCCTGAAGCGAGCCAAACCGAGCCGAGTGGGGCTAGTGGCGTGAGGAGACACTCCCCTGTGCACTGATTGGTGAGGAGGAGTGTCCTTACATGCCCACACACGCCCCGCAAGCACGCTGGGATCTGTAAACACCGTAAACCTAGAAGAAGAAGAATTACGAATTATGAGAATTTCTGAAGCCTTATGCGCCTCGCCTCATCTATACGCTCTTGCCAGTATCTGTTGGCATTGTCGGTGACAACAAGCCACAGCACCAAGACCAGCAACACTAACGACTCCATGTCCTCCATGTTTATTGTTTACTATCCGGGTCGTGAGACTACCACTTAAAAGGTCACTGATGTCACTGTTTGCGCCGCCTAACGACATCACGTGACATCCACCCACTTTCGCTAACTCCACCCAATGTGTCCACCCACTTCCAGCCAGCACGGTTCAGCGCGGTTGTAGTCGAAATGCAACTCCAACAGCCCCACTCAGCTCGACTCAGCCCGACTCAGCACGGCACGGCTCAGCCCAACTCAGCCGCATTGGTAGTGGAAAAGCGGCATTAGACTTGGAGTTTTCATTGAAACATGAGCAGGAAGAGGCTCTCCACTCATTCCTTTTCAAGAAGGACGTTTTCGCTGTTTTGCCGACCGGCTATGGCAAAAGTCTGATCTACCAGCTGGCTGCGCTCGTAGCCAAAAGGATGGGGCTAGTTTGTGCAGTACGAAGAATTAATAAACAGCTTTGAAACATTACTTTTTGATTGTTTCTTATTTTCCCATTATTTTAAATTTAAGGGAAATTATTTCACCAAACACCACTAAATAAAAATAAAAACTCTCAAACAGTTTAAGCAAACCCTTAAAAAACACTTGAAAAAAAAAAGTGTATGTTAAGTATGTGGTACAGACTCCAAACTTGTGGTCATTATCTCCAAACTTCTTAATATCTAGAACGTTAATTAATACGCATTTTGAAAAATTATTTATTTCAAGGCCTCCCCCACTGCTTTCTGTCGCTCTGACTACGTCACAGTCACTGTTGCGCTGATTGGTCAGAGCGTTGGCCTATACGCACAGAGACAGTTTGAAAGACAGCGGGTTGTTCCTCCCACACCCTTCGGAAATATCTATGAGCAAGGGCAGACTAAATATTCACATTTAGTCTGGCTTGCCAGGCTAGGCGGGAGCGGGACTGAAAATTCTGTCCTGCGCAGACCTCTAGTGTACGCTGGTGAATTGGGGATTTGTTAGGAATTAAAGTCTGTCACCTTGAGTTACCATATATAGTATTATTCATAGTATTAGTTATTAAACTTAAATTCTGGGTGGAAAACATTTAATTTTTTTTTCCAAAATGGCCAGATGGGGAGAGTTGGGACAGTTCATATTACAGGTTTTTTCTTGTGGTTTACAAATATAAAATCATATACAAAATTAAAAAATGTGGGATTGTACCTGCATGAGGATTAAGCTTAGTTCATCCCTGATACCTCTTCCTGCACACTCCCACTTTGGCGGCTTAGCCGCCATCGATCGGTCGCTGTGCAGCCTCAGCTTCCGGGATCCCTTCAGGAATGGACCAGCTTTTGAAAGTTGGAAACTTGGGACCTATGATCTGAATGGCTTTCTCACAATAGGACACTCTGTGTAACATAGCATACACAGAGAGAACATTTATCTCATGTTAGCATTTGGATTCTCTTTGGGGTTTTTTCTCTTTTGTTGCTGGTTTGTTTTGGGAATCATTGCATAACATTCTGGAAATGTTCTATTTTGGCGAACAAAGTCAGTGCTGTTCCCAAAACTTTCTGGGAATTTTAAAACTGACAAGGACTGTTGGACAAATGTTGCTTTTTGGGTACTAGTTTTTGTCACGACAGACTTACCTTTCTGCAATGTTCTCTTATAGGACATTCTCAAAGGTCACCAAAAGTTGCTTATGTTTTTTTTTTTTAATACTACAAACCTTTCTGAATACATTCTCAACTAGAAGGGCACTCAGTAGAGTATGTACCTCTGCCAAGCCACATATTATTAATATCAAAATCAAATCACTTAAACCAAGAATAATACTTAAGCTATACACCAAATTTCATCAAAATCCATTCACTATTTTTTTTTTTTAGTTAAGTTGAGAACAGACAGAAATATCCTGGATCTGCATACTAGTGCATCTCAAAAAAATTAGAATATTGTGAAAAAGTTCAATATTTCCATCAATTATTTAAGCAAGTGAAAATGTTATATATTATAGACTCATTACACAAACTAAAATGTTTCAAGCATTTTTCTATTTTAATTTTAATCAGTATGGCATACAGTACAAAAACATAAAAAAAAAACATCTCAAAATATTAGAATACTTCATTTCGAGTTTGAGTAAAACAGTATGAACACAGTGTATCTCTCGGTCTAGTTCAGTACACACAACCACAATCATGGGGAAGACTGCTGACTTGACTGTTGTCCAGAAGATGATCACTGACGCCCTCCACAAGGAGGGTAAGCCACAAAAGGTCATTGCTGAAAAGGGTGGCTGGAAAAGGTGCACAAGCAACAGGGATGGCCGCAGTCTTGAGAGGATTGTCAAGAAAAGTTGATTCAAGAACTTGGGAGAGCTTCACAAAGAGTGGACTGAGGCTAGTGTCAGTGTATCAAGACCCATCACGAACAGACATCTTCAAGAAAGGGGATACAACTTTCGCATTCCTAATATCAAGCTACTCCTGAGCCAGAGACAATGTCGGAAGTGTCTTATCTGGACTAAGGAGAGAAAGAAATGATTGATTTTTCTACTACCGCTTTGACATGGATGGAATCATATCTGGACTCTAGAAAGCAGTGCACAAGAATTAATGGCACATGCTCCACTCTGTCCAATAGCACAACTGGAGTGCCACAGGGATCAATTTTAGGACCAATTTTATTTAGCTTATATATTAATGATTTACCTTTGGTTTGCCCAGATGTTCAAATGCAAATGTATGCAGATGATACAGTTATTTTTGTTCATGCCAAAACCAGAGAACAAGCTGCACTAAAACTTACCTCAGCCTTAAACAAGGTGTCAGATTGGCTGACACACAACTGTCTTACTCTCAATGTGGGCAAGACAGTGACCATGTACTTTTCCATCAAGAGGTGTGATGTAAGCCAGCAACCTGACATCTTTGTTAAGGGAGAGGCCATAAAAACTGTTGATAACTTCAAGTATCTGGGTGTTATCATTGATTCTAATTTGTCTTTTAAAACGCATATCAAGAAGATATCCAAATGTGTTAGAGTTAGTTTAGTAAATTTTAGGCATATCAGACACCAGTTGCCACTGTCTGCTGCAAAATTGTTCCTACACTCAATGATCTTTTCACATCTGTCATACTGTTGTACAAGTTGGTCACAGGCAGGTGTGACCACCATAAAACCATTAGCCTCTTTTTACAAAATGGCTTTAAAGATTTTGGACAAAAAGCCAAGATATTACCATCATTGTGCTATTATATCAAAATACAATATGCTGTCCTTTGAGAGTTTTATTTGTTTTGCTAATATGTGTTTATTGTATAAACTTTTCCATGATCTTGCACCATCACCTCTTAGGCAGTGTATATCACTGTGCAGAGACAATTTAAGAGTTTCAAGGTCCTCTGTGAGAGGTGATTGCTATGTGGGTTATAGGAAAACTTCCTTTGGTCAATCAGCTTTTTCTGTTAGTGCAGCTGAAAAATGGAATGCAATTCCAGTTCACATTAGAAACAGTGCAAGCTTTAGCCAGTTTAAATCATCATTAAAGGTATGGCTTAAGGCTAATCAAATATGTGATCATTAATCAGTGTGCTGTTTTATAGTAAGTATTGTGAAATGGTATGTGTATTGTTTTATATGACGATGTCTATTGTTGTATGTGTGTTGTTTTTATGTGATGATGTGATAGTATATGTTTTTTATATGTTTTAGTATGATGTATGTTTTAGAATGCTGTTGCTATTTTAGTGTGTACTTCCTATTGGCAACAGTAAGTCATGTGTGTATGTTTGTGTTTTTATAGCTCCCTGCCCAGGGACCACAGATGCAAATTAGCTTTCTAGCTAACTCTGGTACTAGCGATGTCTTGTACATGGTCCCTGTCAAATAAGCTAATAAACTAAACTAAACTAAACTAAACTAAACTAAACTAAACTAAACTAAACTAAATGGACTGTTGCTCAGTGGTCCAAAGTCCTCTTTTCAGATGAAAGTACATTTTGCATTTAATTTGGAAATCACGGTTCTAGAGTCTGGAGGAAGAGCGGAGAGGCACAGAATCCAAGGTGTTTGAAGCCCAGTGTGAAGTTTCCACAGTCTGTGATGATTTGGGGTGCCATGTCATCTGCTAGTGTTGGTCCACTGTATTTTATCAAGTCCAAAGTCAACACCGCCATCTACCAGGAGATTTTAGAGCACTTCATGCTTCCATCTGTTGACGAGCTTTTTGGAGATGCTGATTTCCTTTTCCAGCAGGACTTAACACCTAGGGAGGCACGGTGGTATAGTGGTTAGCGCTGTCGCCTCACAGCAAGAAGGTCCGGGTTCGAGCCCCGTGGCCGGCGAGGGCCTTTCTGTGCGGAGTTTGCATGTTCTCCCCATGTCCGCGTGGGTTTCCTCCGGGTGCTCCGGTTTCCCCCACAGTCCAAAGACATGCAGGTTAGGTTAACTGGTGACTCTAAATTGACCGTAGGTGTGAATGTGGGTGTGAATGTGTCTATGTGTCAGCCCTGTGATGACCTGGCGACTTGTCCAGGGTGTACCCCGCCTTTCGCCCGTAGTCAGCTGGGATAAACTCCAGCTTGCCTGCGACCCTGTAGAACAGGATAAAGCGGCTACAGATGAGATGAGATGAGACTTAGCACCTACCCACAGTGCCAAAACTACTACCAAATGGTTTGCTGACCATGATATTACTGTGTTTGATTGGCCAGCCAACTTGCCTGACCTGAACCCCATAGAGAATCTATGGGGTATTGTCAAGAGGAAGATGAGAAACCCCGACCCAAAAATACAGATACGCTGAAGGCCACTATCAAAGCAACCTGGGCTTCAATAACACCTCAGCAGTGCCACAGACTGATCACCTCCATACCACACCGCATTGATACAGTAATTCATGGTAAAGGAGCCCCAACCAAGTATTGAGTGTATAAATGAATATACTTATCAGAAGTTGGACATTTCTGTATTGTAAATCCTTTTTTTGATTGATCTTAGGGAATATTCTAATAATTTGAGATACTGGATTTCTGATTTTCATGAGCTATAAGCCATAATCATCAAAATTAAAACAAAAAAGGCTTTAAATATTTCACTTTACATGTAATGAATATAGAATATATGAAAGTTTACCTTTTTTAATTAAATTATGAAAAAAATGAACTTTTTCATGGTATTCTAATTTTTTGAGATGCACTAATACATATCTGGATTTGCATCAAAATCTAAAGAATTGTTCCTTGGTCTTTGGGTAACCTTTCCTCAATATTTTTTGAGTTACGTTTGGAAAAGACAAACGAAGGTGAAACCATGACCTCCTCCACCAAAGGTTGCTGTAGTTTTTTTTTTTTTAAACTACAAACTTTTCTGGACACATTCTCATAACGTTCTCTTACAGTAAGTTCTCAAAGATCACCACAGGATGTTTTTAGGTATGATTCTTTGTAACCACAAACTTTTATTCTGGGAACGTTTCTAACAATTGTTACAAGGTGTTCTCAAAGTTCACCAAAGCTTGCTTGGGTTTTATTTTCTGCTTAAAATAACATTCTGGGAACATTCCTGGAACATTCTCTTCTGTAATATTCTCAAAGTTCAATGTGTTGGTATTATTATAAGATTAATAATAATTAAAATAATAATAATAGCCCTGTGATGACCTGGCGACTTGTCCAGGGTGTACCCCGCCTTTCGCCCGTAGTCAGCTGGGATAGGCTCCAGCTTGCCTGCAACCCTGTAGAAGGATAAAGCGGCTAGAGATGATGAGATGAGATAATAATAATAATAATAATGACCAGACTCCGGAAGGGGTAATGGAAAATTATCAAGTGAAAGTACTGTGGGACTTAAGGGTTCAAACAGGCTATCATCTTGAACATCATAGACCCGATATGGTAGTATTGGAGAAGGAGGGGAGAACATGTAATGTAATTGACATAGCATGCCCCTTTGACACGTGAGTGTTGGAAAAGTAAAATAAGAAAATTGAAAAGCATAAAGACCTTAATTAAGAGAGATTGGGAAGATCTGGAACTGTAGGAGAGTAAATGTAGTACCAGTTGTTATTGGAGCACTTGGGACAATCACCAAGAACTTCAAGGCATCTATAAACAAAATCGGACTGAATGACAGCACTGTGTTGCTTCAAAAAGCTTTCTTGTTGGAAACAGCAAAGATTTTAAGAAAGTCACGAAACACCCAAGGCTATAGCTTGATGTCTAGATTACAAAAACTGCGTTAACAGCTTACCGTGTGAATTACTGAAATAATAATAATAAAGACTACTGTCCTGTCTGCATGTGGCATATTGTCATCCAATAATGGTATGAGTCTCAGATTTCAAATATCAGACAAAACTTATGTATCCCATCACAGAGAACTCCAAGTAAATTATTTTATTTCAGAGTTACATACAGGAGCTTAGTCTTCTTATGTGTAAATTGATATTTCTGGTGTTCTGATTTACAATTATAAAATACATAGATATATACAGGAATACAACAATTTAGACAGACAGACAAACAAACAAACAAACAAACTAACTAACAATCAATCTTACAGTTCATGGTCTTATTTAAGCGGTAATAGGGCATGGTTCACTTCCATTCTTGGAAAAAATGAATGTGATAAACATAATGGTGAAATCATGGTCTCAGAAATTAAAAAAAAAAAATCAATTGTACCAAGTGAGCCTTTAACACTGTTGTAGCATTGGATTATGTCGGTGTCTTTGTTTCTCCTTCTTGCTGCTTAAAGACAGCTTTGTGATCCACCTCATCCATGAAACCTTCATCAATAGACTCACTGTCCTTGTTATCATCTTCTACAGTGCCCTCTGTTGGTAGGAATACATGCAGCTGCTTTGGGCTCTTGATGGGTAAAGCCCTGCTGAAACACGGTTTCCCCTGAATGGATAAATTCTCCTGGCATCCATGTGACTGTTGCTGTTTCACCAAAGGTTGAAGGCCATGCTGGCTGATGTTAAGGCTCTGTGTTGGGCGAGCGACATGACTGAGCCTGGGAAGAGGTCGTAGTGGAAGAGAAAAATGTGTATATACAGGTCTGCAGGCCAGCAGGGGTCTATCTTGACTTTCACAAGGAAGTGATAAGGTGCGTTTTGGAGAAGAAGGGCAGGACTTGTGAGAAAACGTCTCGCACAGTGATCTCTGGCCTGGGATGAACAAGGTAGATTCTGTGATGCTGCAGACAAATTTTAAACATTGTAAGTATCAAACATTTTGTGAAATTTAACCTTTATGAGCAAATATTTAATGAACTGCGATAATAGAGGCAATTGATACGAGTTGTGCTATTACCTGAAGAGTGGAGAGTGACATGTAAAATCTCGAGACATAGCGGGACAGTACATCGACCTTCATCCCTGACAATTGCTGTATTTGTAACAAAATAAATGGCTGCTTCTCTTAACTCTTTTAGATCCAAGCCATCTTTTCCCATTTTTTTCTCTGCCGAGTCTCCTTGTGTAATCATGCTTGAAAAACCTCAATCCTGTAATGTACAATCAAGTTATATGCAAATAACACTGAGAGAAATGGAAATCTCAGTGTTGTCTGTTTGCAGACCTGGCTAATGTAGCAGGCTCAGAAATGAACAGTGAGCTGTACAGCGTAGAAAATCTGCTTGACCATGTTAGTCACGCTTAGTGATCAGAGTCTAACTGCTCAGTGGTAATGCCAGTGGAGAAGTCTAAACTGGTGGGGCAAGAGATGCCCAAGTTCCACAGTATTTCACCAGAAAACTAGTGGAAGAGAGGAAGAAATGACAGGAGTGAATTGCCAACGCTGGAATATAGGCTGTATCTTGGTGCTATGCCTCAAGAAGTCACAAGCAGATAGTTCAATAAGGTGTACGTGGTCCAATATGTACAAGAGAAGAAAGGGAAATATACAACTCCAATTCCAAAAAAGTTGGGACAAAGTACAAATTGTAAATAAAAACGGAATGCAATGATGTGGAAGTTTCAAAATTCCATATTTTATTCAGAATAGAACATAGATGACATATCAAATGTTTAAACTGAGAAAATGTATCATTTAAAGAGAAAAATTAGGTGATTTTAAATTTCATGACAACAACACATCTCAAAAAAGTTGGGACAAGGCCATGTTTACCACTGTGAGACATCCCCTTTTCTCTTTACAACAGTCTGTAAACGTCTGGGGACTGAAGAGACAAGTTGCTCAAGTTTAGGGATAGGAATGTGAACCCATTCTTGTCTAATGTTGGATTCTAGTTGCTCAACTGTCTTAGATCTTTTTTGTCATATCTTCCGTTTTATGATGCGCCAATGGGTGAAAGATCTGGATTGCAGGCTGGCCAGTTCAGTACCCAGACCCTTCTTCTACGCAGCCATGATGCTGTAATTGATGCAGTATGTGGTTTGGCATTGTCATGTTGGAAAATGCAAGGTCTTCCCTGAAAGAGACGTCGTCTGGATGGGAGCATATGTTGCTCTAGAACCTGGATATACCTTTCAGCATTGATGGTGTCTTTCCAGATGTGTAAGCTGCCCATGCCACACGCACTAATGCAACCCCATACCATCAGAGATGCAGGCTTCTGAACTGAGCGCCGATAACAACTTGGGTCGTCCTTCTCCTCTTTAGTCCAAATGACACGTCGTCCCTGATTTCCATAAAGAACTTCAAATTTTGATTTGTCTGACCACAGAACAGTTTTCCACAGTCCATTTTAAATGAGCCTTGGCCCAGAGAAGATGTCTGCGCTTCTGGATCGTGTTTAGATACGGCTTCTTCTTTGTACTATAGAGTTTTAGCTGGCAACGGCGGATGGCACGGTGAATTGTGTTCACAGATAATGTTCTCTGGAAATATTCCTGAGCCCATTTTGTGATTTCGAATACAAAAGCATGCCTGTATGTGATGCAGTGCCGTCTAAGTGCCCCAAGATCACGGGCACCCAGTATGGTTTTCCGGCCTTGACCCTTACGCACAGAGATTCTTCCAGATTCTCTGAATCTTTTGATATTATGCACTGTAGATGATGATATGTTCAAACTCTTTGCAATTTTACACTGTCGAACTCCTTTCTGATATTGCTCCACTATTTGTTGGCACAGAATTAAGGGGATTGGTGATCCTCTTCCCATCTTTACTTCTGAGAGCCGCTGCCACTCCAAGATGCTCTTTTTATACCCAGTCATGTTAATGACCTATTGCCAGTTGACCTAATGAGTTGCAATTTGGTCCTCCAGCTGTTCCTTTTTTGTACCTTTAACTTTTCCAGCCTCTTATTGCCCCTGTCCCAACTTTTTTGAGATGTGTTGCTGTCATGAAATTTCAAAATGTCTCACTTTCGACATTTGATATGTTGTCTATGTTCTACTGTGAATACAATATCAGTTTTTGAGATTTGTAAATTATTGCATTCCGTTTTTATTTACAATTTGTACTTTGTCCCAACTTTTTTGGAATCGGGGTTGTCGATGAGAGTAAGAGAATAATAGGTAAAACTGATCATCGCAATCATGTACTGCGAGCTGGCTGGCGTGTCCACCTCTCGATCAGGAGATCGCAAGTTCTACTCGCGGTTGAGTCATACCAAAGACCATCATAAAAATGGTACCTACAGCCATCTGGCAAGGCATGCTGCAATACAGATGCAAGTAGGGAGTCAAACTCTCGTGATTACCAGAGGACTAGCCCCCCCCACTGTAACCCTAGCTGTACAGACGAGAGGCCGAGGGTGATGGAAACGAAGATCGGCACCGCACCCATACGCCTCAAAGAGCTAGTTAGTACTGGGACAGGAGACTGCCTGGGAAGACCAGATCCTGGCATGGAAGGGACTTTGACTCCATCATGTCACTTTGGGGTGGCACAATGTTGCAGTGGTTAGTACTGTTGCTTCATAGCAAGAAGGTTCTGGGTTCAAACCTCACACCTTTGCGTGGAGAGTTTGCATGTTCTCCCTATGCCTGTGTGGGTTTCCTCCAAGTGCTTCAGTTTCCTCCTGCAGTCTAAGGACATGCACATTAAGTCAACTGGCTACTTTAACTTGCCCATAGATGTGAATGGTTGCTTGTCGCTATGTGAGCGACTGGCCAGGGTGGACCTCGCCTCTCACCCGAAGTCAGCTTGGATTGGCTCCAACTCACCTGCGACCCTGACAGATAAGCAGTATAGATAATGGATGGATGGATATCACTTTGGGGATTATGTTGTAAAGTCTTGGCATGTGTGCATGCACGCATGAAGGTATCCATATTATTCTCAACCCCCTGAAAGTTACAAGGAGTGAAATAGTACTACTTTTTCTGGCAAGAAGTTACCTATTGCAGCATTTACCATCCACACTAAAAACCATTATCCTGCACATACAGCATGGACATTTCATTTGATGAACATCGAAATTTACTTTCAATTGAAACATCTTGTTTGAACTTTAGTTACAGTTCAGATTCTATGTTAAAATCTAGGCTCGCTCTTCCACTTGCATAATTTCACATTGTGTTTCGAAAAATGGTCAAATCACTTCCATTTGGCCATCTTCAAAGGTTTACAGTGTCAATGCCCATCACCAGCACAGGACTCTATCCACTCTCAGTAACTAATTATTAAAAGCATTTATTTTCATTTTAATTCACTAGTAAACTCTAGGTATCAGCTTACCTTGGTGTCCTTTGATGTGCCATATTGGTGAGTGATGGAAGCTTTAAAGACTCCCAGATTCTAGGCTCAGTTGAAGGTGTTGCAGGAACAACAGAGCTGGAAAGAAGGTACATTCGCATCAAGGCATGACCCTTCTGTAGCTTTTGCTGCTGTTTGCGCTCTGCAGTATTCCTGCTCATGTTAGGTCGAGGCTTGATACCACTCATGTCTGCAGACCAGGCTTTGACTGAATGAATGGGCACAGGCACCTGGGGGTGCCTGTGTGGAAACGAGTTCATGCATGATGAATGGGCATTAAAGATGCAAAGAGCAGGCCCATTGGCCACATGCTACCCAATTCTCTTTTTCTCTCCCACTTCCGGAGGGTCCGATTACAAGCATTTGGAGGGGCCAGATATCACATATGCATAATTACATAGTTTAAAGGCACCCGAGAGCCAAACTGCACATGATAATGATTATACTATGATTAATTTCGTGAAGAAAAGATGTTGAGTGGAATTATAGGAGAAGATGGCCAGCGGTTCAAAACACAATTGCTTGCAAATGCAGAGATATGCCTTAGGACTGGAAACCTGTATCACCACCACTCCCCCCCCCAAAAAAAAGGGTTTTTTTTTTACTCAGGCAGGGGTCATTTTACTCTCTGATAAGCAGAAATATAAATCATGGAGCAGAGAGAGAAAGAGATTTCAAACTGCATTCTGTAAAATTCCATTAAAGAGACATACTTTAAAAAAAAAGCGCATCATAATTCGTCAGAATTTAATACACAATTAATACAACTTGACATATCTAAAGGGGGGCAAGGCTGGGCAGCAATCATATGAGTTTCCTCCCACTTCCAATAAACAAACCAGCAGATACTTGATGGGCCAAAATCCCATCCAGGTTGTGCTCCCAACTTCATGCCCATGGTTCCCAGGAGAGATGACCAACAAAGACCCCCTCGACATTACCTTGTTGTCTGAGCAGTGTCTTAGCCTTACAATTGAACACAATTTGTAGCAATAAAAAGAACAAAGTGCTCCGAGAGCACAATATCCCCCACTGGCAACTATGCCATAACGTTAGCAAAATGTGACTGAATTGAACAAAATTGCAATATACATATTACCGACACAACAAAGAACCCTGTCAAATTTTGTGAAATTCCTCCAAAAATTGAGAAAGGAGTTGATTTCAGAAGGTGAGTACCCTTCCTGGGACGGACAGACATCGCCACAATATAATCCCTCTTCAGGCCTTTCAGCCAGTGGGGGATAAAAATCGTGAGGGAAGTTGATTTCAGAAAGCAAGCACACCTTGATGAAATTGCCAAAGTACAAGTTCATTAATAAATCAAGGGCATAACTCTGGTAAAATTTGCCCAAATTAAACAAAATTTCAGTATGCATCTGTCAGAACAAAGCTTTTTGCCAAGTTTGGTGAAATTCCCCCACAAAATGAGAGTTGATTTCAGAAGGAAAACTCATGAAATTGTCAAATTACAATTTTGTTAAATCAAGGGCTGTGACTCCAGTAAAATGTAACCCAGTTTAATGAAATTGCAATATACGTATTACCGATATGTAACGAAGAATCCTCTCAAGTTTTGTGAAAATTGAGAAAGCTGATTTCAGAAGGTGAGTACCTTTCCTGGGACGGACAGACATTGCCACAGCGTAATCCCTCTTCAGGCCTTTCAGCCAGCAGGCCATAAAATTTGTGAGGGAAGTTTTCAGAAAGCAAGCACACCTTGATGAAATTGCCAAAGTACAAGTTTAATAATCAAGGGCATAACTGATAAAATCTGCCCAAATTAACGAAATTTCAATACGTGTATAACTGTCATATAACGAAACCTTCTGCCAAGTTTGGTGAAATTCCTCCACAAATTCAGAGAAGTTGATTTCAGAAGGAAAACTCATGAAATTATCAAATAATTGTTAAATCAAGGGCTGTGACACTGGTATAAAGTGATTCAATTTAACAAAACTACAATATGTGTATTATTGACATGTAAAAAAAGTATCCTGCCAAGTTTTGTGAAATTCCTTCAAAAAATTGAGGGGAATAAAAATTGAGGGAAGTTGACTTCAGAAAGCAAGCACACCATGAAATTGCCAAAGTTCATTAATAAATCAAGGGCATAACTCTGGCAAAATTTGCCCAAATTAAACAATTTCAATATGCATCTAACGGTCAAAGCTTTTTGTCAAGTTTGGTGAAATTCCTCCAAAAATTGAGTTTTCTCAGAAGGAAAACTCAGGAAGTTGTCAAATTTTATATTATATATATATATATATATACACACACGTGTTCAAAATAATAGCAGTCCAACACGACTAACCAGATCAATCACTGTTTTTGGTGGAAATTATATTACTATATGGCAAATAATTTACCAGTAGGTGTAGTAGAGTCATAGAAAACCAACAGACCCAACATTCATGATATGCATGCTCCTGAGTCTGTGTAATCGAATAATTAAGTGAAAGGGACGTGTTCAAAATAATAGCAGTGTGGAGTTTAATTAGTGAGATCATTCATTCTGTGAAAAAACAGACGTCAGTCAGGTGGCCCTAATTTAAGGATGAAGCCAGCACATGTTGTACATCCATTTCTCTCTGAAAACCTGAGAAACATGGGTCGTTCCAGACATTGTTCAGAAGAACAGCGTGCTTTGATTATAACGTTGATTGGAGAGGTAAAACGTATACTGTAAAGAAGTGCAGAAAATGATGGGCTGCTCAGCTAAAATGATCTCCAGTGCTTTAAAATGGACAGCAAAGCCAGAGAGACGTGGAAGAAAACAGAAGACTACCATTCGAATGGATCGAAGAATAGCCAGAATGGCAAAGACTCAGCCAATGATCAGCTCCAGGGTGATCAAAGACGGTCTGAAGTTACCTGTGAGTAAACTGTGAGTGGTAGAAATGGGCAACTGGACTTGCTTGAAGATTCTTGAAAACGTTTCACCTCTCGTCCAAAAGGCTTCCTCAGTTCTGTCTGACTAATTAGTCAGACAGAACTGAGGAAGCCTTTTGGACGAGAGGTGAAACGTTTTCAAGAATCTTCAAGCAAGTCCAGTTGCCCATTTCTACCACCCACAGTTTACTATGACCTGGATGATTGAGAATCTTCACAGACATGTTACCTGTGAGTACTGTGACAATTAGAAGATGCCTGTGTGAAGTTAATCTATCGGCAAGAAGCCCCCGCAAAGTTCCACTATTTAAAAAAAAAAAAAGACGTACTGAAGAGGATACAATTTGCCAAAGAACACATCGACTGGCCTAAAGAGAAATGGAAAAACATTTTGTGGACTGATGAAAGTAAAATTGTTCTTTTTGGGTCCAAGGGCCGCAGACAGTTTTTCAGACGACCCCCAAACACTGAATTCAAGCCACAGTACACTCTGAAGACAGTGAAGCATGGTGGTGCAAGCATCATGATATGGGGATGTTTCTCTTACTGTGGTGTTGGGCCCATTTATCGCATACCAGGGATCATGGATCAGTTTGCATATATCAAAATACTTGGTCATGTTGCCTTATGCTGAAGAGGAAATGCGCTTGAAATGGGTGTTTCAACAAGACAACGACCCCAAACACACCAGTAAGCGAGCAGCATCAGGGGTCAAGACCAACAAAATGAAAGTTATGGAGTGGCCAGCCCAATCCCCGGACCTTAATCCGATAGAAAACTTGTGGGTGACATCAAAAATGCTGTTTCTGAGGCAAAACCAAGAAATGCAGAGGAATTGTGGAATGTTGTCAAATCATCCTGGGCTGGAATACCTGTTCACAGGTGCCAGAAGTTCTCAGAAACCGTGGTTATACAACTAAATATTAGTTTAGTGATTCACAGGAATACTAAATCCTTAAGATTTTTTCAGTTTATACAGTAAATATGCAGACACTGCAATTTTTTTGAACAGCCCAATGTTCATTTTTCTTCATTTTCTGTTAAGTAATTAAAATATTGACATTTTTCTTCATGTTTTGATGTAGAATATAATGTGCATTGTTCCCAATGCATGTAAATAAAAACTATAAGGATTTTGAGCTATACTCACGTTTTTAAACACACTGCTATTATTTTGAACACAACTGTATATATAAAAATAAAAATTGTTAAATCAAGGGCTGTGACTCCAGTAAAATGGGACCCATTTTAACGAGATTACAATATGCGTATTACTGATGTAACAAAGAATCCTGTCAAGTTCCATGAAATTCCTCCAAAAATTGAGAGGGGAATTGATTTCAGAAGGTGAGCACCCTTCCCAGGACAGACCAGAACTGCTTTGGGCCTTTCAGCCAGCAGGGGATTAAAAACCTGGAAGTAGCATTTAAATTCCTTCACCATATTGAAGATTTATTTGGGTAACTTAATTCTCAGCCACCCAATGCTTGGTGTTCTAAAGCAGTGAATCACATTTAAACAAGCAGCTCATCATTTCAGCAGCTGCATCATCATAAGTACCTCTCCATGGAATTTATTCTAACTTGAATGTCTGCAGCTTTATTAATTTCTTCCAACACTTCAGTAAGTAACTACTTTAACAGTAAAATTATTCTGACTCGACACACTGACAAACACAAATAGTCCACAGAAACTTTATTATTCATTGATTGTGTACAACACTGGCCAGACAGGAACACGGATCCATTCACGGCCGCTTGTGCTGCGCGTGATCAGCTTGCAGACGTCCATCCTGAATCAGAGTCGCCATAAACACGCCAATAAGATGCGACTGTGATAACCCAAGTGAAATATACACCCCTGAAATTAATCGTCTGAAGACAACACTCCAGGGATACTAGATACACAGGTCAGTCTCCGTACTGGAGCTACAGTTCTGCTTTTCAGATCATTCAACAGGAACACACACGACACCCAGGTGACTCCATGTGATGAACTTCATGACCTCCAGCTCCAGTCCATTTGATCCCTTTTCCTAAGCAGCCCAAAAAAAAAAAAAAAGTCACAGCTCGGATCAACTGCACATTTCAATACTTCCGTACATTTTCTCAACATTTCCCCCCCCTCCCCGGAAATGCCACTCACCAGTAGCTCTGTAATTTGAAGATCTGCTCGCCTGCTGCTCATAAAGACCTTAACATGTCCTGGATCATAGCTTACACTTAACTAATGACCTAGAACAGAAAAGGTAGAAAAACAAGCACTTGGAGACAGTATATGGATTAAAAGGTACAGTTCTCACAGAAGAAAAAAAAAGGCACATTTATACATTTGAGTGTGCCATTACGAACCTCATTTCTGAAGGCGTGGACTTCACCCTCCATCAGTTTCCTGACGCACCTGCAGTGAAACCAATAGTGAGTGAACACGGCCTTCAGATTTCATTATGGAGCTAAACTCACACTAGGCTAATTACTACACCAAAGATGAAAATATTAGATGGAATGTGAATACATGCAACATTATGCACACGGTCCTACAGCACAGAAAATCTAAAATTATTAACATATGGTAGAAACATTTGTTCATTTCAAATTAAGAAATGTATATATATTAGGGCTGCTGAATTGAGCACAAAATTAAGGCCACTTTTTTTTTTTTGGATGGTTTACTAGTAGACGGCGGTATGTTCAAAATCTTACTTTAGAATAGTTTAAATCTCACAGTACTGGAAGTACTATAATCTTTTTTTTGTGCCAAAGAAACAGATCAACCAATTAACACTACAAGCTTAAAAAAAAAAAAAAAGTACTATAAAAGTCAAGTATACTTTTCAATTCTCTCGCCATTGAACAAAACTAAAATGCCACTTTAATATTTGCCCTTTGAATTTAAAATTGTTTAAAGAAAAAAAAAAAAACTTTTGTAAAACGCAACAGTTACGTTGTAATGATCTATATTAGGAAACGACCAGTAAGGGATTTTTTGGCACCTATAACCCCGCCCCCCCAAAAAAAGTTCAATTTCTGATAACTAAAATTATTGGCCAATACGCACCCCAAGAAAAGAGACCGTCCCTGTGTCCGAAACCATTCACTATATAATGGACTACATACAAAAAAAAAAAAAGGTTCAACAGAATTACTTTAATTAGGCCAATGTACAAGGTCAGTCCAAAGTTTGGACACCTACTCATTCATAGGTTTTTCTGTATTTTTACCATTTTCACTATTGTCTATCAATCCTGAAGACCTGAAAACTAAGTTCTATGGAATTGTGGTAAACAAAATGATATTTTAGGATTCTCCAAAGTCGCCACCGTTTACCTTGACGTTCTGTACACTCCTGGCATTATCTTAACCAGCTTCAGGAGGCAGTCACCTGGAATGCTTTTCAATTAACAGGTGTGCCTCAGCAAAAAGTTAATTCGTGCAATTTCTTGCCTTCTTAATGCATTTGGGATTAAACAATAAACAGCCCTATTCCGCAACGTACTAATACAGGTCAAGAACTGCTCAGCTAAGTAAAGAGAAATGACAGCCATCATTAATTTAAGACTTCTTAATCAAAATAAAGAAAAACCTTTGAATCAGAATGCGTCTAAACTTGACGAGTACTGTACATAACTATATACATTCCTACTCATCAGGAAACGTGCACATTTATTCGTTGCGTTTAAGGTATAGCCTAACTAATTCGGAAGGAGAAAAAAAAACAAAATGGATGTTTAACCCATTATTCAAGTCGCATATACGCAACGCTAACATTTTAGGACACTTCATACACGCTGTCCAAAAATAAGGAGTTGAAACTTTATTAAAAAGCGATTTGTACATGCGCCATTAATTCGTAGAAAACGGCAAATTTTTTTTTTTTTTAAAACAGCTCAACACCTTTTGAATGCCCTCTGGTGGACAAACTATACAGTGCTCCTAATGGTTAAAGGATCCACTTTTTTTGGTCATTTGACGCGGTACGCGGTGGTCCGGATCACCGTATTTTCCATACAAAACGAGGGCATTAATTAATTATTTTTCCTGGATTGTGGTCCGGTTCACCGTATGCTGTATTATATTACGATATAAATAAAAACTTACCAAAATCATACTGTGTTTGTCATTTAATACGAGTTTTTTTACAAAGTCGTACATCATTTGTTATTTTTTCTCAAACCGGAAGAGAAATGCATGCGTAAAACACACGCGCAATAAAAGATACCAGTTCTAACGCATGTAAAAAAGCGGGAGCTGCCACGAGGGAAGTGAAAAATAATTTACCTTTATGGATAGGCCTAAACCATGCAACATCACAGTAAGACTTTTTATTTGTCTTCTGAACTTGGTGGTCCGGACCACACCTGAAAACGGCGTGGTCCGGACCACAACGGTAGTCCGGACCACCGCGTACCGCGTCATTTATTGGGTGCTATAAACGCAGATAGCGATTTATCAGCAATTAACTCAATATTGGCATGCCGAGTTATTGTTGGGAACCCAACAATAAATATATACCAAAATATTCTACTAGCTGGAACTTCGCATTAAGCCTATTAAAAGCTTATCTTAAATGTAAAATACGCTGCCATTTAAGCGTTTATACTGTGCTTCCATAGAATATGGACTACATGGCCCTTTGGCTTTCCACTTAATACGAACTTTTTTTTTTTTTTTAATTTACTGACTAACATTTGGAGCCGAGAGTAGACGGGTAAAAAGAAAAATCGAAGAACGCGTCAAAGCAATTTCGGGCTATTTGTTATTATCAAACAGTCATCACGGCAGCAGAAAAAATAAATAAATAAATAAATAAATAAATCTCATTGCGTTGTGCAAAATACATTCAAAAATGTTCGATGTCTGGTACAACAGTACGGACAAAATCCATACCTTTGAAATTACAACTGGTTTACCAGAATCAATCTTACCGCCCACTATGTTAAACATCTATACCTCATGTTTTATGTATAGATATTAAACCTCTTTCGGTGCCAACTAATTATATAAAACCATGATTAACGAGATGTCAGATTTAAAATTGTTTTACAGCCCTAGTATACGTATATTAGATTGAGCTTTATTTTTATTTAAAATATGAGTTTATGAATAAAAGCTAACTGTCTAGCCCAAAATTTGCTATACTTGTATGGTAAAATGAGCAAGTCTTTGTCCAAAGTTACACGTGAAAAACATTTTGAAGCACTAGGTGCGTGTTGCTTGAGAAAGCATGACAAAACCCACTCAAAGTCTGCTTAAATAAAAGTTGTGTGAAACTAAGTGTGGAGTTGATGCTTGATGTATAGTCCATTATTAAACAGTTATCTGAACAGACATCACCTTTTTACAAAGTGCTGGGTTTCTGGTAGTGTCGATCCTGAGGAGTGAGGTTATGCTCTGCCTTTCCACAGGCAGCCATTAAGCAAAAACAGGGTAGTTCTGGCATCATACTCCCTAATAGGTGAAGCAAAGGCAACTACAGCCAGAGGCAGAGAGAATGAGATGATGGATCACAGTGCAGATAATTAAAAAAAAAAACAAAAAAAACACCTCCCTGGACAACCAGTCTGCTGAACCACTCAATTAGAATGCTTAAAGAAGCAGTTCCGCACCTGGACACCGAACACCTCGTCTTCCCGACATAATGTCTTGAGGCACACCGTACACCATGACGTATACAGTAAAATGTTGATGCAATACTTCACGACACTGTTGTGGGTTACAGTGAGTGGGATCTTGCACAAGAAAGAAAAGATCACTGTAGACCCAGAGGCCAAGCAGGAAAATGAACCCTGAATAGTGATGCAAATCAAGTACTGCGGGAATTGCAACTGTCAAGTATTTGTGGAACAGCAAAAAGGTCAAAAGCCACGGACTTCAGTTTCGCAATCAAGCTAGAATTATTTAGGAAAAATAAAAGATGCATGCTTGCCAAATAACTGCATGTCTGCACTAAAACTATTCACTCTTTTGAGGGAGCTTTGTGAGAAACATTACAGACCAGTCACAAATCAACTATCACAGCCCTCTTAAGTAGACTCTCAGTAATGCCTCAGAGCATGAAAGACGGCAAAGAAAAAAAAGCACTCTTGAATATTGACGACACTAATTTCGAATCTCAATCCCTACACATACAAGTCTTGAGCTTATTTTGAAGAGATCTACAAAGTGAATTTGTTCCAAGTAAACGCAAGTGCCGCAAGATTCAAGGAAAGCCGTTTGCAGACCGTATGCGAAGTTGGATTCATGGACAAATGTTAAAATAACGGACCACGTAATCTATTGAGCCAAAGTAAACAAGAAAAATCGCCTGCATCCCACAAGATCAATGTGGAATACTCCACGTGCCTGATGGAAATGTGTTTTGTGAATTCAAAACCAGGTTACTTGACAAGGTTTTGCTGCACAGAGGAACTAGCATCCTCAGGAAGGCTTTATGCTGTTTGAGAAGCATTTCATTGTCAAGCGACAGGGACTTCGTAATAGGGCTGGGCGATATGAGAAAAAAAATTATATCACGATATATTTTTTCAAAATTTTCGATAACGATATACATCACGATATAAATCAAATCACCATTTTTGTATTTTCTTTAAATTTTCTGCTCAAAATATGAACATTACAAATTAGTAGTTCCTTCCTAATTAACAAAAATAGCTTAACAAGCCTTCAAGTTTCACAGAACCAAAACAAACTGGATGCACATTCTTTTGTTCAAATGAATAAACTGAAAAATAAAAACTATATACCATTGTTAAATCATTTGTGCAAATTCTAGCAGCTTTCAAATAAACATAAAAGACATATTGACGTGTAAAACTTATGCTGCAAGGAGGAAAAAAAAGTGCAATTCTGTACGTCAGTGTGTTTAAGGTTTTTAAGGTTTGACTGTTTACAGGTTACGAGCGAGGAAGACAAGTCTATCCACTGTCTCAGGTTTTAAAGCTGCCCTGCGGCAGGTCACAATGTTACCCCCTGTGCTAAATACCCTCTCAGAGGGTGTGCTGGTTGCAGGGATGCATAAATAGCGCTTTGCAAGGCAGCTAAGACTTTCGTGCTTTCGGCATAATTTGCATAGTGTAACACTTTGTTGTATGTCCGATTTTAAATATCCAAAATACCTCCACACAACCGAAGATCTCTGGCCCTTCTTTTCAACAATGTCCTCCAGGGCAGTGCTCTGACTTTCCTGTTCAGAACTCCGGTCAGTCGGCTTCTCGCTCATTTTTATAATCGCTTTGTTGGAGAAGCGCCGCGCTCCTGCAAACTTCACCACAGCCATGCTGTGCGTTGCTGCTACACGCGTGTTTGTGTGTGCACGCAACCTAACTTGACGTGGCTCTCTTCCAACTGATTGGTTACGTGCGGTACTGTTTAGTTATGATTGGCTATTCGCGTGTCTGTCAAAACTTCGGATGAAGTAATTTTATTGAAGGCGTAGGCTTATCGTAGGTGTATAATTTCTAATCGTAGAGATTTTATATCGTGAATAACATCGTAATTGTAAAATCGCCCAGCCCTACTTCGTAACTCATTAAACAAGAAGCAGGAGGAGCGTGAAAATGAGAAGAACTCAGAAAATACTACTTTGCACAAGTCTGATCTGTCTTCATTACGCGATTTAGTATGGACACTGTACAAATGCGACTAACATCGTTACAAAGCCTCGTGATGTAGTCCATATCTATACTATGACTAGTTCTTGAGTAATGGGTGTGTAGATGGATACAGATAGTAACCACCTATAGAGGTTTTCGACCTGACGTCATAGGGTCACGTGATACTGTTTACGCCGCCATTTTGGAGGTCAAACAAAGCCACGCTTATCAGCAAACAATGCTTGTAATATCCATCTTCATCGCTTACTTTTATCGTAGAATGCCTGATACGTGTTGTGCAGTTAGCTGCCACAACAGAAGAGGGGATAAACCTGGATTAACGTTCCATAGGTTCCCGGCCGATCGACAGCGTCGCGAAAAGTGGATCGCGGCGATCAGGCGAGAGAATTGGCAGCCCACCAAACACTTGTTTGTGTGGCAAACATTTTGTCTCAGGTAACTTTTCCCAAAGTTTAAAGATATTATATGCGAGATAAATGACAAATTATACACGTAGCCTAGCACTTAGCCTACACATAAGCCCTGTTAGGCGGTGTTCAGGCTACCTGGCTATGATAGTTTTATATATGTGAGATGGGAACCGCTCAGCCTCATCAATGGCGCTACCTGGCACCGGGCTTCTTACTAGTGTTTGGACGGCTTACGGTTTAACATACACGGTGCCCTCAGGCGAGGCAGAGCCATGTTGTTGGGTGGGTTGTACTTTTTAGATGCGAATATGCAATGGACAAAACTAGAAATCGATACTAGACAATTATTATGCGTTTTTCTATATGATTAATGTAACTCTGACTCAACCTGGACACTATTTTTCTAACTGCGATGAATTTACTTTTATTTGGCATCACGAAGTAGACGGTTACGGAATTTTTTTGCCACAAAATGTTGTTGGAAATCTTTGCATATGTTGTCATGGCGGTAGCACGGTGGTGTAGTGGTTAGCGCTGTCGCCTCACAGCAAGAAGGTCCTGGGTTCGAGCCCCGTGGCTGGCGAGGGCCTTTCTGTGTGGAGTTTGCATGTTCTCCCCGTGGGTTTCCTCCGGGTGCTCCGGTTTCCCCCACAGTCCAAAGACATGCAGGTTAGGTTAACTGCTGGCTCTAAATTGACCGTAGGTGTGAATGTGAATGGTTGTCTATGTGTCAGCCCTGTGATGAGCTGGCGACTTGTCCAGGGTGTACCCCGCCTTTCGCCCGTAGTCAGCTGGGATAGGCTCCAGCTTGCCTGCGACCCTGTAGAACAGGATAAGGCGGCTAGAGATAATGAGATGAGATGTCATGGCAACCATTCAAACAATGCATGCTGTGAAAAGGGAAAATAGTGTAATGTCGCTCGATAACCCACATGTTGGGCTAGCAGGAGTTGCCATTGTTGTGACCGCCAAAATGGCGCCGTCTACTTGTCGACATGGCAACGGTCACGTGGGTCAAAAACCTCTATAGCATCGTTGGAATGTCAAGCCATGCCGTTTCATGTAATACACTTCACGAGCAATTCAACCAAGGAAAAAAGACGTGAATTTGGATGCCATTTGCATCAGTTGAGTTCTAAGGGTTAATCTCCAACCCGAGACAATATTCAGCTTTTCCAATACGCTCCAAGCAACAGTATGAACAGAAGTCCAATGTGATCGCTAGTCAATAAGTAGCTTTTTTTTTTTTAAAAACAGATGGGTGAAGCTGCAATTTGAAGCATGTTCCTCTTTCAAGTCCTGCGTCCTCCCCCCCACCCCCTTTTGCATTGGAAACTATTTGCATTTGCTCTAACTTTCAGGTGGCTCCAGTATTGCCTCTGCTGCTGAAAACTATTCTTGCTGCCAGCATGACGTGATTTCCATACAGGCAAAGTTTAAAATTAAAAACAGGGTAACGGAAATGCATTAGTAGTTCAAGTTTCCTTGGAGAAAAAAAAAAAAAAAAACCCACACCACCACTCATTTTATCTATCAGATTTACATTTCCAGTAAGGTCACCCGATGCTTAGACCAAGGGTACAGAAGAGATTCTGTGAACTGTTTAAAATGTACCAGTGATGCATTGAAGTCAGGCAATGATTCTGGAAGAAGCAGTACACCGACACGAGTCGAAACAATGGATTTTCTCCAACTTCAAGCCCACCCTCACCCATGTCCAGACAAATGTGCAAATGGTACATCAACGCAACAATATTACTTCCTGAAGGAAATTGTGTCCCCATACACCATCCCATCCCCGTCAATTGCTTATTTTCAGGCATTTCACAGCAGTCCAAGAAGCCACCTAGATGCAGTTCAGACAGAATAAAGGAAAAAAGAAAATTGTTGCCATATCGTGTCCACAACAGAAATCTGCACTGTGAATCCATTTTTAGAAGTGTGATGCCAGAACCCCGATAAAAAGTCAAAAAGTCAACATGCGAGGTGGATCAGGGAGGTGAAGCAGCTCTGTGTTTTTCATCTTCATTGAACAAAAGACAGGAGCACTTACCTTTTCAGATGATACAAGCAAACCTCTCGATGCAAACAAGTCCAGGCTCAACTGTCCACTGATCTGAAGAACTACTCATCTTGTCTCATTGTAACCAACTGCTGGAGTGTCAACTGTGGAGCAGGGCAAGCTGGACACTGGCTGCTACTGCTTAACTACAGCACCACCATCCATGCCATACACAGTACACACAGACGAGCTCTCCTCACAGAGAACTGGAAACAGCATGTTTGGACGCTGACAGAAAGTTCACTTTTTCATCAGATATTGAGTATTAGCATTACTGGTGTAGGATAGCGTTCTCACCTCGACACGGTTTAATCCGGTTCTTGGTTATACAGCTTTAAAATACAGCTGCTAATAGGATTTCAAATAACATTGCTTCATAGTTATTCACAGCTGAAGGGCTTGAAATTTCCCCCCAATCCATGAATTACAGCAAAGTTGATTTTGGCCATGGAAAAGGAGCATTAGCAAACTCGTGTTCTAGATGCTTAAAGAGCAACTCCAGTGACTTTCGTGGAAAAAAAAAAGTAACAAGCCTGTGACCTTAAACAGCATTACTGCTTGTTTAAACAAAAATTGTTCCATTATTAGCATATTTAGTTTTGGACACAAGTCAAGGTCCATAACATTCTACCACCCTGTAAAAACATCAAGTCCCCCCGCTCCAGTTGTGAAAAATTACAAACGCAACTGGTGAAAGGAGTCTTAATCCATGGCTTCTTACAAAAACTCCTCGTGTCTGCTGGTTCGGACTTCATTAAAGCCCTTTCTCCCTAGATTTCTGACCAAGATTTGAGTCATTCACTGAGTAGAAGTTAATTTCAGTGCTCTGTGAACCATCAGATTACTATTAACAAGTGCTACCACTGTACATGAACAAAAGTTTGTCTGCTGGATGAACCAGGGGCTGGTTTAACAGGATCGCGTATTAAAGCGACACCAATTAGGCGACCCAGTGTCCAAAAAAAAGAGACTTTTTGCCATCAGGTTTTTTTCTGGAACTTCTACAAGCTTTAAAGCAGGGGTCAAACTCCGGCCCCCCCACCACTTGAACCGGCTCTATGAGGCAATCCCCAAAAGTGGTCATGGCCTATTTTTTTAAATTGCTTTTTGGCAAATAACATGTCTGCATCTTGTATTTTGTTGATTTTATCAATTAAAATTGATATTTAGTTATAAAATAAACTTCATATTTTCCGAATTTTCGTCATATGCTCGCGATCAAGCAGTGACAGGCAGCGCACGCGCAGAGAACTGTCAGTGTTCAGGACAGCAAAATGGCTAGCGGTCAGCGAAAAGCTGACAGAGAGTGCAGAGTTTTTAAAGAACAGTGGACCACCCATTATTTTTTCGTTCAGTGCAAGGACTGTGCAGTTTGTCTTGTATGTAAAGAATGTGTTGGTTTTCAAAGAACATAATCTGCGTCGTCACTACGAAACCCGCCACAAAGAGTATGCTAGTTTGTGAGGGCAAACAAGAGAAGACAGGATTCGGAGGATGAAATGCGGACTGGCTGCACAACAGAATGTATTCCTTCGCCAAACCCAGATCAACCAGGCTGCTGTCCGAGCTAGCTATAAGGTAGCTCACCTACGAGCTACCCATGGAAAGCCATTTACTGATGGGGACTTTGTTAAAGTATGCATGCTTGCTGTGGCTGAGGAGGCGTGTCCCGACAAGAAGGATGCGCTCAATGCGGCGAGTCTCTCCGCACCTACTATGACCAGGCGAACCGAAGATTTGGGGGACAACGTGTATGACCAGCTGAATGAGAAAGCATCAGAATTAGAGTTTTTTGCTTTGGCCATGAATGAGAGCAATGACGTGCAGGACACAGCACAACTGCTGTGATCTATTGATATTATAATTTGTTTTTTAAAATGTATTTTATCAGCCTATTTATTTGACCTTTAAGTGCTGCACACAATATTATTAATATCAACAGGCCTACCTACAATTTATAATTTTCCACTCACCTTTGCCAGTGTCAATCACCTCAACTAGGCAGATGTTTCTTACCTTGACAGCTTTGATGTTATTTTTATTAGAAAATAAATGGAATATCTGTGGTATTTCAAATTAAAACAGTGTGAAGACTCGATTACTACTTTTGCAAACCACTAGTAAAGATAAATATGTGCCAGGCTAGTAATCTCTACTACACAATGAGGCCTGCTGGTGGTCATATTTGTCTGGGTCATACAATTCTATTATATAGCTGACCCGACCCCGGCCCCCATCACAGTCAGGAACGACAATGCGGCCCCCAGAGAAAAAAAAAAAAAAAGTTTGGTGACCCCTGCTTTAAAGAGTCAGCCCTAAAGGACTCCTTCACTGTTGAGTATCTGATCAACCTGCAAGCAATCAACATGAAGCATCTTACTACGATTTAATTCCTTGCTAAATTGACATCAAGGTATCTACTGGCCCAGATTGTGCTTGAGCACAGGAGTGAAACAGGAAAAAGACCACTGGAACTGCTCTTTAAGAAGTTCGAATCCATCATTATTTTATACTTGAAAGCTGTTCAACATCTAAAACTTATTACATGGAACAAGCATTCAAGACATTTTGTACAAAGCTCACTGAAGAGCACCAGGCTTAAAATTTGCCTCAAGGAGTATTCCCAAGTCCACCCTGGTCTCCATCATTATTAAAGCATTGGGGTGCCCAAAGTGCCAATGGTCCTTCACTTACCACAAGATGTATAAAAGATGTTTCAGAGCTAATAAGGTTTTACTACTAGTCGGAGTCGAGGGAAGTGAGGCTGTATTAGTTACTGCATACTAAATTCAACTACCATCGCCTACAAATTTCCAAATCTGGCGCCATTAAAAGTTTTTATACAAAGCCACGCACTACAACGCAACCATATTATGAGAGGTCTAAACTAGATGGATTATTTAATACAAGTTTACATTAGGGCCGGCATCCTTAAATACAGCTGTGACAACACTAAACGTACTGGATAAATTTATTATATACATATTGCATACTTAAGTGATTGGTAGAAAGATGTGCCTCACCTTATGCTCCACAAGGAGCAAGGATGAAGATACTTAAGTGATCAACATTAAATTGCAGTGCCAAATGTTAAGGTAAGGACCAGTCGTGCTGTTTTTCCTCAAAAAAACATTTATCTTCGATTGATGGATGCCAGCAACTCTTGTATAGTAGACAGTCGAGCTACAATTTAAAACACTTAAATCCATGGTGAAATCCAATCGCCCCCCCCCCATGATGCAAAGAAGGGGGAAAAAATTAAATCAATTTTAAAATATGAGTACCTTTACAGTTAAGGGAGAAAGAAAAGTTAAAAAATGTTTATTATATTAACGAGCATCTGATGACTTCTTACAAACATTCATTTCTTGATGGGCTTCCATCTTCAGCATCATCTGTCCAAGTTCTTCGGTAGAATTCAAGTTGAAATACAACAGTGTGGTTTCATCATTGTACTAAAGTCATAATAATCACTAACCACTAGCACATGGGGGCTCCGACGTGTGCTTGTTCATGTCAACTGTACTAAGTTTATAAAAACAGCACTTACAGAATTGAGGAATTTCAGCTTCAGTTACTTTCAATTAAAAGGTGGCCAAAAAAAAATCATGAAAGCAACTACCAGTTTAGACATCACATCTATTAATTTATCCATTTAGAAAAAGTTTAGCTTGTGGATTAAATGCTCGTGTATTTAATTTAATTAAACCACATGTGCACAGTCAAGCTATTAAAAAGTCAAAGCTGAAAGCACAATTTTTGGCTTGACTAAACTAACCGTTTTGAAGAATTTCATAAAAATCAGTAAAAATTGTGGCCTTGCACCAATCATAAAAGCAAGATGTTTTCCTCCTAAGGGTAATTCCCCCCCAAATCACCAGATTTAGAAAAATGTTCGCCACTGACCATCAGATTTGCTTCATACTTTCTGGAAATATCACTGTGTCTAATAAATAGTGTACAAAATTTTAGGCTTGTACCTTCATTAGTTTGAGATATAAGGGCTTTAAAAAAAGGGGGCGTGGCCCCAATTTCACTGTTAAACCGCGTGCTACAGAAAACGGACCTAACTTCCATAAGTCATTACTTTTAAACGATTCAAGCAAGATACATGAAATTTTCAAGGATTGTTCAATGCCGGACACCTTGAAATGCTAAAAGATAAAAGTTCACAGTTCAATATTTGCCAAGTTATGGCTTGCTGAAAATCATAAAAACGTGCTTTGGAGCAACTTTGATGTAGCCTGGCTAACGCGCCTTCAAAGCTCTCCGAGCATTTGGTCTGGCCAAGCTATTAAGCCAAACCGTTTCCCAGAGCCCGTGGTTGACCCGCCTCCCTGAAATACCTCAGTTTGCTACTGGCCGAAGCCAGAAAAGGCTGTGACGAAGCTTAAACCAATCACATCACTCTTTCCTCTGACGTATGTGACACGACGGGGCTAACTGGTAGATTAAACCATAGACATCCTATTATTAAACTCTTACCGAAGCCGGTCGGGAGCAAGGCGAAAACGTCCTTCCTTTCAATAAATACCTCCAGGGCTGCTCTTTGCTCCATTTTCAATGAGAACTTCCCGTTGAATGCTTTCAATACAGCATTTGTGAATGAAGCGCTTACGGCATAGATTCTGTAAACAATCTATGGCTTCCGGTCGCAGTTCTACTACATCAGTGCCTTGAACACGCCTCTACCCAGGGCCATTGGAGATGCTCAAAGTTGATTGGTTCCCGATTTTTCGGGAGCTTGGAAATGCTGTAGATAGCCTGCCTGGCCAGACTAAGCTCGCAACAGGCCCTCGTGTTGCGTCACGCTTAGGATGGGCGGGCCCAGGCTAACTTTGATGCCCCATATCTTCACATTAAAGCACACCAGATCTTTCAAATTTTCTTATTCATTATTTGTAAAAGTACTCTTTAGGCAACTAGGTATGTGTTCAAAAGAAATTAAACTTGAATTTATTAGGCTTTAAAAATAAACCATTCGCACCTATAATTCAAATGCATATTCAACTGTATGACAAGTTTGTCATAATTAAAGACAATACCACTGGAAAGAGCTTGTTTTGATTAGCAAAGGCACAAAATATGAAGTTAGTACCCTATATGAAGTTTGAGATGTCGTTTCCCCTATATCTCAGAAACGAATGAAGGTACAAGCCTAAAGTTTTGTACACTATTTATTGGGCACACTGACAATATTTCCAAAAAGTATGAAGCAAATCTGAGATGGTCAGTGGTGAGGCCTCTGGTGATTTCACATATTTCACAAAAAAGAGTCCATGTTATCAGGATACTTAAAAGACCGGCTTTGGAAGAGACAAGCGTCCCGAGTTTCCCCCAAAACTAACGGGGGCGTCATTTGTGCGGTGTCAGACATGTCCATTTCAACTGAACCATGCGAGTCCACCATGATCCTGAAAACACTGAGTGAACGTAGAAGACATTCAGAGCCAGAATACCACATGGAAATGCCTGTAAAATATTTGCTCAGCTTGAGTCAACATTGTCTACAATTTTAAAATCTGTACACCAAAACGAGTCAGTCAGTCAAGATTACACACAACTTGTAACATTAACCATAAAACCATGTGTTATGAGCGCTTCTCTTACCAGGAAGAGACGGACCAATAACCTGAAATACGCAGACTCCGTATCCAGGTTGTGTGGGTGTTTTAATCTGGCATTAGATGCAACAAAATCCTGATCTTGCAATCACGAGAGTTTCTCTCAGGTGCTGAACAAAAGCTTCTGTCCATTACACGTTCATATGTAATGGATTTTGCTGTTCAAACTAGAGCATGTAATGTGCAAACAAATGTTTAATATTGACCAATGTAACAGATGTCTGAGGTGTAAAAATCGCTGCCTCTTTCTGCATCAAGTTGTGCACATTTTACATACACAAAAAAGAGGGAAAAAAAAAAGTAATTTACTGCAACGAATTGCCAAGTTTCATTCCTTCTGCATAACCTCATCTGAGAATGTGTTAACATGGTCAAAGAAACACCTTCAGCACTCTCCCCACTGAGTTGGATAAGTAATTCAGACGACTTTGGTTTTTACACTTTATAGTAGTATAGACTCAATTTAAAATTGACCATTAACTGACAATAACCCATAATGAAAAGCAAAAAACATTTACGAAAACTTTAGCAAGTTTATTAAAAAGCAAATCTCATTTCAGACAGTTATTCATTACTTCGGTTAAAACGCTCCAAAACTGACCTCAGCTCCATCTTGTTTGCCTTGTTTATCTTGACATGTCTGTAGAAATCATCTGGAGCCGTCCATCTGTGGCAAATTCAATCGACTGGACATGATTTAGAAAGGCAGACACGCATGTGTACAAGGTCCCGCAATTTACAGTGCATGTTGGACCAAAAAACAAGCGATGAAGTCCAAGAAATTCCATGATTAAAGTGTGTAGAAACAGATTTGGGCAAGGGTATTGGAAAAAAAAAAATTAAAAAAAAAAAAAAGTGTTCCTGGGAGCACAGTGGGCACTATCATTGTGAAATGCACCAAGTTTGGAACCAGCAGGACCCTTTCTAGGACTGGCGGTCATGCCAAACTCAATAACTGGGCAACAAAGGCCATAGATTAGGAAAGTGATCAAGAAGCCAACAGCCACTAATAGAGTCCTCTGCAGAGATAGGAGAATAGTACATTAATCATGTCTTTCGGACAGTGACTTGACGGAAGCCACTCCTGAGCAAAAGGCATATGGGCATGAGAAAAAGCTTCATTGGCCTGATGAAGTCATTTTAACACCAAAAAAAAAAAAAATTGAAGCATGGTGGTGGGAGCATCATGCTATGGGTGTGCTTCTCAGTAGCCATAACAGGAGGACATCATAATCCTTGTGACTCCGTTACATAATCTATCTTGTACTAAGCACATGACTAAAGGTTTGTTAGACAGCAACTTCCACTTCAGGAACATCTTTTTCCACTTCTAAACAAATCTCTACATGACTGTTAGGGCCTCTGCATGCTCTTGCGACAAGGCTTTCGCAGACAGTTGTAATTTATCATTGAGCGGGGAGTAACAGGCGTGCGCGATGTTATTCACCGCCACAACGCAAGGGGGCGCGAAGTCACTAGGAGTAGTTGGTGGGTGTGGTTTGTGGAGTGTTTATCCTCCGGTTACTTATAATGACTAGAACTGGAGTCGTATAGATGTACGTACTTCCTCACTTCCTCGATCAACCGCTCTTCGTGCTGCTCCATCTTCGCTCGTGTTTTTAAAAATGGCGGTCGTGAAAACAAACCAAACCGGGAAAGTAGGGAAGCGGAAGTGCGTGTACAGCGGATGTAGAGTGGACCAATCAGAGCCCTCTTGTCTGCGACGCTGTCTGCGAGGCTTCTGCGGTGGTCACAATTTTTGGGAGGTGCACGCAGAGCGTCTGCGAAGGGGGGGGGCTACGCAGACGCCATCTACGACGCTATCTGCGAGGACTGCGTTGTCAGCATAAATTGGCCTTTAGGCTGTAGTACGAATGCTAGCAGGATTGTTTTTAAAAAAAAAAAAAAAAAAAAGTTACCACCACTTAAAGGATATTAGCACACAATAGAAATCAAAATTATTCAAAAATCGATACATTTGACCATTCGTGGCAGGGGTTACGACATCACTTTCAGAGACGCAAAAGCCGTGATGCATGTGTTTCTAAAAAGACAATGACGGGGCACAAAATTGCAAAGCCTGCATACCAAAATTAACAGCTGCCTCCCATAATTCAACGTCCTTCAGCCTGTGACCAGGAAATCAATCCAAAGCTGCCATCTAAGTGCACGGAACTTCTTAAAATGCTCTGAGGAAAATCAATGAACGCTTCTTGATTAAGCTTCAGCAAACGGCATGCGTCTCCTTTGATAAATACGACTCCAATACTTTGAAGCAGTGGAGGCTTTCGGTTACTGATCAGAGTTCAAACTCACTGCAGAACTCTTGAGCAACCTTTACCTGCTCGACTTGTGTGCCAAAAGTTTGTGCTTTCCTCTAAAAGGAAAGAAAGAAGTGAGGAGGGGAAAGAAAACAAATCAGGAATTGAAACTAATAATATTAAAGCATTCGGGGGGGGGGGGGGGGGGGGGGGGGGGAGTCAATAAGGGATGCACCACTGGGTTTTCTTGTTGGAGAAGGAACCATCATGGAGGCTTCTCCCTTTGCAGACGAGGTGACAGATCTGGTGTAAAGATGGATGAGGGGATCCATCACCTATACTCCATCTTTATTTCGTTGGCCTACAGATATAGGTCAAATCCTTGAAGTGCCCATATATATGTATTCCCTCCTGTAGTGGTGCAGCTAGCAGAAAACGCAGATTCTTCTGGAGATTTAGCAAAACTTAGTCAAAGCTATTAATTTTAATTACATGTACAAGACAGCATTGCACCAAAACCTTCACGGATGGAGGATGCAGGGATAAAATCTGTCAAGTTCCAGTACACGCAATTTGGGACAGTCACCTGTTAAGGGAGAAAATATGCAGAGGACCAACAGAATACAAATGGCAAAGACATTTTTATAGCTGTGTTTAGTTCCAGCCATACAAGTAAACCACCCCATAATCATACTCAATCTGCAATGAATACTCAGACTAATAACTCGCAAAGTCTGATGGGATTGAGAACTTCCATTTTCTTGCACAAACAGTCCTCAAATGCAAGCCTTTAGAGCCAAGACTATATTAAAACAATTGCCCCAGCAGTCATCCTACAATCTTAAAGTGCATATCCTGGACCAATTTTGTGTGTGTTTTTTTTTTTTTAAATATATGAGAGTATGTCCCTTTACACACTCATCCAGAAGGGTAATTTTGCACAAGGCCATCTGTCTACAGCAGAAAAAACAAATACGCGTCTGGAAAAATCCCAAGGGAGTCTGGAGCCAGATTCGTGACGTCACGTGCAGGCTGAGAGCGCTTGCACGGTTTCAGTGCACAGCCTGTGTACACCAAGTTTAGCAGCTAGCGATTTTGCATTGAAATATGGAAAATGTCGCCTGAGCTTCTAAACCTATGGATTCATGTATCAATGCTCATCTAAAATGTACATAAATAATTTCTTCGAATTACTATGTATTCATATACATTTCTTTATTTAGAAGCGTACTGGCTACTGTAGGAGAAAGATTTCATAAGCTACACACATGGAATCTGCTAAGCAGGGTTGGATATACATTTAATGTGTTTAACAGGTCCCAAGATCTCAAGCCTGGACACACACATCCCTTGATACATGTGAAGTATTATTGCCCAGCGCTTTCGTGCGTCAATAAATAACATTATCCGTGTACCACACAAACACAGGAACACCTAATTTAGAGTATAGTCACTTCTTACCCCGGCAACAGTCAACTTGTGACTTGCCAGTTTTCTTGGTCTTTTTCTTGGCTCTGCTTGGTCCTCGGTTTTTTCTGGGTGCCTCGCATGAAGCGCTCCCATTTCTCTCTCATTGTCTGGTCTTTTGGGAAACGACGAGTACTAATCCCATCATGATTTTTGTTGCTACACCCTCCGATACATCTGTTAACCATTTTAATAATTACGTGATAACGGTGAAGAAATTTGCAGAAAACCACCAGGTCGTTTTCTCATAAACCAGCGCTGACGTAGGATTCAGAAAGAGGCGTCCCTGCACGCAACGTCACAAAAATCAATGTTTCCCAGGAAATCCAAATGCCAAGTTTTCAAAGGCGGACCAATTCACCTCAAATGGCTTGATTTCAACTGAATTTCTCTGGTATTGCGCAAGGTAAAAAAAAAAAATGCACAAAATGCAAAAATGCGACAGATATTTGACCAAAGTTTAATATAAAATAGGAGAATTACATTGATCTTGCTCCTGAATTTACCCATGATATGCACTTTAAGGTAGCACAGTAATTAAAGAGACTGATTCCCCCAGTTTTTGTAATATTAGAATTATACTTAAAGGCTTGACTGAATTCTTCTTAGGCAATACATGATCTTTGATTAACGTGACCATGAATTTGCCTCACTACATTAACAATATGACTACAGTTGTGTGTAGGGGGGAATGCTCGAAACCCATATAGCAAAATATATATCTAACACGCATTACCTTGTTTACTATGCCTCAAATTTCCTGAATTTTGCTTGTACAGGTAATTACAGTATATGCTTGATGTTTATAGACTGCGACCGTCTACAGGTCTTAACTAAAATGACATGTTCATAAAACAAATTTCAAGAAACAATTTATTGGAAAGCACAACCACGAAAATGACATTTAACAAACTTACCTACTGTAACTTTACAGGCAGGTTTTAAAAGGCTGGGCCTTTTTTTTTTTAAAGCCGTTTAGAATGGGCATCAAATTTAATGCATGCCAGACTACTGGAAAAAGTTCTTTAAACTTCTATTCCATACTGTGCATCCCAAAATGCACTCCAGGGGTGGACAAGTCATTGGCCCAGATACCCTGGACAAGCAAATTGTGTGCCTGGGCATTTTTTTTCTTTTTAAAAGGAGAACTGAAGGCAAATTTATCAAAATTCTATTTCTCATTTTATTAAACGTAGGAATGCATTTTTGATTGCTATTTTGTCACTGCTATAGCAAGTTATGAGTGTTTGAAATATGTACGACAATGACATCGTAGGACGGAAGGAAAACGTACAGCAGAACTCAGTGACCAACATCTACCAATGTTGTCAAAAAACGCGTGCACCCTTTCAAATGCTAACAATCAAGCCAGAAGTTTTCCTTGTGTCTGAAATCGCTCCCGACTCGCTATATAGTGCGGATGCCATTTTGTAGCGCTGTCCGAAACCTTACTGAGGACCATGTGGGAAATGCGCTCAGTATAACATGCATCACAGAAATGCATTCATGTATTTATTAATTTTGGAAACCACCAGCCGCCTGATCTGGCATGTTTTAATTGTGCGACAGTAATGACGCAAATACCAGCGTGACGGACGAGTCCTTATCCTGTTGTCTTTCCAGCTCTTCTCTACTTCATGTTGGCTCCAAGTCGCATGCAGGTTTTTTTCTAGAAAAATTTAGCATGAGGGCGCTGACCATGGCCAGGGAGCGAAGCGGGGGGAGGGATGGTGCCGGTTGTCCGTTCGTCCCCTCCGCCGTGCGAAGCCTTTGAAAAATTGAGGCTACAATGGGACATTCTGAAGCTATCTGAGAGGGAAATTGTAACGTCAACATTGAAAAAGAAAGTAATCTTCTGCCCCGGACAGTCTTTGGCTTTCTTCCGTTTCATGCTACGGGATGACATCTTTAAATGCCCAAGTGTCAACAAAAACAACTCACGAACTACTGCTGTCAAAAGCTCCCGCGCCGGTGGGTGAAAGGTCATTCAGTCTCGAGAAATCTCGCTCTACAAGTCAGCTGACCTTGTATGTAACCCATGTCAAATCTCGCGAGAGCAGCCGCGACAAGTAAACAACTAAATATGGCGCCTCAGTCTGGAAAACACCAAATCGGATTGTTTTTGCACCGTCTGGCGGTGTATCTACTATGATTGGAATATTTTTGGAGCAATTATAAAATATTTGATGATCAGACACATTGTCACGTGGTGTTGCTGAGATTTTCACGGAGAAAAGATCGTTTTGAGAAAGATTGCATGTTGTGCATACAAGTGCATGGCCCAAGTGTGACTTGGGGTTCAATCGGCATTTCAGTAAGGGGGCACAGCGCCCCTGTTCCCCGGTTTAGACAAAAGCCTGGTATGGAATAAATCACTGATGAAGCTTGCAAATCTCGAAATTAATCTAAAATGGAATGATATGGCAACCTGGCCACTGTGTAAACAGTTTTCAAAATGGCAGCACCGACACTTCACCAGACTTGGGCGGAACTTCAAACGTGAAGATTGCACTGACAAGCGACGCCTGCCGTGGACCAAACGAACTATATTCAACATGGCTAAAAACCGAAAAGGCCAATAAATGTAATATGCGCCAATACGAGTCACGATACAAGATTAATAAAACCGAAAACGCAATTGAACACGTTAAGAAAAAGTTTAAAAGTGACTTCAGTTCCCCTTTAAATTTCAGATACCCAGCAGAAAGAAAGGCTCAACAATATAAAGGAGAAAAAGAAGGGAAAATAAATTGTATTTCTTGACTTGTGCAAAACAAGTTCATTTGGCATGTAGGCCATGTTTACAGTGGTACATCACTGCTTGATCACTACAGCACAACTCGTAACGAGGATTGCACCACCTGCTGCACTACACACACCAATCAAGGCATAAAACTGGATGACTCGCTCGCATGGTGTTCAGGCTCCAGAGCCGACTGTACAAGTGAACACTTGGAGAAGCCACCCCTGATGGGACAAACCCTAGTCCTTTAGGTCACATCATTCAAACCAGCATTCACAAACTTGGGCAATTCAGCATCGCCAATTCCTCTACCTGCATTAACCAGACTCCACTGTCTTATACATGACATGTGAGGACTGAGTACTACAGCTTTTACACCGCCCACTCTGGCAAACAACTTTGAGTGCAAAAGTGACGTGCTAGATCATACTCACTAGCCACATCACCTTAGCTACCAGTTTAAAGCAGAGTAAGTCAGGTTTACAGGCGACTCAAAAGATATGACTGGGCAACACTTTGGGGCTTTTACTTCCCAAATGGGCTCGCAAACGCCGTTATGATTTGTCCACCCCTGTATTTATTAACCCTGTTGTACATAACGCTAAATAAAGTTCAAATTAACTGAACTCAAACTAAAGAAACAAACCCCAAATATTTAATGAATCAGATCCTCCTCGTCGATGCTTAGTGAATTATTAGGACTGACTAAAAACACTGCTAAAATGTTCAAGTGGGGTTTGAACCAAATGTACTCTTTATTGCAAATTACATGGATTTCAAAAGGTTCAATGGCACAGAACATAACCATAGAAATAGCAGAACTTACAAGAGTAACCAGCATAACAAGTAACATTGATTATATGTAGAAAAAGAGAAAACAATAGGATGTGCTGAGCAAGAGAAGCCTCTTACAGAGCAGTTCACTACTTTGATCTAATTTGAACACACAAATTACTTTTTTTTTTTTTTTAAAAATTGCCACAAAAACAAAAAACGATGGATCTTCAGGCTAAAATTCCAATGGTATATATTTTTTTTAAACTTAAATACATTAAGGACCCCAGAACCACTGGGAATCCAGGAACAAGCTCTGCTATATTTAAAAAAAAAAAAAAGTGCCACATTAGAAGCGTGGCTTCTTGGCAGGTCCTTCGAATTCCTCACGGACTCTACCAAATCCTGAATTGCCAGGACCCATGCTTCTCGGACCTGCAGTGCCACCTTGAGGGAAACGCTCATTTTGCTAAAGTTTTTCATACAAGGAAGGGAATTTGGCCGAGGAATTGTGGTTCGATTGCATCCATGGCAGGAAATCAAAAAAAAAAAAAAAAAAAAAGGGCAACATTGGCATAAAGTTCCATGAGTTCATATTTTGAGCCAAGGTTATTAAAGCGGGGATCCAAGGGAAACATTCGACGAAACCGTTCCAACACGCAGATCCACGGGTGCCATGGGGTAACATAGGAAAAGGAAAAGAGGGTAATGTATTTGTTAGCAAGAACCTACCATTTATTTTTATTTAAAAAAAAATCACTAAACTAGTTAGCAAAAGATTACTCATTTTAACTGCATTCAAGACTGGTTTGTTTGAAAAATTTATCCAGCCTGAATGTGAGGGTCAATTATTCCAGATCCCTAATGTTAAGCAGCATGTAAGGAATTATTTAAATTAAATTAAAAAAAAAAAAAAAAACCCCACCACAAATAAGGCTATCGGTCCCTCTTGTGCCATTTATAAAATTTTAAAGCTGCTCTTTTGAAGCATTTCCTGCAGCATCATTTTAATTCCTTGCAATTTGAGCTTTCCATAAAATCACCTTATATACACACCCTAAGGTCATGGTTTTCCACGAGTCATCGTATGAGCACTTTTACTTGGCTCAACTCCAGGGCCTCATTAAAAACAGCCCAATGATTTAAAATCGAGTTCTAGCAAATGGCTGCTGCATCCAAGCTAAAAGTTGGCTTACCATATTACACTTAATACAAGAACTGATTACAATTCATACATGATATAATTTTGGTGACAGCTCTTGCACTGGTTTCCTTAAAAGAAACCGAGCAGGTTTATAGGTACCCAGACTGATAACTTCAACCCAAGTTTTCAGATTAATGAAATTTTGGAAACTTGCCTGAGCAGTAAAATGTGTTTTGTGACTTAAGATAATAGGAAGACATAACCCCCCCCAAAAAACAAAACCAAAAAAAAAAAAAGTACATCAGGCAAACTTAATATACTGATGGATAAAAGAAGGCAACATGAGATGGCATTATAACCCGTTCTAAGAGAAAAAAAAAAAAAAAAAAAAAAATGATGAATGCTGCGTCCTAAATGCCCACCCAATACTTAGGATGTTTGATTACATCCATGAGAGCAGCAATGGGAACCGACACTGAAATTAAAATCCTGTAATGAATAACTTCTCTTTTCGACACACCCTTGGAATTCTGAAAATCACTTTAAAAAAAAAAAAAGTATACAGGTTTTCCAAAACACCCCCACCCACCTTGTCTAAAAATGAGTGTGCAAGAATTATTCCATGAAGGCAGCTAACCCAGTAACATTAACTGCCAAAACATTATGAAATAGGACTTGCCAAACTCCGGTATGGCTGCTTATAGTTTAAAACCCACAGTCAACCATCTGGTTTCTTCAACTTTTCACTCGGGATCCGGGGAAGAGAATCAACCTTGAAACAATGACTACATTCATTGTGATCAGTATTGATACTGTCTGATGAAAAATTTCATCATTTGACCACATCAGCCAGCCCTACGACTTCACATTCAAAAATTAGAAACTTTCATCCATTGTGTTTAAAAAAAAAAAAAAAACCAAAAAAACCCAAAAAAAAAACCTATATAGCGCGCTATAAAATTTTAGCGCATACCTTAGGTCACTTGACTGCAAAGACCAACAAAACCCCAAAAATAAACACTTCACAGCAAGTGCTCAGTACATTCCATTTAAAAAAAAAAAAAAAGCTTACCTGGAGACAGCTATTTGCATTCAAACCGGATATCCACTGTTAACAGCACACTAGTATGCTATTTACCTTCGTCAGACGAAGGTTTCATTCTGAATACATTTATTGCCAGGCACCACTTTTCTGCCCATGTGCTTGCTTTCACTGCTTCAGATGGGTTGAATACAGAAAGAACTTCACTGTGCTGTAATGTGTGACAAAGGCTTCTAATTCTAAAAGATCTCATCAGAAATTCTGTAACCATGTGATTTTTTTTTTTTAAACTAGCAATAAAATACACAAATCAATCGACTTCACTTTTATGAAGTTTAAACCTCGCCATAGAGATGAAAGTGCAGCAAAGGAAAAAAAAAAAAATTCTGAACTTTTGAAAGTCAAACTAAGGGTGTATTCAGACCAGGATAGTTCGATAGTTCACTTGCTTTGATCCGAACCAAATGTTTTTTTTATTTTTTCATTTTGGTGCGGTTCGCTTTCACACTGTACATTTTAGTAAGCGGACCAAAATCTGTCAACAAAGCCACGCACCCTGAGGTCGTTCAGCTATTGGTCAGAGACGACACGCGCACAAAGCGTTAAGTTCAAAAGTAGTCATGGAGGCTTTCCGTGCTGTTATTCTTTTTAATGTCAAAGCTATATGTTTTTCCAGTTTTTACTGTTTTCACAATTGTGCGATTACTATGCTGTTGTACAAGTAATTTATCAACGACGACAAAGGGCAAGGCGGCTACGGAGGATAGCGCTGATGAGCGCACGTCATGTTGCGACAGTTCTGGCTCTTCACGCAATAGATGAATTTCTTTTTTGCGTCGCTAGTACCGCCACTTTTCGAAAGAATGTCCCTGATTTTAATGTAGGTCTGACGGAGTTTCTTCACTTTTAGCCGACATTGTTCTGGGGAGCGCATGAACCCCTTCTTCATTTTCTCACTGAATACAGCAAACACGTCGGCATTTTTGTGTGTTCTCTCCAAAAGCTCAGATATGTGGACATCTGCCCATATATCCACAAGGGTACGCGTTTCTTCCTCGGCCCACGTTTACCCCCTACTCATTTTTTGTACTCTAGTCTAGCCTACCACTGGTCTGAATGACTGTTGTAAGGTTTCCTTGACAACCGAAACAGTGTTTGCACTTTGCGGTGGAGTGTCGAGACTCTGTTTCCCATAATGCTCGACAAACGACGGAAGCTCCCGAGGTACAAAAAAAGCAAAACTGTCGGATTAGGTCCGGTCTGCTTTCACACCTCCAGAAGATCCGCACCAGGGTTCCTTTGGTCCGGACCGAGTCCGACCTTGCAGCTCGGTTTCGGTCCGCTTGTTTGGTCCGGACCAGAGTTCGGTGGTTTGTATTCAGACCAACCCAAAAGGTCCAGACCAAGGGAAATTTGGTTCGTTTGGTCCCGACCAAACAATGTAGGTGTGAATACGCCCTAAGATTTTTTTTTTTGGGGGGGAAACACGTCCCCCAGGGGAAAAGAAAAAACATCATAACACGCAAAACCTTGCATTCTAGTACTTATTTTCACTAAAACAAATTATAACTTATGCCTTTCATGTACATTAATGATTAACATGTCAAAAAATAATTAAATTTAATTCCCCTAGTTAATGAGTAATTTTCAGGAGTGCGTTTAGAAAACGCAGTGATTTTCCTGCTACACAGTTCATTACTTGGAAAAATCAGACAGTTTAAGGTAAACTCAGCAAAATCCCAGAACGGTCCTGTTAAAAAGTAAAGGTCTGTTAGAGTTTCTAAAGCTTTCAGGTTTCAATGTTGGGGACATTGAGCCTCGTTTATCAATCTTTTAGTAGAGTTGTGCGTTTGCAAAAGCTAAAGTGAACTACAAATTTCCAATTCATATTTATGCAAGTTGAAGCCAATTGTTTACATTAGTTCGTATTGTCTGTAAATTTAAACACCAATGAAAACCATATTTCTCATGTAAATCAGGGCCGTGGCTAGGATTTTTCAGGGTGTGCACGCGCGCACCGACATACTGACTGGCAGCCCGAGTGCATTATATAACAAAAATAACTACCATTGCTAGTTTTAAGTAGCTTAGAAACCGGCTCTTCCGTTACTGCCGTTTCTTCCACATTTTCTTGATGTGTTCTAGAAATGGCACTAAAACGTAGCTTTGAAAGCCACAAAATGCAACTTCAATGGAAAAATATATAAATTGCTTACCTCTCTTCACCTCAAAAGAAGGAGGAAAGTTTTGCTTGTCTTGACATGGCGAATTATTAACATGAGGAAATACTTGCAATTCGCAACTAAAAAGTCTGCAGCTACACTGGCAGCTTGACCATGCTTTCTAGTGCGATTGTGTTGCGTTTGCGCAGAACGGTGTCAGTCCTGCGCACCTTGGCTCGTGCACCTGAAGGCGCGTCTAATGAGCTCCAGCACGTGCGCCGTTAAAGAACACCTGCCTTTAATCAATGAACTGTGTTTGGGCTATTTAAGGACTGCGCCCATGCAAGGACGACGTGAAGTATTACGCCGCGGCAAGGAACGTGAAAAATCCGAAAAATAAATTTCTCCATTCGGAAAACCGGAGATTTTCAAGAGTTGTCAAATATTTTTTTTTTCGTTTCCGGTTGAGAGTATGTCGTGCACGTTCTGGCTGCCGCTTCTCACCAGAGCTTTATTTTATTTCTTTTTCTATTTTTTTTTTCTGTGTTTGTGTAGTTTGATTTTTGAGTGTTTTTGTCCGCCGGTGGTGGTGTAGCTCCGGACCCAGTTTTGGGCGTCGGTTCCTTCCAGGCCTTGGTTCGCCGTGGGTGACGCCTGCGCTCCCAGCTGTGGGCTGCAGTGAGCTCGTTGCTCATTTTACATCGTGGTTGTCCAGCGCTCTGTGCTTTAATGCTTGGCGTGGTGTTCCGAGCGATGTTGTTCGGTGGTGTCGCGGCGGCTGTGCAGGCAGTTTGGGACACACCAGCGCTCTGTGTGGTGGAGCTGCTCTGCTCGCTTTGTGGATCCACGGCGTGGTGTTTGAGTGATGCTGCCGATGGCGTCGCGGCGGCTGTGCTGGAGATGTGGGACTTGTTTTCGTGCGCCTTTTGGTGGGACTGTGGCTGCTACACCACGGGAATTACATCCTGACCCTTACTTGGTGGACTTTTTACTTTATTTATATTCTTTTTTCCTTTCCTTGTCTATAATTGTAAAGCGTCCTTGGGTTTTTTGAAAGGCGCTATATAAATTCACTTTATTATTATCATCCGGATAAATCCAGAACACTTATCTATACAGCTAGATAACGCATACACAGTACTGACATACTAGTCAACAACTTTTTGCCATAGCAACATGGTTCTTAATCTAAAAAGACCACTTTCACTGAATAAAAACAAGCATGGCCAAATAAAACCCACACCCAACTTGAGAATGGCTCGTGATTGAGTTTATAGGTAGTAAAAAGCTCCCCAAAGCCTAGGTGAGTGTGCTCATGCACTGCTTCAATGACTTGGGTGCAAAATTAAGCCCAATGCTTGCATCTTCAGGGTTGCTCAATAATTTAAAAGCGATGTGTCCACTAGCCTCGGTAAGTCACGTGACGTCACAATTTCTGCCTGGAATGTGATATGTGAACCTCGGTAAGACAGCAGTGCTCAGGGACACTGTACTTTTAAAAGAAAATCTGTACACAGTATAAATCTTGAAATAGCTACAAACATGAACAAGTGAACACTTGAATGTGTTTTATATGGATATTACCGGTCAGTATAAAAGGAGTTTATTTTTGGGTTTTGTTAATCAGTCAATGACTCAAGGTTCCATGTAGAATGGCGTTGAACCCAAGCGCCAATGGCTGACGAATGAGCAAGTATAATCCAAACACTACACGTTTAAAACAAAAACAGATGAAGGGTATTCACGTAAGGAAAAACTTTTCATTCTCATACGTGTTGCATTTCTTTTTCCCATCCGTATACAAATAACCATGGATATCATGTTAAGTATGTCGGACATCCTCAAAACAAACGTATACCAATTTACAATAAATAATGACCCCCCCATGGATTGGATGCAGTCTTGAACCCTCACATTAAATACTAAGTACCAATGCAACACATCACAGAATAGCAGTTCCAACTGCAGGGTTGCAGAATCAAACGTGCCAAACCTAGCTACAACTACAAACACTAGGCTTGTAATTGTGTGCATATCTGGGGAACACCTGCACACTGCAATGCCCTTTGCGAATACACAGAAATAACTGCGAGACAGACAGTCCACCTGCTAATCAGGAACACGCTTCACTTCCTGCATTTTACGTTCATGTGTTTGGGTGTAGATCGCTGCTCAAACTCAGAATGCATCATTCACTCTTAATCCAAGGTCACACTATCGACACTGTGCATCCCCCCCTTCAGAGTATAAAAGGGCAAGGGTCACTTGACCATAAGAGAAGGCTTTACACAGTTAAGCAATTCTTAACTGTGTGAATGATTAATCGTTTCATTATTGTCCAAGGTTTTAGTTTAAAATGGGTCTCTGCATGACCTGGGGGATAAAGCGATTTTATTCTCTCATGAATTCCACATTTGTCTTCACACACCCAGCGTTTCTCCATCGAACCGTGCAGCTCATCTGAACTCAAGACTGCCTGGATGACCATCCTGATGTGCGTTCAAGTCACATGGTGATACCGTCACCCACTGATCTGGGTACGTGGGTGTTTTGACTGCTTCAGATGGGTTAAAATTTCAGTGTGCTCGAGTGTACATGTGACAAAAGCTGCTTCGTCATGACAGTCGGGGTTTCTCTGCGAGTTATTGGGTGGTGACCCTACAATTAGCAAAATACTCCCGAGAACAAGTCGAACAAAGCCAGAATTCAGTTCAGTTCTCCGTTTGTCTGCAAACAAGAGATTTGTTTCAAAGAAAACGAGCGAGTTGTCTTTTCTGAACACCAAGGTACAAACATTCCTTTTATGGCTGCAAACAGCACGCCTTTTGGCGGATGCCGCCTTTTTCACGGCTGTCTGGGGGACTTGTGCAAATTGTGCAGATCCGATGAGGTTGTTTTTTTTTTTTTGGGGGGGGGGGGGGGGGGGGGGGGGTTGGGTCTGCGTGTCTGCTTATTTCATCAAAGTAATTTTAATGCAGAATTTACTAAATAAGCAAATGCCGTTACAGTCCATGAAACATAGGAAGTATGAGAAGAAAAACAGTAAATCAGAAAGCTGCGCACGTAAAGCCAATTACGTAACTTACGTTGGACTGATGGAAATCCTTGTGCGTGCAGTGAAGTGCAGTCAGCAGCAGATAATGGCGCGCAGCCAATTGGCTTTACATGCGCAGCTTTCTGATTTACTGTTTTCTTCTCATGCTTATACTTCCTATGTTTCATGGACTGTAACGGCATTTGCCTTTTTAGTAATTTTAATACAGAATTTACTTTGATGAAATTATAAAATCAGACACTCCAACGCCCCCCTCCCAAAAAAAAAAAACAAAAAAAAAAACAACCTCATCGGATCTGCACGACTCACAAGTCCCCCAGACAGCTGTGAAAAAGGCGGCATCCGCCAAAAGGCGCACCGTTTGCATCCATGCGGAATCCAATATTTCTGTAGTGAAAATGCGAGCAGAACCCTGAGAGACCTGTGGCTAAATCTCAGATGTCTCTGCACAATTCATGACGGCATGAAAACGTTAGTCTGGCTAACGCGACTTCAAAGCTCTGCGAGCATTGGTCTGGCAAAGATATTAAGCCCAACCGTTTCCCAAAGCGCATGGTTGACCCGCCTCCCTGAAATGCCTCAGTTTGCTACTGGTCGAAGCCAGAAAAGGCTGTAACGAAGCTTAAACCAATCACATCACTCTTTCCTCTGACGTATGTGACGCGACAGAAACTGCTTGAGTAACAGGAAGGAGAATAAATACCTCCAGGGCTGCTCTTTGCTCCGTTTTCAATGAGAACTTCCCGTTGAATGCTTTCAATACAGCATCTACTGCTGTGTCAAAGTCTTGCCGCTGCTCCATGTTCGTAATGTTTCTAGTGAATGAAGCGCTTCCGGCATAGATTCTGTAAACAATCTATGGCTTCCGGTCGCAGTTCTACTACGTCACTGCCTTGAACACGCCTCTACCCAGGGCCGTTGGAGATGATCAAAACTGATTCGCTCCCGATTTTCCGGGAGCTTGGAAGAGCTGGAGATACCTTGCCTTGCCAGACTAAGCTCGCAACAGGCCCCCGTGTTGCGTCACACTTAGGATGGGCGGGCCCAGGCTATGAAAACGTGCCATTAATAGGAAGCCATTTGGAAACGGCCCCATTTTACTTAAATGTAAAATCAAGCTAAAATCCTGTTAAGCTTAAAAAAGGCAAGGGGACATAATTCAGCACAAGCATGTTCTTTATGGTACGACTCAAGGCGATGGAAATTGCAACAGGATGGAGGATTGAGTGAGTATTTTATTTTTGATTTCACCGAGCTGCACTGCCAGATGGAAAAAGCGCCCTTGTTCCTGAGACCTTCACACACCACAATAAGCAAATGAAGACTTGATAAAAATCACATCTGCACAACCTTGGAGGGAAGGGAAAAAAATATATATATATAAAAAATACCAACCTATTGCCACCATAACCTAAATAATGGTTCACACCAATAACTCTCCTTATTAAAGTACGGATCAAGGAAGTGACTTGCATGTGTAACTCATCAACTTTTTGGAAAACTGGGTAGAAGATTAGGCCTTAGTCAAACATCTTTACCAAGGACATAGGAATCAGAGCCAACACACTGTTTGGCCTCCATCAGCTCATCCAAAAGCTCAGTACTCTCAATGAGTTTCCAGGTTAGAAAATAAACAGAAAATATCCTTGCTTTTGAATCTATCTGCACTAAAACCCTTCAAAAAAAGTGTTTCAACTACAAAAGTGCCAGTTGGTCCACTCCATAAGGAAGTCGTTACAAGCTTGCCCAAATCAAAATAGATTCGGAAACTAGAACGCACGATGATTAGTCCATAGGGTTTCCCAACAAGACAGGAGGAGTCCAGGAGCATGTGTGTTACAAGAAGCTGCAGAAATTCATAGACTCAACCCAAAATGTGCCTGTCTTCATCACCACACCAGACAGGACTTACAAAGCAAATGTACTGAGCAAGCCATAGTCCACTGTTTCGGGCTTTAGTACAGATAGACTTTATAAGCAACTCCGAAAGACTGCAGGGAAACCTGAGCATAGTGGATGAGAAGGGTTTTTGTTTTTCTCCCCCCCATACATTGGACACTAAATAAATCTGCCCGAACCCTTACTGACAGAACTGCAACCATTCTGCCGATTAAAAATGCTAACACGGCTGCAACCATCTCTCTCACACACCCACCCACTCCACCATTCACACACTTCCACCACAGGATACGTTACCATTTCGTTGGACACCATGCCCCCTGTCACTGGCCCACCAAGTCCCTGGTGACCATGATCAAAGCTCATTCTGGTCAACGGGAACTTCGGGCTGTTGGAGCCAAATTGCATATCTAATAAAAATTAAAAGAGTAATGAGTTGGACGAGGCATAATACTCAACTCACAATTCTGGAAAGAGCAGCACCAAACCTTTTTTTATCCCATCCAATTTAACAACATGACGCCAAAACCAGGACAATTATATTCACCTGCCAATCCAAGTCCTCCTCCAGAACTCATCCTCATCTCCCGTTCTCTCTGTAGAACACCAGATTAGTGATTTATGTAGTCAACAGTACAAGTCTCCATGCAAAAGAAATAGTGGATGCCACACAGTTTATCCAACAGCCATACTGACCCACACAAAACAGGGTGAAATACAGACTTACATTCTCCATGAAACCACCCATTCTGTAGGACTCCTCACGCTTGCGCCTCATCTGTTCTTCCATTTCTCTCTGCCGCATCATTTCCTCCTCCCGTCTGCGGCGCTCCTCCTCTTGCCTGCCAAACAGAATATTAGCAATGACAAACGCAATAGAGATCTTGCAGTCACATGACCGGAAAGTACACAACCGCCATCGTGTCGGTCAAAAACACCGCTGAATACTGCTGCACTCGTGTACAGAATGGATCAATTTCAACCGACGGACTACACGGCTCATTTTTCTAATGAATAGATAACTAGATACATGTCTAAAATAAACGATCTACAGATTTGTGACCCTTATGGCTTTCTGGACGGAGTTTTCACGACCGGATTTTGAACTGCTAGCGGAATACACACAAAAAACAAAAAACGTGCACAGGTAGGGAGAGCTTGTAGCCGCAGCCGTTGTAGTAGAATTGTATATAGTAGGGTTTTCCAGAAGAAAAGGTAGAAGTAAAAGCAGAAGTAGAAGGCGGAATATGGCGTTTGACCTACAAGATGGCATCTGTCACAATCTGGATCGGCTGTGACGTCACATGCAAGATCTCTATTGCACTGGCTATGGAGCAGGCCAAATTCATTTGTATTAGTTCTCACAAAATACTTTGTACCAAGAAGACACCAGAAATGGGGAAGACCAAGATTTTTTTTTTTTTATAAAACTTTAACCCCTTGGACGAGTCATGTACGTCATGAAATCTTTCACCGCTGTGCCTTACGATATACGCTACTCGCCATAAACACCTTTTATGTACCTTCGGGACGGCACAGTGGTATAATGGTTAGCACTGTCGCCTCACAGCAAGAAGGCTCCGGGTTTGAACCCAGCAGCCAGCAAAGGCCTTTGTGTGGCGTTTGCATGTTCTCCCCGTGTCTGCGCCGGTTTCCCCCCCACAGTCCAAAGACGTGCAGTTAGGTTAACGTGGGGCAGCCTTGGGCTGAAATGCCCTCGAGCAAGGTACCGAACCCCTGACTGCTCCCTGGGCACTCTAGTATGGCTGCCCACTGCTCTAGATGGGTTAAATGTAGAGGATGAATTTCACTGTGCATGTGACAAATAAAGGTTTCTTCTTACATGGCACATTACTTTTACTTCACAGTGGCACATTACTGCGAGTTGGCCTAGTGGTTAGGCGTGTCTACCTCTTGATCGGGCGATCGCGAGTTCTATTCACGGTCGGGTCATACCAAAGACCATCATAAAAACGGTACACAGTTATTTGGAATACATGCACCCTTGGCGTACATTGTGTTTAAGTACAACCCCAATTCCAAAAAAGCTGGGACACTAAACTAAAAAACAGAATGCGCCAATTTGCAATTCATGTTAATCCTATATTTCATTGAAAATAGTACGAAAACATATCAAATGCTGAAACAGAAATTTTAATGTTTTTTGAAAATATGCTCATTTTGAATTTGTCAGCAAGATGTTTCAAAAAAGTTGGGACAGGGGCATGTTTACCACTGTGTTGCATCACCGCTACTTTTAACACTAAACGTTTGGGAACTGACGAGACCAATTGCTGTAGTTTTGAAAGAGAAATGTTGTCCCATTCTTGCCTGATGTACAATTTCATTTGCTCAACAGTTTGGGGTCTCCTTTGTCATATTTTGTGCTCCATAATGCACCAAATGTTTAAAATGGGAGACAGGGCTGGACTGCAGCAGGCCAGTTTAGCACTCGGACTCTTATGATGGAGCCATACAGTTTTAATATGTGCAGAAAGCATTTTGGTATTGTCTTGCTGAAAGGAAGGTAGGTCTTCCCTGAAAAAGGATTTTGTCTGGATAGCAGCATATTGCTCTGAAACATGTATATATCATTCAGCATTAATGATGCCTTCCCAGATGTACAAGCTACCCATGTCATGTGCACTAATGCACCCTCGTACCATCACAGATGCTGCTTTTGAACTGTGCACTGATGACAAGCCGGACGGTCCCTTTCCTCTTTAGCCTGGAGGACGTGGTGTCCATGATTTGTAATAAGAATTTCTACTTTTGATTCGTCAAACCTCGGGACAATTTTCCACTTTGCCTCAGTCCATCGTAAAAGAGCTCGGGCCCAGACAAGGTGGCGGTGTTTCTGGATATTGTTTATATCTGGTTTTAACTTGCATTTGTGGATGCAGTAATGAACCGTTTTCACAGACGATGGTTTTCTGAAGTGTTCCTGAGCCCATACAGTGATTTCCACTACAGACACATGCCTGCTTTTAATGCAGTGTCTCCTGAGGGCCTGAAGATCAGACATCCAATGTCAGTTTTCAGCCTTGTCTCTTGCATACAGAAATTTCTCCAGATTGTCTGGATCTTTTAATATTATGAACCATAGATGTGAGCCCCAAATCCTTTGCAATTTTACATTGAGGAACGTTATCAAATTGTTGCATTGTTTGCCCATGCAGTCTTTCACAGAGCCGTGAACCCCTCCCCATCTTTACTTATGAAAGACGCCGCCGCCTCTCCGGGATGCTCTTTTTATACCCAATCATGTTACTGACCTGTTGCGAATAAACCAAATTAGTTTTTTTTTTTTTGCATTACACAACTTTTTCAGTCTTTTGTTGCCCCGTCCCAACTTTTCTGAAACGCGTTGCTGACATCAAATTCAAAAAGTGAGCATATATTTTTCAAAACAGAATAAAAAAAATTTCTCGGTTTCAACATTTGATAGGTTGTCTTTGTACTATTTTCAATGAAACATAGGGTTTCCATGATTTGCAAATCTTCATGTTCCGTTTTTGTGTTTTACAGAGTGTCCCAAATATTTTGGAATTGGGGTTGTACTAGTAATTCATGTTTATGGACAGGTTCTCACTGACAAAACCCGTTATCTTGCCTTTTTTTTAAAAATGTTTTTGATAACCAAAAAGTTATTTTTACTCTACAACGGTGTTGTGATTTTCCTATACAAATATTAAAAGTTTTGAACAAGTTAGAGAAAGATCAAAACATCCCAATTTTGACCTATTTTTGTCCTATATGCCCAGCACATTACAATTAATTACAGGTGGCAGCCAAGGGGTTAATGAAGCTCACCCACATGTGATTTCTGAGAAGATAAATGAATAGATATGCAAATTACTGGTCACAGCAAGCGTGGTTAAATGTTGGTTTTAAATGCTCCTGACGTCACCCATCGAATGAACAAAAATTATTAAAACCTTTCCAAGTTAATACACCCCCACTATCTCTGCCAAGTTTGCATTTATTTATACATACATATAACATTCTCCACAGGCACTTTTAAAGCAGCGCACCGCCACATTATAATTGACCTGCCACCCAAAAAAATAATAAATAAATTTTAAAAAACCCGAAACTTCATCACCAAATAAAATCATACCCACTTTATTGTAATTCTGTAACTAACACGCAGAAGACCATTAAACGGATGCATACAGGGCTACCTGAAGCGGCCACGCAACTGCAATAGAAAACCATCCGGCCAGCTGCACACAGACTGTGGTCTACCCCTGCATTACACTACACCGACACAGTAACATTGGAAGCTACAGCTAGCCAGCAGCTAAATAACTTTCTGGGTGCACAAGCTTGTAGTGTTATTGTGCAACGGTTATGCTTATCTACCGTCTTTTCTGACCATACACAGTTACAGTAATCATAACAGTGCACACATATGGCCCTTTTCCACTACCCTTTTTCAGCTCACTTCAGCCCGACACGGCTCGCGTTTCGACTCGCATTTCGATTACGAGAATTTATGAAGCCTTATGCGCCTCGCCTCATCTATACGCTCTTGCCAGTATCTGTTGGTGTTGTCGGTGACAGCAAGCCACAGCACCAAGACCAGCAACACTAACGACTCCATGTCCTCCATGTTTATTGTTTACTATCCGGGTCGTGAGACTACCGCTTAAAAGGTCACTGATGTCACTGTTTGCGCCGCTTAACGACATCATGTGACGTCCACCCACTTTCGCTAACTCCACCCAATGTGTCCACCCACTTCCAGCCAGCACGGTTCAGCGCGGTTGTAGTCGAAATGCAACTCCAATAGCCTCACTCAGCTCGACTCAGCCGCGTTGGTAGTGGAAAAGCGGCAATACACTAGTTAATAGGGCCGTAACAATATACCCAACTCACGATTCGATTTGTATCGCGATTTTTGACCCATGATTCGATACACCCACGATTTTTTTTTAAATGTATTTTTAAAGTAGTAAATTTGACTTAACATTTACTTACTTATATTAACTATTTAATAACAAATAATTCAGACCACTGCAGAGAATGAGTAATATGTATGCAAAAATGAACAAACGTATATCCAAAGACTGTTTCATTTCTCAAAATAATACTGTTGAGCCGGAAGCTGTTTTTTTTTGGTTCTGAAAAAGTCATTTTTCCAAATCGTGTAAATCCGTTAAGATTTTTTTTTTGGGGGGGGGGGGGGGGGGGCTCTCTCACTGTCTCACTCTCATTGGGCCAATGATTTTCTGTGATCGCAGAAAACAGATGGAAATTACGGAATTTTTATAGTGACATTGCTCGCGTGTCAAAATGTAACTGCCGCAGAAGGCTTCCGCCCAAGCAGACATGCCTTCAGTGTTGCCAGATATTGCTAACGTTTTACACCCCAAAATATGTTCAAAACCAGCCAAAAAGCACCTAAACCCGCCCAATCTGGCAACACTGCATGCCTTTCCGGTCAAGTGATTGTGATTGGCTTGTGGCACACCTAGCCAGCCAATGAGCTGCTTGTTTACAGATTCGCTCCCCACGTCGCAACCAGAATGGCGACCGCTTAAAAGAAACGAATGCTCTGCCAGTTGCGAGTGTGGACGTTGCGTGACTCGCAGAAGATTGTCGCAGGTCGGCGAAAAAACGACTTAATCAATATAAAAAATAAAAGTAATTTAAGTAAGTTTAAAATGTAATTTAAATAAAAAGTAAAGTATTCATAAATTGAAGTTTGGAAGCGCCTCTGTTTTTGGGCTGAGGAGAAGTTTGAAAGGCTGTACCACGATTCTGCTTTCTTGTATCGCGACACAGATCGTGGCTCTGTGTATCGTGATTTCGATACGCATATTGTTACAGCCCTACTAGTTAAGTTCAGGTCTTTTATTCTACGCATCTGTGATCGCGTAGGCGAGAGCTGCATTTTCCCGTTGCTTCAATGTGGTTGTTTACTGCAGGACTTCCAGGTTCTTGGGTCAAAGGACAAGAACTACAGAGGCCGGGGTGGCTTTGTCGTGCCAGACTTGGGCATGCACAACAGCTCCGGCATGGATCGTAATGGTTTCACCCAATTAACATTTGTATTGTTTAAAAAAAAAAAAAAAAACAACCCACATTTATTGTAATTAGGCATTTTGTTCATGCATGGAAGTTGATCTATTTCTCAAACCAAAAAAAAAAAAAAAAAATTCAGGGATGCACAACAGGCACATCAGTCTCTCTCAACTGAAATGTCAAATGAGTCTCACATTGACATATGTAGAGTAAAAATGTGTTAATTTTTGTCAAATAGTAAATAGTTTTAACAATGATTTAACATTTCCTATCCATTTATTGACCAGTTTCACTGCCCCCCCCAAAAGCCGAAAGTCCGTCAGCCTGTACTTTGATATACACTTAATGAAAACTATAAAATTCAATCCATTTTAAAATTAAGTTCAAGATCAAAATCATGACATCTCAAAAAAAAAACCCTGGGATAAACAAAAACCTCTACCTCAGCTGCATCTCTTTGCGTTTTTGCATTTCCTGATTATGCATCTCTTCCATGCGTCGCAGTTCTTCTTGTCGCCTAAGAAGATCTGAAAGAAGGTAAAAACTATGTAAACTTTCATCCAACCACTAATGTCAAACACCTAACACACTCATCAACATAGCAGACACTTGCCCTGTCGAAGCAAGTTAGCCTGGTGCTCATGGTAGGCATCGTCCATTTCTGCCTCCAGCTTCTCACGGGCTTCACGGATATTTTTCTCCACCTGCTGCCTCTGCTGTTTCTCCATGTCATCGAGAGACTTCCAGCGCTGTGAGTATTCAAACTCGAAGGTGCCTGGTCTGGCAAAACGTGGGGGCTGCTCTCTTTCTCTGAAGATTTAAAAAGGCGTCCATGAACGACTAATTAAAAACTCCATTTATATTCTATTCATCTGCTCGCTGGGCAGTGTTCGCATGGCTGCCCACTGCTCTGGGTATGTGTGCATTCACTACTTCAGACAGGTTGAATACAGAGAGGAATTTCACGAGTGTACATGAGATGAATAAAGTTGTTCTTTCTGCAGAAACTGCCAAATTAACCTTTTCCCAGAGATGCCTACCCCAAATTTTGAATTTCAGTATTCTTGAAAACATTTTTTCAGTATATTGGAATGACTTTCAGTAACATTAATTTATGCACGTTTCCATTATAAAGAGGTGTATATACCAATATGTTTAACATTTAAATTATTAAAAAGTACTGTTTTGTGTGAATTTAATAAACAAAACGCGAGCAGCCATCTCAACTGAATTTCCACTCAACAAATTTCTAGAGCATACAATAGATCACATTTTTATAAATACAATAGTGTTCCCTGTTTGCAGACATTACGGTTGACTACCAATCATTGGTATTGAATGTAACTCCTCAAAAGTATTATATTATATTGCCTGGCAAAATGTTCTACCTGTTAACGGATTCTAATAAATTAAAAAAAAAAAAAAAAAAAAAAAAAATTTATTTCATGCCAAAGAGAGTCCGACATTGTTATCTTAATGTCCAATATATAAATACTTCAGCATAATGCTTCAGAAGAGACATTGAATAAAATGACATTTATAATTGTATTTAAAACAGTGGAATGATCAATTTTTTGCCACAATCCCAACAGCACTAATCATAAAATTCTGTTTTTGATCATACTACATGTACATTTGCACTTGCAACACTGAAAAGACTTTGAATTAAAGAAGTACAGCCAGTGTTTGATATTTCAGTGACTACGTTTACATGCACATCCAAATCGAGCTGCTGTCGGTAATCGAGCTGAAGGTCCCAGCAGGGTGCCAGAGAAATCCAATCCTACGCACAGTGTTTAAATCGAGCTATTGTTATGAGGTGCATTGTGCACCCGAGCCACAGGTGGCGCTACACGCCCCATCGTGTTGGTACACTTCCGGTTTGTCGTCATGAAGAAGAGCTATTCAAGCGTATAAACAAAGTGACTACAGGCGGAAATTAGCATGTACTGCTATAACCTGGTACAGACATCTGTCCTTACCACAAGGATAATGTTTAATTTGTGCACTGTCCCTTTTAAAAATAAAATAAACTCTCAACTCTAAGAAGAGTGTTTGTAGTTTGTATGTATGAACAGAAGTGTTCCTAATAAACTGGGCGGCTAAGGTGAAGTGTCATGCCGACCGAGGCTGTTTTTTTTTTCGACACAATTCACAGCTATGCAACAGCTGTACAGATGTATTTGGTGATACAGTAAGTGAGCTAAATTTTAACAGTGCAAACAATGCCACAAAAAGAAAAGATTCATGCCGTTGTCATGCCGACTGAGGCTGTTGTGTTTCCCGCTTGTGGTCTCGTCACTTCCGGAAGGGGCAGTGCTGAAGTAAGTAGCTCGAATACGTAGCTCGATAGGGTATACATGCACTAAGTAGCTCGGCAGAAATCGCATAAACTAGGTCATGTAGCTCGATTCCAAGAAATCAAGTTCGGTTCAATTTCAGCCGAATTAAGGTGTATACATGGCATTTTGAACTTCGATTTCAGTCAAGCAACGGCAGAAATTCGATTTTCTCTATGTGCATGTAAACGTACTGAATGAATAAAAATCAGACATGTAAAAACAAACTGAATAAGTTTAACTCACATTTCATGGCACTAATCGGCAAGTTCAACTCCAAGCACAGGTCAACCATCACCGCTTCAGCACGGGTCACGTTCCGTGTCTTTTCATCCACAGATTTCATAAAAAACTGCTGGATACCCCCAGATTTACTTTCCGCCTGACTCGCCATTTCAGCATACTCCATATGTTTTTTGTAGTTGACATGCCGCGTGCAGTCATCGCGACCAGCATGTTAATGTCAGTTCTACACAGTTTGCAGTGCGCGTATCCATTGCCCTTTTGACTGGGTGTAATGCAAGGCCATTCTTCCGTATATTGTGGGAGGAACACCTGAGACCTGTGCTTCACTTGTCCCGATACTGAGCGTTTCATTTCCACTATTGAGAAGCAGCACCATGCGTGTGCGGCATCTGCGCATGTCTCACACCGCGTGTGCGGCATCTGCGCATGTCTCACACCGCGTGTGCGGCATCTGCGCATGTCTCACACCGCGTGTGCGGCATCTGCGCATGTCTCACACCGCGTGTGCGGCATCTGCGCATGTCTCACACCGCGTGTGCGGCATCTGCGCATGTCTCACACCGCGTGTGCGGCATCTGCGCATGTCTCACACCGCGTGTGCGGCATCTGCGCATGTCTCACACCGCGTGTGCGGCATCTGCGCATGTCTCACACCGCGTGTGCGGCATCTGCGCATGTCTCACACCGCGTGTGCGGCATCTGCGCATGTCTCACACCGCGTGTGCGGCATCTGCGCATGTCTCACACCGCGTGTGCGGCATCTGCGCATGTCTCACACCGCGTGTGCGGCATCTGCGCATGTCTCACACCGCGTGTGCGGCATCTGCGCATGTCTCACACCGCGTGTGCGGCATCTGCGCATGTCTCACACCGCGTGTGCGGCATCTGCGCATGTCTCACACCGCGTGTGCGGCATCTGCGCATGTCTCACACCGCGTGTGCGGCATCTGCGCATGTCTCACACCGCGTGTGCGGCATCTGCGCATGTCTCACACCGCGTGTGCGGCATCTGCGCATGTCTCACACCGCGTGTGCGGCATCTGCGCATGTCTCACACCGCGTGTGCGGCATCTGCGCATGTCTCACACCGCGTGTGCGGCATCTGCGCATGTCTCACACCGCGTGTGCGGCATCTGCGCATGTCTCACACCGCGTGTGCGGCATCTGCGCATGTCTCACACCGCGTGTGCGGCATCTGCGCATGTCTCACACCGCGTGTGCGGCATCTGCGCATGTCTCACACCGCGTGTGCGGCATCTGCGCATGTCTCACACCGCGTGTGCGGCATCTGCGCATGTCTCACACCGCGTGTGCGGCATCTGCGCATGTCTCACACCGCGTGTGCGGCATCTGCGCATGTCTCACACCGCGTGTGCGGCATCTGCGCATGTCTCACACCGCGTGTGCAGTTGTCATAAAAATAAATAGCCGTGAATTGCGCATGGATTGGAAAAAGTCACTTGGACATTTAAAAACAACTCACTGGAATTTAAGACTTTATAATAATTCCGTGCAGAATAACACTTTGCCGTAACATCGTATTTAAGTAACTTTTCCGTACAAAATACAGCCAATCCGTACTAGTAGGCATCTCTGTTTTCCACATGCTCATTTATACAGAGACATTATAAGAGCTGCACATGCAGTACATTAAGGCCCAATCCCAATTCTAATTCCTACCCCTACCCCTCCCCCTTGAAACAGAGCTACAAGGGATAGGGCTTGAAATTCAACCCCTACGTATTGGGATAGCCCTTCAACGATCGCATACGTCATCGCGTACCTCCGTCAGCGTTTACGTTAGCAAAACGCGACCAAATGCGTCATTGGCTGCGACCAGCCGCTACAGTCAGAGCCAGAAATCTCTGCTGGCAGGGTGTGATTTGTTAACTAACACCACTGAATGGGAGATCTTTGGCGCTTCGTGCACCACATCCGACAGAATGAGGTGTCAGAACACTCATGTAAACAATAAAAGCTAGAATAACAGAACAAAACGTACGCAGTCAAGCAACCGAAAACAATACTCACTCCCAAAGCTTTTTAGCAGCAGCTTGGATTTCAGAAATCGCTGCTCATTCTCAGCTTGAAAGCGAATCAAGCGGCGTGTTTCCTCTGGATAACAACTTAAAACACGTAAATAATGGAGAAAATACATTTATGACAATCTTTCGCAGCGGGAACCGCCATCTTTCTGAAATCCGCATGGCATTGTGGGAAATCACTCAAACCCCTTCGTTCGGAGTCAGCTCCAGGAAAATCTCCGTTTGGAGGGGTACAGAAGCCCTACCCCTTCCCCTCCGCGTTAACTGGGATTGGGATACCCCTACCCCTTCACGTGAACGCGCAAAATGGAGGGGAAGAGCCAAGGGGTTGGTCCAAGGGCTGAAATGGGATTCGGCCTAAAACTCTGGGTCACACACGATCGCGTTCCAGATCTTACGTTCGGAACAGAACAAAGTGGAGAAACCTAGTTTCTGGAACTCACTTCTGATAATTTGGGTTCTTCTGGGCAAGCTTCTCTGGCAGACCGTCTTCATCATCATACTGTTCCATCAGCTCAACAACAACTGGACGAGGTGACCTGATGGTAGTAAAATAAAGTCAGACACACAAAAAAAAATAAATAAACCCACATTCTTCCAAAGCACTTATACTGCCAACTCTGCAGGTCAAAAACACTCCTGACCAGCTCCTTGCGTTCTAAACTGCTTAGATGTGTACATGGGCCTGTGTACGAATCTGATAAGCCAAGGGCATTTCAAAACACAGACTAACACTTTAACTAACCAAATTAGCCAACACAAAGCACGTTTGCTTCACATTGCCCCATTTATACACGAATCGGTGCCCTGCCGCTACTCGCATGATTTGCACTTGAAAAACAAGGCAATACCAGATTTAAGAAATCTTACGTAGTGAGCAGGAAGACCCCATCATTGCATCGGTCAAGAGCTTTTCGAGCTGCTGGCTTGGTAGCAAACTCGACTATGCCTTTTCCAACAGAGCGTCCACGGTCATCCACAACAACCACTGCCCTTTCAATCACTCCAAACTGGGAGAACGCTTCCTCGAGAAGCTCATTGGAGACGTATGGGGACAGATTACGGACACACAAAGCAGCTGAATGGGTAGCAAAGCGGACCCTGAGCGGTCTGCCTTTCATGGGTTTATCATCCAGCTCGGCCTTTGCAATCTCTGCTAAAGCACGCGACTCCTAAAATCAGAAGGGAGGGAAAAGACCACTGTTTTAGAGTTAAAATTCAGGTTTGATATTGCAAGATTAAGGCAAAAGAATGAGTAGTCTTACCAGCCTTATGAAGCCAAACCCTTTGCCTTGATTAATGAAGATTTCACTGGGCTCTCCAAACTTGATAAATAATTTTCTGAACTCGTCTTCGGTAATGTCGTTCGGCAAATTGCCGATAAACAGCCGGCATCGCTGAGTGTAAGTTTTCTCTCCAGGTTTGCGCAGCATTGCCAGGGATGCCTTCAATTCCTGAAAGTCAATTTCACATTGTTTCATTCTTGCACAGCAGTTCACTTTCAAACAAACGTGGACCCACTCAATTTTGAGAAACCTAAACTAATAGAGCTTTCAGTACAGCAGCTCCAAAAATATGAGCCCCCAGGAGAGGAAAAAAAAAAAAAAATTCCTCCACGTCTGAATTTAAAAATGTTGTGTTAACCTCAGCTTTGCCATCACTGTCTCGCTGTGTTGATGTTTGTTATCTATAAAAAAAGTCCTTGCATTTGATAGTCTAAGTTACATTTATCATTATCCTGTTCTTTCCAGCACAACAAGCATGCTAGTCAGAAGAGCGTTTCAAGTGCAACCCTTTCATTTACACGAAACCTGCAACGGATAACGTCACAGGCGCCCAAATTAAGGTCAAGCGTGAAAAAAAAAAAAAAATTAAACTTGGCTGCATAAAACCCAATGTCGTGACTTTCTTCTTTAAAAACACCAAAATTAGCATGCATTTCTCGTAACTGATACGAAATCCGCAATATTCCTGTGTTGCTCCGGGCTCATCGAACTAGCCGTAAGCCTCGCACAGAGCATGAATTCTCCAACGGTGATCGGCACACCATGATTTTGTGGAGGAGCAAGACTCTCGTACCAATGACCAGAGCAGGATTTCCAAATTAAGCCAGTATCTCACAGGGCTGCGACAGCTTCCAAACGTCATTTGCAAAAGTGTCTTGAAGCATTCGCGGGGTTTCTCAATTCCCTCGCATGAGTCGCAAAGTATCGCTCCTTCGTCGCTGAAATTTTGAACATGTTCAAAAAATTTGCGCGACAAAATTTCTCTCAAAATAGCTGCAAATGCGTCGCTGGTGTCGCAAAGCCGACAGGAAGTGCGAGTTCAGCCAGTATCTCACTGGGCTGCAACAGCCTGCGACTAGCTGGAGATAACAATAGCGATAAAATATGCGAAAAATCAATTCAGTGCGATTCCAAGTGAAAACTCGCATATTTTAATCGCAATTGCTGTCTCTCCAACTAGTCGCAGGCTGTTGCAGCCCAGTGAGATACTACCCTTGGGTAAAGCTTCTCTTTTATATCGTTTTATGGCGGTTGGCAAACAGCTTTTAGGTGCATTACCACCACCTTCTGGACTGGAGTGTGAACCAGAATGTTCGCTACCCTACTGTACTAAATTCTCCTAATAATTCCTGTATCATTTAAAAACAGCCCTATATCCCACATTATCCGACCTCAACTGCAATATCTCCGATACCTAGTATCATATGATTTATTCAGTCTTTTACCGGATTTAAAAGACAGGCCTTTCAATTACATGAAACCTGCGACGGATAACTTCGTAGGCACCCAAATTAAGGTAAAGCGCCCAAAATGCGCTACTAAAAGTTTACGTATTAAAAAATAAATAAAAAAGTTGATTAAATAAACTTGGCTGCATAAAACCCAACGTCTTGACTTTCTTCTTTAAAGACACCGAAATTAGCGAGAATTAGCATGCATTTGTCATAATTGATGTGAAATCCGCACCATTCCCATGTTATTCCAGGTTAACTGAACTAGCCGTAAGCCTCGCGCAGAGCACGAGTTCTCCATCAACTGCGATTGGCACGCCATGAATTCGTGGAGGAGCGAGACTCGCGTACCAACGACCAGAGCGGGATTCCCACATTCGGTAAAGCTTTTTATATCATTTCATGGCGGTTGGCAAACAGCTTTTAGGTGCATTACCACCACCTTCTAGACTGGAGTGTGAACCAGAATGTTCGCTACCCTACTGTACTAAATTCTCCTAATAATTCCTGTATCATTTAAAAACAGCCCTATATCCCACATTATCCGACCTCAACTGCAATATCTCTGATCCCTAGTATCATGATTACATCAGGTAAAAGAGCTATTTAGGACACAACTGTGTGTATTTAAGATACAACTTGCATCTTAAAGGAACAGTCCACCGCACTTCCATAATGAAATGCTCTTATCTGAATTGAGACGAGCTGCTCCGTACCTGTCCGAGCTTTGCGCGACCTCCCAGTCAGTCAGACGCGCTGTCACTCCTGTTAGCAATGTAGCTAGGCTCAGTATGGCCAATGGTATTTTTTGGGGCTGTAGTTAGATGCGACCAAACTCTTCCACATTTTTCCTGTTTACATAGGTTTATATGACCAGTGACATGAAACAAGTTCAGTTACACAAATTGAAACGTGGCGATTTTCTATGCTATGGAAAGTCCGCGCTATAATAACAGGCGTACTAACACCTTCTGCGCGCTTCGGCAGCGCATTGATATCTGAGCTCCGTTTGCTGTGAAGACTGTCGTTATCACTATACATGCTGGAAAATTAAATGCTATTTCAAATCCTTATTCACGGCTATAATGCAAATTGCTTTCTCCTCGGTATACAAGTGCACTTCCACGGCAGGAAAAAAAAAAAAGCTACATTTTGCTGCCTATGTAAACCCCTATTTATACAAATAGGAGTCATTCAGGATTCAACCATTGCTTTGCTCGGTGTTAGCAGTTACAGGTTTTTAGCTTTCTCCTGAAGTTTTTTTTTTTTAAATTTCTTCATCAGGGTAGTAAAACTCGCTTTCGCTGTGAAGACTGTCGTTATTGCTATACATGCTGTAAAATTAATGCTATTTTGAATCCTCATTCACGGTTGTAACGCAAATTGTTACCTCCTTGGTATACAAGCACACTTCCATGGCAGGGGAAAAAATAAATAAATAAATTTTGCCACCTATGTAGTCCCCTTTTTATACAAATAGGAGTCATTCAGGATTCAGCCATGTTTTTGCTCTGTGTTAGCAGTCACAGGTTTTTAGCTTTCTCCTGAAAAAAATTTTTTTTATTTCTTCTTCCTCAGGGTAGTAAAACTTGCTCCCGCTGTCAAGACTGACGATATTGCTCATGCGAAAATAAATGTTGACAAAAACTGCTAGAGTGCTTTTCGTTGTTGTGAACGAGCAAAGGTCTGTAACTGGATCACCAGCCAATCAGAACGCAGGATTTGATGGAAACCGGACCAATTATGGTAATTGCATCAGAAACATTCTAAATCATTACAGTTATAGTAATACATGAATTTATTTTAAGGTGGCAGTTCTTAGGTTCAGATCCCTTTGTGATCAACAGGAGGTCATGATGATCGATTCTCTTCATTGGATTGCATAACATGGAGCAAACCACTGGTCATATTTTCATGCACATTTTTGTTACAACATGACTTGATCAGAGATAATTAAGGGATCCGTGTAGATTTTCAATCTATAACAAAACAGTTTAACCTGCATGTTGAACTTTAAGGTGAAATTTCAAATGTGTATTAGGGTGGTCCCGAAATGTATGGGAAAATTTTTTTTTTACCAAAACATTCCGACCACCCTACCATTTTTTTTTTTTTTACATAGGCTAAAAGAAGGCAACAAGCAAAATTTCAGAAAAATTGGTTAATATTTAGAGGTGCCACACGAGGTTGCAAATCGGGTTAAGCCATTCACATTAAGCCTAGGTCACAACCGGACGTACGATTTTTTGGCCGTGTGATTTTTGGCGTTTCCCAAATCGCTGCTTTTTTTGTTCATGGACAAAGACGAACGTTGGCTGTAAGTTTGTCTTGCAACCTGAAAAAAACGTAAGCACCCGTAGAGTTTGTTTGACATGACAAAGAACCTCTGCGGCCGGTCTACGGCTCGAAAATCAGCACATTACACGCGCGCCCTCCGTGCGTTTTTTGCGCGTAGACCCGCCGTAGGAGCACGTACGGCCGGTTGTGACCGAGGCTTTAGTTGGTGCGTAGACTGTTGCAGAGAAGATCTCAAACCCCCAAAAAGTCACAGTTCTACACGGAATATGCCACGTCTATGAAAAAGAGGCAGGAAGAGTTTATAGACTGATCAAAGGTTAACTTTCATGCACTAAGGGGTTCTTAAACAATGAGCGCTGATCGTAATATGCTGATGAAGTTGTGAATGTTTTTCTTTCTATGTTTTTCAGATGGCTAGCAACAGTAATACAAGTAGTACCGGTGGTGCAAAGCACAAAACCAGAAAGGACAATTATGTCTGGTTAATTGGTCCCACTTCCAAGGAACTGTCTGGGAGAAAGCTTCCTTCTGCTAGGGAAGTCCTTCGTGTGTTCTTTTATCTCCACAAGATACCATAATACCAAAGGGTTTAGAAAATCACAGACAAGCAATAGCTATTGTTACTTTGAACACAGGAAGTTATTACTGTATTGTTTGTATTAATATGAAACAGTTAATAAGCCACATTATTTTATATTGTGTCGAGTGAAAACTTTAATGGCTTTGTGGCACCTCTAAACATTGTTCAATCTTAACCAAATTTCACACAATAACTTCTTTTAGGCAATGTAAAAAAAAAAAAAAAAAAAAGGTGGTCATAATCCTAAAAAAAAAAAAAAAATTTTGGGACCACCCTAACGTGTATAGACCCCTTGCACTGACATCACCCGAAACCGGAAGTAAATAAACCCTGCACCATATTGGAAGACCAACAAACTCGTGATTAGGGGGAAATAACGGCAGCGGTACGTGAACCCATGAGAATAAAGTGGAGTGGCAAACAACTTACACAAATCTGAGCTGTTTTATTTACGATTTATTGGCCCAACAGTAGACTTGAAAGAAACCTGTGTGAGACTTGGCAAAAAACTGTGGATATAATGGATAAGTCTGTGCATGATCTGTGGACATGGCAGATTATTTCAAAACCCCGGAAGCAATATGTTGAGAAACTGACTGATTGATGGTTTTGTCCCTTGGCTGCACTTATTATAGCCAACCACTGACACATTTAGTGTGTCTAATGACTAGGGTGTTTGTTAGAATTTCATGCACTTGGTTCATCAAACAACCTACAATGGCAAACTTTTGTGCTGTGTTAGGGTGTTCTAACAAAGCTGATGGGAAAGGTGAAAAGAAGTCTTTCTACAGAATACCAGCTATGATTGAGGTGGTGTTTACATTAGACTGTATCAGCGGATCATCAGATTAACGTTTTTAAAACGATTCGCGTGCACACAGCAACGCCAATACACGGATACGCTCGGCTCCGCAGGCATCCTGCGCTCCAAATCACTCCGCCCTGAACAGCGAGTGCCCTCTGGAGGGTGCGCACTCCGGCCCTGCGCAGCTCACAGAGCGCGCGAGCAGTGATTTGGGACAAACAGCAGGAAGTGAAAGTCCACGCCGTTTTTCAGCAGTCGCGTCACATAACCAACGCCAGCGAATCAGGAAGGTGGATGTCACAATGACGTTGTCCAATGACGACGTCAGCTAGAGCTCAGCACAGCGTATCCTCGTTCCTCAATGTTTGCACAGCACCAGATCAGGTACGTAATGGATTGAATATGTGGGCCCTGACGGATTCAAGTTGTTCCGCCTGTGGAGTCGTTTCCCGGCGTTTTAATGTGAACGGACAGTGCATCCGCAACGAAAACGAGACGGATACAGTCTAATGTAAACACCACCTGAGACACAAGGGGAGCAAACCAAGGAGCTTTCTGCCAGGAGACAGAGAGAGTATTTAGCTGCTTTATGCAGAGCTGATCTGAATACTTCAAATCTACAACAGTACAGAATATGTTCAGACCATTTTGTTACTGGTAAGTCACTAGGCTAGAGTGTTGTAGAACATTTTTTTAATATTTACTGAATAAAAACATCCTTAATTTTAATCACGTGTTATACATTTCATTTCTTTTGTTTTAATTTTCCTCCCTCCAACCCTCTTTGGATTTTAAATATATAGTTCTCCCCCCCATGTCCAAATAATTCAAAGATGTATAAATAAAAACATAAGTAGTAGATTAAAAATAAATTTCATTTAACCTGCACTATGTATGTACTTGAGGTTTTCCAATATGGCGCCCTAACAAAATCTCGCGGTATGGTGACGTCACGCGATAGCCCTCTATGGACCCTTTTCAGTCACGTGACCTTCGTAAACGCGACCGCCATTTTGGACATGTAGTGGACTTCGGCTCAAATCGGTTTGAATGCGAGGAAGGCGACAAACATAAAAGAAAAAGGAGCGAGATGCAGAAAACTGTATTTAGTAGTTTACTGTAATTATGATCGGGCAGCTATTTACACCGGATCCAGTGTAAATAGCTGCCGGAGCCAACGTCCGGCCGGGCTGCGGCCGCCGGCTCTGGCCGGGCCATGAGCGAGCGCGCTCCGGAACCTCGGACGTTGGCTCCGGCGGCTATTTACACTGGATCCGGTGTAAATAGCTGCCAGATCATAATTACAGTAAACTAGAATGGAATGTTAACAGCAATGTAATGCCTTTTCTGGCTAATTTTATTCGTCTTACCTCCAACAAAGAGGTCACTACACAAGCGCTGGTATGCCGCTATCCATCTTCTCCGTCGGTCAGCATCTACCGGGATCCGATAAAATGATAACCCTTGCCTTGTTTGTTGATGGTTACTACATCCAGGTGCACAACAACATAGTGGCATGATGGAAGTCTTGCTGAAAATAAACACTTTCTTTGCTGCCGTTCCTCAATGCTGGCTGTGGTAAACTACTGGTAGTACATGTCCAAAACGGCGGCCGCGTTTGTCGTGACGTCACGTGAAAAGGGTCCATACATGAATACTATCTAGATCACTACACATGTTCAGAACCTATGTTGGGGAAAAATATGGACCCTTCCTAATAGATACCTACTGGTTAACAAAGTTATAGAAATTTCTTTTAAAATCATTCATCGTTGCTATCCTGTCAAAACATTCTTAGTGAGGTTCATTAAAGACATTGATGCATCCTGTACTTTCTGTAACGTGCACCCAGAGACTGTCTTCCACTTATTCTGGACTTGTGAACACACTCGGAATCTACGGCAAGGCGTTTGTCGTTTTATTTTGGACCATATTCATGAGACCTTTGTACTATGTTGGCACAATGTATTGTTTGGATTTATAGATCAGAGAGAATTGGACAGTGAATTTTTTCTTGCTAATCTCATTATATTGCTGGCCAAATTTTATATCCAATAAATGTAAGGTGTTGAAAATCAGACCCTCTTTTTGTACATTCAAAAAAGAAATTGAATTCTACATAAAAACAATATCAACCCCTCCCAATAAGAAAGCCATTAAAACATTAAGTATGTGCTCCAAATTTCATGCATTTTTGTAATTTATACACGTGTATACATTTTTTTTTTTACACGTTTGCACCATTTATAGTTTGTGTGTTTTGTTTACAGTAACCCCTGGCGTTGTATATCCGCATTTCATGTTTGTTTGTTCTGTTCATCTCATCTCATTATCTCTAGCCGCTTGGTTTAAATTAAAAAAAAAAAACAACAACTATCTAGATCAGAAATCACCGAAACACTGGTAAAAAAAAAATCTATCCCATAATCATGAAAATGCACCCGAGAGCATCTATTTTCAGCCAACATTAACGTTATTATACCCACTGCTCGTCTTTTTGGGTCAGACACAGTTCACTCGTTGAGTATTTAGCATTTGTTCAGCTCAACAAAATGGCTGCCAGAGCATCACCACAGCCAAACTCCAAATGGCTCCCCTTTGGCCACAGAGTGCACTACACCAGTTAGACCGGACATTACTGACACACACACACACAGAAGTGGCCCATTTGAGATTCGACCTAAACCTCGAACTCAAAAACAAAGGTGGTTCGCGACCCTGTTCACTCTCTCCTAAAAATACACAATAAAAAACCCTCCCGAGTTATTTGTACACGCTTGCAAAGTCATATCAAGCATTTAAACTCTGTCCAGAACTAATAAAAACATGAAAAGCTTTCTGGAAGTCTAAAACTAAAGCGTTTTTAAAAGATACAAGTTACAGTTTAAGCAACTGGCGAAAAAAAAAAACCCCACACATTACAGTACTTAACCAGCTAGCTAGCAACAAATTAGCTAGTATTACATAACTAGCAAAAAAAAAAAATTCCTGTTAGAACCGGTTAAAGAGGAAAATATCCCAGTTAACAAACTAAAGATAACTGAACAATTCCTTCTAGACTCTTTTCTTAAAACTATGGTTATTTATATTTATATTTCATTAGCCGCGTAGTTAGCACGGTTAGCTAGCTCCTTTGTTCAGTTCAACAAAATGGCCGCGCAACAGAGTAAACAGGATGGCCGAAGCCCAAATGGATACCCATCAGCCATGCAGTGCACTACATAGACCGCACTTGCCATTACTCTAATAAGTAAAGAGTAGGGAAGAGTGACGTATTTGAAATTCAGCCTAAAACCAAGTGCTCATGAAACTGGAGGAGGAAAAGAAAAAAAAAAAAGCTTAGCGATCTGGGCTGTGGTATTTACACACCGTATAAAACGCGTGTTAGTCAGCCAAGAGATGTAATAAAGAACGGAAATTACTACAAAAATTAATAAAAATACAGCACAAACACGGCCGATTTATTTATTTACTTACCTGTGTTTCGGCGCCATGAGCTGCACGGGATGTCTGGCCTTCGGTGTTAGGAGAAGGAGGAGGAGGAGGCTTTTGCTGATTTTTTCTGGGTTGACTGTGTGGTGTTGAGGTTTCTGGTCTGGTGTTAACGCTTTTCGGCGGAGGTGACTGAACCGGAGGTTGTTGAGCCGGAGGCGGTTGGCTCTGTTGTTGTTGTTGCTGCTGCTGTTGTGGTGGTGGTGCCGGGGCCTTGTTCTGTGCATCAGGCTGCTGCGGAGGTGGAGATTTCATCTCGGGCTTGGAAGGGACATTAGATCCCTCCGGTTTCTGCGGAGTAGCCTGGTTCACTTGATTGGGCTTATAACCACCACCACCACCACCAGCAGGCTGGGGACCGCGGTTCTGAAATGACTGCTGCGGATTATTATTTCGAAAATTTGGGGTTCCCATTCCGCCCCGCATTCCTCCTCCTCCTCCTCGGCCTCGCTGCTGAAATCCTCCGCGGTTCCTGAAACGGTCACGAGACATGGTTAAATCGTGATAAAGCTTCAATGAAAACTCGACTCACTAATCCCTAAACGCGACTACAGAGCTGAAATTCCCTTCGACAAAGAACAGACTACTCTCTTGTTCTCTCTGAACCCGTTACACAAAATGGTCGCCGAACTCGTCTAACAAAAGGCTTCAAGTACTTCTGTGCAGTGATGTGACGTTACTTCCGGGCGAAAGACCGGAAATCACGCCCCCTAACGTCTCTCATTGGCTACGCAGTTCATTTCGACAGTGATGTGACGTTGATTCCGGGCGAAAGACCGGAAATCACGCCCCCTAACGTCTCTCATTGGCTACGCAGGTCATTTCAACGGAACTGTGCTGTTGAACAGGCCATTTCAAAGATTATTTTTATTGTCAATTCATTATATCGTCGCTGTCGTTATATTTGTAAAACAGATATGGAAACGACAGAGCACCTGTTTTACAAATGTGAAATTGTCCAAAGTTTGTGGAAATCTCTCCATGATTTAATATCGTCCAGCTCCAGAAATATTGACTCCTGGTCCTTTCAAAATATTCAAATGGGAGTAAAGATAAGAAAACTGAGTTTTTGGTGAATAATCTCATTATTTTTACAAAATATTACATACACAAGTGTCGATATGCCAAATCCATGGCCTGCTTTTAAGAATGAACTGTCCTTGTTACAAAAATGTCTGAAAAAATATTCAGACCAGTTGAATGTGTACAGTATATTTGCATGGGGATTGTTTATATATTATATAACAATCCCCATGCAAATATACTGTACACATTCATAGCAGAAGTTAACCTTTCATAAACCCCTTGTTTTTTTTTTCCATTTTACATATATTGTATATATATGTATTCGATAAGTTTTCTTTTCAGATTATATTTTCAGAGGAGGTGTGATTTTATGTTGTAATATAAAATAATTCTGTTTATGTTTGAATTTAATTAAAAAAATTTATATCGTCGCTGTCAGTTCAAAACCTGCTATGTGACAATTTAGGTCAAATTGGGTTCTCTATGGGCGGCACGGTGGTGTAGTGGTTAGTGCTGTCGCCTCACAGCAAGAAGGTCCGGGTTCGATCCCTGTGGCCGGCGAGAGCCTTTCTGTGCGGAGTTTGCATGTTCTCCCCGTGTCCGCGTGGGGGTGCTCCGGTTTCCCCCACAGTCCAAAGACATGCAGGTTAGGTTAACTGGTGACTCTAAATTGACTGTAGGTGTGAATGTGAGTGTGAATGGTTGTCTGTGTCTATTGCCGTTTTTCCACTACAAACGCGGCTGAGTCGGGCTGAGCCGTGCCGGGCTGAGTCGAGCTGAGCGGGGCTGTTGGAGTTGCATTTCGACTACCACCGTGCTGAACCGTGCTGGCTGGAAGTGGGTGGACACATTGGGTGGAGTTAGCGAAAGTGGGTGGACGTCACGTGATGTCGTTAAGCGGCGCAAACAGTGACATCAGTGATCTTTTAAGCGGTAGTCTCACGACCCGGATAGTCAACAATAAACATGGAGGACATGGAGTCGTTAGTGTTGCTGGTCTTGGTGCTGTGGCTTGTTGTCACCGACAACGCCAACAGATACTGGCAAGAGCGTATAGATGAGACGAGGCGCATAAGGCTTCAGAAATTCTTGTAATTCGTAATTCTCCTTCTTCCGGGTTTACGGTGTTTACAGATCCCAGCGTGCTCGCGGGGCGTGTGTGGGCATGTGAGGACACTCCTCCTCACCAATCAGTGCACAGGGGAGTGTCTGCTCACGCCCCCAGCCTCACTCAGCTCGGTTTGGCTCGCTTCAGCCCCACTCCAAAACCGTGCGAGTTTTGGGTGCTAAGCAGGGCTGAAGCGAGCTGAGTCGTGCTGTTCTGAGGTAGTCGAAACGCGAGCCGTGTCGGGCTGAAGCGAGCTGAAGTGAGCTGAAAAAGGGTAGTGGAAAAGGGCCATATGTGTCAGCCCTGTGATATATGAGAGTTTTTTTCTTTGTTTGTTTTTTGTAAAGGCTTTACCCCCTTTAAAACAAAACAAAAAACAACAAAGAAAAAAACTCTCATATATACTAACCCTGATTAACCTGTATACCCTGTACGCCCCCACATTTTGTATGCTGCTGAATCTGTCCTTTTTTCAGTAGCTTTGTATAAACAATAACCGCTAAATGTAATGCAATGTTATGTAAGGTGATCACCGAGGCATTCTCATTGTGAAAAGTAAGTCACATGTACATGGACTGGCATTTAATGTTGTATTTGTTCCTTTCTATTTGTTTTTTGTCTGTTCATATTCTTTTTGGGGGAGTAAAGTCAGTTTAAGGTTATCAGAGGTCATATGTCGTTTTACAAATGAAAAATGAATTCAGCACCCAAACATTTAACAAACAAGGCCATTTGCTAACTTCATTAATCATTTTAGTACATTTCATTCCTTAGAAAGCTGAGAAACTGGGTTCAGCTGAGACGTTTACAGGCCCAAAGTTCAATGACCTCTAGAGGTCAACAGAGGTCAGATAGAGCTCGGCATATTGCAGATTTGAATTCGGCACACCCAAATTGACAAAATAAGACTGTTTGCCGACTTTGTCTCAAAAATGCCTTTAACTCCTTAAATAAGCACTTTTTTGAATTTTGGTACCAGTCTATTCAGGGAGAAACCTACCGCTGTATTGTGTTTTGAATTTCTTTGCCAGAGTGCCCATTCAGAACCTTTTCACTCGCTATTGAAAGTCGCTCAGGTGGAAATACGCTTTTCAAACAAAATGTTACTTCATGGTTGGCGGGATTCTCGCAATGTGGTGTGCGCATGATCAAAAGTGGAATGAAGTCTCGCTACCACAAGATAATGTGCAATTTCATAAGACTCTTTACTGGCTGTCTGTGCTTTCTGTGGTGTACAATACGTTTGTAAATGTTATGCGCTCTTTTATCATCATGGGAATTGATTATAGCTCTAAATAAATATTGAAGTTTTTTTAAAGAATCCGTATAACTTTATTTGTACGCCCGTATACTACGTTAATTGAATCAAATCCATATAAAATACGGACATTCTGTATAGGTTGACATGTATGTACGCTGATTGGTCAATTTTGACCTCGTGCTTCCATTTATGCTAATTAGAAAATGGAAGGATCAATGGATAATCCAGAAGAGACTAGATTCAATCCCTTTCATGTGATGGGTCCAAATAAACTGTGTGCAATATCAACTATGTGCACCTAGTGACACACATAGCAGATTCTGCACACAATACTCAGATTGCACATGGGAGGTTTTGTATGTCAAAAACCTTATATGTGCAAATATCTGACATGCAGAACCTCTTATGTGTTCTCAAGGATGATTTTTTTGCAATTTAAAAGTTAAGTTAAAGTCCTTCCTGCGTCATGTGGTGCCGATCTCCGTTTCTGCAGCCCTCGGCCTCTCGCCTATTACATAGCTAGGGTTACAGTGGGGGGCAGTCCTCTGGTAACCACAAGAGTTTAACTCCCCACTCGCATCTGTATAGCAGCGTGCCTTGCCAGATGGTAGTAGGTACCATTTTTATGATGGTCTTTGGTATTACCCGACCGTGAATAGAACTCACAATCTCCCGATCGAGAGGCGGACACGCTACCACTAGGCCACTAGTCGGTCTTTTTTGCAATTTACGCTAATATAATGCTGCAATTAGTTATTTTGATGGATATTTAACTGACCAAGCTAATAATAGAACAAGTAACCTTTTACTGGCTTCTCAGCTTGTTATTTCAGAGTTTTATTCAGTTTTTTACATCTCCTGTAAAAAAGGAAAAATGTCACATAGCAGGTTTTGACCTGACAGTGACGATATATCCCAGAGGCGTGGGTGGCATGGTGGTTAGTACTGTTGCCTCACAGCAAGAAGGTCTGAGTTCGAGCCCCGTGGCCGACGAGGGCCTTTCTGTGCGGAGTTTGCATGGTGTGCTCCGGTTTCCCCCACAGTCCAAAGACATGCAGGCTAAGTTAATTGGTGACTCTAATGGCCCTTTTCCACTACCCTTTTTCAGCTCACTTCAGCCCGACACGGCTCGCGTTTCGACTACCAAAAAACAGCACGACTCAGCTCGCTTCAGCCCTGCTTAGCCCCTAAAACTCGCACGGTTTTGGAGTAGGGCTGAAGCGATCCAAAGCGAGCCGAGTGAGGCTGGGGGCGTGAGCAGACACTCCCCTGTGCACTGATTGGTGAGGAGGAGTGTCCTCACATGCCCACACACGCCCCACGAGCACGCTGGGATCTGTAAACACCGCAAACCCGGAAGGAGAAGAATTACGAATTACGAGAATTTCTGAAGCCTTATGCGCCTCGCCTCATCTATACGCTCTTGCCAGTATCTGTTGGCGTTGTCGGTGACAACAAGCCACAGCACCAAGACCAGCAACACTAACGACTTCATGTTTATTGTTTACTATTCGGGTCGTGAGACTACCGCTTAAAAGCTCACTGATGTCACTGTTTGCGCTGCTTAACGACATCACCTGACGTCCACCCACTTTCGCTAACTCCACCCAATGTGTCCACCCACTTCCAGCCAGCATGGTTCAGCGCGGTTGTAGTCGAAATGCAACTCCAACAGCCCCGCTCAGCCCAACTCAGCACGGCATGGCTCAGCCACGTTTGTAGTGGAAAAGCGGCATAAATTGACCGTAGGTGTGAATGGTTGTCTGTGTCTATGTGTCAGCCCTGTGATGACCTGGCGACTTATCCAGGGTGTACCCTGCCTTTCTCCCGTAGTCAGCTGGGATAGGCTCCAGCTTGCCTGCGACCCTGTAGAACAGGGTAAAGCGGCTAGAGATAATGAGATGAGATCCCGGGGCGTAGCTTGGATTTTTCAAGGGGAGGGGAGCCACACACTGACTAGCAGCCTGAGTACATTATGTAAGGGTAGTATCTCACAGCCTGCGACTAGTTGGAGATGCAACAACTGCGATAAAATATGCGAATTAACAACAATTTTCACTTGGAATCACACTGAATTGATATTCGCATATTTTATCGCAATTGTTGTGTCTCCAACTATTCGCAGGCTGTCGCAGCCCAGTGAGATACTGGCTGAACTCGCACTTCCTGTCTCACGGAAACTGGCTTGAGAAGGGTTCGTGACGGCTTTGTGACACCAGCAATGCATTTGCGGCTATTTTGAGAGAAATTTTGTCACACGAATTTTTTGAACATGTTCAAAATTTCAGTGACGAAAGAGCAACACTTTGCGACTCATGGGAGGAAATTGAGAAGCCCCGCGAATGTTTCAAGACATTTTTGAAACTCTTTTGCGAATGACGTTCACAATTTGTCGCAAGCCCAGTGAGATACTGGCTTAATAAAAAATAATTACCATTGCTAGTTTTAGGTAGCTTATGGCCCTTTTCCACTACCCTTTTTCAGCTCACTTCAGCTCGCTTCAGCTCACTTCAGCCCGACACGGCTCGCGTTTCGACTACCAAAAAACAGCACGACTCAGCTCGCTTCAGCCCTGCTTAGCCCCTAAAACTCGCACCGTTTTGGAGTGGGGCTGAAGCGAGCCAAAGCGAGCCGAGTGAGGCTGGGGGCGTGAGCAGACACTCCCCTGTACACTGATTGGTGAGGAGGAGTGTCCTCACATGCCCACACACGCCCCGCGAGCACGCTGGGATCTGTAAACACCGCAAACCCGGAAGAAGAAGAATTACGAATTACGAGAATTTCTGAAGCCTTATGCGCCTCGCCTCATCTATACGCTCTTGCCAGTATCTGTTGGCGTTGTCAGTGACAACAAGCCACAGCACCAAGACCAGCAACACAAACGACTCCATGTCCATTGTTTACTATTCAGGTCATGAGACTACCGCTTAAAAGCTCACTGATGTCACTGTTTGCGCTGCTTAACGACATCACGTGACGTCCACCCACTTTCGCTAACTCCACCCAATGTGTCCACCCACTTCCAGCCAGCACGGTTCAGCGCAGTTGTAGTCGAAATGCAACTCCAACAGCCCCACTCAGCCCGACTCAGCACGGCACGGCTCAGCCCGACTCAGCCGCGTTTGTAGTGGAAAAGTGGCATTAGAAACCAGGTCTTCCATTATTACTGTTTCTTCTACATTTTTTTGATGCCGTGTTTGTTAGGGTTTTGCTGCGACTCAAACCCAGATCACTGGTGTAGTGATCCAGCAAACCCCCACTAGGCCACCAGGGGAATGACTCAAGTGCAGAGGCATGAGTCGAAAATAGAGTATAAAAAAAACAGTTTATTTACAATATATACACTATATACAATCCAGGGCAAAAAACAAAAAGTATAATCCAAAGGTTCAAAGTCCAAAAAATGAGAAAAGAAGAGGCCAAATGCAAAACACTCAGAGGATCCAAAAAGGTAGTACAAAGTCCAAAGAAAAGAAAAGGCAAAATGCAAAACGCTCAGAAGATCCAAAAGGGTAGAACAAATCCAAAGAAAACAAAATACCAAAAAATATAAGAGCATAAGCAAGGTACACGGGAAAGAGGAAACAAACCATAGGTAGCACAAAGACTCCGTGACTAGGGACCAAACTGAGGGAGTATATATACACAAAACTAAATGGGAAACAGGTGACACTGATGAGGACAAACAGGCAATCAACACAAACACAAAACACAGGAACAGTGGCGGCCTCTAGAGGCCAAAACAAACAAGACAAGATAAGGAAATAACAGCGGCCTCTAGAGGCCAAAACAGTCCCAGTCCTAACAGGACCCCCCCCTCAAGGAGCGTCTCCTGACATTCCCAGGGCCATCCGGATGGGCCGAATGGAAGTCCCAACAAAGTTCCTTATCTAATACATCCCGAGCGGGGACCCAGCAGCGCTCCTCAGGGCCATAGCCCTCCCAGTCCACTAAATATTGGAGCCCACCGCAGACCCGGTGGGAGTCAAGCAGGCGGCGCACAGTAAACACAGTCTGACCATGGAGGATGCGGGGGGGCGGGGGATTCCTAGGGGCAGGGGCATACGTGGATGATAGTACAGGCCGCAACAGGGAAACATGGAATTTGGGGTTGATCCTTAGCGTCCGTGGTAACTGGAGCCGGTAGGAGACAGGGTTCACCCTGCGCACAACTTTGAAGGGACCAATGTAGCGAGGAGCAAGCTTGCGATTCTCCACCCACAGCGGAAGGTCCTTGGTGGACAGCCAAACCCGCTGCCCAGGGTGGAAAACGTGGGCAGGCCTTCTATGGCGGTTGGCCTGAGTCTGGTTTGACCTGGAAGTCTGGATGAGGGTCCTCCTGACCTTGCTCCAGGTCTTGCGACACCGCCTCACATATTGGTTGACCGAGGGCACCCCAGTGTCCTCCTCTTGGTCCGGAAACAGAGGTGGCTGGAACCCAAATTGGCACTGGAACGGCGACAGTTTGGTGGCCAATGACTGCAGGGTGTTGTGGGTGTACTCTGCCCATGGCAGCCAGGTGCTCCATGATGTCGGGTTATCCATCACCAGGCCTCGCAGGGTGGTTTCCAGGTCCTGGTTGAGCCTCTCCGTCTGGCCATTGGACTGGGGGTGGAACCCAGAGGAGAGGCTGGCAGTGGCCCCGATGAGCTTGCAGAAGCCATGCCACACTCGGGAGGAGAACTGGGGCCCCCGGTCTGAGACAATGTCCTGTGGGAGACCAAAAACTCAGAAGACATGATTAAAAATAAGTTTGGCTATTTCCAGAGCAGAAGGGAGTTTGCACAGTGGTATGAAGCGGCAGGCCTTCGAGAATCTGTCGACAATGACCAATATGACAGTGTTACCTTGTGAGTCAGGAAGACCCGTGATGAAGTCGACTGCCACATGGGACCAGGGATGCTGGGGAATGGGCAGGGGATGCAGGAGGCCCTGGGGACGCTGTTGTGGGTTCTTGGTTCTGGTGCAAACATCACAGGACAGGACGAATGACCTCACTTCCTTATCCATGCTCGGCCACCAGAAGCATCTTTTCAAAAAGTCCAGGGTCCTCCGAGCTCCCAGGTGGGCGGTGAGAGGGGACGAGTGACCCCACTGGAGAACCGTGGCCCAGGCTTGACGAGGGACGTACAAGAGGCCCGGTGGCCCCGTCCCAGGACCGGGGTCCTGGCGTTGAGCCCGTCGGACGATCTCCTCGACACCCCAGCGGACAGGGGCCACAATCCGGGACACAGGGATGATAGGCCCAACTTCATTCTCCCTGTTGGTGGCAGAGAACAGCCTGAAAAGCGCGTCAGGCTTAGTGTTCTTAGAGCCGGGGTGGTACGATAGGGTAAAGTTAAAACGACTGAAAAACAGGGCCCACCTAGCCTGTTGTGGGTTCAGTCTCTTGGCTTGCTGAAGGTACTCCAGGTTCTTGTGGTCCGTCCACACCAGGAATGGATGTTGCGCTCCCTCCAGCCAGTGCCTCCACTCCTCAAGGGCCAGTTTGACCGCTAGCAGTTCTCGGTCCCCCACATCATACCGGGACTCCGCAGGGCTCTGGCGGTGGGAGAAGTATGTGCAGGGGTGCAACTTCCCCTCCGAGCGTTGAGAGAGAACCGCTCCGACACCACTGTCCGAGGCATCCACCTTAATGATGAATGGTTGAGAAGTGTCCGGGAGGACCAGAATGGGTGCCATGCAGAAGCGGTGCTTGAGGTCTTTAAATGCCTTTTCCGCCTGAGGAGACCAGACATAAGATCCACCAGTCCTTTTGGTGAGATCTGACATGGGTGCTGCTACAGAACTGAAGTTCCTGACGAACTTGCGGTAAAAGTTAGCGAATCCTAAGAACCGCTGCACCTCCTTGACGGACTTGGGAGTGGGCCAGTCCCGGACAGCCAGGGTCTTGGCTGGGTCCATTTGGAGTTGTCCCGTCCGTACAATAAATCCCAGGAAGGAGACCTCGGGGACATGAAACTCGCATTTCTGGGCCTTCGCAAACAGATTGTTCCGTAGCAGCCTCTGGAGAACCTGACGGACATGGTGGCGGTGCTCCTGCAAGGTCTTTGAAAATATTAAGATGTCATCGAGGTAGACGAAAACGTGCTGATTGATCAAGTCCCTCAAGACGTCATTGATGAGGGCCTGAAAAACAGCTGGTGCATTGGTGAGTCCGAAGGGCATCACCTGGTACTCGTAGTGCCCTGATGGGGTGTTAAAGGCAGTCTTCCACTCGTCTCCCTGTCGCATACGGATGAGGTGGTATGCGTTCCATAAGTCCAACTTGGTGAAGACGGTGGCGCCTTGGAGCAGGTCGAATGCTGTGGACATCAGCGGAAGGGGATAGCGGTTGTGCACAGTGATCTTGTTAAGGCCCCTGTAGTCAATACATGGTCGGAGCCCCCCCATCCTTCTTGCCGACAAAGAAGAAGCCAGCACCAGCAGGTGAGGTGGAGGGTCGTATGAACCCAGAGACCAGGGCGTCCTTGAGGTATTCCTCCATGGCCTTGCGTTCTGGCTGAGAGAGGGAGAACAGTCTGCCCCGAGGAGGGGTAGTCTCAGGGAGCAAGTCGATGGCACAGCCGTAGGCACGGTGCGGAGGAAGAACGGCGGCCCTGCTTTTGCTAAATACTTCTTTCAAATCCCAGTATTCTGTGGGAACTTGAGACAACTCGGTGAGATCAGGAGGCTCAACAGGAGACACAGGAGAGCTAGAGAGCAGACAAGAGGTATGGCATGCAGGACCCCATTCCACAACCTGGCTTGTTACCCAGTCTATACGAGGGTTGTGGTGGGTAAGCCAAGGAAGGCCTAGAATCACCAGGAACTCTGGTGAATGAATCAGATGCAGGGATATTTCTTCTTTGTGAGCTTGAGACTGGAGAAAGACTGGAGAAGTAACTTGGGTGACTCTTCCGTCACCTAAAGCTTGGCCATCGAGGGCAGACACAGACAGCGGGATTTCAAGAGGAGCAGTAGGGACATTGATACTTTGGGCGAAGTGGATATCCATAAAGTTTCCCGCCGCCCCGGAGTCTAACAAGGCCTGACAAGAGTGGACAGACTTACCCCAGGAGATGTAGACCGGGATGTAGACTCCTTGGCCAGGGAGTTCGGGAGAGAGGGTAGGCCCCGTCACAACCCTCCCTTGGCTGGATGGGGCGGTCCTTTTCCCGAGAGCTCGGGACATGATGCTTGGAAGTGACCAGGCTTGCCACAGTAGATGCAGCACTTGTCCCTCCTTCTGCGCTCCCTTTCAGCTGTGGAGAGACGAGTACGGCCAACTTGCATGGGCTCTGGACAGTCACTGGAGGAGGTAGACGGGCTCCAGGTCGAGGCAGTGAGGCCGGGGAAGCTCAGGACTCGGCGGCGCTCTCTAATCCTGTTGTCAAGACGAATAGCATGTGAGATCAGGGTTTCGAGGTCACTTGGGCATCCGATAGAGGCCAGGCCATCTTTGATGGGGTCAGACAAACCATGGTGAAAGGCTGAAACCAGGGCAGCCTCGTTCCATTCGCTGACTGCTGAGAGCGTCCGGAACACGATGGCGTAGTCTGCGACGCTTCCTCCTTGCCGGATGGACATGAGCTTTCTGGCTGCGTCTGTACTGATGTCCGCCTGATCGAAGACACGAAGCATCTCTTCTGTAAACAGCTTGAAATCAGAGCACTTGGGTCCCTGTCTCTGCCAGATGGCCATGGCCCAAGCTCGTGCCTTACCAGCTAACAAGGTTATCACAAAGGCAATCTTGCGGCAATCTGTAGTGTAGGTGGTAGGCTGGAGTTCGAAGGTGAGTTGGCACTGGGTAAGGAACTCCCGGCACTCACCATGCTTGCCATCATATCGGTGCAGGAAGGCTGGGTTCACAAGGTGAAGGAGGCAGCGTGGCAGAAGGCACTGGAGCGGGATCAGGATGAGGAGATGCGGGCAGAGGAGTCAGCTGTGCCAGGGTTTTCCCAATTTGCTGAAGCAGTACTTCGTGGCAAGCAAGGGCATCACGTTGGCTTGCAAGTGTTCGTCCATGAGTGTCCATGGTCGCTCCGAAGCATGTCAAAGCTGCCATAATTCTCTGAAGGTTGGCTGGGTAGACAGTTGAAGCAGCCTCTGCTGAGTCGGTCATGACGGCGTCTTTCTGTTCGGGTTTTGCTGGGAATCGAACCCGGATCGCTGGTGAAGTGATCCAGCAAACCCCCACTAGGCCACCAGGGGAATGACTCAAGTGCAGAGGTGTGAGGCGAAAGTAGAGTATCAAAAAAACCCAGTTTATTTACAATATATACACTATATATAATCCAGGGCAAAAAACAAAAAGTATAATCCAAAGGTTCAAAGTCCAAAAAATGAGAAAAGAAGAGGCCAAATGCAAAACGCTCAGAAGATCCAAAAGGGTAGAACAAATCCAAAGAAAACAAAATACCAAAAATACAAGAGCATAAGTAAGGTACATGGGAAAGAGGAAACAAACCGTAGGTTGCACAAAGACTCTGTGACTAGGGACCAAACTGAGGGAGTATATATACACAAAACTAAATGGGAAACAGGTGACACTGATGAGGACAAACAGGCAATCAACACAAACACAAAACACAGGAACAGTGGCGGCCTCTAGAGGCCAAAACAAACAAGACAAGATAAGGAAATAACAGCGGCCTCTAGAGGCCAAAACAGTCCCAGTCCTAACAGTGTTCTCGAAACGGCACACTAAAACTTAGCTTCGACGCCACAAAATGCAACTTTGATGGAAAAATATATAATAAATTGCTTACCTCTATGGTGGTGTAGTGGTTAGCACTGTCACCTCACAGCAAGAAGGTTCTGGGTTCGAGCCCAGCGGCCGACAAGGGCCTTTCTGTGCGGAGTTTGCATGTTCTCCCCGTGTCTGCATGGGTTTCCTCCTGGTGCTCCGGTTTCCCCCACAGTCCAAAAACATGCAGGTTAGGCTAATTGGTGGCTTTAATTGACCGTAGGTGTGGATGTGAGTGTGAATGGTTGTTTGTCTCTATGTGTCAGACCTGCGATGACCTGGCGACTTGTCCAAGGTGTACCCCGCCTCTCACCCATAGTCAGCTGGGATAGGCTCCAGCTTGCCTGCGACCCTGTAGGACAGGATAAGTGGCTACAGATAATGGATGGATGCTTACATCTCTTCATGTTGAAAGAAGGAGTAAAGTTTTGCACGGCGAATTATTAACATGAGGAAATACTCGTAATTCGCAACTAAAAAGCTGCAGCTTGACCATGCTTTCTAGTGCGATCGTGTTGTGCTTGCGCAGGACTGTGTCAGTCCTGTGCACCTTGGCTTGTGCACATGAAGGCACGCCTCCTGCGCGCGCGCCTAACAAGCTCCGGCACACGCGCCGTTAACAAAGAACACCTGTCTTTAATCAATGAACTACGTTTGGGCTATTTAAGGACTGTGCCCATGCGAGGACGATGTGAAGTATTACGCCATGTCTAGTGTGCCTTACTGAGCCTTGTTTCCTGTCCCTGTCCTTGTTGACCTCCTGGTTTTTCGACTCCTGTTTCTCGTCCCTTGATCTTGTATAGTTTTGCCTCTGATATTCTGTCCGCGCCTCGATTGACCTCCTGCCTGTTTCCTCGATTATGATTTTGCCTGCTGTTTCAGACTGTTTGCCTGCTGTGTGCATTTCACGCACTTTATGCTCATATCGCACTGTGTATTATTTAACATAGCTGCACTTACATCCGCCTCTCCCGCACACACTCTGACAAACTGGGTTTTCGCACCCAAACCACAGGAAGTCCATACAAGGTTATAGAAACCCTAATGAGGCTGAGGTGACAATCTAGTTCAAAAAGAAATGTTAGAAAAATTACAGTGGGCTCTTTTCTAATATTCTTATGCGGCTATTGAAAAAATTGTATGGTCCGACAAAGGGGGGGGGGTCACAGGCACCCCAGGATCTCCTGCTAGCTACACCCCTGTATCCAGGACATATAGGAGAATCGAAATGCCGTTTCTCTCTCACCTTACTTGTAAAAACAGATAAAGATTACAAAAAAAACTTTTAAAAAACAATATTTCTAAATATTTATAAATATAGATAATATAGATAAAAATACACTCTAAAATCAAACAATGTACAAAATAGCAGTAGTGCAAATACAGTACAATATCTAACGGAGAAGGTGCTTAGAAGAGCAGCTTATGAGGTGAATGTGAACAGGAGTGCAAATGAGCAATAGCAGCAGATCCAGCAGTAATGCAAATGTTTGTAGTGTGATGTGCAAACAGATGAGATAGAGTTTCTTGTGTGAATGAATGTGTTACAGACCAGAGGTAGGTAGTGGACAGAGTTCAGCATCCTGACAGCCTGGTGGATGAAGCTGTTCAGCAGTCTTGTGGAGTGGGCCCGGAGACTCCCGTACCTTTTCCCTGAGGGCAGGAGGTTGAAGAGTGAATGTGAAGGGTGGGAGGTGTCACCAGCGATGCTGATGGCTCTGCAGGTGAGACGGGAGTGATAGATGTCCATAAGGGAGGGCTGAGGGGTACCAATGATCTTGCTGGCCATGTTCACTATGCGTTGCAGAGTCATTTTGCAGGAATTGGTTACATGTCAATTTTCCATTCACCATAGCAACAAGCCCATGGTGGGCAAGCTAACTTGACATTCCTTGACAACCATAAGAGTTTGACTGGTGATGCGAAGCAATCCATTTCTATAATAGCTGTTTTTACCTTTTCTACTGTCTTTTTTGACCCGAATTTTCATGTGTACTTGAAAAAAGTTTGTGGTTTTAGCTTCTGTCATAAGTTAAAGTGAATCATTGGCCATAAAAGAGAGTTTTTTGGACTCAAGTTGGTCACTGCCGAAGGAAATTCACATGCAAAATGGCGGATTTCTCAGGTATGTTTATAACTTATAATTTCTCCTTTTCTACCTTTATCATTCACTTAATTTGTGAAGAGTCTTGAAAATAAATACAGATATATCTGTAGATGTGTTTTTAGCCTATAAGAAGCAGATTTATTTGCATCACGATTCGCTTTAACTTACAACAGAAGTTCAAACCACAAACTTTTTCCAAGTACACACAAAAGTTCGGGTCAAAAAAGACAGTAGAAAAGGTAAAAATGGCTATTATAGAAATGGATTGCTTCGCATCACCAGTCAAACTCTTATGGTTGTCAAGGAATGTCAGGTTAGCTTGCCCACCACGGGCTTGTTGCTATGGGGAAAATTGACACATGACTAATTCCTGCAAATGGCCTATTCAAGATCTGAATCAAGTTTATTGCCAAGTCCATTCTCACATACAAGGACTTTCCTTTGGTGATTGAACAGTGAAGCTCTTCTTCTTCTTCTTTTGGCTGCTCCCGATTAGGGATCGCCACAGCGGATCTTTTGTCTCCATTGGCAGACTTCCATTACCACTCAATGTTTGTCTCATTTCTTCCCTAAACTCCTTCTGATGTTCAACCTCTTTTAGTTTCCACCAATTAATCTCCACTATTTCATGCTTCCTCTTTTTCAAGCTCATCCTGCACACGACCACTCGATGTTGTCTAGCTACACTCTCCCCTGCCATCACTTTACAGTCTCCAATCTCCTTCAGGTTACCCCTTCTGCAGAATATGTTGTCCACCTGTGTAGATCTTCCTCCACTCTTAAATGTCACCCTGTGCTGTTCTTTCTTCTCAAAGTATGTATTGACTATTGCCAAATTCATCCTCTTTGAAAAATCAACCACCATTTGCCCTTCCACATTTCTGTCTCTTACACCATATCTGCCCATCACGTCCTCATCTCCTCTGTTTCCCTTACCAACACGTCCATTGAAATCTGCTCCTATCAGCACGCGCTTCTCCCTCGGTATACTTTCTACCACTTCATCCATCTTTTCCCAGAAAGACTCTTTCTCTTCATTCTCACATCCAACCTGTGGGGCATATGCACACACAACATTGATTACCACTCCTTGAATTTCCAACTTCATGCCTTTCACTCTATCTGACACCCTCTTCACATCAATCACACTGTTGACCAACTCTCCCCTCAAAACAATTCCAACACAATTTCTCTTTCCATCGACTCCATAAGAAAACAACTTGCATCCACCTCCAATGTTCTTGGCCTTGCTTCCTTTCCATCTTGTCTCCTGCACACACAAAATGTCCAGCTTCCTTCTTTCCATCATACCTACTGTAGGTATCATGCCACCATCTTGTGTCTAAGAACTACAACTTCCGCGTTGACTACGTCACGCCTGGGCGGGATCATGTACATCATTCCTCAGGTTTCACATAAGAGACTTGGAAACACCATTTTCTTTGTCTCTGGTGTCTGGACTCAGCGGAGAACAGATCATAGAGGGACGCTCACCATCAGACCATCCGAAACCACGACTCTTTCCGGCAAGAGACACATTTTAGAATGTTCTCCTCCTTCTATCCACCCTTGATCACGGTGGACTCCGGAAACGCGCGCGCTCTAACTCAAGTGAGTTATAAACCGGTTCTTTCAGTCATTCTTTTAGTACGTATTAGACTGCAACCAAAAGGCAGTTTTATTGGTGTTGGGAGCGGCTGGACCGTCCTAACCCTGTCTGATCAGAACTTTCTTCTCACGAGCTATGAAGATCTTCAAAGAAAACTTCAGAGAAACTGCTCTCTCTCTCTCTCTCTCTCTCTCTCTCCAAAGAGCAATTTCCAGCCTGCCTGCCATTTCCACGGAAGAGACTCTGCTTTCTACAGAAGATGAAAGTTTGCAGTAAGGAAAGGCACTGGGCAAAATAATATTAGTCTAGTCAGTAATTAATTCACTAAGTGTGAAATTATATTAAGGAATAAGTGTGCACACTGTGTATTATTGTTGATTCTCTATTATTTGGTACTATTGATTTAAAATTGGTTAATCCATAAGTTTGTGCATGTCTTTCTCTCTCTCTCCTAACATTCTAATTTCATTTAACTCACTCATATTTTGGCCTTATTAAGATTTCAGTGAGTTTGATAATGTTATGAGTGTGGAATTTCTTTGTTAGAAAACACATGTGCTCACTAAACTTTGAGGATTCCCCTCCTCCAAGATTGCAGATAAGACACTCTGGCTCGTCCTGGCACGGACACACACACACGCACATACCAAGATTGCAGATAACAAATTCTTGTGCCTCACATAGCTCACAAGCTAAAACTGCTTACACACACACACACATACACACACCTCACTGTATATAGTCCAACTGATTTATCCATTTTTGATCTTTGTATAATACATTCATTTATTATCAAAGCTGTGTGTGTATTCATCTGCTGTTTCGATATTCTGAAGTGGCCCAGTCAAAAGAATTCAAGGAAGGTGTAGACAATTTGTAATATGGTAAGTGATCAATGATAATTTAATATACCATAATCTAGCTGTTTGGTAATTTATCCAGGATTAATGGTATGATTCATTAAATGATTCACTAAATGATTCATTGAACGATTCACCAAATGATTCATTGAACGATTCACTAAATGATTCACGGATTCATTAAATGATTCCTTGAGTCGATTCATTGAATGATTCACTTCAACGATCCAAATGAGACTGATTTTATGTAATTATTAAAGATTGATCACTTATCCAACTCTTAAATACACAAATCATTAATTACACCTACACTACTAATGCTCTCGCTCTGCCAGTCAATGTTCCCACATTCAGTGTTCCTACCCTCAATTCTAAGCTCCTTCCCTTCCATCTTTCACGCTCTCTCCTAACACACCTCCACCCTCTCTTTCTCCTTCTCTGTTTTGACGCAACAGTAGCATACTTTCCACCAGCACCCTGTTGACCAACAGTACCAGAGGCAGTCGTTGTTAAAGGTCATATTCTGGACCAATTTCGTTTTTTTTTATATGAAAGTATGTCCCTTTACACACTCATCCAGAAGGCCATCTGTCTACAGCAGAAAAAAATAAAACAACAAAACGCGTCTGGAAAAATCCCAAGGGAGTCTGGAGCCAGATTCATGACGTCACCTGCGGAAGCGCCAGCAGGCTGCGTGAGCTTTGCACGGTTTTAGTGCACAGCCTGTGTAGACCAAGCGCTCCCATTTCTCCCTCATTGTCTGGTCTTTTGGGAAATGATGAGTACTAATCCCATCAAGATTGGTGTTGCTACACCCTCCTACGATACATCTGTTAGCCATTTTAATAATTACGCGATAATGTTGAAGAAATTTGCAGAAAACCACCAGGCAGTTTTGTCATAAACAAACCAGCACTGACGTAGGATTCAGAGGGAGGCGTCTCACAGATGACGTCACGAAAATCAATGTTTCCCGGGAAATTCAAATGCCAAGTTTTTTCAGAGACGGACCAATTCGCCTCAAATTGCTTGATTTCAACTGAATTTTTCTGGTATTGCGCAAGGTAAAAAAATTGCAGAGAAGACAGAATGTGACAGATATTTGACCAAAGTTTAATATAAAATAGGAGAATTACATTGATCTTGCTCCTGAATTTACCCATGATATGCCCTTTAACCCGGGCCCCGACCGATCCGTTATGGTATTTCTCTTTTCAGTTCTCATGTTAGATTTGGCACAGTTTTACACCGGATGCCCTTCCTGGCACAACCCTCTCCAATTTATCCGGGCTTGGGAGCGGCACCAAGAGTACGCTTATGCACCCCAGTGGCTGGATTTGAACAGTTAAGATAGAAGAATAAAAAAAGACAACAGTATTTATATAAATAGAATAAAAAAATAAAAATAATCCATCCATCCATCATCTGCAGAGGTGGACAAAGTACCCAACTTTATTACTTAAGTCAAAGTACAGATCCCACTGGTCAAATATTACTCTGATATGAGTGAAAGTTGTCCAGTCAAATTTTTACTGAAGTTAAAGTACTGAAGTACTTGCTTTTAAAAATACTGAAGTATTAAAAGTACATTTTCTGTCAGTGCATTGTTGTATTATTTTTGTATTATTTTCTGTTTTAGAAAAGAAAAGAAAAAACCTCCATTTTCAAAGCTGCTTCATAGTAACGAGGACCTTGATAGAAATGTAGTGGAGTGAAAAGTACAATATTTGTCTTTCAAATGTAGTGAAGTTAAAGTCATAAGTTTCCAGAAAAAAATAATACTCAAGTAAAGTCAGATACTCAAAAAGTGTACTTAAGTACAATACTCAAGTAAATATACTTCGTTACTGTCCACCCCTGATCATCTGTAGCTGCTTATCCTGTTCTACAGGGTCGCAGGCAAGCTGGAGCCTATCCCAGCTGACTATGGGCAAGAGGCGGGGTACACCCTGGACAAGTCGCCAGGTTATCACAGGGCTGACACAAAGACAAACAACCATTCACATTCACACCTATGGTCAATTTAGAGTTATCAGTTAACCTAACCTGCATGTCTTTGGACTGTGGGGGAAACTGGAGCACCCAGAGGAAACCCACGCAGACACGGGGAGAACATGCAAACTCCACACAGAAAGGCCCTCGCCGGCCACGGAGCTCAAACCCGGACCTTCTTGCTGTGAGGCAACAGTGCTAACCACTACACCACCATGCTGCCCTAAAAAGAGTCTAACATATACAAATTTGAAAAGTGGATATACAACCCCGATTCCAAAAAAGTTGGGACAAAGTACAAATTGTAAATAAAAACGGAATGCAATAATTTACAAATCTCAAAAACTGATATTGTATTCACAATAGAACATAGACAACATATCAAATGTCGAAAGTGAGACATTTTGAAATTTCATGCCAAATATTGGCTCATTTGAAATTTCATGACAGCAACACATCTCAAAAAAGTTGGGACAGGGGCAATAAGAGGCTGGAAAAGTTAAAGGTACAAAAAAGGAACAGCTGGAGGACCAAATTGCAACTCATTAGGTCAATTGGCAATAAGTCATTAACATGACTGGGTATAAAAAGAGCATCTTGGAGTGGCAGCGGCTCTCAGAAGTAAAGATGGGAAGAGGATCACCAATCCCCCTAATTCTGCACCGACAAATAGTGGAGCAATATCAGAAAGGAGTTTGACAGTGTAAAATTGCAAAGAGTTTGAACATATCATCATCTACAGTGCATAATATCATCAAAAGATTCAGAGAATCTGGAAGAATCTCTGTGCGTAAGGGTCAAGGCCGGAAAACCATACTAGGTGCCCATGATCTTCGAGCCCTTTGACGGCACTGCATCACATACAGGCATGCTTCTGTATTGGAAATCATAAAATGGGCTCAGGAATATTTCCAGAGAACATTATCTGTGAACACAATTCACCGTGCCATCCGCCATTGCCAGCTAAAACTCTATAGTTCAAAGAAGAAGCTGTATCTAAACATGATCCAGAAGTGCAGACGTCTTCTCTGGGCCAAGGCTCATTTAAAATGGACTGTGACAAAGTGGAAAACTGTTCTGTGGTCAGACGAATCAAAATTTGAAGTTCTTTATGGAAATCAGGGACGCCGTGTCATTCGGACTAAAGAGGAGAAGGACGACCCAAGTTGTTATCGGCGCTCAGTTCAGAAGCCTGCATCTCTGATGGTATGGGGTTGCATTAGTGCATGTGGCATGGGCAGCTTGCACATCTGGAAAGACACCACCAATGCTGAAAGGTATATCCAGGTTCTAGAGCAACATATGCTCCCATCCAGACAACGTCTCTTTCAGGGAAGACCTTGCATTTTCCAACATGCCAATGCCAAACCACATACTGCATCAATTACAGCATCATGGCTGCGTAGAAGAAGGGTCCGGGTACTGAACTGGCCAGCCTGCAGTCCAGATCTTTCACCCATAGAAAACATTTGGCGCATCATAAAACGGAAGATACGACAAAAAAAGACCTAAGACAGTTGAGCAACTAGAATCCTACATTAGACAAGAATGGGTTAACATTCCTATCCCTAAACTTGAGCAACTTGTCTCCTCAGTCAGTCCCCAGACGTTTACAGACTGTTGTAAAGAGAAAAGGGGATGTCTCACAGTGGTAAACATGGCCTTGTCCCAACTTTTTTGAGATGTGTTGTTGTCATGAAATTTAAAATCACCTAATTTTTCTCTTTAAATGATACATTTTCTCAGTTTAAACATTTGATATGTCACCTGTGTTCTATTCTGATGAAAATATGGAATTTTGAAACTTCCACATCATTGCATTCCGTTTTATTTACAATTTGTACTTTGTCCCAACTTTTTTGGAATCGGGGTTGTATTTAAAGGAGTATGTGCATAGGTTGTTTTGAAGTCTAAGCTGTACAGTATGTCCCGGAATGTGCAAAAAAAAAAAAGTCACATCATGAAGATGAAGAAGAGTCATGACATGAATGTGTGAAAAGAAGAGAATATGCGCAGTGGGTTAAATAAGTAGCCAAGCTGTACGGTGTGTGCCAGAATGTTCAATAAAAGTTCACAAAATGAAGATAGATGTGACATGACCATAAGATGTGCAAAATCGCAGCTCAGAGACTAAGTACATTCATAGATTGAAAATGTGAGGTTAGAGTCAGTGGGGATCTCTGACCTTATTGATGAGGCCAACTGCAGTGAGGGAAAAAGCTGGCCTTATGGCATGAGGTTTTTGTTCTAATGGATCGCAACCTCCTACAAGAGGGGAGTGATTCAAAAAGTTTGTGTCCATGGTGAGAGGGGGTCAGCCACAATCCTTTCTGCTTTCCTCAGGGTCTTGGACTCATACAGGTCCTGAAGAGAGCAGAAAGGATTGTAGGTGAGAGGGGTCAGCCACCATCCTTTCTGTTCTCCTCACGGTCCTGGACTTGTACAGGTCCTGAAGAGATGGAAGGTTGCAGCCAATCATCCTCTCAGCAGAGCAAATGATGCACTGCAGTCTGTCCTTGTCCCTGGCAGTGGCAGCAGCGTACCAGATGGTGATGGAGGAGGTGAGGATGGACTCGATGATGGCAGTGTATAAGTGCACCATCATTGTCTTTGGCAGATCAAACTCCTTCAACTGCCACAGGAAGTACATCCTCTGCTGTACTTTCTTGGTGAGAGAGCAGGTATTCGTCTCCTACTTAAGGTCCTGAGTGATTATAGTGCCCAGGAAGTGGAAATACTCCACAGAGGTTTCTGGAGAGTCAAACAGGGTGATGGGGGAGGGGATGGCAGAGCTCCTCCTGAAGTCTACAATCATCTCCACTGTCTTTAGAGCATTAAGCTCTAAGTTGTTCTCCCTGCACCAAGACACCAGATGGTCAATCTCTCACCTGTAGGCAGACTCATCCAATGAGGGTGGTGTTGTCTGCGAACTCTAGGAGCTTGACAGACTGATGACTGGAGGTGCAGGTGGTGTACAGGGAAAAGAGTAGAGGAGAAAGGATGCAGCCTTGGGGGATCCAGTGCTGATGGTTTGGGAGTGAGAGATGTGTTTCCTCAGCTTCACGTGCTGCTTCCTGTCAGACAGGAAGTCAGTGATCCACCTGCAGGTGGACTCAGCCATGCTCAACTGGGAGAGCTTGTCCTGAGATGACAGTGTTGAAAGCAGAACTGAAATCCACAAACAGGATCCTAGCATAGGTTCTTGGGGAGTTCAAGTGCTAGAGGATGAAGTGAAGAGCCATGTTGACAGCATCGTTTACAGATCTGTTGGGTCTGTAGGTGAACTGCATGGGGTCCAGGGGCGGGTCATTGATGGCTTTCAGGTGGTAAAGAATAAGGCGCTTGAAGGATTTCATAACCACAGAAGGCAGGGCAATGTGTCTGTAGTCATTTGATCCTGTAACCCTTGGCTTTTTGGGGACGGGGATAATGGTGGAGGTTTTGAAGCAGGTTGGCACATGGCATGTTTCCAGTGAGATGTTGAAGATGTCTGTGAACACCGGAGACAGCTGATCAGCACAGTGCTTCAGGGTAAATGGTGAGACAGAGTCAGGACTTGCTGCTTTGCAGGGGTTCAGCTTCTTAAAGAGCTTGTTGATATCCCTGTCCAGAATGGAGAGAGTTGAGGCTGTGGTGGTGGGTGGATGGGCCTCCAGGGTGAGAGGTTGTAGAGAGACCCTGGAAGCAGTAGAGGTGGGGCTGGTGGGCAGGAGCTGAAGTATGGCGTCACGGGGAATATCAGGACAGTCCCATTGTCTTTCAAAGTGACAGTAGAACTCATTCAGTTGGTTGGCCAGGCACAAGTTGCTAAAGCCAGTATCTCACTGGGATGCGACAGCCTGCGACTAGTTGAGACACAACAATTGCGATAAAATATGCGAATTCAGTTCTCATGCTTCCTGTCTCATGGAAACTGACTTGGGAAGGGTTCGTGACGTCTTTGCGACACCAGCGACGCATTTGCGGCTATTTTGAGATAAATTTTGTCGCACTGATTTTTTGAACATGTTCAAAATTTCAGCGACGAAGGAGCGACACTTTGCGACTCATGCGAGCAAATCGAGAAGCCCTGCAAATGTTTCAAGACACTTTTGAAACTCTCTCGCTAATGCCATTTGCAATTTGTTGCAAGCTGTCGCACCCCAGTGAGATACTGGCTTAAAGGGGGGCTGAAGGTTTGTAGTTAGTGATCTGCCTGAGCCCTTTCCAGACAGATGCAGAGTTGTTGGCTGAGAACTGGTGTTGGATTTTCTCAGAGTACGATCGTTTAGCTTTTCTCACTGCCTTGCTAAACCTGTTCCTGTCCCCACTTTTGAACGCTTCTTCCTTTTGCAATCTTAGCTGTCTGAGCTTACTGTATCTGTGAACAAGGGTTTGTCATTACTGTAACTCACCCTGGTTCATCATGGAATGCACCAGTCCTCAAAGAAACTGATGTAGGCCTTCACAAACTCTGTGTACTTATCCAGACTAGTAGTAGCAGTCCTGAACACATCCCAGTTTGTACAGTCCAAGCTCGCTTGAAGGTTCTTCGCAGCCTCATTGCGCCACATCTTTGATGTCCTCACTACAGGTTTCCTCAACTTTAATTTCTGCCTGTATGCAAGAATCAGGTGGACCATGACATGGTCAGAGTGGCCCAGTGCAGCATGGAGGACAGTGTGATAGGCATTGTTAACTGTTGTATAGCAATGATCCAAAATATTCTCCTCTCTGGTTGGGCATTTAATAAACTGTATTTGGGTAGTTTGTGGCTGAGGTTACCTTTGTTAAAGTCACCAAGGACAATAACTAGGAAGTCCGGGTTAGTCTGCTCCACACACAGTATCTGTTCAGCCAGCATGCACTGTGCTTTCTGCACGCTGGCCTGCAGTGGAATGTAAACACCAACCAGAATGAATGAAGCAAACTTACGAGGGGAGTAGAAGGGTTTACAATTCATGAAAAATGATTCCACATCAGGAGAACAGTGTTGCAGGATCACTGAGAGACCACTGCGCCAGCCGCTGCTGACATAAAAACAGATTCCACTGCTCTTTGTTTTGCTGGAGAGATCTGTCTTACAGTCTGCTCTGAAAAGTTGAAAGCTGGCGAGCTGGAGTACAGATTCCGGTATGAGTCTGCAGAGCCACATCTCCATGAAGCATACAATGGAAGATGTAGAAAAGTCCCTGTTTCTCCCCATCAGCAGCTGGAGTTTGTCCAGTTTATTGCACAATGAGTGCATGTTGGAGAGAAATATCGCAGGTAGCAGAGTGCAAAGTCTGCGCTGGCGGAGGCACACCAGCGCATTTTCCTCTCCTCTAGCATCTCACTGAGTGAGCAAAGGTGAGAGCATCTTTGACCAGAATGTCCAATAATTCCACTGATGACACCAGAAAAGTTGGTAATAAGTCCACTGGAGTTGTTCCCCTGATCATGGGCACCGCCAGGGGGGGAAAGGTTAGAACAATTCTAGGGGCCCAGCACTGCCATGGGGCCCTTTAAGGGGCTGATAATATGCTTTTAATGATTTTAATAAGACTTTTGAAATAACAACAATGCAATATTCCATCTGGTAAAATGAGCTAATTGAACAAGGTTGTCTATTTCTTGAGTTCTTCAACATATTGTCATTTAACCCTCCCCCTTTTGCGAAATGGTACGGTCCAGTTCTGGTAGAAGCGCGATGCATTAAATCTGTGTGCTGAGCAGTGCAATGCTACTTGCTGGCAAGTTGCTGCTGTGTCGCGGTGCAGCAGCCAGCCAGTCAGCCAGCAGTGGAGTGCGTACAGTCTATGATCACTAAATATGAAGAGTGGCTGTCAAAAACGTAAAGAAAGGCAGCTGAAAGCTGAGTGGGACCGGAGAGGCAGGCAACTGGTCACTCAGTTTTTCCCAAAGAAAGGTAGCTATCGCTCACGTGTGTTCAAAATATTAGCAAATGGTAAATGAACAGTATGAACGTGGTTGGATTAGCCTATCAAGAGAACACTTTTACAGTTTGTACAGTGACATTTTTTCCATTTTAATAACTGAACTGACGTGTGATAAACAAGATGAAATATTACTTTATGCTGGTGCTAATAACTAGTGCTAATAACCAGTTTCATAACTAATGGGGTGCCCTAAATATGCACAGATTCAGCCTCAGGGGGACCTCCGCCCTACCAAACCACTGAACCCCCCCTTTGGAGAAGGAGGTAAGCAGCAATACAACCCATAAATGCTTTAGGATTGAAGTTTTTAATGAGCGAGCGCCATATACAGTTTGCTAGATTAAAGTGTTGCTAATAACGGACACACTCCTGGTCCATGGAGGGGCAACCAATAGTCTAACTCTGCTTACGCTCAAATTTCTGTCTAGACACACTTTGCTTTGAACATATTCCCTTTTTGCAGAACAGTACACACAGCTTTCTACCTAACACATAACAATCCATGGGATTTCCATAGGTATTTTGATGCTGGGTAGAAAACTTTTTCTATGATTTATTAGCAGTCGCATCACACATTTCACTACCAATTGTCCTAGCACAAGAAGGCATGTGGCAAAATCTTGAATTTTCATTTGTGATTGTAAATGCACCAGAATTAGTCACTGACCAGTTTTCATCTAGTCCCTGGTAGGTTAATACATAAAATGTAATAAAGTCATAAACTCAAGGTCCATGGGCTATCAAAAGTCAAATAATGACAATAGTGCAATTGTGACGAGGGTGGGCAAAGTTGGGGGGCCCAAAATTCTAATCTTTCATGGGGCCCAAAATTTCTGACGGCGCCCCTGCCCCTGATGTTCAAGAGTTCTTCTCTGGTGAAAGAGATTTGAGTATCACAGCAGTGAATTGAGTTTACAAACAAAATAAGACAAATCAATGTGTACCAACATACTAAGGCAGCTGTCCGCAGTGCTATCTTCAATGTCAGGTCTTTATCAAAAAAGAATCATTATCACACTTCCTGTTTCCAGGAGGTTGGACTTTAGTGAAGCTATGTATTTGTCAAGTAACAAAAATAAATAAATACATAAATAAATAGAGAGAAGATAAAACAACTTTGAAATAAAAATTAAAAAATCACTAAAGATTTTTCTTCTTACCAGTGAGCCAAGTCTCGCTATCTTTTATTTTGGGATCAGACAATAGAAAATTGTTGTCTTTCACGATGCTCCCCGTGTAAGATTAGGCAATCACAGTGCCATAAATTCTTGCCATGTCTTTGTCAGGATACTGGCAACATTACAAATCTGACCCCGAACCTATCATCGTTCACGTCTTTGTGTGTCATCAGGGAGGAGGGTCAAGAAACTGTCAGTCATGGCTATCAAAGAACATGCTGTAGGTATTGTCAAACTAGGTGAGAAAATGCAAAAAATTCTGACATGCTCAACTTTTCATCAGGGTATTGTGGGGTATCCCAAACACCACATCACTGTTCTTCAATTATGTCACATGTCAGGCCCGAGGCTGGAAATTTGTGAGCCATGACAAAATCATGTCAAAACTGAGCTGAATTCACGTATTCTGATCCTGGCATTAGTTTATGAGTTGACCAATCTTGTGCTGTGAGGGAAATTGGTGTATTTTTGGTATTCACAATTTTTGCACATTTTCTGAAACTTTGTAACAAGTCAGAAAACAAATTAGGCAAATGCTGTCAGCTACTAGATAAAATGGCAAATCAACTGTCTCACATCATGTTTTTTTCTCTTTGTCAGTGAACCATCGGTATAGCAGCCTTGTTGCAGCCTTGGCATTGACATGCAGTGTTTCCCCTAAGTTTACTGGTTGGGGGGGGAGGGTTTTAGTGATGACAGAGCAGTGGAAAGGAGGGTGAGAGTGAAGAGGTGGCTGTCTCCTGACCAGCATGTGTGTGTGTGTGTGACGGAAAGTCTTACCGTTAAAGTTGAAAAGCCAAAATTGAGAATAAAGACTGTGTCAAACATCATTACCCACCTGTTTGCACTTCAGTGTTCCACCCACCCTCAGGGACATATGACCCTGGTGCCAAAACCCAGGACACAGAACAGAACTGTTCATGGAGTCCTCCCCCTTCAAAGACCTCGTCCATGCCCTCGCTGCCATCCAGCAAAGTTAGCATCAAGCACTGACCACCCTGCACAAGAAACAGGAACAATGCTTTGAGGCCTTGCTGCAGGCTCTGCAGGAAGATCGCCAGGCATTCCGGCACCTGCTTGTGTCAGCGGGGTCCTCGGCTGCTACATCCATGGCCCTTCCCCACATCACCCTCACGAAGATGGGGCCTCACAACGACCTGGAGGTATTCCTCATGCTCTTTGAGCAATCTGTGGAGGCATGAGGGTGGCTGGTTGAGAAACAAGTGGCTCATCTTCTGCCACTCCTGTCCAGAGAAGCCCAGCTTGCTGCCCAACAGCTCCTCATTGACAGCCAGCTCAACTACGCCAACCTGAAGTGAGCCATCCTGCAGCACGTCGGCCCCACCCCAGAACAACATAGTCAGTGCTTCTGCATGCTGACTCTCAAGGAGGTCGGCCGGCTATTTGCTTTTGGCCAGCAGCTACAGGACGCCTGCTGGTGGTAGCTGAGGGCAGAAGACTGTGACACCAAAGGGATCATTGATGCGGTGGTGCTGGAGCAGTTCATTACATGGCTGCCAGAAGGGACAGCAGAGTGGGTCCAATGCCACCACCCAGTGTCGCTGGATCACGCGATTGAGTTAGTGGAGGACCATCTGGTGGCGGTTCCAACAGCAGGTGAACATCTTGCCTCTTCTCTCTCTCTCTCTCTCTCTCTCTCTCTCTCCCCTCCACTACCTCCTCTTCCCATCCCTGTCCTGTCCCTGCACTACAGAAACTGGGGCTGACCCCCCCCCGCAGTTGGCTCACCAAGCCCCATGTCTCCCCCTTATGTATCTGTGTCTTCTCCCCCTCAGGTGAGTGATCCCCGGATCACCAGTGCAGAAGTGAAGCTTGGGCCAGTATGTTGGCACTACGGGGAGCCTGGGCATTTCTAGGACCAGTGCTGTGTTGGAGGTCGGGGCTGTGGTCCGGATCCCCAACGCACCAGAGACCACCCTAGATCAGCCCGAACCATATCGCATTCCAGTGGGTATTCACTGGGGAGCACGATTGGTGAAGGTTTTATGTGTGCACGGGGATGTTCACAAATATCTGCTAGTGTCCATACTTATTCAATTTTGGGGAACAAAACATAGTGTAGAGGCTGCAGTTAGCCCACGCTTCACCCACCCACTGATTCTGGGGACAGATTGGCCGGGTTTTAAATGTTTAATGGAGCATGGCGCATTGGGCAGGTCCTGCAGTAGTGTGCCACAGAGGGATCCCAGCGTGGCATTGTCTGGGGAAGCTGTCTCAGAGCCATCCATGTCACCACCACATCAGAGCAATACAGAGAGAGGGGAGTGGCCCGCCACTCCTCTCTTGGAGATTCCCTCAAGGATTTCCCTTTAGAACAAACATGAGACAAGACTATGCATCATGCTTTTGACCAAGTGAGAGTAGTCGATGGTCAGACTCTCCAGCCAAATGCAACACTCTCCTTCCCATACTTCGCAATTATTAAAGATAGGTTATACAGAGTGATGCAGGACAGTCAGGCCCATGAGAAAATAACTCCTTTGTTAAGCCCAAAGAACTTGTATTCCATGTGGCTCACTTTAATCCTATGGTCAGACACTTAGGTCAGGATAAGACACTAGCCCAATTAATGGCCCAGTTCTATTGGCCAGGGATTCACAGGGATGTCTGTAGGTGGTGTGTGGCATGCCGTGAATGCCAGCTGGTGAATCCAGTGGCCACTCCAAAAGCGCCTTTGCGCCCCCTTCCCCTGATCGAAACCCCCTTTTGAGAGAATTGGTATGGATCTCGTCGGGCCATTAGATCGGTCAGCACAAGGATATTGCTTTATTTTAATCCTATTGGACTATGCAACGCGATATCTGGATGCAGTCCCACTGCATAACTTTTCAAAATGAACAAAATGAACAAAATGGGGGCTAGAACATATCCTTGCTTAACACCATTGGTTACAGGAAATGGATTTGAGCATTCACCATCTTCAATGACTGTTGCTGTCATGCCATCATGAAATTGCTGAATCATAGCAATGAATGTATCTGGACAACCAAATTTTGGCATGATCTTCCATAGGCCATCCCAGCTAATGGAATCAAACGCTTTTGTCAGATCAACAAATGTTGTGAAGAGCTGCTGGTTCTGCTCTCTGCATTTTTCTTGTACTTGCCATGCAGCAAATATCATATCAATGGTGCCCCTTCCTTTGCGAAATCCACACTGACTCTCGGGGTGGTGACCTTGCTCTAAATGGTTATTGAGCCGATTAAGCATCACACATGCCAGAATTTTACCAGCTATCACAAGGAGGGAGATGCCTCTGTGATTGTCACGTACCCTGCAATTTCCTTTCCTTTTGAACAAGTGGATGATTAATGCATTCTTCAACTCTTGAGGAATCTGTATCTTTTCCCAGAAGGAGCACAGCAACGCTGTAAGTTTCTTAATAAGGGTCTTGCCCCCTGTTTTATAAATTTCTACTGGGATATTATCACTGCCTGGAGCTTTTCCAGATGAAAGCTGTTCCATTGCCTTTTGGACTTCATGTTCGTTGGGTGGAAGATCTAAAGACATGTTGATTTCAACTTGTTCAAATCTGGCAATTGCTTAATCATTGATGTCAGACGGTCTGTGTAGAACTTTCTCGAAGTGTTCCGCCCATCTGTCCAATATTTCCGCCTTTTCTGTAAGGAGTTTGGTTCCATCAGCACTAAGTATAGGAGATGTACCTGATGGCTGTGGCCCATAAACAGCCTTTAGAGCATCATAGAACCCTTTCATATGATGTTTATCTGCATGGTGTTGTATCTCTTCAGCCTTTTCTGCTAGCCAAGAATCCTGCATTTGCCTAAGCTTTGTTTGAATAGTATGACATATGTTGTTAAATGCCGCTTTCTTTGAGGCTGAACTTGGATTGTCTGTTACAGCCTTGTACAAATGCTGTTTTTCATTTAGGTGAACCTGAATTTCTTCATCATTTTCGTCAAACCAATCTTGGTGTTTACAGGTTTTCAGTCCAAGTATCTCTAGTGAGGCCTCATATACTTGTTCCAAAAATGTCTGCCAGTCCTTCTCTGCGTCACCTGTTGGATTGAAGTTGGCAAGGTTGGCATTTATTTTGTCAGCTAGGTGGGTTGCAGTTTCTGGACTTTTCAACTTTGTGACATTCAGCCTCTTGGTGATCTTTTTTCCTTGAGGTCTCCTTTTTGGCTTGACGAAGATGTTGATTTTGGACAAAATGAGATGGTGGTCCATCCAGCACTCAGCACCACACATAGATTTGGTGACTCTGATGTCTTTAAGGTCACACTGTCTGGTAATGGCATAATCAATAAGGTGCCAGTTCTTTGATCTAGGATGCATCCATGATGTTTTGTTTCGCATGGGCAAACGAAACATTGTATTTGTGATTGCTAATTCATGCTGAGCACACATTCTTAATAGGAGTAGGCCATTGCTGTTACACTTGCCCACTCCTTGGTGTCCAGTGATGTTTTTCCAGGTTTCATGATCTTGACCAACTCTGGCATTAAAATCACCAAGAACTAAGAGCTTGTTTGCCTTAGGAACACTAGTAATTATTGCATCGAGATCTTCGTAAAATTTATCTTTTATCTCATCGGGGTTGGTCATGGTTGATGCATAGGCACTGACAATGGTGAGGGTACGGTCAGACTTGAGAGAGAGTTGTAGCGTCATGAGATGGTCGTTAATCCCTTTAGGTAAGCTTGTAAGTTTTGGGACAAGATGGTTTTTGATGGCAAAGCCTACACCTGCCTCATGTCGCTCTTCTACACTATGTCCACACCAAAAGAATATGTAACCACCAATTGATTCAGACAACTGGCCCTCATTAGCTAACTTGGTCTCTGAGAGAGCAGCAATGTCGATGTTATATCTTCCGAGTTCCCTTGCAATGAGAGCAGTCCTTCTTTCAGGTTGATCCATACTTGGATTATCCATCATAGTTCTAATATTCCAGGAGCCAACTTTTAGTGGCATATGGTTTGTTTTTCTTTTCTGTTGTTTCCTACCGCAAAAGTGGGATACCCGCTGATCGCGGCTAACCGGCCAGGTAGAGGTGAAGCAGGCAGTTGTTTAGAGCACCTTTTCTAGCTCCTTCCTCATACCATGGAGATGAGCAGTGCACTCCTAAATAGGTCTGCCACCTAGATGGCTGCTGAAATCTGTTGCTGCTTCATATCAAATAGATAGCGACCATATGGCCTGGGCCGCCTGTGTGCAGGTCCGCGACTACAGCTCCCAGTGCATCCACACCTGCTGCTTCGTCGCTCGCCCACAGGACTTTCAGGATTATGACTAGCACTTAAATTTGATTAAAGTGAGGAAGAGTTGCGCAGCGTCAACCTCACTCTCTCGTCCTGGGACAGCTTAGTCCAGTGGCAAGACATGAGTCGAGACGGCTGGAGTTGAACCAGGATGCAGTGAGTGGCCATCAATGAGTTCTGTCTCACCGTGCCCTTAGTACCCCACAGTGCTTTGCTATCATTGCCTTCATGTCCATTGAGGGACCAGCTTGTGGTTTCATCTGGACATTCCGCCAAATCAAGATGCCTATCCCAGCCCAGGTATTGCCGCTAGGCAGTGGAGGTTTGGAATCAGGGTTTCCCTTCCCCTAGGTGGACTGACAACCAAGTCTATCAAGCTCCACCTACCCGATTTAACTATGCAAGGTATGGTCATCACCCCATAAGGACTTTTACTCATCCTGCATACCAATAAGTGGATTTAAGGTGACACAACCACCGGTATTTTTATTGAGACACCATCTCTAGGAGGGTTGCCAACCAAGGCTAAAGAGCCCCTCCTACCCATGAGACAGACAAGCCCCTGCCAGATGCCAACCCGGTACTTCAAGATCTCAGCGGGAGGCCCAGAGTAGTCTCAATGAGGTTATTGTAGCCAGAGAGAAGTGAGAGCATGTTTGAAAACTATGGTGGCAACTTCTATACCTCAGTTCCTAAAAAGTACAGCTCAAGATGTCGGCAGTGAAAAAGGGTAATTTTTTATGTCATCCCTGAAAATTGGAAGTAAGAGTAAGAACAAAATTCAATCTGTTCTGCACCAGGGAATAAAATTCCACACATTGTTTCAACTGTTCATTAATTCATCCATTCATCTTCAGGAACTGCTTTATCCTGGCCAGGATCATGCTGTATCCTGGTATTGGTATTGGAATTTGTTGCAGGCACAGGGATGTCAATCCTGGGTCTATAACCAACACTTAATTGTGGTAGTTTACACACAGAGAGCAAGGACTGCCCATGTCAAACTTGATCTGTTGCTGAAAGTCAGGAACCAGAAATGCTAGAGATGTTGCTCATGGGTCCAGTTGGTTCACTGCAGGATGGGTTACCTTCAGCTTTCGTGCTCCTGTACCTTCAGCTGCTTCCACTTACAAAACAAGCAGCAGCTGGACCGCCTGCTGGGTCTCGGGCCAGCTCTAGGCAGCGCCCACATACTTAAGGAGCTCCACAAAGGTTTGTCCTCTGAAGACATCTTCTTGACAGTGATGTAGGCTGCAAGTGAAGTGACTGCATATGAAACATTGTAGGGTTGCAGTAGGCTACAGAGCAGTATTGCATGTTTCTTGGATCTAAAGAGCTACTACAAGAATGCATAATTGCAATATTTCCTACCGTACAATAATAAGGGCTTATGGTTTTAAATTGAAATGGAACATGAAATGTTCTTAAAACATCTAATTCTTGTAAAATGTTGAAAAGTACAATCTATTACTGAAACCTTGTGGACACCTGGGGTGGGTTTCCTGAAAGACTCTTAAGGCTAAGAGTATCTTTAACAGCCTCTTAAGATCCATCGTGAAGCTAATGTGGTTTTCCGGAACAACATTGTCGACAATGTAGTAGTTTAGTTTGCTCTTAAGTTACGATGGACCTTGATCACTCTTTCACAACACAGAGCATCTCCTCACAGCCGAAAACACAGAATGCATATGTGCCTAGAGGAGACTCTTGCAATCAATGGGCGGTACTGGTGTTGAATATGCTGATTGTCTTAAATTATTTTTCTTGTACATTGCAAGTACATTGAGTTAATTATTAAATAAATATATGCAAAACATTATGAATATATTTCAATATGTTATGAAATGATGTATAGATATTGTAATTTCACATAGATATTGTCAGTAAACCCGCTGAGAATGAGCAAACTACAAACATGGACACTCCAGACTACAGCTCCCAAAACACACAGCGCCCTCTATCTCCCACCTACTGAATCACAGCTGGCTCTCATTTCCTCAATCACCTGTCCCTCTATTTAAGCTCCCTTCACATACACACCATTGCGATGTATTGTCCTGCTCGTTCAGTTTGTATCAAGCCTTGTATCTTTCTGACTGTCTGTTGCCTTTCTGATCTTTGCTATTTCCTCCTTGTTTCTTGCCCTTCATCTTTCCTATGTTATGTTGTTCGCTGATTGCCTGACCCTCGCTAGTTTACCGACACCGATTCCAGTCCCTCGATTTGGCTTTGTTGACTTTCTGCAATCTCTCTTCCTCCACGCATACATCTGTAAGTGCCTGCATTCTCACAGGATACTTCACCAACATAGATGTAGCGGAGGACTCTAAACAGACTGCTCTCAACGCGCAGGTGTGTTTGCTGGGAAAACATCAACAGATGCTTGCCGATCTCAACACCTGGATGACACAGCTCGCAACTGTGATGTCGCAGGCCCTCCTAGCATGCCCCGAGCCTCTTCCTAGCCCGGCTTTGCAACTCCTCACTCCGGAGAAGTTCACTGGAGACGCCATTGCATGTAAAGGTTTCTTACTGCAATGTTCTTTGTATTTCGCCACCATGCCAAACTTATCAGATGAGCATAAAATTGCTAAGTTTCTGTCTCTTCTCACTGGCAAAGTGCTCCACTGGGCTACTGCTATCTGGAACAGGGGTGGTGAGCAAACTAAGTCATACAAACAGTTCCTCTCTATTCAAGAGAGTGTTTGACCATGAACCCAAGGGGATAGAGGTTGGAGAGAGCCTACTTTCCAGTTCTCAGGGTACTCGTAGTGTTGCTGAATATGCCCTGGACTTCAAGACACTAGCAGCTGCCAGTGGATGGAACAACCTAGCACTGAAAGCAGTCTTTCACAAAGGTTTACGTCCTGAGATCATCAGCAAAACTGGCTTGTAGAGATGAGAATCTCTCTAGACTCCCTCATAGACCTGGCCATTCATCTCGACCTACTGTTAAAGCAACGACCCTCTATCCATGATTGTACCAGGCCTGTTCAAACGTCGGAGGACAGCTCCCCCATGGAGGTCTCATGCACGAGGTTAACCCATGCTAGACGATGCAAGGAGGGGTTATGCTTCTACTGCGGGAGCTCCGAACATAACATCTGCCACTGTCCGATCCGACCAGCCCATGAAACCCCAGCAGAGAAACCCATAAGTGCTACGAGTCCAGTGAGAGAGCTCAACTCAAAGTCCTTCAAGATACCAGTTTTACTAAAGGTTGGGTCCTCCACTGACATCCGGTCTGCTTTTATTGATTCAGGGGCAGAGGGGAACTTTATCAGTAAGACCATCATGCAGAAGCTCAATCTGCCAATCACCCCTCTGCACAGCACACTTAACATTAGGACCATCGATGGAGGACCCATAGGTGATGGGCTGGTCACCTCATGTACCCAACCAGTACATATACAAATTGGAGCATTGCATAAGGAGCTCATCTCACTCTATGTAATGACAACCATTAATCATGACATTATTCTTGGATATCCCTGGCTACAACTTCATGACTCTCTCATTTCTTGGCAAAGCAAGGAAATCCTCCAATGGTCACCCATATGTTTTCAGAGCTGTCTCTCTCATCCCCAGATCCAGGTATCCTCCATCTCTGTAGAAAGTCCTCTACCAGACTCCATGGACAACGTTCCTGACTGCTATCGGGACCTCTCTGAAGTCTTCATTAAGGGGAAGGCCTGCAGGCTACCACCACACAGGCCATACAACTGTACTATTGACTTACTGCCAGGTATGTCTTTGCCCCAAGGTCACATCTATCCCCTATCCCAAAAGGAACACACTGCCATGGAGGAGTATATTCAGGAGGCTCTCAAACAGGGATATATCTGCCTGTCCAAATCTCCTGCATCTGCTGGTTTCTTTTTTGTGGAGAAATGATGGGGCAGACTGACACCCTTCATTGATTACAGAGGTTTAAACCAGGTCACTGTCAAGTATTCTTATCTTCTTCCCTTGGTTCCAGCAGCTCTGGAACAACTCTGATCTGCAAGAGTCTTTTCCAAACTTGATTTGCGCAGTGCTTACAATCTGATCCAGATTAAAAGGGGCGATGAGTGGAAGACTGCTTTCAGCATGACCGCTGGTCACTTCGAATATCGGGTCATGCCTTATGGCCTTTCTTCGGCACCCAGCGTGTTCCAATGCTTCATCAATGATGATGTACTACGGGACATGCTGGGCAAATATGTCATTGCCTACATTGACGACATCTTGATATACTCTTCAGATGTCCATATTCACCAGGAACATATCAGAGCAGTTCTCAGGCGTCTACTGGAGAACAACCTCTGTGTGAAAGCTGAGAAGTGTGAGTTTCATCAAAGCAGGATCTCCTTCCTGGGCTATATTATCAGTGCTAAAGGAGTAAGTATGGACTCATCTAAAGTCTCAGCTGTAATATCCTGGCCAACACCCAGATCTATCAAGGATCTTAAATGTTTCTTAGGATTTGTAAACGTTTATCACCGGTTCATCCGAAACTTCAGCACTCTGGCAGCCCCTCTAACTTTGTTGCTGAAGAAAGGTCCCAAAGGCTTACATTGGAACCCAGTGGCAGAGGAGGCCTTTAACTGGCTAAAGCTAGCCTTCACTTCAGCCACAATACTCCAGCACCCGGATCCTACAAAACTGTTCATTGTAGAGGTAGATACGTCTAACACTGGAGTAGGGGCCATCTTGTCCCAACGTTTTGAGAAAAAACAGAAGCTACACCCAGTAGCCTTCTTTTCAAAGAAACTAACTGCAGCAGAAAGGAATTATGACATGGGAAATAGAGAACTGCTTGCTATAAAACTAGCTCTTGAAGATTGGCGGCATTGGTTAGAGGGAGCCACTCACCCCTTCGTAATCCTCACAGATCATAAAAACCTAGAATATCTCAGAAAAGCCAGAAGGTTGAATCCACGTCAGGCCAGGTGAGCATTATTCTTCACACGATTTGACCTTACCATCTCATTCTGTTCAGGTTCTAAGAATGCCAAGGCAGATGCTTTGTCCAGGACATTTGGGCCATCCCACCACAACACAGGTTCTCATCCCATCATCCCACCTCAGTGTTTCATGCAATCCATCACCTGGGAACTGGACAAGGAAATAAGCAAGTCACAGCCTCAAACTCTGCCTCTTCACCTCCCACCTGGCCTTCTATGCGCCGAAGCATCTTCACAGCAGTCTCATCACCTGGGCGCACACATCTCCCATCACTGGACATCCAAATAGCCAACGCATGCACCAGATGTTAAGGAACAGGTACTGGTGGGAGAATATGCTTTCTGAAATCAACCAGGTCATCACCTCCTGCTCCAAATGCGCTCAAGCAAAGGTTCCGAGAGCCCCCCTGCTGGCAAACTATGCCCTCTACCAGTTCCCCAAAGGCCTTGGTCACACCTTGTGATCGACTTTATCACATATCTCCCTCCCTCTCAAGACAACACCACGATAATGGTAACCATCGACCAATTTTCGAAAGCATTGAAACTCATTCCATTGTCAGGCATCCCCACAGCCTCTCAGACCACGGAGGTGTTATTCCAGCAAGTCTTTAGGTACTAGGGCATCCCTGAAGATATTGTTAGTGACTGGCGACCCCAATTCATTTCACGGTTTTGGTCAAGCTTCATGGAGAGGCTGGGAGTATCTGTGAGCCTCATGTCCAGCTATCAGCCCCAGTCCAACAGTCAAGTAGAGAGAGCAAACCAGGAGACCAGCTGCTTTCTAAGGATCTATTGCATGCACAACCAGGAGGACTGGGCACGCTTCCTGCCCTGGGCCAACTATGCACAAAACTCGCTTAAACACTCTGCCACCCAACTGACATCATTTCAGTGCATACTTGGATAGTAACCACCCTTGTTCCCCTGGGACGATGCACCCAGACAGGTACAGGCCATCAATGACTGGTTCAGGCGCAGTCAAACCATCTGGGAGGAGGTTCACCAGCAGCTAGAATCAGTCTGTGCCAAGTACAAAGAATATGCAGATAAGCATAGAGGAGAAACTCCTAACTTCCTCCCTGGTGATAGAGTATGGGTGGCCACTAAGAATCTGAGAGAAACCAACACCTGTAGAAAGCTCCAGCCATGTGACATCAGGCCATTTAAAGTCTTGCACCGCATCAACAAAGTATCTTACTGTCTTGAACTCCCCCCTCACAGCCGAGGGTCACACACATTTCACGTCTCACACCTAAAACCTTCCATCCCGGGGCCCCTTTCCAGCAACACACCGACTCAGGAATACCCTTCACTTAATCTAGAGGGAAAGCCCATCTACCAGGTCAACAAGACCCTCGATTCGAGATGAAGAGGAGGTCAGGTCGAGTACCTGGTAGACGGGGAAGGATACGGACCAGAGGAACAAAGCTGGGTTAAGTCCAGAGACATCCTCAACCCCCTTCTGAAGCAAGAATTCCATGCCCGGCATCCTAACAAACCAGCACCCAGAGGTAGGGGTCATCCCAGAAAGAATGTAGCTCCCGGAGATAGCTCCTCAGGGGAGCTCTGTCAGTAAACCCACTGAGAATGAGCAAACTACAAACATGGACACTCCAGACTACAGCTCCCAGAACACACAGTGCCCTCTGTCTTCTGTCTCCAGAATCACAGCTGGCTCTCATTTTCTCAATCACCTGTCCCTTTATTTAAGCTCCCTTCACATACACACCATTGCAAAGTATCGTCCTGCTCGTTCAGTTTGTACCAAGCCTTGTATCTTTCTGACTGCCTCTTGCATTTTTCACCCTTCATTTTTCCTATGTTACATTGTTCGCCAATTGCTCGACCCTCGCTAGTTTACCGACACCAATTCCAGTCCCTTGATTTGGCTTTGTTGACTTTCTGCAATCTCTTCCTCCATGCATACATCTGTAAGTGCCTGCATTCTCACAGATATCACCAAATTTTAATCAAATTTAACTCCATTAGGCAACTGATTGTCTAATTTAGTGTCATCATATAAAATAAACTAGTGTTCTCCCCAGAGCGCTTTTGTGGGCTGGGGCCAACATGCTTTCATTTCATGCTGACACATTTTAAATTTACCAACACGCTATTTTATTTATTTATTTATTTATTTATTTATTTTTTTGCACTCTGACACTCACTGAAAAATCATGTCAGATTTCTACCTTGTGATGTTTAGGGCATATTTTGAAGGAAAATTGGTGTTTTGGGCCGGTTTGCTGCCATGATCCCCTGGGAAATCCCCAGTCACAACAAACGCCCTCAATTACTTTGCTGCTGCACTGGTACCATGATGCTTCAGTGCGCGGGTGGGCACCCTTGCACTGATGTCACATTTACCTTAGCAACTGTTGCTACCCTATGCCTGGGGGACAAGCAAACTTTGTTTATATACTTTTCACATACTGAAGCCAAGCGAAGATGTCTCGTGTCTGTTGCTGTTGCCTGAAGAACAGTACAGCTAATAAAGCTCTATTACCAGATTATCTAAGTAATCTTAGTCAGAGAGAAGCAAAGGATAGATATATGTGGAAATTATAGCTTATCAGCGGTTATGGTCTGTACAAAATTCCTCAAAACAACTGGGGTGATGGTGCAGATTTGTGGCCTAGTATTAGCATTAGCTACATGTTGGAATATACCTTCTTTTTCCTGAAGAGTCCCAACGTGGAAGAACAGTTATAAAATCTACAAAAGCATGAAAACTTTCTTTGTGTAAAGACTTTTTCCTGACATCAGCTTTTGGGAACAGAATGTTGTAAAAGCCAAAGCATTTACTCTCAAAGGACTACTACCTGAACTGTGGGCTAGATGGTATTCCTGGCCCTCCATGTCTCAGCAACTCCATGGACATCTAGTTACAGAGCTATTTGCACTCTATAGACTGATGCTTATTATTGTTAAAACAATATCTGAAGTGTTATTTTTTGTAAAATAACAAAATATGTTGCTCTAGACTTTCAAACAATATGGTAAGATTTTATTTAATTTTTACCTCATTGTGGATGGTACAATAATTACAAATGCTAACAGAATCAGCACATTCCAGTTGTAGCTATAGTCATATCATAACTATAATCATCCTTGCAATTATAATTTCAATAAATGGTTAATGTTCAGTTCCCTCTTCATTTATTCTCTATTCAAAAGGCACAACTAAGTCACACAGGTTGATAAGTGTGTAATGGACAATAACAATTTTATCCAAAGTATGAAGTATTAAGTAAGCCTATGTATAAAGGGCATTTGTACAGTAAATGCAGTCTGTGTGGGGTATTATTTTTTTTTTTTTCAAAGTAGAACAGAACTCATTTAAAATTTTGGCTAGTGGTGTTCTGGCAGTGATTCAGGTAATAAAACAGCATTATTATATAATACATTGTCGTCAGATGATGACTTTATTTATTGCTCATATGAACCCCATGCTGCAAACCACAGCATCACAGACCTCCACTTGTTGTAGCAACCCTTTCAACCATGTTAACAGTAAAAAGTGACAGTGTCAGTACCACCCAAAAGTTAGGCCTTTATTTTAATCCTGTGTGTATATATAACGAATGAATGAATGCTTTATTTCAAACATGTCAAAGTAGTACAAAACAGAAGAGAAAAAAAACAAACACAAAAAACAAAAACAAAAGAACAAATAAAAACACTTAATTCAATTAAAAACAATGGAAACAATATTAACTTAACATGTCTGAAAAGGAGTAGGAAGAAGCATTAGCTTATTTAATCCTACCCCCTTTCCAATTAATTAATAATACTATTTATTATCTGTGTGTGTGTGTGTGTATATATATATATATATATATATATATATATATTGTTATTATTTTTATTTACTATTTTTAAATCACATACTCCTGAACACAAGTAATTAAACATACAGTGGTGCTTGAAAGTTTGTGAACCCTTTAGAATTTTCTATATTTCTGAATAAACATGACCTAAAACATCATCAGATTTTCACACAAGTCCTAAAAGTAGATAAAGAGAACCCAGTTAAACAAATGAGACAAAAATATTATACTTGGTCATTTATTTATTGAGGAAAATGATCCAATATTACACATCTGTGAGTGGCAAAAGTATGTGAACCTCTAGGATTAGCAGTTCATTTGAAGGTGAAATTAGAGTCAGGTGTTTTCAATCAATTGGACGACAATCAAGTGTGAGTGGGCACCCTGTTTTATTTAAAGAAGATCAAAGTCTGCTCTTCACAACACATGTTTGTGGAAGTGTATCATGGCATGAACAAAGGAGATTTCTGAGGACCTCAGAAAAAGCGTTGTTGATACTCATCAGGCTGGAAAAGGTCGCCAGGAGTGGTCGACCAACAAAGATCACTCCAAGAGCAAGGCGTGTAATAGTCGGGGAGGTCACAAAGGACTCCAGGGTAACTTCTAAGCAACTGAAGGCCTCTCTCACATTGGCTAATATTAAAGTTCATGAGTCCACCATCAGGAGAACACTGAACAACAATGATGTGCATGGCAGGGTTCCAAGGAGAAAGCCACTGCTCTTCAAAAAGAACACTGCTGCTCGTCTGCAGTTTGCTAAAGATCACGTGGACAAGCCAGAAGGCTATTGGAAAAATGTTTTGTCAACGGATGAGACCAAAATAGAACATTTTGGTTTAAATGAGAAGCGTTATGTTTGGAGAAAGGAAAACACTGCATTCCAGCATAAGAACCTTATCCCATCTGTGAAACATGGTGGTGGTAGTATCATGCTTTGGGCCTGTTTAGCTGCATCTGGGCCAGGACGGCTTGCTATCATTGATGGAACAATGAATTCTGAATTATACCAGCAAATTCTAAAGGAAAATGTCAGGACATCTGTCCATGAACTGAATCTCAAGAGAAGGTGGGTCATGCAGCAAGACAACGACCCTAAGCACACAAGTCGTTCTACCAAAGAATGGTTAAAGAAGAATAAAGTTAATGTTTTGGAATGGCCAAGTCAAAGTCCTGACCTTAATCCAATTGAAATGTTGTGGAAGGACCTGAAGTGAGCAGTTCATGTGAGGAAACCCACCAATATCCCAGAGTTGAAGCTGTTCTGTATGGAGGAACGGGCTAAAATTCCTCCAAGCCGGTGTGCAGGACTGATCAACAGTTACCAGAAACGTTTAGCTGCAGTTATTGCTGCACAAGGGGGTCACACCAGATACTGAAAGTAAAGGTTCACATACTTTTGCCATTCACAGATATGTAATATTGGATCATTTTCCTCAATAAATAAATGACCAAATATAATATTTTTGTCTCATTTGTTTAACTGGGTTCTCTTTATCTACTTTTAGGACTTGTGTGAAAATCTGATGATGTTTTAGGTCATATTTATGCAGAAATATAGAAAATTCTAAAGGGTTCACAAACTTTCAAGCACCACTGTATTTGCCTGTACCAACAAAATAGAAAATAAACAAAGTAAATAAAAATATGTGCAAAAACCCCTAGTGCTCGTCCCACCCTTCTTCCTCCCTGTACCTAGTGAATATTATGTGTTTGTACCGCTGTTTGAATTATACTCATGCTTGGCCATTGCTTCAGCCCCCCCCGACAGTCTGTTCCACAATTTCACTCCACATACTGAGATGCAATGTGTTTTTAAGGTTGTGCGAGCAAAAAGATGTTTAAAGTTCATTTCCCCCCTCAAATTATATCCCCCCTCTTTCTGAAAAAAAAAAGGTTTTTTTGAATGCTGACTGGAAGTAGGTTGTTTATTGTTCTATACATGATTTGTGCTGTTTGAAAATGAACCAGATCTGTGAGTTTTAGTATTTTTGATTTTAAGAATAAAGGATTAGTATGTTCTCTATAACCAGTGTTATGAATTGTCCTTATGGCTCTTTTCTGCAGTATAGTCAGTGGTTGTAATGTACATTTATAAGTATTGCCCCAAATCTCTACACAGTAATTTAAGTATGGTAATATTAGTGAGCAATAAAGAAAGTGGAGTGATTTGTGGTCCAGAAAGTGTTTTGCTTTACTCAGTACTGAAATGCTCCGTGACAGCTTAGTTTGTACATGTTTTATGTGGGATTTTCATGTTATTTTATCATCCACAATTACACCAAGAAATTTATTTTCATGTACCCTTACAATATCAACCCCATCTACATGTATTAGTGCTTGAGTATTCCTTTTACAATTCCCAAATAACATGAATTTAGTTTTATTAAGATTTAAAGATAATTTGTTCCTGTCGAACCACTTCTTTAATTTAGACAGTTCTGCAGTGATCATCCCCAGAAGATCCTGTAAATTCCCCCCTGAACAAAAAATTTGTGTCATCTGCAAATAAAACTAATTTTAATAACTTGGAAACTTTGCAGATATCATTTATGTAGAGAATGAACAATTTTGGACACAATACTGACCCCTGGGGGACACCACAAGCAATGTCCAAGCATGAGGAAGTGTAATCTCCCAACTTCACAAACTGTCTCCTGTCCCTTAAATAACTTTTCACCCAGTGCAAAACTATCCCCCTGATCCCATACCGTTCCAGTTTATTGATTAATATGTCATGATTGATTGTGTCGAAAGCTTTCTTGAGGTCGATGAATATTCCAGTTGCGTACTGTTTGTGATCTATAGCGTTAGTGATTTCCTCAACTGATTCCATTAATGGCAGTGATGTTGAACTGTTTGATCTAAATTAGTATTGATTGTTAGAGAGTAATTTATGCTTATCCAGGAATTTGTCTAATCTGTTGTTGTATATTTTTTCTAGAATTTTTGAGAATTGTCGTAATAAAGAAACAGGCCTGTAGTTTGTGAAGAGGTGTCTATCCCCAGTTTTATACAGCGGCACAACTTTAGCTATTTTCATTTTGTTTGGAAATTTGCCGGTTTGGAATGATAAGTTACAGATGAAAGTTAATGGTTTTGAAATTCCCACAGTGACCCTTTTCACAATTTTCATATCAATGTTATCACAATCAGTAGATGTTTTATGTTTACAGTTTATATATATATATATATATATATATATATATATATATATATATATATATATATATATATATATAAGGGAGAACATTGCCAGCTTGGCATTGTGGATAACATTTGAAATAATCATGATTGAATGATCAGGAGTAACAATGAAATGAGCAGGCACAGAGAAAACATTTATTTAATTATTTAGCTTATTATTTGCTCATTCTTGTGTGAACATTTGTTCATGAAATTAAAGAACACACTTGGAATAAAAAATGTTCTTGTACAAAAATGTAAAATAGTTTCAATTATTAATTCCCACATTAGGGCGGCACAGTGGTGTAGTGGTTAGCGCTGTCACCTTACAGCAAGAAGGTCCTGGGTTCGAGCCCCGGGGCCGGCGAGGGCCTTTCTGTGTGGAGTTTGCATGTTCTCCCCGTGTCCGCGTGGGTTTCCTCCGGGTGCTCCGGTTTCCCCCACAGTCCAAAGACATGCAGGTTAGGTTAACTGGTGACTCTAAATTGACCGTAGGTGTGAATGTGAGTGTGAATGGTTGTCTGTGTCTATGTGTCAGCCCTGTGATGACCTGGCGACTTGTCCAGGGTGTACCCCGCCTTTCGCCCGTAGTCAGCTGGGATAGGCTCCAGCTTGCCTGCGACCCTGTAGAAGGATAAAGCGGCTAGAGATAATGAGATGAGATGAATTCCCACATTATAGATGTGGGAATTCATGATGCTTAATGATAATACAATATGTTAAAATATTTTAAGCACTTTATATTTCATTGGTGTTTGGTTAAAAATGAATGCCATGTGACCTCATCAACTGGATTTAGCAGCTACTAATGCCTTTAGCAGCTACAATATGAGTGCCTTTAGCAACTACTAATGCCCATATCAAGGACGCGCATTGCAAAGACACTCTTAGCAAAATTAAGAGACCTTCTTATGAATGAGTTTGGGAAAGCCATGTTCAGAGAAAACGTTCGTTGCTTAAACATGTCTTTAAACTAGCTCTTTAGCCCTAAAGTGCAACATTATTGACAAACCTACCCCTGCCTATCAGCCCCAGATGTGGCTCTTCCCCAAACTATTGCCACAAAGTTGCAAACATTGTATAATATGTGTTTGTATGCTGTAGTATTAAGATGTTCCTTTACAAGAACTAACAGGACCCAAACCTGTTCCAGTATGACAGTGACCTTGTGCACAAAGCAAGGTTCATGAAGACATAGGGCCCGTTTACACGAGGACGCTGTCGGGTAAAAACGACTAAATATTTTATCAGAAGTGCTTTTCGTTTACACGAGGACGGCGTTTCCGAGGCTGAAAAACGGATAAAATTGAAAACGCCTTCCAAAGTGGATAAGTTTAAAAACGGCCCCCGTTGCGTATCCGTCTAAACTACCCAATACGCGAAACTCCGCTCGGATCTGCTCACGTCGGGTACGCGTTTACGTCATACATGTGTCATATACTGTACATGCCAGCCCGGGAAGTAAGAAAGTAAGTAAAAAAGTAAGAGCATGTCTGATTACATCGATCTAATGGACCTTCAAGCTGTTCTGTGTTTTAATGCAGTAGATGTGTTTTCCTGCTCACCCGCCCAGCTGGAGCTCCTCAGTTTGGTGTCCCCAAGTTACACGCACGCGCGCACACACGTGTGTGTGCACGCGCGCGCCGCCTATTCAAGCCGCTCGTGAAACCATAAACCCGAGACTGAAAACAAAACTAGCAGCCGAACGGGTTTATTTTGCTGAGATGGACACTGCCTTTTCTCTTCTTCACCGAAATAAGAGTGAGTGTTACTTAATAAAGGCAGATTAAAAGAGTTTCGGTTTGCTCCTGCTCCTCCCTCGAGCACTACAGTACCTCAGCCGGACCGGTGTTCTGTAAAGTTATCCTAGCAAGTTCTCATACAGACCGTTTTATTATTCAAAACAAGTTATTACAAATTATTTGACTTGGCCAAAGACTCGACCAATACGCACAAAACATAAAAATCGGCAAATGCGTGAAATTCTCACCGATTTTCTATCAGCCCAGCTGATCGATGGGACAAAACTACTGTTGAATTTTCCTACCCTCCTGGATTTCGCGCATGCGTAGTAGGCTTGGTAGGATAACTTGACAGAACAGCGGCGCAGATGTGCAGATCAGACAAGACGGAAGACGTTGCGCATGCGTGCAGACATAACGGAGACATTTATGCGTCACCGTATAGACGCAGATTTCCTCCTTGAAAACGGTCGTGTAGACGCGGAAAAAAGTGAGAACGAAAACGGACTTTTGCGTTTTTGTTTTATACCGTCCCCGTGTAAAGTGGGCCATAGTCTCCCAAGATTGATGTAGAAGAACTCAAGTGTCTTGCACAGAGCCCTGACCTCAACCCCACTGAACACCTTTGATATGAACTTGAACACTGACTGCACCCTGGCCTCTTCATTCAACATCAGTGCCTGACCTCATTAATGCTCTGGTAGCTGAACGGATACATATCCCCACAGCCATGCTGCAAAATAAATAAATAAATAAATATATTTGTGTGTGTGTGTGATGTTCAGGTGTCCACATACATTTAGCCATACATTGTTATACTGTAAATGAATTGTACACATTTGCATTATTGAGATCACCATTTATTACTGAATAAACAATTTTTTCATTATCAAAAACTGACAGGTGAAATTACATTCTTCTGTCTGCATTTCATACCATGAAGTATAAAAACAAACAAACAAACAAACAAACAAACAAACAAAAAAGCCCTGAATGTTTTTCAGACATTACATTTCACTGCATGCCATGAGGGAAGCTAGGAAATACTTATCAAGGCAGCAATTCTTGAGAATAATGCCCTTTAAAAATGCATGGGGTGTTCTTGGCTGTGCAATGCTAATAAGCCGAGCTTGAAATATTAGATGGCCTCCAGTTTCTTCAGAGAACACACAAAAAATTTAATTGTTACTATCAACTGATGTGGAAAGAATGCATGTAAAACACATACACCAATTAGTCTGATTTGATAAACTATTTCTGCCTAATGCTCCCTGAATAGTTTCACATGAACTCCGGAGGGGATAAATGCATATATTTGTTGCTGCTTCACAGCAAAAACATTTTAATTTCAAAATGGGATTAATCATTTTAAACACTTTGCACACCCAAAATTAAAGGTTCAGTTTTCTCATTAGTTGCATTTTGGGTGTAAATATTAATAGGCTCCAGTGTTGCATTTTCCTCATCCTGATGAATCATGGATCAGAATGATTTTTCTCTTCACTATTGAAAGCGGCAGAGAACAGTTTTAGACAAATGTGTTCCGTTTTGAGCCACAGAGAAGACAGTGCAAACATAATTTATGTAAGAAAATAAACATGATGGGGCATGGTGTTATTGGAAAATAATCAATGATGCAGTTGCATGATGCAAGGTAGAGTTACTGGTACAACCCTGAAGCAGATTATGTGAAATAGCATCATGCAACAAAGTGTTTTATTCCTCTTATACAACAGCAATTCACCAGTGCTATTTTTGTATTTATTAAAGAACAGAGGTGGGACATAATGAAGTATTAATACTCCATTACTGTACTTAAGTAGAGTTTTTTGCCTTGTCGAAGACTCCGGTCATGTGCAATGTGCACACGTAGACAGTTAAGTATCTAATCCAATCATTTCATTCAGACCAAAATAAATAATTGGGCATGCTTTTTTCAGCCTTGTAACTACCACATATAATGGATTTTTTTCTTTTTGTCAGAGCATTTGATTGATTCATTGCTGTCGGGCTGTAAAGATAATTTCAAGCAATACAATAAAAAAAATGCTTCCAAAAATAAATTCCTTACGCTGCCTTTAATGGCCCAACAAATGCTTTCACACATTCCTGGGTTAGTCAAAATTACAGAGAGAAAACCAACTGCTGTCAGCAGTAAACTTATTCTACCACATGATGGCTCCATCGAATCACGGTAGAGAAATAGATAAAAGTCATAATGTTCTTGAACGTTGATATTGTTATGCCTTTTAATTACGCCATTCCATTCATATTCATGCTGGTCACCACAAGAGCTCAGGTGTTGCATTCTGGAAAAAAAAAGTCTCACAAATAAAGTCACAGAGCTTAGTTATACACTTCAAGGATTTTTCAAGGATTCTTTGTATAGTGAAGGACTCTTAGCTTCCTGCAGGGATTCTACTTGTAACTCGTTCTGACAAGGAAACACTCTCTTGTTGGATTCTACAAAGAGCCTCTAAGTGTTTTCAGATGGACAACTGAAAAAGTAGTAGCCTTTTAATACTCAGAAAGCACCTGCCCATTTCAGTGTTTCTAGAAGTGGGATTAGTCCTGGGATGTTCTAAGTGGACATGTTGTTGTGAACAAGGGAATGTTACAGCTAATTCTGACAATGAGTCTCGAAATTTCTTTATGTTTGAGGAATAACACCCACAAAAACATGCAAGTTGATTTACTAACAGGGTCTACTGAGATTTGCAACATGGATCAGTTGAGTGACTAAATGATGAAGACGTATTTAATTTACCTCAGGTGATAAAACTAGAAAGACTGATTATTTTGCAATTATGTCCACAAAAATGATTACGTTTCCTTTCAAAAGTATCATCCCTTGAGGAAAGTAGTTTTCTCATCAATAGATTTAGTCACAAATGTAGGGCAAATGTTTGCTTTTTTATAGCTTGTCAGCTATAAATGGGTGGGACGTCTGTATAGCCAGTCAGTGTGCTGTGCTACTGTCACCCTAGTTGAACTTTGAGTAGAGATTCTTTAAAAATTTGATTTATGGTGCTGTTGAAGAAACATTTAAAGATACATTCACTACAAGTGGCGGCACGGTGGTGTAGTGGTTAGCACTGTCGCCTCACAGCAAGAAGGTCCAGGTTCAAGCCCCGTGGCTGGCGAGGGCCTTTCTGTGCGGAGTTTGCATGTTCTCCCCATGTCTGCGTGGGTTTCCTCCGGGTGCTCCGGTTTCCCCCACAGTCCAAAGACGTGTAGGTTAGGTTAACTGGTGACTCTAAATTGACCGTGAGTGTGAATGGTTGTCTGTGTCTATGTGTCAGCCCTGTGATGACCTGGCGACTTGTCCAGGGTGTACCCTGCCTTTCGCCCATAGTCAGCTGGGATAGGCTCCAGCTTGCCTGCGACCCGGTAGAACAGGATAAAGCGGCTAGAGATAATGAGATGAGATGAGAGATTTAGTCGCAAATGTTTGCTTTTTTTATAGCTTGTCAGCTATAAATGGGTGGGACATCTGTATAGCCAGTCAGTGTGCCGCTCTACTGTCACCCTAGTTGAACTTTGAGTAGAGATTCTTTAAAAATCTGATTTATGGTGCTGTGGAAGAAACACTTAAAGATACATTCAATACAAGTGGCGGCACGGTGGTGTAGTGGTTAGCACTGTTGCCTCACAGCAAGAAGGTCTGGGTTTGAGCCCTGTGGCTGGCGAGGGCCTTTCTGTGCAGAGTTTGCATGTTCTCCCCATGTCCGCGTGGGTTTCCTCCGGGTGCTCCGGTTTCCCCCACAGTCCAAAGACATGCAGGTTAGGTTAACTGGTGACTCTAAATTGAGCGTAGGTGTGAACGTGAGTGTGAATGGTTGTCTGTATCTATGTGTCAGCCCTGTGATGACCTGGCGACTTGTCCAGGGTGTACCCCACCTTTTGCCCATAGTCAGCTGGGATAGGCTCCAGCTTGCCTGCGCCCCTGTAGAACAGGATAAAACGGATAGAAATAATGAAATGAGATGAGATGAGATTCAATACAAATGCCAGCAAAACATCCTAGTCTGCTCTAATTTTGCAGTCTTTGTTGCAGTACTTGTTTGAACATTGTTTGAACAGAAATAGTGAGTCATTCCTGTTTTGTACATTGTAATTTTTGAGAGTGAAAAACTCAATCTCACAGTTGTCTATTGGATGTTAAGAAATATTCCAGTACATGTCATGATTAACATTAAGATGTAGCCTTTTTTTTGCAGGGTAAACAATACAAATCAATTTTAACTTTGAAATTACAGAGCTACTGTTTTCAAGAGCTTGCAGACCTGATTTCAAGGGCTTATATAATGATGATCGTTATATTCTCATCTTTGGAACGGTTATCAAAGGAAATGTCATAATCTGAGAGCCCAGATAAGTGTCATGGATTTGGGAAATCTTTTCCAGGATATCCCAATTGCCTGCATAATCTTATAATGTTATAAATTTCATTCTGGATAAGAAATTTCAGGAATACTCTAGCAGAGAGCTAAAAACAGCAAAGTTTTTGTATTCAGAGTGCTTTTTTCAAAGTCTATATCTGATCCCTTGCATCCCTTGCCAAAGAGAGTCCATTCACTGAAATGCTAGCTAATTGTCATATGAAGTACCCTTTTATAACAGGTTATGATACAAGCCCGATTCCAAAAAAGTTGGGGCACTGTGTAAAATGTAACTAGAAACAGAATGCAATGATTTGCAAATCCTTTTCGACCTATATTCAATTGAATACAATACAAAGACAACATATTTAATGTTCAAACTGCTAAACTTTATTGTTTTTGTTTTGGTTTTTTTTTGCAAATATACACCCATTCTTAATTTGATGCCTGTAACATGTTCCAGAAAAGTTGGGACGGGGCAACAAAAGACAGGAAAGTTGTGGAATGTTTGAAAAACACCTGTATGGAAAATTCTGCAGGTAAACAGGTTACATTACATTACATTTAGCAGACATTCTTATCCAGAGCGAAGTCCAACAAGTGCAAAAGTCATATACACAAAGTGCTGAACTTCTAGACAAGAAAGTTCTAGTGCCAAGTGAACAAGTGACAATGATACTTAGTGTAATATTCTGTTAAAATATCAATACTCAAACAGCCAAGGAAACAAACCAACCATACAAAGTACAACTTAAACAGAGAACTCAAACAGCTAACCCCAGGCTGGACAGTACAGCCTGGGTTAGTCTAGATTGAAACACAGTTACACAGTGGGTAGGGAGGCAGGGGAGAGGTGCAGCCTGAAGAGGGGAGTCTTCCGTCTGCGCTTGAAGGTGGTCAGGGAGTTGGCAGTTCTGACCTCAATAGGAAGGTCATTCCACTAACGGGGAACCAGGACAGACAGCAGTCTTGAGCAGGCTGGGCAGGAGTGGAGAGGAGGAGGGGCTAGGCGACCAGTAGTTGTGGAGTGTAGGGATCTGGCTGGCATGTAGGGATGGATCAGACTCTGGTGATATGCTGGCCCTGACCCCTTGGCAGCTGGGTAAGCTAGCACCAATGTCTTAAATTTGATATGAGCTGTGATAGATAGCCAGTGTAGGTCAGCAAGCAGAGGGGTGACATGGGAGGAATGAGGGAGGTTGTAGACTCGGCGAGCTACAGCATTCTGGATGAGCTGCAGGGGTCTGATGGCAGAAGCTGGAAAGCCAGTAAGGAGGGAGTTGCCTTAGTCTAAGCAGGAGAGGATCAGTACTTGAACCAGGAGCTGAGTAGAGAAGGTGGTGATAAAAGGGTGGATCTTTTAGATGTCGTAAAGGAGAAATCGACACGTCTGAGTCAGTGCAATGATGTTCACTGAGGAGGAGAGTTTGTGATTGAACATGACCCCTAGGTTCTTTGCACTGGGTGAAGGTGACCTAGAGATGTCCTCCAGGGAGATGACAATGTCCAGGGGTGGAGAGGATAGAGCAGGAATGTAGATTACCTCCGTCTTGCCTGGGTTGAGCTTCAAGTGATGGTTGTCCATCCAGCTCTGGATGTCACGCAGGCAAACAGAGATGCGAGCGGAGATCTGTCAGAAGGAGAAAAACAGAGAAACAGTTGGGTGTCATCAGCATAGCAGTGGTAGGATAGACCATGAGCAGAGATAATCAGGCTGAGAGACTGGGTATAGAGGGAGAAGAGAAGTGGACCAAGGACTGTACCTGCTGGGACACCAGTGGTAAGTGGGCGTGGTGCTGATACAGTACAAGACCAGGTAACCTGGAAGGTTCATTGGTAATTGGAAAGGCTAAGCCATTCACAAGCAAGAATGGGGAGAGGTTGAAATCATTGCATTCTGTTTTTATTTACATTTTACACAGAGTCCCATGTCCCACTTTTTTTTTGGAATTGGGGTTGTAATAAGGGTGACATTTTGAATATGTGCTGGAGTAATAAGTCTTTACCAAAATCTGGTAATCATTATTTAGTGATGAAAATATGTGAAGCAGCCTGATTTTTTTCTTCAATAAATATGCCACTCTTGTCATCAAATTACTCATGAAATACTTTTCTACTTTATTTTACCGAAGTTTTAAAGACTTAATACACAGCCAGTTTCAGTTCAGTTGCAAGATAATAACTTTCATTCCATTCCAGTTTGTCATCATTCTTTTGATCATTCATTGTTTTGTTCAGTCATCTTCAGTAACTACTTTATCCTGGTTAGGGTTGTGTTGGCCTATGCCAAGGACATTCAGTAATAGGTAGGAACACACCCTAGAATGCCAGTTCATTGCAACACACCCACACCCCTAAAAGCAAATTAATTGGCATGTTAATTTGTTTGGAATGACAATTAAAGCCATCTGAAGACAAGAATGGAAATAATTAGTGCATTTAAATCAATTAATCTTGTTTTGACTTACAAGCTGAAAATACAATTCAGTTAAAAATCAGTAGAGGGAACTCCATCCATCCATTATCTGTAGCCGCTTATCCTGTACAGGGTCGCAGGCAAGCTGGAGCCTATCCCAGCTGACTATGGGTGAGAGGCAGGGTACACCCTGGACAAGTCGCAAGGTCATTGCAGGGCTGACATATAGAGACAAACAACCATTCACACCTATGGTCAATTTGGAGCTACCAATTAGCCTAACCTGCATGTCTTTGGACCGTGGGGGAAACTGGATCATGCAGAGGAAACCCACGCAGACATGGGGAGAACATGCAAAATCCACACAGAAAGGCCCTCGTCAGCCACTGGGCTTGAACCCAGGACCTTCTTGCTGTGAGGCGATAGCGCTAACCACTACACCACCATGCTGCCCCAGTAGAGGGAACTCTACTAATCTAATTCAAAATAGCTAATTTGTTATTTTTGTAATACAGTTGAACAGAATAGAAAGAATAAAGCATACAATATTAATGTTCAGTGTATTAAATGTTCCTCAACTCTACCAAGTTGAGTACAGCATCCTATGAAGAATCCATACCACCACTTTCTAAATCCTTGTCACGTTCACGCGCATTGGTGCTCTGAGCACGCAGTGCATGCCGCCGATTATGACATGTGCTGCGCCATTAGGACTAATTACCATGCACCTGTTCTGGATTAGAATGCAATCACAGCGTGCACTTATCTGTATGCATACACTCTCTGTATGCACAGACTTTGCGAAATATAGATGCTCTATGCAGTGCTTCACGTTACCAGGTCTTGTACTTTGTATTGCATTCCTGGTTTTTGACTCACGTTTGTTGTTTTTCAATATTGCCCTTCACCTTATCTCTGATACTCTGTTTATGCCTCACTTGACTGGTGCCCATTTCATGACCCTGCCTTTGTCTTACATTTTTGTACTATTTGCCTGCCTGTTTTTAAATAAACACTCTTCCTGCATTTACTGTACATCCCTCCATTCACCTTTACATGACAATCCTCCACAAGTACACAAATTATTTAGCTCTAACTCCGTAGGAAAGACACTGACTTATATATTTACTTCATGTAGTCAAATAGTATTTTAGGAGTGAGAATTTGAATTGCCAGATAAAGTAAATATTCCATAATTTGCGAAGTAATTCTGATGCTTTTGAATGGTAGGCATATAAAAGGCATATTAACATTGTTTTTTGGTGAACAAAAAGGAGCCACATATGCAATATCTGTACAAGAAAAAGTGTAACATTTGACAAGCTATTCAAACATAAAAAAATTGCTCATATTTCCTTTAATATGAAACTTCAGATCAATTTTAGTCATCATTCTATTTCTGTAGAAGTTGCATAAGAACATTCAAAACGCCTCCAAACTCCTGAACTTTTCACTCCACTGATAGTTTCAAAAAAGGGAAAAAAATCAGGAAAACAAATGAGCAAGTGTTAACAAATGTTAGGGTGCAATATTGTAAAATATATGAATCAGATTGCATCTATGAAAAGTCTCATCTTTCCTCAGGGCCACATCATCCTGCATCGATAAACAGAACGAGTGAAAAAATATACATTTGAAGCAAATAGAAGTAGGGTCTCATTAGGACCTACACAATAATGCCATTTCTATTTGTAATCCATCCTTGACTTTCTTTCATAACTTAGAAGTGTGTATCACAAGTAGTCACTTGCAGCACAAGCAGCCACTGACAAAAGAAATATGCAAATGTTACAAAATTCCCATATCCATTTAAACACTGAGTAGGGAAAATTACCCTATCCTACAACTGCAAACATAATGACTCAGGCCAAGTTCAAAAGTGAAAGATGAAAACTAAATATCATGAATAGTCCACATGTGGTTTGCAAACTGTAGTAATATCTCCTGTATTGTTTCAAATTGCCTAGTAAAATAGTGGACATGAGTCAGATGATGAAAACCTAATCCATTGATATTCCTTCTCATCATGGACATTCAAGAAAAGACACTGTAGTATTTGACCAGGTGGGTGGAGCACAGAAGCACGGCAGGCCAGAACTGAGTTCTCAACAAACTCTTTATTTTTTAGCTTTTCAGCCTTTCTCCAATTCCCAGCCACGCACACACACACACACACACACACACACACACACACACACACACACACACACACAAGTGTTCTGGTTGGGGAGAGAGCTCCCTTTCTCTGCTCTCCTCTCCTTTTAAAGGGCGCGGTCACTGGGGAAGACACACAAACATAGGTTAATTCCCATCAGGTGCAATGATTCGACCACTTACCTTCCCTGACTCCGCCCTCTATTCACAGACCGACGCTTGGCCAGGCCCCCGCTGCCACATACCCCCACCGCCCGACTCAGGCCAGGGAGCCGTCCGGCCTGTAGCCAACTCCCCCCTGTTGACGGGAGAGGAAATCCGCCACGACCATCTGCGCCCCCGGCCTGTGGACCACCTTGAACTTAAACGGCTGGAGTGCCAGATACTAATGGGTGATCTGCGTGTTGGCATCCTTCATGCAGTGGAGCCACTGCAGGGGCGTGTGGTCCAAACAGAGGGTGAAAGGGTGCCCCAGAAGGTAGTAACGGAGGGCAAGGACCGCCCATTTGATGGTGAGGCACTCCTTTTCAATTGTGCTGTACCTGCCCTCGTGGACCAACAGCTTCCGGCTGATGTACAGCACTGGGTGGTCTTCTCCCCCCCCCCTCCTGGGACAGAACAGCCCCCAGCCCTCTGTCCGACGCGTCCGTCTGCAAAATAAAGGGGAGAGAAAAGTCAGGGGAGTGGAACAGTGGCCCCCCACACAGTGCAGCCTTTATCTCCGAGAAAGCCCGCTGGCATTGCTCCATCTACTGGACCGGATCTGGTGCTCCCTTTTTAGTGAGATCAGTCAACGGGCTGGTGACGTCCTAATAATTAGGTATAAACCTACGATAGTAGCCAGCCAGCCCCAGGAACTGTCTCACCCCCTTTTTGGTCTTGGGCCTCAGGCAGGCTGCAATTGCTGCTGTCTTATTAATTTGGGGATGCACCTGCCCATTACCCAAGTGGAAACCCAGATACCGGACTTCCACCCGCCCAATCGCACACTTCTTCGGGTTGGCTGTGAGACCCGCTCGCCTCAGCGACCTAAGGATGGCCCTTAGGTGTTCCACGTGCCGTGGCCAGTCATTACTATAAATAATAATATTGTCCAAGTAGGTGGCCGCATAGGTGGCATGGGGGTGGAGGACCCTATCCATAAGCTGCTGGAACGTAGCGGGCGCCCCAAACAGCCCAAAAGGAAGTGTGATGAACTGGTGTAAGCCAAACGGTGTGGAAAAGGCCGTTTTCTCTTGGGATAGTGGAGTCAAGGGGATCTGCCAATATCCCTTTGTCAAATCCAGTGTCGAATAAAAACGAGCTGTGCCTAGTCGATCGAGCAACTCGTCAATACGAGGCATTGGGTATGCATCAAACTTAGACACCGCATTGACTTTCCTATAGTCCACGCAGAACTGGACCGAACCGTCGGCCTTGGGTACCAAGACCACCGGGCTGCTCCAGTCACTGTGGGACTCCTCGACGATGCCCATTTCGAGCATGGCCTCGAGCTCTTCCCGAACCACTTTTTTTTGTGTTCAGGCAGTCTGTAAGGGTAGCTGCGCACTACTACCCCCAGGGGCGTCTCATTGTGGTGTTCTATGAGGTGGGTGTGGCCAGGCAGCGGTGAGAACATGTCAGAAAATTCTGTTTGCAACTGGTCAACCTCCGTGTGCTGGGTCAGGGAAAGGTGGTCTCCACAGGGGACCGGAGAGGTGGGCGATGTCAATTTCCTTTTTTGAATCTCCGGCCCCAGCTCCGCCTTCTCCGGAACCACCGACACCAATGCCATGGGGACCTCCTCGTTCCAAAGTTTTAGTAGGTTGAGGTGCTATATCTGTAACGCCCCACCCCTGTCCATTCGCCTCACCTCATAGTCGACGTCCCTGACTCGCTGTGTGACCTCAAAGGGTCCTTGCCACCTGGCGATCAATTTAGAGCTCGACGTGGGCAACAACACGAGTACTTTATCTCCTGGTGTGAATTCCCTAAGGTGCGTGCCCCTGTCGTACAGACGGACTTGACATTCTTGGGCCTGCTGCAAATTTTCCAGGGTTAGGTGCATGAGTGTGTGGAGTTTGGCATGCAGGTCAATAATGTATTGAATTTCGTTTTTACTGGTTGAAGGTCCCTCCTCCCAATTTTCCCATAGCACATCCAGAATGCCACGCGGCTTACGCCCGTATAGTAATTCGAATGGGGAGAACCCCGTGGAGGCTTGCGGGACCTCTCGCACTGTGAATAACAGGGGCTTGAGCCATTTATTCCAGTTGCGTGTGTCCTCACTTACGAATTTTCTAATTATGTTTTTGAGGGTGCGATTAAACCATTCGATTAAGCCATCCGTTTGTGGGTGATAAATGCTGGTGCGGATAGGCTTAATTCCCAGTAACTCATACAGTTTGCGCAGTGTACATGACATAAACATAGTGCCTTGATCAGTCAGAATCTCTTTGGGGATTCCGACCCGGGAGATGACGTGGAAGAGTGCTTCAGCAATACTACGTGCTGAGATATTGCAAAGAGGCACTGCTTCTGGATATCGTGTTGCATAGTCCACCAGAACTAAAATAAAGCAATAGCCTCATGTTGACCGATCTAAGGGCCCGACAAGATCCATCCCAATTCTTTCGAACGGGGTCTCGATTAATGGCAGAGGGTGCAAAGGCGCTTTTGGGATGGCCACGGGATTTACTAACTGGCATTCACGGCATGCTGTACACCACCTACGGACATCGCCGTGAATCCCTGGCCATTAGAACCGGGCCATTATTCAGGCTAGTGTCTTGTCCTGCCCCAAGTGTCTGGCCATGGGATTAAAGTGAGCCGCCTGGAATATAAATTCCCGGCGGCTCTTTGGGATTAAAAGCTGGGTTATTTGTTCCTTAGTCTGAGTGTCCTGTGTCACTCGATATAATCTATCCTTAATAATGGCAAAATAGGGGAAGGATGGGGTGGCGTTTGGCTGGAGCATTTGACCATCGATTACGCTCACTTGGTCAAACGCATGCCGCAGAGTCTCGTCTCCTGACTGCTGTAACGGGAAATCTGCGAGGAAATCCCCGAGAGAGGGAGGAGGAGCCTGCTGCTCCTCACTCTGACACGGTGATGACGTAGACGGCTCTGTGACAGCTGTTCCTGCCAATGCCACTCTGGGACCTCCCCCCGCTGAACTATGGCAGGCCCCACTCTTCACTAAGTGCATCATTAATTCCCGAAATCCAGGCCAATCAGTCCCCAAAATTATTGAGAGGGTAAGGCAAGGATTAACCGCCGCCTTTACTCTAAATTTCTCCCCTCGAAATAGAATGTGGACCGACACTAAAGGGTAGTTGTGAACATCCCCGTGCACACACAACACCTTCACCAACTGTGCTCTTCCCAATGCCTCGTCTTGCACCAGGCTTTGGTGGATTGAGGTTTGATTACAGCCGGAGTCCACCAAAGCCTGATACGTATCCCCTTGGATACTCACCGGTATGCGATACGCTCCGGCCCAATCGAGGGCAGTCTCCGGCGCGTTGGGGATCCGGACCACCGCACCCACCTCCATCGCCAAGCACTGATGCTGGAGGTGCCCCCGTTCCCTGCAGTGCCAGCGTACCAGCCCAGGCTCTCTCTCTGCACCAGTGTTCTGGAGATCACTCACCTGAGGGGGGGAAGACACAGACATAGAAGTCGGAAATGGTAGGACACCGCTGGTGCGGCTGGCTGGCTGGGGTGGAGCCAGCCCCTGCTTCCGCGGTGGTTGAATGGGGCGAGGACGAGGAACAGAAGGGAGGAGAGAGAGAGAGAGGAGGGGGAGAAGGGGAGACATGCTGTCCTGCTGTCGGAATGGCCACCATATGGTCCTCCGCCAGCTCGATGGCCTGATCCAGCAATGCCGGGCGATGGCACTGGACCCACTCTGCGGTTCCTTCCGGAAGTCGGGTGACGAATTGCTCCAACGTCACCAGATCGATGATTCCCTTGGCATCGCGGTTGTCGGCCCTCAGCCACCACCGGCAGGCGTCCCAGAGTTGTTGGCCAAACGCAAACTGCCAGCCGACCTCCTCCAGGCACAGCACGCGGAAGCACTGCCACTGCTGCTCTGGGGTGTGACCCACGCGCTGGAGGACAGCCCTGCGGAGGTCCGCGTAGACCAGCCGGCTGTTGGCAGGGAGCTGTAACGCAGCCAGCTGTGCCTTGCCCATTAGCAGGGGGAGGAGGTGCGCTGTTCCACTGGCCAACCCCACACCTCGGCTGCCTGCTCGAAAAGAGTGAGGAAGGCTTCGGGGTCGTCCTGCGGACCCATCTTCATTAAGGTGAGGTGAGGAGGGTCTGCGGCAGTGGTGATCAGGGCCCCCGCTGACATGAGCAGGTGCCGGAATGCCTGGCGATCTTCCTGTTGCGCCAGCACCAGGGCTTCGAAGCGTTGTTCTTGCTCCTTCCGGAGGGCGATCAGCACCTGGTGCTGGCTCTGTTGGGCCGTGGCGAGGGCATGGACCAGGTCCTTGAAGGGGGAGGACTCCATGTGGCCGTTCCCTTCTTCACTTTCTTCACTTTCTTCACCACTGTAGTATTCGACCAGGTGGGTGGAGCACAGAAGCACGGCAAGCCAGAACTGAATTCTCAACAAACTCTTTATTTTTTAGCTTTTCAGCCTGTCTCCAATTCCCAGCCATGCACACACACACACACACACACACACACACACACACACACACACACACACACACACACACACACACAAGTGTTCTGGTTTGGGAGAGAGCTCCCTTTCTCTGCTCTCCTCTCCTTTTAAAGGGCGTGGTCATTGGGGAAGACACACAAACATAGGTTAATTCCCATCAGGTGCAATGATTCCACCACTTACCTTCCCTGACTCCACCCTCCATTAACAGACCAATGCTTGGCCATGCCCCCACTGCCACAGACACCTTCCAAAGGGTATTTTACAATGTCAAGGATGCTTCCTCAGTAGGACAGGTGCTTCCAAGTCAGGTCCTTCAGAGTCTAGGCAAGTGCGCATCATTGAAAAGGTCCCACCTTGTACATTCACATAGGTTTGTGTGCTTTAAGAATGGAGAGGCTACACACATGCATCCTTGAAAATTCTCTGAATGAAGGATTCAGACCTTGGTAGAATTTGAAGGATCCTAGACATCAGAACAGTCCTTTGGTGGGATTTGATGACATGGCATCCTTGAAATGCAGCTGTTAAGGACTCTTCCTTGACATTGAGGAAAAACTCAGAGTTTTTGATAAGCTCCTCTTTGGTCCAAGGGTCTCTGTTAGGGAAAAGATTATAGTGTTTTGGCTACCATCAACAATGTAGTCAAAACATTGTTGAATATTTGAAATGTTCAAATAAAATTTCTAAAAACAGTATTGTAATTTTTACACCAACAGCAATTTTTTGCAAACAGGAGTAAATGGACAACAATTGTAAAAAACAACTTGGTAATAACATGGCTTAATTTTGACAGACTGAAACTTAACGAGAATTTTGGTAACATGTTACAAGGACCTGTGATGATCTGGCAACTTGTCCAGGGTGTACCCTGCCTCTCGCCCATAGTCAGCTGGGATCGGCTCCAGTTTGCCTGCGACCCTGTACAGGATAAGTGGTTACAGATGATGGATAGATGTTACAGGGCTGCATTAAAGGTAGACTGCCTTTCACATTTTTCAAGTTTAGGTCATAAAAAGAATTTTCCCTGACACCCAATTATTTTTGTGTAGTGGACCGAAAGCCACTGAATTCGAATCACAGACTTCCAATTTTATTAGTTTTTTAAAAAATAGAACAATTAATGAATTTAGGGCCATGTGGTCCTAAATTCTCTACTATTTTTTCTTGCTTCACCGTGATCCAATTCAAGATACTACGTCATGCATCACATGGTGGGCTTTACCCGTTCATGCAAGACATTGTGGGATACAAATTTGAAACAGGAGAGGAAAATGGAGGATGCAAATAAAATGTGAAAGACTGACTACAGTAATGGAAATCAAGAAGAAAAGACATTATGTTGTGAAGGAAAGGAAATGCAGGACCAAACTAATAAATATCGGTGGTCAGCAAGCACCTCGGTGTGATCAGCTGTTCGTTTAGCGACAGAATGATGTAACTGTCAGTGCACGGTCAAGGTAAACCTGTAGATGGCAGTAATGCAACACTGGATGCCAGCTGCCGTGAAACCCAAAACAAGAAGGAAAAGAAGAAGGAAGAAGAAGAAGAGGCATGTAAACCTGCACATGCACACACTGGACCTCCTCTATCTGCTTGACTGCCAGAAGCAAGCAATTTCATGCACATAATCTGCTAGGGAATGCCCACAAATTAAATAGCAGCCACAGAATGGCCTGGTTTTTTTTAGATATTGCAGAAATAAACATACCGTACATCACAGTGACCAAATTTCAGCGGAAACTAAATTTCACCGATTTTATGAAATCAAAAGGCCGTATAGCTTTAATAAACATTAAGCATTGCTAAACAGGAATTACTATTGATTGGGCTTTAGTCTCCTTGCTAGCACACCTGCCACCCATGCCAGAGGTTGTGATTTCAAGTCCGGTGCGGGACTGTGTTTGTCCACACAACACAGGTTACATCCGCAAACATTTATTTCAGATCAACATACTCGATCAACCTTGTGACAGACAGAGGTGGACAAAGAACCCAACTTCATTACTTAAGTCAAAGTACAGATCCCACTGGTCAAAGACAAGTGAAAGTTGTACAGTCAAATTTTTACTTAAGTTAAAGTACTGAAGTATTTGCTTTTTAAAATACTTAAGTATTAAAAGTATATTTTCTGGTCAACACATTGTATTATTGCCACAACGCTTACAAAACCTAATGCCTCTGAAGCAACCGACTGGATTTACTGACGAGCTTGTAGAACCTGTAGAATAAACACCTGGTAGAATGTTACAAAATGAAAAACAACTGAATTGAAAAAGAGTCATTGTCATTTTCTTTCTTTCTTTTTTTTTAAAATTGTAATACTCCTCTCCACCCCCACGAAGCAGCATGGTAGTGTTCCAACACAGTTCTGGCAGTGTGTGCACACATGTATGTGAATATATGTATGTTAATCAGGAAGACAGTGGAATAGCTGTAAATGCAGCTTGCTCAGAAAATAAAAATAACAACCCAACCTGCTTAAAACCCAGGTCCACACCTCGAGCTTAATAACTGCCCAACAGCAACACTGCTTTAAGCAAGACAAAAAATGCAAGACCATCATCTGACATCAAAACAAAAAATTCCAACAATTTGTTGTGACTGACTAGTACAATACTGTCCATCTCACAGGTCTTGTGTGTGTGTGTGTGTGTGTGTACGTACACACACACGTAAATGTATGCATTCATGCACATATGAATCTGCCTGTGGAATCATGGTGGTTTAACATTAAACTAGCTAATCAGTGAAGTTCTACTTAACATGCTAGCAAATTCTTTTCAAACTCAAAATCATATTGGATAGCTAACGTTACTAGAAAAGAAAGATTTCTACATTTTTTTTTAATTTAGCAAGATTATGCTAAAACATTTCTCAAAGGACTTTAGATAAGTTAATGTTATTCATGTTAGTGTAACTCCATTTTTACATGCTAACTAACAGTGTCCAAGTTAACTAGCTATATGTTAACATTAGCCATGGACAAGGTGATGGCAACTTGGCAGGAAAATCCATAGAAAGTCATTTGACTAACCAGAATGCATAGCTATTGCAATGTTATCGCTAGCTCTAAAAGCACAGACAACTTCATTGCAAGCTTTATCTTGGAATAAAATGTTTACATAATTCAATATGCTTCTGCAGGTTGGACAGCAAGTTTTTGTAGGCTGTGACGTAGTTTGTTTTAGGCAAACAAAGCAAACATTTAAAACGAAATGACTCTTTATTCCTTTCAGAAAACTGAAACATGGCTTCTAGGTATGGCCGTGGATGCGTGCATTCCCCAGAAGAACCGCCTCCTTCCATTCTGCCATCAACTGATCGTGTTCAAATAATGCTGCTGAGAAATCACTGAACTTGAGTTTATACAGTCTATGGACATGACATGACCCTAGTGATTACTGATAGGCTGTCTCAGGGTCACCTGTGAAAAAAACAATCAAATTTTAGAAAATAAAATAAAATAAAAAAAACCATCCACTTTCAAAGCTGCTTCATAGTAATGAGTAACAGGTACCTTGATAGAAATGCAGTGGAGTAAAAATTACGATATTTGTTTTTCAAATGTAGTGAAGTTAAAGTCATAAGTTTCCCCAAAAAATGATACTCAAGTAAAGTACAGATACTCAAAAAGTGTACTGAAGTACAGTACTCAAGTAAATGTACTTCATTACTGTCCACCTCTGGTGACAGAGTGCAGTCACTAAGGTCGATTATCTGCTCTGACTACCATACCAAAGAGCTTGGCTCTTTGGCATTGTGGTCAAGGTGCAGGTTTGGTACCCAGATTTGAGGCCGGATGGGATGACTACTCTCTCCCTATGCCACATATGGTGTCAGAAGTGGGATGGCTTGCTGTGAAGTCATCAGAGACATGCCCATTGCATGAGCCATATGAGGGACCCCCAGGTTAGAATGATCTGTGTGTGAGGGACCACAGAGATGGGTGACACTAGTGTGTGGGGCTCTCTGGCATGGGAGATTGGAGCATGGGCATGCATGGGCCCAAAAGGGAGGGCAGAGTGATGTAGTGCCATCAATATGGTTGAGTATGTACTCTGAATGCCATACCAACAAGTTTGACTCTTTGGGTTTGCAGTCAAGCTGACTGCAAACTCAAAGTAGCAACCTCGGGGATGCATAGTACATGTGCTAGCAAGGAGCCTAAAACACATGGGGTGCTACAGTCTGTCCCTAGCATGTCTCTTAAGGTGAGGTTTACTCATGCACAGCACTGTACCTGTTGACTACTGTTACATGGAAGCTAGTTCATTTGGTGGCAGATTAATTAATGTATGAAATAACTGTGAAATAACATTCTTAAATCAATTATCCAGTAAGTGTGAAGTAATCACATCAAGCCAGATCATTACTTCATAGTGAGCAATAGGAATTCATGATGCATCTTTCATTAATTGAGTAATGCATTAGTTAAGCATTACTTACATATGTGGACCATGAGCTGGCCTAGTGGTTCATGTGTCCACCTCTTGACTGGGAGATCACAAATTCTACTCAGGTTATACCAAAGACCATCATAAAAATGGTACTTACTGCTATCTGGCGAGGCACGCTGCAATACAGCTGTGAGTAGGGAGTCAAGCTCTCACAGTTATTAGAGGACTGGACCCCCCACTGTAACACTAGCTATGTAATAAGCAAGACAGTGAGGGTTATAGAAACAGAAATTGGCACCACCCAATGCGCTTGAAGGGCTTGGTTAGTACTGGGACAGGAGACTGCCTAGGAAGATGAGGTCCTGGCACAGGAGGGACTTTGACTTAAGTATATGATTTCTCATCTCATCTCATTATCTCTAGCCGCTTTATCCTTCTACAGGGTCGCAGGCAAGCTGGAGCCTATCCCAGCTGACTACGGGCGAAAGGCGGGGTACACCCTGGACAAGTCGCCAGGTCATCACAGGGCTGACACATAGACACAGACAACCATTCACATTCACACCTACGGTCAATTTAGAGTCACCAGTTAACCTAACCTGCATGTCTTTGGACTGTGGGGGAAACCGGAGCACCCGGAGAAAACCCACGCGGACACGGGGAGAACATGCAAACTCCGCACAGAAAGGCCCTCGCCGGCCACGGGGCTCGAACCCGGACCTTCTTGCTGTGAGGCGACAGCGCTAACCACTACACCACCGTGCCGCCGTATATGATTTGTATCCTTATTATAAAGTGTTACCTATTTCTATACAATTTTCAAACAAATACAAAGAAGAAAATTGTCCACATGCTGCTTAAAGGGCATATTCTGGACCAATTTCGTTTTTTTAATATGAAAGTATGTCCCTTTACACACTCATCCAGAAGGGTAATTTTGCACAAAGCCATCTGTCTACAGCAGGAAAAAATAATATAACAAAACACGTCTGGAAAAATCCCAAGGGAGTCTAGAGCCAGAATAGTGACGTCACCTGCGGAAGTGCGAGCAGGCTACGCGAGCTTTGCATGGTTTCAGTGCACAGCCTGTGTAGACCAAGTGCTCCCATTTCTCTCTCATTGTCCGGTCTTTTGGAAAACGATGAGTACTAATCCCATTATGATTGGTGTTGCTACACCCTCCTACGATACATCTGTTAACCATTTTAATAATTATGTGATAATGTTGAAGAAATTTGCAGAAAACCACCAGGTCATTTTCTCATAAACAAACCAGCGCTGACGTAGGATTCAGAGGGAGGCGTCCCGCAGATGATGTCACGAAATTCAATGTTTCCTGGGAAATTCAAATGCAAAGTTTTTTCAGAGGCAGACCAATTTGCCTCAAATGGCTTGAGTTCAACTGAATTTTTCTGGTATTGTGCAAGGTAAAAAAATTGCAGAGAATGCAGAATGTTACAGATATTTGACCAAAGTTTAATATAAAATAGGAGAATTACATTGATCTTGTTCCTGAATTTACCTGTGATATGCTCTTTAAAACTTCAGGAAGTATAAACACCACCAAAGATGGGTTTGTATGCTGGTATCAGTGAGCTCAACAACAGAGAGGAAAAGAGAGGCAAACAGAAGAAATTAAATACAGGCTAGATTTGATTGACCATGCTGTTGTTGCTGCAATGGTTTGCTTCAATTACAGTAAGTAGATCAATTCTTCCAATGTATTGCCATTCCAGGACAAACATTAGGTCTGACAGTTAAAACAATAACAAATGGATGTCAAACCACAATGGCCAAATAAAACACGATATAGTCATGCATGCATGTTGGATGTTTATTGAAGTGAAAACAAACATTATCTTTTAAAATGCAAAAATTATTACATTAAACATCTATTTTTTAACTAAATCGAGACTATGCTACTTCTCCAGATACCGTAAGAAACTTGTTAGCGATCACATCCAGTCCTGCAAGACTAGAAGTCCAATAATTGGTCAGAACTCTTATGTTTCAGCAGCATGGCAGAGTGTGAATAAAAACGCTGTTCACCAAGGAAGAAAGGTGAGTTGAAGATAGCTGTGGATGTGGTGTGTAAATTGTACTCACACATTCCCCAGAGCAATAGTGGACTCCCGTCAGGTGGTTAAAAATAAAAAAGAGCACCAAGCAACCTGCACTCTTCCAGTGCACACCAGAAAATGGCTGCACTTTTCCCCTCCACCTTGCCATGCTACTTAATAAACAGATCCTCCAAGGTTTAACCTACAATCTTGTGTTTAACTTAATTTGTCAGGTATTTTTTGTCATGTTTTTGCTGCTTGTACCTGTGACATTGTTTACTACATGATTATAGTGTGGAATCTTTTGAAGGATCAAGCAAATTAGGACGAGAACTACTGACTGTGTTCTTTGAGAAGACAGAGTAAGCATGAAACAAGCTAATCATGTTCCTTTTGAAAAAAGCAAAGAGGTTCAGCATGTATAAGGTAAAACTAAATTCATATTTTGGACTGTGTAAATACAGCAACACAGTGGTTCACTGTCATCTCACAGCAAGAAGATTCTGGGTTTGAGTCCAGTGGCTGACAGGGGCCTTTCTGTGTGGAGTTTGCATATTCTCCCTGTGTCTGTGTTGGTTTCCTCTGGGTGCTCTGATTTCCCCCACAGTCCAAAGACATGCAGGTTAGGCTAATTGGTGGCTCTGAATTGACCGTAGATGTGAATGGTTGGTTGTCTCTATCTGTCAGCCCTGTGATGATCTGGCAACTTGTCCAGGGTGTACCCCACCACTCGCCCATAGTCAGCTGGGATATTCTCCAGCTTGCCTGAGACCCTGTGGAACAGGATAAAGCAGCTAGAGATAATGAGATGAGATGAGATAATGAATGGACTGTGTAAATACACTCAAAATTTTTGAATACCATTCCAGTGTAATATTAAACATGACATTATTAATTAATGAATCATATCATCTATTTAAAGGTCACAAAGGTTTTTTCCTCACAGGAAGGAGCTCTGAAGAGACAGCATAATCATCAGAGACATAACCTACAACTTATTTTCAGTAAGCTGTTGCCATAGCAAATGAGTGCTTACAACACATGTTTAAAGCACTGAGATTTCAATTTTATTCTTTAAACTGTGGCATATTTTCTTTCCAGACACACACATCAAATTAAGTAAAACATGGACATTATTTTATTAAACAGTCAACTCAAAATCGTCAATGAATAGCATGGAAAAAGTAACCTACATTGCACTCACAACCTGCAATTTCTATTTACCGTAGTATCTTATAGCCACATTATACTGTGTTCAAATTATCTACACTGTATAGCCAAAAGTATGTGGACACCTTACCATCATACCCATATGTGAGCCTTCCCCAAATTTTTGCCACAAAGCTGGAGGCACACAATTGTCTAGAATATTTTTGTTTCCTATAGCATTTACTATAACGTTAAGATTCCCCATAGTCCTGTGCATGACTTTAAACTGCAGCTGGTGGTGAGTCTGCGGTCTGGGAGGACTTGAGTATTGGTGAAAGTGGAGTTACCCCTTAGTCACCATTGCTCCCAGGTCCGCTCTGACTCAGAGTGGTAGCACCTGCCTGGGTTCCAGCTATGGGTTAAACAGTACATCACCAGTAGGGAACTGGCAGCAGGGCACTTTTCGGTGCAATGTGGCAGATGAACCCCACAGGGTCAATGACACACCACCAGATGGCATGTGGAAGAGCCTCTCAAATGGCCAATAGATGGCATCACTCGGCAAGTCAGTTGTCACTGCAGGGCAACTTCCATACCCATCAGTTCTGTGGCACTTTTGTGCATCACTTGGCATCAGGTCTGGAGGTCCAGAGAGACAACACGATGGGGGCATAACATTGCTTATCTTAACTTACTGTGCAAGGCACTTTGTTAGTGAGAATAGTATATGAAAGCTCACGAGACCAGATGTTCCATTGCAGCTCACCCAGGCCGTTCATGCTGCCGCCGTGGACAGCTCTGTTGCAAGCCTTGTGGCCCATCTGCATTTCTGCACATCCTAATGAAGGAGTCATCATCGCTAGCATTGGACAACTGCCACAGACGACAAAGATTCCCCTTCATTGGAACTAAGGGGTTTAAGAAAATGTGCTTAGGTTCAAGGTCAGAATTGTGCATGCACAATTGAGGCAGACCTCTGTTTTTGGTACAGTCTGCCTTGTATGCACATCTCCCATGCAACTGTCGAAGTAGCATGTAATTACTTTATAGGTCTAAATATCTATGCTTTTCACATGGTGATGAAATGATGTGTGCTTGTGTACTTCTCCTGTTGCTTGATGGTTACATACTTTTTTTTCTTATCATTTTTTTGTTGCTTCAAGAGCCACTTACTGGCTGACTTTGCAGCTTCACAGGCTGCATACCCTGTTGGAGTGCCTGTCCCTGAACTCCCACCCCTTTTAAAAGCCTGGTGGTCGATGAGGCAACAAAGCCTCTGAATGTTGCTGTGACAGTCCATTTCTTAATATATGAACTGAGTATTCTCTCCAGCTTCTTGACTTCTTGGATATAGAGTTGTTAAAGGCCAGAGATTTACCAGGAAGGATAGTCTTAGCTATGCTGATTTTTGATGGTTTGTTTTTCTAGTTGCTTATTTTGGTTCATGCTTTTGCAAAACTGCCCTAATATCTTACCTGCTGCTTTAGACTCCACCAGAATGGCTTCTATGTCCAGGATTTGCTGGATGACTTTCATGACCTTCATTTATGCCCAAGTTATGTTCAAATGAAAGTTTTCCAGCAATTGTTTAGTGAATATGGTGGTTGCATACAGTTATTCCGGTGCAGGGACCAGTTTCAGCAGATCTGGAAATATTATCTGACCCGATTTGCCTTCAAATGCTTCTCCATCTTCCTCTTTGATGTTTTTGAGTGACCTTTTTTGTGTGTGAAAATGTACAAATTTAAAGGGGTCCTCAGTGATGGATATTCTTATTTTCTCTTTCATCATGCATTATAAACCTGAGATACTCTGCTCTATATAGTCTTGCCAGGTATTCTTTCTGGCTTGCTTGAAGAAGGCTGATGTCCTCTTTCTCATACAGGGTAGGCTTCTTCCACTACTTTCTCAAGATCATACACTCCATGATGAGTCTTTCACTCCCTTGTCACCTATTAGATTTGATTGCCATTGTTTTTCCCCCTCTTTGGCTCTTGTACACCAAACCTTTCTGCCCCATAGTTGTAAATTAAGTCACTCATTTTCCCAAGTTTCTATACTGTTCCTTGGAGCCCTTCCAGGATCTTACTCAGATCTGCATTGACTGCAGATCTTATTGCAGGGCTTTGGCCACTTCACCTGGGGTCTATATTCCTGGGGTCTATACTCTATCTCTTTTGCAGACTATGCATGGTTGTTTTCCAGGATGTCTTATGCCATACATCAAGTGCCATACGGTATTGGCATCTGTCATAATAATGTTAAGTGCACTTCAGATTGTGTTTTGACTATGATTGCAAGTTCACAAATTTGCACAAACCAGTTCTTACAAAAAGTTAAGAATGGTTGAGATTAAAGGATTATTTGTTTCTCTGACATGATGATATTTGCCATGACATTAGTTATTCAGCCATTTCTGTGTATAGATTCTTGTTGAACTTATATATATATATATATATATATATATATATATATATATATATATATATATATATATATATATATATAAAATAAAGCATTCTGTGACCAAATTTACACAAAGCACATTGTAATGATTGCCTAGTTCTGCAATTCTTGCCCAATGCTTGACTAATAGCAAGGTCCTCTTTATGACCAGGGTAATAAACACAGCTATTTTGGTGGTTTAGGAGAAGGAGAAAGGAATAAGAAGATGGTATTCAAGCTGCCTCATAGCCAAAGGAAGTTTTAATTGGTGCCCTAGGGAGAGACACATCTACATTTGCAAAATGTCCCCTTTGTACCAGAGATGAGGAGCTGTGTGCCCATTGGGAATGAGAAATGCTTATGCTCACAAAAGAAAAAGGGTCTGTAGAAGCTCAATAAATGTTTTTGTTCATTATGATATACAGAAGTTTTACCCGCAGTGCCTCATTGAGGTTATAGTCAGAATTCCAACCACCTGTATTTTTTTCTTTTTTCTTTTTTTTTCTGGTGATAATTCTGAATTCTCACAAAACTGAAAATTGGGTGGCACGGTGGTGTACTGGTTAGCACTGTCGCCTCACAGCAATGTTGCAGTCAAGTCACTAAACCTCGAGTCTGAGGTGGGGTTTACATTAGACCGTATCAGCGGATCATCAGATTAACGTTTTTAAAACGATTAGCGTGCACACAGCAACGCCAATACACGATTCACGTGCACACAGCAACGCCAATACACGGATACGCTCGGCTCTGCAGGCATCCTGCGCTCCAAATCACTCCGCCCTGAACACCGAGTACCCTCTGGAGGGTGCGCACTCCGGCCCTGCGCAGCTCACAGAGCGCGCGAGTGAAGTGCACGAGCAGTGATTCGGGACTGAGCCGCTGTGTGTGTGATCCTAGTGCATATCGGGCATGCGCGCCACTTACCACTTGCAAGTGGAAGGATGGCAAGCCTAAAGACAATCATAACTACACAATGGGCAGTATTTGCATCAGTATTTGCAGTATTTTCATACTTTTATACTCTTTAATGAAAGGTGATACAAGGCGGAAATCCTCGCCGTTTTTCAGCAGTCGCGTCACATGACCAACGCCAGTGAATCAGGAAGGTGGATGTCACAGTGACGTTGTCCAATGACGACGCCAGCTAGAGCTCAGCACAGCGTATCCGCGTATCCGCGTATTTTCAATGTTTACACAGCACCGGACCAGACACGATCTAGATTGAATACGTGGACCCTGGCAGATTCCCGTTTCCCGGCGTTTCCAGGCGTTTTAATGTAAACGGACAGTGCATCCGCGAAGAAAACGAGACAGATACGGTCTAATGTAAACTTGGCCTGAGTACAGTCTCGAGTCCCCAGTGTCCAAGTCATTAAAGAAAATTTTTGAGTTGAGTCCGAGTCAAGTCCACTATTGATCTAAGTCAAGTCCAAGTCGAGTCTGAGAACAAGACTCACACTGCACCATTTGACGATGGCTGTTTTAGCACCATTAACATTAGTTTGTTCCTGAACATGATGTATGAACAGGTGAATGTGCTTCTCTTTGTCAGGGAGTGTGAAGTATTTTGTCAGAGATGGTTGGCAGATGGATGTAAGTGCAGAAGATGTGTTTATTAATAAGTGAAGACAGGTAAACAATCCAGGATGGCAGGCAAAATCATAAAACAGCGAAACAGGTCGAGCGAGGCACAAACAGGTGATTGTAGACTCGGCAGAATCAAAGACGATAAACAGGAAATCAGGGATCAGGAAACCAAACAAGGAAATAAGGCTCAGTAACGTGTCAGCAACGCAACTCAATAATTCACAAAGTAAGTGCGTTTTCAAAGTTTTTATATAGGTGTGTTGATTGCGCCTTAATCCTGTGCAGGTGCAAGTCATATACGGCATGCACATGCTGTCCGGAGCTCGCCCGAGAGCTGATCTGATGCATGCACCAAGGCACGCAGGTGCGACACTCTTGCATGAAATTAGTACAAAAATGAATGTAGATACAGTATAAATATCTTATGCCAAATTATTATGGCATGTTACAAAAATAAAGAAAAAATCTGGGTCCTCGTCTCCAATTTACAAGTCAAAATGCAATTAATGCACGAGTCCGAGTCCAAGTCATCAGTGCTCAAGTCCAAGTCAAGTCACGAGTCCTTAAAATTAGGGCACAAGTCAGACTCGAGTCCGAGTCCTGGACTTGAGTACTACAAGCCTGCCTCACAGCAGGAAGGTTCTGGGTTTGAGCCCAGTGGCTGACAGGGCCTTTCTGTGTGGAGTTTGCATGTTTGCTCCATGTCTGCATGGGTTTCCTCTGGTGAAAACACAATTTTATGCTTGTTCACGCCAACATTCTGAAAAGATTTTGATAAAAAGTTTGGTTTATTTTTGAGGTGAAAAGAAGTAAACACATACCCAGGGAAAAATATAATAAAAATAATACGGTGGTGTAGTGGTTAGCACTGTCGCCTCACAGCAAGAAGGTCCTGGGTTCGAGCCCAGCGGCTGACAGGGCTTTTCTGTGTGGAGTTTGCATGTTTGCCCCATGTCTGTGTGGGTTTACTCCGGGTGCTACGGTTTCCCCCACAGTCCAAAGACATGCAGGTTAGGCTAATTGGTGGCTCTAAATTGACCATAGGTGTGAATGGATGTTTGTCTTTATGTGTCAGCCCTGCGATGATTTGGCAACTTGTCCAGGGTGTACTCTGCCTCTTGCCCATAGTCAGCTGGGATAGGCTCCAGCTTTCCTGTGACCCTGCACAGGATAAGCGGTTATGAATAATGGATGGATTGATGGACAAAACTGAAAATTATCAAGAAAAAAGTTGCATAAAGTCCTATTTGCACCATGTAGCAGCACAGGAGTGATTCCATTTGTTTCTGGGTTCATTGCAGGGGCAAGATCTGTGGGCCCCTTTTCATCTTTTGAAAACACAATTGTGGCAGTGGGGGCATGGTCAAGCATCGGTCTGTGACTGGAGGGTGGAGTCAGGGAAGGTAAGTGGCAGAATCACTGCACCTGATGTTAATTAATGTGTGTTTGTGTGTCTTCCCCAGTGACCGCGCCCTATTTAAGGAGAGAGCGAGAGCAGAGGAGAGTTCTCTCCCGAACCAGACACCGGATGTGTGTGTGCATGAGTGTCTGTATGTTGCTGAAAGACCACTGAAAAGTGTAAAATAAATAGTATTTCAAAACTCAGTTCTGTCCTGCTGTCTTCTGTGCTCCTCCCCCTCTTACGAACTGCCACAGTGGTGCCGAAACCCGGGACGGAGCGCAGAAGAAGAACAACCCCATGGAGTCCTCCCCTTTCGCTGACCTGGTCCACGCCCTCGCCATGGCCCAGCAGAGCCAGCACCAGGCGCTAGTTGCCCTCCGGAAGGAGCAAGAGCAACAGTTCGAGGCCCTGGTGTTGGCTCAGCAGGAAGATCAACAGGTGTTCCGGCACCTCCTTGTGTTGGCAGGGTCCACCATCTCCACTGCCGCGGGACCTTCCCACCTCACCCTAACGAAGATGGGCCCGCAGGACGACCCCGAGGCCTTCCTCACGCTCTTTGAGCAGGTAGCAGAGACCTCGGGATGGCCAGTGGAACAGCGCGCGGCGCGCCTCCTCCCCCTGCTAACGGGCGAGGTGCAGCTGGCCATGCTACAGCTCCCCGCCGACCACCGGCTGGCCTACGCGAACCTTCGCCGGGCCGTCCTCCAGCGGGTGGGGCGCACCCCTGAGCAACAGCAACAGTGCTTCCGTGCTTTGCGCTTGGAGGAAGTCGGCTGGCTGTTCGTGTTTGGCCAGCAACTCCGGGACACCTGCTGGCGGTGGTTGAGGGCCGACAACTGCGACGCCAAGGGAATCATCGATCAGGTGGTACTGGAGCAGTTTATTGCTCGCCTACCAGCAGGAACCGCAGAGTGGGTCCAGTGCCACCACCCGGCGTCGCTGGATCAGGCAATCGAGCTGGCGGAGGACCATTTGGCGGCTGTCCCGACGGCAGGACCGCAGGCAACCTCTTCTCCCCTCTCCTCTCTCCCCCTCTCCTACTGTGTCTCATCCTTGCCCCGTTCCCCCACCGTGGAGGTGGGGGCCGGCGCCACACCAGCTGGCCCACCGCACCCGCGGTGCCCTCCCATTTCTCCCTTCTGTGTCTGTCTCTTCCCCCCCTCAGGTGAGTGAGCCACAGAGCACCAGTGCAGAGAGGAAGCCCGGGCCGGTTTGCTGGCACTGTGGGGAGCCAGGCCACCTCCAACAGCAGTTCTCGGTAATGGAGGTGGGCACGGTGGTTCGGATCCCCGACGCGCCAAGAGCCACCCTCGATTGGGCCAGAGCGTATCGCATACCGGTAAGTGTCCAAGGGGATACATATTAGGTGTTGGTGGACTCTGGCTGTAATCAGACCTCAATCCACCGAAGCCTGGTGCAAGACGAGGCACTGGGGGGAGCACAATTGGTGAAGGTGTTGTGTGGGCACGGGGATGTTCACAACTACCCTTTAGTGTCGGTCCGCATTCTTTTTCGAGGGGAAAAATTTAGAGTAAAGGCGGCGGTTAATCCTCGCCTCACCCACTCTATAATTTTGGGGACCGATTGGCCAGGATTTGGGGAATTAATGAGTCATTTAGTGAAGAGTGGGTCCTGCCATAGTTTAGCAGGGGGAGGTCCCGGTATCGCTTTGGCGGGAGCAGCTGTCACAGAGCCGTCTACATCATCTCCGCGTCAGAGTGAGGAGCCGCCGGCTCCTCCTCTTTCTATTGGGGAATCCCTTGCAGATTTTCCATTATAGCAGTCGTGAGACGAGACTCTGTGGCATGTGTTTGACCAAGTGAGAGTAATCGATGGTCAAATGCTCCAGCCAAACGCCACCCCATCCTTCCCCTACTTCGCAATTATGAAGGATAGATTATACCGAGTGACGTAGGACACTCAGACTAAAGAGCAAGTCATGCAGCTTTTGATTCCAAAGAGCCACCGGGAATTGGTATTCCAGGCGGCTCACTTTAATCCCATGGCTGGACACTTAGGGCAGGATAAGACACTAGCCCAAATAATGGCCCAGTTCTATTGGCCAGGGATTCGTGGTGATGTCCGTAGGTGGTGTACGGCGTGCCGCGAATGCCAGTTAGTAAATCCAGTGGCCATTCCAAAAGTGCCTTTGCACCCTCTACCATTAATCGAGACCCTGTTCTAAAGAATTGGGATGGATCTCGTCGGGCCATTAGATCGGTCAACACGAGGGTACCGCTTTATTTTAGTTCTGGTGGACTATGCAACGCGATACCTGGAAGCGGTGCCTCTTCGCAATATTTCAGCACGCAGTATTGTGGAAGCGCTCTTCCGCGTCATTTCCTGAGTTGGAATCCCGAAAGAGATTCTGACTGACCAAGGCATTTAATGTGTGTTTGTGTGTCTTCCCCAGTGACCGCGCCCTATTTAAGGAGAGAGCGAGAGCAGAGGAGAGTTCTCTCCCGAACCAGACACCGGATGTGTGTGTGCATGAGTGTCTGTATGTTGCTGAAAGACCACTGAAAAGTGTAAAATAAATAGTATTTCAAAACTCAGTTCTGTCCTGCCGTCTTCTGTGCTCCTCCCCTTCTTACAAACTGCCACAACAATGCCTTTTAGTTCAGGGCCCTTATGGGCTCTGGTTAGTCCACCATTACATTACTTAGAAAACTGCTGAGATCACTGCATAGTAAATTCAAACTTACTATTCATAGAATTGTTGATGTTGTGTCACTTGCCTGAGTAGAATATTTGCAAGCAAGCCAGCTAAACAAGTAAGAGTAATTTTTGTCAGGAGAAACAGACGAGGACCCAAGAGCGCAAGTTAAATGTTTGAGTTTTATTGATAACAGGGGAAAGGGAGTTGGGAGGATGTGCGTGTGTGAAGTTCAGTGGCAGGAGGACTGAGAGGCAGGGATGGCTGGTGGGAGCATGGTGGTGATGTCTGCAGTCTCCCATCCAAGCACTGACCAGACACAACCCTGCTTAGCAGCAGAGATCAGACAGGATCAGGCGTAGTCAGAGTAGTGAGGCTGTAAGCTGACAGCACTAGGTGTTCAGGCAGTCTCCCAGCGAGCAGTTCCTCAGCAGACAGACAAGACAGCACAACAGGCAGGAGTAGGGAACAGGCTGGAACACAGAGTCACAGATCAGGTAGCAAGATAAGGGACAGAAATGCAGGGTCAGGTTACCAGGACTGAAGAGTAGACAGAGTCAACGTCTAGAAGACGATCTGACACTGAAGCTAGGGAGGACAGCAGCTTAAATACACACAGAGGAGGAGCAGGTGATGGGCAACAGCCAATGACAGCCACTGAGAGTTAATAAGAGGAAGTGTATGCGGGCATGGCTGGTAATGCTGAGTGGAGAGGAGTGGAGGTGTTACCTGACGAGAGGAAACCCACAGGTAGGACCATGACAAATTTTATAGGATTTCAAACAAATGTAGTTGTAAGAAAGTACGACAAAGCTGGTAAAGTACTAACTCTGCTCATAATTATAACCCGAACCTTTCATATTTATTCTTATTATATGGTTTGTGTAAATTCCTATGAATTTGAAATGTTGACAGTGGACTTATGACGGACTCTTTTAAGGGCTGCTTTGTATAATTAAACATTTTTAGTTTCATTTGGAGCCTTTTTTGATCAAGAAATACTCTGTTGTAGTGTCCTACATTGAACTTTTAAGGGTTCCCACAGATGGACAACTGAAGGAGAGTTTTCGATAACATCTGCACAAGGATGAGTTTGTAGTGGTGTAACATGAGATAGATGGAACCCCACTAGGTCAACTCTGGCTCTAATTAAGCTCTAAGTGTACAGCTCCATCTGATCAGCCCAGTACTCACATGCTAAAGAGGTTCTACTCATTTCTCTTGCTGTCTGGATGGGTTATCCTATATTGCAGGATTATACATATAACCTTTAATGATTTTCCCAGAAGGCCAAACTGAAAAACCCTTTGAGTACTTTAAAGGATTTTTCCTCTAACAGAGCCATAACTAATTTTCAGACTCTGAAATGTACCTGAATGATATAACTGTATCTATGCAACCCTGTCTCATAGGGAAAAAAAAAAATGCATATAATTTACAGCGCCTTATATATGATGAATGTCAAAAGCTAATGATTTATATTACGGATGTGCCTTCTGACTAATTTTGATATTAGAATATCTGAACAGATATTCAGTTAACAGTGATAAGGGAGCATATTTCATGTGGTGTAATTAAGTATAATTTTTCAAATTACAGTGGCAGTGCATATATTCATACATTTTATGGCCAAAGGTTTATGCATTTGATGGGCATGCTCTGGCATTCATTAAATTTTGTTAAAATTTAACTTTGACTTTAGGAGGGAAAATCTCATTGGAATGAACATTATGTGATAACTGCAGCAATGTACAGTATGCTTATAATAACCTGGCAGTACAGATACAGCTATAAAAAAATTAAGAGACCATTTTAATGGGGACCTGCATTAAAAGTGGTCTTTTAATTTTTTTCTCCCATAGCTGTATTTGCAAGTCACATTTACTAAACCAGTAAACAAGAAGAAAATTGGATGCTCCACATCAGAGCAACCTTCTCATGTAAAATGAAAAGCTTTGCAGAGTGGCTAAAACGTGCCATGCATCTACATATGGTTTAAAATGGGTTTCTTTAAAACCAAGGTACTTGATTTATGTTCACTGTGGTTTAGGATGCTTAATAGAGTTGTACTGAACATTACTGGAAATGTATTATCGCTTTTTTTTGCCATGTGAGCTTCATATCTGACTGTCTGCTCCCATCTGAAATGAGATTAAAAATTGCTTGCTCCTGAGACTTTTTCAGTCCTGATACAAACCTCCTGCATACCAACACAAGGCTGTTCTCTGCATCCAATTACTGTTAGATGTGGTTTTCCTTGTTCACATTATCTAGCTCACTTTTTATGGACAGTGAGCATAACTAATAACAGAATAATTATTTCAGTATCCCAGTATGATGCTTCAAACAGTTAATGGGGTATTCAAGTTCAAATAACGACCTGTGATGTACAATATACCAACATATCAAGCTTTCATTTGAATGCTTTGTGGGCTACATTTTGCACCAACATAACCATGACCACAACTGAGTACACTATTTGAATAAGATAGATAATAATAAATACACTTACCTCATTTTAAGTGTAGCCTATTTCAGGTGTAATTGGGTGCTTTTCACACATTTATTGTTTGTAATTTATCTCCACTCAGTTTTTAGTGATCCAACATGGTGTTCTTAAATGTCCTCTTCTTTTCTTCTTCTTCTTCTTCTTCTTCTTCCCACTACTATGATTAGTAAATAGGAGAACAAGATAATTAAACACCTCCTTTTAATGTAGAGTTTGAAATTAGCAGGATCATTGGTACTGTTCACTTAAATCTAATCATGTGAAAATCACTAAATTAACAATATGAATAAGAAGCAGTGGTATCTTTATGCTTCAATTTCACTATAAAACATTTCAGCCTTGTTTCGTTATGTCCACTTACTTTTTCTCTTTAACTCAATGAGCTCTGAAAAGTGTTTTAATTTGAACTAATCTGTGCAAGTTTTCAAAGGTTAGACTTGAATCTTAGTTGTCGGGACTAATTGAAAACAAATTTGAAACAAAGATAATCGTCAAATTGAGTTAATTGCATTTTCAAGGCAGCAGGTGAACTTGCATTTCCAAGTTAAACCAATTTGAAATGTTTTACAGTGGTATACCAGCACTTAAATACAGTATTAACATTTAAGAAGCATTGAGGGTGCTGTTTGAACCTAAACTTTACCTTTATTACCTGTTTGTGCACTTATAGATAATGTTGATTTGTATGTAAAGAATGTAATATTGTACATAATATTGTACACCTTTTGAGTTTATTCAAAATAGTCTGAACTACTCATTTGGTTAACTTGCTTGCTGTCCTCATCAATATGGACTCATATTTCTGCTTTAGATTACACAATAAGCTGAGAAATCCAAAGCATTTACAAAGATGACGGTTTGTTAAGCTATAAAAGGCTGTCATGAGCAAATAAACTAATCTTTTTATGAAGGTAAAACTTTGAACTAGCACTGTAGTACCTGAGACAGGCCTTGGTCTCAAGACCACTTTTTGAAGGCCTCAGTCTCGTCTTAGAATTGACCTCATTTTTACTCAGTCTTGTCTCGGTTTCAGACACAGAGGACTTGGGATTTTATTTCAAGGCCGGTCAAGACTACAACTGTGGGGAGATCACTAAATTGCCAGTGCATTGTCTGATTTATTTGCTTGTTAAGTTCAGTTTCATTGTCAGTGCACTGTGTAACTGTAGTAAAAAGTCTGATTTACTGATGGTTGAGTGTTACAGTGAGCAGTGAAATCAGTGCCACTGTAACACTTCTCTCTTATCTCACAGTAAGTCGGGGTGCCAGGCAGTAAAACACTGCCAAATTTGTTTAAATTAATCAAGGAGTATGCAGGTTAAGTCAAAAGAAAAAAAAAGAATGAGAAAAATGCACAAGAACACATGTATCAACTTCAAGTATCACATGAATCCTTAGTTTCAATAGTTAGCTAGTGTAGTATACTTGCTTTTAATCTAGGAGACACTGAAGAATGTTTAGTACTGAATTAGAGGCAAGAATTAAATTATTACCAGCACACACCACATCACACAATGAAAAGAGCCCAAGTAACAATTCACAAAATCAGTCATTTGTACGTTTCATAGATATATTGTTCTCCACCAGATCAGTCCAACACCCACAGTCACAGTTCAGTTCCCACATATTATTTCAATCACAGAATACCCACACTGCAGTTCAGCACTACTCAAACCCAGCAATGCAGTTCAACAGTTTTCAACCTCTTCCCATAATTTTATCAGAAGTAAACAAAAAGGAAACCTTTAAACAAAATATCCAAAAGTTTAGTCAAGTCAGTCAGTTTTGTTTTGCTACTCACAACTCCGACAATCTCCCAAACAATTGCGAATTCGTCGCAATAACAGCTCCGGTTCCAGTTATCCCCATGCTGTTCCACTTCTGTTGGTTTTGTCACCAGCTGATGATTGTGTTTAACAAGGAGGATATGTGATCCAGAACAAAGTTTCAAAGATGCTAGAGAAGGGGATCCGCCTTAGCGCAGTGAAATTAGCGGCTAGTGACACTTCCAGTTTTCCAGCTCCAGACAAGCGATGAGAAATAGGTAAAGCTTCTTTCCTCCTCATTTCAACAACAAGTGGTTTGTCAGTTCCTTTCTCCTGTTGATGACCATAGTAGAGTCCTTTTGTTTTTATTTATTTTATTTATAAACTTCACCGTTAAAAACAGCAGGGAGTCCTCAACAGAGCAATGAGCTCCAATACCTGAGGTCCCACAAAATTACAATGGCTTATTTTAACATACGGTGTGACTACAGATATTTTTGCTAGAAAGAAAACGTGTAAGCTCACAGCAATGGGAACTTGTGAGGAGTAGCAGACAGACCCATTACAGTGCATGCCATCTTACCTTAAACGGAATCACGTTATTTCCAAGAAAAAGGGGGGGGGGGCAGGCCTGTTACATTTCCATGCTGAGTTAAACCTATGGCATGGCATTGTCCCAATGGGATTCACAAATTAAAACATGGGTTGGACATATTAGAATGTATGTCACAATATAAATGGTAGAGGAAAAAAGAAAGATATATTGCATTGCTACACCATGCTGGGTGAGTGACAATGCAGTTATACATGTCTTATTACACCTGTTATTACATGTTATTACACATTACAACACAGATTATTACATTGTCATTGCACTGCTTATTAAGCCTGTTATTACACTGTTATTACATGTGCTATTATACCTGTTATTCCATTGCTATTACATAGCTTATTACACATTATTTCACTATTACTACACATTATCACCATACACCTGTTATTACATTATTATGCATGCTATTTCACCTCTTATTACATTGTTATTACACAACTTGTTACAAGTGTCATTACACCTGTTATTACCTAGTTATTGCACACTTGTAAAACCTGTAATTAAACCGTTATTACACCTTATTATGTTATTCACCACTTATTACATTTTTATTACATGCTTATCAAACCTATTATTACAAATTATACATTTTTACACATTAAATTACACTGTTATTAAATTCTTATTATAAATGTCATTACCCATGTTATTACATTGTGATATGCCACTTAGTGCATCTGTTATTACATTATTACACCTATAATGATATAAAATAATTTATACCATTAAATCAACTCATGCTTAATGAAATATTTACAGTGTAGTATTAACTGTGGTGAATTCTTACTTTGCATATAGTGTCAAATTAAATAAAAACAACATTAACATTGAGCACCTTTTTTATTTGCCACTTAATCACTTTACACTTTACTTGAGTGCATTATTTTGTTGAGTATACATACACTAATTCTGTTTCATCCCCCCTGACTGTATATTGTAGGGAAGCCTGGGGAAGGTTGCAACACTTTTTGAATTTCTCTCAGTTACTCAGAGACTATTTGGATGAGACCAACCAAATGTTTATAGCTTGTTTCAGTCAGGCACCACCCTAACTGATGATCACATCATCAACTTTTCTTTGGCTAATCAGACACAAGGTGTGCCACCACTTTTGCCCCAGCAGTTGGGGGTTAGGTGCCTTGCTCAAGGGCACTTCAGCCAGTCCTGCTGGTCCAGAGAAATTAACCTTTTGGTCCCAAAGCTGCTTCTCTATCCATTAGGTCATGGCTTCCCCTTATAAGTTTATATATTAAACTTACATTTGTTGGCCAATTACCCATACCATTATTTTGCCGAGTGTATGCTAATTATTTTTCATTCCCCCTTATATTTTATAATGTATATTACACTGTTTTAATAGCCTTACTGTACATTCTATATTTGATAATTTCTTTAAGCCCAGGTGTTTTGAGTGTGTGAGTATGTTTTGGATATCTGCTACATGTTGTATACGCAGTATTGTGCAAAAGGTTTTTTTCTCCACAAGTCCTGTTATCAATGTTTATTTTAGGACTTTTGCATTACTGAGTCAGTACAAAAAAGAAGTGTTACAGAAAAAATATTTGTATGTCAGTAAAGAAAGCAGCATATTATGTAAGAGAGGACTTTTCATACAACTGCTGGGTTTATTACTGTTTACTGCTCCTTATATTATTTTTGCTTAACAAAATGTAAAAATAAATGCTTGGTAAAATGTTTAATTTCATTATTTTTGAAGGCATCTTTCCTCTATTGTTGCAGTATTTGAGACCAGTCTCAAGACCACTTTTTTGAAAGTCTCGGTCTAGTCTCGGTCTTGTCTCAGAATTGAGCACATTTTTACTCGGTCCTGTCTCGGTTTCACACATGGAGGACTCTGGATTTTATTTCAAGACTGGCAAAGACCACAACTGTGGGGATATCACTAAATCACCTGTGCATTGACTGATTTATTTGTTAATATTGTTACTGTAATTGGATGTAAAAATTTCCTGCTTTAAATGCAACCAATAATGTGACTCATTGCTAATTTGAAAATTTTTCTTCCTGTTAATCAGAATCAGAAGCACTTTATTGCCAGGTATGTTACACACACGAGGAATTTGACTCCGGTTCGACTTAGCTTTCATAGTACAGACAGAAAGAAAGTATAGGAAAAAAAAACCCACACACAGAGAGAGTCTCACTGCAGTGAACTCCAGGGGGAGAATCGCGTTTCTACAGCGACGGCCTTGAAGGCAGTGCTGGCTGGGAGAGCCAAGATAAGACTGGATTTGTTTAGACTTAAGATGGGTAGACGTGTCCTTTTTCGCTTAACCCGCTTGTCCATTCTGGCCACCAAAATGATCCATTTCTCTTTGCAAAGCCATCAACTTCTCCATGATGTTATCAGTGTTGCGACTCAAGTTCTGAACAGCCACAGTCTGAGTGCCAACGGCTCTGCCCACTGCCTCAATCATGTCGGGCAGCTTTGTGGGGCTTTGAACAGCTGCCACCATTAACTGATTTCCTCGATACACCAGGGCAATGCCAAGTCCAATCAGCAAAAATCCTGTGATCATGGTTCCGAATAGGTAAATATCCTCAATATCCTCCATGGAAAGAATCGCCAAGCACACCACATGCCACTTCTCCCAGGCATCCATGGTGTATCCAGCTGCAAATGTTCCGGCAGGACAGGCAGGTTCCCCTGAACCCAGACTTCTCATCGAGAAGATTGTGTCAATTGCGTGAAGTGACCAGTTGATCAAATCCATAATTTAGATTCAGAGAACAGTGCAGGAAGGGTCTCTCAGACAAGACAAGTCTGCAGAAGCAAAGCAGGAGAGAGGCTTGTCAGGAAGGGAGAGGCTGAGAAATGAGAGATGAGAGATGAAAGGAAAAAACACCCACACATGTCGCTCCTATCAGGACCGGAATGTGTAGGCATTAAAAAAAACCCTCAGCACAGCATTCCGTGAAGCACAGAGAAGAATTAATACAACAATTACACAAAAACATAGAAAGTATGAGAGAGCAAAGTCCCGTGGCAGCCATCTGTGGTGCCATCTTGGATGGTTATCACCCTTCCTGAAACCCCTTCACACACTGGTCTGGTCCTGGACTTGACTCGGTCTCACGCTGCTTTGGTCTTGGTCTTGACTTGGTCTCAACCCCTCAAGGACTTCATCTTGTCTTGGTCTTGATACACTTTGGTCTTGGTCTTGACTTGGTCTCAACCCCTCAAGGACTTCATCTTGTCTTGGTCTTGATACACTTTGGTCTTGGTCATGACTTGGTCTCAGTTTAGGTGGTGTTGAATACAACACTACTTTGGACACCCTACCAAGTCAGCACTTTGCAACACACCCTTTGACATATAAGACCAGATTGTAAACACTCTTTTTAGCTAACTAAAAGTCTGACTCGACTCACTGGGTGTCTCATTAAGAGTTCTATTCTTGTTTTAGAAATTTCTAACCACTATTTCTAGTTCTTGGAAATCTAGTTTTGGGATCATCTTGCATGTTTAAGATCTTTTTTTTTTTTTTAATTTTCAATTTTGTACAAGTCATGGCTGTGAGAGCCATTCCAAAGCTTACATTTCTTGAAGTAGTTCATGGTGAATTTTGATCATTGTCCTGCTGTAGAGCCAATCTCTTTTCAGCTACAGTTCTCTTGACTGACTGTGTCACATTTGGTTACCCATGCAATGTTTCCTGTGTCACAGGCTGCTGCAAAATATGGAAAATCAAAATAGGTTCACCCCCATCCTTAACAGTTGGTAAGGTTTTCTTTTCATCAAATGCTACTACTTTGTTGTCACCAAACATAGCTTTGGTGATTGTGGTGAAAATGGTTCTATTTTTACATCATCAGTCCACAGCACTTGTTTCCAAAATGCCTCTGGCTTACTGAGAGTTTTCCATACATAAGACATTAACTTTTGTGATGAAATCACAGATTAGCAGTTTCCTTCTGATGATTCTTCCATGCAAGTCATGTCTGTGCCAACAACACTACCCAGTTACACCATTGCTCCTGTGTCAGTGAAACCTTGGGGAGTTTGCTTTGCCTTTCTTGGGCTTCCATACCATATCTAGACCATTCCCCTTAGCCACCATTCCCTAATAAAATTTTGTATAGTGGATGTTGTGAGCTGGAAATGCATCAGTTAGCTTCATTTTCAAATCCTCTGTCAGCTGATAAGAGGTGACAATGGCTGTTGAGTGTTTTTTATCATAAACCTGTTAATGTTGGACCAGTATGGATTTAAAGGTGACCTTTACAGCATTTAAATACAACCCTGATTCCAAAAAAGTTGGGACAAAGTACAAATTGTAAATAAAAACGGAATGCAATAATTTACAAACCTCAAAAACTGATATTGTATTCACAATAGAACATAGACAACATATCAAATGTCGAAAGTGAGCCATTTTAAATTTGCCAAATATTGGCTCATTTGAAATTTCATGACAGCAACACATCTCAAAAAAGTTGGGACAGGGGCAATAAGAAGCTGGAAAAGTTAAAAGTACAAAAAAGGAACAGCTGGAGGACCAAATTGCAACTCATTAGGTCAATTGGCAATAGGTCATTAACATGACTGGGTATAAAAGGAGCATCTTGGAGTGGCAGCGGCTCTCAGAAGTAAAGATGGGAAGAGGATCACCAATCCCCCAATTCTGCATTGACAAATAGTGGAGCAATATCAGAAAGGAGTTCGACAGTGTAAAATTGCAAAGAGTTTGAACATATCATCATCTACTGTACAGTGCATAATATCATCAAAAGATTCAGAGAATCTGGAAGAATCTCTGTGCGTAAGGGTCAAGGCCGGAAAACCATACTGGGTGCCCATGATCTTCGGGCCCTTAGACAGCACTGCATCACATACAGGCATGCTTCTGTATTGGAAATCGCAAAATGGGCTCAGGAATATTTCCAGGAATATTTCCAGAGAACTTTATCTGTGAACACAAGTCACCGTGCCATCCGCCGTTGCCAGCTAAAACTCTATAGTTCAAAGAAGAAGCCGTATTTAAACATGATCCTGAAGCGCAGACGTCTTCTCTGGGCCAAGGCTCATTTAAAATGGACTGTGGCAACGTGGAAAACTGTTCTGTGGTCAGACGAATCAAAATTTGAAGTTCTTTATGGAAATCAGGGACGCCGTGCCATTCGGACTAAAGAGGAGAAGGACGACCCAAGTTGTTATCAGTGCTCAGTTCAGAAGCCTGCATCTCTGATGGTATGGGGTTGCATTAGTGCGTGTGGCATGGGCAGCTTACACATCTGGAAAGACACCATCAATGCTGAAAGGTATATCCAGGTTCTAGAGCAACATATGCTCCCATCCAGATGACGTCTCTTTTACGGAAGACCTTGCATTTTCCAAAATGACAATGCCAAACCACATACTGCATCAATTACAGCATCATGGCTGCGTAGAAGAAGGGTCCGGGTACTGAACTGGCCAGCCTGCAGTCCAGATCTTTCACCCATAGAAAACATTTGGTGCATCATAAAACGGAAGATATGACAAAAAAGACCTAAGACAGTTGAGCAACTAGAATCCTTCATGAGACAAGAATGGGTTAACATTCCTATCCCGAAACTTGAGCAACTTGTCTCCTCAGTCCCCAGACATTTACAGACTGTTGTAAAGAGAAAAGGGGGTGTCTCACAGTGGTAAACATGGCCTTGTCCCAGCTTTTTTGAGATGTGTTGTTGTCATGAAATTTAAAATCACCTAATTTTTCTCTTCAAATGATACATTTTCTCAGTTTAAGCATTTGATCTTTCATCTATGTTCTATTCTGAATAAAATATGGAATTTTGAAACTTCCACATCATTGCATTCTGTTTTTATTTACAATTTGTACTTTGTCCCAACTTTTTTGGAATCGGGGTTGTAATTTACTATGCTTCAATTTTTACATGTTATCACTAGCACATTTTAAAAAGTCATCAAATACAAAGTAACCATGCATTAACATTTACAGATTATTATTATTATTATCCATCCATCCATCCATCCATCCATCCATCCATCCATTATCTATAACCGCTTATCCTGTTCTACAGGGTTGCAGGCAAGCTGGAGCCTATCCCAGCTGACTACGGGTGAAAGGCGGGGTACACCCTGGACAAGTCACCAGGCCATCACAGGGCTGACACATAGACACAGACAACCATTCACACTCACATTCACACCTACGGTCAATTTAGAGTCACCAGTTAACCTAACCTGCATGTCTTTGGACTGTGGGGGAAACCGGAGCACCCGGAGGAAACCCACGCGGACACAGGGAGAACATGCAAACTCCACACAGAAAGGTCCTCGAACCCAGGACCTTCTTGCTGTGAGGCGACAGTGCTAACCACTACACCACCGTGCCGCCCTATTATTATTATTATTATTATTATTATTATTATTATTATATTTTTTCCCTGGGTATGTGTTTACTTCTTTTCACCTCAAAAATAAACCAAACTTTTTATCAAAATCTTTTCAGAATGTTGGCATGAACAAGCATAAAATTGTGTTTTCACCAGTAATGAACTAAACTGTGGTTCACTTGGATGAGGACCAAAACTCCTAGTTTCTGGCAGGCCAGGGTTCAGTTGGGTGCAAGTGGTGTGTTCACATATGTCAAAGCAGACCGAAGTAAAGGTAAAGTTTGACATCGGTGCAGCAAACAAGGTAGGCTTGTCTGTATCCTATATGATAATGTGGAAGAAAAACAGAGGGAAAGCACACATTGCATAGCTGTCACTGATGAGGCCCACAAAACTTTAAGGTGTAGGCTTATGATATGGCTACAGTGCACTGTATATTTTACAGTGCATTGATGATGCATAGCCCAATGCTGTCTTGAATTTTTTTTTTCATGGTGGCTCGCTGACTTTCACACAATTTTCTTTTTCACTCAGCACTTCTCATTCCAGAATATCTTGCACGGTAACTGTATGTATGAATACTAATGCTGAAGGCAGATATCTGATGTTTGTGATAGTTTGGAAAATGTTTGTGCATTTTCCAGCATGTTGCAACACACAAAAGTGAACAAAAAGGATACATTTAAAACCTAAAAGATTAGGCAATGATTCTTAAGCACGAATACTTAATAAGAAGAGAAATGAGGCAAGGCAAGGCAAGGCAAGTTTATTTATATAGCACATTTCATACACAATGGCAGTTCAATGTGCTTTACAGAAGCAAAAACAAAAACAGTAAACAATAGAGAAATAAAATTACATAAAATAATTTTATTTTTAATCTAAAACAATTAATTAAAAGAATTAATAGAAAATAATAAGAATTAAACAATAGTAGAAATAAAATAATAAAATGCCAAAAAGAAAAAAGGAGAAAAAGAAAAAGAAACCAGCGGAATAAAATAGAATAAAATTAAAGTAAATTTAAAACATGCAGAGAAAGTAAAGATTATAAAAAATGTAAAAATATTAATTATTTAACAGAAAGCATCTGAAAACAGCTTGGTCTTTAACCTAGATTTGAAGCTGCCAACAGCAGGAGCATTTTTAATGTCCTCTGGCAGTTGGTTCCATAGATGTACTGCATAGTAGCTAAAAGCTGCTTCACCACACTTTGTTTTAACAACTGGTTTTAATAGTAAATTTTTCTGTTGCGATCTGGTAGATCTGATTGGGTTAGGCCGCTGCAACATATCAGAGAGGTAATTGGGCCCTGTACCATTTAGAGATTTGTACACCAGCAGCAATGCTTTAAAGTCAATTCTGTAGCTTACTGGAAGCCAGTGAAGGGACCTTAGAATTGGGGTAATGTGCTCTGTTCTTTTTGTTCGTGTGAGAACCCTCGCCGCTGCATTTTGAACCAGCTGAAGTCGTTTGATGGTCTTTTTTGGCAAGCCTGTGAAAAGGCCATTGCAGTAATCAACCCTACTAGAGATGAAGGCATGTATTAGTTTTTCCAGATCATTTTTTGACAAGTCCTCTTAGTTTGGAAATGTTTTTTAGGTGATAAAATGCCGTTTTAGTGATTGCTTTCATGTGACTGTCAAAGTTTAGCTCGCTGTTAATGAAAACACCAAGATTTTTAACCATTTCTTTAGTTTTAATCCCTTTTGTGTCAAGAATAGTGGTAATCCTGAGTCTTTCATCTTTTTTTCCAAATAGAATTACTTCTGTTTTATCTGTGTTCAACTGGAGAAAATTTTGTGACATCCAGCTATTGATTTGATCGATGCACTGGTAGAGACATTCAAGGGGGGCATAGTCATTTGGTGATAGAGCAAAATAAATTTGGGTATCATCTGCATAGCAGTGATACAAAATTGAATTTTTATTGATAATTTGCCCAAGTGGGAGCATATAAAGGTTGAAAAGTAATGGTCCAAGAATCGACCCCTGGGGGACACCACAGGTCAAGGGCATTGACGTTGAGGAACAATTTCCCAGGGTAACAAAGAAGCTTCTATCTTTTAAGTATGATTTTAACCAATTGATAACTTTACCAGTCAATCCAACCCAGTGTTCAAGTCGATATAGCAGTATGTTGTGATCAACAGTATCAAAAGCTGCACTGAGGTCCAGTAATACCAGGACCGATGTTCTGCCTGCATCAGTATTAAGACGTATGTCATTTACAACTTTAATCAGCGCTGTTTCAGTGCTATGATTGGCACGAAATCCTGACTGAAAATTATCAAAACGGCTGTTTGATATCAAGAAGGCAGTTAATTGATTGAAGACATTTTTTTTCCAGGATTTTCCCGATGAATGGTAGATTTGATATTGGCCTGTAGTTATTTAACACTGAAGGATCCAGATTATTTTTTTTAAGAAGGGGCTTTACAACAGCTTTTTTTAGGGACACAGGAACAACGCCAGTCTCCCAGGATGTATTTATAATTTGAAGCACATCTGTAATTATAAGATGAAGAACAGACTTAAAAAAGTTGGTGGGCAGAATGTCCAGTAAAGATGTTGAAGAACTGAGATTTTGTACAGTTTTTTCAAGAGTCTCATAATCAATTAAACAAAATTCTGACATTGTGTTAAAGTTATCTATCTGTCATTGGTGATTGCAGTTTTTCAATTTTTTGCAACTGAGATATATTATGAGAAATATTCTGCCTTATTTTATCAATTTTACCTTTGAAAAAAGATGCAAACTCATTGCATTTATTAACTGATAGAAGTTCAGGTGCTAATTGTGGTGGGGCATTAGTTAGCTTCTCTACTGTTGAAAATAGCACACGGGCATTGTTCATATTCCTGCTGATGATGTTGGAGAAAAAAGACTGTCTTGCTTTACGAATTTCATAAATATAATTACAAAGCATCTCTTTATGGATTTGATAATGGATGTGAAGTTTAGATTTGCGCCATTTTCTTTCAGTTCTCAAAACTGTTCATGACAACTGCAGTCCTAAAGTTGAGAGACTAGAGTTTTCTTGATTTTTCCTTAACCAATTCATTATAAAGTGTTTGTAGAATAAAAATGATATATACTGTATTGTGGTATGGCATTCATGGTTTCCTTCTGCATTGTGTGTCTCTTCTGAGTAGCTGTCATAATAAAACCTACATAATCAAACTCTCAAACTGTCTGCTTTGATTATGGTGAAGAGACGTATCTTTAGACACAATATAAAAATATTATTCTTTAAATGTATTATTTTAAGTTCTATTTTGTTTTGTACCTCATTACTTTGGAAATGTTGAAAATGGTAGAATCAAGTCTCTCTCTCTCTCTCTCTCCTCCCCCCAAAAATCTGTCCCTCTGAGTTATATGCCAATCCTGGGATCGAGATCCTGACCTCTTCTGCTCCTCGGACCTGCCTGATCCATCCTGGTGCCCTGTGTCTGATTGGAGTCTCATGGCATCGCTCCTGTGGAGGACGACCCCATGCAGACAGTTGAAAGTCACACCTGGAGGACGCTCTGGACACTTACAGTCATGCTTTTATGGCTGAGGACTACAGTTGACTTGCTAACTTTAGGACTGCAGTTGTCATGAACAGTTTTTCACTCAAGTTTCCATCAATGAAGTGTTTATAACATCAACGAAACTGACTTCATGTTAAAACTGTTAATGTTATAGTCATGTTGTCTGTTGTTGCCCAAATGAGGATGGGTTCCCTTTTGAGTCTGGTTCCTCTCGAGGTTTCTTCCTCATGTTGTCCGAGGGAGTTTTTCTTTGCCACCATCGCCACAGGCTTGCTCATTGGGGATAGATTAGGGATAAAATTAGCTCATGTTTTAAGTTGTTCAAATTCTGTAAAGCTGCTTTGCGACAATGTTTATTGTTAAAAGCGCGATACAAATAAACTTGACTTGACTAGAATCAATGAATTCTCTCTCTCTCTCTCTCTCTCACTCTCTCTCAGGAAAGGGGGATCATAAATGTACTTTTCTGGCATTGTTTGTGCATATGCATCTATGCATTTTGCTCTTAGCAATGCTTTTGATGAAAGAAAATAATAAGCTCCAGAGTGGATGCACTGTCTCACAGCAAGCCTAGAGATCAGAGAATAGAAAAGGACATATTTCAGCTGATACTGACACATTCAGCAGTTATCATTCCCCACAGAAAAAGGAACTCACTGTATAGTATAGAACTAACTGTATAGTACGTTCTGTCCAGGAAATCCACTGACTGGCAAATGCATTTAGAAGTCTTGAAGCTTCATTATGTGAGAATTGGTATTTTTTGCTCTCGGGCTGGGCGGCATGTTGGTGTAGTGGTTCGCACTGTTGGCTCCCAGCAAGAAGGTTCTGTGTTCGAGCCCAGTGGCTGATGGGGGCTTTTCTATGTGGAGTTTGCATGTTCTCCCCATGTCTGCATGGGTTTCTTCTGGGTGCTCTAATTGGTAGCTCTAAATTGACTGTAGGTGTGAATATGAGTGTGAATGGTTGTTTGTCTCTGTGTCAGCCCTGCGATGATCTGGTGACTTGTCCAGGGTGTACCCCACCTCTCACCCATAGTCAGCTGGGATAGGCTCCAGCTTGCCCGCGAGCCTGCACAGGATAAGCGGTTACATATAATGGATGGATGCTCTTGGGCTCCCCCTACAGTTACAGAGTATAATTCACTTTTATGCCACTGATGTAAATACAAGTTGCACTTTGCGCTCCTCTTATGGACAGCTGTACATGAGCGTTTATTTACAAGCTGAAGCCAGCTGAACTGTAACAATGGCAGAAGTCACAAAAACATGTCGACTGACAAGACAGAGTAATATTACAGGAGTTTACACAAATGTGACTGCATATTTTTATTTATTATGACATCACAGATGAACACTAAGATCTCATCTCATTATCTCTAGCCGCTTTATCCTGTTCTACAGGGTCGCGGGCAAGCTGGAGCCTATCCCAGCTGACTACGGGCGAAAGGTGGGGTACATCCTGGACAAGTCGCCAGGTCATCACAGGGCTGACACATAGGGTGTTTTCACACTTGGTCCCTTTCAGCCATCTAACCGAACTCAGATCGATGACTCAGCATTTTTTGCGCATATGTGAACACTCCAACCGTACCCAGACCCCTTTAAAGCGAACCGAACTGAGACCACCTCAGGAGGTGGTCTCAGTACGGTTCGCTAAAAATCAACGGTACAGTTCGCCTAATCTGCGCATTGTGAACAAAAAGCGCACCGGGTTCACTTCGCCTTTTTCACTGTAGTTAACCTTCTTCGTTTGCCGTAGTTGTTCACGTGACTGTAGCAGGGAAACTCAACTTCCTTTTGGAACTTACCACACCCTCTTTACAGTTCTCTGAACTTACTGACTGATGAGTCGGCCACAATAATATATATATTCCGACCCGAGGTAACTTCCCGATCCCTCCCCGTCTCTCTCCTGCTCATTTCCTGTCTCTACACTGTCCTATCCAATAAAGGTGAAAAAAGCCCAAAAAAAATAATAATAATATATATATATATATATATATATATATATATATATATATATATATATATATATTTATTTTCCTTAATCCGCACTATTTTGATCAAAGAATACAGCAGGGCAAGCATGGCAGCAGACATTTTGATTCAAGAGAATATTACCCAGAATTCCGTGCACTGGGGGTCTGAGGGCTCTAGAGGACCTGGTGTGAACAGAAAGAGGACTGAGGCCCCATCAAAGCTTAACTGGACCAGAAAGAGAACCCAGTCCTCTTTGTAATAAATTCACAGTGTGAACACAAAAAGAACTGAGTTCTTTTTCTGTTGGTCCACTTTTTGGTCCACTTAAAGAGGACTGAGTCTGGTTCCTTTAAAGGAACAGTCCACCATACTTCCATAATGAAATATGCTCTTATCTGAATTGAGACGAGCTGCTCCGTACCTGTCCGAGCTTTGCACGACCTCCCAGTCAGTCAGACGCAGTCAGACGCGCTGTCACTCCTGTTAGCAATGTAGCTAGGCTCAGCATGGCCAATGGTATTTTTTGGGGCTGTAGTTAGATGCGACCAAACTCTTCCGCGTTTTTCCTGTTTACACAGGTTTATATGACCAGTGATATGAAACAAGTTCAGTTACACAAATTGAAACATAGTGATTTTCTATGCTATGGAAAGTCCGCACTATAATGACAGGCGTACTAACACCTTCTGCGCGCTTCGGCAGCGCATTGATATCTGAGCTCCGTATCAATGCGCTGCCGAAGTGCGCAGAAGGTGTTAGTACGCCTGTCATTATAGTGCGCACTTTCCATAGCATAGAAAATCGTTACGTTTCAATTTGTGCAACTGAACTTGTTTCATATCACTGGTCATATAAACCTATGTAAACAGGAAAAACGCGGAAGAGTTTTTTCGCATCTAACTACAGCCCCAAAAAATACCATTGGCCATGCTGAGCCTAGCTACATTGCTAACAGGAGTGACAGCGCGTCTGACTGACTGGGAGGCCACGCAAAGCTCGGACAGGTACGGAGCAGCTCGTCTCAATTCAGATAAGAGCATATTTCATTATGGAAGTACGGTGGACTGTTCCTTTAAAGGGGACCAGGTGTGAAAACACCCATAGACACAGACAACCATTCACACTCACATTCACACCTACAGTCAATTTAGAGTCACCAGTTAACCTAACCTGCATGCCTTTGGACTGTGGGGGAAACCGGAGCACCCGGAGGAAACCCACGCGGACACGGGGAGAACATGCAAACTCCGCACAGAAAGGCCCTCGCCGGCCACGGGGCTCGAAACCGGACCTTCTTGCTGTGAAGCGACAGCGCTAACCACTACACCACCGTGCTGCCCCGAACACTAACATAAAAAGAATAACACAGTTTTAGTTTTGCTGAAATACTGTGTCTGTATTTTCAGGCCATATGCAGTTTTTTAATTATTTGAATGTGGATTAACTGTGTAATCCACATGATATAGCCACATATTGCACATAATATACATTGGGTAGTGTAATTTATTACAAGCTAGGTGAGATATGTTTGCAAAGTTGCAAGATTTGACGTGAGTGACCAAAGACTGACCAAACATTTTGGCTTGAGATTAATTTATTTACTTGCATGTTAGCCTGAGCTGAGACTGGGGGTAGATGACTTCATCTGGAAAAAACTACAAATCTCAGTGAGAGAGGGATAACACAGAGAAGGCTACAGCCTACTTTGCAATCTTTCATAAATAACATTGCCAGACATGTTCACTCTGCTGTGGGATTGTCATTGTTTTCCTGTTTGCCGTGAGACAGATCACTACTTGTCTTGAAGTAAATGTGTATGCTCAGACATTTTTTGCCAAGCTGGAAGTCAAAGTTTGCACAAGTATTGCATATAAGTTGGAATAGTGGGGGATAAACACAATGGGGGGTGCCATGGCCTAAAGGTAAGAGAAGCAGCTTTGGGACCAAAAGGTCACTGGTTTGATTCCCTGGACTAGCAGGAATGGCTGAAGTGCCCTTGAGCAAAGCTCCTAACCTCCAACTGCTCCCCAGGCTGCTCACTGCTATGTGTGCTGTGGGTATGTCAGGGTCCTGTTGTATGTCGCTCTGGATAAGAGCATCTGCTAAATTAGATTAGATAAGATTATATTAGATAAAACTTGTATGGTTTTTGTATGGTAAATAGTAGCATTCTAAGGTAACATAACCAGAACCATACTAACATTGACAAATCTAATGCTGGGGGATGCTAATGGATAAAGAACAGCTAGTCAACTAAATTAACCTGATAAAACCTGGATGCCCCGACACAAAGTGATGCAAACTTGAGTAGCAAGCTCACCAACAAAGCTAGACAACAACCAACACGAGCACTTATCAGTCGTGATGTCCGAAGATTATCTTGCAAGTTTGCTAACATCACCTTGAGGGTGGCACGGTGATGTAGTGGTTAGCACTGTTGCCTCACAGCAAGAAGGTTCTGGGTATGAACCCAATGGCCGACGGGGGCCTTTCTGTATGAAGTTTGCATTTTTTCCCTGTGTCTGTGTGGGCTTCCTCTGGGTGCTCCGGTTTTGCCCACAGTCCAAAAACATGCGGTTACATTAACATGGGGCGGCCTTGGGCTGAAGTGTCCTTGAGCAAGGCACCTAATCCCCAACTGCTCCCTGGGCACTGCAGCATGGCTGCCCAGTGCTCTGGGTGTGTGCGTGTGCTCATTGCTCACTTGTGTGTGCATGTGTATGTTCACTGCTTCAGATGGGTTAAATGCAGAGGACAAATTTCACTGTGCTTTGAGTGTGCATGTGACAAAGGCTTTTTCTTCGAGATGTGGATAGCGGCTAAACTTCTGTCAAAATGGGCCACCTGATGATCAAAAGCTAGCAAGTTGACAACTTTGCTAACACAGCTAAACATCAAGCAAATACAAGAACAAAACATAAAGCAAGGCAGCTAATGTACTATTACTTACTGGTATGACAGAAAGAAAACCAGCTTAGCACCTGTCTTGCAGTCTTTTAGCTCTTACAAATGGCTAAAATCCAGTCCAAGACTTACTCTTGTCTGGTCTCTTGCTCAGTCACTCTTTCTTTTTGGCTTCTCCTGACAACATTTTCTTTGGTCTGTAATGAGAAGACCAATTTATCTAATTTTTCTGAGTGGTGTTGTTGGCCAAATTTGGAAGCTAGCCAAAGTATGGGCCTTTTCCACTACCCTTTTTCAGCTTACTTCAGCTCACTTCAGCCCAACACGGCTCGCGTTTCGACTACCTCAGAGCAGCACAACTGAGCTCACTTCAGCCTTACTCAGCACCCAAAACTCGCACGGTTTTGGAGTGGGGCTGAAGCGAGCCCAACCGAGCCAAGTGGGGCTAGGGGCTTGAGGAGACACTCCCCTGTGCACTGATTGGTGAGGAGGAGTGTCCTCACATGCCCACACACGCCCCGCGAGCACGCTGGGATCTGTAAACACCATAAACCCAGAAGAAGAAGAATTCTCTTTCTGAAGCCTTATGCGCCTCGCCTCATCTATATGCTCTTGCCAGTATCTGTTGGCGTTGTTGGTGACAACAAGCCACAGCACCAAGACCAGCAACACTAACGACTCCATGTCCTCCATGTTTATTGTTTACTATCCGGGTCGTGAGACTACCGCTTAAAAGGTCACTGATGTCACTGTTTGCGCCGCCTAACGACATCACATGACGTCTACCCACTTTTGCTAACTCCACCCAATGTGTCCACCCACTTCCAGCCAGCACGGTTCAGCGCGGTTGTAGTCGAAATGCAACCCCAACAGCCCCACTCAGCTCGACTCAGCCCGACTCAGCACGGCACGGCTCAGCCCAACTCAGCCGCATTGGTAGTGGAAAAGCCCCTGTAGTTTATCATTTATCAGAGTGGTTTCTCACTTCCTGGTTTATCATGTTAAGTGTTATGCAGTTCTCATGGTGCTGTAAAGTGTTACACAGTTCTCATAAGAGGTCTCAGGGACTCACTATCAGAGTTCTATAGTGCTATAACTGGTGAACTGGGTGTGGACACAGAAGAGAAAACAAGCCATTCTCCCCATACAAGTCACTGTACCATGAAAATTATTTTGAAGCTGATATTTTAAAGTAAAATTCCTACCTAGTGTTGATGACTTTTATTTGCAAGCTCTATTATTTCTGGAAGGAAACCCCCAGGTCAGTCTGTAATGTAATAGAATAGCAAATTAAGTATATCACTGCTCTGACTAAGTGAAGGAGCACCATGCCATATGGGTCACTAGGGTTACTACAAGACAGGCATGATGTAGAGTGAGGCTTTTATAACCTACACACAGGAGTATGGAGATTAGGGGTTGGATCAACAAGTTGATTGATAGATTCACTTGTTGCCACTGTGAACTTGTCTGTGAATGCTTTTCAAAATGGAATGGCAGGTGAGGCACAAAGATAACAGAGTGGAAATGGCTGGTGTTCAGGTAAATCCACTGTGGTCTTCCATGAAGGAACCCCTAATGTAGATGGTGCTGAACATACATTGCCAAGGAAAAGTAAGAAAACTCTGGAGCCTGAGGAGATAAGCACAAGGCTGAGTAGATGACTTCACTCCCAGTCTCTACACAAATGCATATTGCAAGTTGCTGCTGCTATCCAGTTTTACGTCATGGTTTCACCTCTGGGCGGGTTAGATGTTTCAAGTCAAGTCAAGTTTATTTGTATAGTGCTTTTAACAATAAACATTGTTGCAAAGCAGCTTTACAGAATTTGAATGACTTAAAACATGAGCTAATTTTATCCCTAATCTATTCCCGATGAGCAAGCCTGTGGCGTCGGTGGCAAGGAAAAACTCCCTTAGACGACATGAGGAAGAAACCTCGAGAGGAACCAGACTCAAAAGGGAACCCATCCTCATTTGGGCAACAACAGACAACATGACTAGAACATTAACAGTTTTAACATGAAGTCAGTTTTGTTGATGTTATAAACTCTTCATTGATGGAAACTTGAGTACAAAACTGTTCATGACAACTGCAGACATTTCACGACACCCTTCCATTTTCCACGATTCTGCATGTCAGCTGCCGAAAGACTGTACTTCTTGAGATCACTATTAACACCCTCTAATCAGGTTTTTCGGGGATGGCCCCTAGGTTTTCACCCACACACATGAAGATCAACAACCCTGGAAATCCAAGCGGCACTGCATCGAACATATCCATACCACTTCAAGTGTCTTACAGCAATGGCTGTGTTGGTATCAGTGAGGTGGAGTTTTCTTTGCAGGGAGAAAGTTGGAATGTTGGCGGCTCCCCGCACACTGCATGCCCATCTAAGCATGGAGCGCTCATTTCTTCTTCATAGGCCAGCACTCACTGGCATAGAGCATTGTGCTTCATACACAAGAGTTGTAAACAGAGCCCCGGGTCTTCAGGGAAAGGCTTTTGCTTGTCAAGATGGGGAGTAGCTCACGGAATTTCCCCCAAGCAGTTTGGACTCAAGTGATGATGGCATCTTCACAACCACCTCCTGCTGATAGAGTCTCCCAGGTAACAAAAGGAGTCAACCACCTCTAGTTGCGTACACTATATTTGTGAACACCTGACCATCATACCCATATGTGCTTTTTAAACATCCCATTCCAGATTTAATCCCCTCCCATTTTTTTCCTGATTGAGTCAGATCTATGGCTAACCATCAAGCCTGTGTTTGTGCTATAAGTTTGAGTTTCCCAATATATGAGCAAGTCGTTTGTTTTAACAATGCTTCCTGGTTTATTGTAAAGGTTCTTATCATCAATACCACATTTCTATAATCGGTACACTACTTGAGATCTTTGTAACACTTCATATTGTTTAAACATGTCAAATTGTTATTCCAGTGGTTCCAGTGTATATAATGCTATTGCAAATTTATCCTAGAATGAAACATTTCTAGACTGATGGGAGTGACCTCTTCCAAGATGACTTAATAAGTCTGTTGATTTTCCCTTTAATAAAAGAACAATTTAGGCCAACTACTACCCACTGTAATACTTTTGTTCTATAGACCAATTTCTGCTCATCTAATAATGAAACTCAACACACAAAACACTGGAGATGGGTAACAGTGGAAAGCATTAATTAATGGTTTTAAAATGTATTTCAATTGTTAATTTAAAAAATTAGGCCTTTGATTCTAGAAGGGGATTATAAGCAAGAATAAAATAATGTGTGCTTAAAATGTATTCAACATGCAAAATACTGAATCAAAACAGTTCCTACGGAATAATAAAAAAAAATTGTTTTCTTATTTTCTATCAAGAAAAAAGGCATGCTTCTATCTCACTGGTATTTTTTGAGCAGTAAATATGTGTTTACCATTATGCAATCATTTTGTGTCTTTCTGACATTGAAAATAATGTGGTTCAAGTTCAAATGAATACAAAAATTATTCAATGCCTCCCTTCTATTGCAATGACCAGGGGTGGGTTTCCCAAAAGCCTCTTGACACTAAGAGCATCTTAACTAGGAGAGAGAGTGTTCATTGTGCTGCTCACTCTACCATTTAACGATTACCTTTGTGCTGTGATGCTTTGGGAAACTCAGGCCAGAATTATTACAGCTGAACAAATACTAATTAGATACATTTTAATTAATCCCAGCATACATAGAATGAAACACAGGTTTGGCTATTTAAAAAATAAGAGATTGTGTTCATTGCTAGCCATTCAAATTCAAAATACATTCCCTTTCATTATTTTCATGATTTTCTACCCATGCTTTGTAGGCTAATTTCACCTGATTTCCAGGGTGGTGGCATAAATGGTTCTGAGGACAAGATTTTTCAAACACACACACACACGCACGGGTGGCACGGTGGTGTAGTGGTTAGTGCTGTCGCCTCACAGCAAGAAGGTCCGGGTTCGAGCCCCGTGGCCGTCGAGGGCCTTTCTGTGCGGAGTTTGCATGTTCTCCCCGTGTCCGCGTGGGTTTCCTCCGGGTGCTCCGGTTTCCCCCACAGTCCAAAGACATGCAGGTTAGGTTAACTGGTGACTCTAAATTGACCGTAGGTGTGAGTGTGAATGGTTGTCTATGTGTCAGCCCTGTGATGACCTGGCGACTTGTCCAGGGTGTACCCCGCCTTTCTTCCGTAGTCAGCTGGGATAGGCTCCAGCTTGCCTGTGACCCTGTAGAACAGGATAAAGCGGCTAGAGACAATGAGAATGAGAGATAATGAGATGAGACACACACACACTTACATACATTGCCTTGCAAAAGTATTCATACCCCTTGAACTTTTTCGCATTTTTACACCTTACAACCACAAACTTAAAAGTTTTTTATTGAGATTTTATGTGATAGACCCACACAGAGTAGCACATAATTGTGAAGTGAAACAAAAATGATAAATGGTCTTCAAAATTTTAAACAAATAAAAATCTGAAAAATGTGTTGTGCATTAGTATTCAGCCCCCTGCGTCAATACTTTGTAGAGCCATCTTTTGCTGCAATTACAGCTGCAAGTCTTTTGTGGTATGTCTCTACCAGCTTTGCACATCTAGACACTGAAATTTTTGCCCATTCTTCCTTGCAAAATAGCTCAAGCTCAGCCAGATTGGATGGAGAGTGTCTGTGAACAGCAATTTTCAAGTCTTGCCACAGATGCTCAATGGGATTTAGGTCTGCACTTTGACTGGGCCATTCTAACACATGAATATTCTTTGATCTAAACCATTCCATTGTAGCTCTGGTTGTATGTTTTGGATCATTGTCTTGCTGGATGGTGAATCTCCTTCCCAGTCTCAAGTCTTTTGCAGCCTCCAACAGGTTTTCTTCCAGGATTGCCCTGTATTTAGCTCCATCCATCTTCCCATCAACTCTGACCAGCTTCCCTGTCCCTGCTGAAGAAAAACATCCCCATAGCATGATGCTGCCACCACCATGCTTCACAGTGTGGATGGTGTGTGCAGGGTGATGAGCAGTGTTAGTTTTCTGCCACACATAGCGCTTTGCATTTAGGCCAAAAAGTTCAACTTTGGTCTCATCTGACCAAAGCACCTTCTTCCCCATGTTTGCTGTGTCCCCTACATGGCCTCTTAGGCCTGTCTTTCAACAATGGCTTTCTTCTTGCCACTCTTCCAAAAAGGCCAGATTTGTGGAGTGTACGACTTATAGTTGTCCTGTGCACAGATTCTCCCACCTGAGCTGTGGATTTCTGCAGCTCCTCCAGAGTGATCATGGGCCTCTTGGCTGCTTCTCTGACCAGTGCTCTCCTTGCTCGCTCTGTCAGTTTAGGTGGACGGCCATGTCTTGGTAGGTTTGCAGTTGTGCCATACTTTTTCCATTTTTGAATGATGGATGGAACAGTGCTTCTTGAGCTGTTCAGAGCTTGGGATATTTTTTTATAACCTAACCCTGCTTTAAACTTCTCCAGAACTTTATCCCTGACCTGTCTGGTGAGTTCTTTGGTCTTCATGATGCTGTTTGTTCTTCAGTGTTCTCTAACAAACCACTGAGACCTTCACAGAACAAGTGTATTTATGCTGAGAGTAAATTACACACAGTAGGACTCTATTAACTAATTAGATGACTTCTGAAGGCAGTTGATTGCACTGGATTGTATTTAGAGGTATCAGAGTACAGGGGGCTGAATACTAATGCACACCACATTTCTCAGATTTCTATTTGTTTAAAATTTTGAAGACCATTTATCATTTTCGTTTCACTTCACAATTATGTGCTACTCTGTGTTGGTCTATCACATAAAATCTCAATAAAAAACTTAAGTTCGTGGTTGTAAGGTGGAAAAATGTGAAAAAGTTCAAGGGGTATGAATACTTTTGCAAGGCACTGTGTATATATATATATATATATATATATATATATATATATATATATATATATATATAAATAATCAAGGCCCATCGTTTCATGAGCGAAGATGAACAGGGTGCCTTGCAGCTCTTCTGTCTTCACAAAACTTTTTGTAGTTGTTGACACATTGTGATGTGCCACTAAGAATCACAGAGCGCCATGCAGTGTGTTTTTTTTTGCAACGACCTCTCAGTCAGTGCAAATGACATGAAATGAATGTAGGTCATGCATCTTTGAAGCGAAGGTGTGGGTGGCCAACAGGGCAAGAAGCACCTGGCAGCTCACCGTAGAGAACATCTTTGGGCAATCGACTGTTCTCCATATGGACATTGACATCGCAAGTGGCATGCATGGATGACTGAATAAAGGTCCATACTTCCAGTCTCCTCCAGGACATGAACGTTTGTTACTCTATCGCACCATGAGTAGTCTAAGATGGATCTGAGGTAACAGAAATGGAATGCATGAAGGTGGTGTTCTTGCCTTCTGTACGTGACCCAAAATTCACCGCCATACAGAAGAGTACTCAGCACGCAGACCACGTAGACGCGAATCTTCAGCTTGGTAGAGAGGTGGCAGTTGTCCCACATGTGGGTATGGAGGCGTCCAAAGGGAGTGGATAATTTCCCAGGTGTGTGTCCAGTTCTGCATTGAGTGAGTTCATTGTTGTCATAATGGAGCCCAAGTGTGTGTGTGTGTATATATATATATATATATATATATATATATATATATATATATATATATATATATAAAACATGTCGTACAGCTAAACAATTTACAACATGGGCTGAGTTTGGTGACTTAAGCAGAAATGTGCTGATGTTTTGAATTTCACTGCTCTCATATGTGATGAATGCAAATTAAATTGTGAAGTCACCAAATGGTCATTGCCAGTAGATTTTATTGAAATCAAAACACACTGTTAAAAGAACACTTACGTCACATGATTGAGTTAGAGACTGCTGTCTCCCAAGTCATGAATAATGTAGATGTTCCTACAAGTGCTTGTGGAAGATGGTCAAATCTAATTGACATTTCTAGAAGCCCATTATATTTCTGCATTCTAATCCAGTCTAAGCATTTTCACAAAATGCTTTCAGGCAGTGATAGGGACAAGAGTGTAAAAGTTAAGGGTAAAATCTGAAATATCGCTCTTAGTGAATGCTCAATAGCCTCTCATCCCTTCCTTTGTAATCTGGAAGATGTATGATTCTCCAAAAAAAAAAAAATCTTCACAAAGAAGCTCTACAATGTGTTTTTCTTCAATGTCATTCCATGATTGTAGTTATCTAGTCTACTGCCTTTAACAATATAATAGTAGCTATTTTATAAACAGCCATGTTAAAGCGTCAAAATAAATTTAATTGATTTTTCGGTCTTGGTTTCATTTCCAAATGTCTCACAGCAAGCCTAGAGATCGGAGAATAGAAAAGGCCGTATTTCAGCTAAGACTGACACATTCAGCAGTTATCATTCCCCACAGAAAAAGGAACTCACTGTATAGTATAGAACTAACTGTATAGTACATTCTGTCCAGAAAATCCACTGACTGGCAAATGCATTTAGAAGTCTTAAAGCTTCATTATGCGAGAATTGGTATTGTTTGCTCTCGGGCTGGGTGGCACGGTGGTGTAGTGGTTAGCACTGTTGGCTCCCAGCAAGAAGGTCCTGGGTTCAAGCCCAGCAGCTGGTGAGGGCCTTTCTGTGTGGAGTTTGCATGTCTGCATGGGTTTTCTCTGGGTGCTCTGGTTTCCCCCACAGTCCAGACATGCAGGTTAGGTCAATTGGTGGCTCTAAATTGACTGTAGGTGTGAATGAGTGTGGATGGTTGTTTGTCTCCATGTCAGCCCTGTAATAACCTGGTGACTTGTCCAGGGTGTACCTTGCCTTTCGCCTGTAGTCAGCTGGGAAGTCAAATGATAAAGAAATCAAATGTAATCACTGTTTTAATTACATCTCATAGAACTCAAAATTCAAAAGTGCGAAATAACTGTGCATTAGCAGACTATTATTTGTATGCAGTTATTTGCAGTTTGCTCAGCCAATCAAAATGGCATAAAATAATTGTAATGATATAATTTAATAATTGAAAATTAATCTAATAATAAATACATTCAGCATATATATTAATAGTCATCTCATCTCATCTCATTATCTCTAGCCGCTTTATCCTTCTACAGGGTCGCAGGCAAGCTGGAGCCTATCCCAGCTGACTACGGGCGAAAGGCGGGGTACACCCTGGACAAGTCGCCAGGTCATCACAGGGCTGACACATAGACACAGACAACCATTCACACTCACATTCACACCTACGGTCAATTTAGAGTCACCAGTTAACCTAACCTGCATGTCTTTGGACTGTGGGGGAAACCGGAGCACCCGGAGGAAACCCACGCGGACACGGGGAGAACATGCAAACTCCACACAGAAAGGCCCTCGCCGGACCCGGGGTTCGAACCCAGGACCTTCTTGCTGTGAGGCAACAGCGCTAACCACTACACCACCGTGCCGCCCTATATTAATAGTAGAAAATAAATTATCACATTCGAAAGTTATTCAAAATAGATAATGTTTCACTCTTTCAAGTGTCAACTAAGGTGGTTTATTTTGTGGTAATAGCTGCATATAAGTCTCTGGATTTTCCCAAATTCTAAAGATGCCCACTTTTCTTTGCCCAAAATTTCTTTGCCAATCAATCTGTATGTGTAATAATCGGATGGTACATTTTTCTGATTATGGTGGTGTAGTGGTTAGCACTGTTGCCTCACAGCAAGAAGGTTCTGGGTTCAAGCCCAGTGGCTGATGGGGGCCTTTCTGTGTGGAGTTTGCATGTTCTCCCTGTGTCTGTGTGGGTTTCCTCCGGGTGCTCTGGTTTCCCCCACAGTCCAAAGACATGCAGGTTAGGCTAATTGGTGGCTCTAAATTGACTGTGAGTGTGAATGGTTGTTTTTCTCTATGTGTCAGCCCTGTGATGATCTGGCAACTTGCCCAGGGTGTACCCCACCTCTCGCCCATAGTCAGCTGGGATAGGCTCCAGCTTGCCTGCCACCCTGCACAGGATAAGCGGTTATGGATAATGGATGGATGGCTTATTCTGCTTAGATCATGTTGACTGTAAAGGTTGTAATATTTCTCAACCCTAATCCTGACGTGTCCTTGCATACTTTTATGCGCCAAATGTATCCTAATATGTATGCTTGTATACTTATATGTGCAGATTAGTGTATGTAGTGCAGAGATATTCAAGGAAAGAGTTTGGAAAAACTGCTCCTGATATTTGGTGTATTTCAAATGAACTTTTTGTGATTTGACTGAATGTAACTCATCTGTTGCTGCACAATTTGCACAGTTTTGCATTCTATGTTATTTAGCCCATCTCACATCACCTATTCTACTATACCTTCATGAGTTGAATGCATGTTGGGAAAATGATCATCTCTACAGAGCTAAAGCCCAACAAGAACTGAGTTTGACTCTTGTATTCTAACCCAAATCATTGTTGACAACACCATTGACCAGATATTATTTAGGTGGAGAACAGTTCTCAGGACAGCAGGGCTGCATTATTTATTTATTTATTTATTTACTTACTTAATGTCAGACTCCCTGCTATGTTGAGAATATACTGAGGTGAAGTGAAAAACTGTCCTGTGGTCTGACAAATCGAAATTCAAAGTTCGTTTTGAGAATCATGACACGATATTCTCTGGGTTGGCCTGGCCTGCCTGAAGTCCAGACCTGTCTCCCACTAAAACATTTGGTGTGTTGTGAAATGAAATATACAAGAAAGGAGACCCCAAACTGCTGAGCAACTAAAATTGTATATAAAGAAAGAATCGGACAACATTTCACTTTCAAAACAACAGCAGTTGGTCTTCTTAGTTCCCAAACATTTACAGAGTGTTAAAAGAAGAGGTGATGTTACATAGTGGTAAACTTTTTTGAAATATCTTGCTGGCATCAAATTCAAAACAAGCATATATTTTTCAAAGACCAATACATTTTCTCAGCTTTAATATTTCATATGTGGTCTTGGTACTATTTTCAATGAAATATCAGTTTTCCATGATTTGCAAATAATTACAGCCATCCATCCATCATTTGTAGCCACTTATCTTGTTCTACAGGGTCACGGGCAAGCTGGAGCCTATCCCAGCTGACTATGGGTGAGAGGCAGGGTACACCCTGGCCAAGTCACCAGATTATCAAAGGGCTAACACAGAGACAAACAACTATTCACATCTACGATAAGTTTAGAGCCACCAATTAACCTAAATTGCATGTCTTTGGGGGAAACCGGTGCACCCAGAGGAAACCTGCACAGACACGGGGAGAACATGCAAATGCCACACAGAAAGGCCCTCACTGGCCGCTGGGCTCAAACCCAGGACCTTCTTTCTGTGAGGCGATAGTGCTAACCGCTACACCACTGTACTGCCTCAAATAACTACATTCTTTTTTGAAATTTATAATTCACACAGTGTCTCAACATTTTTGGAAATGGAGTTGTATTTCCTGTTTCTGTGCTATAAATGAGGTCACACACAGGTAAAATCCAGTTTTTCATCCCTCATCATGGTGGAAAATAAGATATAGTAGATACAGAAAAACATCTCCTCTAAAACCTCCATTACAGCAAAGTAATGGAGGTTTTAGAGGAGATTTTTGAAAGGGTAACCTTGAAAACCTTGATGTTTGAAAGGGTAACCTTGAAAACATCCCACAAAAGGGTGGCATCCATCCATCCATTATCTATACTGCTTATACATCAGGGTTGTGGAGGAAGCTGAAGCCAATCCCAGCTGTCATCAAGTGTATGTGTGTGTGGGGGGTGTCACCCTGGGCAGGTCACCAAACTATCACAGGTCTAACACAGAGACAAACAACCATTCACACTCAATCTCACTTATGGGCAGTTTAGATTAACTAGTCAACCTAATTCGCATGTCTTTGGACTGTGGGAGGAAAGTGGACAAAAACTGTGTGAATATCCACTGGCCTTAACCACTCCGGTGCCAAAAAAGGATCTTTCTGTACTAACTAATTTTTATTCAGACACTTGGAACAACACACACAACCATTAAAAACTATCACTATAAATATGTATGTCAGGGTGCAGGCACTTACGGATGTACGTGCAGGGGAGAGTGGGGAAAACAAACTGGAAACAAAGCCAAAATGTGAGACTAGAATCAAGGTCATGGGACAGGCGAGGGTCGATTGATCGGTAGATGGGGTAATGTGGACAGGACTAGAGAATAACAAGAAAGGTATGAGAGAGAGGGTCAAGAACACAATAAAGCAGGCAGTAGACCAAAGGCTGAGTATGACAGGAATAAACACTGAACGATACTTCACATTGAGTGAGAGAGGAAGAGGTATTTATATAGCAGGGGCTGATGACCCAGGAAACGAGTGAGAGTTGTATCTAATAAACAGGTGATAGAGGGCGCTGTGGTTCGTGGGTGTTGTAGTTCTGAGTGGCCATGTTTGTAGTTGTGTTCGGACTGGTGCTCTCGACAGCATTACTGACAGTATACAAAAATAAGACTCATAAATATCAAAAAGAAGCAACAAATAGAAATAAATTGTAGTATATAAATACAAATAAAAAATAATTGAATTATTAGAATAAATGTTCAAGTTAAATAAAACTGTGAAATTATGAATAATCCAACGTTATGTAAGCTAGTTGGATAGAAAACGGAATATTGTCACCCTATGTGTAATAGCATAGCAAACAGCATAGGCTAACAAACATAAGTGTTATACTAGCCTATTTCATTACAAGCATAATATTATACTCAAAGTGATGACATAGGCCTAACTGCACACATTTATGTTTTGTACATTTCTCCTTTCCTCTTTTTCTTAAACTGGGCACCTGATGGCTGACCCCAGACCTTTTCTTATCCTTGTGTGTTGATTTGTCACTCGAGCATCATGGCATACCCGTCCCCCAATACTGTCAACCAAGAGTCAAGACTAAATCAGTTCAGCTTGGTGGTATGCAGACTGTCCATCCATCCATTATCTGTAGCCACTTATCCTGTCCTACAGGGTCACGGGCAAGCTGGAGCCTATCCCAGCTGACTATGGGCGAGAGGCAGGGAACACCCTGGACAAGTCGCCAGGTCATCACAGGGCTAACACATAGACACATACAACCATTCACACTCACACCTACGGTTAATTTAGAGCCACCAATTAGCCTAACCTGCATGCCTTTGGACTGTGGTGGAAACCGGAGCACCTGGAGGAAACCCACACGGAGAGTATGCAAACTCCACACAGAAAGGGCCACTGGGCTCGAACCCAGGACCTTCTTGCTGTGAGGTGACAGTGCTAACCACTACACCACTGTGCCACCTGGTATGCCGATTTTGTATGGGTGCTGTGTGAGACGGCTGCCTCTCCAGTAGCTCTGTAGTTTTTAGTTCTTTAAACCTCTTTTTTCCACCTTTTTTACTTTTTTGCTCTTCTTACAAAGACACAGTGTGTTTTACTTATATCACATAGATATTTTTAACTTTAACACACAACCAGGAGCCAGTTTTCTCACTTATTCGAGAGAGGAGCTGCTGGCCCTGAAAACAATGGGACGAGCCGGGATGCGACACCCCATCCCGGCCGAGTTGAGGAGGAAACCCAGGGGCTGCAAAGCTGGAGCTAAGCTAAAGGCTAGGCTAGTGGACATCCAGCGGTGCTACAAACCATCCATTCCCTCTGTTATCATGGGGAATGTGAACTCGCTGCCGAATAAAGTCGACAAGCTTTCCGCTCTGAACAACCAGTGGATTTATCGGGAGAGCAGCTTATTTATCTTTACAGAGACATGGCTAACACACCTTGTACCGGATGCTAATGTGGACCTGCGGGGATTCACTGATGTGAGAGCCGACAGAGACACTAACACATGCAGGAAAAGCAAAGGTGGGGGACTAATCATTTATTTTAACAACCACTGGTGTAACACGGGACATATCTCCGTAAAGACAGTTTTATGTTGCCCGGACTTGGAGCTGCTAAACGTTAGCCTGCGGCCATGTTATCTGCCGAAGGAGTTCAGTCACATGATCATCATCTGTGTTTACATCCCTCCGAGGGCAGACGCAGCTGCTGCATGTGAGAGGATTCACTCTGTCACAGCAAGGCTGCAGACACAGCACCCTGAGGCATTTATGATCATTTCTGGGGACTTTAATCACACTACTTTGGACTCTACTTTGGCTGCTTTTTACCAGGCTGTGGATTGTCCAACAAGGAACAACAGGACAACTGACTTGCTGTATGCTAATGTGAGGGATGCATACAGAGTCACACCTCTCCCCCCACCAGGGAAGTCTGACCACAACCTGGTTCTTCTACAGCCGAAGTACACCCCCCTGGTCCAAAGGCAGCCTGCAACAATTAGCTCCATCAGGAGGTGGTCCCCTGAAATGGAAGATGCCCTCAGAGACTGCTATGACATCACGGACTGGGATGTGCTGCTTAGCCCACACTGTGAGGACATAGAGGGGCTGACACACTGTCTGACAGATTACCTCAACTTCTGTGCAGACGTGGTCTGCCCCGCTAAGACTGTACGGTGTTACCCTAATAACAAGCCATGGGTAACACAAGAAGTCAAAGCTGTCCTCAACAGGAAGAAGACCTCCTTCAGGAGCAGGGATAGGGAGGCAATGAAAGCAGCATATCAGGAGGTGAAACGCTGCATGAGGGAAGCTAAGGACAGCTACAGGAGAAAGGTGGAGCAGAAGCTGAAGTAGAACAGCATGAGAGAGGTCTGGGAAGGTGTGAAAACCATCACAGGCCACAATACAAAGACCAGAGTCATTGAGGGGACAGTGGAGAGGGTGAACGAGTTGAATGACTTCTTCAATTGGTTCAACCAGCCCACGTCCCCCCACCCTCTCCCTCACTGCACCCATCTCTCCTTCTTCCCTCAACACACCTCCCCCCAGTCATCACAGCAGCCCCCTCCTCCCCAACCTCAACACAGACTCCTCCATGCATTACTGTAGACCAGGTTAGAGGTCAACTGAGGAAGCTTCACCTCAGGAAAGCAGCAGGCCTGGACAAGGTGTGCCCACGACTACTGAAGACCTGCACTGCTGAACTGGGTGAATCACTCCATTGCATCTTCAATCTCAGCCTGCAGCTGGGGAGAGTGTCAACCCTCTGGAAGATATCATGTATCATTCCAGTTCCCAAAAAGAATTGCCCCAGCGAGCTGAACGACTTCCGACCAGTGGCACTCACTTCACATCTGATGAAGACGTTGGAGTGGCTCTTCCTCAGCCTCCTCAGACCCCAGGTACAACATGCCCAGGACTGTCAGCAGTTTGCGTACTGGGCAGGTGGTGGTGTGGAAGATGCCATCCTCTACCTGCTACACCGAGCCCACTCACATCTGGATAAGGGAAATGGCACAGTGAGGATCCTCTTCTTGGACTTCTCGAGTGCCTTCAACACCATCCAGCCCCTATCGCTTCAGGACAAACTGAACAGGATGCAAGTGGACCCCTGCCTGGTCACCTGGATCTCCAGCTACCTCACTGACAGGCCGCAGTACATCAGGCTGAAGGACATCATGTCTGACACTGTGATTAGCAGCACCAGAGCACCTCAGGGCACAGTGCTGGCCCCTGTTCTCTTCACCCTGTACACCGCGGACTTCTGCTACAACTCGGACCTGTGTCACATTCAGAAGTTTGCCGATGACAGTCATCGTTGGGTGTATCAGTGACGACAGAGAGGAGGAGTATAGGAGCCTGGTGAGGGACTTTGCTGTGTGGTGCAACAGGAACCATCTGCAGCTCAACACCTCGAAGACCAAGGAGCTGGCCATTGACTTTGGGAGGTCCAGACCAAGGTCACGACCAGTTCTGATCGAGGGAGTCGAGGTGGAGGCTGTGGATTCCTACAAGTACCTCAGGCTGTGTCTGGACAGCAAGCTGGACTGGACTTGCAACACCAAACACTTATACAGGAAGGGACAGAGCAGGCTATACTTCCTGAGGAGGCTGCGATCCTTTAACATCTGCAGGAAACTCCTGTGGATGTTCTATCAGTCTGTGGTTGCCAGTATCCTGTTTTACACCGTGGTGTGCTGGGGGGGAGCAGCACATCCAAGAAGGACACATCCAGGCTGGACAGACTGATCAGATGGGCCGGCTCTGTGGTCGGCATGAAGCTGGACTCTCTGGTGACGGTGGCAGAGAAGAGGTCTATGGACTAACTATTGAACATCATGGACGATGCCAGTCACCCTCTGCACACCGTCATCAGCAACCAGAGGAGCCTGTTCAGTGACAGAATGCTCCTTCCCAAGTGCAGGATGAACAGACTCAAAAACTCCTTTGTCCCTCACGCCATCAGACTGTACAACTCCTCTCTGGGGGGAGGAGGGGTAACAGGAGGACAGAGGATGGGAAGAAGCAGTAGCCTAGCCGAACACTAAGCAATACCAGACAATGTGCAATATAAAGTGCAATATCTGTCCTGCTGCCCCCCTTTCCCCCCTCTCTCCCCCTTCCTCTCTTCCCCATATCTTATTCTTTTTATATTTGTATATGTAAATACTTAATTTATTTTAATTTATCTAGAAGTTTTCTCTATTTCTTTTTTCTGTTTATCTGTAATGATGCTGCTGGAATCTTAATTTCCCTGAGGGAACCCGCCCAAGTGGATCAATAAATTTTTATCTAATCTAATCTAATCTAATCTAATCTAATCTAATCTAATCTAATCTAATCTAATCTAATCTAATCTAATCTAATCTAATCTAATCTAATCTAATCTAAATGCAGACTGGTTTTATATTATTCTTAACAATTTCACCCAAACCAGACAAAATGCAAAAAATATGTCACTGAAACTATGTAGTCACAGTATTATGAATGAATTGTGGTTTATTTGGTAGAATTTTGTAGTGTGACTAATTTGACTCTGCATTAGTACTAGGTGCACTCTTTAATAGATTCCCCTATTGCCCCTACCTTGGGCTTCCAGTGGGGGAAACCAGATGTCATAGGTCAATCTACCCCACCCCCCTCCCCATCTTGTGCTTCTGAATGGGAGACTAGGAAATAACCTGGCTGCTTAGCTCACAAACTAGAAGCAGGGCACTCACTCCAACAGGTTGACTGACCCACACAGTGACATGATATCACTGACATGATGTGCAAACGAGTGATAGAAAACTGATCACACAATCTCAAAATTCAGATTTTTTTTGTGCCATCTCCCCATGCTGCCCCTAGTAAGATGCCACCCTGGGCAGCTGCCCATGTTGCCCATGCCTAAATCCACCACTTCTCTCTCTCTCTCTCTCTCACACACACACATACACACACGCACACAGAAAGAGATGGTTATTGGGTCTCTACTGATTAGGCTCCTCTCTGTGAGGGCTGTCCTCCTTGACACTAAGTGTCCCTCTCATCCCTGTGGTAATCCAGCTATTCCTTTCATCATGCTACCCTGGCCTTTAGTCTACCTCATTACCTGCACAAAATGTCATCACTCAGCCCCACAGATGTCCAAACTCACTGCACACATTTTCCCTGTGTCACCAGCACATTGAACACAGAGCTTGTGCTGTTACACATCATTAATGCATAACTCTTGCTCTCTTCTTGGCACAGAATTTTGTTGGAATCCTAAGCTGTTATGTCTCATTAAATATATGACTATTTTGAACTTAGTGCCAGCAACATGTTTCAAAAAAGTTGGGATAGAGGCCACAAAAGACAGGAAAAGTTATGTAATGATTAAAAAACCAAATAAACCCCTAATGAGGTTAATTGCCAACAGGTCAGTAACAGGATTGTATATTAAAAAGAGCATCTCAGAAAGGCAGAGTCTCTCAGAAATAAAGATGAGGAGGGGTTAACCACTCTATGAAAGACTGTGTGGGCAAATAGTGCAACAATTTGAGAATAACATTCCTCAATGTACAATTGCAAAGCATTTCAGGATCATGCTATCTATGGTACATACCATCATTAAAAGATTCAGAGAATCTGGAGAAATCTCTGTACACAAGGGACCAGGCTGAAAAGGCTGGATTCCTGTGCTCTTCAGGCCCTCAGGCAACACAAGAAACATCATTCTGTAGTGGAAATCACTGCATGGGCTCAGGAACACTTCAGAAAACCATCATCTGTGAAAATAGTTTATCACTGCATCGACAAATGCAAGTTAAAACCAGATATAAACAATATCCAGAAACACCACCATCTTCTCTGGGCCCGAGCTCTTTTACAGTGGATGGAGGCAAAGTGGAAAACTGTCCTGTGGTCTGATGAAATGATATTTGAAACTCTTTTTGGAAATTGTGGATACGGCATCCTTTGTGTTAAAGAGGAAAGGAGACCATCCAGCTTATTATCAGCACACAGTTCAAAAGCCCGCATCTGTGATGGTACGGTGGTGCACGAGTACACATGGCATGCGTAGCTTGCCAGTCCTCAAAAAATAGATATGCAGTCCTCAATAAATATTGGCATCTCATCGTGGAGCAGCATGGTGGTGTAGTGGTTAGCACTGTCGCCTCACAGCAAGAAGGTTTTGGGTTCAAGCCCAGTGGCCGATGGGAGCCTTTCTTGCATGTTCTCCCCATGTCTATGTGGGTTTCCTCCAGGTGCTCCAGTTTCCCCTACAGTCCAAAGACATGCAGTTTAGGTTAATTGGTGGCTCTAAATTGACCATAGGTGTGAATGGTTGTTCATCTCTATTGGCCCTTTTCCACTACCCTTTTTCAGCTCACTTCAGCTCGCTTCAGCTCACTTCAGCCTGACACGGCTCGCGTTTCGACTACCAAAGAACAGCACGACTCGGCTCGCTTCAGCCCTGCTTAGCCCCTAAAACTCGCACCGTTTTGGAGTGGGGCTGAAGCGAGCCAAAGCGAGCCAAGTGAGGCTGGGGGCGTGAGCAGACACTCCCCTGTGCACTGATTGGTGAGGAGGAGTGTCCTCACATGCCCACACACGCCCCGCGAGCACTCTGGGATCTGTAAACACCGTAAACCCGGAAGAATAGTAATTATGAATTACGAGAATTTCTGAAGCCTTATGCGCCTCGCCTCATCTATACGCTCTTGCCAGTATCTGTTGGCGTTGTCGGTGACAACAAGCCACAGAACCAAGACCAGCAACACTAACGACTCTATGCCCTCCATGTTTATTGTTTACTATCCGGGTCGTGAGACTACCGCTTAAAAGATCACTGCTGTCACTGTTTGCGCTGCTTAACGACATCACGTGACGTCCACCCACTTTCGCTAACTCCACCCAATGTGTCCACCCACTTCCAGCCAGCACGGTTCAGCGCGGTTGTAGTCGAAATGCAACTTCAATAGCCCCGCTCAGCTCGACTCAGCCCAACTCAGCACGGCACGGCTCAGCCCGACTCAGCCGCGTTTGTAGTGGAAAAGCGGCATATGTGTCAGCCTTGCAATGATTTGGCAACGTGTCCAGGGTGTACCCGGCCTCTCACCCATAGTCAGCTGGGATAGGCTCCAGCTTACCCGCAACCCTGCACAGGACAAGTGGTTACAGATGGATAGATCTCATGGTGGGCTGCCACTTTGTTGATGACAGCATCAATTTAAATACTGTGTTGTTGGTAATTTGCAAATTCTTACAGGTCCATACAGCAGGAAAATTCTCGAAGAGAATTTACTCTAAAAGACTCCCTCATGGATAAGTGGGGAATTTGGGACAAGGTCACATGCATTGCAATTGATACTGGTCTGAACACGATAGCTTGCTCCTGACAGCTACAACTTTACATTCTATCTTTATAGTCCATAGCCTGAATTTAATGGTTAAAAAGCTCTTGACCAGACCACAGGTATCCCAGGTATAATTATGAGGGCAAGGATGCTACTGGGACTTTTTTAGAACAGGACCACTGAAAAGGTATGCTTTTGATGATTGCTATATACTTGTCCAACATCTTTATCATTTGTCTTAATTTCATTTATTTTGGTGAAACTTAGTCTACCTCAGATCATTATCTTATCTAATTTGAAATGTCAGCAATAATATATGCAATTATACTGTGTCAAACGTACATTCATGTCAACTACTGCATAAAGTTTCATCAATAGTCTTTCAGAGTTATCTACTTTGATAAGATTACCATCAGACCCCACATAATTTGACCAGACAACTGAATGCTTAGAGTCAACATTCTGCTGTACTTCAGAAAACATAGCTCCACTTAAAAGAAAAATAATTAGAGAAAAAAACTAACACCCTGGTGGAATGATTACACACACTTTAAAACAGACCAGTCAAAAATTAGAATGCAAATGGTATCAAAGAAAATTGTTAGTGCTCCAATTAGCATGGAAGAAGAGCCTCCTGAAGTACAGAAAAACTCTTAGTGCTGCAAGATCAATATATCTCTCCACCCTAATAGAGAACAACAAGAACAACAAAAAGATCCGAGATACTTATTTAATACAGTAGCAAAATTAACTAAGAATAAGACCACCACAGAAACATGCACACCTTCAATATGTAGTAGTAATGACTTCATGAATTTTTTTTCAATGGCAAAATTGAAAATATCAGGCAAAAAAATGTCAAACTATTAATTTAAAGCCAGACAATTTGATAAGTAACCCTGTAGACAACAATATATCTATATCAGAACAGTGAATTAGAATCTTGTACTCCCCTTTGAGAAACCTAAATAACTTCTCTAATTTCCACATCAAAATCTTCAACTTGTGTACTAGATTCCTTACCTACATGACTCTTCAAACAGATAATACCAGAAGCAATTGAACCTCTTTTAAAAAATAATCAATTCATTACATTACAGGCATTTAGCACATGTTCTTATCCAGAGTCTGTGATGATCTGGCGACTTGTCCAGGGTATACCCTCACGCCCATAGTCAGCTGGGATAGGCTCCAGCTTGCCTGCGACCCTGCACAGGATAATTGGTTACGGAAAATGGATGGATGGATGGATTTTATCCAGAGTGACATACAACATACCCAGAGCAGCCTGGGGAGCAGTTGGGGTTAGGTGCCTTGCTCAAGGGCACTTCAGCCATCAGGGCCGGTTCTGCCCTAATCTGGACCCGGGTGCAACATCGCGCAATCCCCCCCCCAAAAAAAAAAAAAAAAAACCACACACACACCAGTCTAAATCAGGACAACCATCACATAACTATAAACATTTTACATCAACTATTTTAACTAAATGGGCTATAATAAATGAGCCTGCAGCCACGGCGGGCTGCCTTAAAAAGTAACCATTTGTCCTACCTTAAAACTCATTTTGCATTTTCTGCCTCCTTTTTTGTATTTTCGACCCTGCGTTTTTCTTTCCTTTTCTGAAAACCCGATTTGTGTCCAGACATTTTGTTCTGCTACCAATGAACTAACTCGTCAGGTCTCGTCTCTCGAGCCCGCGATGATTCCCATGGGAGGGGCAACAATTGATACATTTTTACAAACAGCCAATAAACAGCCAATAGGGAGGCTGCAACGTTCAGGCTCTCCTTTGCTCAGAGACACTCAGTAATGCACTCATTCAGGAACAGAGAGAACTCTTTATTTTATCTTATTTTTTGGGGCCCCTCTCCACACCAGTCCCGGGTGCAAATGCTACCGTTGCTACCCCTCCAGAACCGGCCCTGTCAGCCATTCTTGCTGGTCCAAGGAATCAAACTGGCAAACTTTTTGTCCCACAGCTGCTTCTCTAACCTTTTGGCCATGGCTTCCCCTAGCCCTAATTCTTCCCTTAGCACTGGTTATGTTCCTAAATCCTTTAAACTAGCAGTTATCAGACTCCTGATTTAAAAATTGACCTCAACCCCAGTCAGCTGTCCAATTATAGGCCAATATTAAACCTTCCCTTTGTCTCCAAGATCCTAGAAAAAGCTGTGGCACAGCAGTTATGCTCATATCTACATAGAAAGAACATTCATGAAATGTATCAGTCAGGATTTAAACTTCATCATAACATAAAAACAAAACTGGTTAAAGTAGCAAATGACTACTGGCCTTTGATCAAGGCTGTGTTGCCTTGCTTATGTTGCTTGACTTTAATGCAGCTTTTGACACCATTGATCATACTATTCTCTTTGATAGACTAGAAAATGTCACTGGAGTTCAGGGAATGCCCCTCTCCTGGCTCAGGTCTTATTTAACTGATTGTTATCAGTTTGTTGATGTACATTTTTCTTTAGTCACTACTCTATGCATATGAAGGTAAGGTTCAGTGTTTCACAAGGTTGTACCTTAGGCTTGCTGCTTTTTTCTTTATATATGCTACCTCTGGGTAATATTATTTGTAAGCATGGTCTCTGTTTCCACTGTTATGCTAATGACACACAGTTGTATGTTTCAGGAAAGTCATATGAAAAACACCAATGAATAAAATTGAGGAGTGTGTAAAGAACATTAGACACTGGAGGATCATTAACTTCCTTCTACTTAATTCTGACAAGACAGAAGTACTTGTACTCAGACCACATGCAGCTCGAAGTAAGCTTTCTGATTACATAGTAACTCTGGATGGCCTCTCTGTTTCATCATGTGCAGCAGTAAAAATAAACCTTGCGGTCATCATTGACACCAGTCTTTCCTTTGAAACTCATGTAGATAATATTACTAGAATAGCCTTCTTTCATCTAATAAATAACAATGTCACTACATAATGCAGCAAACCTAGTTCATGACTTTATTACCTCTATGTTGGGTTATTGTAATGCCTTACTGTCTGGATGTTCCAGTAGGTGCATAAACAAGCTCCAGTCAGTCCAAAATGCATCAGCCAACTTAGATCAAAAGGTGCAGGCTAAAGGCCTCTGCATGCTCTTGCGACAAGGCTTTCGCAGATAGCTTTTCACAGACAGTTGTAATTTATTGTTGAGCGGGGAGTAATAGGCGTCCACGATGTTACTCACTGCCACAACGCAAGGGGGCGCGAAGTCGCGAAATCGCTAGGAGTAGTTGGTGGGTGTGGTTAGTGGAGTGTTTATCCTCCGGTTACTTATAATGACTAGAACTGGGGTCGTATAGATGTACGTACTTCCTCACTTCCTCGATCAACCGCTCTTCATGCTGCTCCATCTTCGCTCGTGTTTTTAAAAATGGCGGTCGTGAAAACAAAACAAACCGGGAAAGTAGGGAAGCGGAAGTGCGTGTACAGCGGATGTAGTGGACCAATCAGAGCCCTCTTGTCTGCGACGCTGTCTGCGAGGCTTCTGCGGTGGTCACAATTTTTGGGAGGTGTGCGCAGAGCGTCTGCGAAGGTGGGGGGGCTACGCAGACACTGTCTGCGATGCTATCTGCGAGGACTGGGTTGTCAGCATAAATTGGCCTTAAGGCTACAGCAGGGGGCAGAGCCTTCTCTTACAAAGCCCCACAGTCATGGAATAGCCTTCCAAGTAGTGTTCAGGATGCAGACACAGTCTGTGTTTAAGTTCAGGCTGAAAACATATTTGTTTAGTCATGCCCTTAGTTAATATCTTTTTATTAGGCAAAGGAGCAGATCTGGAGGGTTCCCAAGCATGCACAGAGTGTTTTGGTAAACTGGTATGGATAATGCATCCCCCATTCTCACGGATTCACTCATGTTTGTTGATGGTGGAGTGGCTGTCCACTTTATGTCCTCATGTCTGTCTCCCCTTCTGGCTCTCCCTTTTAGCTATGCTGTCATAGTTAGCCTTGCTGGAGTTCCTGTTTGCACTTAGTGAACAGTGTCCTCTGTTCTTAATCATTAGGTGACAACAGGCATACCTAACAAGCTGTGCCCCCCCCGTTGAGTTACACGTCTCTCCTGAGACATCAGTGATGCTGACCCTTCCTGCTCTTCGGACTTGTCTGATCCATCCTGATGCTTTATTTCTGGTTGAAGTTCTCATCACTTTGCTCCTGCTTTACACTCAAGTCTCAATCACTGAACAGTCGATAATTTCAACAAAATACACTTCATGTTAAAACTATAATGAATTTCCTTGTTACACAGTTGCACTTTTTGACCATATAAGACACACTTATAGAAGCAAGTTATTTATAATCACACTCTCTGTTATCACTCAAATGAGGATGGGTTCTCATTTCAGTTTGGTTCCTGTCAAGGCTTTTTCCTTATGTCACCTCAGGGAGTTTTACCTTGCTACAGTCACCTCAGGCTTGCTCATTAGGGATATATTTATTTGGGATATATTTATCAGTTCATATGTTTAAAATCTTTATTTTTTCTGCAAAGCTGCTTTGTGACAATTTCTATTGTTAAAAGTGTGATACAAATACATTGACTTGACTTGTTTGGGTCTAAGAACAAACAGGACAGCCAAAACACATTAATTCAGGAAGTGGACACACGCTAGACCAACAGCCATCAAATGCTTCAGCATGATTTGCAAGAGACAGTGGGAGCAGCCATAGCATCAGCACAAAGTGCCTCCACTAAGTGCTGATTAATCATTATATGTAGGTGAGTGTTTTGGTGTGCTGTCCCACTTTAATGATACCACAGTGGACTTTTCAGAAGAAAAAAGAGTTTCAAGCTCCAAGTTCATATGACTCCTTAAAAACCACTCTGTACAAGAGGAAACAGTGAAGAAAAGTACCATAATGGCTGGCCAGCTGGGAAAAATACTGACCAGAGAGCTCAGAGAAAAGCCATTACCATGACAACCATACTAGGCATGATTTAATAAACCAGGATTATCTGTCCAACAGGCAACTGACATCCAATTGTGCAATTATTCTCAGACTGCTATGTCCCTCACAAACAGAACCACAAGCTTCATCCTCCTCCTCCTCCTCCTCCTCATCATTGAAACTCTTTCATGGTTTCCACAGTTATGGTTTACCAATGTTGGTCTTGATGAATTTGAGTGGCCTGCACACAAAATCTTCTGGGAAGTGTTCCCAGAAGAGTGGTAATTTTAACAACAAAGGGAGAAGGACTAAATCAGGCATAGGATGTTCAACAAGCACATATAGGTGTAATTGGTCAGTTGTTCACATAATTTTGGCCATATAGTGTACACGAAAAAGCTTTCTTTCAACAATCAGGGCACAATGAAAATAGTAATTTTATAGTCTTTTTTTAAAATATCTCTAAGTTAGCATACTTATCTGGAAGAAGAACATCTGTGTAGTTCTGGTCTGTAGGACCATGTCCTCCACCCACTGCTGACTTTGTTTGTCAAAAACATTTCATTGGACAATAGGTGTGTGGGGCGGCACGGTGGTGTAGTGGTTAGCACTGTCGCCTCGCAGCAAGAAGGTCTGGGTTTGAGCTCTGTGGCCGGCGAGGGCCTTTCTGTGCGGAGTTTGCATGTTCTCCCCGTTCTCTCCGGTTTCCCCCACAGTCCAAAGACATGCAGGTTAGGTTAACTGGTGACTCTAAATTGACCGTAGGTGTGAATGTGAGTGTGAATGGTTGTCTGTGTCTATGTGTCAGCCCTGTGATGACCTGGTGACTTGTCCAGAGTGTACCCCACCTTTCGCCCGTAGTCAGCTGGGATAGGCTCCAGCTTGCCTGCGACCCTGTAGAACAGGATAAAGCGGCTAGAGATAATGAGATGAGATGAGATATTTCTGAAAGGACTTCTGATAAATTAACATTATTCATGTTAGCAAAACTCCATTTTTACATGCTAATTAACAGTGTCCAAGTTAACTAGCTATGTGTAATTGTTAGCCGTGGACAAGGCTACGGCAACTTGGTGGACAAATCCATAGAAAGTCATTTGACTAACCAGACTGCATAGCTATGTTTGCAATGTTATCGCTAGCTCTAAAAGCACAGACAATTTCACTGCAAGCTTTCTCTTGGAATAAAACATTTACAGTACATCCCTCAATATGCTTCCATGGGTTGGATGGCATTTTTTTTGTAGGCTGTGATATGATTTGTTTGTTTTCGGCAAACAAAGCAAACATTTAAAACAAAATGACTCTTTAATCCTATTAGAAAATTGAAATATGGGTTTTAGATATGGCCATGAGTGTGTGCATTCTCCAGAAGAACCACCTCCTTCCATTCTGCCATCAACTGATCATGTTAAATAATGCTGTTGAGAAATCATTGAACTTGATTTTATACAGTCTATGGACGTGACATGACCCTAGTGATTACTGATCAACTGTCCCACTCTCACCTGCAAAAAAACCCATCACATTTTAGAAAATAAAAGAAAAAACATCCACTTTCAAAGCTGCTTCATAGTAACGAGTAACGAGGACCTTGATAGAAATGTAGTGGAGTAAAAAGTACAATATTTGTCTTTCAAATGTAGTGAAGTTAAAGTCATAAGTTCCCCCCCCCAAAAAAAATACTCGAGTAAAGTACAGATACTCAAAAAGTGTGCTTAAGTACAGTACTCAAGTAAATGTACTTAGTTACTGTCCACCTCTGCTCATTTTATACTACAGTGCCTTTGTACTGTTATATATTGGAAAAACATTACCTGGTCTTTTTCTGCCCACTGCCTCTCAGCCTCTTATTGGATGATTTTATCTTCCACACCATTCTGTACAAATTTCCAGGAGATCCCAGGCCATCAGCAGTTTTTGAAATACCCAAACCAGCCTCTCTGGCACCAACAACCATGGCAGAGTGAAAGATACTGGCCCTCGTCTATCAATCTAACTTAGAAACCAGCACAAATCCAAGTGTTGAAATCATCATATCACAGGGTTCACATGTGATTCATGAAACATTAGTATCTTGCCAATCACAGTGTAACAATGATCATACATTGATAAATGAAGCAGCTGAAAACCTTCATCATTTACTGTACATATGTCTCTAAATATTCTTGGTTTAGAGGCCGTGCCCCTACACTGTAAAACCCAATAAGGTCACTGAGCTCAAAAATTTTATTGAAACCGATTACGTAAAAATTTTTGAGGTAAGTAACTTAAATTTTTTAAGGTAAGATTTCTTAAAAATTACACTATAGTTACACTTAATTGTAATTTTTAAGAAATCTTACCTTAAAAAATTTAAGTTACTTACCTCAAAAATTTTTACGCAATCGGTTTCAATAAAATTTTTGAGTTCAGTGACCTTATCAGGTTTTACAGTGTAGACTTTATGACATGGAGAGACATAATACGGCTAAGAAGAGAAACTTCCCTACCCTCAGAAATAAAAACTCTAACGTCGCAAGTCCACTTTAATTAATTATTTTTATTTAGCAGCCTAAAAGTAGCATCATAGGAAGTAAGAAAAATGCGGTATGGAAAGAAATCACTGCTGCTGTGAACAGCATTGCCATCACCAATTGAATTCCATCTGATGTTTTAATATTTAATTTATACATCCTTGATATGTACAGCCTATATACTGTATATAATAATAGTCTCACATAATAGCTTATATCACAAATCTTTACATGTAAGTGAAGAAAAAAAAGGTAAAATCTTAAACTTGCCAACAAAAATGATATGGTTGTAGAGTTTCTTTATTTCCTCATTTTAATGATGTTTCCGATCAGAACCAGGCACTAGTGGTGTTCAGACTTTGGCTAGACAAACTAGCGTGGAGCCCTACAGAGCCCAGCAACCACAAGCTGAGAGAGGGAGTGCGCATGTTCTCCACCTCCCATGCTGGCACGCCACCATCCTGGATGCCTTGGGAGACAAAAGTAACTTAATAGCCACTTGTCACTGTCCATAAAAAATCTCTGTAGCTCCAAAAAACCCTCTTGCATCTTATGGACATGTAGGGGTCTTCTAACAGAACCAGATGTGCCATTGCTGAGATTCGATGACCTGGCAAAGCTTTTGTTTAAATAGACAACTGAATAAACATCAAACCTATCACATTACAAATTGCTTAGCATACCCATTGCTTTTAATTGTTTAATTGTATTTGTAATTATATCACCAGTAACCTAGCCTAACAAGTAGGCTATCTCAAAATGAAAGAGAAATTAATCTTATGCCCCCCCCCCTCCAAAAAAAAAACCCCTGTTAAACCCATTAAATGCAAACAAATTCAAGGTGGGCTAAGCAGTTCCCTGGCTTAGTGTTTCTCCCCACCTTTCTAATGTCTGTCTCTTTTCTTCCCCCTTCTCCCCAGGGTGCCACCACTAATTCCCTGGAACAATATCTGAAGTTGCAAAGAGTCAGAGTAACTCCAGGCTGATCGCCCAAAATAGAGACCTCCAGAGGGTTTTCTCTCTTTGAGTTATTATATAGATAGAAACCCAGTGGTGCATTAGACTTGATTAAAGGAAACTGAAATAATGTTCCAACAACCAAGTAAAATGAGATTCAGTATATACTTGACCCGTGAGCAAAGCTCCAGGCCAAGGAAATGCAATGATGACTGTATAATAGGTGTGAGACAATTTGTATAGGGACATAAATTCCTCATATTACTTCCCATCTCGAACATGTCAAAAAGCGTATAGAAGTTGCACAAGCCCTGTTGCTCTGGTGATGGCAGTGGCAGAGAGATTTGGGACTGGAGTATTAAAAAAAAGGACAAACAACAGCAACAACAAATCTAATTCCACTCGAATCCCATCTTTTACTATCCCAGAAAGCAAGTTTCCAATTTTCCAAATATGTTTTCTGCCTTGTCTGAACAGAGAACAAAAGTGGTTCAGGAGGAATTAGAGGGGAAAAACAGAGATAGGAGTACAAGAGGTCACACCTACCCCTTTTCAACCAACAGGGAATGGGTTTCATTCTGATTCACGCACCAAATTTTGAACCGTTCAGAGCATTGTCGACCAAGAATAAAATGGTTCAGAACCTGAAAAGTTGGTTCCCAGCTGGAACCAAAATATAGCTGTTTTTTTTTCCAGCATGAACTGTGATGACATCAGTGGGTGTGTCATTAGTTTGGAGAGCAGCGATGGACAATGCAACGGAAAAGGATGCATCTTCAGAAAAAAATGGAATGAAAACAAATATCTGTAATAACAGAACAAAAGCTGACAGGCAATCAATGTCTGCCATCTTGCGATTACTGTTTACACTTGTTGTGCGTGGTGCAACACAATCCATTCATGACACATCCTTGATTACAATGGTTCCATTCAAAACTAGTGAAAATGTGGGCTAGTTTAGTACCTGACACCAAGTTTTAAAGAATCCTGAACAGAACCAGTTCAAGAACCCATTCCCTGTTGGTCAAAAAGGGGTAACAGTGACTCAAATGACTCCGCTTTACATGTGCACAAGCTGAATTCTGGTTCTCTGTGGATGTCCGAGTTGAACTCTGTTTCTACTTTTGATGCCTATTCACTGACGTATATGGACAAGCCCTGACTCATATCCTGCTCCATTTTCAGGCATAATTGATTCTGGATCTGCTAGGAGTTTTATCGCATAACATTTGGTCAGAGCCCTAGAAATACCTAAACAGACTTGCCAACCACCCCTACTTTTTCTTTAGGGACAGGACAGGCACTAACCATAACATTGGGCCTGCAACATTATGTTGAGTGACATCAGTACTATTAAACTATCAAACCGTCTCTTGTTATATCAGTGACTCATCCCATTATACCATACTTTGCAGGTGATCCTGGATGGAAAAGTCTAACACATGTTTATTGTGTTATATAAACACGTTTATATAAGTCAAGAAGGGTGTCCCCAACTCCAGTGTGGCTCAACATCCACAGAAAGCCTAGTTGTCCAGAGTAGTCATTACTCCGGGGAGTAGAGTGACCTAATGGAGGTCACCACCCCACTCCAGACTCTATTCCTTGTTTTTCACAGAGACAACAGCAATGGAGGAATACATCTCTAAGGCCTTTAAGCAGGAGTGTATTCGACCATTATCCACTCCAGCATCATCCAACATTCATCCTCTTCACGGTAAAAAAAAGGTGTCTAAACCTTTGACTGGTATATCCAGTGCCCCCCATGATTGTTGGCATTCATTGTAAAGATTAGTAAAAAGAGTTAGAAAAAAATCCACCTTTTGGTGAAGTCGCTTCATTTCACACTGAAAAAAAGAGAAAAGTCTACCCTTTAATTGAAATAAATTTATTCTGAGAAAAACAAATCCCTTATCAAGAAATAGTTATATAAAAAAAACAACAACCAAAAAACAAAAACAAAAAAAACCCCCATGTACCACTATGTGTCACCCACAATGTGTCAGTTATGGATAGATTTGATGGAAAAGTTTGAATTAATCGATCTTTCTTCATGCTATGAGAGAGGAATAGTTAACATTTCCCTTAAAGTGCAATTATGCTCATGGGCTCCTCCTATGGGGTGTAATTTACTTTTATGCTAATGCCATAAATACAAATCGCGCTTTTAAGCTCTCCTCATGGACAGCTGTGCATGTGCATTTATTTACAAGCTGAAGGATACAGAATGGCAGAAGCCAAAGAAACATGTCGACTGACAAGGAAAAGTAATATTAGAGGATTTTACACAAATATGACTGCATAGTTTTATTTATTGTGACAGAGATGAAGTCTACTGTAACATAATAAAAAGAATAACAAAGTTTTAGCTTTGCTGAAATACCGTGTTTGCATTTTCAGGCCATATATATTGTTTATTAAGCATTTGAATGTGGAGTATGTGTGTAATAGGCACATATTACACATAATATACACTGGGCAGTGTAAGCTATTATAAGCTAGCTGAGATAGATTTGCAAAGTTGCAAACTTTCAAGGCTTCTTTTGCATGAGATTAACAGAAATTGAAGACTGAACATTTTGGTGTGAGATGAATTTATTTATCTGCATGCTAGCCTGAGGGGACTGAGGTTAGATTAATTTTTGTCAACTGGAAAAACTACAAATCTCAGTGAGACAGGAATAACACTGATAAAGTTACAGTCTAAATTGCAATCTTTCATAAATACCATTGCCAGGGATGTAAACTCTGCTGTCAGATTGTCATTGTTTCCCCATTAGCTGTGAGACATATCACTACTTATGTTTTGAAGTAAACATGCATGCTCAGGCATTTTTTTTGGCTGTGCTGCAAGTCAAAGTTTGTGCAAGTATTACACACAATTCAGAATAGTAGCATGCTAAGGTAACATAACCAGAACCATACTAACACCAACATACAGTATCTCATGCTGGGGGATGCTAACAGACAAAAAACAGCTAGTCAACTCAATTAACCTTGCAAATTTTGGATGCCCCTGACACAAAGTAATGCAAACTTGCGTGGCAAGCTCGCCAACAAAGCTAGACAACAACAGTGTTTTCGTTAACGATGATGATGACGAAATGATTTCGTTAATGCACCTTTTTTCATGACTAAAACGAGACAGTGACGAGCTAAACATAACTCTTTGATCACGAAAATATTACGAGACATATCTGTTGTTTTCATTGACTTGATGAGACGAGACGAAAATGTTAGTGGGTTGGCTATAGGACTATCAAAATGCATGGTGTTTCCTCCAACGGTGCGTGCAATCTGTCTGCCAAATGCTGAAAATATCAGCAATGCACCTGCATCCTGTCCTTGTTTGGTCACGCCCACCACCAGGCATGTCTGGGCACAGTGCACACCGGGGCAGCCACACACAGTTCATGGACCATGGTGGTGGCAACGCCAGCACAAGGGCTTGGTGGGCGGAAAAGACGTGATGATTTATGGACATACTTTGCACATAATCCAGCAGAAAATAAAATGGAATGCCTTGTAGTGGGAGACAGAGGGACACGCTGTGGCTATAAACTACGTGGCAAGAATATGACCAACCTCAAAAGGCATCTAAAGGCTCACCATGCTGCTATTTCTGTGACAGTAAGTTAATGTTACAAGAAGTCCTGTTAACAAATCATGTATACGTTTGCTAGCTTTGGTTAATGTCACTCAACAATCAGTCTGTGATGAATTTCCTATGAAGTTTTCCAAAACACCATGACCTGGCGAAAATGAATGGGACCGCTAGATTCATGCTAAAGTTGGCTTCGTTAAGCTAACTTAAATTCAATTAACATGTCATGAGTAAAACTTGTCCTGCAGGGATTTTTGGTGGAACAGCAACTGAATGCTTTGTCATATATTGACCCATATTTGAGTTACTGTGAAACACGCGTGAGGAGAGCTCTCAGGACGACAAATGCACAGAAAGCCCCGGGTCCTGATAACATTCCTGGTCGTGTCCTGAGAGACTCTGCCGAGGAGCTCACAGATGTCTTTACAGACATCTTCAACATCTTGTTGAGTCAGGCTGTTGTCCCCACGTGCCTCAAAGCCACCACCATCATCCCAGTCCCAAAGAAGCCATCTCTCTCCTGCTTCAATGACTACCGCCCTGTCGCACTCACTTCCATCCTCATGAAGTGCTTTGAGCGGCTAGTCATGCGGCATATCAAGTCTGCCCTCCCCCCCGCCCTGGACCCTTTCCAGTTTGCATATCGGTCCAACCGTTTGACCGATGACGCCATCACCACTGCCCTCCACTCAGCCCTCACCCACCTGGAGACAAAAGACTCGTATGTCAGAATGTTGTTCATAGACTTTAGCTCAGCATTCAACACAATCATTCCTCAGCAGCTCATTCATAAACTGGACCAGCTGGGACTCAACACTTCCTTGTGCAACTGGCTGCTGGACTTCCTGACGGGGAGACCACAGGCTGTATGGGTCAGCAGCAACTCCTCCAGCACCATCACATTGAACACGGGGGCCCCCCAAGGATATGTGCTGAGCCCCCTCCTCTTCACTCTGCTGACCCACGACTGCACACCAACATCCAGCTCTAATCTCTTCATTAAGTTTGCGGATGACATGACTGTGGTGGGTCTCATCAACAATGGCGATGAGACAATCTACAGGAGTGAGGTGAGCCACTTGGCCATGTGGTGCAAGGACAACAATCTCCGCCTGAACGTGGAGAAGACGAAGGAGATTGTTGTGGACTTCAGGAGAGCGCACACCCAGCATGCTCCACTATATATCGGTGGTGCTGCAGTGGAGAGGGTGAGCAGCACCAAATTTCTGGGTGTGCACATCTCTGAAGACCTGTCCTGGAGCAACAACACTGCATCACTGGCCAAAAAAGCCCAACAGCGTCTGTACTTCCTCTGCAAACTGAGGACAGCAAGAGTCCCGGCCCCCATCATGCACACATTCTACAGAGGCACCATCGAGAACATCCTGACCAGCTGCATCATCGTGTGGTACGGCGCCTGCACCGTGTCCTGCTGCAAGACTCTGCAGCGCATCGTGAGAGCAGCTGAGAGGATCATTAGTGTCTCTCTCCCTTCTCTAATGGATATCTATAACTCCCGCCTCACCTGCAAAGCTATCAGGATTGTGGGTGACCCCACCCACCCATCTCACAGCCTCTTCAGCCTGCTGCCGTCGGGGAGGAGACTGCGGAGTCTCCGGGCCAAAACCAGCAAGCTCAAGGACAGTTTCTTTCACCAGGCGGTCAGGAGGCTCAACTCCCTCCCTGTTCTGCCCCTCCCCCCTCTGCCCCCTGCCACAGATTCTGCTCGCACACCCCCCTGCCCCCCCTTCAGCATCTGACATGTCACCCTCACAGTCCCCCCCCCAACACACACACACACACACACACATACTCTCAACGTTCATTAACACACTGAACTCAGGGACTGCACATTTCACTTTACCTCGCTCATTTGCACTATTCCGCACTACCTCACCTTAACAGCTATAAGTTGATTGTTTATACTGCTTATTTCATGTTTACCTGCTATACCTCAAGTGCCCTTGACTTTTTTTTTTTGCTCCAATTTGTGTGTATGTGTGTGTGTGTGTGTATGAGTGTTTAGTCTATGTCTAGTTCTTATCTAGTGTTTATACTGTTTGTATTGTTTATTTAGTCTATGTCTAGTTCTTATCTAGAGTGTTTATACTGTTTGTATTGTTTATTCTCAATTATTCTATTTTCTATTTATTGCATTGCCTGTTTGCACTGTCTGCCCCATGTCTTATTGTTTATTTAGTCTATGTCTTGTTTATTTAGTCTATGTCTAGTTCTTATCTAGTGTTTATACTGTTTGTATTGTTTATTTCAATTATTCTTATTTCAATTATTCTATTTTTTATTTATTGCATTGCCTGTTTGCACAGTGGGTCAGAGAGGACTGAAATTTCATCTGTGCTGTATGTCGAGCATGTATAGCATATTTGACAATAAAGTTGACTTGACTTGACATACGGGGGGAAATGTAGCTTTTCAGACCTGTTGCTGTGCCTTAATATGTCTAAATGAGCAGCAGCACATCTGGCTACTCTAACATTAGCAGCATTTTTAGCCATCATATTTACATTAATGGACAGCGTGGTCATCTTCTAGTTGTGTGTTCATCATGACATGTTTGTGCTCTATCAGCGCATTGCGACATGTTAAACGGAGGCAGAAACACGAGTCTGTGAACAATGGAGTATACACACTAGACAGCGTTTATGTAGAGAGCATACACACTAGACAGCGTTTATGTAGAGAGCATACACACTAGACAGCGTTTATGTAGAGAGCATACACACTAGACAGCGTTTATGTAGAGAGCATGCACACTAGACAGCGTTTATGTAGAGAGCATGCACACTAGACAGCGTTTATGTAGAGAGCATACACACTAGACAGCATTTCTGTAGAGAGTATACACACTAGACAGCGTTTCTGTAGAGAGTATACACACTAGACAGCGTTTCTGTAGAGAGTATACACACTAGACAGCGTTTCTGTAGAGAGTATACACACTAGACAGCGTTTCTGTAGAGAGTATACACACTAGACAGCGTTTATGTAGAGAGTATACACACTAGACAGCGTTTATGTAGAGAGTATACACACTAGACAGCGTTTATGTACAGAGTATACACACTAGACAGCGTTTATGTACAGAGTATACACACTAGACAGCGTTTATGTACAGAGTATACACACTAAACAGTGTTTATGTAGAGTATACACACTAGACAGCGTTTATGTCAATCATAGCACTGAAACAGCGCTGATTAAAGTTATAAATGACATACGTCTTAATACTGATGCAGGCAAAACATCGGTCCTGGTATTACTGGACCTCAGTGCAGCTTTTGATACTATTGATCACAACATACTGCTATATCGACTTGAACACTGGGTTGGATTGACTGGTAAAGTTATCAATTGGTTAAATTCATACTTAAAAGATAGAAGCTTCTTTGTTACCCTGGGAAATTGTTCCTCAACGTCAATGTCCTTGACCTGTGGTGTCCCCCAGGGGTCGATTCTTGGACCATTACTTTTCAACCTTTATATGCTCCCACTTGGGCAAATTATCAATAAAAATTCAATTTTGTATCACTGCTATGCAGATGACACCCAAATTTATTTCGATCTATCACCTAATGATTATGCCCCCCTTGAATGTCTCTACCAGTGTATTGATCATATCAATAGCTGGATGTCACAAAATTTTCTTCAGCTGAGCACAGATAAAACAGAAGTAATTCTATTTGGGAAAAAAAGATGAAAGACTCAAGATTACCACTATTCTTGACACAATCTTGGTGTTTTCATTGACAGCAAGCTAAACTTTGACAGTCACATGAAAGCAATCACTAAAACAGCATTTTATCACCTAAAAAACATTTCCAAACTAAGAGGACTTATGTCAAAAAATGATCTGGAAAAACTAATACATGCCTTCATCTCTAGTAGGGTTGATTACTGCAATGGCCTTTTCACAGGCCTGCCAAAAAAGACCATCAAACGACTTCAGCTGGTTCAAAATGCAGCGGCTAGGGTTCTCACACGAACAAAAAGAACAGAGCACATTACTCTAATTCTAAGGTCCCTTCACTGGCTTCCAGTAAGCTACAGAATTGACTTTAAAGTATTGCTGCTGGTGTACAAATCTCTAAATGGTACAGGGCCCAATTACCTCTCTGATATGTTGCAGCGGCCTAACCCAATCAGATCTACCAGATCAAAACAGAAAAATTTACTATTAAAACCAGTTGTTAAAACAAAGTGTGGTGAAGCAGCTTTTAGCTACTATGCAGTACAGCTATGGAACCAACTGCCAGAGGACATCAAAAATGCTCCTGCTGTTGGCAGGTTTAAATCTAGGTTAAAGACCAAGCTGTTTTCAGATGCTTTCTGTAAAAAAATTAATATTGTCTTCTTTTTTAAATAATTTTTACTTTCTCTGCATGTTTTAAATTTACTTTAATTTTAACTGTATTCTATTTTATTCTTTATTCTATTCTGCTGGGTTTTTTTCTCCTCCTATTTCTACTTTATTTTATTTTATTTCTACTATTGTTTAATTCTTATTATTTCCTTTTAATTCTTTTAATTAATTGTTTTAGAATAAAAATAAAATTATTTTATGTAATTTTATTTCTCTATTGTTTACTGTTTTTGTTTTTACTTCTGTAAAGCACATTGAACTGCCATTGTGTATGAAATGTGCTATATAAATAAACTTGCCTTGCCTATGTAGAGAGTATACACACTAGACAGCATTTATGTAGAGAGTATACACACTAGACAGCGTTTATGTAGAGAGTATACACACAAGACAGCATTTATGTAGAGAGTATACACACAAGACAGCATTTATGTAGAGAGTATACACACTAGACAGTGTTTATGTGGAGAGCATGCACACTAGACAGCGTTTATGTAGAGAGTATACACACTAGACAGCATTTATGTAGAGAGTATACACACTAGACAGCATTTATGTAGAGAGCATGCACACTAGACAGCATTTATGTAAAGAGCATGCACACTAGGCAGCATTTATGTAGAGAGTATACACACTAGACAGCGTTTATGTAGAGTATACACACTAGACAGCGTTTATGTAGAGAGTATACACACTAGACAGCGTTTATGTACAGAGTATAAACACTAGACAGCGTTTATGTACAGAATATACACACTAGACAGCGTTTATGTACAGAGTATACACTAGATAGCGTTTATGTACAGAGTATACACACTAGACAGCGTTTATGTACAGAGAATACACACTAGACAGCGTTTATGTAGAGAGTATACACACTAGCCAGTGTTTATGTAGAGAGCATGCACACTAGACAGCGTTTATGTACAGAGCATGCACACTAGACAGCGTTTATGTAGAGAGTATACACACTAGACAGCATTTATGTAGAGAGTATACACACTAGACAGCGTTTATGTAGAGAGTATACACACAAGACAGCATTTATGTAGAGAGTATACACACTAGACAGTGTTTATGTAGAGAGCATGCACACTAGACAGCGTTTATGTAGAGAGTATACACAATAGACAGCGTTTATGTAGAGAGCATGCACACTAGACAGCATTTATGTAAAGAGCATGCACACTAGGCAGCATTTATGTAGAGAGTATACACACTAGACAGCGTTTATGTAGAGAGCATACACACTAGACAGCATTTATGTAGAGAGCATACACACTAGACAGCATTTAAGTAGAGAGTATACACACTAGACAGCATTTATGTAGAGAGTATACAGACTAGACAGCATTTATGTAGAGTATACAAACTAGACAGCGTTTATGTACAGAGTATACACACTAGATAGCGTTTATGTACAGAGTATACACACTAGACAGCGTTTCTGTACAGAGTATACACACTAGACAGCGTTTATGTAGAGTATACACACTAGACAGCGTTTATGTAGAGTATACACACTAGACAGCGTTTATGTAGAGAGTATACACACTAGACAGCGTTTATGTAGAGAGTATACACACTAGACAGCGTTTATGTAGAGAGTATACACACTAGCCAGTGTTTATGTAGAGAGTATACACACTAGACAGCGTTTATGTACAGAGCATGCACACTAGACAGCGTTTATGTAGACAGCATGCACACTAGACAGCGTTTATGTAGAGAGTATACACACTAGACAGCGTTTATGTAGAGTATACACACTAGACAACGTTTATGTAGAGAGTATACACACTAGACAGCGTTTATGTAGAGAGTATACACACTAGACAGCGTTTATGTAGAGAGTATACACACTAGACAGCGTTTATGTAGAGAGTATACACACTAGACAGCGTTTATGTAGAGAGTATACACACAAGACAGCATTTATGTAGAGAGTATACACACTAGACAGCGTTTATGTAGAGAGTATGCACACTAGACAGCATTTATGTAGAGAGCATGCACACTAGACAGCATTTATGTAAAGAGCATGCACACTAGACAGCGTTTATGTAGAGAGTATACACACTAGACAGCGTTTATGTAGAGAGTATACACACAAGACAGCATTTATGTAGAGAGTATACACACTAGACAGCGTTTATGTAGAGAGTATACACACTAGACAGCGTTTATGTAGAGAGTATACACACTAGACAGCGTTTATGTAGAGAGTATACACACTAGACAGCATTTATGTAGAGAGTATACACACTAGACAGCGTTTATGTAGAGAGTATACACACTAGCCAGCGTTTATGTAGAGAGTATACACACTAGACAGCGTTTATGTAGAGAGTATACACACTAGACAGCGTTTATGTAGAGAGTATACACACTAGACAGCGTTTATGTAGAGAGTATACACACTAGACAGCATTTATGTAGAGTATACACACAAGACAGCATTTATGTAGAGAGTATGCACACGACAGCATTTATGTAGAGAGTATACACACTAGACAGCGTTTATGTAGAGAGTATACACACTAGACAGCGTTTATGTAGAGAGTATACACACTAGACAGCGTTTATGTAGAGAGTATACACACTAGACAGCGTTTATGTAGAGAGTATACACACTAGACAGCATTTATGTAGAGAGTATACACACTAGACAGCGTTTATGTAGAGAGTATACACACTAGACAGCATTTATGTACAGAGCATGCACACTAGACAGCGTTTATGTAGAGAGCATGCACACTAGACAGCGTTTATGTAAAGAGCATGCACACTAGGCAGCGTTTATGTAGAGTATACACACTAGACAGCGTTTATGTAGAGAGTATACACACTAGACAGCGTTTATGTAGAGAGTATACACACTAGACAGCGTTTATGTAGAGAGTATACACACTAGACAGCGTTTATGTAGAGAGTATACACACTAGACAGCATTTATGTAGAGAGTATACACACTAGCCAGCGTTTATGTAGAGAGTATACACACTAGACAGCGTTTATGTACAGAGTATACACACTAGACAGCGTTTATGTAGAGTATACACACAAGACAGCATTTATGTAGAGAGTATAGACACTAGACAGCATTTATGTAGAGAGCATGCACACTAGACAGCGTTTATGTAGAGAGCATGCACACTAGACAGCGTTTATGTAGAGAGTATACACACTAGACAGCGTTTATGTAGAGAGTATACACACTAGACAGCGTTTATGTACAGAGTATACACACTAGATAGCGTTTATGTAGAGAGTATACACACTAGACAGCGTTTATGTACAGAGTATACACACTAGACAGCGTTTATGTAGAGAGTATACACACTAGACAGCGTTTATGTAAAGAGTATAGACACTAGACAGCATTTCTGTAGAGAGCATGCACACTAGACAGCGTTTATGTAGAGAGCATGCACACTAGACAGCGTTTATGTAGAGAGTATACACACTAGACAGCATTTATGTAGAGAGCATGCACACTAGACAGCATTTATGTAAAGAGCATGCACACTAGGCAGCATTTATGTAGAGAGTATACACACTAGACAGCGTTTATGTAGAGAGTATACACGCTAGACAGCGTTTATGTAGAGAGTATACACACTAGATAGCGTTTATGTAGAGTATACACACTAGACAGCGTTTATGTAGAGAGTATACACACTAGACAGCGTTTATGTAGAGAGTATACACACTAGATAGCGTTTATGTAGAGAGTATACACACTAGACAGCGTTTATGTAGAGAGTATACACACTAGACAGCATTTATGTACAGAGCATGCACACTAGACAGCGTTTATGTAGAGAGTATACACACTAGACAGCGTTTATGTAGAGAGTATACACACTATACAGCGTTTATGTAGAGAGTATACACACTATACAGCGTTTATGTAGAGAGTATACACACTAGACAGCGTTTATGTAGAGAGTATACACACTAGACAGCGTTTATGTAGAGAGTATACACACTAGACAGCATTTATGTAGAGAGTATACACACTATACAGCGTTTATGTAGAGAGTATACACACTAGACAGCGTTTATGTAGAGAGTATACACACTAGACAGCATTTATGTACAGAGCATGCACACTAGACAGCGTTTATGTAGAGAGTATACACACTAGACAGCGTTTATGTAGAGTATACACACTAGACAACGTTGATGTAGAGAGTATACACACTAGACAGCGTTTATGTAGAGAGTATACACACTAGACAGCGTTTATGTAGAGAGTATACACACTAGCCAGTGTTTATGTAGAGAGTATACAGACTAGACAGCGTTTATGTACAGAGCATGCACACTAGACAGCGTTTATGTAGAGAGCATGCACACTAGACAGCGTTTATGTAGAGAGTATACACACTAGACAGCATTTATGTACAGAGCATGCACACTAGACAGCGTTGATGTAGAGAGCATGCACACTAGACAGCGTTTATGTAAAGAGCATGCACACTAGGCAGCGTTTATGTAGAGTATACACACTAGACAGCGTTTATGTAGAGAGTATACACACTAGACAGCATTTATGTACAGAGTATACACACTAGACAGCGTTTATGTAGAGAGTATACACACTAGACAGCATTTATGTAGAGAGTATACACACTAGACAGCATTTATGTAGAGAGTATACACACTAGACAGCGTTTATGTACAGAGTATACACACTAGACAGCGTTTATATAGAGAGTATACACACTAGACAGCGTTTATGTAGAGAGTATAGACACTAGACAGCATTTATGTAGAGAGCATGCACACTAGACAGCGTTTATGTAGAGAGCATGCACACTAGACAGCGTTTATGTAGAGAGTATACACACTAGACAGCGTTTATGTAGAGAGTATACACACTAGACAGCATTTATGTAGAGAGCATGCACACTAGACAGCATTTATGTAAAGAGCATGCACACTAGGCAGCATTTATGTAGAGAGTATACACACTAGACAGCGTTTATGTAGAGAGTATACACGCTAGACAGCGTTTATGTAGAGAGTATACACACTAGATAGCGTTTATGTAGAGAGTATACACACTAGACAGCGTTTATGTAGAGAGTATACACACTAGCCAGCGTTTATGTAGAGAGTATACACACTAGATAGCGTTTATGTAGAGAGTATACACACTAGACAGGGTTTATGTAGAGAGTATACACACTAGACAGCATTTATGTACAGAGCATGCACACGACAGCGTTTATGTAGAGAGTATACACACTAGACAGCGTTTATGTAGAGAGTATACACACTAGACAGCGTTTATGTAGAGAGTATACACACTAGACAGCGTTTATGTAGAGAGTATACACACTAGACAGCGTTTATGTAGAGAGTATACACACTAGACAGCGTTTATGTAGAGAGTATACACACTAGACAGCATTTATGTACAGAGCATGCACACTAGACAGCGTTTATGTAGAGAGCATGCACACTAGACAGCGTTTATGTAAAGAGCATGCACACTAGGCAGCGTTTATGTAGAGTATACACACTAGACAGCGTTTATGTAGAGAGTATACACACTAGACAGCGTTTATGTACAGAGTATACACACTAGACAGCGTTTATGTAGAGAGTATACACACTAGACAGCGTTTATGTAGAGAGTATACACACTAGACAGCATTTATGTAGAGAGTATACACACTAGACAGCGTTTATGTAGAGAGTATACACACTAGACAGCGTTTATGTAGAGAGTATACACACTAGACAGCGTTTATGTAGAGAGTATACACACTAGACAGCATTTATGTAGAGAGTATACACACTATACAGCGTTTATGTAGAGAGTATACACACTAGACAGCGTTTATGTAGAGAGTATACACACTAGACAGCATTTATGTACAGAGCATGCACACTAGACAGCGTTTATGTAGAGAGTATACACACTAGACAGCGTTTATGTAGAGTATACACACTAGACAACGTTTATGTAGAGAGTATACACACTAGACAGCGTTTATGTAGAGAGTATACACACTAGCCAGTGTTTATGTAGAGAGTATACACACTAGACAGCGTTTATGTACAGAGCATGCACACTAGACAGCGTTTATGTAGAGAGCATGCACACTAGACAGCGTTTATGTAGAGAGTATACACACTAGACAGCATTTATGTACAGAGCATGCACACTAGACAGCGTTTATGTAGAGAGTATACACACTAGACAGCGTTTATGTACAGAGCATGCACACTAGACAGCGTTTATGTAGAGAGCATGCACACTAGACAGCGTTTATGTAAAGAGCATGCACACTAGGCAGCGTTTATGTAGAGTATACACACTAGACAGCGTTTATGTAGAGAGTATACACACTAGACAGCATTTATGTACAGAGTATACACACTAGACAGCGTTTATGTAGAGAGTATACACACTAGACAGCATTTATGTAGAGAGTATACACACTAGACAGCGTTTATGTACAGAGTATACACACTAGACAGCGTTTATGTAGAGAGTATACACACTAGACAGCGTTTATGTAGAGAGTATAGACACTAGACAGCGTTTATGTAGAGAGCATGCACACTAGACAGCGTTTATGTAGAGAGCATGCACACTAGACAGCGTTTATGTAGAGAGTATACACACTAGACAGCGTTTATGTAGAGAGTATACACACTAGACAGCGTTTATGTAGAGAGTATACACACTAGACAGCGTTTATGTAGAGAGTATACACACTAGACAGCGTTTATGTAGAGAGTATACACACTAGACAGCGTTTATGTAGAGAGTATACACACTAGACAGCGTTTATGTAGAGAGTATACACACTAGACAGCGTTTATGTAGAGAGTATACACACTAGACAGCATTTATGTAGAGAGCATGCACACTAGACAGCGTTTATGTAGAGAGCATGCACACTAGACAGCGTTTATGTAGAGAGTATACACACTAGACAGCGTTTATGTAGAGAGTATACACACTAGACAGCGTTTATGTAGAGAGTATACACACTAGACAGCGTTTATGTAGAGAGTATACACACTAGACAGCGTTTATGTAGAGAGTATACACACTAGACAGCGTTTATGTAGAGAGTATACACACTAGACAGCGTTTATGTAGAGAGTATACACACTAGACAGCATTTATGTACAGAGCATGCACACTAGACAGCGTTTATGTAGAGAGCATGCACACTAGACAGCGTTTATGTAAAGAGCATGCACACTAGGCAGCGTTTATGTAGAGTATACACACTAGACAGCGTTTATGTAGAGAGTATACACACTAGACAGCGTTTATGTACAGAGTATACACACTAGACAGCGTTTATGTAGAGAGTATACACACTAGACAGCGTTTATGTAGAGAGTATACACACTAGACAGCATTTATGTAGAGAGTATACACACTAGACAGCGTTTATGTAGAGAGTATACACACTAGACAGCGTTTATGTAGAGAGTATACACACTAGACAGCGTTTATGTAGAGAGTATACACACTAGACAGCGTTTATGTAGAGAGTATACACACTATACAGCGTTTATGTAGAGAGTATACACACTAGACAGCGTTTATCTAGAGAGTATACACACTAGACAGCATTTATGTACAGAGCATGCACACTAGACAGCGTTTATGTAGAGAGTATACACACTAGACAGCGTTTATGTAGAGTATACACACTAGACAACGTTTATGTAGAGAGTATACACACTAGACAGCGTTTATGTAGAGAGTATACACACTAGACAGCGTTTATGTACAGAGTATACACACTAGACAGCGTTTATGTAGAGTATACACACAAGACAGCATTTATGTAGAGAGTATAGACACTAGACAGCATTTATGTAGAGAGCATGCACACTAGACAGCGTTTATGTAGAGAGCATGCACACTAGACAGCGTTTATGTAGAGAGTATACACACTAGACAGCGTTTATGTAGAGAGTATACACACTAGACAGCGTTTATGTACAGAGTATACACACTAGATAGCGTTTATGTAGAGAGTATACACACTAGACAGCGTTTATGTAGAGAGTATACACACTAGACAGCGTTTATGTAGAGAGTATAGACACTAGACAGCATTTCTGTAGAGAGCATGCACACTAGACAGCGTTTATGTAGAGTATACACACTAGACAGCGTTTATGTAGAGAGTATACACACTAGACAGCGTTTATGTAGAGAGTATACACACTAGACAGCGTTTATGTAGAGTATACACACTAGACAGCATTTATGTAGAGAGTATACACACTAGCCAGCGTTTATGTAGAGAGTATACACACTAGACAGCGTTTATGTACAGAGTATACACACTAGACAGCGTTTATGTAGAGTATACACACAAGACAGCATTTATGTAGAGAGTATAGACACTAGACAGCATTTATGTAGAGAGCATGCACACTAGACAGCGTTTATGTAGAGAGCATGCACACTAGACAGCGTTTATGTAGAGAGTATACACACTAGCCAGCGTTTATGTAGAGAGTATACACACTAGATAGCGTTTATGTAGAGAGTATACACACTAGACAGCGTTTATGTAGAGAGTATACACACTAGCCAGCGTTTATGTAGAGAGTATACACACTAGATAGCGTTTATGTAGAGAGTATACACACTAGACAGGGTTTATGTAGAGAGTATACACACTAGACAGCATTTATGTACAGAGCATGCACACGACAGCGTTTATGTAGAGAGTATACACACTAGACAGCGTTTATGTAGAGAGTATACACACTAGACAGCGTTTATGTAGAGAGTATACACACTAGACAGCGTTTATGTAGAGAGTATACACACTATACAGCGTTTATGTAGAGAGTATACACACTAGACAGCGTTTATGTAGAGAGTATACACACTAGACAGCATTTATGTACAGAGCATGCACACTAGACAGCGTTTATGTAGAGAGCATGCACACTAGACAGCGTTTATGTAAAGAGCATGCACACTAGGCAGCGTTTATGTAGAGAGTATACACACTAGACAGCGTTTATGTAGAGAGTATACACACTAGACAGCGTTTATGTAGAGAGTATGCACACTAGACAGCGTTTATGTAGAGAGTATACACACTAGACAGCGTTTATGTAGAGAGTATACACACTAGACAGCATTTATGTACAGAGCATGCACACTAGACAGCGTTTATGTAGAGAGCATGCACACTAGACAGCGTTTATGTAAAGAGCATGCACACTAGGCAGCGTTTATGTAGAGTATACACACTAGACAGCGTTTATGTAGAGAGTATACACACTAGACAGCATTTATGTACAGAGTATACACACTAGACAGCGTTTATGTAGAGAGTATACACACTAGACAGCGTTTATGTAGAGAGTATACACACTAGACAGCGTTTATGTACAGAGTATACACACTAGATAGCGTTTATGTAGAGAGTATACACACTAGACAGCGTTTATGTACAGAGTATACACACTAGATAGCGTTTATGTAGAGAGTATACACACTAGACAGCGTTTATGTACAGAGTATACACACTAGACAGCGTTTATGTAGAGAGTATACACACTAGACAGCGTTTATGTAGAGTATACACACTAGACAGCGTTTATGTAGAGAGTATGCACACTAGACAGCGTTTATGTAGAGAGTATGCACACTAGACAGCGTTTATGTAGAGAGTATGCACACTAGACAGCGTTTATGTACAGAGCATGCACACTAGACAGCGTTTATGTAGAGAGCATGCACACTAGACAGCGTTTATGTAAAGAGCATGCACACTAGGCAGCGTTTATGTAGAGTATACACACTAGACAGCGTTTATGTAGAGAGTATACACACTAGACAGCATTTATGTAGAGAGCATACACACTAGACAGCGTTTATGTAGAGAGCATACACACTAGACAGCATTTATGTACAGAGTATACACACTAGACAGCGTTTATGTAGAGAGTATACACACTAGACAGCGTTTAAGTAGAGAGTATACACACTAGACAGCATTTATGTAGAGAGTATACACACTAGCCAGCGTTTATGTAGAGAGTATACACACTAGACAGCGTTTATGTACAGAGTATACACACTAGACAGCGTTTATGTACAGAGTATACACACTAGACAGCGTTTATGTACAGAGTATACACACTAGACAGCGTTTATGTACAGAGAATACACACTAGACAGCGTTTATGTAGAGAGTATACACACTAGACAGCATTTATGTAGAGAGTATACACACTAGACAGCGTTTATGTAGAGAGCATGCACACTAGACAGCATTTATGTAGAGAATATACCAGTGGCGGCTGGTGGGCTTTGAAATAGGGGAAGCTCAGTTTTAGGTCTACGTAATACAATTTTTCAATTATTTGTTATTTGTCATGAGTCAATTTGTTGTTATGTGGGTCTGTCTCAGAAACTGGTCTCTCATTTGGGACATTATGGTCAAAAAATAAATTTTCTAATTTTATTATTTTTTTTGCATTTACCTAACACTCAATGTTTCTTTTATCATGTTTCCTAAGAATAAAGATAGCGTCTTGCTTTATCTGGCCTCTGCTGTGGAATTTTGTTTTTATTACAATTCAAATGTTTTTGTAAAATTTTTTGAAAATATTGAAACAATTTCCTCTTTTTGATTGCTTGGGTTAAAAATGGCAACTTATGATGACTGAATTGATTATTCACTTAAATATGAATAATACGATACCATTTTGGGTATTTGATATGGCAAAATAGGACACAGTGGAAAAATCAAGAACACACCGGAAAGATGAAAATAACGGCGGTGGTAAAAGAACAGAGACTGTACCGGCTGAAGGTCGCGCGGGTCTCTGCTGTGGCGCGCGAGCAACGGGACATCACTACCGCACCGGACAGAGTGCGAGGTGGGGGCGGGGCAAAATGATTGGCCGTACTTTGCCATTATAGCAGATAGATATCAGCTGTTAGCAGCTAGCACTGCAGATCCCAATAAGGCTCAAGCTAGCCTACAACCACGTTGATTGAACTACAAATGAAATAAACGAGTGAATTCACGAATGATCAAACAGATAGAATGGATGAAAGTTAACGGAGCACAACGAGTAATATTTACATTTATTTACAGAGTAATGTACAGAGACATCAATGAGAAGAAACATTTATATGAAAAGAAATTCAGACAGCACTTTGGCACACGACTACACTTTCTCGACATCTGCTACTGATCATGCTTCCGTGTTCCTCGCCGACGCCGAAGTACAGCGACCGCCCTCCTCATGTCTTTCAAACACCACCTCCAATAATCCTTTATCAGCCCGGCTTCTTGGCCCGCCCATGTCCCGTTTACCCCCAGAGATACCCGGCTTCCCCGGAAGTGACGATTTTGTCAATTTTAACCAATAACAACTAGCCGAAATTGGCTGTTCAGAGCCGTCTCGTAGACTGCAACGGATACCCGGCTGCCAGTCCATAGAGCCCATTGAAATAAGAAAGGTTACAGCCTGGCAGCAAAGGTGATTCTCGTAGCGAACTGCAAGTTCGTCAGACATCACTCAAATAAGTTACAGGATGACATAGGGATAGTTATGAACGTAAATACAATCTTGGGCATATATTATGTTATGCAAGTTATTGTTTTAATGAGAATTCAACGTCGTAGACGCCGCAGTTTGGGGAGAGAATTTTAGGGGAAGTTCGGCTTCCCTTGTTGTCTCTGAGAAATCGCCCCTGGAGTATACACACTAGACAGTGTTTATGTAGAGAGCATACACACTAGACAGCGTTTATGTAGAGAGTATGTTATGCACAACCTTTCAACCTCGATTACAATTTCCTATCTCTGTATTGGCCTAATTTAATGTTTTAAAGTAATTATTTTTTTGACTAAAATGAATGACTAAAACTGGACTAAAACCTAGTTTTTGTCGACTAAAACTAGACCAAAACTATCAAGGATGGAATTGACTAAAATGTGACTAAAACTAATAAACATTTCATCCAAAAGACTAAGACTAAAACAATCAAAAATGGCTGCCAAAAACAACACTGGACAACAACCAACACAAGGGCACTTATTACCAGTACTGATGTCTAAGGCCCAATCCCAATTCTAATTTCTACCCCTCCCCCTCCCCCTCCCCCTTCCCCTAGGCCCTTCCCCTTGAAACTGAGCTACAAGGGATAGGGCTTGAAATTCAACCCCTACGTATTGGGATAGCCCTTCAACGATCGCATACGTCATCGCGTACCTCCGTCAGCGTTTACGTTAGCAAAACGCGACCAAATGCGTCATTGGCTGCGACCAGCCGCTACAATCAGAGCCAGAACCAGAAATCTCTGCTGGCAGGGTGTGATTTGTTAACTAACACCACTGAATGGGATATCTTTGGCGCTTCATGCACCACATCCGACAGAATGAGGTGTCAGAACACTCATGTAAACAATAAAAGCGAGAATAACAGAACAAAACGTACGCAGTCAAGCAACCGAAAACAATACTCACTCCCAAAGCTTTTTAGCAGCAGCTTGGATTTCAGAAATCGCTGCTCATTCTCAGCTCGAAAGAGAATCAAGCAGCGTGTTTCCTCTGGATAACAACTTAAAACACATAAATAATGGAGAAAATACATTTATGACAATCTTTTGCCGCGGGAACCGCCATCTTTCTGAAATCCGCATGAAATCTCGCTGAAATCCGCATGGCATTGTGGGAAATCACTCAAACCCCTTCGTTCGGAGTCAGCTCCAGGAAAATCTCCGTTTGGAGGGGTACAGAAGCCCTACCCCTTCCCCTACCCCTCCGTGTTAACTGGGATTGGGATACCCCTACCCCTTCACGTGAACGTGCAAAATGGAGGGGAAGGGCCAAGGGGTTGGTCCAAGGGGTGAAATGGGATTCGGCCTAAGTGTTACCTAGCAGGTTTGTTAACATAACCTTGTGATTTGGCTAGCAGCTCAACCTCTGATGAAATGGATTGACTTGGTTTATGGTCAAACCTATCAAATTGGCAACTTTGCTAACACTTACAAACATCAAGCAAGTGCATCAACACAACATAGAGCAAGACAGCTAATGTATTGTATGTGATACTATTTCAACAGAAAGAAAGCCAGCTCTGCATCTGTCTTGCAGCCTTTTATCTCTCTTAGCTCTTGTCAAACTCTCGTGGTTACCAGAGGACTAGCCCCCCACTGTAACCCTAGCTGTATAGGCAAGAGGCCAAGGGCTATTTAAACGGAGATTGGCACCGCACCCATACGCCTTAAAGAGATGGTTAGTACTGGGACAGGAGACTGCCTGGGAAGACCAGATTCTGGCATGAGAGGGACTTTGACTTTGAGCTCTCGCCAACGAGTAAAATCCAGTCCAAGATTTACTCTTGTTTGATCTCATTCTTGTTCACGCTCTCTTTTTCTCTTCCTGACTTCCTCTGACGGCATCTTCTTTGGTCACTTCACCTTGACTGTCATGATGTCCATACTGAGAATATTGATAGCTTCTTCTTATAGGCTTCCTGTTTTTAGAAGCTGCTTGTAGTACCATAACACATTATGCAGTTGTCATGGTGCTGTAAAGTGTTACGTAGTTCTCCTGAGATTCCTCAGGGAAGTTTTACCAGCGTTGCATAGTGCTATAACTGGCGAACTGGGCATGGACTTGGAATGGAAAACACGCCATTTTCCATATTACAAGTCAATGTAGCATACAAAATGATTTTGATGCTGATATTTTAAGGTAAAATTCCTACCTAATGTTGCTTTAATACTTCTTCCAGTAATGACAATGTACACATGAAAACCATACACAGACACTCCACATTAAAAATGCACGACACATCGAAGAAATTCATTTTACTGCACTTTAGAGAGAAACACTCTCTTTTCATTCCTTTGTTGGCTTTTTCTTCTTTTGCTAAAAGTGGTGATATTGTCCACATTCTCTCTTACTCTCACTTTGCCTTCTTTCTTATTTGACCTCTCAGAGTCCTTTTGTTCTACTGGCCTATCATGACTGCAGCTGTGGTGTTCAGAGGAGAAGGGTGGATGTGAGTGGCAGTAATGAATTAGAAGAATGACAGTTTCCTTCTCTCTCTGGCCTGCTATTTCTTCACAAAGCAAAAATCTATTGAACAGAATAAACACAGCCTCCTCTCACACACACACACACACACACACACACACACACACACACACACACACACACACACACATGGCCATGTCATGGTGCTCTGATGCTCTTTATTCACATGCCAAGTTTGTGCCCATCCACAGTCGAATGAAACAAAGGGACCTGCAACTTGTGTTAATGTACCAATACTGCTAAATTAATTCACATGGCATTACTGTGAATGAATACTACTGAAAATTACTCTACCCCTATTGATCATGTGAAGTAAATATGGAGTCAGTTGAACAAGCAGTCTGCTTAAAGATGTTTTAATTGCTAATTTGATAGTTAAGTGTGTTTCCCTCACATAATTGGCATGACATAAATTGATGCCATGCTTTAGTCAAGTTTTTGAATATTTACCAAAGAAGCTCTAAGATTAATAATCATTTTTAAAAAATTCTAGAATTCATCAATGCACATACACCATCTCTTGCATTCTAGAGATCCATCAATCCATTCATTATCTGTAGCTGCTTATTCTGTGCAGGGTCACGGGCAAGCTGGAGCCTATCCCAGCTGACTACGGGCGAAAGGCGGGGTACACCCTGGACAAGTCGCCAGATCATCACAGGGCTGACACATAGAGACAAACAACCATTCACACCTACGGTCAATTTAGAGCCACCAATTAGCTTAACCTACATGTCTTTGGACTGTAGGAGAAACCGGACCATATTACCGGAAACCGGAGCACCCGGAGGAAACCCATGCAGACACGGGGAGAACATGCAAACTCCACACAGAAAGGCCCTTGTCAGCCACTGGGCTCTAACCCAGGACCTTCTTGTTGTGAGGCGACAGTGCTAACCACTACACCACCGTGCCGCCATTCTAGAGATCTCATCTCATCTCATTATCTCTAGCCGCTTTATCCTTCTACAGGGTCGCAGGCAAGCTGGAGCCTATCCCAGCTGACTACGGGCGAAAGGCGGGGTACACCCTGGACAAGTCGCCAGGTCATCACAGGGCTGACACATAGACACAGACAACCATTCACACTCACATTCACACCTACGGTCAATTTAGAGTCTCCAGTTAACCTAACCTGCATGTCTTTGGACTGTGGGGGAAACCGGAGCACGCGGAGGAAACCCACACGGACACGGGGAGAACATGCAAACTCCACACAGAAAGGCCCTCGCCGGCCCCGGGGCTCGAACCCAGGACCTTCTTTCTGTGAGGCGACAGCGCTAACCACTACACCACTGTGCCGCCCATTCTAGAGATATCAGTGGCAAAATTGTAAGGGTCAAATACTAATAAAACATTTATAAATTCAGCCAAAAGAACAAGCTTCCTGAATTAATTGGTTGCTTATTTCACTGATTAATCTGCAATGATTGCAGTGAGTGAACAATGATCTGACAATTGAAGATCAATTGAGAGGCTTGAATTTGCTGTGTTTGTCTCGTCTTTGTGTCATGGATGATGAGGATGATTAAAGTGACTCATTTCATATAATGAACATATCATTTTAATAGTGTTACGAATGTTGCTTTCCATAAATAGATCTACATTGAAAAAAGTAACCTATAGAATTTACCCAATAAATTTGACGTAACAATTTGCATTGACTTGTTTGGGGTAGATTTAATTCCATATATTGAGTATAAAATAACTGAAATAAAAAGCTATGAAATACTTAAATAAATTGGGTAAAATTTACCTCACATTTATGTATCTATTCAACAGCTACTTTCTCATTGAAAATGGGTAAAATTATCTCTTGTTTGCTAGTAGGTAATACCTAATAATTACTAATCAAAGGTAATTAATATCACTTAGTAACCATTACTTATTCAGAGAAGGTAAGCTGTACCCCCCCAAAAAAAAGACTTTCAGATGGTTCATCATCTCAATGTTTTTAATCCATAAAATCATCAAAAAAAAAAAAAACAGAATAAAGTGCAGTACAACAGCTTCACACAACATTTCAAGTAATGAACCTGTTTTATAACTCACTAACTAACAGCTTCAAATGTTTCTGGATTGACCAAATCTGCAGTCGAGGTGCATTTATACAACAAATAACTGAACCGCCTTGTTTATATGCAGCAATGATGCACCAAATGATCAAAAAACACAAAATAAAGTGCAGTACAACAGCTTCACACAACATTTCAAGTAATGAACCTGTTTTATAACTCACTAAACTAACAGCCGGAGAGAGGAAGATGGCAGTCTGAGAGTTCCCTGTCCCGCTCACGCAAACGCACAGGCTGACGCATGCGCAAATTGGAGCACAGGACTCACGGCTTTGGGGTATATTTTACCGTATTTTTCCATGTAATGGTTGTTACTGTTAGCGAATAGGTAGCATATGTATAATTTACCCATTACTTTATAATTCCTTGGCTGACTGCAATAATCAAGTAAATTTTATCTGGTTTGCATAGATTATATTTACCACTCTCCAAAATCACTTCTTACAGTGTATAAACTATATTTGGTATTTTGTAAGTAAAATAAATGATATTAATATAAATCATGGCTATTTCTTTTGGACAGGACCTCCAAAAGCCTGTCAATCTGTACGCTGGGAATAAAGTTTGGGATGAAATTGGACATTGTTATATTATCTTATTTGTCACATACTAGATGACATTAAAACTAAATTATTAAATAACAGTTGCGAAACGCATTTAGATCAGGAAGGCCTGCTTTCAGAACTTCCATCCATCCATTATCTGTAGCCACTTATCCTGTACAGGGTCGCAGGCAAGCTGGAGCCTATCCCAGCTGACTACGGGCGAAAGGCAGGGTACACCCTGGACAAGTCGCCAGGTCATCACAGGGCTGACACATAGACACAGACAACCATTCACACTCACATTCACGCCTACGGTCAATTTAGAGTCACCAGTTAACCTAACCTGCATGTCTTTGGACTGTGGGGGAAACCGGAGCACCCGGAGGAAACCCACACGGATATGGGGAGAACATGCAAACTCCACACAGAAAGGCCCTCGCCGGCTGTTGGGCTCAAACCCAGGACCTTCTTGCTGAGAGGCGACAGCGCTAACCACTACACCACCATGCCGCCCTTTTCAGAACTTCATCTAGCAAAAATTGTTATAATTTCACCATATGAGCAGTTGACTGGGACAGGCTTATTATCAGTGCTCTGCAAGTAACTTAATCAATGTTTTAGATGATTGGCACAGCAATATCCATCTCAGGAAGGCTGCTACCTGCTTCCATGGTAACATAGTTTCCATTCTAAATATGGAAATATGTTATGAAGCAGATTATGAAGTTTAATCGCAAAATACAGGGCAGTCCACGACCTCTGACTAATATTCAATAGCTGCATTATTTTCAAGCGAATGCTTAAGACTGCTCAAAAGAACAATAAAAAAACAGTCATATAGGGCATGCATTCATAAGAAGGATTAAGGAATGATGTAGTTTAAACTACCCCACCAGTCTACTAATGGAAACCTCATTGATTTAGCAGGTCCCTACATTCACATACATACTGCCATAAATTACAATTCTTTTTTTTTTTTTAATAGTTGAAGAACACTGACCATCATGGACAGCAAATATTTGACTTGCTTGGTTGCTCTTTTTCCTGCGTGTGCTGTCCTGTCCTTTGTTTTGTTTTTAATTACGCTTTCCTGTCTCTTTGAGTCTGGTGACCTTATCAGTGACATGACGCCAACATTTTAGTCAGCCAGTCTGCTAAAGAAGACATGTCAATAACCATTTTGTCCTTAAGGCCTAATCATCCAGCCACTGCCTGTAAAACTAGGTAAAGGATGATTAAAAAAAGTTGCTTCTGTCTGCTCTGTGTATTGGCCAACTGTTTGTTTATGGCTCTCTCTGAGGGAGCCATAAATGGTTTGTCATGCTCATCAGACTTATATACTATAGTCTATGGTCTTATTTATCAGCAATTATGTATAATAAATTGCAAATATCTGGAGAAGATCTGAGGGTACATGAGTGTTGTAGACAAGACCACCTAAACTGAGATCAAGTCATGACCAAGACAAAACCAAGACTTTGAGGGATGGAGATCACATCAAGACCAAGGCTAAGGCAGGGCAAGATCGAGTCAAGACCGGGACCAGACCAGTGTGTGTGAAGGGGTTTGGGGAAAGGTGACAGCCTTTAACAGGAAGAAAAATTTCAAATTAGCAATGAGTCATGTTATTGGTCACATTTAAACCAGGAAATCTTTACATCCAATCAGAAAAACAATGCTAACAAATAAATCAGACAATGCACAGGCAATTTAGTGAAATCCCCACAGCTGTGGTCTTGACTGGTCTTGAAATAAAATCCCAAGTCCTCTATGTCTGAGACCGAGACCTAGTAAAAACGTGTTCAATTCTGAGACAAGCCCTTCAAAAAGTGTATGGCAACACTAGAGGAAAGATGCCTTCAAAAATAATGAAATTAAACATTTTGCCAAGTATTTGTTTTTACATTTTATTAAACAGTGATACTAATAAGAGCAGTAAACAGTAATAAACTAAAAGTGTAACAACACTGCTTTTTTTTTAAAATCAATAGTCATGGGTACAAAAACTTTGTACAGTTTTATAAGGAAATGAGCTGTAAGTTTTACTGAACATCTTGCAGAATGAGCCACAGTTCTTCTCGAGACTTTGACTGTCACACTTCCTTCTTATTTTTTGCAGCAAAACCCAGCAGTTGTCTGAAAAGTGATCTCTTACATAATATGCTGCTTTCTTTACTGACATACAAATATTTCTCTGTAACACTTCTTTTTCATTCTGACTCGGTAATGCACAAGTCCTAAAATAAACAACTATAACAGGACTTGTGGAAGAAAAAAAAACCCTTTTGCACAGTACTGTATATATAATGTGTAGCGGATATCCAATACACACTCACACACTCAAAACACCTGGGCTTAAAGAAATGATCATATATAGAATGTACAATAAGGCTATTAAAACAGAGTAATATACATTATAAAATATAAGGGGGAATGGAAAAAGAATTAACATACACTTGGCAAAATAATGGTAAGGGTAATTAGCCGACAGATATAAGTTTAATATATAAACATTTGGTTGGTCTCATCCATATAGTCTCTGAGAAACTGAGAGAAATTAAAAAAAGTATTGCAACCTTCCCCAGTCTACCCTATCATATATACAGCAATGGGAATGAAATAGAATTAGTGTATGTACACTCGACAAAATAATGCATGGAAATATAAAGTGATTAAGTGGCAAACAAAAAGGTGCTCAATGTTAATTAAATGTTGTTTTGATTTAATTTGATACTATATGCAAATTAAGAGTTCACCAGAGTTAATTTGACACTGTAAATAATTCATTAAGTATGAGTTGATTTAATGGTATATTTTATATCATAAATTGTTGCTTACCAAGTTAATTAATAAGCAATGTAATAACAGTGTGATAAGTGTAATGAGTAAGCAATAACAATGTAATGACAGGCTTAATAAGCAGTGTAATAAAAATTTAATAACAGGTGTATGACATGTGTAATAACATGCAATAACAGGTGTAATTACAGGTTTAAAAAGTGGTTAAAAACAAAGTAACAGTATAATAGCAATGTTGTAATAAGCATATTATAACTGCATTGTCACTCACCCAACATGACATTGAGCTCACTGCCCACTGTAACACAATCATCAGTAAATCAGACTTTTTACTTCAGTTATTACACAGCACACTGACAATGACACTCATCTCATCTCATTATCTCTAGCCACTTTATCCTGTTCTACAGGGTCGCAAGCAAGCTGGAGCCTATCCCAGCTGACTACGGGCGAAAGGCGGGGTACACCCTGGACAAATCGCCAGGTCATCACAGGGCTGACACATAGACACAGACAACCATTCACACTCACATTCACACCTACGGTCAATTTAGAGTCACCAGTTAACCTAACCTGCATGTCTTTGGACTGTGGGGGAAACCGGAGCACCCGGAAGAAACCCACGCGGACATGGGGAGAACATGCAAACTCCACACAGAAAGGCCCTCACCGGCCACGGGGCTCGAACCCGGACCTTCTTGCTGTGAGGCGACAGTGCTAACCACTACACCACCGTGCCGCCCTGACAATGACACTAAACACGAAAATAAATCTGAAAATGCACAGGCAATGTAGTGATATTCCTGCAGTTGTGAGCTTGACCAGTCTTGAAATAAAATCCCAAGTCCTCTATGTCTGAGACCAAGAGAAGACTGAATAAAAATCTGGTCAATTCCAAAATAAGACCAAGACCTTCAAAAAGTGTTCTTGAAACCAGTCTGGTCTCAAGTACTACAACGCTATGGTACACACGACAAAATTGTCAACCAAATTTCTCAAATATTCACACTTGTATGTATTTAATAATAATGCATCCTTCATGTTTCTCTACTATACTGGTCTACTTGTGCACAGACAGGAACATTTACATAAAGAAACAACACAGTCACAGTCTTAGTTATATGGACAGCACCATCTGCTTGTAGCCAATCCTTAGGTCAGCTTGTAATTAAAGGAACACACTCCGAACACCTACACAAGGGGAGAGAGGCATCGTACATTCAAGTTACAAAATAAAAGCATTTTAGGATCGTTAGGTCCTAGTGTCGTAACACTTTTCAGAGAAGGGAAAGGATATCAGGATATCAGGATATTGCTTACATAAGCAGTGACAAATTTACCCAGCATGTCGTGCAATATGACATTTATTAATACATGTACCTGGAGGACAGAGGGGATGTTAGAGAGCCCATAGGGCATGATCCAATATTTATTGTGACCAGAGGTGGTGCTAAAGGCCATCACTCTCCCTCCATCATCTTCAAGAATGCTGCTCAAGCTATAGGCACTCTTGAGATAAAATTTAGTGAATATGCATGCTTCTTTAAGTTTGAGGGACAAGGGACTCTGGGCACAAGTGGAGGGGGTACCTCTATGGTGAGTTGAACCTGGCTGATTTGCATGGTCTCTGGATTACTGTAAGTGGCCCTCTCAACCAGTCCATTTCTCTCGGTCTGCAGCAGATTATGTAAGCAGATGGAAAGCTATTTGATCATCTCTGCATGCCAGCTTGTTGATCACATCAGGTCTTAAGCCCTGATGAAAAGCAACCTTCAGTGCCAGTTCATTCCATCTGCTGCCTGTGGCTAGTGTTCTCAATTTCAGGGAATACTCAAATTACTGTATTTACCCTCACTGACAGCAAGAAGCTGTTGTCCAACGTCTTTGGCTTCTGGTGTGCTATCAAAGATGCACTGAAATAATATGATGAAGTGATAACAGGTTCTGATAGCTTTACCTCCCTGTTGCTATAGTGCGAGAGAACAGATGAGTGCTTTTACCATCAACAGGTTTATGAACTGAACCACCCTCTTGGGCATGGATCCATCCTGATGGACACATATATTTATACAATGGACACTTTTTAAGAACACCTGCACACCTACACATTCATGCACTTATCTAATCAGCCAATCAATGAAAGCACAACTTTATTCATCACACACTTGTGAAATTTCCTCTCTGCATTTAACCCATCTGAAGCAGTGAACACACACACGTGAGCAATGAGCACACACACACACATAGAGCAGTGGGCAGCCATGCTAACAGCGCCCGGGGAGCAGTCGGGAGTTTGGTGCCTCGCTCAAAGGCACCTCAGCCCAAGGCCGTCCCATATTAACCTAACCGCATGTCTTTGAACTGTGGGGGAAACCAGAACACCTGGAGGAAACTCACGCAGACACGGGGAGAACATGCAAACTCCACACAGAAAGGCCCTCGCTGGCCGCTGGGTTCGAACCCAGAACCTTCTTGCTGTGAGGCGACCGTGCTAAACACTTACACTACCATGCCGCCCATTGGCATCCTCATGTGGTGACAGCAGTGCAATGCAAAAAAAATCATTCAGGTACAGGTCATGAGCTTCAAATAATGTTCACATCATTCATCAGTATGAAGAAAAAGTGTTGTCTGTGACTTTGATTGTGGCAAAGGTCTGATTTGAGTATTTCAGAAACTGCTCATCTCCTGGAAATTTCACACACGTTTCTTGTCTCTACCTCATCAACATCAAGATTCCCTCTGACCGTGTAGGCAAGCTGGCCTTCTAGGTTGAGGGGAGGTTGTAGCTGGAGATCCCTCATCTAAAGGACCAGGAATCAAGGGTTTTTATCAAATATGTGTGAATTTCAGGGGATAGACAATAATATCTAGGCAGTGTATTCGAGAATTTTGAATCAACCAATGTACTAGTGCATTAGTTTCCTACATTCTCGGCATACACAAAGGTCTCTAATAGAAAACCACAGCCAACTGGAATGGAAGCTCAATGGCAATCTATGAATTATAATAATTTGTGATCACTCATATACTGATCACTGGTGTCGTAATGATTGTTTTTGCATATTCTGCTGAATCTTTTTGATTGTCAGCACAGCAATGAAGGAAGCAGCCTATTTCCTGATGTGCTTGTTTGATTTTGCCATTTGCCTGAAGATGATATTCCAATGTTTACCTTCCCCACCATAAAAAGTCTGCACTGCATTGTTTGGGGGCCTTTATAATATGATACTTTGCACTCTGGGATTCTAAATTAACCTGAAAATGTGTTGAGCTTTACTGTTTTGTCCACTGTGAATAATGCTGAGAGGGGCACTTTGAAAATCAATATGAGATGACAAGGATTGCAGCCTTGTTTGTTACAGATGTTTGAAGGTACATAGGTCTTAGTGACTGGACACTGAGGAGTAAAAGGATAGTTAAGTCTGTCTCACACTGCCTTTATTCATGTATACGTGCAGATCATTGTCCAAGGTTTTCTCTACAAGCATGCACAGCTATATGAATGTTTTTGTAATGTTTCAAAGATTGGTACCTATAATGTACTCTATCTGCTCCATTTAGCTTTAGTCTTGACCAAACAGTAGTGTTAATCAAACTCAAGCACTAGTGCATATCTTCTATTTCTTATCCAATCAGTGTTACTTGATGTTCAAAAAGATTCTTATCTGTCTTAACACAAAACATTCATGTGCATCTTCCCAGAAATCACCTATAAATGTACACAGTAAATTCCAAAAATGCTGCTGCACCTTCTTTTTGCCATGATGAATTTCTGTGTTGATAATTTAAGGCTTTGTGGCATATAGAGAAGTGTCTCATCTCATCTCATTATCTCTAGCCGCTTTATCCTTCTACAGGGTCGCAGGCAAGCTGGAGCCTATCCCAGCTGACTATGGGCGAAAGGCGGGGTACACCCTGGACAAGTCGCCAGGTCATCACAGGGCTGACACATAGACACAGACAACCATTCACACTCACACTCACACCTACGGTCAATTTAGAGTCACCAGTTAACCTAACCTGCATGTCTTTGGACTGTGGGGGAAACCGGAGCACCCGGAGGAAACCCACGCGGACACGGGGAGAACATGCAAACTCCACACAGAAAGGCCCTCGCCGGCCCCGGGGCTCGAACCCGGACCTTCTTGCTGTGAGGCGACAGCGCTAACCACTACACCACCGTGCCGCCCCATTATGAATATATTATAATAAATATATAAAATGCATAGGGAAAATTTGCATATATCCATGTTCAACCCCAAATCAGAAGAAGTTGGGATAATATGTTGAAATTGAAATTAAAACCAAAAACAATAATTTGCGAATAATCCTTGACTTGTATTGCACTCGTAACAATACAACAGCACATTATTTGAAATTTTTCTTTTTCTTTTTAAAAATAAACATTTAAATTTTGATTCTTGCAACACATTAAAAAAAGTTTGGGACAGTAAAGCATTTACAACTTTATAATGTTGCCATTCCTTCTCACAACACTGAAAAGATTTTTAAAAACTGAAAACACAGTGATGAAGCGTTTCAGGCATTATTTTGTCCCATTCTTCCTGCAAACAGGTCTTAAGATGTGCAACAGTATGGAATCATTGTTGTCGTATTTTTTGTTTCAAAATGCACCACACATTCTCTATTAGGGAGCGAGGGAACAGGCACCCTCTTCTTCCACAGCCATGCCTTTGTAATGTGTGCAGAATGTGAATGTATTTGTACTGTCTTGTTGAAATATCCTTGGTAAAGATGTTGTCTTAAAGGCAGCATATGCTGCTCTAAAACCTCAATGTACATTTCTGCATAAATGCTACAATCACAAAATTGCTACGATTACCTTTGCCAAGGGCACTGACACAACTCCATACCATGACAGACCCTGGCTTTTGGACTTGTTCCTGGTAACTGTTTAGATGGTCCTTTTTGTCTTTGGTCCAGAGCACATGGTGTCCATTTCTTATTTAAAAAACAAAACAAAGCAAAATACCTCCCCCCCCACCCCGGAATACTGATTTGTCTGCCCAGAGAAGTCGATGGCACTTCGAGACACAGTTAACATAAGGCTTCCTTTTTGCACAGTAAAGTTTTAACATTTGTGGATGTAACTCTGTATTGTAGTGTTTGACACAGGTTTGCCAAAATAATCCCAAGCCCATGTAATTATATCAGCTATAGATGAACGATGGATCTTAATTGAGTGTTGTCTCAGGGATCGGAGATCATTGGAGTTCAGATTAGGCTTGTGCCCTTACCCTTTATGTACTGAAATTCCTTCAGATTCCTTCAATCGTTTAATGATATGATACACCATAGTGGATGAAATATCCAAATCCCTTCATATCTTTCTTTGAAGAACATTGCTTTTAAACATTTCAATAATTTTCTCATGTATTTTTTGATAAACTGGAGATCATCGGCCCATCTTTGCTCTTCGAAGTCTAAGCCTTTCCTGGAAACTGATTTTGTACCAAATAATGATTACAATCACATGTTAACATCACCTGTCTCAATTTTTTTTTTTGGGGAATGTGTTGCAGGCCTGAAATGCAGGAATGGATGTACAGTTGTGGTCAGAAGTTTACATACAGTAACATGAATGTCATCTTGGATATGAATGTCATGGCAATATTTGGGCATTCAGTAATTTCTTTGAACTGTTCTTTTTCTGTGGCAGAATGATTGAAAAGCATACATCTTTAATTAAAAAAAAACACTAGAATTTGGTGCACAAGTATTAATTTTCTTTGGGTTTTCTGAAATCAATACAGGGTGAAAAATATACATACAGCACACCTAATATTTGGGTAAAATGTCTCTTCATAAGATTCACCTTGACCAAACATTTTTGTTTACCATGAACAAGCTTCTGGCAGAATTCTGGTTGGATATTTCATGACTGTTCATGGTAGAATTTGTAGAGTTCAATTATATTTGTTATTTTTTTTCTTGACATGGACTCAACTTATAAGCACGATCCATATATTTTCAATAGGGTTGAAGTCAGGACTTGTTTTAAGCTTAATGCTAGCCTGCTTTATCCTCCACAACCAGCTCTGATGCGTGTTTGGGTTCATTATCTTGTTGTAACTCCCAAGTCCCAAGTTGTGTTCAAGTTTCTGAGGGTTTATGCTGAAGAATTCTGAGGTAGTCCTCCTTCTTCATTATTCCATCCACTTTGTGCAATGAACCAGTTCCATTGGCAGTACAACAGCCCCAGAGCATGATGATCCTACCACCACCACCAGTTGGTACAGTGTCCCTCTGTACATGGTGGTCATTGTGGCCAAACAACTTAATCTTTGTCTCATCTGACCATACAGCTTTCCTCCAGAAGGCTTTTTCTTTGTCCGTGTGGTCAGCTTCAAACTTTAGTTAAGCTTGAAGGTGTCAATTTTGGAGCAGGGGGTTATTTCTTGGATAGCAGCCTCTTAGTCCATGGTGATCTGAACTGTAGACAGTGATCCATCAGTTTCCAGTTCATGGCAGGGCTGTGCCATGGTGGTTCCCAGGTTGTTCCTGACCATCCAAACCAATTTCTTTTCAGCTGAGGGTGACAGTTTGGGTTTTCTTGAAGCAAAGTGGCTTGGCAAAGTGACTACACCTCACAATAATTTGGATACAATTGCTTGAACTGATCTTGGGATCTGCAGTTGTTTAGAAATGGCTCCAAGAGACATTCTGGAGTAGTGTATATCTGCGATCCTCTTTCTCAGATCTGTACTGAGCTCCTTGGACTTTCCCATTTTACTCATTGGTCAATCCAATGAGTGCTGTAAACAAACCCTTTTTATGAAGGCACAGAGAATTTACTAGCTGTTGTCAATCATGATCACTAACAGGAAGTTAAGAGACCTCGGCCTTGGCAAGATAAGAGACATTTTGGAAGTTTGAGCACCTCTGAATTAATAATCTAAGCAAGTGTATGTACATTTTTAACCCTGTATGTATAATTTTGACCCTTTGTTGAGTTCAGAAAACCCAAAGAAAATTAAAACTTGTGCACCAAATTCTAGTGTTTCTTAAATTAAAGATGTATGTGTTAGCCCTGTGATGACCTGGCGACTTGTCCAGGGTGTACCCCGCCTTTCGCCCGTAGTCAGCTGGGATAGGCTCCAGCTTGCCTGCGACCCTGTAGAACAGGATAAAGTGGCTAGAGATAATGAGATGAGATGAGATGAGATGAGATGAGATGTATGCTGTACAATAATTTTTTCACAGAAAAGAACAATTCAAAGAAATCACTGAAAGCCCAAATATTGCCATGACATTCATATCCAAGATGACATTCATGTCAATGTATGTAAACTTCTGACCACAACTGTATATTAATAAATGAAATGAAGTTGACCAGACAAAGCATGAAATATCTTGGGTTCATACTTTCTGCAATGAAATACAAGTCAAAGTAAATTTAGAAATCACTGCTTTCTTATTTTATTTGCATTTGCCATACCATACTTTTTCTGATTTGGGGTTGTAAATTGGTAAATATATTGAACAGTGTTTTCCAATCACAATATACTGTATCTCTGTTACATAAGTGGTAGCTTTTCTTTGGATTTAAATCATATTAAAAAATATTCAAACTTTTATTAGAACTCCTATAAATCTTATGTTAGATTAGGTTGACTGCCTTGGTTTCCATACAAGTTGGTTCTGTTGTATTAATGAATAACTGCTTTTGCACAATTAATATGACATGCCAAAAGAAATGGGTAATATAAAATAGTTGTGCATCAAGAGGCATGCATGGTTATAGGGAACAGCTACACAACCTTCTCGTGCAACTCATTTTCTGCTTATCCCATCTCCAGGATGCAAAAACCATCTGGAAACAGATAGGCTACACATAGTCTACTGAATTGTTTGCAGTTTATGCACTCAGTCATAAGGTCCTAAATTTTTAGGGATTTGGTCTAAGACAAAATAGCCTCTGCTGCTGTAGAATTAGGAGAAACTCATAAATGGATTGCCATCTCCAAGATTTAATACAGAACCTCCAGGTAGCCAGAGGTCTTTGGACAAGATGTGAGACCTACATACAGTGTACCCCATTCTAGGTAGATAAATCAAAATGTTCACCCTTGACATTTATGAGAGGTAGCCCATGAGGGAATAGAATTGAGTTGAGGGAAATATATTTTGATTGATTGTAGGAGCCTGAGCAACGGTAGACTGCCTCTGGGGTGTGTGTGTGTGTGTGTGTGTGTGTGTAAGGCAGGTGTTGGAGAGATCAGGTGGCGGTTGGTAATTCAAAAAAACATAATAATGCAAAGGGGAGCTGAGCCATGTGAGTGGATTTTTGCTCTACACAGGTGCGGAGAGAGATATAAAGATAGATAGAGAGAGAGAGAGCGAGAAGGGGTGAGTATGAGATAATGATGGTACTGAGGGAAACAGACCTGCAATGAAGATGAATGAAGGGCTCTAAGAGATTTGGATAAAACACAGAGAACTGTCATCTTATGTTTCCTGGTGAAATGACATTTAGCAAAGGTATACCTTTGTGTAAATTTTAACCCTAAAATGTTTTACAATGGGGCGGCACGGTGGTGTAGTGGTTAGCGCTGTCGCCTCACAGCAAGAAGGTTCTGGGTTCGAGCCCCGTGGCCGGCGAGGGCCTTTCTGTGCGGAGTTTGCATGTTCTCCCCGTGTCCGCGTGGGTTTCCTCCGGGTGCTCCGGTTTCCCCCACAATCCAAAGACATGCAGGTTAGGTTAACTGGTGACTCTAAATTGACCGTAGGTGTGAATGTGAGTGTGAATGGTTGTCTGTGTCTATGTGTCAGCCCTGTGATGACCTGGCGACTTGTCCAGGGTGTACCCCGCCTTTCGCCCGTAGTCAGCTGGGATAGGCTCCAGCTTGCCTGCGACCCTGTAGAACAGGATAAAGCGGCTAGAGATAATGAGATGAGATGAGATGTTTTACAATGGGGCGGCACGGTGGTGTAGTGGTTAGCGCTGTCGCCTCACAGCAAGAAGGTTCTGGGTTCGAGCCCCGTGACCAGCGAGGGCCTTTCTGTGCGGAGTTTGCATGTTGTGTCCATGTGGGTTTCCTCCGGGTGCTCCGGTTTCCCCCACAGTCCAAAGACATGCAGATTAGGTTAACTGGTGGCTCTAAATTGACCGTAGGTGTGAGTGTGAATGGTTGTCTGTGTCAGCCCTGTGATGACCTGTTGACTTGTCCAGGGTGTACCCTGCCTTTTGCCCGTAGTCAGCTGGGACAGGCTCCAGCTTGCCTGCGACCCTGTAGAACAGGATAAAGCGGCTAGAGATAATGAGATGAGATGAGATGTTTTACAATACATTTCACAAAGTCATAGACTTAGCTTAAAAGTCAATATTATCTAATTATTTCGGTGTATAATTATATAATACAGATGATAACTAAAATTGCTATCCACACTTTCAGAAGGTAGATATTAAACTGCACCTTTCTTTATTTTCCCTAAACTTGAGGGTACATATTTTGTACCATTACAAAAAATACCAAAAAAAGCAAGGTCAAGTTATCCATCCATCCATTATCTGTAGCCACTTATCCTGTTCTACAGGGTTGCAGGCAAGCTGGAGCTTATCCCAGCTGACTACGGGCGAAAGGTGGGGTACACCCTGGACAAGTCGCCAGATTATCACAGGGCTGACACATAGAGACAAACACTCACATTCACACCTACAGTGGTGCTTGAAAGTTTGTGAACCCTTTAGAATTTTCTATATTTCTGCATAAATATGACCTAAAACATCATCAGATTTTCACACAAGTCCTAAAAGTAGATAAAGAGAACCCAGTTAAACAAATGAGACAAAAATATTCTACTTGGTCATTTATTTATTGAGGAAAATGATCCAATATTACATATCTGTGAGTGGCAAAAGTATGTGAACCTTTGCTTTCAGTATCTGGTGTGACCCCCTTGTGCAGCAATAACTGCAACTAAACGTTTGCGGTAACTGTTGATCAGTCCTGCACACCGGCTTGAAGGAATTTTAGCCCATTCCTCCGTACAGAACAGCTTCAACTCTGGGATGTTGGTGGGTTTCCTCACATGAACTGCTCGCTTCAGGTCCTTCCACAACATTTCCATTGGATTAAGGTCAGGACTTTGACTTGGCCATTCCAAAACATTAACTTTATCCCTCTTTAACCATTCTTTGGTAGAACGACTTGTGTGCTTAGGGTTGTTGTCTTGCTGCATGACCCACCTTCTCTTGAGATTCACTTCATGGACAGATGTCATGACATTTTCCTTTAGAATTCGCTGGTATAATTCAGAATTCATTGTTCCATTAATGATGGCAAGCCGTCCTGGCCCAGATGCAGCAAAACAGGCCCAAACCATGATACTACCACCACCATGTTTCACAGATGGGATAAGGTTCTGATGCTGGAATGCAGTGCTTTCCTTTCTCCAAACATAACGCTTCTCATTTAAACCAAAAAGTTCTATTTCGGTCTCATCCATCCACAAAACATTTTTCCAATAACCTTCTGGCCTGTCCACATGATCTTTTGCAAACTGCAGACAAGCAGCAATGTTCTTTTTGGAGAGCAGTGGCTTTCCCCTTGCAACCCTGCCATGCGCACCATTGTTGTTCAGTGTTCTCCTGATGGTGGACTCATGAACCTTAACATTAGCCAATGTGAGAGAGGCCTTCAGTTGCTTAGAAGTTACCCTGGGGTCTTTTGTGACCTCACCAACTATTACACGCCTTGCTCTTGGAGTGATCTTTGCTGGTCGACCACTCCTGGGGAGGGTAACAATGGTCTTGTATTTCCTCCATTTGTACACAATCTGTCTGACTGTAGATTGGTGGAGTCCAAAGTCTTTAGAGATGGTTTTGTAACCTTTTCCAGCCTGATGAGCATCAACAACGCTTTTTCTGAGGTCCTCAGAAATCTCCTTTGTTCGTGCCATGATACACTTCCACAAACATGTGTTGTGAAGATCAGACTTTGATAGATCCCTGTTCTTTAAATAAAACAGGGTGCCCACTCACACCTGATTGTCATCCCATTGATTGAAAACACCTGAGTCTAATTTCACCTTTAAATTAACTGCTAATCCTAGAGGTTCACATACTTTTGCCACTCACAGATATGTAATATTCGATCATTTTCCTCAATAAATAAATGACCAAGTATAATATTTTTGTCTCATGTGTTTAACTGGGTTCTCTTTATCTACTTTTAGGACTTGTGTGAAAATCTGATGATGTTTTAGGTCATATTTATGCAGAAATAGAGAAAATTCTAAAGGGTTCACAAACTTTCAAGCACCACTGTATGGCCAATTTAGAGCCACCAATTAGCCTAACCTGCATGTCTTTGGACTGTGGGGGAAACTGGAACACCTGGAGGAAACTCACGCAGACACAGGGAGAACATGCAAACTCCGCACAGAAAGGCCCTCGCCAGCCGCTGGGCTCGAACCCAGAACCTTCTGGCTGTGAGGTGACAGCGCTAACCACTACACCACCATGCCACTGCAAGGTTAAGTTAACCAAAGAAAAGTCAAGGAATAAATTTAAAACCTACCTTTTTATTCCCAACTTTTCCAAATCATAAGCTCCATCTCCCTACCAAACCTGTGCAGTCCTGATTTTACCAACTTGCTATCAACATTTTTGAAGAAGTTCACAAGATCGACAAACAACAACTGGTCAATCAAAAAAACTGCTTAGCTCAAGCTTTAGACCATTTAAGTGATAAATCAAAGTTCTCCCTGTTCACATTTAAGCCTCACACAAAAAAATAAATGTGGCTGAGTTGGTGAAAGGCCAAAAAAAAAAAAAGCTGAGAGAGAGGATTTGCATTCAATCTTATGGGCCTAAGTTTTATTTTGTAAAGTTATACGGACAAGAATGATGATAGAGTGATGGGGCGGGTGGGAAGGAAGGAAGGCAGGAAGGAAGGAAGGAAGAAAGACCTGGATGATCAATTAGAAACCAGGCTATATTGTGCCCTTTTTCAAGTGTGTTTCACGGAAGAGACATTAGCTTATAGAATAACGGATGCTTTGGACATCTTTTACAATTCAGTTGCTATGGTTTACATAACATGTATTATGATGTAAACCCATAGCAGTTGTAAAGTTGTAAAGTTATTTTGTTGTTAGCAGTCTACCCTGAGTACTCACTGATTACTCACATACTAACCATATAACACATGGGAACAAAATGGCTTTTCAGGTACCGTACATGACATGGCTTCCAACTTTTTTCCAAAAGAGCTGGCTCAAAACATTGTCTTTTTTTTTTGAATGCCACATCACCATCAGACAGAAACTGAAACTCATCTCATCTCATTATCTCTAGCCGCTTTATCCTGTTCTACAGGGTCGCAGGCAAGCTGGAGCCTATCCCAGCTGACTACAGGCGAGAGGCGGGGTACACCCTGGACAAGTCACCAGGTCATCACAGGGCTGACACATAGACACAGACAACCATTCACACTCACATTCACACCTACGGTCAATTTAGAGTCACCAGTTAACCTAACCTGCATGTCTTTGGACTGTGGGGGAAACCGGAGCACCCGGAGGAAACCCACGCGGACACGGGGAGAACATGCAAACTCCGCACAGAAAGGCCCTCGCCGGCCACGGGGCTCGAACCCAGGACCTTCTTGCTGTGAGGCGACAGCGCTAACCACTACACCACCGTGCCGCCCGAAACTGAAACTGTACAATTCAATTGTACTTCATGGCACATTAAACTGTCATCAAACAATCATGTTTAGTGTTCTTTCATAGCCATATACAGATAAATGAATAGTATGTTTTTGTGAGCCCTTGAAACTACATTGGCTCTAGCTTCCCTTCTTGGGTATACTGATTCAAGTCAGTCATTTTAAACTGGATCAATCATGCATTCATCACTTTAATAGGAACACCTCCATCCTACCCTTGAATGCAGTTATCCAGTCAGTCAACGTTACTGCAACAGAATGCATAAAATCAGGCAAGAGATTCAGTTAATGTTCAAATCAAACATTAGAATGGGGAAAAATGGTTGTTGGTACCAGATGGATTGGTTTGAGTATTTCAGAAACTGCTGATCTTCTGGAAATTTCACACACAACAGTCTCTAGAGTTTACACAGGATGGTGGGAAAAACAACAACAAAAGCATCCAGTGAGTGAAATGTCTGCAGGCTGAAACACCTTATTGATGAGCAATCAGAGGAGAATGACCAGACTGATCTGAGTGGACAGGAAGGCTATAGTAACTCAAATAAACACTCTTGACAATCATGGTGAGCAGAAAAGCATCTCAGAACACACAACTCATCAAACCTTGAGGTGTATAGGCTACAATAGCAGAAACCCACATTTGGTTCCACTCCTGTCAGTCAAGAACAAGAATATAAGGCTACATCCACACGACAACGGCAACGAGATGTTATTTAAAAAAATATCGCGTCCAAATGGGCAACGATCAGTAAAATATCAGGTCCATATGGCAACGCAACGCTTGCTGAAAATGATGCAATACACATGCCACACCTCTAGGGGCGCTGTAAGACGGTCCCTTCGGAGACACCAGAACAATAGAAGAAGTAAGGATGCATGCGCATAAACTATCATGCGCGAGACTTCATATTAGCCACAAAGTCAGGAAAATCTGTTCGTAAAATTACGTTATAATGACCAAATACAATGAAAAGTATTTTTCCAGTCTCACCTGTGAAAGGTAATCCCATGTGATCTCGTTTGGACGGCAAACCTGTTGGTACAGTTAAACGCAGCACATGAATGAGGCATCTTTATTCTCCGCTTTGACCTATCCAATATGGCGGCGAGGATGACGTATGATTCTATGCGGAAGGCGGCGTCTTTAATGGTCCAGAATAAATTGAATGCTACACGTTGATGGATTAATTTGTTGTTCTACGCCCTTTTTGAGGAATGTATTGTAGGACTTAAACCAACATCTGAAGAGGTGAGATCGCTCCTTTTTTTTCCCTATTTTTGCTGGCGGGATTGACTCTGCCCTAAGAACTACACAGAGTGCAGAATGGTTAGGCAAGTTGTATTTTTGAGGATTAGTTTTATTATTGAACAACAACTATGTTCTCAATCAAACAAAAAGACTCATAAATATCAAAGCTGAATATGTATGGAAGTTAGAGTGGGGAGTTTTTAGTTTTGGCCATTTTAGGAGAATATGTATGTGTTCAGGTAACTTTCACTGTGCAGAATTATTAGGCAACTTAATAAAAACCAAATGTGTAGCCATTTCACTTATTTATTTTCACCAGGTACACTGATATGACAACTCCAGATTTGCAAATAAACATATCTGACATTCAAACACAAAACAAAAACAAAATCAGTGACCAATATAGCCAGCCTTCTTCATGAGGACACTCAAAAGCCTTCCATCCATAGATTCTGTCAATTTCTTTATCTGTTCACGACCAACATTGTGTGCAGCAGCAACCACGGCCTCCCAGACGCTGTTCAGAGAGGTGTACTGTTTTCCCTCTTTGTAGACCTCACATTTTATAATGGACCACAGGTTCTCTATGGGGTTTAGGTCAGGTGAACAAGGGGGCCATGTCATCATTTTTTTCACCTTTCAGACCTTTACTGGCTAGCCACGCAGTGGAGTATTTGGACGCATGAGATGGAGCGTTATCCTGCATGAAAATCATGTTCTTCTTGAAAGATGCTGACTTTTTCCTATACCACTGCTTGAAGGTTTCTTCCAGGAACTGGCAGTAGGTCTGGGAGTTGAGTTTGAGTCCATCCTCAACTCGAAAAGGTCCAACAAGCTCGTCTTTGATGATACCAGCCCATAGCAGTACTCCACCTCCACCTTGCTGGCGTCCGAGTCGGAGTGGAGCTCTGTGCCCATTACTGATCCAGCCACAGGCCCATCCATCTGGCCCATCAAGAGTCACTCTCATCTCATCAGACCACAGCACCTTAGAAAAATCAGTCTTAAGATATTTCTTGGCCCAGTCTTGACATTTTATCTTGTGTGCCTTACTCAGTGGTGGTCGTTTTTCAGCCTTCCTTACCTTGGCCATGTCCCTACTCTTTGACACTCCAGGAATGTTGCAACTCTGGAATATGGCAGAACTGGATGCTAATGGCTGCTTGTTAGCTTCACACTTGATTTTCCGCAGATCATGTGCAGTTATTTTGCGCCTTTTTTTCCCCACACGCTTCTTTCGACCCTGTTGACTATTTGCAATGAAACGCTTGATTGTTTGGTGATCACGTTTCAACATCTTCGCAATTTCAAGAGTGCTGCATCCGTCTGCAAGACATCTCACAATTTTATACTTTTCAAAGTCTGTCAGATCTCTCTTCTGACCCATTTTGCCAGAGGAAAAGAGGTTGCCTAATAATTATGCACACCTGATATAGGGTGTTGATGTCATTAGACCACACCCCCTCTCATTACACAGATGCACAGCACCTGATATACTTAATTGGTAGTAGGCTTTCAAGCCTAAACAGCTTGGAGTGGGACAACATGCATTAAAAGGATGTTGTGGTCAAAATACTCACTTGCCTAATAATTCTGCACTCAGTGTATTTTCTCTCTCTCTCTCACTTTGCACCATTACACAATAAATATTCACAGTGAAAATATTTTGTAAGCGCGTTTCATGAACCAAGTTATAGGATTTGTTGACAACTCGCATCGAGTTCGTTACACTTCTACCTGGCGTGAAGCACTGACAGTCATGTGGTTGTGACGTCATCGTAAACAAATCCGTTCTACTCATCCAGACGACTTCGCAACGGCAACGTTGCCAGATCTTTCCACTCTGGGACCCGTTCTCAAAAGATTGCGTTTTGGGGCGCCCAAAACGCCAGTGCCGTGTGGACGCCAGGCCTAAACGATAAACAATTGTATCGGATTCACCTGAATCTGTTGCCGTGTGGACAGGGCCTAAATCTATCACGGACACAGACTCATGGAAACTGGACAGTTAAAGACTGGAAAATAACCAGGTGATTTCCCCCCCCCCAATCTTCTAAAAACCGTCTAGTTTGGGTGAGCCTCTGCCCATGATAGCCTCAGATTCCTGTTCTTGGCTGACAGGAGTGGAACCCAGTGTGGTCTTCTGCTGTTGTAGACCATCACATCCAGATGGCCTTGTTGAACATCTCATTCCCAAACCATGGGTTTTGATATGGTGATAGTCCCATTTTGCTGCAATAACAGCTTCCCATCTTCTGGAAAGGTTTTTCCACTAGTATTTGGAATGTGGCTAGGTGCTTTATGCTCATTCAGAGCTTATTCAGAGCATGAGTGAGGTCAGGCATTGATGTCAGGTGAGGAGGCCTGATACACATTTGGTGTTCATCTCATATCTCATCTCATCTCATCTCATCTCATCTCATCTCATCTCATCTCATCTCATCTCATCTCATCTCATCTCATCTCATTATCTCTAGCTGCTTTATCCTGTTCTACAGGGTCGCAGGCAAGCTGGAGCCTATCCCAGCTGACTACAGGCAAAAGGCGGGGTACACCCTGGACAAGTCGTCAGGTCATCACAGGGCTGACACATAGACACAAACAACCATTCACACTCACACCTATGGTCAATTTAGAGTCACCAGTTAACCTAACCTGCATGTCTTTGGACTGTGGGGGAAACCGGAGCACCCGGAGGAAACCCACGCGGACACAGGGAGAACATGCATTTGGTGTTCAAATTCATCTTAAAGGTATTCAGTGGGTTGAGGTCAGGGCTCTTTTCAGGGCACTCACTTTCTCACATAGCAGCCTTGGCAAATCTTGTTTTAATGGACCACACTTTGTGCTCAGGTGCATTGTCAGATTGGAACAGATTTGGGCCCCTTAAATTCCAGTGAAGAAAAATCTTAATGCTACAACATACAAAGACATCTTGGATTTTATTGTGTCTTCAACTTTGTGGTAACTGATATTAGGTCAAACTTTTTCAAAACCAATAATAGACTCCACTACCAAGTATAGCTCATGAATGAAATATGTAATACATAGGTAAAGATAGGACATTTACATATACATATATACCTTTGCTTGATTCCACCCCCACTGAAAATTGTTATTATAATTATCAAATTGTTATGGTCATTCACCACGCTTTCATTCAAATGTTAATACAGAAATCATCGTAACGCTGGGCCTAAAATGTCAGCTCTTAATGACTAGCTGATATGGACTTAATTAACACAGTTATATCTATTATGCATTATCATTTCTATTGATTTCATTCAGTCAGTGATAATGGCATTTAGCAGATACTCTTATCCAGAGCAATGCACAACATACCCAGAGCAGCCAGGGGGTGCAGTTGGGGGTTAGGTGCCTTGCTCAAGGGCACTTCAGCCATTCCTGCTGATCCAGGGAATCAAACCAGTAACCTTGTGGTCCCAAAGCTGCTTCTCTAACCATTAGGCTATGGCTTCCCCATAACTTATGAATTACTGATTATTTCTTCTTCTTCGTGATGAAATGTTGGTGGTCCCAGACTTGAGAACCTTACTGTGAGGTTAACCAAGGTGTTGAACACTCTTTACTTTGATGTTGCAAGTGAATACGTGAACATTTCTCAATAATTATTCTGGATTGGAAAATAACCTATAACTAAAAGTATTTTAAGCTTAAAATGTGTGTTTCTCCATTTTGATCATCTGGAATATCAATAAACCATGAAATAACTTTTGATTATTCATTATCTTGGACTCTACACTACTAAAGACCATTTGAGTATATTCAGTTTTATAATGATGGGCAGAATCTCACATCATTCACTTTCTATGAAAACTTTTATTTTTGCTGCAAGGTAGTCTTCCCTGTGAATCTAAACAATTTTCTGAAATACTATTATTAAATGTGCCAAATTTATAGGCAGCATCTTAATTTTCTAATTGTTTTTATTATGCCCTCTTAGGGTTAACTGAAAGAATATGTGTGTTCCTACAAGAAAAAAGAGAGAAGCAGCATGTGTGGTGTGACTTTTACATTTAGGTGTCACTAAAGCCAGTATCTCACTGGGCTGCGACAGCTTGCGACAAATTGCGAACGTCATTCGTGAGAGTTTCAAAAGTATCTTGAAACATTCGCGGGGCTTCTCAATTTCCTTGCATGGGTCGCAAAGTGTTGCTCCTTTGTCGCTGAAATTTTGAACATGTTCAAAAAATTTGTGCGACAAAATTTCTCTCAAAATAGGCGCAAATGCGTCGCTGGTGTCGCAAAGCCGTCGCGAACCCTTCTCAAGTCAGTTTCCATGAGGCTTCCTCTACTTCCCTGCCTGCCGAGGGAAAGCCGGGCTGCGACACTCTGCGATGAGTTGGAGGCACAACAATTGCCGTAAAATATATGAATATCAATTCAGTGTGATTCCAAGTGAAAATTGTTGCTAATTCGCATATTTTATCGCAATTGTTGTGTCTCCAACTAGTCGCGGGCTGTCGCAGCCCAGTGAGATACTACCCTAACAGGTAAGCCTGAACACATTTGAGTTGAATTTCAAAGCTTAAGCATTATTGCAGAATGAAAATAAAGCTTCCTGCATACTTTAGATAACCCTAAAAGAGCAGTGCAGAAAAAAACCCAAAACAAAACAAAAAACAAACCAACAACAACAACAACAAAAAAATCCATTTCACATTGTCTATTGAGCCTTTTGTGGAGTTTTGAGTGGCCTGAAAATAACATTTGGCAGCATCTTTAATATCCCTTGAGCTGTGTAAGATCTTGTTAGAAATCAATTAATTGATGCTATTATTTTCTATTTCTGAGCCAGAACTAGATTAAACAAACAAAAAACACCTTTGTAAATAAGGAGCAATCAAGGACTGAGCTTTTATGCAATCCTATTAATTTTGTTCCTTTTGTACCTCGTTACAATAATCATCTTCTATTTAAGTAATGGTTAGTGTATAGACCCCTTGCCCATGATGTCACGCTTCACGTGATAATTTCACCTGGGGGACAAACAGACATTGTCTTTCCTGTAAGCAAGGCTTAATCTGTCTTAAATATGGTTCATTTTTGTGCTGTTTGTGGTTGTTCCAATTGTTCGAATAGAAAAATAGATAAAAGTTATTGCCGTCTCTCCACTGTCAAGAAAAATGTTAAAAAAGAAGCAAACGCTTCAAGAACAACGAAGAAATGAGTGATTAAGGAGAATACAACGAGAGGATCTAAGTCTGAAAATTCCAGAGAATTTCACCAACACCTGTGTTTGTAGTAATCATTTTATTTCAGTTAAGAACTTATGTTAAAAAAAAGAAAGTCATCAGTGAGAATGGAAGAGTTTGCTCATCTCATCTCATTATCTGTAGCCACTTTATCCTGTTCTACAGGGTCGCAGGCAAGCTGGAGCCTATCCCAGCTGACTATGGGTGAAAGGCGGGGTACACCCTGGACAAGTCGCCAGGTCATCACAGGGCTGACACATAGACACAGACAACCATTCACACTCACATTCACACCTACGGTCAATTTAGAGTCACCAGTTAACCTAACCTGCATGTCTTTGGGGGAAACCGGAGCACCCGGAGGAAACCCACGCGGACACGGGAAGAACATGCAAACTCCACACAGAAAGACCCTCGCCGGCCACGGGGCTCGAACCCGGACCTTCTTACTGTGAAGTGATAGCGCTAACCACTACACCACCGTGCCACCAAGAGTTTGCTTAATAATCTAATTTTATTTCTGTTCGCATTCGAGCTAGCTTCTTCATGAAAGTGTTTGATTTTCTTACAGGTGGACCAGCTTCCATATTCAACAACAACAACAAAAAAAAAAACAGACTGGGCACCCAGCAAACAACTCAGACATAACTGAGTAAAAAAACCCAACAAGGAGTGACATGCACTATATCCTGAAAGAACAGAACAGATTAAAAGCAGAGAGTGCTGAAGCATTGCTTCTGTTATCAAAGGAACCCAGTCCTGTGCAAAATGTCACCATGGAGTCAGAGTGTAGTAATGAACCTCCAGTTCAAGAGTTTTCTACACAAACAGACTTCACTTTAGAACAGCTGCACACATGTGAACTGGAAATAAACTGACTAAGGTAGGAAAAACTATGTTGAATAAACTGTTTTGGATAAAATTCTTATTGTCTGTTACACACTTCTCAACCTGTGCAACTCGGTTGTGCCTTTTGAATAGAGAATAAATGAAGAGGGAACTGAACATTAACAGTTTCTTGAAATTATTATTGCAAGGATGATTATAGTTACTATATGACTATAGCTACAACTGGAATGGGCTGATTATGTTAGCTTTTGTAATTATTGTACCATCCACTATAAGATAAAATTAAAATAAATCTTACAACATTAATTGTTTAAAAGTCTTGAGCAAGATATTTTGTTATTTTACAAATAACACTTCAGATATTGCTTTAACAATAATAAGCATCACTGTATACATGATAGAGTGCAAATATGTCTGTAACTAGATGTTCTTGGAGTTACTGAGACATGGAGTGGTGGGAATACCATCCAGCCAACAGTTCAGGTAGGAGTCCTTTGAGAGTAAATGCTTTGGCTTTCACAACAATCTGTTCCTATAAGCTGTTGTCGGGAAAAATTCTTTACACAAAGAAGGTTTTCTTGCTTTTGTAGTTTTTTAACTGTTCTTCCATATAAGGACTCTTCAAAAAAAAAGAAGGTATATTCCAACATGTAGCTAGCACTAAAGCTAGGCCACAAATCTACATGATGATGATGATGATGATGATGCCCTTTATTGTCACTAGTCACATGTACCAGCGAAATTAGCCATCAACCTGTCCATACATAGGGTAGACAGGACAGGAAGACAGGGATAAAGATAAAAAGGAAACACAACATGAGGAGAGATAAGAAAAAAAAAAAGAACACCCCCCCCCCCCCCCCCCCCCCCCACACACACACACACACTATGCTCCTGTCAGGAGTACAGTGTGGGAACATTTAAAAAAACCAAACCTTTGCATAAGCACAACTACAACACAGGTACACTTTAAACACGGGACTTGAGGGGGGGAATCAGGGGTAAGGGGGGGAGGGGAGGAGGTAATCCAGCGCAAGCAAGCAGCCGTCCGCTCCTGCAGCCATGAAGGCGCTGGTCACGCACCCGCTTGTCACACTGGGGGTAAAAATGGCGACCGTGGAAAGTTAGAGAGGAATTCGAGGAATGAGAGCGTCTCCCGGCATTGACCTTCAGGGAGAAGTGTTTTCTCAGCAAAGGCCTAAAACAAGGCCAGTTCTGTCTCAGGGCACCGAATGTCAATAAGATATGAATATGAATTGTTTGGTCTTTCCAGACGCAGTCTTTGCACGTCCACACCGCTCGTCCATATCTGTCCATTCTATTCAAATTGATCTCCGAAAAATGTATTCCTTGCAAAGCTGAAAGCTGCTCCGAGATAACAACCATTTTGTGGTTAAAGTTCTGAATGTCCACAGTCCAAGTGCCAACAGCTTTGCCCACCACTCCAATATCGGGCAGCTTTGCGGGGCTTTGAACAGCTGTCACCATTGTCTGATTTCCTCGATATACCAGGGCAATGCCTAATCCAATCAGCAAAAGTCCTGTAATCATGGTTCCGAATAGGTAGATATCTTCAATGTCCTCCACAGAAAGAATCGCCAGGCACACGACCCATCATCACTCCAGTCATTTTGAGGAATTTTGTATGGCTCATAACTGCTAATAAACTCTAATTTCTGTGTATATCTATCCCTTGCTTCTTTCTGACTCAGATTATCCAAGTAATCCAGTAGTAAAGCTGTTTTAGCTGTAGTTTTCTTTGGACAACAGCAACAGACGTCAGACATCTTCAGTATCGCTTGTCTTCAGTATGTGAACAGTATGTAAACAAAGTTCGCTTGTCCCCCCGGGACAAGGGTAGTGGCGGTTGCTAACGTAAATGTGCCATCAGTGCAAGGGGTCTTTCCACACATGCAGACAGAGGGTAAGTACATCAGTGCAACATACAACTTGCATTTTGACTATGAAATGACTTCTTTTGAAATGAGTATTCAGTTCACTAAAACACATCATGCAAACTGTTCCTGGGACCACTTATTAAGTAGAAATTGCAATTTAAAAGCCAATGAAGTGGTGAAAATGGTCAAGCACAGACTTGTCAATAAGCTCAGGACTGATGAGGAATTGCAAGTTCAATATCAAAGAAAATGTGTTATTTTAAAAGCACTCCATTTATTTATGACTCATGTTAGAACATACAAATGCTGTGGAGACCTTTAATATGGCAAATATGTCATTTGATTACTAATTGGTTTTCAACAAAAGGCAGCTGTATACAGAATGAACTTTATATAAATATAGAGCAAATTTATACCCTGCACAGATACATTGAAGCCCTGGTACAGACCTTTGAGGCCATCAAACTTGAAAATTTTCACTAAGCAGTTGCCCAAACATATGAACTCTCCCTCTCTGCTGTTGTGTGGTCAACTGCAGCTTAGAATCGAGAAAAAAGTATCACTGTTACAGGGCAGCATGGTGGTGTAGTGGTTAGCACTGTTGCCTTACAGCAAGAAGGTCCTGGGTTTGAGCCCAGCGGCCTTTCTGTGTGGAGTTTGCATGTTCTCCCCGTGTCTGCTTTGGGTTTCCTCCAGGTGTTCCAGTTTCCCCCACAGTCCAAAGACATGCAGGTTAGGTTAATTGGTGGCTCTAAATTGATCATAGATGTGAATGTGAGTGTGAATGGTTGTCTGTGTCTATGTGTCAGCCCTGTGATAACCTGGCGACTTGTCCAGGGTGTACCCCGCCTCTCACCCATAGTCAGCTGGGATAGGCTCCAGCTTGCCTGTGACCCTGTACAGGATAAGTGGCTCCAGATAATGGATGGATGGATCACTGTTACAAAATTTAGATGTAAATGTTACCTACACATGTGCTATGATCTGTGGTTGCCAGATCTGCGTGACAAAAGAATCCCAATTGAAAAGCACACACACACAGAGGGTGTATGTGTGTAATTGCAAAGAGTCAGTGCTTTGGTAGGCTCACCTCCTTCTCCAGTAGAAATGGATCAGATGAATACGGTTACATTCTCAAATCCTCTTTATTACGTCTATCCAGAGAGCTTAAATAGTTTCAGCTGGAGATATTTCATTAATACAAATGGGTTTAGGAAGGACATTTATCATATGCACATGAACTGGACATTTGCCAATAGATTAACCTTGGTTTCAGGAAGAGCAGCTTGTTTAGACTGCAGTTGGCAGTGCACAGTGAGTTAAAAACTCATTATTTGGGACACCTAATTATAAAATTCATTGACTACCAATCCATTCTGGTAGAGCATATGTTTGTTGATGAACAAATGGGTTTTGTGCAAATTTTGATATCTGGTTCGCTGGATGTCAGTAATGCTGAAATAATATTTTATCATGTTTTATCATGTTTATCAATTGTTATCATGGTGGATATATACTGTATGTCGGTACTTGACTATCTCTGCGATTTGCGGCTTCCATCTTGGTTTCGATAGTCAGGATTAGGATTTCCTTTTGCAGTTTAGGGTGTTCACAGAAAAGTCACAACTACTGGCTTGTTTTGCGGAATAAACTCCAGCTCAATTTCAAAATTGTTTAGTTCCAGCCACTGTGATTGGAAGCTCGTTGGATTTTTGGGTTATAAAATCATCATTGTTTTTGCTGAAGGTGACCAAAAAACTTATAACAGACTTTTAGCTTATATACTTAACTACAAGTGAATGAAATTTCAATGAATTTGAATGATAATCACAGGAGTTTTATTGCCCGGAAAATTTGGTTCCATGGCCCAAGAATGCAAATATCATGACAGAGATTACAAGGAAATATGATTCCTGAAATGTTTCATACAAAACCTTCTAAAGAAACTTCACTTTCTTACATAAAGCAGTTTATTAGGCTAGACAGTATCTTTGATAGATAGATAGATAGATAGATAGATAGATAGATAGATAGATAGATAGATAGATAGATAGATAGATTAACCCTTATAACAAAAATATTCTTATTTTTATGCTTCAACTCACAGGCTGTGAGTCACAACTTTTATTTTACTTTCAAAGGAAAACAAAGGACAAATAATGCTCATGAATGCAAGTTTCAAATTACCATTGTTTTGTTAATACTCAACTTATAAACTTGTTCTTGGTACAATTTTAAAGGGTTTTTCAAGCTCTTTCTACCTGTATTATATGTTTTAGCATTAACAAATTGTAAATTTTCCCCACATACTGTACCTATACACTAGCATGATTAAGCTAGCGTAATTAAACTAGCCTTTTTCCTCTTAAAACTCTCAATGTTTGAAATGTTTTTAATAAGAAATGGCTAACAGTTTGTATTAGTGCATTTATCGATAAACATTCAAATAAGTATGTATATGACAAAAAAAAAAATGTAGTGAGGTCAGCTGGCTGGCTGCAGCCGGTCTCTTGTGTGAAATCTGTCAGTCACTTCATTTCCAAGTGTGGCCATGCCTTCTTATTTTATAGCAGAATTACATTTTAAAAACTAATTTCTGGGGCAAAATAGAAATTATACAGATATCAGCATAGAGAAAACTAACTTCAAATTAGACAGTGTGGAAGAAAAGATAGTTTAGATGAGAAAAGTAACATGGGAAAAAAAACTGTTTTGTCATTGAAAGTCATGGGGATGGGCGGGGCTAAAGTTGTATTGCAACCAGCCAGCAGGGGTGCTAGACCTGTGGTGGCTTCACTTTTTTTTTTTTTTATAGATGATGCACTGTACAATTTTTATATAGTCAATGAATTTACAACCCTGATTCCAGAAAAGTTAGGATGCTGTGTAAAACATAAACAACCCGCGAGTTGGCCTAGTGGTTAGCGTGTCCGTCTGCCTCTCGATTGGGAGATCACGAGTTCTACTTGTGGTTGGGTCATACCAAAGACCATCATAAAAATGGTACCTACTGCCATCTGGCAAGGCATGCTGCAATACAGATGTGAGTGGGGAGTCAAACTCTTGCAGTTACCAGAGGACTAACCCCCCACTGTAACCCTAGCTATGTAATAGGCGAGAGGCCGAGGGCCACAGAAATGGAGATTGGCGCTGCCCTATGTGCCATATGGTGTGGGAAGGACTTTAGAAGAAGAAGTAAAACATAAATAAAAACAGAATGCAATAATTTGCAAATCCTTTTCAACCTACAGTATATTCAATTGAATACAAAGATAAGCTATTTAATGTTTAAACTGATACTTTTTTTTTTATAAATATGCACTTATTCTGAATTTGATGCCTGCAACACATTCCAAAACAGCTAGGACAGGGACCTGTTTACCACCGTGCTACACCACCTTTTCTTTAACACTCTGTCAGTGTTTGGGAACTGAGGTTACTAATTGTTGAAGTTTTGAATGTGAAATTCCTTCCTAATCTTGCTTGATATATGACTTCAATTTCTTAACAGTCCGGGGTCTCTATTGTGGTACTTTGCACTTCATAATGTGCCACACATTTTCAATGGGAAGCAGGCAGGCCAGTTTAACATCTGCACTCTTTTACTACAAAGCCATGCTGTTTTAACACATGCAGAATGTAGCTTGGCATTGTCTTGCTGAAATAAGCAGGGATGTCCCTGAAAAAGACATCATCTGGTTAGCAGTATATATTGCCTGTATGTACCTTTCAGCATTAATCGTGCCAAAGAAGTGTGTTCACCGACAATGCTTTTCTGAAGTGTAGTAATGTCCTTGATACAATCATGTTGGTTCTTAATGTAATGCCAACTGAGGGATAAAAGGCTATGGGCATTCAATGATTTTTTGGCCTTGCCCCTTATGTGCAGAGATTTCGCTGGTTTTTTTTTTAATCTCTTGATGATATTATAGCTTGTAGATGGTAAAATGCCTAAATTCCTAACAATTCAGAAATATTGTTCATAAACTATTGGACTATTTGCCCACGTAGCTTTTTATAAAAGTGGTGAATATCATCCCATCCTTGCTTGTGAATGACTGAGCCTTTGCAATTATCATTTAAAGTGTTTAATTGTAGAAGGTTCCAAACAGGTGTTTTTGGGCATTCCAGAATTTTCCCAAACTTTTGTTGCCGTGTCCCAACTTTTTTGAAATGTATTGGAGGCATCAAATTCAGAATGAGTGTGTACACACACACACACACACACACACACACACACACAGTATATACATTGATACTGCAGACAGACAGACAGACAGACAGACAGACAGATAGATAGATAGATAGATAGATAGATAGATAGATAGATAGATAGATAGATAGATAGATAGATAGATAGATGCACTGTAGATAAAACCTAAGAGCTTTAGATAATCTTTACATATCCAAATATCAGAATGGGGAAAAATTATGTTCTCATATGGTATGGTTGTTAAGTGCCAGACAGACTGGTTTGAAAAATAAAAACATTTTTTGCATCATTCTGTGTAACCTCGAGAGACTGTTGTGTGTGAAATTCCCAGCAAATCATCAATTTTTGAAACACTCAAGCCTACCCATTTGGCACCAACGACCAGGCCACTGTGAAAGTTAGTGAATGTTTTTATATGCTGTGAATGTTTGACATGAACATTAAATGAAGCTCTTAGCATGTATCTTGATGATTTTATGCATTTTGCTGCTACCACATGATTGACTGATTAGATAATTGCATGAATGAATAGGTGTACTGTGTTCCTATTAAAGTGGCTGGTGAGTCTATATGCCATATATGTCACTTATATGAAGGATCACCGTTACAGAACACCCTGGTGAATACTGGTGTGGCTGACCTGAATATTTCTAGGTGTGATCATTGAAGCCAGTCCATGTTCAAATGAGGAACTTGTTCCGCTTTTAACAGTAATGTTGTAATGAATGTTGGTGTTAGGTGTAGTTATTAATGAGTGTGAGATATCATTGGTGTCACTTGGATAATAAAAACATATGATTATCAGTGTTGGGAGTAATGCGTTACAAAAGTAACGGATTACTGTAATGCATTGCTTTTTGCAGTAATGCAGTAATGTAAGGCATTACAGAAAAATTTGGTAATATTTTACTCGGTACAAATGTCAGTAACGCGCGTTACAATGCATTTTTAACCTGGAATGAAGTGGTGGGCTTTTTTTTCCTTCATACAAATTCGCCAAAATCACCGCGAGATCAGCAGAGGTGAAACGTCCACGCAAAATGTTTCACTTCCTTTTCCTTTAGGCTAGTCAGACAGAAGAGAGAGAGATGAGTGAACCTGCAGCTGATCTAATGTTGGATAGCACATTCTCCAGATGGGCATATGCCCATTACTTTAAGTTTGTGAAAAATAAGGATGTGAAGAACATCGTAGTCAAATGCACTTTGTGTGCTAAACCTAAAGAACTGTCCACTTCCCAAAATAGCACTAGTAATTTAACTAAGCATTTACAGTACAGAGGTGCCATAGTAACATGAAGTTAGCAAGGAAGCAAGAGGAGGATGAGAGTGGCGATAAAATCACCAAGCAACCAAAATTAACGTTCTCCCACTCTGAGCTGCTCCTTCAGCCTCAAGAGGTTAGGGGACTTGTGGCGGAGTATGTTGTTGAAGATATGCTGACAGATTGTTTACATTTTTGTCCTGTATAACTGAGTTTTTTTTCTGGTCGGAAGTCAGACTAAAGTGATTGAGCTACCTTTCCTTTGAGGGCTAATAGGCCTAAGCACTTCAATATCATTAAAAGCACTTGGATTTTGTTATTTCTAATTCTGTTTTTCAAAATGTGACTGGGTAGCCTCATATAGCTAATAGTCATTGTCTAGCTGTGATTTAAGAGGCTTGTGGTTTTTTTTCAGGCCAGTTTTATTGTAGGCTACGATTTGCCATAATATGTTCATTTTTGTTAAATTTCTGAAATGGAGTCATATCCCGGGGCGGCACGGTGGTGTAGTGGTTAGCGCTGTCGCCTCACAGCAAGAAGGTCCTGGGTTCGAGCCCCGGGGCCGGCGAGGGCCTTTCTGTGCGGAGTTTGCATGTTCTCCCCGTGTCCGCGTGGGTTTCCTCCGGGTGCTCCGGTTTCCCCCACAGTCCAAAGACATGCAGGTTAGGTTAACTGGTGACTCTAAATTGACCGTAGGTGTGAATGTGAGTGTGGGTGGTTGTCTGTGTCTGTGTGTCGGCCCTGTGATGACCTGGCGACTTGTCCAGGGTGTACCCCGCCTTTCGCCTGTAGTCAGCTGGGATAGGCTCCAGCTTGCCTGCGACCCTGTAGAAGGATAAAGCGGCTAGAGAGAATGAATGAATGAATGAGTCATATCCCTTAGGGCTAATCTTTTTTTTTTTTTAATGAAGCATAAACTATGCTTAATGCTGTAAACTTGAAAACAATAAAGGCATAGAAATGCTAATTTTGTATCCTGTCATATCTTTAGACATTACAATACAATACAGTTCAATTAATGTTAATATGAATAGGCCTAAAGTTACAGTATTTCTATCACAATTTGCCAGACTTTCACCTTTTGTCTGTTCTTGCGATGATTGTTCCTTGTATTGTGCCATGAGCCATCACTGTGGCTATTATATTCTACTGTTTTTAACCATAAGCCTAGCTCAGTCAGATACCACATCACCTTCCATTGGATGTGTGATGAGCTAATTGAGCGTCTTGAGCCACATTTAGATTGCCAAATCCATACTTCCAGTTATTTTGGTGAGAGTAACTTAAAAGTAATGCAATAGTAGTGTAATGCCTTACATTTTAAATACAGTAATATTGTAATGTAACTAATTACTTTAAAATGACAGTAACAAGTAATAAATAATGCAAAACAGGTTGGAAGTAACTTGCCCAACACTGATGATTATATTTAAAAATGGCTTAGGCCTGACACATCTATACAAGTAGATAAAGTACCAGTCAAACATTTGGACACACCTACTCATTCATAGGTTTTTCTGTATTGTGACTATTTTTTACATTGTAGAACAATACTGAAGACATCAAAACTATGGCATAACATATGGAACATATATGGAATTATGTGGTAAACAAAAAGTGTTAAAAATATGTTTCTTTTTTAGATTCTTCACAGTAGCCACCGTTTACCCTGATGACACGTTGCACACTATTGGCATTATCTTAACCAGCTTCATGAGGTCGTCACCTGGAATGCTTTTCAATTAACAGGCGTGCCTTGTCAAAAGTAAATTAGTGCAATTTCTTACCTTCTTAATGTGTTTGAGGTCAAACAGTAAATAGTAAATAGCAAAAAATATAGTAAATAGCCCGATTCCACAACTGTAGTAATCCATATTATGTCAAGAACCGCTCAACTAAGTAAAGAGAAACAACAGTCCAGACTCCACGCTGCATCATCCACAGACTACAATGACATCTCCTAGATAAGTGTTTAGCTGTTGATAAACTGAGAGAAGCAAGCTCAGCTTTGTTGATTACCTTAAAGGAGAACTGAAGTCATTTTTAAACTTGCTTTATTTCTTAATTAAACGTGTTATTCAATTACGTTTTCGGTTTTAGTAACCTTATATCGTGAATTGTATTGGCAACTAATTGCAATTAAATATTATACTAATCAGCCTATTCAGTTTTTAGCCATGTTTAGTTTAGTTTAGTTTATTTGGTCCACGGCAGACGTCGCTTATCCACACAATCTTCACCAGACTTGTGCGAGACTTCGAAACGTGAAGTGTCAGCCAGGTGTCAGTGCCGCCATTTTGAAAACTGTTTCCCAAACGAAATATTGCACAAAAACGAGTTTAAATGTCGATTACTGCCGACTTTTTTCAAACTTTCCTGATTGCTATCAAAACAAACAAAACTTCTGGCTTGATTACATCAGCGTTCGAAAGAGGACGTGTGTTTCTTTTGACAACTTCGGCAGATGTTGGTCACTTTGATTTCCGCTGTACGTTTTACTTCCGTCCTACGATGTCTCGCACAGGTCTCAACGAATCTCGTTTACAACCATTGCTTTGACATATGGACTGATATATTACAGAGCATATTTCAAACACTCATAACTTGCTATAGCAGTGACAAAATAGCGATCAAAAATGCATTCCTATATTTAATAAAATGAGATAAATAGAATTTTGATAATAAAAAATTTGCCCTCAGTTCTCCTTTAAAAGGTGATTCAGCAAATTCTTGTGATCAGAAAGCTCTTATGAAGCTTTATGAATGGTGTGAAGAGCCAGGTTAGCATTTAGCAATTTTTTTTTCAATATTAGTTGTGTGAAACTGTCTACATTGCTGTCACCTGGTTCAAATTTATCCATAATCTTTGTGTGGGGTCATTTGCAAGAGGGGCCTAAAGCCTAGGTCACAACCGGCCGTACGTGCTCCTATGGCCGGTCTACGTGCAAAAAACGCAAGAAACGCACGGAGGGCGCGCGTGTGACGTGCTGATTTTCGAGCCGTAGACTGGCCGCAGACCGGCCGCAGAGGTTCTTTGCCATGTCAAACAAACTCTACGGGTGCTTACGTTTTTTTCAGGTTGCAAGACAAACTTACGGCCAACGTGCGTCTTTCTCCACGAACAAAAAAAACGCAGCGATTTGGGAAATGCCAAAAATCGCACAGCCAAAAAATCGTACATCCGGTTGTGACCTAGGCTTAAGATGTTATTTTCAGTTCCAGGGAAAAGGAAGCAATAAATTTGGCCAGCACTTTGATTCCAACACCACAGTCTAAACCAGAACCACTTACACATGTTACAAAAAAATAAAAGACAGACTTAAATTAATTCAAACAGAAATGGTCATCATTAAATATTCAAGGCAAATCGCTGTCCTTGAGCTACACTGGGGACATTGCTATTGGCAGAGAACCAGGCCTGTTATGCTACAGTCTTTGGCAACTGTGACCCTGTCGGAATTTCTTTTTTTCTTAGAAGGATGGAGTCTTTAATGTCAGACAATTTATCATTCTATTATTCCAAGCTCTAATGGTTTTATACTTGCTAATAACACTGATGTCCTACCCATGAGCAGGAGTCCTGTTAAAACAAGTAACAGTGACATTCAATTTGCAATACTTCTCCCCAACGTATTAAGGAGGCAGTCATTTGTTCTACAAGCAAGCTTAAGCATATAAACAAGCAAATAAATAAATGAAAAGATGCTGCATATTTGTTTAATATGAAAGTATATTGGTGGGTCATTTGAATAAAAAAATGTATGAAGAAAACAGCGATAAATATCAAGAAAGTGGGCGGCACGGTGGTGTAGTGGTTAGCGCTGTCGCCTCACAGCAAGAAGGTCCTGGGTTCGAGTTCCGGGGCCGGCAAGGGCCTTTCTGTGCGGAGTTTGCATGTTCTCCCCGTGTCCGCGTGGGTTTCCTCCGGGTGCTCCGGTTTCCCCCACAGTCCAAAGACATGCAGGTTAGGTTAACTGGTGACTCTAAATTGACCGTAGGTGTGAATGTGAGTGTGAATGGTTGTCTGTGTCTATGTGTCAGCCCTGTGATGACCTGGAGACTTGTCCAGGGTGTACCCTGCCTTTCGCCCGTAGTCAGCTGGGATAGGCTCCAGCTTGCCTGCGACCCTGTAGAACAGGATAAAGCGGCTAGAGATGATGAGATGAGATGAGATGACTGGCCTTTCAGGTGGTGAACGAGGCTTTGCAGACTGTGAGCTTAAACCTCGATCATGCTCCTGCTGATGCTCTCCTTCAACTATATAACCAGCTGCAAGTCCACTGCATCCTTAACTGCAGCAGTGAGGGAGCAGAATGTATGCATTGGGTAATTACACCACCACCATCCACCTCTGTATCTGAAAGTGCATCATACTTACTCAAGTCACCACTAACCCCTCCTAATCATAGGTTGTGCCAGCAGCAGGACTCATTCCTCCACCAACTTTTGAAAAACAGCACATTTGATATCCTTTTTAGGAGCAGAGTGAGACTGAGAGATTGAGCTTATGTAACCTGCATTCACAACTCTCCATTACAAAACTGATTTAATTTATCCAAGGGCAACCAATAAAATCACTAAGTACGAACTCTGTGACTTACTTATCTGTGTAATATAATTTTATATAACTGTATGAGGACTAGCTTCATTTAATGCTACATACTCGTTTGGTTTGAGCCATGTTTCTGTTAAACACATTACATTAAACTCGTGATCAGTAATAATTTCATTAACAATAAGCACTTCAGATGTAAGAGATCTAATATTTAACAGTCCTAGCTTTAGATCAAAGGTGCTAGCTATACATTTGGCATAAACTAATTTTATTTTAATTAGGTTACTAAAACTCTCTGATTATTTTTACATTTTTGTTTAGCTCAAGGAACAGACACAGTCTTAGGCCCTGTCCACACGGCAACGGATTCAGGTGAATCCGATACAATTGTTTATCGTTTCGGCCTGGCGTCCACACGGCACCGGCGTTTTGGGTGCCCCAAAACGCAATCTTTTGAGAACGGGTTCCAGAGTGGAAAGATCTGGCAACGTTGCCGTTGTGAAGTCGTCTGGATGAGTAGAACAGATTTGTTTACGATGACGTCACAACCACATGACTGTCAGTGCTTCACGCCGGGTAGAAGTGTAACGAACTCGATGCGAGTTGTCAACAGATCCTATAACTTGGTTCATGAAACGCGCTTACAAAATATTTTCACTGTGAATATTTATTGTGTAATGGTGCAAAGTGAGAGAGAGAGAGAGAGAGAGAGAGAGAGAAAATAGACCTTAGGGCAGAGTCAATCCCGCCAGCAAAAATAGGGAAAAAAGGAGCGATCTCACCTCTTCATATGTTGGTTTAAGTCCTACAGTACATTCCTCAAAAAGGGCGTAGAACAACAAATTAATCCATCAACGTGTAGCAGTCAATTTATTCCGGACCATTAAAGACGCCGCCTTCCGCGTAGAATCATACGTCATCCTCGCTGCCATATTGGATAGGTCAAAGCGGAGAATAAAGATGCCTCATTCATGTGCTGCGTTTAACTGTACCAACAGGTTTACCGTCCAAACGAGATCACATGGGATTACCTTTCACAGGTGAGACTGGAAAAATACTTTTCATTGTATTTGGTCATTATAACGTAATTTTATGAACAGATTTTCCTGACTTTGTGGCTAATATGAAGTCTCGCGCATAATAGTTTATGCGCATGCGTCCTTACTTCTTCTATTGTTCTGGTGTCTCTGAAGGGACCGTCTTACAGCGCCCCTAGAGGTGTGGCATGTGTATTGCATCGTTTTCAGCAAGCGTTGCCAATATGGACCTGATATTTTACTGATCGTTGCCCATTTGGACGCGATATTTTTTAAAATAACATCCCGTTGCCGTTGTCGTGTGGATGTAGCCTTAATATGGTGGATGGCGGAACCTCAGTGACGACTCAAGGCAGTTAATAGATGGTCGGTTTAGCCTGTTTGTCTGGTCCCTGTTCTTGGCTCTGGGTTGTCACTGATTAACTAGGCTTGTTCTGATAATTTGGGCTATGTTGCAAGAAATGAGAGGAGCACCTTCCTGAGTGGGGTGGATACCATTCCACCCAAACAGTCCAGCCTTGCCCTCAAAGCTACTCCAATTATCTATTAAGCCCACATTGTTTTTGGAGCATAATTTGGACATCCAGCAGTTCAGCAACAATAACCTGCTTTAAGCTACATCGCCATGCTGCACTGCTATGGGGCCAGGGCATATTACAGCATTGGACATCACCTTCACTAATTTAAACACCTCTACAAAGTTACTCTTAGTAACCTCTGACTGATGGTGTACATCATTAGCTCCTACATAAATAACTATATTTGAAAACCTATACTTGTTTAAGACCCTAAGATTACCTGCAATGTCCAGCACACTGACTCCTGGTATACAACTAACTAGTGCTGCTGGTGCCCCTAAAGGATAAGCTAATTTCACATACCATAAGATAGAGTCTCCTATAACCAGAGCTCTTTCAGGTTTCTCAGTGGGTGTTTCACTGAGGAGACCAAACCTGTTTGACATGTGAAGCGGAGAGGAGTGGTGCTCCTGTGGGCAAGCCTTCGCGTTAGCTTTGATTGTGTGATTATGCCACCAAGTCCTCACCCATTCGCCTTGATAAGAGGGTTCTACTGCCAGAATTGGGGGATTGCTAACCCCGTCTAAGGTATCCAGACTTTCACCTTCAGAAACTACACTGCTCATACTGTCACTAACCCTCTCTAGAGGGTTATGTTTCTATCTGTTGCCTCAGTCTAATGCACAATGCATCTGACATTAACATTCAAGATACTAAACCTATAGCTTATCATGCAAACCATCTACAAAATGCATTTAAAAGCCAGCATGAAAAGATGGAAATGGTTAACTTCAGAGTCATTAAAAAGCTCTGGACTAAACATGAAATTCAAGAAGTGTTCATAAATTAAATGGAATACATATGAGAATTATTAAAAAACAAACAAACAAAAACAACAAAACAGTTTTTACCCTATGGGAGACTAGGTAAATAATGGATTCAAAAGCGGCAACTGATTCTTAAAGACTGTACAGGGAGAAGATAGATCAAAAAGAAATGTTAGGCATAAAAGTGTGAAGCATTTAGCCATGTTAACATGAAAAATCCATTTGATAATCTAAGTATTAGCCTGTGACCTCTCCTCACAGTTTATTTTTCGAGAATCAGCTGCTGTTGTGGTCAACATGTCTTTTATATCTTATACATAGAATGAGGTTTAGATGGCTGGATAAGCCATCTGAAATGAGAAAATTGACAACATCTACTGAGAAATGTAATGAATGTTAGTCAGCATATGACTAGACCACTCAGAAGACCTACATGGTCTTACTTTATTTTTACTTAAAGTTTTTACTTAATGATGCTTTTCATTAGGACCCTTTTATTATCATTAAGGGTTGCTTTTTCACTTAATGGTATCCTATTTCATGGGAAAATAAATTGTGCCAATTGGGAAATGTCTCCAGCATCTTCAAAATAAAACAGATGGGTAGTTCTTTGAATCTAACCAGTTATATTGGTTTGAATCTTTCTTTGATGACAGCTCACATACAACATAGAAATAATCAACCATGAACATCTATGAGCATCTTGTTCCTTTTAAAAGTTTACACATTCAGCTTTTACATTCAGCATCATGATTCAGAACACTCTCAAGGGCTTACCTGAAATGATAATTAACCATTATTTATTATCCAAAAATTTCCCAAAGGAGACCATTAATGGCTTCTTACTGGCAATCTGGGAAGCAAAATGTCCATATGTTGAGCAAGAAAAGAATTGGTAAGGATTTATGAATATTGGCCCTTTTCCACTACCCTTTTTCAGCTCACTTCAGCTCGCTTCAGCCCGACACGGCTCGCGTTTCGACTACCAAAAACCAGCACGACTCAGCTCGTTTCAGCCCTGCTTAGCCCCTAAAACTCGCACGGTTTTGGAGTGGGGCTGAAGCGAGCCAAGCCGTGCCGAGTGAGGCTGGGGGCGTGAGCAGACACTCCCCTGTGCACTGATTGGTGAGGAGGAGTGTCCTCACATGCCCACACACGCCCCGCGAGCACGCTGGGATCTGTAAACACCGTAAACCCGGAAGGAGAAGAATTACGAATTACGAGAATTTCTGAAGCCTTATGCGCCTCGCCTCATCTATACGCTCTTGCCAGTATCTGTCCGCGTTGTCGGTGAGAACAAGCCACAGCACCAAGACCAGCAACACTAACGACTCCATGTCCTCCATGTTTATTGTTTACTATTCGGGTTGTGAGACTACCGCTTAAAAGCTCACTGATGTCACTGTTTGCGCTGCTTAACGACATCACCTGACGTCCACCCACTTTCGCTAACTCCACCCAATGTGTCCACCCACTTCCAGCCAGCATGGTTCAGCGTGGCTGTAGTCGAAATGCAACTCCAACAGCCCCACTCAGCCCGACTCAGCACGGCACGGCTCAGCCCGACTCAGCCGCGTTTGTAGTGGAAAAGCGGCATATGATTAAACAGTCTAGATACAGTACCTCTTATGGAAGCAACACATGAACGGCAGTTTTTAATAAACATCAACCCTGTCAATGCCAATGGAGATGATCTATTAAAGAACATTTTACTTTGATAGTTCCACATATAATCCAAATCAAATCTTTCTGGAGATTCTACTATTATGCAATAGAATGTCTCTCTAGCCGCTTTATCCTGTTCTACAGGGTCGCAGGCAAGCTGGAGCCTATCCCAGCTGACTACGGGTGAAAGGCAGGGTACACCCTGGACAAGTCACCAGGTCATCACAGGGCTGACACATAGACACAGACAACCATTCACACTCACATTCACACCTACGGTCAATTTAGAGTCACCAGTTAACCTAACCTGCATGTCTTTGGACTGTGGGGGAAACCGGAGCACCCAGAGGAAACCCACACGGACACGGGGAGAACATGCAAACTCCACACAGAAAGGCCCTCGCCGGCCACGGGGCTCGAACCCGGACCTTCTTGCTGTGAGGCGACAGCGCTAACCACGACACCACCATGCCGCCCGCAATAGAATGTATACATTTTATTAATATTTAAATACAATAGCTCTAAGTTATATAAGTCTAAAAGCAAAGAAAAGCTACAAATCTTGTATGAAATCCTGTTTGGCAGTTTGAACTTGTCCTAGAGTCCACATTTCAATACAGGACTTAGTAATCTGTAGTTGCTGTATGTACAGCAATTCCAGAAAGTGTGGTTCTTTAAACCATGGATAGTCACCAAGAGCAGTGAGAAACCTGGATACCTGCTTGTGTGTGTGTAAAAGTCACCTTTTGTATTTAAATAAGCAAATATTTAGGAGCCTTTGAGTGGATAATTACTGCAGTGATTAATATTTTTCAGCAGCCAACCCTAACTGATGCAGTGAGTAGCTTCTCATTTCTTAAACAACCATGGGTGGGTTTCCCGACAATGTTGCACTTTAGGGCTAAAGAACAGGCTTAAAGATACTCTTAAGCAACAAATGTTGTCTCTGTACATGGCTTTCTACACTATTTGTGAATCCTTCATCCCTTTCATTTTTAGCCATCTTGATGACTGCAATGTTCTCTTTAGAAGCACAGCATAGTACACATTTTACCTTTCTGGATTTATAAAAAAAAGATCAAAGGCAATTAAAAATTCTCCAAATAAGCTATAAACTTACCTTCTCACAGCTTTTTCCACAGGTTTCCCCTTTCTCTATTTATCGACTATTATGTTCTTCTTTTTAACACCCTATTTCAACCTGCCTAACTCTGGAACAATAACTCCTCTAACTCTCTCTAACCCTCCATCCATCCATTATCTGTAGCCGCTTATCCTGTCCAACAGGGTCGCAGGCAAGCTGGAGCCTATCCCAGCTGACTATGGGTGAAAGGCGGGGTACACCCTGGACAAGTCACCAGGTTATCTCAGGGCCGACACATAGACACAGACAACCATTCACACTCGCATTCACACCTACGGTCAATTTAGAGTCACCAGTTAACCTAACCTGCATGTCTTTGGACTGTGGGGGAAACCGGAGCACCCAGAGGAAACCCACGCAGACACGGGGAGAGCATGCAAACTCCACACAGAAAGGCCCTCATCGGCCACTGGGCTCGAACCCAGGACCTTCTTGTTGTGAAGTGACAGCGCTAACCACTACACCACCGTGCCACCCCATTCCCTCTAACACTTAATAAAATAAAAAAAAACTATCACATTTTCAAAACTGTCTGAATCAATTTTAACCTTCAGTTTCCCCTCCAAAGACGCACTTACTTGCTTTCTTTTTTGTAGATATGCTGTAGTACAACCCCAAATCAGAAAAAGTTGGGGTGAAATGTTGAAATTGAAATAAAAACTGAAAACAGTGACATGTAAATAATCTTTGACCTGTATTGCACTCAAAACAATACTACAGCACATTATTTGAAGCTCTACTTCATAAAATTTTTTTTTAAAATTAACACATATCAATTTTGATTCTTGCAGTACATTTTAAAAAAGTTGGAACAGGATGGCATTTAACACTTTCTAATGTTGCTATTAGGTGGCACAGTGGTGTAATGGTTAGTGCTATCGCCTCACAGCAAGAAGGTCCGGGTTCGAGCTCCGTGGCTGGTGAGGGCCTTTCTGTGTGGAGTTTGCATGTTCTCCCCATGTCCGCATGGGTTTCCTCCGGGTGCTCCGGTTTCCCCCACAGTCCAAAGACATGCAGGTTAGGTTAACTGGTGACTCTAAATTGACCGTAGGTGTGAATGTGAGTGTGAATGGTTGTCTGTGTCTATGTGTCAGCCCTGTGATGACCTGGCGACTTATCCAGGGTGTACCCCGCCTTTCGCCCGTAGTCAGCTGGGATAGGCTCCAGCTTGCCTGCAATCCTGTAGAACAGGATAAAGCGGCTAGAGATAATGAGATGAGATAATGTTGCTATTCATTCTCAGAATGCTTAAAAGATGTTTAGGAACTGAAGACACCAGTTGATGAAGCGTTTTAGGTGTTATTTTGTCCCATTCTTCTGGCAAACAGGTCTTAAGATATGCAACAGTACAGGGTCTTCATTGCATTTTTCGTTTCAAAATTCGCCACACATTCTCTATTGGGGACAGTGGGGACAGGCACCCTCTTTTTCCATAGCCATGCCTTTGTAATGTGTGCAGAATGTGGTTTTGCATTGTCCTGTTGAAATATCCCTGGAAAAGTGTCATCATGAAGGCAGGATATGTTGCAGCAAAATCTCAATGTACTTTTCTGCATTGATTCTGCCATCACAGAAGTGTACGGTAAGTTACCTTTGCCAAGGTCACTGACACAACCCCATACCATGGCAGACCCTGGCTTTTGGACTTATTGCTGGTAACAGTCTGGACTGTCATTTCCTCTTTGATCCAGAACACACGGCGTCCATTTCTTACAAAAAGGACCTGAAATAATGATTCATCTCACCACAATACACATTTCCACTGTGTGATGGTCCATCCTAGATGCCTCTGAGCCCAGAGAAGCCAACAGTGCTTCTGGACACAGTTAACATAAGTACTAGATGTAACTCCATATTGTAGTGCTTGGCAAAGGTTTACCAAAGAAATCCCGAGCCCATGTGGTTATATCAGCTATAGATGAATGATGGTTCTTGATGCAGTGCCATCTGAGGGATCGGAGATCACAGGTGTTCAGCTTAGGCTTGCGCCCTTACCCTTTACTCACCGAAATACCTCCAGATTTCTTGAATTGTTTAATGATATTATCATAAAAAAATAATAATAAGTTCAATTTATTTAGCGCCTTTCTCAAAATCCAAGGTCACTTTACAATTATAGGGAAAAAAAATCCACCAAATAAAGGCTAGGATGTCATTCCAATGGTGTAGCAGCCATAGTCCTACCAAAAGGTGCACAAAAACAAGTCTCACACCGCCAGCACAGCCGCCGCGCTGCCGGGCAAGATCACTAGGAACATCGTGCCATGGATCCACAAAGCGAGCACAGATGCACTACCATGCAGAGCACTGGTATGTCCCAAACCGCCTGCATAGCCACCACGATGCCACCAAACAACATTGCTTGGAACATTATGCCAAGCACTAAAGCACTGCTGCACAGAGCGCTGGACAACCATGGTGTTAAAATGAGCAATGAGCTCCCTGCAGTCCATAGCTAGGAGCACAGGCATCACCCACAGCGAACCAAGGCCTGGAGGGAACCGACACCCAAAACTGGGTCCGGAGCTACACCACAACCAGCGGACAAAAACACTCAACCAAAAACAAACATCAAACTACACAAGCACAAAAAAAAGCTACAATCTGACAATTATGCACAGTAAAGAGTGAAATATCCAAATCCATTCATATATTTCTTCGAGGAATATTGTTTTGAAACATTTCCATAATTTTCTCATGCATTTGTTGACAAACTGGAGATCCTCGGCCCATTTTTGATCGTCAAAGACTAGGTCTTTCCTGGATACTTGTTTTGTACCAAATTGTGATTATAATCGCCTGTTGACATCACTTGTTTCAAATCACATCATTATTTAATTGTTTTACCTCATGAATAGCCCTAAATTGCCCCCTTCCCAACTTTTTTTGGAACGTCTTCCAGGCCTGAAATGCAGGAATGGATGTATATTAACAAATGGAATGAAGTTGACCAGACAAAACATGAAATATCTTGGGGTCATACTGTCGACAATGAAATACAAGTTAAAGTAAATTTAGAAATCACTGCTTCCTTTTTTATTTGCATTTTCCCTACCATCCTAGCTTTTTCTGATTTGGGGTTGTAGATCATACATGCCAGTAATAGCACTGAAAACCTGAGTTTGGAGCAGCCTCCAAACATGGCCGCTCTAGACTACACTTACCAAGCACCACAGTGCCCCTCATCTCCCGAATTCTAGGAAGTGTACCTGTTTCCCATTTCCCCAGAAATCACCTCCATATATAAGCCCAGCAAACACAAACACTCACTGTGAAGTATTGTTCTGTGACCGTGTACCTGATCATACTGAGCCTTGCATTCCAGTTCTGACTTTCTGTGACTTTGACCCCTTTGCATGTTTACTTTGACCTTGAGTACTCGCCTAATGTCTGACACAACGTTTGTTCATCGACCGACCCTTGCCTGTCCCCGACTATGTCTTTAGATTGCTGTGTTGGATTTGGTTACTAGTTTGCGATGCACCTGCTTTCCCCTGCGTTTGGATCAGTGCCTGCACTCTGACACTATATAGTATGTTGTGCTTTTATGTATTCTTTTGTTGATGCATGCAATATTCATACAAACTATTATTACTCTTAAAATCACAACTTTTGAATGTCAGGAATGCTTGACATTCTAGATGCAGATTGTATTAGAATACTGCAACAACCTGCAATGTCAAAATATTAAAGATGAAATCAAGTTATAGGCATGATTTATTATAAATTCATCACAATTAACCCTTTACCAGATTTAAAAAAAAAGATTAAACAGAGTGCAAATTGCACAGTATTAATACCACCAAATTGCACACGGAGGTACCATGGATTTTACTATGCCAGTGGTCACCAACTAGAAATGGCACTTCTGAAAATGTAAATGTCCCACTTGTAAGATATTGTATTTTTATATATTTTGTAAATCCTCCTTTTTGAATCTGGCTTTGATTCAGCTTTGGCTATTGCATGGTGTCCTTTCTCTCATGTTTTTTTTTTTTGGCAGTTCCACCTATTTTGTCCCTCTCCGAATGTGTGATGTGAGCTTAAAAGCTGTATCATGCTTGGTTTTTCTCGAAGGACATCACAGTCCTCACTGGCTTTTCTTTAATGCATGCAGATCAATGTGTTATTTTCACAACAGAATGGCTCTACCTCCAGGACAACGTTATCTCTCTTGGACACTCACAATTTAGTCAACAGTTAAATCCCACCACAGTAGAAAGATATTCTGATTTAATTAAAATGTGTCAGACCTGCACCATCAGATCTTTTAGTTACTCACTTTTTCACTCAGAAGACACACAGATGAATGAAATGAGGAATAGTATTTTTGCCTTGCATCTATAATTCATATTAGTTATGATCTGGAAACTACATATGTCAAAAAACAACAATGCTTTTTCTAAATCAAGAAATCTGAGAACATTCTTTAAATTATGCTGACCTGAGCATATTTTTCATATTTGTAGACTGCTAATCTAAAACCACATGGGTTTGAATGATTTATTAGATCCTACACACATGTCCCTCTTTCTCCATTAGTCAGAAGCAGTGAAGAGCATCGGTCTATGACCAGTCTACTTTAATTACTTAATTGAAGTTATAATAATAAGTCTATTTGACTTCATTTTTTTGGTCACAACATACAACCCCGATTCCAAAAAAGTTGGGACAAAGTACAAATTGTAAATAAAAACGGAATGCAATGATGTTGAAGTTTCAAAATTCCATATTTTATTCAGAATAGAACATAGATGACATATCAAATGTTTAAACTGAGAAAATGTATCATTTAAAAAGAAAAATTAGGTGATTTTAAATTTCATGACAACAACACATCTCAAAAAAGTTGGGACAAGGCCATGTTTACCACTGTGAGACATCCCCTTTTCTCTTTACAACAGTCTGTAAACGTCTGGGGACTGAGGAGACAAGTTGCTCAAGTTTAAGGATAGGAATGTTAACCCATTCTTGTCTAATGTAGGATTCTAGTTGCTCAACTGTCTTAGGTCTTTTTTGTCATATCTTCCATTTTATGATGCGTCAAATGTTTTCTATGGGTGAAAGATCTGGACTGCAGGCTGGCCAGTTCAGTACCCGGACCCTTCTTCTATGCAGCCATGATGCTGTGATTGATGCAGTATGTGGTTTGGTATTGTCGTTGGAAAATGCAAGGTCTTCTCTGAAAGAGACGTCGTCTGGATGGGAGCATATGTTGCTCTAGAACCTGGATATACCTTTCAGCATTGATGGTGTCTTTCCAGATGTGTAAGCTGCCCATGCCACACACACTAATGCAACCCCATACCATCAGAGATGCAGGCTTCTGAACTGAGCGCTGATAACAACTTGGGTCGTCCTTCTCCTCTTTAGTCCGAATGACACGGCGTCCCTGATTTCCATCAAGAACTTCAAATTTTGATTCGTCTGACCACAGAACCGTTTTCCACTTTGCCACAGTCCATTTTAAATGAGCCTTGGCCCAGAGAAGACGTCTGCGCTTCTGGATCATGTTTAGATACGGCTTCTTCTTTGAACTATAGAGTTTTAGCTGGCAACGGCGGATGGCATGGTGAATTGTGTTCACAGATAATGTTCTCTGGAAATATTCCTGAGCCCATTTTGTGATTTCCAATACAGAAGCATGCCTGTATGTGATGCAGTGCCATCTAAGGGCCCAAAGATCACGGGCACCCAGTATGATTTTCCGGCCTTGACCCTTACGTACAGAGATTCGTCCAGATTCTCTGAATCTTTTGATGATATTATGCACTGTAGATGATGATATGTTCAAACTCTTTGCAATTTTACACTGTTGAACTCCTTTCTGATATTGCGCCACTATTTGTCGGCGCAGAATTAGGGAGTTAGGGGAATCTTCCCATCTTTACTTCTGAGAACCGCTGCCACTCCAAGATGCTCTTTTTATGCCCAGTCATGTTAATGACCTATTGCCAATTGACCTAATGAGTTGCAATTTGGTCCTCCAGCTGTTCCTTTTTTGTACCTTTAACTTTTCCAGCCTCTTATTGCCCCTGTCCCAACTTTTTTGAGATGTGTTGCTGTCATGAAATTTCAAATGAGCCAATATTTGGCATGAAATTTCAAAATGTCTCACTTTCGATATTTGATATGTTCTCTATGTTCTATTATGAATACAATATCAGTTTTTGAGATTTGTAAATTATTGCATTCCGTTTTTATTTACAATTTGTACTTTGTCCCAACTTTTTTGGAATCGGGGTTGTACATGTGCATCTCAAAACAATTAGAAGATCATGAAAAAGTTCATTTTCTTTTGTAATTTAATTAAAAAAAGTAAATTTTCATATTCTTTATTCATTACACTTAAAGTGAAATATTTCAAGCCTTTTTGTTTTAATTTTTATGATTATGGCTTATAGTTCATGAAAATCAGAAATCCAGTCTCTCAAATTATTATAATATTTCATAAGATCAATAAAAAAAGGATTTACAATACAGAAATGTCCAACTTCTGAAAAGTATGTTCATTTATACACTCAGTACTTGGTAGGGGCTCCTTATTACAGCACCAATGTGGCATGGCATGGAGGTGATCAGTCTGTAGCACTACTGAGGTGTTATTGAAGCCCAGGTTGTGTTTGATAGTGGCCTTCAGCTTGTCTGTATTTTTGGATCAGGTGTTTCTCATCTTCCTCTTGACAATACTCCATAGATTATCTCTGGGGTTCAGGTCAGGTGAGTTGGCTGATCAATCAAGCACAGTAATATTACAGTCAACAAACCACTTGGTCATAGTTTTGGCACTGTGGGCAGGCGCTGAATCCTGCTGGAAAAGGAAATCAGCATCTCCATAAAGCTTGTCAGCAGATGGAAGCTGACAAGCTCTAAAATATAAAACATAGTGGACCAACAGCAGCAGATGTCATGGCACCCCAAATCATCACAGACTGTGGAAACTTCACACTGGACTTCAAACACCTTGGATTCTGTGCCTCTCCACTCTTCCTCCAGACTCTAGGACCTTGATTTCAAAATGAAATGCAAAATTTACTTTCATCTGTAAAGAGGACTTTGGACCACTGAGTAACAGTCCAGTTCTTTCTCTCCTTAGCCCAGGTAAGACGCTTCTGACATTGTCTCTGGTTCAGGAATGGCTTGATATTAGGAATGTGACAGCTGTAGCCCTTTTCCTGAAGATGTCTGTGTGTGGTGGTTCTTGATGGACTGACACCAGCCTCAGTCCACTCCTTGTGAAGCTCTCCCAAGTTCTTGAATCAAATTTTGACAATCTTCTCAAGATTGCTATCATCCCTGTTGCTTGTGCACCTTTTCCAGCCAGCCTTTTCAGCAATGACCCTTCTGTGGCTCACTCTCTTTGTGAAGGGTGCCGATGATCGTCTTCTGGAAAACTGTCAAGTCAGTAGTCTTCCCCATGACCCCATGATTGTGGTTGTGTGTACTGAACTAGACCAAGAGATACACAGTATTTATACTGTTTTAGTTAAACTTGAAATGAAATATTCTAATATTTTGAGAATTTTTTTTGTACTGTAGACAATAATTATCAAAATTAAAATAAAAAAAATCCTTGAAACATTTTAGTTTGTGTAATAAGTCCAGAATATATTACATTTTCACTTTCTTAAATAACTGATGGAAAATACTGAACTTTTTCACAATTTTCTAATTGTTTAAGATGTAGTATTATATAGTATTAAATATGTTAGGGTTCTGGAATGAACAAATAATGTGTTCAGATATAAATTCAAATATGTTTGACAGTGTATTAGGGCCATTGCAGATAAAAAAAAAAATACAGACCTGGAGGAGGGGGTAATATTCTAAGAAAAACCTTAGAATTTCCGAGAAAAAAATCTTGGATATTCTCTTAAATTGTAAAGTCAGAAATTTGCAAGAATAGACTCAGAAATTCTGAGAGTAAAACCACAGATTTATAAGAACTAAAACTCAGAAAACATTAATGCTGACAAGTGTTTTGCTAAAAAACAAACAATTGTAAGCATTAGCTAGGAGATTAGGTACTTAACTCATTTCTGATATGCTTTGTGACAAGACAAAACTTATCGAGCTAGCATGGACCCACAAGTTGGATATCTTGACAAGTAAAATATAACTACACAAGCAGGATTAAAAATGCATCTCCAGATGAGACTGCTGCACATCACTCGCTGAGGTTGAGGAACCATCAGAGCCAGAATTCTCAGACCATATTGACAGAGCTGGCAATTTCTATTTCTGGCAAAAATCTGACTGGCAAACCAACACAGATAACACTTATTTAATTAAACCTATTTAAAAAGCTGTCCCCCAAAACTTTTGACAGACAGTCTAAATAGCAGTTGTAAGATCCTCATAAATATCCTTGTGTGATGTATCTTTTGATTTAATGTGTTGCATTCAGGTCCTTTGGAGTAAAAGTTATGCATCATTAATTACTCCTGTGCCAGTCTACAATTAAAAGGAAGTTGAGCTATTAAGAGTCTCCTTGTATATTGATAATTACAACTAAATGGCAACTGCCTTTTGATGGGCTAGTGAAGCTGAGAGTGAAAGGGGTTGTCGAGTCATTGTTTACTGACTGCCTGATTGGCAGCTCTTTCCTTGCTCTATAAGTTGTAATTAGACTTCTATTTGTTTATTCAGAGAAAAATCCTCCGACGTGTGGCTGAAATGCTTGTAATTTCTAGTCATTAGCACTGACGCATTCTGTTCATGCATCTTCACAGTGAATTATTTATCTAGCTAACCTACAATACATATTTAATTTCCTCATAGTTGTTTTTGAGACTGAAAAATGTTTTATATGCATGTTGGGATAAACAGAACACATATGTCTATTATAAAACAGCATGAAGGTTGATGCTTGAGAGAATTTGTCTGTAATTGAGTGGTTAATGTGTATTAAAATTCTAATGGCTAATGGGCATTCAATTTCATTAGCTAGCTTGTCCTGTGTGGCAGTGGGGCGTGGTCAAGCGTCGGCCTGTGACCGGAGGGCGGAGTCAGGGAAGGTAAGTGGCAGAATCACTGCACCTGAGGTTGATTAATGTGTTTGTGTGTCTTCCCCAGTGACAGCGCCCTATTTAAGGAGGAGAGCGAGAGCAGAGCGGGCTCTCTCCCGACCAGAACACATGTGTGTGTGGCTTGTGTGTATGTATATATAAGTAAACATGTAGAATCTGAAAAGCTGACAATAAAAGAGTTATTGAGAACTCAGTACTGTCCTGCTGTGCTTCTGTGCTCCACCCACCTAGAACACTTGCTACAGTGGTGCTGAAACCTGGGACGGAGTGCAGGAGAGAACAGCCCCATGGAGTCCTCCCCCTTTAAGGACCTGGTCCATGCCCTCGCCACGGCCCAACAGAGCCAGCACCAGGCGCTGGTCGCCCTCCGGGAAGAACAGGAGCGAAGGTTCGAGGCCCTGGTGCTGGCACAGCAGGAAGATCGCCGGGTGTTCCAGCACCTACTCGCGTCGGCGGGGTCCACCACCTCCACCGCCATGGGCCCTTCCTACCTCACCCTAACAAAGATGGGCCCGCACGACGACCCCGAGGCCTTCCTCGTTCTCTTTGAGCAGGCAGCAGAGGCGTGGGGTTGGCCGGTGGAACAGCGCATGGTGCACCTCCTCCCCCAGCTCACGGGCGAGGCGCAGCTGGCCGCGCTACAGTTCCCCGCCAACAGCCGGCTGGTCTACGCGGACCTCTGCAGGGCAGTCCTCCAGCACGTGGGTCGCACTCCGGAGCAGCAGTGGCAGCGCTTCCACACACTGTGCCTGGAGGAGGTCGGCCGACCGTTCATGTTGGACCAGCAACTCCGGGACGCCTGCCGACGGTGCCTGAGGGCAGACAACCGTGACACTGAGGAGATCATCGATCTGGTGGCGCTGGAGCAGTTCGTCGCTCGACTTCCAGAGGGAACCGCGGAGTGGGTCCAGTGCCATCGCCCGGCGTTGCTGGATCAGGCCATTGAGCTGGCGGAGGACCATATGGCGGCCGTTCCAATGGCAGGACAGCGTGTCTCCCCTTCTCCCCTCCCCCCCTCTCTCTCTCCTTCTGTTCCTCTCCCTCACCCCATTCTCCCACCATGGAGGCGGGGTCCGGCTCCGCCCCAGCCGGCCCGCCGCACCTGCTGTGTCCTATCTTCTCCTACTTCCATGTCTGTGTCTTCCCCCCCTCAGGTGAGTGATATCCGGAACACCAGTGCAGAGCGATAGCCAGGGCCAGTGTCCTGGCGCTGCGGGGAGCCGGGGCACCTCCAGCATCAGTGCTTGGCGATGGAGGTGGGCGCGGTGGTCCGGATCCCCGACGCGCCAGGAGCCGCCCTCGATCGGGCCGGAGCGTATTGCATACCGGTGAGTATCCAAGGGGATACGTATCAGGCTTTGGTGGATTCCAGCTGTAATCAGACCTCAATCCACCAAAGCCTGGTGCAAGACGAGGCATTGGGGGGAGCACAATTGGTGAAGGTGTTGTGTGTGCACGGGGATGTTCACAGCTACCCTTTAGTGTCAGTTCACATTCTGTTTCGAGGGGAGAAATTTATAGTAAAGGCGGCAGTTAATCCTTGCCTCACCCACTCTATAATTTTGGGGACTGATTGGCCGGGATTTCGGGATTTAATGAGTCATCTAGTGAAGAGTGGGTCCTGCAGTAGTTTAATAAGGGGAGGTCCCGGTGTCACGTTGGCGAGAGCAGCTGTCACAGAGCAATCTACGTCATCTCCGCATCAGAGTGAGGAGCTGCCGGCTCCTCCTGTCTCTTGGGGAATCCCTCGCGGATTTTCCATTAGAGCAGTCGCGAGACGAGACTCTGCAGCATGCATTTGACCAAGTGAGAGTAATCGATGGTCAAATGCTCCAGCCAAACGCCACCCCGTCCTTCCCCTACTTCGCGATTATGAAGGATAGATTATACTGAGTGACGCAGGACACTCAAACTAAACAGCAAGTCACGCAGCTTTTGATTCCGAAGAGCCGCCGGGAATTGGTATTCCAGGCGGCTCACTTTAATCCCATGGCTGGACACTTAGGGCAGGATAAAACACTAGCCTGAATAATGGCCCGGTTCTATTGGCCAGGGATTCGCGGCGATGTCCATAGGTGGTGTACGGTGTGCCGTGAATGCCAGTTAGTAAATCCAGCGGCCATTCCAAAAGCGCCTTTGCGCCCTCTACCATTAATCGAGACCCCGTTCAAAAGAATTGGGATGGATCTCGTCGGGCCATTAGATCGGTCAACACGAGGGGACCGCTTTATATTAGTTCTAGTGGACTATGCAACGCGATACCCGGAAGCAGTGCCTCTTCGCAATATCTCAGCACGCAGTATTGAGGAGGCGCTGTTCCGCGTTATCTCCCGAGTTGGAATCCCGAAAGAGATTCTGACTGACCAAGGCACCGCGTTTATGTCACGTACAGTAAAGGAACTGTATAGGTTGTTGGGGATTAAGCCGATCCGCACCAGCGTTTATCACCCACAAACAGACGGTTTAGTTGAACGGTTCAATCGCACCCTCAAAAATAGAATTAAAAAATTCGTAAGTGAGGACGCACGTAATTGGGATAAGTGGCTCGAGTCCTTGTTGTTTTCAGTGCGAGAGGTCCCACAAGCCTCCACGGGGTTCTCCCCATTTGAATTGTTATACGGGCGTAAGCCGCGCGGCATTCTAGATGTGCTGCGGGAAAATTGGGAGGAGGGATCTTCACAAAGTAAAAATGAAATCCAATACATTATTGACCTGCGCGCAAAACTCCACACGCTCGCCCACCTAACCCAGGAGAATTTGCGGCAGGCCCAAGAACAACAAACCCGCCTGTACAACAAGGGTACACGCTTCAGGGAGTTCGCACTGGGAGATAAAGTACTCGTACTGTTACCCACATCGAGCTCTAAATTAATTGCCAGGTGGCAAGGACCCTTTGAGGTCACACGGCGAGTCGGGGATGTCGACTATGAGGTGAGGCGAACGGACAGGGGTGGGGTGTTACAGGTATACCACCTCAATCTGTTAAAACGTTGGAGCGAGGAGGTCCCCGTGGTGCTGGTGTCAGTGGTTCCTGAGAAGGCGGAGCTAGGGCCGGAGGTTCAAAAGGGAAAATTGGCATCACCCACTGCTCTGGTTGCCTGTGGAGCCCACCTCTCACCGACCCAGCTCGCGGAGGTCGCCCGGTTGCAAACAGAATTTTCTGACGTGTTCTCTCCCCTGCCCGGCCGCACCCACCTCATAGAACACCACATTGAGATGCCCCCGGGGGTGGTAGTGTGTAGCCGCCCTTACAGACTGCCCGAACACAAGAAAAAGGTGGTTCGGGAAGAACTCGAGACCATGCTCGAAATGGGCATTGTCGAGGAGTCCCACAGTGACTGGAGCAGTCTGGTAGTCTTGGTACCCAAGGCCGACGGGTCGGTCCTGTTCTGTGTAGAATATAGAAAAGTCAACGCCGTGTCTAAATTCGACGCGTACCCAATGTCTTGTATTGATCAGTTGCTCGATCGACTAGGCACGGCTCGCTTTTACTCAACACTGGATTTGACAAAGGGTTATTGGCAGATCCCCTTGACTCCATTATCCTGAGAAAAAACGGCCTTTTCCACACCGTTCAGCTTACACCAGTTTGTCACACTTCCGTTTGGGCTGTTTGGGGCGCTCGCTACGTTTCAGCAGCTGATGGATGGGGTCCTCCGCCCCCACACCACCTATGCTGCCACGTACCTTGACGACATCATTATTTATAGTAATGACTGGCCGCGGCACCTACAACACCTGAGGGCCGTCCTTAGGTTGCTGAGGTGGGTGGGTCTCACAGCCAACCTGAAGAAGTGTGCGATTGGGCGGGTGGAAGTACGGTATCTGGGCTTCCACTTCGGCAATGGGCAGGTGCGTCCCCAAATTAACAAGACTGCAGCGATTGCGGCCTGCCCGAGGCCCAAGACCAAAAAGGGGGTGAGACAGTTCCTGGGGCTGGCTGGCTATTATCGTAGGTTTATACCTAATTATTCAGACATCACCAGCCCGCTGACTGATCTCACTAAAAAGGGGGCACCAGATCCGGTCCAGTGGACGGAGCAATGCCAGCGGGCTTTTTCTGAGGTAAAGGCTGCACTGTGTGGGGGGCCACTGTTACACTCCCCTGACTTTTCTCTCCCTTTTATATTGCAGACGGACTCGTCGGAAAGAGGGCTGGGGGCTGTTTTGTCCCAGGAGGTGGAGGTTCACCCAGTGCTGTACATAAGTCGTAAGCTGTCAGTGCGTGAGGGGCACTACAGCACCATAGAGAAGGAGTGCCTGGCCATCAAGTGGGTGGTCCTTGCCCTCCGTTACTACCTGCTGGGACGCCCTTTCACCCTCTGTTCGGACCACGCACCCCTCCAGTGGCTCCACCACATGAAGGATGCCAATGCGTGGCTCACCCGTTGGTATCTAGCACTCCAACCCTTTAACTTCAAGGTGGTCCACAGGCCGGGGGCGCAGATGGTCATGGCGGACTTCCTCTCCCATCGGGGGGGGGGGGGGGGGAGTCGGCTGCAGGCCGGACGGCTGCCTGGCCTGAGTCGGGCGGTGGGGGTATGTGGCAGTGGGGGCGTGGTCAAGCATCGGTCTATGACCGGAGGGCGGAGTCAGGGAAGGTAAGTGGCAGAATCACTGCACCTGAGGTTGATTAATGTGTTTGTGTGTTTTCCCCAGTGACCGTGCCCTATTTAAGGAGGAGAGCGAGAGCAGAACGGGCTCTCTCCCGACCAGAACACGTGTGTGTGGCGTGTGTGTATGTATATATAAGTAAACGTGTAGAATCTGAAAAGCTGGCAATAAAAGAGTTATTGAGAACTCAGTACTGGCCTGCCGTGCTTCTGTGCTCCACCCACCTAGAACACTTGCTACATCCTGAAGAGTTAATTATTTCATCTGATGTTTACAGAGTCAAAAATACTAAGTATTCAAGGCTTTATAGAAAACAAACAAATAAACAAACAAAAAATGCTGTCACTCACTCTAGATCCTACTAATTTTATGCATACCTTACTGTTTGTGGACTTAAACGTTTGGACGGCATTGTAGTTGACAATGGCTGGGACTGCCCACATCACTGATGCATGAACTTTTCTGACTTAACAGCATATTTGATTCATTTTCCTTTTGATTTTATATCAACACTGAAACCTTTGAACGTACAAGCTCATGGGTTCTTCATTTTTATTATTTTATACTTTATTAACAGTAAAAAAAATGTATATGGGATTATGAAATGACTAGGAAATGGGTTAAACATCCATCCATTATCTGTAGCCGCTTATCCTGTTCTACAGGGTCACAGGCAAGCTGGAGCCTATCCCAGCTAACTATAGGTGAGAGGTGGGGTACACCCTGGACAAGTTGCCAGGTTATCGCAGGGCTGACACAGAGGCAAACAACCATTCACACTCACATTCACACCTACGGTCAATTTAGAGCCACCAATTAACCTAACCTGCATGTCTTTGGACTGTGGGGGAAACTGGAGCACCTGGAGGAAACCCACGCAGACACGGGGAGAACATGCAAACTCCACACAGAAAGGCCCTTGCCGGCCGCTGGGCTTGAACCCAGAACCTTCTTGCTGTGAGGCGATAGTGCTAACCACTACACCATCGTGCTGCCCGGGTTAAACATTACAATTATATTTTATATGTTAAATTCTTAACAGTATTTAGAAGAAACTTTGCAGACTCTTGGCATAATCTCAGCCAGCATCATGAGCAAGATTCCCCCAGGAGGCTTTTCTTAATGTTTCCAAATTAAGCTGATCAATTGTTGGCTGCATCTTCTTAGTTCTAAAATTACTTCTTTGGGGAGAACCCATTTAATTTTACATTGTAAATAAACTATTTATTCAAAAATGCATTTAGATACAGAAATAAATTTGTGCATTGGTATTAACATAACTATTTGTCACATCAATGCCAGAATCAGCACCACAAAATACAACACCCAACACACATGGACTCTGTGACATTCACAGTCACCATCATCCTGATCACCCACATCTGGACTTAATCATGCTACACACACACACACACACACACACACACTTTACTGTAAATTATTATACATACAGGAAACTTTTTCCATGGAATAAAAACATGTATTCTATACCCTTCTAGCGGGTTTCATTTGTTTGGTTTGACAACATGCAATATTGTTATGATATTGCTTATCCTATATGTATTATGCTACTCTACTCAATGGAGAATGAGTGTGCAATATTGTTACAATATTGCACATTGTCAAGACAAAATGATGACACACGTCGGTGCTCATGCGAATATCCAATGACAAAACTTTTCTGCTGTGCACGTGCAGAACCATTTCTTTGTCCACCAGGAAAGAGAAAGACGAGGCTAATCCACTGCTACTGCTATAGCTATGCTATAATTAAGTACTAAATAAATAAACTGAAATCTGAAAATAAAGATGTGCTGAACACCTAAAAGGCTACCAAAACTTCATTATATATTCGTCACGCATATTTATCAGAGAAAAACATACCAACTGACATAAAAAAATTGGAAAAGAGACACATCAAAGATGTAAAACTTCCGCACTAGTTAGCGACTCTGACAATTTGTAAACAAACATGGCCACCAGGTTTGCTTTGTTAAAAATGGAAGATTTTGAGAGAATTTTGGCTGCAAGTTCGCTCCATTGTGTGCAGTTGTCAATATTGATTTTAAAAGTAACTAAGTAAATTACATAGAGAAATGAATACTTAAGTCTGAGTGAAAAATACTGTGGCAAGCGTGCGTGGAAGAAGAGTCTGGAGACAAAAATCTTAGGTTCTGAGTCATTAGCCTGTGCTACTTGCTCTCGATAGCACTGCTTTATTAGCATTCGCTAACACTACTGCTGAAGGCTACAGCGGCTGGAAGGTGACTTCAGTGCCATGCTGATAAACACTACAGTGGCTGGAGGGTGACTTCACTGCCACGCTGACAGCATGAACTCACGGGTAAGCTAGCACTGTTAAGGTTTTGCTGGGATTCGAACCTGGTTCGTTGGTGTGATAATCCAGCAAACCCCCACTAGGCCACCAGGGGGATGACTCAAATGCAGAGGCGTGAGGCGGAAGTAGAAAAAGAATCAAAAGGTTTATTTAAACTATATACACTATATACAGGGCAAAACAAAAGACAAAAAAAACCAAAGAGTATAATCCAAAAGAAAAGCAAAGTGCAAAAATTCAAAAGCTAAGAAGATCAAAAAACACAGTACAAAGGAAACTGGAGATAAACATAGCACAAAGACTCCGTGACAAGAGGACTGAACTCAGGGGTATAAATAGACAAACTAATTAAGGACACAGGTGAAGATAATTAGGCAATTAACACAAACACAAAACACAGGAACAGTGGCGGCCTCTAGAGGCCAAAATAAACACGACATGAAAAGGAAATAACAGCGGCCTCTAGAGGCCAAAACAGTCCTAGTCCTAACAGGACCCCCCCCTCTAGGAGCGTCTCCTGACGTTCCCAGGGCGATCCGGATGGGCCGAATGGAAGTCCCGACATAGTTCTTTATCAAGGACATCCCGAGCAGGAACCCAGCAGCGCTCCTCAGGACCATAGCCCTCCCAGTCCACCAGATATTGCAACCTGCCGCGGACCCGGCGGGAGTCAAGCAGGCGATTCACAGTGAACACAGTCTGCCCCTGGAAGATGCGGGGGGGTGGGGGGTTCCTAGGGGCAGGGGCATACGTAGATGTCAGTACGGGCCGTAACAGGGAAACATGGAAAGTGGGGTTGATCCTCAGAGTCTGGGGCAACTGGAGCCGGTAGGAGACAGGGTTCACCCTGCGCACCACCTTGAAGGGGCCAATGTAGCGAGGAGCAAGCTTGCGGTTCTCCACCCGCAGTGGAAGGTCCTTAGTGGACAGCCAAACCCGCTGCCCAGGGCGGAAAGCGTGTGCAGGTCTTCTATGGCGGTTGGCCTGAGTCTGGTTGGTTCTGGAAGTCTGTATGAGGGTCTTCCTGACCTTGCTCCAGGTCTTGCGACACCGTCTCACATATTGGTTGACCGAGGGCACCCCCGCGTCCTCCTCCTGGTCCGGGAACAGAGGTGGCTGGAACCCGAATTGGCACTGGAATGGCGACAGCTTGGTGGCCGATGACTGCAGGGTGTTGTGGGCGTACTCCGCCCATGGCAGCCAGGTGCTCCACGATGTCGGGTTATCCATAGCCAGGCCTCGCAGGGTGGTTTCCAGGTCCTGGTTGAGCCTCTCTGTCTGACCATTGGACTGTGGGTGAAACCCAGAGGAGAGGCTGGCAGTGGCTCCGATGACCTTGCAGAACCCGTGCCACACTCGGGAGGAGAACTGGGGCCCTCGGTCTGAGACGATGTCCTGTGGAAGACCAAAGACTCGGAAGACATGATTAAACAAAAGTTTCGCAGTTTCAAGAGCAGAGGGGAGTTTGCACAGTGGTATGAAGCGGCAGGCCTTGGAGAATCTGTCAACTAAGACCAAAATGACCGTGTTACCTTGTGACTCAGGGAGACCCGTGATAAAGTCGACTGCCACGTGGGACCAGGGACGCCGGGGAATGGTCAGAGGATGCAGGAGACCCTGGGGACGCTGTCGTGGGTTCTTGGTTCTGGTGCAAACCTCACAGGACAGGACAAATGACCTTACTTCCTTCTCCATGTTAGGCCACCAGAAGCGTCTTTTCAGGAAGTCCAGGGTCCTCCGAGCTCCCGGGTGGGCGGTGAGAGGGGAAGAGTGACCCCACTGGAGAACCTTGGCCCGGGCTTGATGTGGGACGTACAAGAGGCCTGGTGGCCCCGTCCCAGGACCGGGGTCCTGGCGTTGGGCTCGTCGGACAGCCTCCTCAATACCCCAGCGGACAGGGGCCACAATCCGGGACACAGGGATAATAGGCCCGACTTCATTCTCCCTGTTAGTGGCAGAGAACAGTCTGGACAGTGCGTCAGGTTTGGTGTTCTTGGAGCCGGGGCGGTATGAGAGGGTGAAGTCAAACCGACTGAAAAACAGGGCCCACCTAGCCTGTCGAGGGTTCAGTCTCTTGGCTTGCTGGAGGTACTCCAGGTTCTTGTGGTCAGTCCAAACCAGGAATGGATGTTGTGCTCCCTCCAGCCAGTGCCTCCACTCCTCAAGGGCCAGTTTGACCGCTAGCAGTTCTCGATCCCCCACATCGTACCGGGACTCAGCAGGACTCAGGCGGTGGGAGAAGTAAGCGCAGGGGTGCAGCTTTCCTTCCGAACGTTGAGAGAGCACCGCGCCGACACCACTGTCCGAGGCGTCCACCTCCACGATGAATGGTTGGGAGGTGTCCGGGAGAACCAGAATGGGTGCCATGCAGAAGCAGTCCTTGAGGTCTTTGAACGCCTTTTCTGCCTGAGGAGACCAGCCATAAGATCCACCTGTCCCTTTGGTGAGGTCTGACATGGGTGCTGCCACAGAACTGAAGTTCCTGATGAACTTGCGGTAGAAGTTAGCGAATCCTAAGAACCGCTGAACCTCCTTAACGGACTTGGGAGTAGGCCAGTCCCGGACGGCCAGGGTCTTGGCAGGGTCCATTTGGAGTTGGCCTGTCCGTACAATAAATCCCAGAAAGGAGACCTCGGGAACATGAAATTCGCATTTCTGGGCCTTGGCGAACAGATTGTTCTGTAGCAGCCTCTGGAGAACCTGGCGGACATGGTGGCGGTGCTCCTGCACGGTCTTGGAAAAGATAAGGATGTCGTCGAGGTAGACAAAAACGTATAGGTTAATCATGTCCCTTAAGACGTCGTTGATTAGGGCCTGAAAAACAGCTGGTGCGTTGGTGAGTCCGAAGGGCATCACCTGGTATTCGTAGTGCCCAGACGGGGTGTTAAAGGCAGTCTTCCACTCGTCTCCCTGTCGGATACGGATGAGGTGGTAGGCGTTCCGTAGGTCCAACTTGGTGAAGACGGTGGTGCCTTGGAGCAGGTCGAAAGCTGTGGACATCAGCGGAAGGGGATATCGGTTGCGCACAGTGATCTTATTCAGGCCCCTGTAATCAATACATGGTCGGAGCCCCCCATCCTTCTTGCCGACAAAGAAGAAGCCAGCACCAGCAGGTGAGGTGGAGGGTCGAATGAACCCAGAGACCAGGGCGTCTTTGAGGTATTCCTCCATGGCCTTGCGTTCTGGCTGAGAGAGGGAAAACAGTCTGCCACGAGGAGGGGTAGTCCCAGGGAGCAAGTCGATGGCACAGTCGTAGGCCCGGTGCGGAGGAAGAACGGCGGCCCTGCTCTTGCTGAATACCTCCTTGAGATCCCAGTACTCTGTGGGAACTTGAGATAACTCGGTGAGATCAGGGGGCTCGGCAGGAGACACAGGAGAGCTAGAGAGCAGACAAGAGGCATGGCATGCAGGGCCCCATTCCACAACCTGGCTTGTTACCCAGTCTATGCGAGGGTTGTGGCGAGTAAGCCAAGGAAGGCCTAGAATAACTGGGAACTCAGGTGAAGGAATCAGGTGCAGGGATATTTCTTCCTTGTGACCTTGAGACTGGAGGAAGACTGGAGAAGTAACTTGAGTGACTCTTCCATCACCTAACGCTTGGCCATCGAGGGCAGACACAGACAGAGGGACTTCAAGAGGTGCAGTAGGTATATTGATGCTTTGGGCGAAGTGAATATCCATAAAGTTCCCAGCCGCCCCTGAGTCTATCAAAGCTTGACAAGAGTGGACAGAGTCACCCCAGGAGATGGAGACCGGGATGTAGATTCCTTGGCCAGGGAGTCCGGGAGAGAGGGTAGGCCCCGTCACAACCCTCCCTCGGCTGGACGGGGCGGTCCTTTTCCCAAGAGTTCGGGACATGATGCTCGGAAGTGACCAGGCTTGCCACAGTAGATGCAGCACTTGTCCCTCCTTCTGCGCTCCCTCTCAGATGCGGAGAGGCGAGTACGACCCACTTGCATGGGTTCTGGACAGTCACTGAAGGAGGTAGACGGTCTCCAGGTAGAGGTAGGGAGGCTGGGGGGGCTCAAGGCTTGGTGGCATTCTCTCATCCTGTTGTCCAGACGAATAGCATGTGAGATGAGGGTTTCGAGGTCACTTGGGCATCCAATAGAGGCCAGACCATCCTTGATGGGGTCAGACAGACCATGGTGGAAGGCTGACACCAGGGCAGTCTCGTTCCATCCACTTACTGCTGCGAGTGTTCGGAACGAGATGGCGTAATCTGCGACGCTTCCTCCTTGCCGGATGGACATGAGCTTTCGGGCTGCGTCGGTACTGATGTCTGCCTGATCGAAGACCCGAAGCATCTCTTCAGAAAACAGCTGGAAATCAAAGCACTCAGGTCCCTGTCTTTGCCAGATAGCAGTAGCCCAGGCTCGCGCCTTACCAGCTAATAAGGTGATCACAAAGGCAATCTTGCGGCGATCCGTAGTGTAGGTGGTAGGCTGAAGCTCAAAGGTGAGTTGACACTGGGTAAGGAACTCTCGGCACTCACTGTGCTTGCCGTCATACCTCTGTGGTGCAGGAAGGCTGGGTTCGCGAGGTGAAGAAGGCAGCATTGCAGGAGGCACTGGAGCAGGAGTGGGAGCTGGATCAGGAGCAGGAACTGGATCAGGAGCAGGAGATGCAGGCAGAGATGTCAGCTGTGCCAGGGTTTTCCCAATTTGCTGAAGCAGTTCCTCCTGGCGAGCGAGGGCCTCACGTTGGCTGGTGAGCGTACGTCCATGAGCGTCCATGGTCGCTCCGAAGCGTGTCAAAGCTGCCATAATTCCCTGAAGGTTGGCCGGGTAGACAGTTGAAGCAGCCTCTGCTGAGTCGGTCATGACGGAGTCTTTCTGTTAAGGTTTTGCTGGGATTCGAACCTGGTTCGTTGGTGTGATAATCCAGCAAACCCCCACTAGGCCACCAGGGGGATGACTCAAATGCAGAGGCGTGAGGCGGAAGTAGAAAAAGAATCAAAAGGTTTATTTAAACTATATACACTATATACAGGGCAAAACAAAAGACAAAAAAAACCAAAGAGTATAATCCAAAAGAAAAGCAAAGTGCAAAAATTCAAAAGCTAAGAAGATCAAAAAACACAGTACAAAGGAAACTGGAGATAAACATAGCACAAAGACTCCGTGACAAGAGGACTGAACTCAGGGGTATAAATAGACAAACTAATTAAGGACACAGGTGAAGATAATTAGGCAATTAACACAAACACAAAACACAGGAACAGTGGCGGCCTCTAGAGGCCAAAATAAACACGACATGAAAAGGAAATAACAGCGGCCTCTAGAGGCCAAAACAGTCCTAGTCCTAACAAGCACTGGCTTTCGCTAACACTACTGATGAACATTACACCGGCTGTAAGTGACTTCACTACTGTGCTGATGAGCATTACACTGGCTGGAAGGTGACTGCAATGCTGCACTAACAGTGCCAACTCGCAGGTAAGCTATCGCTGGCCTTCGAGAATGTTGATATGAACAGAGTTTGTATGTATAATAATAATAATAATAATAATAATAATAATGGCTGGCTTTTTTTCATGGTATCATATATTCCATTCAGTGCTTTATTAGCATTCACTAACACTACTGATGAATGCTACACTGGCTGGAAGGTGACTTCACTGCCACGCTGATGAACTCTCATCTTCAACTCATTCAGTATCATGCTAGCTGAATGGAATATATCTGATATACCACTCAAAGCCAGCCAATATTATTTCAATCTATGCACTGTCCTTGTTACCAAGGCTTGCATTTTATCTTAATGATCATTTTATTATATTTTATTATCTTTGATCATTATTTTAATAATTATTTTATCTTCATTTTATTATCTTATCTTATCTTGACTCTGTTTTTTAAACTCCTTTTTTTTCTAGTTACCTGGTTTTTGATTCTTGTTTTGCCCCATCCATGCTGACGCCAATCATCAAATCATTGCCTGTGTATTATTCTTTATTTCCTCACAATTCGGATTTGTCTGCAAGCTTTTGAAATAAAGCTTTTGTGTACCTGCACTTCTGTCCATCCCTGCCACTATTAACATTACTTTTGTCTAAAACCTCCCCAAAACATTTCAATCATAGGTCATAAGATTATCATCTCTTTTTAACTAATATATTTTCAATATTGTACATTTTTGGTTATTGTTGTGTATGGGTGTAAGGACAAGTGTGTGTCTAATCAGTTTAAGTGCTTTGCCTGTTTGTGCATTAGTCTGTCAGTGAATTCATTTTTAAAATGATTTGTCACAGACTGTAGCCAAAAAAACAAAGAAAATGCTCAGTCATACTATCATCCAGTCAATTAATCATGTGGCAGCAGCACAATGCATAAAGTCATACAAACACAGGTCAACAGATTTAGAACAACAAACATCAGAATGGGGGGGAAAATGAGATCTCAAGGACTGTGGCATGCTTGTTAGTGGCAGACAGGCTGGTTTGAATATTTCCGAAACTGCTGACCTCACCATAACAACAACAAAACATCTAATCAGCAGCAGTTCTACAGGCAGAAATGGCTTGTTGATTAGAGAATTCGGGGAAAATGGTCTAACTGGTTTAAACTGACAAGAAAGCTACAGTAACTCAAATAACCACAATTTACCACCATGGTGAGCAGAAAAGAATCTCAGAATATACAAGCAGACAGGTTGCAACAGCAGAAGACCACATTGGGTTCTAACTACAGGAATCTGATGCCCCTTTTCCACCAAAGCAGTTCCAGGGCTGGTTCGGGGCCAAAGCTTAGTTTGGAACCGGGTTTTCTGTTTCCACTGACAAAGAACTGGCTCTGGAGCCAGAAAAACCGGTTCCAGGGTAGCACCAGATCTTTGCTGAGCTAGAGGAAAGAACTGCTTACGTCAGCGGGGGGCGGAGTTGTTAAGACCAACAACAATAACAAGACCGCGAAAGATCGCCATTTTTAAGCGACGAGAAGCAGCAGCTGTACAAACGCGAAGTCATCCATTATTATTGTTGTTGTTGTTGTTGTTGCTGCTGCTGCTTCTTCCGTGTTGTTTTTGCTTCGATATTCGCGCCAAGGTTTATGCAAACGTAGCGACGTAACTGACGTATACAACGACGTAACTGACGTATACAGCGACGTAACTGACGTATACAGCGACGTAATGATGTGTCTTCCCTTAGCACCACAAGCTATGGAAAAGCAAACTGGTTCTCAGCTGGCTTGCAAGTTGAACAAGTTGTGAACCAGCACCAGCACTGGCCCCGAACCAGCCCTGGAACTGATTTGGTGGAAAAGGGGTATGAGATTACACAGGCTCACCAAAACTGTGGTGGATTTCCCAAAAGCCTCTTAATGCTAAGAGCATCTTAACTAGGAGAGAGAGTGTTCACTGTGCTGCTCACTCTACCATTTAATGATGATCTTTGTGCTACGATGCTTTTGGGAAACTCGGCACTGGACATTTGAAGGTTGGAAAAGACCAAGTGATGTTGTACACGAAAACCTCAGATCAACAGTTTCTCAACTAGTCCATCTTGCACCAACAATCATGCCATGAGTCACTGAGATCACTGAGCTGGGGGAGATTTTTTTCCCCACTTTGATCTTCAGTGTAAACATGCATAGCTCTTGACCTGTACCTGCAGGATTTTGTACATTGCGCTGCTGCCACATGATTGGCAGATTGCATAATTGCAGAAATGTGCAAATTAAAGTATGGGGGTAGGGTGCATGTGTAATGGAGCAATACACAGAGGTAAATTAACCATGAAACACTACGTAAATCTAAAAGAAAAACAAGATGAAAACACTTTGAAGTTTATATTCTAGTCCACTGCTGCAGTCCCAGCATTTGACCCCAGTTGTGTCCTCACATATTTCATTTCTGATTTACTCACAAAGGAAATTATTTGAGTCATACCCTGCTGAGCACCTGCCAAGGTACTATGCTACTTGGATTTCCTCAAATATACTGGGTAGAAAATTGATTTTGGAACAAGTGTGCAATTGTCAAGGGAAAATGCTATTTCCTGAAAGTGTGTGTGAGATCTGTGACCCTGTGTGTCTCTGTTTGTTATAAGTTAAAGCCTCGGCTCTGAGATTTGATATAGGACACACAATTTAACCCCATCTTGAGTAAAGGATAATGGCTTTTAATGAGGAAACACATCCACCAACTTCCATCTACATACAAAAAACACACCCAGAGGAAGGGAGAGGGAGCAGAACACACACTTTCAAGGTGCTTCAAAAGGACATTAGAGCAGGTGCAGAAGAGTGTATGCTACTAGTGACAAAGACACTTCTCCCCACAGTTCTGGTTGTTCAAATGAATATTTAATTACCAGTGGCATAATTACTCTGCCCAGCTGTGGGTGGTCTACTCAAGGAGGAATTGTGCTCCTTAATTGGAACATTCTTGGAGAGTAAAAATAACTCCATGTTTTTAAGCAGGGGAGAAGTTAAAAATGACTTGCAAAGGGCAAGGTTGCTTCATGTTATGCATACATTATGCATTCATCTTATGTACTGTAGCTATCACTTTGTTTTATTTTGTTCCTACCGTAAGTAATGAATTTCTTCTGTATGAGCTTGCTTATATTGCTCAATGTCTCTTGAAAAGATATATTGACATGATTGAAAGCATACGGTATGTTGCTGTCCAGTACTGAAATGGCAATTAAAATCTAAATCTTTCCAAGCAAAGTTACACAGGAATACAAAAGTACAGATAAAAAAGAGCAAGCCAGGTTCAAAAACAAGAAGACTATGTTCTATTATTCATTAATCCCATAGCTCCAAATCAGAAAAAGGTGGGATTGCATGGAAAATGCAGATAAAATAAAAAGAAAGCAGTGATTTCTAAATTTACCTTGACTTGGATTTCATTGCCGACAGTATGAACCCAAGATGTTTCATGTTTTGTCTGTTCAACTTCATTCCGTTTGTTAATATACAGCCATTCCTGCATTTCAAGCCTGCAACACATTCCAAAAAAAAGGTGGGAAGGAGGTAATATAGGGCAAGTAATGAGGTAAAACAATTAAATAATGATGTGATTTGAAACAGGTGACTGTAATCATGATCTGGTACAAAATCAATATCCAGGAAAGGCCTAGACTTTGAGGAGCAAAGATGGGATGAGGATCTCCAGTTGGTCAACTAATGCATGGGAAAATTATTGAAATGTTTAAAAACAATATTCCTGAAAGAAAGATGTGAAGGGATTTGGATAGTTCACTCTCTATGGTGCATAACATCATTAAAATCATTAAACACCCGTGATCTCCGATCCCTCAGACGGCACTGCATCAAGAACCGTCATTCATCTATATCTGATATAACCACATGGACTCAGGATTACTTTGGCAAACTTTTTATGTTACATCCACAAATAACAGTTAAAACTTTACTGCGCAAAAAGCACTGTTGACTTCTCTGGGCTCGGAGGCATCTGGGATGGATCACCACACAGTGGAAATGTGTATTGTGGTCAGATGAATCAGTATTCCAGGTTTTTTTTTTTTTAATATATAAGAAATGGACACTGTGTGCTCTGGACCAAAGATGAAAAGGACCATCCAGACTGTTACCAGCAACAAGTCTAAAAGCCAGGGTGTGTCATGGTATGTTGTTGTGTCAGTGACCTTGGCAAAGGTAACTTACACTTCTGTGATGGAGCATTAATGCAGAAAAGTACATTGAGATTTTGGAGCAACATATGCTGCCTTCTGGACGACATCATTTCCAGGGAGATTTCAACAAGACAATGCAAAACCACATTCTGCACACATTACAAAGGCATGGCTGTGGAAGAAGAGGGTGACTTTTCCCTCTGTCCTCAACAGAGAATGTGTGGAGAATTTTGAAACAAAGAATATGATGACGACCCCATACTGTTGCACGCCTTAAGACCTGTTTGCAGGAAGAATGGGACAAAATAACACCAGCCACACTTCATCACTTGGTGTCTTCAGTCCTTAAACGTCTTTTAAGTGTTGTGAGAAAGAATGGGAACGTTTCAAAGTGGTAAATGCTTTACTGTCCCAACTTTTCAAAAAAAAAATGTGTTGCAAGAATCAAAGTTGAAATGTGTATATTTTTTAAATAAATAAATAAATAAAATCAATTCAATTCGTGAGGTAAAACACCAAATAATGTGCTGTTGTATTGTTTTGAGTGCAAAACAGGTCAAAGATTATTTACAAATCATTGTTTTCAGTTTTAATTTCAATTTCAACGTACTGTCCAAATTTTTGTCTGATATAGGGTTGGGCGGCACGGTGGTGTAGTGGTTAGCGCTGTCACCTCACAGCAAGAAGGTCCGGGTTCGAGCCCCGTGGCTGGCGAGGGCCTTTCTGTGTGGAGTTTGCATGTTCTCCCCGTGTCTGCGTGGGTTTCCTCCGGGTGCTCCGGTTTCCCCCACAGTCCAAAGACATGCAGGTTAGGTTAACTGGTGACTCTAAATTGACCGTAGGTGTGAATGTGAGTGTGAATGGTTGTCTGTGTCTATGTGTCAGCCCTGTGATGACCTGGCGACTTGTCCAGGGTGTACCCTGCCTTTCGCCCATAGTCAGCTGGGATAGGCTCCAGCTTGCCTGCGGCCCTGTAGAAGGATAAAGCAGCTAGAGATAATGAGATGAGATGAGATGAGAAATAGGGTTATATATAATAAGGGTATTAAATAAATAATAATAAGTTCAACTTATATAACACCTTTCTCACACTCAAGGTTGCGGTTAAATAAATAAATAAATAAATAAAGTCCACCAAAAGAGGTTCAGAATGTAATTCCAGTGGTGTAGCTACCCATGGTCCCACCAAAAGGTGCACGAAGATAAATCCCACACCGTCTGCCCAGCTGCCGCGAGACTACCAGGCAACATCGCTTGGAACACCATGTCATGAACCCACAAACCAAGCACAGAAGCACCACCACACAGAGTGTTGGTATGTCCCAAACCACCTGCACAGCCACTGCGACACCATCGAGCAACATCACTCGGAACACTGCACCAAGCACAGAAGCACCGCCACATAGAGCGGTGGACAACCCCGATGTTAAAAAAGCAGTGAGCTCACTGCAGTCCATAGCGAGGCGCACAGGCATCACATCATTACAGCACACCAAGGCCTGGAGAGTACCGACGCCCAAAACTGGGTTTGGAACTCCGCCACAACCAGCAGACAAAACATTCAAACAAAGAATAAAACATCAAACTATACAAACAAAAAGAAAAACAAATGGGGAAAAAAAGAAAAAAAAAGCTCTGGTGAGACGTGGCAGCCAAAATGTGTACAGCGTACTCTCAACCAGGAAATATCTCATCTCATCTCGTTATCTCTAGCCGCTTTATCCTGTTCTACAGGGTCGCAGGCAAGCTGGAGCCTATCCCAGCTGACTACGGGCGAGAGGCGGGGTACACCCTGGACAAGTCGCCAGGTCATCACAGGGCTGACACATAGACACAGACAACCATTCACACTCACATTCACACCTACGGTCAATTTAGAGTCACCAGTTAACCTAACCTGCATGTCTTTGGACTGTGGGGGAAACCGGAGCACCCAGAGGAAATCCACGCGGACACAGGGAGAACATGCAAACTCCACACAGAAAGGCCCTCGTCCGCCACGGGGCTCGAACCCGGACCTTCTTGCTGTGAGGCGACAGCGCTAACCACTACACCACCGTGCCGCCCCGTGCAAGCTTAATTTTAGATCTTATTCAGATTTAACTTTATTTAGACCATTTGGGTATTAATATGTAAGATAAAAGCGAGCATGCAATTTTCAAATTATTATTATTATTATTATTTAGTAGTTCCATGGATGTCGGTTTGTTTTGTAGATTTGAGGCCTGCAAAAACATGAAAGGCCTGCCAAAAATTTTATTGAAATATTTCCAGAATTACTCACAAAAACAACAACAACATCTGGTTAAATAAAATGTTTATATGCACATTTTGTTGAAATATGAGTAACACAGGGTGCAGTGTGCACACAGCAGGTATTACCTTAGAATTGCAAATGTGGTTGTCAGGTAGATTAAAGGCATACTGTACATGCGTCCCCATTATATTTGGTTTGACTAAGTGTTTTGATTTTATTGCAGTACAACAGAAATAAAAAAAAAACATTAGCAGTTTAATATGAGCAATATATACCATATATAGAAACACTACACCCCTTTACTGATCCTATGGGTCCAAAATAGGGTTTTTTTTAAACAAAGGCCAATTTAATTGAATTAAAACAAAACAACAACAAACAAATTCAACAAGCTTCCTTTTGGTTACTGGGGTTAAGGTGAGAGCTAGACTTAGATGAAGGCAGAGCTTTAATTAACTGCATACATAATTATGTCAGTCAAACATCCTCACAGGGATAGTAAGACAAATAAACCCTGGTTTCAGTGTGTTTGTAACACACAGAAAGACACGGTGAAATTTCATTTCCTATACCACTTATCCATTGCGAGGAAGCTGGAGCCAGCTGACCTCAGGTGAGAGGTGGTCCACACCCCAAACAGGTCATCGGTCCATCACAGTACCATCATGGAGACACAGACGACCACTCACACACATGGTCAATTTAGAGTAGCCATTTGCATGTTTTTGGACTGTGGAGGAAACTGGAGGCGCTGAGAAAGCCCACGCAGGCATAAAGAGGACATACAAATTCCACACAGAAAGACCATAGTTGGACATGGGGCTCAAACCCAGAACCTTCTTGCTGTGAGGTGACAGTGCTAACCACTGCACCATCATGCCACCTACATTCTGAAATGGCTTTTTATATTCATTAGAAAAAGTAATCCGAATATAACGTTTCATGATGGGTGGCACGGTGGTGTAGTGGTTAGCACTGTCGCCTCACAGCAAGAAGGCCCTGGGTTCGAGCCCAGCAGCCGGCGAGGGCCTTTCTTTGTGGAGTTTGCATGTTCTCCCCGTGTCTGCGTGGGTTTCCTCCGGGTGCTCCGGTTTCCCCCACAGTCCAAAGACATGCAGGTTAGGTTAACTGGTGACTCTAAATTGACCGTAGGTGTGAATGTGAGTGTGAATGGTTGTTTGTCTCTATGTGTCAGCCCTGCAATGACCTGGCAACTTGTCCAGGGTGTACCCCGCCTCTCGCCCAGGATGAGAAAAAAACAGGATGAGAAAATAAAAAAACCCTTTGCATTTGGCAAGTTTACACCCACTACCTAGTCCTCACCATGATGGCAGTTATCAACTGGGGAAGGTAGGGTCCTGCTTTCTCTGAGGCATGTACGACTCTGCCATCATCTTTTTTTTTACAAGCTGGAATTAAAATGGATTTTTGGGGGGTTAGCACCATTTGATTTACACAACATGCCTACCACTTTAAAGGTGCAAATTGTTTTTTTATTGTGACATAAACAATAATTAAGATGAAAATAAACCCAGAAATCTGGAGCGTGCATAGATATTCACCCCCCAAAAGAAAAAAGTCAATATACGCCTAGACATTAAGCATTTACCACTGGTGGCCCATTGGGCCAGTGGAATCTGGCCCAAATGGAAAATATGGTGGCCCGAATGTGCGTGGTACCTGAACTATGGCTGCCACAGGCAGCCGCTGCAAACACCACAGGCGCTTGCACAAAGAGGGGGGTCCTGGGGCCCTCCCCCGGAAAATTTTGATTTTTTAATTCATATTCGTGCATTCTGGTGCATTTTAAGGTGAAATTAATGAAAATAAGATTATTCATATTTTGCTAACATTATTATATCTTTATTGTTTGTGTCATCTCATTATCTCTAGCCGCTTTATCCTTCTACAGGGTCGCAGGCAAGCTGGAGCCTATCCCAGCTGACTACGGGCGAAAGGCGGGGTACACCCTGGACAAGTCGCCAGGTCATCACAGGGCTGACACATAGACACAGACAACCATTCACACTCACATTCACACCTACGCTCAATTTAGAGTCACCAGTTAACCTAACCTGCATGTCTTTGGACTGTGGGGGAAACCGGAGCACCCGGAGGAAACCCACGCGGACACGGGGAGAACATGCAAACTCCGCACAGAAAGGCCCTCGCCGGCCACGGGGCTCGAACCCAGGACCTTCTTGCTGTGAGGCGACAGCGCTAACCACTACACCACCGTGCCGCCCCTATTGTTTGTTCACATTGATATTTTATTGTTTGCATTTCTTATTCTATCAATTTCTTAGTTACATTTAAAAATCTCCTTTGTTCTTGTTCTCTGTTCGTTTAACACATGCTGTTGATTACTGTTTTACATTAACAATTGTTTGTATAAGTTTTAGAATAAGCTAAGTTTTGCCTCACCATGCAACTAACTTGTTTATAGAATAAGCTTTGCCTGTAACCCACCCTGTGTGATGTAGACATGTTTTCCTTTTTTGTCATGGTTTCAGCTTTGGCTCATATATTCTCAACATTGTAGATATTGAATTCTCACCACTGTAGATATTCTTATAGAAATAGAGGTACAATGAACTTTTTATATACACCTTTATATAATAGCCACAAGACACACAGGCCAGTCCCAAGTCTGGATGAAAGGTGAGGGTGGCATACTAACCCTTATCATGCTGGATTTAAATGGGCATTTTTAATGCCGGGCGGCACGATGGTGTAGTGGTTAGCGCTGTCGCCTCACAGCAAGAAGGTCTGGGTTCGAGCCCCGGGGCCGGCGAGGGCCTTTCTGTGCGGAGTTTGCATGTTCTCCCCGTGTCCGCGTGGGTTTCCTCTGGGTGCTCCGGTTTCCCCCACAGTCCAAAGACATGCAGGTTAGGTTAACTGGTGACTCTAAATTGACCGTAGGTGTGAGTGTGAATGGTTGTCTGTGTCTATGTGTCAGCCCTGTGATGACCTGGCGACTTGTCCAGGGTGTACCCCGCCTTTCGCCCGTAGTCAGCTGGGATAGGCTCCAGCTTGCCTGCGACCCTGTAGAACAGGATAAAGTGGTTAGAGATAATGAGATGAGATGAGATTTTTAATGCCCATGAAGAAGTTTTATTTCTTAATTAATAAAATATCATGAGAATCATTGACAAACCATACATTTCCTGAAAGGGTGGACTTTGGGGAATAATCTAGGGAGATTTTTGCAAAGGCTTACCTGCTCGGGGGTGATTTATAACCCTAATTACCTGTTAATTAGCTCATTAACAGGTATGCTCAGGTGAGCCAACAAGGGGTGAAATGTTGTATTTTTTTAATAAGACAAGATATAAACACCAAATTTTCAGGATATGTCCTTGGGGGAACTAGTAGTAAATTTTTGCAAATTCAGCTCATTTGCATGGCAACAGCAGATAGCCTAGCAACTGGGGGTATACTGGGTTTAGCATGGTCTGGTTGTACCAGAGAAGGTCAGAATAGTTATTATTTTTGTTGTAATGAACTAATGTAGACCTAGTTTGGCTATTTTGATAGATTTCATCGTCTTTGGATATTTGAATAATATAATATATGGGATCAGATCTAATTTACCACATTATTTTATCTGTTCTTCTATTTCGGTCATAGCAGCCAACATTTATACTTCATTCTTTAATCACTAAAAGTTGATACACATGTAGCCATATTGCTTGGCAGTGTATCCTGAAATTTTGATATTAATATACAAAGTCTGAACAATTTTACACCATCTGAAGCTAAAGCGCGTGTGGTGAAATGCTGTTTTACGATTTGGCGAGTTGTAAACCGAGCGTGACGTCGCGTGCTCTGACTGGCTGCCGAGTTCAAAATGAAGCCATTCGTTAACACCTGATAGTTAATTTATGCACGATCGTATTTAAACTGTTGACCTGGCCTTTGGCCAGGTTGAGGAGCGTAGAGTTTGAACATATTTCTATTTGAATTTCACTGTTCTGATGGTCTCCTTCCCGCCAAAATGATGCTTCCATACAGCGCCGAACATCTCCGAAGATGCATGAAGACGACACACTCCTGCCGCGGAGTGGAGCATGATGAAAACAAAGATGGCAGACCTCGTATCAAAAAGGTGCATTTTACGAACAATTTCTTCACAATTCTGGGTAAAATATGAGTAATAAAATTTGTTAATTTGTATCGAAAACATACTGGCCCACCCGGGTCACTGTTTGGCCAAATTTAGTGGCCCAAACTGGCCCGAAAGACGTAAAAAACACCGCCGGGCCATCGGGCAAGTGCTAATGTCGAGCCCTGCAATACTTTGGAGAGCCATCTTTTGCTGCAATTGCAGCTGCAAGTCTCTTGGGGTATATCTCTATTAGCTTAGCACATCTAGCTACTGGGATTTTTGTCCATTCCTCAAGGCAAAACTGCTCCAACTCCTTCAAGTTAGATGGGTTGCATTGGTGTGCAGCAATCTTCAAGTTATGCTACGGATTCTCAATTGGATTGAGGTCTGGGCTTTGATTAGGCCATTCCAAGATATTTAAATGTTTCCCTTTAAACCACTCCAGTGTAGCTTTAACAGTATGTTTAGGGTCATTGTCCTGCTTGAATGTGAACCTTCGTCCCAGTTTCAAACCTCTGGCTGACTCAAACAGGTTTTCCTCCAGAATTGCCCTGCATTTGGTGTCATCCATCTTTCCTTCAGGGTGGCACGGTGGTGTAGTGGTTAGCGCTGTTGCCTCACAGCAAGAAAGTCCTGGTTCGAGCCCTGTGGCCGGCGAGGGCCTTTCTGTGTGGAGTTTGCATGTTTTCCCCATGTCCGCGTGGGTTTCCTCCGGGTGCTCCGGTTTCCCCCACAGTCCAAAGACATGCAGGTTAGGTTAACTGGTGACTCTAAATTGACCGTAGGTGTGAATGTGAGTGTGAATGGTTGTCTGTGTCTATGTGTCAGCCCTGCGATAACCTGGTGACTTGTCCAGGGTGTACCCCGCCTCTCGCCCATAGTCAGCTGGGATAGGCTCCAGCTTGCCTGCAACCCTGTAGGACAGGATAAGCGGCTAGAGATAATGGATGGTTGTTTCATGATTAGTATCATTCCACTGTTAGTATTCATTTAAAACCTTATAATTAATTTTGGCCTGAACAGGAAATAAGGGTTAGGTCTCAGTCAGTCCAGCTTTTTCTGTGTGGTCTGCTCACCTGCAGAGTGTGTGTGTGTGTGTGTGTGTGTGTGTGTAGGCTTTGAGCTATGTGACCTGCTAAACGAAGTGGATCCTCCACTGATTGATGACTTTCATTTGCACTGGTTCATATGTTGTGTTCTGCTGCCCCCTGGGCTCAGCTACCTTCTGCGCTTCTTTGAAGCTTGTGCACTGTAATTAAGGATTTTTCTGTCTTTCTCTCCCTTACACACACACACACACACACACACACACAATCATCTCAATAGAACTGCATAAAGTTGTTTCTGCCAACTGTTGGGCCAAACAGCTCATCCATTGTCGACTATTTTGTGACTAATTAGCACCTGATGAGTATGTACTGTTGTGAGAATCTTACATTATGTCATTAATTATGATTACTTTCCTTTCTCTAAATCCAGTTCAACAGAATGACAGAAAATTAAAAACAGTATGCTTGGAGGTTTGTCTCCCCATTGTAATATATTCAAATATTAAATGTTCAAATATTTTTGCAAAAGCACAATTACAAATATAAGAGCTGCAGAAGTGTATTGTCCCTCTGATTGAAATCCCTTAATATTCAAAACATGATGCTTATACCATCTGCTCATCAAAATTTCAAATAGTTTCTCTGCCAATTACACTCATGCAGGCGCCAAAACAGATTTAGAGCTTTTAATATTTTGTACATTCTTAGCCAAGTCTGCAGGTGACCTTCGGTAGAGAATGTTTTATGAATAGACACACATGCTCTCACTTTCTTACTTACACACACACACACACACTGACATTAACCTATCACCCCTTTTATGTGTGTTATGTGTCTGTGTATATGGGAGAGTGTGAGACTTAAACTGATGTACAGGCTAATGTTTAATATACTGTGATTATGATGAAGGTAATATCCATCCATCCATTATCTGTAGCTGCTTATCCTGTACAGGGTCGCAGACAAGCTGGAGCCTATCCCAGCTGACTATGGGTGAGAGGCGGGGTACACCCTGGACAAGCCACCAGATCATCGCAGGGCTGACACATAGAGACAAACAACCATTCACACTCACATTCACACCTACGGTCAATTTAGAGCCACCAATTAGCCTAACCTGCATGTCTTTGGACTCTGGGGGAAACCGGAGTACCCAGAGGAAACCCACGCGGACACAGGGAGAACATGCAAACTCCACACAGAAAGGCCCTCGTTGGTCACTGGGCTCGAACCCAAGACCTTCTTATTGTGAGGCAACAGTGCTAACCACTACAGCACCGTGCCACCCCATGCAGGTAGTATATTCTTAGTAAAAGTAAAAAAAAAAAAAAAGAGAGACTGTCCAAATGTTCAGAAGAGAACATCCATTCTAAAAAACCCAAAACAAACAAACAAACAAACAAAAAAAAAACCCTGCTTGGTAGTTCTTTTGAGAGTTCATGGTATTGTCGATCACTAATGACATTTTCTTACATAAGTCAAGGATTTTCCTGATGTCATGTATATTGAGAACACTGCTATAACATACAAGTGTTTGTAACACATCTGTGTTGCTTTTTTTCTTCTTTATTGGAATTAATATGGATACCAGACTCCATTCAGCCACAGCTTTACTGCACAGATTTCTTGAACAGGAAGATGTCGTCTTATTAAATGAAAATGACATTTGTCAGCTCTATTCTTATGTTCACTGAGGAAATGCTGATGCCTAATAAACTAGTGCATCTCAAACAATTAGAATATCATGAAAAAGTTCAATATTTTCCATCAGTTATTTAGGAAAGTGAATATTTAATATATTCCAGACTCATTACACATAAACTAAAGTAGTTCAAATATGTTTCTATTTTAATTCTGATAATTATAACCTAGAGTGAAAAAAACATCTTGAAATATTAGAGCATTTCATTTCAAGTTTGAGTAAAACAGTATAAATAGTTTGCATGTTCTCCCCGTGTCTGCGTGGGTTTCCTCCGGGTGCTCTGGTTTCCCCCACAGTCCAAAGACATGCAGGTTAGGCTAATCGGTGGCTCTAAATTGACTGTAGGTGTGAATGTGAGTGTGAATGGCTGTTTGTCTCTGTGTCAGCCCTGTGATAACCTGGTGACTTGTCCAGGGTGTACCCCGCCTCTTTCCCATTGTCAGCTGGGATAGACTCCAGCTTGCCTGTGACCCTGTAGAACAGGATAAGCGACTACAAATAATGGATGGATGGAAATACCATGTATCTCTTGGTCATTGCACACAACCACAATCATGGGGTCATGGGGAAGACTACTGACTTGACAGTTGTCCAGCAGAAGATCATCGGCACCCTCTACAAGGACAGTGAGCCCCAGAAGGTCATTGCTGCAACGACTGGCTGGAAAAGATGTATAAGCAACAGGGATGATCGCAGCCTTGAGAGGATTATCAAGAAAAGTTCATTCAAGAACTTGGGAGAGCTTCACAGGGAGTGGACTGAGGCTGATGTCAGTGCATCAAGAGCCACCATACACAGACATCTTCAGGAAAGGGGCTACAACTGTCACATTCCTAATATCAAGCCACTCCTGAACCAGAGACAACATCAAAAGCATCTTACCTGGACTAAGGAAAGAAAGAACTGGACCCTTTGCTCTTTGTCTCTGCCCTAGATATACTGTCTGTACCTCGCATGACCTTTGACTGCTTTCTGACACTGCTTTTGCCTGATGTATTGGATTTGTTTACCAGTGTGCTTTTAATAAAACTCCTTCTTTCAGCACTTCCATCCAGGTATCACCCACTTACATGACAAAGTTCATGATTAAACCAGTATAGTTTGTTTATTTGTCACTTTTCATTTGAAGTTGCCCAGATTACTTTTTTGTTTGTCTTTGAAATGTCCTTGGAGTTTTATAAAGTCACACACAATCCCAAAGTAAAGCTGTTCATTATAAAATCACCTCCATGTGCTGTAGCACTTCTGTTATACTGTGTAAGATAAAAAAAAGGCACCATTGTTGCTATAACAACATCTCTAACATGACGAATAGAGGAGAAGGGATAAAGGGTGCAACATTTGTACACTTTTTTCTTCTTTGTTTTACTTCTGACATTTCAGTCAGAGTAGTGTTAGACGACTTCTATTGTTCCTTTTATGCCACGTATCGGGTATCTACACAGCAAGTTTGCCATTGTCAAAATTCTAGTGTGACAGGAAATACAGCAAAAACTTTCATATTTCATTGTGAAATTATGTGTATTACATCATAATGTTGAGTGTGATTAACACTACTGGAATGGAATCAACACACAAGTCTTGGCAAAGAGTTACAAAGACCTATTGTTCGACTGACCCAAGTTATTCCCAGTTGTTGGACTCATTGAGGCTATTACACAATAGTGAAAACTAGTGATGAACTGTAATGAGTTTTGTGATTAGTTTTTCAAATTCGTGATCTAATCTCTGGTTTACTGACTGTCGTTAAAATACACTGCTCTTTCTGATAAGTATGTGAGTGCTCCAGCTCTCATAACTCCTGGGTCTGAAGTCTGAATCTGAGCTTGCGTTACTGTCTGTCTCTCTGTATCCACATACAGTATGTTTACTCCTCCTGATTCTCCAGTTTCCTCCTACCTCCAAGAAATATACCAGTAGGTAGTTTGGCGAAAATAAATTGACCCTAGATTAAATTTGTGAGTGTACTCTGCCTTGCAATGGGCTGTCTTCCTATTCAGGGTGTATGCCTGCCTCACACCTAGTGTTACTGGGATAAGCTCCAGAACCACCATGAATGAATGAATGAATGAATGATATATGAATGAGTGATACATAAATGGGATAAACAATAACTTATACTTGAATATTGTTCCACCCAATTCAAAACACTAGAAAACAAGACACAAATCTCTCATAAGTTTGTCATGGAACTAAACAACAACAACAACAACAACAACAACAACATTTGTTCTTATGTAGTAAATTCACATTACATTACATGGCATTTAAGGCAGCACGGTGCTGTAGTGGTTAGCACTGTCACCTCACAGCAAGAAGGTTCTGGGTTCGAGCCCAGTGGCCGACGAGGGCCTTTCTGTGTGGAGTTTGCATGTTCTCCCCGTGTCTGTGTGGGTTTCCTCTGGGTGCTCTGGTTCCCCCTACAGTCCAAAGACATGCAGGTTAGGTTAACTGGTGGCTCTAAATTGACCGTATGTGTGAATGGTTGTTTTTCTCTGTGTGTCAGCCCTGCAATGATTTGGTGACTTGTCCAGGGTGTACCCTGTCTCTCGCCCATAGTCAGCTGGGATAGGCTCCAGCTTGCCCGCAACCCTGCACAGGATAAGTGGTTATGGATAATGGATGGATGGATGGATGGATGGATGGATGGATGGATGGATGGACATGGCATTTAGCAGACGCTGTTATCCGGTGCAATGTACAACAAATATAAAAGTCAGGTACACAAAGTACTGAACTTCTAGACAAGAAAGTTCTAGTGCCAACTGAAAAAGTGACAGAAATAACACTTAGTGTAATAGTCTGTTGAAGTACCAATACTCAGCAAATAGCCAAGGAAAACAATTCAACCATACAAATGAGCTGACAAAGTACAACTAAATAGAGAAAAATAAAACTTCAATGGCTAATCTCAGGGTAGACAGTACTGTACACAGTCTGGGTTGGTCTTGACAGATACATGGTTACACATTGGGCAGGGAAGCAGGGGAGTGGTGCAGCCTGAAGGTGAGTCTTCAGTCTGTGCTTGAAGATGGTCAGGGAGTCGACAGTTCTGGCCTCATTCCACTAACTGGGAGCCAGGACAGACAGTCTTGAGCGGGCTGTGCAGGAGCGGAGAGGATGAGGGGCCAGGTGACCAATAGTAGCAGAGCGTAGGGAACTGGCTGGTGTGTACGGGTGGATCAGTCTCTCCCTCTCTCTCTCTGTCTCACTTCACCACTCTCTTTTCACCCTCTCTCTCTTCACGAGCTCAAATTGTTAGAATTTAAATTCAAAATGAAGTTCACGATATAGATATCTCATATAAGTTGTCTTGAACTTAAAAGACCAACACTGTTCCATGTTGGTAGTAAATTCTCCACAGAAAGCTCTAATTGGAAGAAATTAATCATTAAAATGAGTTCACAGGGACTTTAAGTCAAAATGAATTTTACTGGATAATTCTCTTAAAAATGTCATAAAACTTACAAGACCAACATTGTTCCATTAATAGTAAAATCATTAGGTAATAACATGAAACTAATTATTAAACATATTCAAATTTCATTATGGGGTGGCACGGTGGTATAGTGGTTAGTGCTGTCGCCTCACAGCAAGAAGGTTCTGGGTTCGAGCCCCGTGGCCGGCAAGGGCCTTTATGTGCGGAGTTTGCATGTTCTCCCCGTGTCCGCGTGGGTTTCCTCCGGGTGCTCTGGTTTCCCCCACAGTCCAAAGACATGCAGGTTAGGTTAACTGGTGACTCTAAATTGACCGTAGGTGTGAATGTGAGTGTGAATGGTTGTGTGTCTATGTGCCAGCCCTGTGATGACCTGGCGACTTGTCCAGGGTGTACCCCGCCTTTCGCCCGTAGTCAGCTGGGATAGGCTCCAGCTTGCCTGCGACCCTGTAGAACAGGATAAAGCAGCTAGAGATAATGAGATGAGAGATGAGAAAAACATTTGAATATGAGATGGCTGTGGTGGATAGTAACTCCTTGTTTGTAAACCTCCCCCCCCCCCCCCCCCCCAAAAAAAAAAAAGGTTGCAAGGGTGTACCTCCTTCCTGCTCATCCCCAAGTCTTACAGACAAAACATATGTGACATTCTCCAGCATCTGCTGCAGCAGGCATATGAGTGATGTAGACAGCTCCCTTAGTTCCCTCAGGGGGAGAGGCAAGAAGATGAAGCACTTAACTGTGTTGCAGCAAAGCAGATACATGAAGTACTTCATCCAGTATCCATCTTGTTGTGGTAGAGCTTTCAAAGCTCTTCATCACTCACTAATTAATTCAGTCCTCACCTGGTTAAAATATATTCTCGCAAGCAAGCCAGGCTGCACCTTAGGTTTGAAAACGTATGAATAAAAATAAAATGGGAAGCTAAATGATAAAGAAACGTGACCTGGAGTCACATGAATTGGTTAAAATTTTACAATAACAATTACAGTCCTGAGTCACTGTACTGAGTATGCACTGTGAACAATTTTCCCTTATTTAACCTTATTTTTTCTAGATACTGAAACACCCCCCCCCAAAAAAAAACCAACAACAAATAAATAAATAAATGTTTTCTGACATGTTAACTGTTGACAAATTTCATTTGTTATCATACTATTTAGGTGGCACAGTGGTGTAGTGGTTAGCACTGTGACCTCACAGCAAGAAGGTTCTGGGTTTGAGCCCAGTGGCCAATGGGGGCCTTTCTGTGTGGAGTTTGCATGTTCTCCCCATATCTGCATGGGTTTCCTCTGGGTGCTCCGGTTTCCCCCACAGTCCAAAGACATGCAGGTTAGGTTAACTGGTGACTCTAAATTGATCGTAGGTGTGAATGTGAGTGTGAATGGTTGTGTGTCTCTATGTGTCAGCCCTGCGATAATCTGTCGACTTGTCCAGGGTGTACCCCGCCTTTCGCCCGTAGTCAGCTAGGATAGGCTTCAGCTTGCCTGTGACCCTGCACAGGATAAGCAGTTATGGATGATGGATGGATCATAATTTTTATTTATATGATACACCATATGTATCGGGGCGGCACGGTGGTGTAGTGGTTAGCGCTGTCGCCTCACAGCAAGAAGGTCCGGGTTCGAGCCCCGTGGCCGGCGAGGGCCTTTCTGTGCGGAGTTTGCATGTTCTCCCCATGTCCGCGTGGGTTTCCTCCAGGTGCTCCGGTTTCCCCCACAGTCCAAAGACATGCAGGTTAGGTTAACTGGTGACTCTAAATTGACCGTAGGTGTGAATGTGAGTGTGAATGGTTGTCTGTGTCTATGTGTCAGCCCTGTGATGACCTGGCGACTTGTCCAGGGTGTACCCCGCCTTTCGCCCGTAGTCAGCTGGGATAGGCTCCAGCTTGCCTGTGACCCTGTAGAACAGGATAAAGCGGCTAGAGATAATGAGATGAATGAGATCACCAAATAAATCAAATGATACTTTAATTTCATAACATTCTACAAATTTTGTTTTTCTACTCTAAAGTCTACCAAAAATCCATAAATATTTTAACATTTTGAAATCTAAACATTTTTTTAACATAAATTCAACAGATTCCAGATCATAGTAAATAGTAGTTATTCAAAAAAAAAAGTATAAAAAGTATTTGCCATGGCCTAATGGCTAGAGAAGCAGCTTTGGGACCAAAAGATTGCTGGTTTGGTTTGATTACCTGGACCTGCATGAATGGTTGAAGTGCCTTTGAGAAGGTACTTAACCCCCAACTGATCCCCAGGCTGCTCTGGGTATGTTGTATGTTGCTCTGGAAAAGAGTATCTGCTAAATGGCTGTAATGTAATGCAACTTGCAATACTCAATCTTTCAGAAAAGTATATTTGTACATTGTTAGTTTTTTCTTTTTTATCAGACATCTAATTTTTTAGGTTTGTTTACCTGACATGTTTCGACGTACGACTGTTGTCTTCCTCAGAGTGTCACCGGATATTATTGGTGACGCATCTTTTATCAGCTGATGTTTCTGAAGGCGTGGCCTTCCTGTCTGGATTGACAGGTCGGTCACGCCTTCTACTGTCAGTTCGTCCCCTGCAAGATGGCACTCCAGGTATGGGAGAGCATGTATGCTCCCTCATCTCGGTTGATGGTCCTCGGACTTCGCTTACGGATCTCTATGGCCTCCCTGATCCAGCGCTGATGTTTGTTATCTTCTGTGCGGATGACTCTGGCATTCCCCCAGTCCATAATATGATTTTCCCTTTTGCAATGATCCGTTATGGCTGACTTATAATTTTCCTGTTGTGTCTTTTCTTTTATTGTTCGGGTTTGTCTTGTAGCTGTCTCCTTTTCGCACTCTTTCTTATGTTCATTTTTTCTTGTGTTGAAACTCCTTCCTGTCTCCCCAATGTAAGTTTTATTGCATAATTGGCATGGAATCTCATATATGGTGTTGCATCTGTTGTCCGGATGTATTCTGTCTTTGGGATGAACCAGGATCTGACGGAGTGTTGTGTATGGTTTGACAGGTGTGTTAATGTTGTATTTCCTCATTGCTCTTTGAATGCGTTCCGTTATTCCTCTGATGTATGGTAATGTAACTACTCCCCTGTGTTCTTGTTTGTTGGTTTGTTTTTTCTCTTTCTTCTGTGTTTTATTGTTTTTGACCTGTTCCTCCCCTTTGGATATTGCCCATTGTGGATATTGACATGCCTTCAGTGCGTGTTGTATATGTTGTTCTTCCTGTTCTTTGTCCTGTGGATCTGTAATTATTGCTATGCGTTCATGTAATGTTCTAACTACAGATATTTTGTGCATTATGGGGTGTTCGGAAGTCCAGTTTAAATATTGGTCGGTGTGTGTGGGTTTCCTGTGTACTTTTATTTTGATGTCCCCATCTTCTGTGTGATGTATTTTTAAGTCCAAAAATGCTATTGTCTGCTCCGTTTCCTCTTCATGTGTGAATTTTATATTGCCGGTATTGTCTATAGTATTGAGATGGTCGGTAAGTTGTTGAGTGTGTCCCCTCTTTACTTTTTCCAATATGTCGTCCACGTAACGTTTCCAGAGTGTTGGCCTGTATTCCGCTGGTATTGTAGTGAGTGCTTTCTGCTCCAGGTCTTCCATGAAAAAGCCGCACATGATGGCTGATAGTGGGTCTCCCATGGTAAAACCTTCCTTTTGTCTGTAAATTGTGTTCCTGAACTGAAAGTATGTGGATGTGGCGATGAATTGAAGGAGTTGCGTAATGTCTTGTACAGTGAGGTTTGTGCGTTTCTTGAGCGTCCTATCTGTTTTTAATTTTTCTTGTACTACCTGTATGGTGGCTTCTGTGTGTGTTCTGGTGAAAAGAGATATGACATCGTGTGAAATGAAAACTTCATCTTGTTGCATTTTTATGTTTTTTAGTTCTTCTGCCAGTTGTTTTGAGTTTTTGCAGTGTTGGTCTGTGAGTCCTAGTAATGGTTTAATTATTTCGGTGAGTGCTTTTGATAAGTTGTATGTCACTGAACCAATGCTATCTACTATGGGGCGTAATGGTGTTCCTGGTTTGTGTGTTTTTGGTGTACCGTAAATCCTGGGGATGACATTGGCTGTGGGTACTAAATGATTATATGCCTGTTTATCTATTTTATTTTCATCGAGTAGCGGTTTGAGTAATGCTTTAAGTTTCTTTTTCTTGTCTTCTGTTGGGTCTTTTCTTAATATCTCGAAGGCATTGTCACTGAGTAATTCCATCATTTTGTGTTCATATTCATCGGTGTCCATGGTAACTACTGTTCTGCCTTTATCTGCTGGGAGGATTGTGATGTCTTTATTTTTTGCTAATGTTCTCATGGCTTTGGCTTCCTGTTTGGTGATGTTGCTAGGTGGTGGTTTGGCCGTTTTCAATATACCAGCTATTGCGTTTCTTAGTGCTGCTTTTTGTGCCTGATCCTGTATTTTCTCACATGCTAATTCAGTTGCCAGAATGAATTCATTGTGTGGTATATTGTGCGGTGTGACAGCGTAGTTGAGTCCTTTTCCTAGTATACTGCGTTCTGCTTGTGAGAGTTTGTACCTTGATATGTTGTGGATCCATTTTTCGTTGATGTGTGCGTGCTCCGGTTCTGCCTTCTTTTTCTGTGCGATGAGTTTGTCCAGTTTTCGGATTTGTCGGGTTTTTGTCTTGGTGAATTCCTGCTCATGTATGTCTGCCAAGTGTCCGTGTATTACTAATTCCATTTCCTTGTTCTGGGGAAACTGGCGTTTGAAAGTTTCCATCTCCCTATGTAGTTCGCTGTTGATATTATTGAGTTTGTCAGTTGTGCACCGTATCCGTTCTTTTACCAGAGTCATCCGCACTTTCCTGATCATCTTCTCCGCGTTTCTGGTTGGAATCGGGTTCTTGATGTTCAGGCTGGCCGGTACGACTTCTTCATCCCGGCAGCGCAGATTGAATCTCAGGTGATTCCTGTAGCGTGCCCGTTTTCGCGTCAATCTTTCAAGGCGGCGAAACTCCTTGATGCTTTTATCTCCATAACTTATTCTTAATCTTTCGATTACGTTCATTATGTCTTATATTGAATATTGTTAGTTTTTTCTTTTTTATCAGACATCTAATTTTTTAGGTTTGTTTACCTGACATGTTTTGACGTACGACTGTCGTCTTCCTCAGAGTGTCACCGGATGTTATTGGTGATGCATCTTTTATCAGCTGATGTTTCCGAAGGTGTGGCCTTCCTGTCTGGATTGACAGGTCGGTCACGCCTTCTACTGTCAGTTCGTCCCCTGCAAGATGGCACTCCAGGTATGGGAGAGCATGTATGCTCCCTCATCTCGATTGATGGTCCTCGAACTTCGCGTACGGATCTCTATGGCCTCCCTGATCCAGCGCTGATGTTTATTATATTATATTTGTACATATTGATAATATACTGTCATATTGTCAGATCTATGTCCACTACAGCATACCAGAGCTTCACTGGTTGCAAAGCTAGAACTTTTCTTTATATTTGAATTCTTTTGTATTTTTTTAAATTTTATTTTCCAGTGTAATTTTGTTTTTCTCATTTATTTTAGTACAATATACTTAAAACATACTAAAATTAAGCAGTGACTTAATTCCAGCTTTCACATAACTATTACATCTGTATAACTCTCAGTTCAAAGTGAATTTCTTACGAGCACGTGTCCCCCATCTGTCTCTTGTACCTTGTAATATCATTATCATACCTTATCTCATCTCAAATATCATATCAAACCCTGACTGTATTTGACTCTTTTTTCAGAGTTCATCTTAATTAGTTTCTCATCTACATCATGTGGCAGCACGGTGGTGTAGTGGTTAGCGCTGTCGCCTCACAGCAAGAAGGTCCGGGTTCGAGCCCCATGGCCGGCGAGGGCCTTTCTGTGCGGAGTTTGCATGTTCTCCCCGTGTCCGCGTGGGTTTCCTCCGGGTGCTCCGGTTTCCCCCACAGTCCAAAGACATGCAGGTTAGGTTAACTGGTGACTCTAAATTGACCGTAAGTGTGAATGGTTGTCTGTGTCTATGTGTCAGCCCTGTGATGACCTGGCGACTTGTCCAGGGTGTACCCCGCCTTTCGCCCGTAGTCAGCTGGGATAGGCTCCAGCTTGCCTGTGACCCTGTAGAACAGGATAAAGCGGCTAGAGATAATGAGATGAATGAGATCACCAAATAAATCAAATGATACTTTAATTTCATTTATAACATTCTACAAATTTTGTTTTTCTACTCTAAAGTCTACCACAAATCCATAAATATTTTAACATTTTGAAATCTAAACATTTTTTTAACATAAAATCAACAGATTCCAGATCATAGTAAATAGTAGTTATTCAAAAAAAAAGTATAAAAAGTATTTGCCATGGCCTAATGGCTAGAGAAGCAGCTTTGGGACCAAAAGATTGCTGGTTTGGTTTGATTACCTGGACCAGCATGAATGGTTGAAGTGCCTTTGAGAAGGTACTTAACCCCCAACTGATCCCCAGGCTGCTCTGGGTATGTTGTATGTTGCTCTGGAAAAGAGTATCTGCTAAATGGCTGTAATGTAATGCAACTTGCAATACTCAATCTTTCAGAAAAGTATATTTGTACATATTGATAATATACTGTCATATTGTCAGATCTATGTCCACTACAGTGTACCAGAGCTTCACTGGTTGCAAAGCTAGAACTTTTCTTTATATTTGAATTCTTTTGTATTTTTTTAAATTTTATTTTCCAGTATAATTTTGTTTTTCTCATTTATTTTAGTACAATATACTTAAAACATACTAAAATTAAGCAGTGATTTAATTCCAGCTTTCACATAACTATTACATCTGTATAACTCTCAGTTCAAAGTGAATTTCTTACGAGCACGTGTCCCCCATCTGTCTCTTGTACCTTGTAATATCATTATCATACCTTATCTCATCTCAAATATCATATCAAACCCTGACTGTATTTGACTCTTTTTTCAGAGTTCATCTTGATTAGTTTCTCATCTTCATCATGTGTGGAAGGATCGCTGAGCGCCCCCCCGCCCCTACATTCGGCTTTTGTTGCTTGCCTGCTTTGCTAACTGAATTTACTGTTTTGTGATGGGATTTATGATGCATTGATTGCACTCAAAAGGGCATCTGTCAGAGAAAAGGGAGACAGATGCAAGTGCAGTTTAAAGTTTTTATTAAAAGGCCTTTAATCAGATCCAAATCATTAGGCAATAACGTGGTCATAAAAAGGCCAGGTGATCTACAAACAGCACTAGGTGAGTCCAGGAGCAAAAACATCCATCCATCCATCATCCATAACCGCTTATCCTGTGCAGGGTCGCGGGCAAGCTGGAGCCTATCCCAGCTGACTACGGGCGAAAGGCGGGGTACACCCTGGACAAGTCGCCAGGTTATCACAGAGCTGACATATAGAGACAGACAACCATTCACACTCACATTCACACCTACGGTCAATTTAGAGCCACCAATTAGCCTAACCTGCATGTCTTTGGACTGTGGAGGAAACCGGAGCACCCGGAGGAAACCCACATGGACATGGGGAGAACATGCAAACTCCGCACAGAAAGGCCCTCGTCAGTTGCTGGGCTTCAACCCAGAACCTCCTTGCTGTGAGGCGACAGTGCTAACCACTACACCACCTTGCTGCCTGGAGCAAAAACAAGAAAACTTAATTAAAGAAGGTTAAAAAAAATACAGAAATAACAACACATGGCACAATGGCTTGGTAATGACTGACACAGAACGTATACTTTGCCATGAACAAAAGAAATACAAGGACTTAAATGCACAGAACAATCAAGAGGAAACAGGAAACAAGTGTGAGTGATCATGACACGTAAAGACTGACAACCAATCACGAGTCGAGGGAGGACATAAACCCAAAGAAACACACATGGCTATGTCAACAATGTACAAAACAAAGCGGAAGTGAGAACCGTAGCACTGGGGGAGTTATATGACAGTTGTACGCTGACATGGTGATCTTGATGTTGCACCGTTCCTGCTTTACTACTGCATCCATCTGATGCAGCAAAGTATTTTGTCAGAGAATGGGGAGGCAGATGCAAGTGCAGTGTAAGAGTTTTCACGAACAGATCCACTTCAGCAGGCAAAAACAGTCATAAACAGGAAGGGTCAGGTGATCTACAAACAGCAAACTCTAAGAGAGACAAGGAGCGGAACTGAGAATGCCAAAATGACTGAAAACACAGAACATATACGTTGCAATGAATACAAGAAACACAAGGGCTTCATTGAGGCATTTAATTACATAGGTGAAGACAAATTCACAAACCTTACAACGTTACTGAAGAATTACAGAAGTATCATTTTGGTATTATTTTGGGATGAACAAACTTTTCTTATGTGGAGGTTTAAAGTGCATATCACGGGTAAATTCAGGAGCAAGATCAATGTAATTCTCCTATTTTATATTAAACTTTGGTCAAATATCTGTAACATTCTGCATTCTCTGCATTTTTTTTTTACCTTGCGCAATACTAGAAAAATTCAGTTGAAATCAAGCCATTTGAGGCGAATTGGTCCGCCTCTGAAAAAACTTGCCATTTGGATTTCCCGGGAAACATTGATTTTCGTGACGTCACGTGCGGGACGCCTCCCTCTGAATCCTACGTCAGCACTGGTTTGTTTATGAGAAAACGACCTGGTAGTTTTCTGCAAATTTCTTCAACGTTATCGCGTAATTATTAAAATGGTTAACAGATGTATCGTAGGAGGGCGTAGCAACACCAATCGTGATGGGATTAATACTCATCGTTTCCCAAAAGACCGGACAATGAGAGAGAAATGGGAGCGCTTGGTCTACACAGGCTGTGCACTGAAACCGTGCAAAGCTCACGCAGCCTGCTGGCGCTTCCGCAGGTGACGTCACGAATCTGGCTCCAGACTCCCTTGGGATTTTTCCAGATGCGTTTTGTTATTTTATTTTTTTCTGCTGTAGACAGATGGCCTTGTGGAAAATGACCCTTCTGGATGAGTGTGTAAAGGGACATACTTTCATATAAAAAAACATGAAATTGGTCCAGAATATGCACTTTAACACAATAAGGAAGTCATGCAGAAAAAACAAAACAAATTGTCAAAGATACATGTTATTTTATTTACTAATTATAATATGTGTGAAATATATGTAGGTGGTAAGAGTAATCTGTATTTGTTTGGATGCACATTAATATTGTAGCAAAGACAATAGATATAGATTTATGAAAAACAACATAAAATGTTGGCGTTAGATCACCACAAGCCACTAGAACAGTTTCAATGCAGCTTGGCACTGATTCAAGTTTCTGGAACTGGAGGGAAGAACCCCATTCTTCTGAAAGAAGATATTCCATTAACTGGTGTTTTGATGATGGAGGGTAGAGAGTGGGGTGGCATGGTGGTGTAGTGGTTAGCACTGGTGCCTCACAGCAAGAAGGTTCTGGGTTTGAGCCCAGTGGCTGACGGGGGCCTTTCTGTGTGGAGTTTGCATGTTCTCCCCATGTCTGCGTGGGTTTCCCCCACAGTCCAAGGACATGCAGGTTAGGCTAATTGGTGGCTCTAAATTCCCTGCAGGTGTGAATGTGAGTGTGAATGGTTGTTTGTCTCTATATGTCAGCCCTGTGATGACCTGGTGACTTGTCCAGGGTGTACCCCACTTCTCACCCATAGTCAGCTGGGATAGGCTCCAACTTGCCTGTGACCTTGCACAGGATAAGTGTCTACAGATAATAGATGGATCGTAGAGAGTGCTGTTGAACAAGTCAATCCAGCATCTCTCATGGGGGATCAAGTGGGTTGAAATCTGGGCATTACATATAATTTACATCATTTTCATACTTGTCAAATCACTCTGTGACCCCTCATGCCCTGTGAATGGGGTGGGACCATCCTGGAAAAGGCCACACCCGTGAGCATACTGTATCTCCTAGAAAAAGTTGATTAATCAGGAAAAATTGTAGAACTTTGTATAAATTTGTCATGATACTTCCCTCTAAGGGAACAAGTAAACCCAAACCATGTCAGCAAAATTCCCCCACAGCGTAACAGAAATACAGGTTTCCCCTTTATTAAGTTGCCCATCTCTAAGTTCGCTAAAGAGGCACTTTTATGTCAGAGTACATTTTCACTTGAAATATTATTTTAATAAGTTATGAAAAGATGCATCTTGAAGAATGTATCTTGACTGTAGGGCCATCAGCATATACAGTTGAGGTCAGAAGTTTACATACACTCATCATGGTCATGAATGTCATGAGAATACTGGACATTTAATTATTTCTTGGAACTGTTCTTTTTCTGGGGAAGAAAAACTGTACAACATACATCTTTAATTAAAAAAAGGAAAATTGGGTCCACGAGATTTAATTTATTTTAGGTTTTCTAAAATCAACACAGGGTAAAAACTGTACAAACAGGGTCATAAATATGCATACAGTCCAACGAATATTTGGCTAACTGTCCTTTAGCAAGTTTCACTTTCACCAGACACTTTTTTTGTAGCCATCATCAGGCATCTGGCAGGATTCAGGTTGGAAGTTTGACCACTGTTCTTGGCAGGATTGGTAGAGTTCAATTAAATTTGTTGGTTTCCTGGCATGGACCTGATTTTTTTTAAGCACAGTCCACATATTTTCAATAGGGTTGAGGTCAGGACTCTGGGAAGTCCATTCCAAAAGCTTAATGTTAGCCTGCTTTATCCATTCCTCAATCAGCTCTGATGAGTTTGGGGTCACTGTCTTGTTGGAACACTCAACTGTGTCCAAGTTTCAACCATTTTGATGATTTGAGCATATGCTGAATAATTCTGAGGCAGTCCTCCTTCTTCATTATTCCATCCACTTTGTTTAACCATGCTTAACAGTTGGTACAGTGTTCTTGGGGTTGAATGCCTCACCTTAAATCCTCCAAACATACCTGGTTATTTGGTCATTGTGGCCAAACAACTCAATCTTTGTCTCATCTGACCATAAAACTTTCTTCCAGAAGGCTTTTTATTTGTCCATGTGGTCAGCTGCAAACTTTAGTCCAGCTTGAAGGTGTCAATTCTGGAGCAGGGCCTCCTTTCTTGGACAGCAGCCTCTCAGTCCATGGTGATGTAAACTTGCTTGACTATAGACAGTGACACTGATGTTCCAGCAGCTTCCAGTTCATGCCAGGCTGGTGCCTTGGTGGTTCTTGACCTGAACCAATTTCCTCAAAGCTGAGGAGAGTTCGGGTCTTTTTTTTTAAAGACCTTAGCAAAGTGGATACACCTCCCAATAACTTGTACTTGTCAAACAAAACCTTTTTATGTTGGCATAGAGACACTACCAGCTGTACTCAATCATGATCATGAAAAGGAAGTTAAGAGTCCTTGGCAAGTTAAGACATTTTAGAACTTTCAGCACCACTGAATTAGTAATCTAAAGCCTGACACATACGGGTGGCTTCTCGTCGCAAGTGGATTGCGATTTTTGGATGCAAGTTTCCCCTCTCGGGTAACTGCGTGTACGCGTTATCTGTGACCAGTGGGAGATTTGGGGAGGGGGATGCAAGTCACGTGGAAATCATGTGACTACTTCACAGGCAGGGATTGGCTTAGCCTTTGGAGGTGATCACTTCGTTATCGCAAAGACACGCACACGTGGTGATACCTCTGCAACAATTCAGTGACTGGTCATTTTTTGCCGCAAAATATCAAGCATGTTTGATACCTGTTATCTATCGTAAGCAACAAAAAAATCACTGTTGCAAATATCTTCACACTAATCAATTTTTCGCTTGCATGGAAAAGTTGCATGACCAAGTGATGGAAAATTGCCTGTGTGTCCTGGGCTTAAGAGAGTGGACATATATTTCTGACTCTGTGGTGATTTCTGAAAACCAAAAATAACTTCAAACTTGTGCATCAAGGTTTTTTTTTACATTTTTATTAAAAGATACATGTTGTACAATCATTCTTCTGTAGAATTAATTCACACAGGCAGACAAATCCAAAACATGAATCAATGAAACCAAAACATGAATCACGGTTACCAGAGGACTGGCCCCCCACTGTAACCCTAGCTGTGTAATAGGCGAGAGGCCGAGGGCTATGGAAGCAGAGATCAGTACTGCCCAATGCGCCTTAAGGGCCTGGTTAGTACTGGGATGGGAGACTGCCTAGGAAGACCAGGTCCTGGCACAGGAAAGACTTTGACTTGACATAAAGTAATTACCAGTTATAACTCCTCATCTCATCTCATTATTTCTAGCCGCTTTATCCTGTTCTACAGGGTCGCTGGCAAGCTGGAGCCTATCCCAGCTGACTACGGGCGAAAGGCGGGGTACACCCTGGACAAGTCGCCAGGTCATCACAGGGCTGACACAGACACAGACAACCATTCACACCTACGGTCAATTTAGAGTCACCAGTTAACCTAACCTGCATGTCTTTGGACTGTGGGGGAAACCGGAGCACCCGGAGGAAACCCACGCGGACACGGGGAGAACATGCAAACTCCGCACAGAAAGGCCCTCGCCGGCCACGGGGCTCGAACCTGGACCTTCTTGCTGTGAGGCGACAGCGCTAACCACTACACCACCATGCCGCCATTATAACTCCTGTTTCTTCTATTTTTAGCAAAATTACTTTAGCAAAAAAAACATATGTTTCAAATGACTGGATGAGCAAGGAGCTAATCTATGCATTTGTTTTGGAAATATTTACCAACAGATAAATTCTATTCAAAGTCTGTTCATTTTAATGAGTTACGTGAGTCAGTGAACTTTGACCTCACTGCTGAATTAACAGCACTATCGACCAGTTGGAAAGTGCAAATGTTTAAACATCTACCAAACTGCCCTAAAGTTGTTATGAAATAGGTCAAATAAATGTGCCAACAAGCACATTTGAATTTTGTCTGTCTGAATGTTACGTGAGTGTTACGTGAGTTGGTAAGTTATATGAATTAATTGTATTTTACAACCCCGATTCCAAAAAAGTTGGGACAAAGTACAAATTGTAAATAAAAACGGAATGCAATGATGTGGAAGTTTCAAAATTCCATATTTTATGCAAAATAGAACATAGATGACATATCAAATGTTTAAACTGAGAAAATGTATCATTTAAAGAGAAAAATTAGGTGATTTTAAATTTCATGACAACAACACATCTCAAAAAAGTTAGGACAAGGCCATGTTTACCACTGTGAGACATCCCCTTTTCTCTTTACATCAGTCTGTAAACGTCTGGGGACTGAGGAGACAAGTTGCTCAAGTTTAGGGATAGGAATGTTAACCCATTCTTGCCTAATGTAGGATTCTAGTTGCTCAACTGTCTTAGGTCTTTTTTGTCATATCTTCCATTTTATGATGCGCCAAATGTTTTCTATGGGTGAAAGATCTGGACTGCAGGCTGGCCAGTTCAGTACCCGGACCCTTCTTCTACACAGCCATGATGCTGTAATTGATGCAGTATGTGGTTTGGCATTGTCATGTTGGAAAATGCAAGGTCTTCCCTGAAAGAGACGTCGTCTGGATGGGAGCATATGTTGCTCTGGAACCTGGATATACCTTTCAGCATTGATGGTGTCTTTCCAGATGTGTAAGCTGCCCATGCCACACGCACTAATGCAACCCCATACCATCAGAGATGCAGGCTTCTGAACTGAGCGCCGATAACAACTTGGGTCGTCCTTCTCCTCTTTAGTCCGAATGACACGGCGTCCCTGATTTTCATAAAGAACTTCAAATTTTGATTCGTCTGACCACAGAACAGTTTTCCACTTTGCCACAGTCCATTTTAAATGAGCCTTGGCCCAGAGAAGACGTCTGTGCTTCTGGATCATGTTTAGATATGGCTTCTTCTTTGAACTATAGAGTTTTAGCTGGCAACGGCGGATGGCACGGTGAATTGTGTTCACAGATAATGTTCTCTGGAAATATTCCTGAGCCCATTTTGTGATTTCCAATACAGAAGCATGCCTGTATGTGATGCAGTGCCGTCTAAGGGCCCGAAGATCACGGGCACCCAGTATGGTTTTCCGGCCTTGACCCTTACGCACAGAGATTCTTCCAGATTCTCTGAATCTTTTGATGATATTATGCACTGTAGATGATGATATGTTCAAACTCTTTGCAATTTTACACTGCCGAACTCCTTTCTGATATTGCTCCACTATTTGTCGGCGCAGAATTAGGGGGATTGGTGATCCTCTTCCCATCTTTACTTCTGAGAGCCGCTGCCACTCCAAGATGCTCTTTTTATACCCAGTCATGTTAATGACCTATTGCCAATTGACCTAATGAGTTGCAGTTTGGTCCTCCAGCTGTTCCTTTTTTGTACCTTTAACTTTTCCAGCCTCTTATTGCCCCTGTCCCAACTTTTTTGAGATGTGTTGCTGTCATGAAATTTCAAATGAGCCAATATTTGGCATGGAATTTCAAAATGTCTCACTTTCAACATTTGATATGTTGTCTATGTTCTATTGTGAATACAATATCAGTTTTTGAGATTTGTAAATTATTGCATTCCGTTTTTATTTACAATTTGCACTTTGTCCCAACTTTTTTGGAATCGGGGTTGTATGTCAAACTCTCAGAAATGAGTGTTTATATTTTATAAAATGTGCTCATACCTTTGAAATACATTGAATACCATTGCTAAATGATTATGCAGTATGGTGCAATGCTGACAGCATTCCCTTCTTCAAAATTCGGACAGACACTCACCGAAATTATTTTACTGTCATGCCGTCGCTGAGAAGTAGTGCTGGTGGGACTTCCTGGATTGTGCTTCATGGCTGTCACATCAGTACCAGAGTATTTTTTGATTCTAGCTTCCAGAATGCACTATGACCTTTAAATATGTCCACTACGAACTTCAACTCCCATCATGCACATTCACAGTCACCTGAGTACTGATTATACACACGTTCCTCATTACACATACGCTATATAAACAGATTTTGCACAATGCCTCAGTGTGAAGTAATGCTCAGTGTGCCTTTACCTGACTTACCAAGCCTTTATATTTTCCCTTGCTTTGCTAGTTCTGTTTTTTTAATTATTATTAGGGTGGTGTAGTGGTTAGCGCTGTCGCCTCACAGCAAGAAGGTCCAGGTTCGAGCCCCATGGCCGGCGAGGGCCTTTCTGTGTGGAGTTTGCATGTTCTCCCCGTGTCCGCGTGGGTTTCCTCCGGGTGCTCCGGTTTCCCCCACAGTCCAAAGACATGCAGGTTATGCTAACTGGTGACTCTAAATTGGCCGTAGGTGTGAGTATGAATGGTTGTCTGTGTCTATGTGTCAGCCCTGTGATGACCTGGCAACTTGTCCAGGGTGTACCCCGCCTTTCGCCCGTAGTCAGCTGGGATAGGCTCCAGCTTGCCTGTGACCCTGTAGAAGGATAAAGCGGCTACAGATAATGAGAATGAGAAATTTTGACCCCTTTGTCCTCTTTATATACGTAGCTCTAAAGCAAATTATGAGGCCAGATGCCAAAATAGTACAACATACCAGTATCAGTATTAGTAATAGTAGTGTGCAATTTTGGCATACTACTTAGTGCAATAGGATGAAAATTGGGATGCAGCCAAACAACCCAGCCTAGCAACCATTTCACATCACTGTGAATCTGTTTAAACAGTCTGCTTGGAATTTAAAACACTCTGTTTGGGCATTTTGCTGCAAAAAATATAGCAGATGAGCAGATGTTGATAAATGTTGAGCAGATGAACAGAAGTTAAACATTGAGATAATTTGTCTGCATGAACCATGTGTAAACTGATATTTCTGAAATCCATGCATGTGCGCCTGTTACTAATAATAAGTATCAGCAGAATGGCACAGACAGATTGCCATGGAGGCTAATTCAGTCGAGCTGTGGCAGGAACATATATTCATTTATCATCCTACCATGACCAGGAAGAGTGGGAAAATGTTGACAGGAAGTGGTGACTGCTGTTATTACCCAAGCAGAATCAGTATCTCGGGTGTGAGCAAAGCGCATTATGAACTCAATCTCCTAGATCAACCTAGACAAAAAAAAAAAAGCATCCCAGCCTATTGGATTTTTTAAAAATTATTAAACAAAGCTGTCTGTAGAGGTTGGGTTTCACATCCAGTGTAAGCATCCACCAACCCAACTTGTGGCATGTCAATCAGAATGTGCATGGGAAGCATATAAATGACATGATTTAGCCACAAAGGACCGGAAATTCCAATGCACTGTGTGAGTTGACACCAAATAACATGGTTTGGAAGATTGCACAGTGTATGCATGGGGTAGGCGCAGCCTTTACATATTGGATTTCTATCTTCTAGCTTGAAAGTGTATTTACAAAGATTATTGACAATAAAGCTTAATAAAATTACTAGTTAGCTGACACAAATGCGACACATCATGCTTAAAACAACATGCTCAAAATGAGCTTAATTGATAAATCAAGCCCCAAGGCTAGGATGGTATTAAATCACATGTGATTTATGCTAGCCTTCGATAACTCAGTTGGGAGAGTGGAGGACTGTAGGTGCTTACAATGGTCAATCTGGCTCAAAGGATGTGTTTGCGTCGACAGAGCATGTGACGTTATTTGGGGGCACGGTGGTGTAGTGGTTCGCGAGAAGGTTCTGGGTTTGAGCCCAGTGCCCAACGGCGGCCTTTCTGTGTGGAGTTTGCATGTTCTCCTTGTGTCTGCGTAGGTTTTCTCTGGGTGCTCCGGTTTCCCCCACAGTTCAAAGAAATGCGGTTAGGTTAACCTTAGGCTGAGGTGTCCTTGAGCAAGGCACCTCACCCCCAACTGCTCCCCGGGTTCTGTTAACATGGCTACCCACTGTTCTGTGTGCTCATTGCTCATGTCTGCATGTGGGTCTTCACTGCTTCAGATGGGTTAAATTCAGAAAGGAATTTCACGAGTGTATGTGCGATGAATAAAGTTCTTCTTCTTCTTATCTGTCTGTGTGTATGTGTGAGGGGAAATTTCTAATCATGCAATTATCAGTTATTTAGCTATGAAATAGGTTATATTTGTAGTAGTGGGCAGTGGATGGGCTGAGAGATCTAAAATAGGTCAAACTTTCTTCATTTATATAATTTGATTAGGTATTTAAACATAATCAAGGGGCAATTAAAAATAAATCGTTTTCAGTGGCTTAAGTCGAGTCCTTCATCCCTCTAACACTCTAGGTTGGACACTTGCCCTGCTGGCCCAGTCAATAACCTATCCTTGGATTTATTGCCCATTCAGCTAATTAAATGGTGACAGATATATGTGGATGAAGGGGAGAAAGAGCGTAGGATGAAGAGGGGAGTGACATTGCATAGTGTACTCATGACAATGATAAATTTTTCACTTTCCCTACCTACACACTCAGGAAAGTGACAAAGGGTTGCTTGTAGGTATGTGAGTCGTCACATATTCACCGAGAAGAGAGACATCAGAGACAGACAAGAATGAAGGAGTAATTGTCTAAATGCTACATTACATGCAATTTTTCTTACTTGTCAAAGCTCAGTGTACTCCTAATTATACTCTATATGGGTCTGTCTCAGAAACTGGGTACTGTGGGGGTACCCCACTAAATATACTCACAGTCAATAAACTATACGGTTTTGAATGGTGATGTTGGTTTTAATTTGAAATAAAATGATGAAAGAAATAATACAGATAAAACTAAATCTTTGATGTGAATATTCAGAATTTGGCAAAAATTCTGCAAATTTGTGGAAAAATGGTGGCTTGATCTGGGACATGATAAATGGTTGACTACATTGCGTTCCCTTAAAAAGGTCGTAGTCCACTGAAAAGTCTACAGTTATCACTAATTGTATTTTAAGTTGTAACTTTATACACCTAAGGATTGGTGCGCTCACAGAATCATCATAACCGTAATAAAACATCATGCAAAATATTTGATCACCGTTGTAACTCCATTTTCTGCATACCCAAAACCAATATGATCGTGTGTTTTGATCTAAATGGAAAGCCTCAGGGTCGAGGTCACTACCTCACCAAAAGTAGTAACTTAAAATCACTAGCCCAGATAAAAATGTACTGTAGTTATAAATCTGCGATTTTGTTTTTTAAAACGAAAGCTGAAAGTTAGGTATAGAATTTGTTTCTTACAGAATATGTTACGATGGTAGCTGGTCTTGTATGAATTTCTGAGCTATAAAATGAGTTGTGGTGGCACGGTGGTGTCGTGGTTAGTGCTGTCGCCTCACAGCAAGAAGGTCTGGTTCGAGCCCCGTGGCCGGCGAGGGCCTTTCTGTGCGGAGTTTGCATGTTCTCCCCGTGTCTGCGTGGGTTTCCTCCAGGTGCTCCGGTTTCCCCCACAGTCCAGAGACATGCAGGTTAGGTTAACTGGTGACTCTAAATTGAGCGTAGGTGTGAATGTGAGTGTGAATGGTTGTCTGTGTCTATGTGTCGGCCCTGTGATGACCTGGCGACTTGTCCAGGGTGTACCCCGCCTTTCACCCATAGTCAGCTGGGATAGGCTCCAGCTCGCCTGCGACCCTGTAGAACAGGATAAAGCGGCTACAGATAATGAGATGAGATAAAATGAGTTGTGGTCTATCTTTTACCGTAGCGTGTCATTTGTGTGCGGGGAAGGACACACATTAAGAATTTGCATGTGTAGAATGGAATTTTCTACTCCAACAGTTAGAAGTTGATCGCGCTTCCATTTGCGGTCTTTCTGTTACGCGGGTGATCTGTTCGGACGTTATCACTGAAAAGGTGAGTTTTGACAGTTTTATTTTGTTTTAGTTTTGCAGTATAAGGCAATAGAATGTTTTTTTTCATCTTACTTTCATATTTCGTAGTGTTTGCATATTTTTGGCCAATATTTTGCAACCATGGTCAATTTAGATCGAACTTTTGATAGAATCTACGGCCAGTCATTGTGCCCCGCCCCCACCTCACGCTCCGTCCGGTGCGGTAGTGATGTCCCATTGCTCGCGCGCCGCAGCAGAGACCTGTGTGACCTTCAGCCGGTACAGTCGCTGTTCTTTTACCACCGCCGTTATTCTCATCTTTCTGGTGTGTTCTTGATTTTTCCATTGTGTCCTATTTCGCCATATCAAATGCCCAAAATGTATCATATTATTCATATTTAAGTGAATAATCAATTCAGTCATCATAACTTGGCATTTTTAACCCAAGCAATTAAAAAGAGGAATTTTATTCAATATTTTCACTCATCTGTGAAGGAGGGGCTTTAATTCTTCATGATGTAGTTATTTTATATGTAAGTCAATTTTACAAAAGCATTTGAATTGTAATCAAAAAGATTTTCCACAGTGGAGGCCAGATAAAGCAAGATACTATCTTTATTCTTATTAAACATGACAAAAGAAACATTGAGTGTTCAGTAAATGCAAAAAAAATATAGTCAAATTAGAACATTTATTTTTTGACCATCATGTCCCAAATGAGAGACCAGTTTCTGAGACGGACCCCATATATATATCACACACGCAAATACACACACACACAAATACATTTCTCTTACTCTGAGAGAAACGTTATATTGAATCGCATAGTGAAGCAGGATACATGTACTGCGTAACCTTTACTGAAACATTAAGAAACACTTAGGACTTTATAGGTTGGAGGGAAAAATGGGCCAAAAAGGCTGGCTGAAAATATACAGTAAATATGCACTAATGTCCATTCATGGAGTGGGAAAATGAGATCCAAAATGATCAACCCACTGTTAAGCCTTAGATATCACTAAATATTACTTGTGACTGAAGTTTAATTGCTCAACTTGTCCCGCTGTATTCTTTGGCCATATTCAGTCAGTGTGAATGGTGCACCCAGGTGGTGTATCAGAGGTTGTTAAGCTTGAAAGTGTCTGGCTCAGTTAGATCCTGAACACTTTCAAAGTCCTGCTTGTTTATTTCTGATTTGCACCAATAGTTCTGCCTGATTAAATCCAAAGGCAGTTGCTTGCCAGGAATGCGCAAGTCCTCTCTGTAAAGGTATTCATTGCCAGACTTTTGCTTTCTCACTTTATACAATGCTGTTAAAATGCACAAAGGCTGCCTCAATTTGGGCAGGGACATAAAATGTGTAAATTGTTCATCAGAGAACATTCTCGTGCCAGAACAACATTCCTGGTCTGTCATTAGGACTTGAAGTATCCCTTCAGAAAGAAGGTTTTTCCTATTTATCAGACTTTGCTAATTTGCACAGCTTCTTCAACAAATCTTTGTTGGTGCTGTCAAGTTTAGTTGTCTCCTGCCCTTCTATTTGACAAAAAAAAGTAACTGTAGTAACATAACATACTGATTACTGGCAAACATGGGGAATTCTGATATTTTACACTACCGTTCAAAAGTTTGGGGTCACTTTGAAATGTGCTTATTTTTGAAAGAAAAGCACTGTTCTTTTCAATGAAGATCACTTTAAACTAATCAGAAATCCACTCTATACATTGCTAATGTGGTAAATGACTATTCTAGCTGCAAATGTCTGGTTTTTGGTGCAATATCTCCATAGGTGTATAGAGGCCCATTTCCAGCAACTCTCACTCCAGTGTTCTAATGGTACAATGTGTTTGCTCATTGCCTCAGAAGGCTAATGGATGATTAGAAAACCCTTGTACAATCATGTTAGCACAGCTGAAAACAGTTTAGCTCTTTAGAGAAGCTATAAAACTGACCTTCCTTTGAGCAGATTGAGTTTCTGGAGCATCACATTTGTGGGGTCGATTAAATGCTCAAAATGGCCAGAAAAATGTCTTGACTATATTTTCTATTCATTTTACAACTTATGGTGGGAAATAAAAGTGTGACTTTTCATGGAAAACACAAAATTGTCTGGGTGACCCCAAACTTTTGAACGGTAGTGTATTCTGATTTCTTTGATGGTCAAATCAGCCATTTCATGTCTAACACTTTGTTTCTCATGATTTGCCTAGAATGATGTGCCAGCACTGATAGAACATGGAATAAAATGGAGGGGAAAATAGAGAGAAAGATGAAGGACAAATGGGATATGAGCAATAGATGGGTCTCTTGAGCTTCAGAAAGTATTGGGACAGTTCAGAAGCTGATGGACTGTGTCATCAGAGTCATCCTAGCCCTCTGGCTGTTGTTTATCAGGGTGTAAATTGATTTTTGCATTTCTCCTTGAATTTGATGAAGCTTTCAGTGCAATTACTTACAACAAATATGAGAAACATAGAGGACTACTCAGACAGCATTATTACAAAACCTGTCAGTCAATATGATTTTATTATTTCAGACTGGCCCACACCACATCAAATTCAATTGTATAATACACAGAAGTTGACCTCAGATTAACAAGGTGAAATTGAGGAGTTTAAATATGAGCTGTCACTAAGAAAGAAAAAAAAAATGTTTTTGTTCCTGTCAAATCCTTTACTTGCATTCACATATGCGCACACACACACACACACACACACACACACACACACACACACACACACACACACAGAATACTGTATGCAAGAGAGTATATAAGAATATATAGCAAAATGCTATGATTTGAAAATAATGGAAACCCTATATTTCACTGAAAATAGTACAAAACAACATATCAAATGTTGAAACTGAGAATTTTTATTATTTTTTTTTAAAAATATATGCTCATTTTGAATTTACTGCCAACAACTTTTTCTGCATTTCAAAAAAGTTGGGACAGGGGCAACAAAAAACTGAAAAAAATTTGTGTCATGCTAAAAACAACACAAAACAAAAATTGAATTTGGTTAATTGGCACAGGTCCGTAAAATGATTGGGTATAAAAAGAGCATCCCAGAGAGGCATAATTTCTCAGAAGTAAAGATGGGGAGGGGTTCACCGCCCTGTGAAAGACTGCATGGGCAAGTACTGTATTGCAACAAATTAGCCTTAATCAGTACACTTGGGGTCTACGCGGACCCCAGCACTACGTATTTTGTAATATTTTTTATGTTACCAATGTTTTTTGTCTGCTGTATTAGGTAGTTGTCACTCACCAGGTTGTCACTCCACACACTACAGATTATTGTGTTGCATGCATTTATAGAATTTCTATAATAAATTTTCGTTTGGGGTCCATGTGGACCCCAGCTGGACTCTCTAATTTTCAGCTATTTTCAGCCACATTTTATTCAAACAATATACTCACCAACATTAACAGGATTCATTTAAATATTTTTGTATCGTTTGTTGCTGATACCAAGGAGGTTAAAAAAAGGACAGAGCTCGCAGTTAGCACCTGCCGCACGCCTTTGTTTTGCCCTGTTAGATCCCGCTGCGTTCCATTGTCCGCATGCCCCGTCAATGCTACACTATTTATGGCAACAACGTCTGCAAAGACCATTCTACTCCAAATGTTTATTGGGATGAGTGTGTCTAAATATTGTGAGACATACACTCTGTTTTTTCTTCGAGTGAAATTTATGTGCGTACCCAATGAGATGGTTCCACTATGATATGTGCGGAGTAGTCAACAGGTGGCGCGCACGTCACTGGGTCGTTCAACAATGTCAACAATGGTGGACGCCACACAGCTCAAACCAACAAAAGTAAAGTGTTTATTGTGGTTTGTTTTAAGTTTAATAACATCTTGTAAATTTTAAAGATATGGAGTCATCAGGTAAATGTTTTTCGTGATGAAAATAGTCTGTTAAATCGTAAATTTGTCAATTTGATCATTCTTGTCACTGTGAGTGTAACCCCTGGACTCCTTGACATTAGTTGATTAGAGTGATATTTGCAGGAAATTTAATTTCTGTTCGCATTAGTGTTTGGTGTTTTAACATATACTTACTGAAGAGGCTCATAATTTACATTCCCAACTCAAAACATCCTCAAAACATTGAAAGTTTTCAAGGAATATGAGGGATATTATTATTGGGTAGGTTTTTGGAATTGGGCTATGAACCAGAGTTAGGATGTTATGCTGGTATTTAATTGCTAAGAATTATTACCAGTTGCTAGGACGTTAATTAAGAGATTAATATTAAAACATACAAACATTAAATCACACCTAATAAAACATAAATAAATTATTGCTACTGCTTGGCCTTCAAATGAACCATGTTGGGCTTCAAATCATTCAGGCCAAGACTCAAATAACTATAATGCCCACAAAAACCATATTATTGTTATATTAATGAGTTCAACAGCCAATTTAGCCATGTGCGTTAATTTCTGTTACCAGAATTCTTATCCCCAAATATATGAACTATACACCAATATAGAATCAGCACTCATCAAAATTTAAATGTATGCATTCTTTTGCTCTGTATGCATTCTTTTGAGGAAATATTTGTTTAATTATTCAAGTATGTGATTAATATAAAAAAAATCAATCATTATGATTTCACAATAACTGGCCCATCAATAAGCATGATAAGCACAAATATATCTTCCAGGCCATGTGAAGTAGACGCGGTTGCCCAGACCACAAGCCCTAACTTAAGCACAATAATGGATGTGACATGGGCGATAATTCGCGTATTTGTATGTTTGACAACATTTTATAAGCGTCTATTCCAGTTAAACATCAATAAAATGTATTAATTCTATCTTATTTCAGCGAAACGTTATACAAACCAATGTCACAGTGAGTATTGTTTTGGCTGGGAACGACCCGGAAGTGGAGGACTGATCACAGCGCCATCTGCTGAATACAGCTAAAATGTAACATAGCGGAACTGTCCCATTGAATTAATAGCCAAGTGATTTTGTTGCTGAAAAACTGCCCAACTGGACCTTAAGTTTCATGCTATTATCATGGGGTCCACCTGGACCCCGTGCACAATAGGGCAATTTTGATAAATCAGTAAATATATGCTTTACCTGCACATCTTTATTATACTTTTTTCTACCTTATTATCAAAGTAACACTGGGATGTGACAACACCCTTCTTTAGACTTGATATAGCACAAAATTTTGTGGAAAAACTAAAGTAAAAAGTGTGAAAATATTGTATAATTCTTTTTTCCTTGAATAAAACTTCTATAACCAGCAAAAAAAAAAAAAAAAATCTGCTTTTGCTGTGGACTTACAAGTTCACACATCATTCAAACAAATTTTGAAGCAGTTGTATACTGAATATAGATATAAAGTACATGAAATAGTGTTGGGGTCCCTGTGGACCCCAGGTGTACATCTGGGCATGTGTACTGGTGAAGGTTAAGAATAACATTCCTCAATGCAAAATTACAAAGAATTTGGGGATCACATCATCTATGGTACATAATATTATTAAAAGGTTCAGAGAATCTGGAGAAATCTCTGTATGCAAGAAACAAGGCTGAAAACTGGCAATGGATGCCTGTGATCTTCAGGCCCTCAGGAGACACTGCATTAAAAGCAGACACGTGTCTGTAGTGGAAATCACTGTATGGGCTCAGGAACACTTCAGAAAACCATCGTCTGTGAAACAGTTCATTACTGCATCCACAAATGCAAGTTAAAACCAGATAAAAACAATATATATATATATATATATATATATATATATATATATATATATATATATATATATATATATATATATATTATAAACAATAATAATAAAGCCCAGAGAAACACTGCCACCTTCTCTGGGCTTGAGCTCATTTATGATGGACTGAGGTGAAATGGGAAACTGTCCTGTGATCTGATGAATTGAAATTTGAAATGTGCTTTGAAAATCATGGATATCGTGTCCTCCAAGCAAAAGAGGAAAGGAGACCATCCGGTTTGTTATCAGAGCACAGTTCAAAAGCCAGCATCTGTGATGGTATGGGGGGACATTAGTACACATGGCATGGGTAGCTTGTACATCTGGGAAGGCGTCATTAATGCTGAATAACATATAACATTTACAGAGTGTTGTTAAAAGTAGAGGTGATGCAACACAGTGGTAAACATGCCCCGTCCCAACTTTTTTTGAAATGTGTTGCTGACATCACATTCAAAATGGGGGGGGGGGGGGGGGGAATTTTATATATATATATATATATATATATATATATATATATATACACACACACACACACACACACACACACACACATATCTATTATCTGTAGCCGCTTTATCCTGTGCAGGGTCGCGGGCAAGCTGGAGCCTATCCCAACTGACTATGGGTGAGAGGTGGGGTACACCCTGGACAAGTCGCCAGGTCATCACAGGGCTGACACATAGACACAGACAACCATTCACACTCACATTCACACCTACGGTCAATTTAGAGTCACCAGTTAACCTAACCTGCATGTCTTTGGACTGTGGGGGAAACTGGAGCACCCGGAGGAAACCCACGCGGACACGGGGAGAACATGCAAACTCCACACAGAAAGGCCCTCATTGGCTGCTGGGCTCAAACCCAGGACCTTCTTGCTGTGAGGTGACAGTGCGAACCACTACACCACTGTGCGACCCATACATATATATATAAGTTTCTCTGTTTCAATATTTTTATATTTTAGTTTTGTACTATTTTCAAGAAAATATAGGGTTTTAAATAATTTGCAAATAATCACATTCTCTTTTATTTACGTTTTATACAGCATCCCAACTTTTTGGAAATAGGGTTGTAAAATTTTTGTGTAAATATTGCTAATAACTGAAATGAATAATAAGGAACATTTGGAAGTTTTAACACTTAAAAGGTTCAAGCCATATCTATTGCACATAATAATAATAATAATAATAATAATAATAATAATAATAATAATAATAATACATTCACATTAATTTTTTTATGTAGTTATGGCTTCATGTTTGTATAATTGTGCCATAGACCAAGTAGATTTCTGACTGAACTGTACATGCAAAATGCAAAAATAGAAATTAATGTTTTGTGTATTTTATATCATACCCTGTTGTATAAATTAAACCCATCTATTCACACACTGTTGATGTATGTTTCTGGTTCTTAATATGTCCCTGGACATATTTTTCACTTTTTTTTTCATACATTCTTGCATACACCCTCAGAATCTAGTTTTCAACATGCAACCAATCATGACCAAGCTTCATGCTGCTAACATTAACTGGCTTGTGGGAGCCACATTGTGTGCAAATCTGAAAATGTTTTTGATCACTATTGAGGATTACACTGTAATGAGTATTTAAAATTTGTGAATAAATAAACTTTAAACGAATACCTACTTGAGAGCATGAATTAGGTAAATTGGGTAAACCCATTAAAAAAGGGAAAATATTCTATTCTCTTTAATTTAGTTTATAGCAGGGACTGTCTGCAGTATTGTTTTGTTGATTATTTTGGCTTTCATACTCATGAAAAATATTTGTATGGTTCCAGGTTAAGGAACATTTTCTGAACAAAACACAACAGAATAGAACACTGTTGGCCCCCTGAGCAGTGTGTATAACCCTTAACTGTTCAGCTTTAATGCCCAGCTCCTATCAAGCAAAATGGTCTAATGGGTTCCTGAACCACTTGATGAGACAACCTTCAGCTGATATGGGCCTGTGGACTGATAGGATTCTTCAGGAGTGATACCCTCTGTTTAGCCAGCAGGAGACAAAATGTTGCAGTGGGGTGGAGCAATCTTCTCTATGTAGCTGGAAGGTGGCGCAACCCTGGAGGTGGAGCATTAGAACAAAGTAACAGCCTCAGTGAAGCTCAAGTGGGGGCAATGACTTCCATGTAGCCAGAGGGAGGAGCAAAGCTCTCTGCGGGGGGGGGCAACATCAGTTGTGAAACCAGAGGGGGGGGCTGACATTTTCTGTAAAGCAGGAGGGGGGAGTGATGTCAACTGTGAGGCCAGAGAGGGGAGCGATAATCTCCGCAAAGCAAAAAAGGGGGACTGGGGAATGGCATCAACCATGTAGCAAGAGGGGGTAGTGACATACCTGGCAAAGCAAGGGGTAAGAGTGACATCTTCAGTGAAACTGGGAGACAGAGTGGCATCTGAATTAGCGCAAGGAGGCAGAGCAATATTCTCAGCTGAGCAGGGAGGCAGAGCCATGTCTGAGTTGGAGGTGGATTGATGTAATCTGTGAGTCATAGAGTTGGAGCGATGTCCAAGGCAGAACAAGGATGCAAAGTAACATTTAAGTTGGAGTCGGCAGGTGGAGTGACATCCAGGGTGGAGCAGGGAGACAGAGTGACATACATGGCGAGGTCTTGTTCCATAATGGCATACTCTGTGAGGTAGGGTGGGTGGGAGATGGTTTTCATTTGTTTCCACAAGATTCCTTATCGAATGCCAGACAAGGAATTGCCTCTTCCTTGCCTCGGTCCAGTACTGCCTGGCTTCCTCTAGCAGGATTCACAAAAATTCTGGTGCATCCATCAGTTCAGGTCTAGGTTTCTGTCAGGGAAGTAGAGTGGAGGGGGTTGCAAATACAGAATATTTTAATGAGAAGTTGTAGAACACTTAAAGCAAATAAAGACAAACTATAATCATGAGCAAGAGTTCAAGAACAAAAACTATGGCATAGGTAAAGCACAAATCAGGACAGAAGATAGACAGATGAAACTATTATAAACTGAATTTAAACAGAGTGCTAGATTAGGCATGACAGACACGGTTGCTGGTGATGTGAGATATATGGTGTGCAAGGGCTGATGGGTAACGTAGTTGAGGAGCATAGTCCTGAAGCATCTTTTGGCACCAAGTTTGGAGTTGACATGACAGCTTCCAAATTACACTATCCAGTGTCATTTTAGATGAGGTTGAGATCTACAGGAGTCTGCTGTTTATAGTCATGGGAGAAGGTGGGGACATTTTTATTTTTATGTATACTTTACTGAGTGAAACTTGTAAGGAATCCAATTATGACACTGTTTTCTGGTGAGAGAGACTTGATAAACTCACTACCTAATTGTTGTTCTCCTGCTACTTCTCTCTTTTAGACTTACCGTAGCATCCCTTCATCTTTCTGAGCAGCCTCAGATACTCTCACTATCTCATTCTGATTGCCAGTCATCAATTCTTCCATTGTCAATCTTGTTAATTAAACTAATTAAACCCAATGATTCCCCACTGCTTCTCAACTGGACAGCTGGTTCTGTTTGGCATATGCTTTTGCAAATGAAGATTATATGATATATTAACACAGTCTCAGCCATCTGTTTCTGGGGCTTGATCAAGCCTGGCTACAATCCCAGTGGAGTGAGTCAGAACCAGTAAAACCTGGTTAATGCTAATGCAAATTAACGACAACTTTGTTCTCTTTTACCCCCTTTCAAGTAAGTTTACACATGACTCCAAAAAAAAAAAAAATCCAGTATCAAAACTGCATTATCCATTGAACTGTGTTCAACATATGTAATGTTTGATAAGTCATTTTTGACCAAAACAAGACGAGAGACAAACCTGCACAGGCAGTATGTAACAAACCAGGATGAGAAAAAAAAAAAAAAACCTTTGCATTTGGCAAGTTTACACCCACTACCTAGTCCTCACCATGATGGCAGTTATCAACTGGGGAAAGGTAGGGTCCTGCTTTCTCTGAGGCATGTACGACTCTGCCATCATCTTTTTTTTACAAGCTGGAATTAAAATGGATTTTTGGGGGGTTAGCACCATTTGATTTACACAACATGCCTACCACTTTAAAGGTGCAAATTGTTTTTTTTTATTGTGACATAAACAATAATTAAGATGAAAAAAACAGAAATCTGGAGTGTGCATAGGTATTCAAACCCCCCCCCCCCCCCCAAAAAAAAGGTCAATACTTTGTAGAGCCACCTTTTGTTGCAATTGTAGCTGCAAGTCTCTTTGGGTATGTCTCTATTAGCTTAGCACATCTAGCTACTGGGATATTTGTCCATTCCTCAAGGCTAAACTGCTCCAACTCCTTCAAGTTAGATGGGTTGCATTGGTGTACAGCAATCTTCAAGTTATGCCAAATATTCTCAATTGGATTGAGGACTGGGCTTTGATTAGGCCATTCCAAGATATTTAAATGTTTCCCTTTAAACCACTCCAGTGTAGCTTTAGCAGTATGTTTAGGGTCATTGTCCTGCTGGAACGTGAACCTTCGTCCCAGTCTCAAACCTCTGGCCAACTCAAACAGGTTTTCCTCCAGAATTGCCCTGTATTTGGTGTCATCCATCTTTCCTTCAGGGCGGCACGGTGGTGTAGTGGTTAGCACTGTCGCCTCACAGCAAGAAGGTCCTGGGTTCGAGCCTAGTGGCCAGCGAGGGCCTTTCTGTGTGGAGTTTGCATGTTCTCCCTGTGTCCACGTGGGTTTCCTCCGGGTGCTCCGGTTTCCCCCACAGTCCAAAGGCATGCAGGTTAGGTTAACTGGTGACTCTAAATTGACCGTAGGTGTGAAGGTGAGCATGAATGGTTGTCTGTGTCTATGTGTTAGCCCTGCAATGACCTGGCGACTAGTCAGCTGGGATAGGCTTCAGCTTGCCTGCGACCCTGTAGGACAGGATAAGCGGCTACAGATAATGGATGGATGGATCTTTCCTTCAATCCTGATCAGTTTTCCTGTCCCTGCAGATGAAAAATATCCCTACAGCATGACGCTGCCACCACCATGTTTAACTGTAGGAATGGTGTGCTCAGGGTGTTGGGTTTGCACCACACATGGCATTTCCCATGATGGTCAAGAAGATCAATTTAATCTCATTTGACCAGAGAATCTTCTTCCATGTGTTTGGGGAGTCTGCCACATGCTGTTGGGCAAACTCCAAACGTGTTTTCTTAAGCAGTGACTTTCTTCTGCTCAATCTTCCATAAAGCCCCGCTCTATGGCATGTATGGCTTAAAGTGGTTCTATGGACAGATACTCCCATCTCCGCTGTAGATCTTTGCAGCTCCCTCAGTGTTATCTTTGGTGTCTTTGTTGCATCTCTGATTAATGCCCTCCTTGCCCGGTCTGTGAGTTTTGGTGGGCAGGGCCTTCTCTTGTCAGGTGTGTAGTGGTGCCATATTCTTTCCATTTTGCTATAATGGATTTAATGGTGCTCTGTGGGATATTCAAAGTTTGGGATTTTTTTTATAACCCAACCCTGATCTATACTTCTCCACAACTTTGTCTCTGACCTGTTTGGAGGCTCCTTGGTTTTCATGTTGCTTGCTTAGTAGTGTTGCAGAGTCAGGGTCCTTCCAGAACAGGTTGATTTATACAGACATCATGTGACAGATCATGTGACACTTTGATTGCACACAGGTGGATCTTAATCAACTAATTATATGACTTGGTTGGAGCAGCTCTTATTTAGGGGTTTCGTATGAAAGGGGGTGAATACCTATGTACACTCCAGATTTCTGTTTTTTTTTCCTCTTAATTATTGTTTATGTCACAATAAAACAAACAAACAAACAAAGCAAACCAATTTGCACCTTTAAAGTGGTAGGCATTTTGTGTAAATCAAATGGTGCTAACCCTCTAACAATCCATCTTAATTTCAGCTTATAATGCAACAAAACAGGACAAACACCAAGGGGGATGAATACTTTTGCAAGACATGGTATTTGCATTTTATGTAGTCTTGTATACCATGAATGCAGTTGTGTGTTTTGTGTGTTACATCGTGGATCTGAAGAAATGGAATTTCATTCTTATGTATACAAGTTATATAGAGAGAAATGACAATAAACCCCACGTGATGTGACTTAAATATATTTTGTATCTGACAGGTTAGCCCCAATTCCTAGAAACAAACAAACTAGATTAGGATACAAAAGAGACATTTTGTCGATTTAGCCTCTGTTTTGTGAGTAATTACTGTTTTCTGTGTAACAGAATATGCATTTTCTTTTTACAGTGATGCAAAGAGACTTCAACCATGTGTATTGGCAGCATACACACAGTACTGTGCAAAAGTCTTCGGCACCCTATTTTTTTTGATACAAACTCATCTCATCTCATTATCTCTAGCCGCTTTATCCTTCTACAGGGTCGCAGGCAAGCTGGAGCCTATCCCAGCTGACTACAGGCGAAAGGCGGGGTACACCCTGGACAAGTCGCCAGGTTATCACAGGGCTGACACATAGACACAGACAACCATTCACACCTACGGTCAATTTAGAGTCACCAGTTAACCTAACCTGCATGTCTTTGGACTGTGGGGGAAACCGGAGCACCCGGAGGAAACCCACGCGGACACGGGGAGAACATGCAAACTCCACACAGAGAGGCCCTCGCCGGCCCCGGGGCTCGAACCCAGGACCTTCTTGCTGTGAGGCGACAGCGCTAACCACTACACCACCGTGCCGCCCTTGATACAAACTTTGTTATATATTTCTATTTTATGACTTCTACATTATTGAGTCAGTACAGAAACATTTTAGAGTTCCAAACGTTTGTTTTCCAGCACAAAATTAAATGTTAAAAAAGGGGAAAAATGTTTGTATCTGAGCAGCATATTATATAAGAGTGCACTTTTCAGATTAAAAAAGAAAACATAATGAAGGCTGCTGGGTTTTGGTGCAAAATGAAGAAGCGAGTGAGACAGTCAAAGTGTCCAGAAGAACTGTGGCTGGTTCTGGAAGATGCTCAGTAAAACCTACAGCTCATTTCTGCATAAAACTACACTCATTGTACCTGAGATTACGATTTTTATTTGAAAGCAAAGGGTCGTCTCACACTGAATATTGACTTTGTTTCATTTATTATGGCTTAGTGCTGTTTAGAGTATTTTTTTAATGTTGAAACATTTCATTTAGTTATTTTTAAACCATTTTTTTGTCTACATCATTTTTTACACGTGCCGAAGACTTGTGCACAGGACTGAATATGTTAGGATTTGAATGATAAAGTATTTATGGCATATTTGTATATTTATATGTCAGTGTAACACTCTTGTGGTTCTTGGGAAAATGACAAACCATCAGAAAGACTTGCAACAACTTGGGATGAGTTTATTAGAATTATAATATGATTATAATATGAGTTTTCAGCTGTCTTTAGTGCTTCACACATGGGCAGGCATGCATGTGCACGCACACACACGGCACTGTGCTGGTTCTCTCTCTCTGCTCACTGGCTTCTCTGCAAGCACTCAGAAAAACACACACACGAGTGCATTGCTGGTGATTAGACACAGGTAAGATTCCTCACATGTTACCTGCCAGTTCTACCTTACTCCTCGCCACCCACAGCCAACACTCGATCACGCCCCTGCTGCCACACCCATGCTTGGTTCATTTTTACACAATTCTTATGATTTCAGTTATAACATTCAAGATAATAATCTCTCTCTCTCTCTCACTCACACACACACACACACACACACACACACACACACACACCACAGAAGACACCGGTTGTTCAAAACATGGTTATTTTAACGGCAGGTTAACCTGTAACCATCAGTTAAAATTTTAACCAGCCATTAAAAATTCGTTTCTTGAAGCTAATTTAACCATACTATTAGCAAACCAATTGGTTTAGCCTTAACCAGATGGTTATGACATCACACCGTGTCAAAATCAATCCCACAATGCCACGCCCATCTTTGCGACAAGATGGCCAATTTTATGTCTGCTTCACTCAACTGTTCCCCATCCATCTATTCATCCATCCATTATCTGTAGCCGCTTATCCTGTACAGGGTGGCAGACAAGCTGGAGCCTATCCCAGCTGATTATGGGCGAGAGGCAGGGTACACTCTAGACAAGTCGCTAGGTCATCACAGAGCTGACACCAACCATTCACACTCACATTCACACCTACGGTCAATTTAGAGCCATCAATTAGCCTAACCTGCATGTCTTTGGACTGTGGGGGAAACCAGAGCACCCAGAGGAAACCCATGCAGACATGGGGAGAACATGCAAACTCCACACAGAAAGGCCCCTGTCAGCCATTAGGCTCGAACCCAGAACCTTCTTGCTGTGAGGTGACAGTGCTAACCACTACACCACCTGTTCTTCCATGCAGAAACAAAAGAAGAAAAACAATGACTTTTCTCCGGACGAAGAAAATTTGGTACAAGCAATGATGGAGGAGACTTGGACACAAGGGCATTTGTCACTTCATGAACCATTCTACTAACAGTTCCTTTCTTGATGCCCATTGTATCGCCAGTGACTTGGAAAAAACTGCTGCTTGCATAAAATCTAAGGGCAATGAACACCTGCTTCTCAACAGACAATGCATGGCTTCTTCGCGTGAGGCATTTCAAATCTTCTTGACACAAATCAAATATATAATGGAGAGGTTCTCTACTAGTCTGGCTAACGCGACTTCAAAGCTCTGCGAGCATTTGGTCTGGCAAAGATATTAAGCCCAACCGTTTCCCAAAGCGCGTGGTTGACCCGCCTCCCTGAAATGCCTCAGTTTGCTACTGGTCGAAGCCAGAAAAGGCTGTGACGAAGCTTAAACCAATCACATCACTCTTTCCTCTGACATACGTGATGCGACGGAAACTGCTTGAGTAACAGGAAGAAGATAAATACCTCCAGGGCTGCTCTTTGCTCCGTTTTCAATGAGAACTTCCCCTTGAATGCTTTCAATACAGCATCTACCGCTGTGTCAAAGGCTTGCCGCTGCTCCATGTTCGTGATGTGAATGAAGCGCTTCCGGCATAGATTCTGTAAACAATCTATGGCTTCCGGTCACAGTTCTACTATGTCACTGCCTTGAACACGCCTCTACCCAGGGCCGTTGGAGATGCTCAAAGTTGATTGGCTCCCGATTTTTCGTGAGCTTGGAATAGCTGTAGATAGCTTGCCTGGCCAGACTAAGCTTGCAACAGGCCCTCGTGTTGCGTCACGCTTAGGATGGGCGGGCCCAGGCTAGTTCTCTACCAAATCAGTACTGATGTCGAAGTTCTGTGTCATTGTATCGAAGTAACTTGTTTGTTTCTCGTCTGAATTGTTTTGGATGGCATGCATTAACAATGGGAACATGCCAGCAGTGTTAACCTGTAAGATGAACTCCATTTTGATGTTGACATAACCACTTGGTAAAAGATAATGGAGGCTGGGAGGTGTGTTAACTTTAACCACTTGGTTAACTTTAATGGAGTTTTGAACAACAGTTTAATGGTAGGTTATATTTAATACAATGTTAAATAGTGATTTAACCATTGGTTAAAAGATAGCCATGTTTTGAACAACCAGACCCTGGTCAGCTCAAAAGGGCAGCTCTCTGCTTACTGATAGATCTTTTCTCACCCCTAGGAGTTCTGCATGGAAAACTTTTGATTATCGTCCCACTCAAATTGTAGTCCTGGGTGATCTCCATGACCAATTGCTGACCAATTCCCTGCCGAATCAGTGGAAGCATTAATGGAGTAAAAAAAAGAAAAAAGAAAAAAAAAAGCTCATATGTGTATAAAAAGGATTGCAAGCTCGGTGTTCATGTGAGATACTTCTCCCATGTTGCTGTGAGTAAGAGACTTTCTTTCGGTCTTTCATCCTATACATGCTTCAGATTAGCTTGTCCACTGATTTTTTTTCATTCTTTTTACATTTTACATATTACTTGTGTTATTTGTTTGTGTAATAAACATCTTTAACTTGTTAGGTAAAAAAAAAAAAACGTTTTATCTGGTTGTCTGTTCCACTAGGTGTGTAATTGGTTTATGTTTATTTGTTGTCTGCGATCCAGTGGAAATACAGAGGAATTTGTGACCTCCTACTGGTTTCCCTGCTCATTTCAGTTCTGGAGCTGACCACCAAGCGTGCACTGTATTTGTGCTGCAGGCGTGACTTTGTCAATAAAAGAGCAAGTGCATTGTTATGATGCTTCTTTCTTGCAGACATTATATATCAGTATAATGTTTGGCTAGACATTTATAAAAGAACATCTGACAAGCAGCTGTAAATGTCACTGTTTGCATGTTTAAAATCAACCACTTAGCAAGCAGAATAAGTATGTCATATATCATATCAAATAATAAGCCATTGAGATTGTATGTATATAGATTTACGCTACACACTGAAAAGAAAAGCCTTTAAAACACTAAGCCATCCATTATCTGTAGCTGCTTATCCTGTACAGGGTCGCAGGCAAGCTGGAACCTATCCCAGCTGACTATGGGAATGAGGCGGGGTCATACCTGTCAACCCTCCCGTTTTTCCCGGGAAATCCCTTATTTTGACTTATTTCCCGCTGTCTTCCCGTTTTTTTATTTTCCCGAAAATATCCCGTATTTTGACATTATATAAAAGTCCCGTATTTTCACAATATAAAAAAGTCGGTAGGTCCAGAATTCATGACGCGCCTCTGACAGGAGTTTACAGCAGGAAGTCGGGCCATGAATTCATGTCCCCGCCCTCTCAGGCATCAGTAATTACAGAACTCCATCCGGAGGCAAGGCTGAACAAGTGATTAGGTCCAGCGTTGCCAGATTGGGCGGTTTCCCGCCCAAGTTGGGCGGTTTCAAGTGCATTTTGGCGGGTTTTCAACATATTTTGGGTTGGAAAACGTCAGCAGTATCTGGCAACACTGATTAGGTCTGAGGTGAAGATGGCGATGCTAATAGCTAAGAAACCTCTCTTTCTTTGATGATTTCAACAAGTGCGTGGCTGGAATGTTCCCAGACTCTTCCATCGCAAAGAAATTTTCCATGGGGAAAACGAAAGCCTCCCAAATAATCAAAGGTAAGCTACACATGTTTACATTAAGTATGTCCTGTCTAAGACCTCATAAATAGCCTAGTGTAAACTAATTGGTGTATTAGCTGTTTTATCCACTCATTGTCTTTTATTTTCTATCTGAAACTTACCCATTTTAAATCACTCTTGGTTTAATATTTTATATTACTCTTTATCTATCTATCTATCTATCTATCTATCTATCTATCTATCTATCTATCTATCTATCTATCTATCTATCTATCTATCTATCTATCTATCTAGTGTTCCGAGGCCATGATTATGGTAAAACCATAATAAATTCCAATGGAATTGAATTTATTGATTGGTTATATAATGACCTTTCTTATTTTAACATAAGATACGTATTTTAGCCCTTAATTTGGGAAATAACTGGTACCACTGAAAGCAAATAAAAATAAATGTATAGTTTATTCACAAATGCACTCTATAAACCATAAGCATATTGAGTTTGGGTCTTGGCTATCACCAACATGCACCAGAGTACAGGAAATCACAAATACTAGATAGAAAATTTCTCCCCATTCAACTACACACCCACTTTTGGTGAAGGGTATGACTTTCCGAAATTTTCCCTTATTTTGAGTTAAAAATCTGGGAAATATCCCTTTTTTTCAAACCTCAAAGTTGACAGGTATGGGCGGGGTACACTCTGGACAAGTCGCCAGGTTATCAAAGGGCTGACACAGAGACAAATAACCATCCACACTCACACCTACAGTCAACTTAGAGCCACCAATTAACCTAACCTGCATGTCTTTGGGGGAAACCAGAGCACACCCACACAGACACGGGGAGAACATGCAAACTACACAGAAAGACCCTCACCGGCTGCTAGGCTTGAACCCAGGAACTTCTTGCTGTGAGGCAACAGTGCTAACCACTACACCACCATGCTGCCAAACCACAATTTACATACAATAGATAAAGCCAGGCATGTATTAGTGAATGAAAACTGAGAGGGAGGTTATACCTTTTTAATATTTTATGTAGCATTCATTGTTTGGAATCAAGAGTCAGATAATTCAGTTACATTTTAATTGGAGTCAGCAATTTACCCAATTAAACTAACATAGGCTACAGTTAACCTCCACCTGTGCCTATTTCCACTGTTGATTTTCATGCTAGCAAGAAACTTCATTTGCATAACACAGCAAAGCTTTTTACTCCTACACACACATCACCTCTCAGTGTGCAGATTCATCCAACATTTTTGTTTTTTTAAAGCCTTGAGTAATGTTTAATTCCCTGTAATATTCTTTAGGTATGCAATGTTTTTAGAATATCCTAGAAAAGTTGTTAATGTTTCTGAAACTGAAAATACAAAATATTCATACAGCTCTCGACCCACACTCATGCATAACAATAACTGAACGTGAGGTGATATTTATTTTATCTGCCCTTTCATAATTTGAAGGTTACTGTTCCACCTTTATATAGAGTGCATGTGAAGAAATTGGACAGAATTATATTCCCTCTGCTTTTAAGGCTGTGTTGAAGTATAGCCGATACAAATGTATTTAAAACCAAAGAATAATGGAAGCTGTACGAAGAATCTTAGGGTGTATTCAGACCAGGATAGTTCGATAGTTCACTTGCTTTGGTCCGAACCAAATGTTTTTTTTATTTTTTCATTTTGGTGCGGTTCGCTTTCACACTGTATATTTTAGTAAGCGGACCAAAATCTGTCAACAAAGCCACGCGCCCTGAGGTCGTTCAGCTATTGGTCAGAGACGACACGCGCACAAAGCGTTAAGTTCAAAAGTAGTCATGGAGGCTTTCCGTGCTGTTATTCTTTTTAATGTGATCAAAGCTATATGTTTTTTCCAGTTTTTACTGTTTTCACAATTGTGCGATTACTATGCTGTTGTACAAGTAATTTATCAGCGACGACGACAAAGGGCAAGGTGGCTACGGAGGATAGCGCTGATGAGCGCACATCATGTTGTGACAGTTCTGGCTCTTCACGCAAGACGGAGGAGGTATGTGTCGGGATATTCACCTTATCTATCGTAATAGATGAATTTCTTTTTTGCGTCGCTAGTACCGCCACTTTTTGAAAGAATGTCCCTGATTTTAATGTAGGTCTGACGGAGTTTCTTCACTTTTAGCCGACATTGTTCTGGGGAGCGTGTGAACCCCTTCTTCATTTTCTCACTGAATACAGCAAACACGTCGGCATTTTTGTGTGTTCTCTCCAAAAGCTCAGATATGTGGACATCTGCCCATATATCCACAAGGGTACACGTTTCTTCCTCGGCCCACGTTTGCCCCCTACTCATTTTTTGTACTCTGTAGTCTAGCCTACCACTGGTCTGAATGACTGAACGACTGTTGTAAGGTTCCCTTGACAACCGAAACAGTGTTTGCACTTTGCGGTGGAGTGTCAAGACTCTGTTTCCCATAATGCTCGACAAACGACGGAAGCTCCCGAGGTACAAAAAAGCAAAACTATCAGATTAGGTCCGGTCTGCTTTCACACCTCCAAAAGGTCCGCACCAGGGTTCCTTTGGTCCGGACCGAGTCCGACCTTGCAGCTCGGTCTCGGTCCGCTTGTTTGGTCCGGACCAGAGTTCGGTGGTTTGTATTCAGACCAACCCAAAAGGTCCAGACCAAGGGAAATTTGGTTCGTTTAGTCATTTGGTCCGGACCAAACAACGTAGGTGTGAATACGCCCTTACATCGTACAAAATGTGCCATTTATTTAGAGGATATGATTTGCATGAGGAAAGCTTCGCAGATCGATTCGCAAATCTCAAAGACAGTTTCACTCAAAGTCGAATTAAATCTAAATCCTAAAAAAATGTCACACATTGTCTCTGAAGACAGTCTACCATTAGTTCTAGAGCACAGTCAATGTAGACTGAAGTGGACAACCCCCAGATCTCCTACAGAGGTGAGAACACTTAAGTTACCTTGCTATTCCAGGTAATTTGTGTATAATTATGCTGTGACAGCCCACCTCTTGCACAAACTCATAAGGCTGTACAGTTTGAATAAGATGCAAGACTATGCATTAGCATTTCATCAACTGAAAAATGCACTGATATTATCTCCAATCATGGGCTTCTGTGATTTTGATCAACCATTCATATTCAGTACAGGCATTGATGCTATTTATAATGGCAAGGAGTGCATAATAAGTTATGCAAGTAATCTTCTTTCCCCTCCACCCTCTCCCTTCTCCAACAGAATATAAATGGTCCACTAATGATAAATAGTTATGGACCATAGTGTTCAACTCTAGGCATTTTAAGCATTATCTGAGCAATAATCCATTCTCAATTCATTCATATCACTAGCCTTTGGTAGGCCTGAGAAAACCTCGACTCAACAGGATGGCAAGGCCTGAGGACAGTGGGGTTAAACACATCAAAAATATGAAGGAAAGAAGCAAAATTTGTAAGGCAGATGCTACGTCCAGGCTTCTTTTCCCTAAAGCCAGTGCAACCAAATAAAGAGAGAGCTGACTCAGACAGAGGGCTGACTATGTACTTGTCAGATTGATACTGTATGTTCTCCCAGTCAGTCCTTGCTGTGAGCTATCCTTTTGACAAAGCTACGGTAGGTGTATTCTTAAACAGACATTGTAGATACTTAGATATTTGATATGAGGAACTACTGAGAGACATTTTATCACCAAGTTGAAGTGACATTTCAATACACCAACAACCAAACCATATTCTTTCAGAACTGTATGGCTAGGTACAAGGGCAAACAGATGTTTTAGTCTCATTTTAGTCTTACACAATGAAGTGCTCTGTCAAAAAGCTTATCTCGCCCTACGATTTATCAAGTCCTCATCCCAAGTCTACACATTCTGGACATCTTGAATTATTTACATAGTGAGGTCCCTATTGTGCCAGACACATTCAAAAGGGCACAGACAACATGTTTACAGATAGGCATAAGAGCTGCTATGGAAAAACTTTGTGGCTCATGTATGGCATGTGAATCAATGAGAAAGCCTTGGCCACAGTAACGAGTTCCTCTCTGCAGGTTTGTTTATATTCATAGCACTGGGTTGGCATAAATGGTAGGACAAGTATGCATTGGTTGTACAGGATCATTTCACTGAATGCATATCTTATGGAAGATAAAAAAGCCAATATGATAGCACAAATTTTTTGTGATGATTATGTACCATGACATGGTGTTCCAGAAGAACTAAAGTACAGTACATTTCTATAGCAATTGCTGGGTTTCATGTGACATCACAGCCGCCTCATTATTGATTCAAAACTTTAGCTGGTGGTCTACCAAAGCTCAGTTGACAAAGCGTTTGTACAGAGAAGGTGCATTGCTCACATGAAAAATGCCTTATGCTTGTGATGTTTTAGGTTGTTCAAATTGATCAAACCACGAAACTGATAAAAGTTTCTCCAGGGTTCCCTGTGAACTAATAAAAAAGGCTGAACGAACACAGGATTTCACAAAAAGACGTCGAGAAATGTGGCTTTTGAACCTCTCAGTGAAATCGAAGGGAGCCGAGTCGAAGCATGCTCGAGTTTGCAGTGATCACTCGGTGAAAAGTCTGTATTTCCCTCTCAGCTATGGCCTTAGTGTTTTCCAAGTACTTTTCTTGCTATGTGTCATTATTGTATGATACTATTTTTAGTCACAAAGTGCTAAAGTCCCCAGCTGTTTCTTTGTTTACTCCTCACAAAGTCCATATGCATGAAGGTCGCGACAAAATTCTTCCCCAGCCGTACAGTTACAATGCGCAGTGATCACTTCTCTGTCTTGTTTAACTAAGATCCAGGTCTTTAAAGGGGTTTCTTTTTTTTTTCAATTATATATTTATTCAGATTTTTTGCAGAAGGTAAAACAATACAGAAAAAACAGCAATATCAAGGGAAACACACACACAAAAAGAAGAAAAAAAAGGAAAAAAAACAGCGCTGGGTGAGTATTGAAAGTAACAGTACTATTGTGCATCACAAGTATCAATATACGGTACATACACACAAAAAAGAGGTGAGCGGTACACTTTAGTCTTGACTGCAGTCACTATCATCCTGGGTAAGGTGGTCTAGGATGGGCTGCCAGATCCTGTAAAATGCTTTCAGTCTGTTTGACACGTCATATCTGAGTCTCTCCAGGTGTAATACACCTGTCAATTCTGACAGCCAATCCTTAAATGTAGGCACAGATTCTGATTTCCACAGTCTTAAGATCAATCTTTTAGCAATGATCATCCCATACATGAGAGTGTTTTGAACAGAGAGGCTTTGGTCCAGTAGTAAGAAAGAGTATCCAAAAAGTGCAATTCTAGGATCAGGTTTAAATTCTTTATGGTATATTTCAGAAAACCATTTGAACATTTCACACCAGAAATTATATAAATTTGGGCATGTCCAAAACAGATGAGCAAGAGAGCCCTCGGCAGACTTACATCGATCACATAAGGGAGAAATAGTATGATAAATTCTATGCAACTTGGTTTTTGAATAATGAAGCCTATGTATTAAAGGGGTTTCTGATGGTTTAAAGGGGTTTCTGATGATCTTTTGAATGATTTAGCTGAGAGATAAGAGCCAACACAAGTGAGAATCAAGCGAACTGTTGTTTGTTTACACTTCAACTTGCAGCGCTTTGTTATAAAGACGTGAATGAAAAGCTTAAAAAAACATACTTACACGGGCAAAAACAATACAGGATTCATTCGGCAGCGACTTGATACTGAGGTCCTTTACCCAGCCACATACAGAAAAGTTGTAAGCCTCCATACTCTTCCACACTTTCATCTGTTTTGTGGTGTAGAAGGACGTCTGCAACACCAGATAGTTCGAGATGTCAGGGAACTCGACTGAAGGGTAGTTTTCGAGATCGTATGACAAATCCTTCTTTCCCAGACTGTCGGGGTCGATTCCATTGCACATAGCAATCTTCTCAATATATCTAAAGCCAGCAGTGGCTTCTAGATTACGAGCATACTCTGATAAGTTATCGCTAGTTGTTTGCACTGCGGCAGCCGTTTAGACCGCCAACTATTTCACTTCCGGTAAAACCGCTAAGAAAAGTCACGTGACTGAAACCCAGCAATTATACCTCTTTGTGCCACCTAATTATAGTGCAATATACATTTCAACATATTCGTTGCAGTGCAATATATTTCTTGTGTGCAATATATTTAAACATATTCTGTATATTGTATATTCTACAGTGTATATTGCAAATATATATATATATATATAAAAAAGGGCGGCATGGTGGTGTAGTGGTTAGCGCTGTCGCCTCACAGCAAGAAGGTCCTGGGTTCGAGCCCCATGGCCGGCAAGGGCCTTTCTGTGTGGAGTTTGCATGTTCTCCCCGTGTCCACGTGGGTTTCCTCCGGGTGCTCCGGTTTCCCCCACAGTCCAAAGACATGCAGGTTAGGTTAACTGGTGACTCTAAATTGACCGTAGGTGTGAATGTGAGTGTGAATGGTTGTCTGTGTCTATGTGTCAGCCCTGTGATGACCTGGCGACTTGTCCAGGGTGTACCCCGCCTTTCGCCCGTAGTCAGCTGGGATAGGCTCCAGCTTGCCTGCGACCCTGTAGAACAGGATAAAGCGGCTAGAGATAATGAGATGAGATGATATATATATATATATATATATGATCACACTACAAGGCCACAGCATATCATTTAGATACTCATCAAACCATTCAGTGACCCCTCATGCCCTGTGAATGTGTTTTGGTTTTTTTTGACTACTCAGAATTGTTTCACGGTAGGATAAATGTGATCAGTCAAAATAACTTTGCATTGATTTGCAGTGATGCTTGCCTCGAAAGGGAAAAGTGGACCTAAACCATTATAACATTTGTTTTAGGCACAGATATGTACAGTATTAGTGCCTGGGAAGATGATTAATTCATAGAGAACAATGGAGTAATCACAGATCTATTTGGTACAATGCCAGAGAAAACATTTATGCTGTTCCTTTTGGTTGTGATTCATACTTAGTGCACTTAGTGTCTTTGTCATGAACAGAATCCACTGAATAGAGTACAATGGGAATTAAAATGTTCTGGATACAAACCATTGTCAGTGTTTTTTGAATGTGTCTGCTTTGTGGTGTCTCTATTATTTTCTTCAGTTATTCAAATAATTCTCATCTGACTCTCGTTTTTTTAAATATTTGTATCATCAACTGCTGGTGAACACACTACTTCCAGCTGCCGTTACCCACCACCATCACCACAAACAGAGAAAAAGTGGGCTTCATATTTCGGATATTACGCAGACATAACCTGATCTCAATGGGAAAGACATTGTCAATCAATCTGAGTAGAAAATCAGATGTGAATGTTTACATGTCTGAACTTATACATGATAGTTTTTGTGAGAATTATGAAACTGTAAATTAATGAACTATAAATGATGAACACAAAAACAGGCTAATGTACTGTTAACCCTGCTGTTATATTCAAATTTACTAACATCCTTTATCATTGGGGTCAATTTAACCATAGCAAATTTAAACCTGCAGAAAATTATTATAATTAAAATTGTTACCCAATTTGATGTCATACACTTTTTTTTGACTACCTAAATAACCCTTTAAATAAAACATACCCCCACCCTACCCCTTCCTTTCTAAAAATGTTTGGTTTCTGTCAGAGAGTTGTGGTTAACTTTTGGCAGTGTTGCCGCAAATTTGTGGCAAGGCCACATTTTCACATGCAAATTAATTTTGTGGAAAACTTCTGCTGGACATCTGGCTAACTTTGCGGAAACCTGATGGCAAGCACTTGATTCGAAATTCTATTTGTTGCTGCAGGTTTGCTAGAATGTATACTGTTTGCAGCAAATTTGCCATAAATTTATATTTAATGTGTTTCTGGCAAATATTTCTGTAAGGCCAGACCTCTTAAAAAATATAAAACACTGCTGATTAAACATAATACAGTTGATTTAATAAACACAACCGAATCAACCACAACAAAACGCACAGTAACAAATTTCCCACAGCATTAAACTGTTACTCCACAGTGTACCTACTGTAATATATAACAGTTTTTTTACTGTAAAATATTACAAAACTGTGCTGTATAGGAGACATCCTTTACAACCCCAATTCCAAAAAAAGTTGGGATGCTGTGTAAACTGTAAATAAAAACAGAATGCAATAATGTGCAAATCATGGAAACCCTATATTTCATTGAAAATAGTACAAAGACAACATATCAAATGTTAAAACTGAGAAATTTTTATTGTTTTTTGAAAAATATATGCTCATTTTGAATTAGATGCCAGCAACATGTTTCAAAAAAAATTGGGATGGGGCATGTTTACCACTGTGTTACATCACCTCTACTTTTAACAACTCTATGTAAATCTTTGGGAACTGAGGAGACCAATTGCTGCAGTTCTGAAAGAGAAATGTTATCCCATTATTGTCTGATATAAAATTTCAGTTGCTCAACAGTTCGGGGTCTCCTCTGTCATATTCTTCGGTTCATAATGCACCAAATGTTTTAAATGGGAGACAGGTCTGGACTGCAGGCAGGCCAGTTTAGCACCTGGACTCTTTGACTCTGGAGCCATGCAGTTTTAATATGTGCAGAAAGCAGTTTGGCATTGTCTTGCTGAAAGAAGGAAGACCTTCCCTAAAAGCGATTTTGTCTGGATGGCAGCATATTGCTCTGAAATGTGCATATATCATTCAGCATTAATGATGCCTTCCCAGATGTATAAGCTACCCATGTCATGTGCACTAATGCACCCTCATACCATCACAGATGTTGGCTTTTGAACTGTGCACTGATAACAAGCTGGATGGTCCCTCTCCTCTTTAGCTTGGAGGACGTGGTGTCCATGATTTCTAAAAATAATTTCTATTTTTGATTTGTCAGAACTTGGGACAATTTTCCACTTCACCTCAGTCCATCATAAAAGAGCTCGGGCCCAGAGAAGGTAGCGGTGTTTCTGGATATTGTTTATATCTGGTTTTAACATGCATTTGTGGATGCAGTAATGAACTGTTTTCACAGACGATGGTTTTCTGAAGTGTTCCTGAGCCCATACAGTGATTTCCACTACAGACATGTGTCTGCTTTTGATGCAGTGTCTCCTGAGGGCCTGAAGATCACAGGCATCCATTGCCAGTTTTCAGTCTTGTCTCTTGCATACAGAGATTTCCCCAGATTCTCTGAACTTTTTAATAATATTATGGACCGTAGATGATGTGATCGCCAAATTCTTTGCAATTTTACATTGAGGTATGTTATTCTTAAATTGTTGCACTGTTTGCCCATGCAGTCTTTCACAGAGCGGTGAACCCCTCCCCATCTTTACTTCTGAGACACTCCGCCTCTCTGGGATGCTCTTTTTATACCCAATCATATTACTGACCTGTTGCCAATGAATCAAATTAGGTTTTGTTTTGGTTTTTTTTTTAGCATCACACAACTTTTTCGGTCTTTTGTTGCCTCGTCCCAACTTTTCTGAAAAGTGTTGCTGACATCAAATTCAAAATGAGCACATATTTAAAAAATAAATAAATAATCTCAGTTTCAACATTTGATATGCTGTCTTTGTACTATTTTCAGTGAAATATAGGGTTTCCATGGTTTGCAAATCTTCACATTCTGTTTTTATTTATGCTTTACACAGTGTCCTAACTTTTTTTTTGGAATTGGGGTTATACAACATCATACTGTATTCTGAGTTACAGTTTCTTACAGTTCTATTAAAATGTATTCAAATGCTCATTGTACAATACATTAAAGGCTACATAATGACAATAATGTACATAAGGCTAATAAATATAACAAGATGTAAATATTTTGATTATATGTATTCAAGGACATTTATTTATTAAATAAAATGACATTCACAACCTCAGAGTAAAAACACAATGAGTCTGAACAATCTGGAAAAAGTGAATTTGCAGATGAACAAAATTTCATAGGTAAAAAACAGGATACTTTTTTTGGAAGATAAAATACAACTAAAATATTCCTTCAAAAACCAAAATGCATTTTTTTAATTTTAAAAACAAAACTCCAAATTCTCATATGTCTGAAATCCTTTATAAATTTGTGTCTGCATTAGTGTGGATGTGTGAAAACTTTTGTGCCGAAATGAAGTGCCACTGAAAGTCCATGACATTCTTCAGGAGAGGGGAGACACGAAGGTCGACTGTGAAAGATTTGTTGTTGATGATCTTACCCTCTTCTTTGAGTCCATCTTACCCCAGCTAGTCTTTGAACCCCTGTCTGGGTTTATCCCAGTGAAGCATCTGCAAACACAGCAGTATGCAATTAGTTGTTGACTTTTAAAGTTGCAAAATGAAGCATGCAAAGAACAAAAAAAGTTTTATATTGAAGAACTCCACAGTACAATCGACCTGATCCTGTAAACTGAACATGTACTACACTGTGAACAAAGTTGTAAGCCCAGCCAGGAATGTAGGTGGGATGCCTTACAAATCACATGACCCTCATAATGACCAGGTCCTGCGGCTTTTGTTTAAAAACAAACAAACAAAACCCCCCATAGTTTTAATGATTTATTAAAGGATATACACAGAACCTTTATTTTTAAATAAAATTCTGATTGGATAGTGTCATGATCCACTCCGGACTTCCACTCCGGAGATTTACTATCTCCCAGTTCAGCGCAATATGGACCCGGGACGGGACTTCCATCTTGCTGGCATTCACTTCCTGGTCTGCTCTGCTGTGTATAAATAGGCCGTTCTCAGAAGGGGACTTTGCCAGAATGTCTTGTCTGTGTCTGACGTTGTCAATGTGCCAGTTATGCTGCCTGGATTTTTGCTCTCTGTTTTGCCTAGTCTTTGCCACAGTTTTTGCACTCATGTTTTGTCTTTTTTTAATGTTTTTGCACGATGTCTTTTTGTCTCAAGTTTTTTGTCTGGATTATTCTTGCTATTTTTGTTCGTTGACTTTTTGGACTTTAATTAAATAATTTTTTTATTCATTAGATTTTCTGGTTTGTGTTCTGCTTTTGGATCCTATCTGACCACATCTCGCCCACCTTAACAGGATAGTATCTCCATCCTTGACTCTTGTATGCTGCATAAATGGGAATACAAAAATAGATATTTTTGAGAGTTAAAATCAGCTGCAAAATTGGCGTTGGAGCTGCCCCGTTGAGCCAGCCAGCCCTGAGTGCTGACGTCACGGCAGTAACAGGTTTTAAGGCCGAGGCCTTTGACAGCTATAGACCAGAGTCATATCAATAAAAACTTATGGTGAAAGTAAGAAATATCGTTACCAACTTGCTCAACTAAGACTGATTTGATTTCATTGATTGTGGGTTGACTCTCATTAAAACAGGATAGGTGTTATAACTTATGCAGCATTACATGTACATGCATGCATTTTCACTGATAAAATGTAAAAGGCTAATTAAATAATCAGATGAACTGAGACAATCACATTCGGAAGCAAATTAAATAATCTTATACCGGTAACTTAAACACACAATACAAGTTACATGTATTAATCTAAATGCAGGTAAACGACGTGGTGTTTTTTTGTTGTTTTATATCCAAATGAGAGTCGGAGCTTACCCGTCTGTGTTCTCGCTTCTTGAAGGCCGATCTTGTGGCCGATTGTTTTGAAACAATCTGATTTTCAGTTGTTCATTCAGTTCTCCGTTTATTCGCTTCTTCCACATAGGGCGAGATGGCAGCAAAATCCAATAGAGAAATCATACGACTGCTCCACTCATTCTCCATTTTCCCCATACTGAGTACTCTGCCATTACTGCTCAGCTCAGGCAATTACTAAAACCTGGGATGGAATGGAACGTCACCGGTTTTAGCAACAACCGCAGGGAGGTCACTGCCCGAGCGATAATAAGTCATGTCCCGTTCTGTCCCAGGTTTTACTAACAACCCTTGGCTCACGCTCCGGGAGAACTGGTGCAACTGAACTTACTTTCCTTTTTTTTTAAATTAATAAATAAAATAATTTCCTTTTCTTGTAGTTTTAATTGTTGGTACTGCACCTTCTTTCAATATGGGCTTATAGCCAACGCTCCTCAACAGATCAGAGGTTTCATACGAGTCCTCAGTAAAATGTGCAGAGGAGAGAGACCACTTCATAGGCGCCCAATGTGCCTGTAAACTTCTCGCAAAACACGTCCAAATCTTTGCAGTTTGAACATTCTTGGGCATGAATGCAACGTAATGTACTATAAATTTTCTGAGCTAGGTATATAATCTCTTAATCAATCCAAATTTCCACAAACCGCAAAACAGCAATTTATTTTAATGAGGTATCTTACCTTGTTAACAGTGCACAATGACATACTCAATCCTGATGAATGTTTCCACAGCATGAACGTCTGATCAAATGAATGGGTAGAAGTTGGAAAGATATTCATTGACTTCAAGTTTCCAGGTTAATAAACCACAAATGAAACATTGTAAAGACACAAAAAACATCTCTTTCCAACAGTAGTCATCACTCAGGGTCCACTACATCGAGACTGTGTCTGTTCCCCGAGCTAAACAAAAAGGTAGAAATATTCAGAGAGTTTGTTCCAGTAACCTAATCAATATAGAATTAGATTATACTGACTGTACAGCCGCTGCCAGCACCTTTGATCTAAAGGTGGGGCTATTAAATATTAGATCTCTTACATCTAAAGCAATAATGGTTAATGAACTCATTACTGATCAGGAGTTTAATGTACTTTGTTTAACTGAAACATGGATTAAGCCAAATTAATATATAGCATTAAATGAAGCGAGTCCTCCTGGATACAGTTATATACACCAGCCTCGTCTAACTGGCAGAGGAGGAGGCGTCGCGGTTATTTATAATGATTATCTAGGTGTAACACAAAAACCTGGTTATAAATTTAATACATTTGAAGTTCTTCATACTCATATAATGTATGTAGCCTTGAAAAATAAGTCTACCCAGTTAATTCCGTTACTTATTATTTACAGGCCCCCGGGGCCATATTCTGAGTTTCTTTGTGAATTTGCAGATTTTATCTCAGATCTGGTTATTTCCTTAGACAAAGCTTTAGTTGCCGGAGATTTTAATATTCACTTCGATAACCCAGAAGACCCTTTGAAAACAGCGTTTGTGTCCATTTTAGATTCAGTAGGGATGAATCAGAATGTCATAGGACTGACCCATAATGGTGGTCACACCCTCGATCTAATACTAACATTCGGGTTAAACATAGACAATATAGTCACACTTCCACAGTCTGAAGTTATCTCAGATCATTATCTCATCTCATTCAAACTATGCCTGAGTAATAATATATGCACCTCACCACGCTACTGTGTTAAATGTACATTCATGTCAACTACTGCACAGAGCTTTATAAATGATCTCCCAGAGTTATCAACTTTGATTGGGTCACTGTCAGCCCCTGCAGAACTTGATCAGACAACTGAATGCTTAGAGTCAACATTCCGCCATACCTTAGATAATGTAGCTCCTCTTAAAAGGAAAATGGTCGGAGACAAAAAATTAGCACCCTGGTATAATGATGACACTCGCACTTTAAAACAGACCACTCAAAAATTGGAATGTAAATGGTGTCAAATAAAGTTGGTAGTGTTCAAATTAGCGTGGAAGGAGAGCTTCCTGAAGTATAGAAAAGCTCTTAGTGCTGCGAGATCAACATATCTCTCCTCCCTAATAGAAGATAACAAAAATATTCCTAGATTTCTATTTAATACTGGAGCAAAATTAACCAGGAATAAGTCCACTATAGACACATGCATACCTGTAGTATGTAGTAGCAATGATTTCATGAATTGTTTTAATGACAAAATTGAGAATATCCAACAAAAAATTCAAAGTACTAATTTAAGGTCAGACAATGTAAGTGACTCTGTCGTTAACAATATAACTGTATCAGATCATCAATTAGAATGTTTTACTCCCCTAAAAGAAACTGAATTACTTTCATTAATCTTGGCATCAAAAGCCTCAGCTTGCGTACTAGATCCCTCACCGTACATGTCTATTCAAACAGATAATACCTGAAGTAATTGAACCGCTTCTAAAAATAATAAATTATTCTCTTACAATTGGCGATGTACCCAAATCCTTGAAACTAGCAGTTATCAAACCCCTGATTAAAAAACCTGACCTTGATCCCTGTCAGCTGTCCAATTATCAGCCAATATCAAACCTCCCCTTTATCTCCAAGATCCTTGAAAAAGCTGTGGCACAGCAGTTATGCTTATATACACATAAGAATAACATCCATGAAATGTATCAGTCAGGATTTCGACCTCATCATAGCACAGAGACAGCTTTGGTTAAAGTAGTAAACGACCTACTGTTGGCGTCTGATCAGGGCTGTGTCTCGCTGCTTGTTTTGCTTGACCTTAGTGCAGCATTTGATACCATTGATCATTCCATTCTTCTGGATAGACTAGAAAATGTTGTGAGAGTTAAGGGAACGGCCCTCTCCTGGCTCAGGTCTTATTTAACTGATCGCTATCAGTATGTTGATGTAAATGGTGATTTTTCTAGACTTATTGAGGTAAAGTTTGGTGTTCCACAAGGTTCTGTCTTGGGGCCACTGCTTTTTTCTTTATATATGTTACCTCTGGGTGATATTATTCGTAAACATTGTATTAGTTTCCACTGTTATGCTGATGACACACAGTTATATGTTTCTGCAAAACCTGATGAGAGACACCAGCTTAAGAGAATTGAAGAATGTGTAAAGGACATTAGACACTGGATGCTTATTAATTTCCTTCTGCTTAACTCTGACAAGACTGAAGTACTTGTACTAGGACCGCATGCAGCTAGAAGTAAGTTTTCTGATTACACAGTAACTCTGGATGGCCTTTCTGTTTCTTCACATGCAACAGTAAAAGACCTCGGAGTGATTATTGACCCCAGTCTTTCATTTGAAACTCACACTGATAACATTACCAGATAGCTTTCTTTCATCTCAAAAATATCGCTAAGATAAGAAATTTAATGTCACTACATGACGCGGAAAAAATAGTTCATGCTTTTGTTACCTCCAGGTTGGATTATTGTAATGCCTTACTGTCTGGATGGTCCAATAAGTGCATAAACAAGCTCCAGTTAGTTCAAAATGCAGCAGTAAGAGTCCTTACTAGAACTAGAAAATATGACCACATCACCCCTGTCTTATCCACACTGCATTGGCTCCCAATCAAATTTCGTATTGATTATAAAGTACTATTATTGACCTTTAAAGCACTAAATGGTCTCGCACCACATTACCTGAGTGAACTTCTGCTCCTCTATGACCTGCCACACCTACTTAGATCAAAAGGTGCAGGCTATCTGCTGGTACCTCGTATAGTGAAGGCTACATCAGGGGGCAGAGCTTTTTCTTACAAAGCCCCACAGTTATGGAACAGCCTTCCAAGTAGTGTCCGGGAATCAGACACAGTCTCAGTGTTTAAGTCTCGGCTGAAAACATATCTGTTTAGTCAAGCCTTTTGTTAATGGTGTTTATGAGGTAAAGGTGTAGATCTGGAGGGTCCTCAGACGTAGGGTATTTTGGTAAACTGGGATATATGGATGCTGTCAGTCCCCACTTGCTTGCTCACTTGAGTTTGTTGATGGTGTAGTGGCTGGCTGCTTTATGTCCTGGGGCTCCCTCATGCCTGTGTTACCCTCTGGCTCTCCCCTTTTAGTTATGCTGTCATAGTTAGTTGCCAGAGTCCCTGCTTGTACTCAGTGCAATATGTATACTGTTCCTACTTATTCAGGTGACATTGGGCATACCTAACAACCTGTGTTTTCTCTCCCTTCCCCCCCCCAAATCTGACCCTCTGAGTTACATGTCGGTCCTGGGATTGAGATGCTGACCTCTTCTGCTCTTCGGACCTGCCTGATCCATCCTGGTGCCCTGTGTCTGGTTGGAGTCTCATCGCATCGCTCCTGTGGAGGGTGGCCCCATGTGGACAGTTGGGGGTCGCGCCTGGAGGACGTGCTGGACTCTTGCAGTGGTGCTTTTGTGGCTGGGGACTGCAGTTGACTTGCTGACTTTAGGACTGCAGTTGACTTGCTGACTTTAGGACTGCAGTTGACTTGCTGACTTTGGGACTGCGGTTGTCATGAACGGTTTTGCGCTCAGGTTTCCATCGGTGGGGGGTTTATAGCATCAACAAAGCTGACTTTGTTAGGACTGTTAATGTTAGTCATGTTGTCTGTTGTTGCCTGGATGGGGATGGGTTCCCTTTTGAGTCTGGTTCCTCTCAAGGTTTCTTCCTCATGTCATCTGAGGGAGATTTTCCTTGCCACCGTTGCCACAGGCGTGCTCATTGGGGATAGATTAGGGATAAAATTAGCTCATATTTTAAGTCATTCGAGTTCTGTAAAGCTGCTTTGCGACAATGTTTATTGTTAAAAGCACTATACAAATAAACTTGACTTGACTTGAGTAGTAGGGTAGGCAACGAACTACAGCCTAATTTTCATCCAAATGTGCCATCCTCCGAGCTCGACAAATATTACTGGTATCTATGCTCAGGTGCTCACTCAAGTGCTCAGAATCCCTGTACAAAGTACAACACCAAAAAGAGATACTACAAAATATTCAATAACATCGCTCTTATAAAGTATAGGTACCGTGAGTTGGCCTAGTGGTTCGCGTGTCTGCTTCTTGAGTGGGAGATCGAGTTCTGCTTGTGGTTGGGTCATACCAAAGACCATCATAAAAATGGTACTGACTGCCATCTGGTGAGGCACGCCACAATACTAATGCAAGTAGGGAGTCAAACTCTTGCGGGTACCAGAGGACTGCCCCCTGTAACCATAGCTATTTTGATTTATCGTTTTTGTTTGATATTTCAAAAGTATTGTATGAACATTTTGGCACAAAATTGATTCCATAGAAATGGAGATTGGTGCCACCCAATGCACCTTAAGGGCCTGGGTAGTACTAGGAGGGGAGGCTGCCTGGGAAGACCAGGTCATGGCACAGGAGGGACTTTTATACAGTTTAGTGTCACCAAAATCACTTCATGCATCAATTATTATGATAGAAAATAGATGAAATAAACACATTTATATCAAAAGCACAAAAAGCAAACAAAAAAACCCAAATAATAATAATAAAAAAACCCATTGACATGTTTGCCACGAGAGGCAAACTTGGTACCAGAAGGTGACAGAAGGTTAATCACTACTAGCAGCCAACATTGGCAAATGTATGTTAATTTTTTTTTTTGGCAAACTAATTTGTTTGCTGCAAACCAGCCACAAGTTTGCTGCAAATTTGTTATAAACATTTTGCTTTTGTCAGGGTTATACATCCAGAATACCTATTATGTGACCATGGAAAACTATGCAAATCACCATCGAATCTCACTGATTGACCTAAAACCTTTTTGGTGTGTTAATGGCTTTATATTATTTCTAGGTATATATTTTGTTATTTATAACTTCTGGAAAGAAATTTTGAAAAATTTCATTTTGCCCAAGCTTCACGGTGGTGTAGTGGTTAGCACTGTCACCTCATAGCAAGAAGGTTCTGGGTTTGAGCCCAGTGGCCAACAGGGGCCTTTCTGTGTGGAGTTTGCATGTTCTCCCTGTGTCTGCATGGGTTTCCCCCACAGTCCAAAGACATGCAGGTTGGGCTAATTGGTGGCTCTAAATTGACTGTACGTGTGAATGTGAGTGTAAATGGTTGTTTGTCTGTCAGCCCTGCGATCATCTGGTGACTCGTCCAGGGTATACCCTGCCTCTCGCCCATAGTCAGCTGGGATAGGCTCCAGCTTGCCTGTGACCCTGCACAGGATAAGCGGTGGATGGAAATTCCTTTTGTCCCCTATAAACAAACTGATGCACTGCATTCTCAAAGAGTTCTACTTTGGTTTCATCTGTCCAGAGAACATTATCCCATCAGACTGTGGGTCATCTCTGAAGGTTTTTGCATATATTCACCTTGTCCTTTTGTGCCTTTCTTTCAATAGTGATGTCCTCCTTGCTTTTCACCCATAGAACCCTATTTGGTTTAGTGTGCGGCATATGGTATGGACTGAAACCACCACTTCGGTTTGCTCCAGGTCAGCTTGAAGTTCTTCAGATATCTTGCATGGTGCTTATTCCCCAATCTGCACAAACCTTCACAGACTTTAATCCTTGAGTTTCTTTTGAGTGTCATGTCCTGGAAGCGTCTTGATAACATTACAAACTGTTGAAACAGTTTCAGGATTTCAAGATCTTTGCTGAGTGCTTTGTAGCCTTTGGAATTGTGTTTTGATCATAAATTTTTTCCACAGCGTGGGAAACATCAAAGTTCTCAAGTGAATTATGTTTTCTCATCCCACATGTCATGTGAACCATCACTGGTTCTTGCACTACTGGACATATGGTCATGGTAGGTTATGGCCCTAAAGCAGAGGGATGATTTTTGAAGATTATAATTATAGCATGTCATACTGACCTTAACACCAACCCAAATAAAACCAAGCAACACTTATGCATACAAAATGTGTAGAGGATATCGAAAACATCATGTTAATTTTATATTTACCCAGTGGCCCCCATTAAATGAAGAAAAGTCATTAAAGGATATGGGACATGAAACATAAATGCACGCTATATCAGTTTCTTTCCATTAAAAATATGAATTAATTGCATCAACAAATACAAAATCATCTATTAAATTCAGTAAAATCGTTATATTCGTGATGATTATATGGCATTTCTGCTTGAGCTCCGATATGCATATTTTACAACCGGAAGAGCCGCTGTCACGTGATCATACGTCACAAAAACTTTTGGGCACAGCACAAGTGGGTAGATGAATGGAGAAGTGGATGACAAGAAAAATGTTTTTATAGTCTTTAACGTACATTGAACATCATGGTGTATTGTGCTGTTTATGGTTGCAATAATTCCAATGGGAAATGCCCTGGAGTAAGTTTTTTTGCATTCCCCAAGGACCCGAAGCTGAAGAAGTGTGGGCTCACCTGCGCAGTAGGCTTCGCGCATGCGCAGTAGGCTTGGTAGGACAACTTTACAGAACACCTGTTGAAAAAACTTTGCACCTACTGTTTCCCACAAACTGTGTTTGGACCATTTCACTGAGGATTCTTTCAACATTAATACTCAGGTACTGAGCGATATTAATTGCCAAGCCAAATTTAAGAGGCTACTTAAAGATGGAGCCGTTCCCAACGTCCCAATTCAGGAACAAGACGGCGGAGTGAAACCCGAAGTGCTACGGCTACCACTAGGTGCATTCGCTAAGCGACTGAAAGCCGAGGTAAGGATTAGTATTATAATTTTGGGTGTATCAATTATTGATTATCATAATTCTGACTCGTTTTGCCATTTTGAATGTTTTCATCTCGGACTCTGGAAGCATTGTATCTCAATCAATCTCGAAAAATATCAGCAAAAAAAAAAACTAGCTTGCAACGGACTTTAGCTAGATCTATGATGAACTTTCTGTTAGGGTTTTGCTGGGATTCAAACCTGGTTCGCTGGTATGATAATCCAGCAAACACCCACTAGGCCACCAGGGGATAGCTCAAATGCAGAGGCGTGAGGCAGAAGTAGAAAAAGTATCAAAAGGTTTATTTACAATATTTACACGCAAAAAATCCAAAAAGTATAATCCAAAACACTCAGAAGATATAAGGGAAAAAATAAAAAATCCAAAAGTTCAAAGTCAATACAAAAGCCAATAACCAGAAAAGAAGGGGTAAAAATCCAAACGCTCAGAAGATCCAAAAAGTAAAAAACAAAATCCACAAAGTCCAAAAGAAAGCAAAATACAAAGAACACAAGGACATAGACGAGGAAACCGGAACAGAGGTAACTGGAGCTAAACATAGCACAAAGACTCTGTGACAAGAGGACTGAACTCAGGGGTATAAATACACAAACTAAAATAGGACACAGGTGACACTAATGAGGACTAGGCTGGGCACAAGACACATGGAAAACAACAAACATAAAACACAGAAACAGTGGCGGCCTCTAGAGGCCAAAACAAACATGACAAGAAAAGGAAATAACAGCGGCCTCTAGAGGCCAAAACAGTCCCAGTCCTAACACTTTCAATGTATGATACAAAAATAATACTTCTTTCAACAGATCATTAGCCTTTGAGCAGAATTGTTTTTAACTTACCAGGAAGTGTTATCGAGCCAACCGCTTTCAGTTTCATGGGGACTGAATGAACTCTCACTCTCAGAATTATCTGACCCTTCAGAGTAAAGACAAGATCCATGTTCATGTGAATTTCCAGCTATCGGTTCAAATTGATAGGGTCTAACTTCACATCTCTGTGAAACATCGGGAATATCACTGTCGATGGTGTCCATTTCGGTAACCTGTTTACATTAGATACCCAAGTGCTGGCTCCTTGGAAAGTTTTTGTGACGTCACGGGTCACGTGACCACCTAGCTAATTAACGAATCATTGTTTTACACTGATGTATAAAAAAAGTTGAATAATGTGATGATTTTCACATTTTTGACGCCCTGCAGTGATTTAGATGGCATTTCTTATGTCCTTTATACATAATTATACCCAGAAAAAAATCCATGTCCCATATCCTTTAAAGCTGAAGCAAAAATAAAATATCAGTCATTTATTTGGAGATGTGAAACATTAAATGGGGTCAAATTGATGCCAGACTTAATAGGGGGGTTAATGCTAATGTTAGCTAGTTAAGTTACTGATATAATAATTTTCCAAGAATTTCCACATTTAAAATACTACTGCATCCTCAGTTACATGAAAGCTATTATCAGTTCATTTAGTTTTGAAGCTGGATCTGGGTACTGACATTAAAAATATGACTTGGTGATTTTATATAAAAAAAGAAGAAAATAAAAAGTAAAAAAAAAATTGAGTTTTGCTTGTGTGGGAGTTGAAAAAGAACAGAGCATCGGCAAGTTGATTTATTGGACAATGTTGTTCAAAGGAGTTGATTAATAAAATTGTGGAAATGGAATTAAAAATTGATTTTGATTGACTTTTAAACGATTTTGCTTAATATGCATGATTAAGGCGGCATGGTGTTGTAGTGGTTAGCACTGTCGCCTCACAGCAGAAAGGTCCTGGGTTCGAGCCCAGTGGCCGACGAGGGCCTTTCTGTGTGGAGTTTGCATGTTCTCCCCGTGTCCGCGTGGGTTTCCTCCGGGTGCTCCGGTTTTCCCCACAGTCCAAAGACATGCAGGTTAGGTTAACTGGTGACTCTAAATTGACTGTAAGTGTGAATGTGAGTGTGAATGGTTGTCTGTGTCAATGTGTCAGCCCTGTGATGATCTGGCGATTTGTCCAGGGTGTACCCCGCCTTTCGCCCATCGTCAGCTGGGATAGGCTCCAGCTTGCCTGCGACCCTGTAGGACAGGATAAAGCGGCTAGAGATAATGGATGGATGGATGGATGGATGGATGGATGAATGATTAATTCAGATTTTGTTTAGCAATAGATCACTGGGGTTTTGTTGCAAAGGTAACAGATGGTATCATGAGGAATGTCAGGCTTTATTTGATCAGGTCTTGTTAACATTTTCATGGAACTATTGTAATCGACATTATCATATTAAATTACATTTAACTGACACGACCAAAGGTTACAACTGAGTCAGGTGACAATCATGATTTAGGTTTCTTGCGTGACTCATTTCATGCAAATGCTTGCAGATAGGTGAAGCAAACAAATACTTTGTATAGAAAAAAAATGTATGAAAAAAAGACTACATGTACAACCTTTTGAGACAGAGCTTGTGACCATAGAGGCTGAACATCTAGCTAATACACTGTGTAAGGTCATTATTTGTTCAACATGTATCGCCATTTTGCAGTTTTTCACCATTAAGTGCTTTATGAAATACACTCTACAAGGTAAGCAAAGATTAATTAAGAAGGTGGTGCAAAAGTAATATCTATACAGGCTGAAGTGGTGGCAAAACTGTTATTAACTGGCAGTCATAGGTTTTATAAATGAATGTTTTTCAGAGTATGTAAATTTTATTTACTCATGATTGACAGTTAAAACAAGCCAACACATGAAGATTCAACTCATGTGTTGCACCCTTCAAATATTAGGACAGCTCTCTCTCTCTCTTTGTATGTATTAGTAGTTATTGCCCGTGAAACTGATTTCCTCTGAATGCTGTTCTTCACAGGGTACAATCAAAACTCTCAGGCCAGTCAGGGAGGGGATTCCCTGCTGAGGCTGTGCGCACTGTGTTAGCATGAGCACGTAGCCTATGGGAAATGAATAGTGCATTGGATTAGCACTAATCCCATGTTTTGGAAAATCGAAAATGTTGTCTTGGGCCCTGCTAGGGTGTCACGAATCCATGTGCAAAGTATGGAGTATGTGTTTCCAGCCATGTCAATTTGCATAGATGAACAGACAGAGACAGACAGCCTTCCTTTAGTAGTAAAGATATGTAAGTATTAACTTACGTATTTTTATGGATGTGTCTATATAATATCAAGAACTTTACATGGTGGAAGAAAGATATGAAGTTTATCTTCTCATGTTGAAAAATATATCACTCATTCACTCTCTCGTGATATATACATCCACCACTCGATGATAAACTTCATATCTTCACACAATCATGTTGTGAAGGCAGCCATAAAAAGTAATGGCTACCCTTTATGTTCCTCAAGTATTGCACAATTTTGCATCATTAAAGTTATAATTTTTTTGTTTTTACATATTAAAATATTGCACATATTTGTATGATATTAATTATGACTGTATTAAAAATGTAATGGACTTTATTTAAAAGAGAAACATTGTAAAGATGAACATTGTAATGGTTTGGGTGGACTCAATCTCCCATGATGCATTTATGTATGTCACTTCCTGTGAAATGTTTTGTTGGCACCTAATGAATGAAGGAGCTCTTAGGTGAGCACAAAGAAAGGCTACTTGTTTGATGTGCTGGAAGTTCTCTAGTGTCTTGTGCTTAAGTATTGCAAGTTTGATGTCCTCTCATGCTCACAAGTTAAGTTTGATATCATCTTTTAAGCTTAACAACAACTTGTAACCCTCTTAAGGCCAATTTATGCTGACAACCCAGTCCTCGCAGATTTCGTCGCAGATGGCATCTGCGAAGCCCCCCCCCCTTCGCAGACACTCTGCGCGCACCTCCCAAAAATTGTGACCACCGCAGACAGCCTCGCAGACAGCGTCGCAGACAAGAGGGCTCTGATTGGTCCACTCTACATCCGCTGTACACGCACTTCCGCTTCCCTACTTTCCCGGTTTGTTTTGTTTTCACGACCGCCATTTTTAAAAACACGAGCGAAGATGGAGCAGCACGAAGAGCGGTTGATCGAGGAAGTGAGGAAGTACGTACATCTATATGACTCCAGTTCTAGTCATTATAAGTAACTGGAGGATAAACACTCCACTAACCACACCCACCAACTACTCCTAGCGATTTCGCGACTTCACGCCCCCTTGCGTTGTGGCAGTGAATAACATCGTGCACGCCTATTACTCCCCACTCAACGATAAATTACAACTGTCTGCGAAAAGCTATCTGCGAAAGCCTTGTCGCAAGAGCATGCAGAGGCCCTTAGTCTACAAGCCGGCAAAAGTGGTATGTTGCCTTTTGTTTGTTATTTTAATAAGATTTAAGCTTATGTTTGTGTTTATGAATGTATGGTTAACTGTGTTATGTTTGTCCTGTTTGTGTAGTTCTACGGTGTTTGTGTTTGTACAATAAAGAAAAACATCAGTATTAAGAACCTGGGCCTTGGATTGTGACTAAGGGCGGTACAGTAGAACACTTCGGTGAAGTCCAGGACCAGAAGTGGCCAACCCTGCATGTGAAGTGGCAAGTTTGGGAAGAAGTGGTCCCCACAAATGGGATGGATCTTAGTAATGGACTGAAGCAACAAGCAGATAAGTAAGGCTAAGCAAGTAAGCAAGCACTTAAGGTTGGTGTCTTGAAAGTTGCGCGGCATATGTGAATCGCTATCAGAACTTTAACTGTTTTCTGCCCTTGTACCGGTAAGGACTATGGATATTCTGATGCTTGTATTCTAAAGGATTATGAACATTCCCTTTCATTATACTATTTCAAGAGTGATAGAATATTATTAAAATTGCACCAGTTTAAATTAGTTTGTATTTATTCATATTTATATTTTGAATTCATTATATTATTAAGATTGCATAAGTTTATTTGTGGTTTGCATTGATTCATGTTTAAATGTGACTGAATGAATGTACTGTTGTTTTGCACATGACCCCTATTGAATTCTTAAGTGTGTTTCTATTGAATTACCTATTGTGCCTATAGTTAAGGTTGTTCTTGGTGTTGCATTTTAGCTTATTTTAACAATGGTTTGTGTGTTCCAATTTTGATGCTTTATTTATACATTCATATCAGTCCTAATTTGTTTAAAATTGAGGTAAAATCTTAAAATACATATTGTAACTTACTTTGGTACTACATACTAATGCAATATTACATTAATTGAAAATTAGTTTAATTTTATGCACAATTATTTATAACATATAGAAGGTTAAACTGTCATACTCTAGTAAAAACACATTACAATATACACAATTAAAAGTAGACCTTCCTGACCAAGAAGATTCAAAGAAAGTACTAATGGATGATGAAGACGCTGGCGGAGATGCTGTATGTATTCAGCAGCTTTCAGAAACTCGAGTCACATAAAGAGGCACAGGTCAGTGATTCTGTTTCACCAGACATTCGAAGAGGTCAACGCACCCGCATGCTTACAGAAAAAGGAAAGCAGTTGCAAGACAGCAAATTGAATGAATTAAAAAGGGCCTTTGAACGTATGTACAAAAGGTGGAAATACCACATGAATGGATTGAAAAGATCAATGAAACATCAAGAAGATTCAGAGTTTGTTACTGAAATCATCACTGCTGTCAATGCCCATCAAGCTGATCTAAATGCCATTTATGACCGAATCAGAGCCATTTCAGTTCCTGATCTTGAAATTAGGAGGAAGAATGACTCATGTTATGCCATCACTAAGACTGCAGGGGAAAAGGCTCAGTGTTTTATCACTGCTGCTGGTGATCCAGATGATGTATCCTGGCCTGAGGCTGACTCAGTGTTTGATCTTACAGAGTCTAGCGTCGTCTCCATGCAATCCTTTCCAGCTTCCAAACTTTCCAGCCGGGCCTCTCTTCAGTCAGTGCAGGAAAGACAACAAGTTGCAGCTGAAGTGGCAGTAACTCAATAAGTGCTTAAAATCATGAAATTCCAACACGAATGTGAAGAGGAGATCCGAAAACTGGAAGCAGAAGAGAAGAAGGTGGCTGCTGAGTGAGAGGCACGAGAAAGAGCAATGGAGGCAGAAAGGGCAAGGCAATCAGCTCTGTTTGTAGCAGAAAGTGCTGCAAGGAAAGAGAAATTGGAGGAAAAGAAAAAGGAGGTGGAACGTTTAGAGGAGTTGAAAAGGCACAATGCTGCACAGGCCAGACTTCAAGTGTATGCTGAGGAAGACCAATGAGACCATCCTATCTCAGCCCCTCAAGTCAGAATAGGCAGTCATGTCACTATAGGCACCAAGTCTGACCCTGTTGCCCATCCATTTGTCTCTGTGCAAGATAAAGTTCAATCAAGTATATCACCTTCTACACTGCCACCTCCCACAGCACCCCTACAAGGCCACAGTACTGGCGCTGATGCTGCAGTACCTCTGGCCAACAGTCAAGCTGTTGATCTTGTAAGGATGCTTGCAGAGGCTATAACGGCAAACAGAGTTCCAATTCCAGAGCCTGCTGTCTTTTTTTGGAGATCCACTGCAGTTTGCAGACTGGAAAATGTCCTTCCATGCATTAATTGATCGCAAGAACTTGCCAGCTCAAGAAAAATTGTTCTTCTTAAGGAAGTATGTAGGAGGCATAGCCAAGCGAGCTATTGAGGGATATTCCCTAGTTGGAATGGAGGCTGCCTATTGTGCTGCGTGGAGCATACTTGATGACCGCTTTGGAAATCCCTTTATAGTTGGCAAGGCATACAGAGACAAGATACAGTCATGGCACAAAATTTCCTCTAAAGATAACAAAGATCTCTGTGAGTTTGCTGACTTCTTAACCAGCATCACAACTGCCATGCCTTATGTTCAAGGCTTGCAAACACTAAAAGATTGCATTGAAATTCAGAAAATTGTAGCTAAGTTGCCTGACTGGTTGAGTTCCCATTGGAACAGAACAGCTACAGTTTTTCAAGATGAATATAAAGTCTTTCCTGACTTCAAAGCTTTTGTTGAGTTTCTCAACAAGGAGGCAAGAATCGCCTGTAACCCCATCACATCACTCCAAGCATTGAAGGCCTCAGAGCAAGAGCACTCTAGGCAGAGTGATTCAGATCACAAGTTTCACAAAAATCGTCACTCAGCTGCTAAAACCTTCACTACAAGTTCAAGTGAGAAGACCAACCTTGTGTGTATATATTTTGCAAGAGGCTTGGACATTCTCTGCACAAATGTAGGAAGTTCATGGAAAAGCCAGTTGAAGAGCGAGTGAAGTTTGTTCAATCTGAAAAGTTATGCTTTGGGTGTCTTAAGATCGGACATAGTTCCAAGCGTTGTGTCTTTAGGAGTGTTTGTGACAAATGTGAGAAACGCCATCCAACCTGCTTGCATCAAGACCGGGAGAGAAATTCAAGACTTCAAGTGCGTCAAACACAGTCTGCTGTCAGTCAAGGATCTGCAGAAAGTAAACGTGAGCAACCGAATGACCATCTAGAGGTGCAGCTGGCAACTTCCAACAGAGTCATTCAACAGGATAGAAACACATCCACATTATCAATTCTTCCTGTATACGTGTCAACAACAGCTAATCCTGAAGAAGAGATTTTAGTGTACACTTTGCTTGATACTCAGTGGCACTACCTTTATTCTGAAGGATATAGCTGATCTGTTGTATGTCAAGAAAGATCCCGTGAGACTCAAGATTTCTACAATTACATCAAGGACAATGGTGGTGTCAAGCAATAAGTTGTATGGACTGCAAGTAAGAGGTTTGAAGTCTGATGAAAGAGTAAACCTTCCAGTAACATACACAAGAGAGTATATACCTGCTAATAAGTCTGACATACCCACCTGTAAGACTGCAAAGCGTTGGTCTCATTTAGAACATCTAGCTGATGAGACGTCACCTGAACTTGATTGTGAAGTGGGATTGTTGATCGGCTACAACTGCCCTGAAGTCCTGCTTCCAAGAGGTGTGGTCAGTGGCAAGGAAGGTCAACCATTCGCCCAGGAATCTGTGTTGGGGTGGAGCATTATTGGCTACAGCAATCTTGACAATGAGTTTGCAGATGAAATTGGAATCAGCCACCGAATTATATCAAGGGAAGTCTTTTCAGCTACTCAATCACTTGAGCCACTGAAATCTGAAGTCCACTTTGTGTTTCGAACTAAAGTGAAGGAAATGCTTACTCCAGCAGATATCCTGAAGATCTTTGAGTCCGATTTCACAGAAAGGAATGACGAAGATGTAGCTATGTCTCAGGAAGACCTTTGGGTTTTAGCCAAACTGAAACAAGGCATCAAGCAAAAGGATGATGGCCATTTTGAGATGCCACTGCCCTTTAAAGAGGACAGGCCAGCTCTTCCAAACAACATAGCATGTGCTGAACATTGCCTCCAGTGCTTAAAGAGATGCCTCAAGAAGGATGAACAGTACTGTAAGGACTATAAGGCCTTCATGATGGATATCGTTACTTGTGGCAATGCAGAAGAGGTTCCTGATGGAGAGATTGACAGTCAGCCCATCTGGTACATTCCTCACCATGGTGTTTATCACCCTCAGAAGCCTGGCAAGATCCAGGTGGTGTTTGACTGCTCCGCAAGGTTCAAGGGCACATGCCTAAATGACCATCTATTGACTGGACCAGACCTTACAAACACCCTCATAGGAGTCCTGTGTCGTTTTCGCAAGGGTCAAGTAGCCATCATGTGCGATGTGGAACGTATGTTTCATCAGTTCCGTGTTGTCCAAGATCAGGACTACTTCTGGTTCTTGTGGGGGGAAGGTGGTGAGCTAGAAGCACGGCCATCAGTATTCCGCATGCGAGTTCATATCTTTGGAGCTGCCTCCTCGCCTGGATGCGCTAACTTTGGGTTCAAATATCTTGCTGCTCAAGGTGATGGTTATTTCAGTCAAGCTGCAGCAAGATTTATCCAACGCAACTTTTATGTCGACGATGGGTTGACAAGTGTAGATACAGATGCAGAGGCTGTTCAGCTTGTGAGAGAAGTCAGAGACTTCTGCAGGTTTGGTAATCTTCACTTGCACAAGTTCGTCTCCAACAGCAAGCAGGTCATCGCTTCTCTGTCAAGAGAAGAGTGCCTGGAAAGTGCTGCTGATTTGGATCTTGACTTAGGACAGACCAAGGTAGAACAAGCACTTGGAGTACAGTGGTGTGTGGCATCCGATACATTCCAGTTTAGAGTCACTGTGAAGGAAAATCCATTCACCAGAAGGTGTGTTCTTTCCACAGTGGCCTCAATATTTGATCCGCTAGGGTTTGTGGCACCCTTCATTCTGGTTGGCAAAAAGATCTTACAGATCATGTGTAGAGACAAGGTAGGCTGGGATGAGCCGCTTCCAGAAGATCTGAAGCCGCATTGGGAAGTCTGGCTCCGAGACCTTTTAGACTTGTCTACAGTTAAAATACCACAGTGCTATGTGCCACTAGCATGTAAATATGTACTGTGTTATGAATTGCACAATTTTTCTGATGTCAGTGTGATCAGCTATGGAGTTTGCTCTTACCTGAGGACAGTGACTGTGAATGGGGAGGTATATTGCACATTTGTTATGGGTAAAGCAAGAGTGGCCCCAACGAAGGTGACGTCCATCCCTAGATTTGAGCTCTCCACAGCTGTAGTTGCAACCAGAATAGGTGATCTGTTAAGAAGAGAACTGGAGTTGGATCGACTTAGTCAATTCTATTGGACAGATTCCAAGGTTGTTCTGGGCTACATTAACAACGAGGCAAGACGCTTTCAAGTCTTTGTAGCTAATAGGATCCAGCAGATCAAATCCATCACAGAACCTTGTCAATGGAGGTATGTGGCCACAGAACATAACCCTGCTGACCATGCATCCTGTGGGCTCACAGCTAAGGAACTTGTGGAGTCTAACTGGTTCACTGGGCCAAGTTTTCTGTGGCAAAGAGAACTCCCCAAAAATGAGGTCAAGATGGAGTTAAGTGATGGCGATCCACAGCTCAGGAGGGCTCAAGTCCTTACAACTAAGGTGGCGGAGCAGACACCTCTCTTGAACCGTCTGCAGAAGTTTTCAGACTGGGGAAGAATGGTGAAGGCTATAGCAAGACTCAAGCATTGGGCAAGAAATGTGAAGGGTCTGAAAGAAAGATCAGAGTCTACAACACTGTATGAAAGAGAGGATGCTGAACTAGTCATAATCTGACTAGTCCAAGAGGATGTTTTCAGTGCAGAACTTAAGGCTCTTAAGGAAAGGAAAGAGGTAAAATCAAACCAGCCCTCCAGACTGTACAAGCTATGCCCATTTGTAGATGAGCACAATATCCTGAGGGTGGGAGGAAGATTGACCAAAGCAGCACTTCATTCACATGTTAAACACCCTGCTATTTTGCCAAAGGGCCATCATGTGTCCCGGCTCCTCATAAAACATTTTCATCAGCGAATTTGCCATCAAGGTCGCGGCATGACAACGAATGAGATCCTATCCAAGGGCATTTGGATTCTGGGATGTAGCAGTGAGGTATCCTCCTTCATCTACAAATGCATAAAATGCAGGAAGTATCATAAAGCCACTCAAGAACAAGTTATGGCTGATTTACCACCTGAGAGGTTAGAGCCCACTCCTCCATTTGCATACAGTGGCATGGACTATTTCGGACCCTTCTACGTGAAGGAAGGGAGAAGAGAGTTGAAGAGATACAGCCTTCTGTTCACTTGTATGTGTTCAAGGGCGGTTCATATTGAAGTGCTTGACGATCTCAATTCTGATGCGTTCCTGAATGCACTGCGCTGCGTCATTTCCATTCATGGCAGCGCAAGTCAGCTTCATAGCGATCAAGGCACTAACTTTGTTGGTGCGAAGAAAGAGTTCATGGAACTCATGAAAGGAATTACTCGAGCGCATGAAAGATCTGGGCTGTCGCTTCATTTTCAATCCACCTTCTTCCAGTCCATGGGCGGAGTCTGGGAGCGACAGATCCGAACAGTGTGGAATGTCTTGACTGCCATCTTGGATCAGTCTGCCAGGACCTTGGACAGCTCCTCTTTGAGAACCTTCATGTATGAAGCTATGGCAATAGTGAATAGTCGACCCCTGACCTTTTGAATACCTGAATGATCCATTAGCACCAGAGCCATTAACACCTAATCATATCTTAACAATGAAGTCAGACATTATTGCCTCTCCACCTGGACAGTTCTCTAGAGAAGACCTTTATCTGAAAAGGAGAGTCCAATTTTTAGCTAATGAGTTCTGGGCCAGATGGAGGAAGGAGTATGTGTTGAATCTCCAGCAAAGAAGTAAATGGAGTCAGAATCGTCGAGACGTAAAGATCAATGATGTGGTCTTACTTCAAGATGACCTGACACCACGAAATCGTTGGAAGCTTGCCAAGATTGTTGAGGTCTTCCCGGGATCTGATGGGCAGGTAAGGAAGGTTAAACTTCTAGTTAGTGATGCCACTCTAGATAGTAAAGGTGCACGCATCACTAAACCAGTGTATTTAGAAAGACCAATACACAAAACAGTGTCTTTGAGGTGGGGTTTACATTAGACCGTATCAGCGGATCATCAGATTAACGTTTTTAAAACGATTAGTGTGCACACAGCAACGCCAATACACGATTCGCGTGCACACAGCAACGCCAATACACGGATACGCTCGGCTCCGCAGGCATCCTGCGCTCCAAATCACTCCGCCCTGAACAGCGAGTGCCCTCTGGAGGGTGCGCACTCCGGCCCTGCGCAGCTCACAGAGCGCGCGAGTGGAGCGCACGAGCAGTGATTTGGGACTGAGCCGCTGTGTGTGTGATCTCAGTGCATGTCGGGCATGCGCGTCACTTACCACTTGCAAGTGGAAGGATGACAAGCCTAAAGACAATCATAACTACACAATGGGCAGTATTTGCATCAGTATTTGGAGTATTTTCATACTTTTATACTCTTTAATGAAAGGTGATACAAGGCGGAAGTCCGCGCCGTTTTGCAGCAGTCGCGTCACATGACCAACGCCAGCGAATCAGGAAGGTGGATGTCACAGTGACGTTGTCCAATGACGACGCCAGCTAGAGCTCAGCACAGCGTATCCGCGTATTCTCAATGTTTACACAGCACCGGACCAGACACGATCTGGATTGAATACGTGGACCCTGGCGGATTCCCGTTTCCCGGCGTTTCCAGGCGTTTTAATGTAAACGGACAGTGCATCCGTGAAGAAAACGAGACAGATACGGTCTAATGTAAACTGAGTCTGAATAGGGTGTGTGTGTGACGTGTATATGTTTCAGTATGTGTGTATGTGTGTGTGTGTATGTGTGAATTTGCTTATTGGGTTTTAAAATGACACTTGTGTGATGGTGGGAGTGTGAAGGCAGCCATAGAAAGTAATGGCTACCCTTTATGTTCCTCAAGTATTGCACAATTTTGCATCATTAAAGTTATATTTTGTTTTTACATATTAAAATATTGCACATATTTTAATGATATTAATTATGACTATTAAAAATGTAATGGACTTTATTTAAAAGAGAAACATTGTAAAGATGAACATTGTAATGGTTTGGGTGGACTCAATCTCCCATGATGCATTTATGTATGTCACTTCCTGTGAAATGTTTTGTTGGCGCCTAATGAATGAAGGAGCTCTTAGGTGAGCACAAAGAAAGGCTACTTGTTTGATGTGCTGGAAGTTCTCTAGTGTCTTGTGCTTAAGTATTGCAAGTTTGATGTCCTCTCATGCTCACAAGTCAAGTTTGATATCTTTTATGCTTAACAACAACTTGTAACCCTCTTAGTCTACAAGCCGGCAAAAGTGGTACGTTGCCTTTTGTCTGTTTGTTATTTTAATAAGATTTAAGCTTATGTTTGTGTTTATGAATGTATGGTTGACTGTGTTATGTTTGTCCTGTTTGTGTAGTTCTACGGTGTTTGTACAATAAAGAAAAACATCAGTATTAAGAACCTGGGCCTTGGATTGTGACTAAGGGCGGTACACATGTAATATCATATTGTGGCAGCAGGGGCGTGGTCGAGCGTTGGCTGTGAACAGCGAGGAGGCAGGTTGAAGCAGTAGGCAACGTGACGAGGTGCACCTGTGTCTAATTACTGGCTGTCTATTGACCTGTGCCTCTGTGTGTCTTTCAGACAGCCAGGAGCGAGAGAGAGCTGTGTCACCCCACGTGTGTGTTTTACGTGTGAAAGTATCATGTTAGTTGTCACTGAATAATGTAAAAATAAAAAGAACACACACCTGTTCTGCAGCCTGCTTCTAGTTCCTCTGTTTCCCACAAGTTAAAGAGTTGTTTTACATACATACGTACGTACGTACGTATGTATGTATGTTCTTTTTTTTTCTTTCTCCCGGTGTCTGCATGGGTTTCCTCTGGGTGCTCCGGTTTCCCCCACAGTCCAAAAACATGCAGGTTAGGTTAACTGGTGACTCTCAGTTGACCGTAGGTGTGAGTGTGAATGGTTGTCTGTGTCTATGTGTCAGCCCTGTGATGACCTGGCAACTTGTCCAGGGTGTACCCCGCCTTTCGCCCGTAGTCAGCTGGGATAGGCTCCAGCTTGCCTGCAACCCTGTAGAACAGGATAAAGCAGCTAGAGATAATGAGATGATATATAAAGCATGCTGGTTTTAATCCTCTAATCCTCTCTACTAATGTCAAACCATGCATCTATAACAACTGCTTTTAAGAATATAAATAGAGACTTGAACATTAACTCTGACTCATTGGAATCCATTATAAGAAAACCATATTATACATCCATGTTTACTGTCTACAAACTATGTGCCCAAATTTTGTTATTTCGGGTCTATTTTGCTGCTTATTTCTTACACGTAATACTGCATTTACCTGGGTTTTTGGAGAGACTTACCTCAGATATGAAGAAATCTCAGGTTTACTTGAAGACTAGTACAGTAGCTTTTTTTTTTTTTGTTATACAGTTATGTTATTATAATGTTGTAAAGGTCAGAATATCTCATCTCATTATCTCTAGCCGCTTTATCCTTCTACAGGGTCGCAGGCAAGCTGGAGCCTATCCCAGCTGACTACGGGCAAAAGGCGGGGTACACCCTGGACAAGTCGCTAGGTCATCACAGGGCTGACACATAGACACAGACAACCATTCACACTCACATTCACACCTACGGTCAATTTAGAGTCACCAGTTAACCTAACCTGCATGTCTTTGGACTGTGGGGGAAACCGGAGCACCTGGAGGAAACCCACGCGGACAACATGCAAACTCCACACAGAAAGGCCCTCGCCGGCCCCGGGGCTCAAACCCAGGACCTTCTTGCTGTGAGGCGACAGCGCTAACCACTACACCACCGTGCCGCCCAGGTCAGAATATATCATGATGATCTCAAATTTTTACAACATCTATTTACCATTCACATAAGAACATTCTGACCTGAACTACTCTGGATTATGAGTTCACATCCAAGGACTTTTGCAATAAAATGTTATAAAATCAAATTAAATTTTGTTGTACTACAATTTCATTTCTTAGACACATCTACTGTACAAATAACACACAAAAATATTCTTATAATAGTAGAGTTGAAAGAATTTGTTTTTGTCAGGGTTTTTTTATGCCTGTATATATGGATATGGTATGGATATACCTTCGATATGGATACATATGTATATGGATATAATAGCAACATATCTACTGTACATGATTCTTAAATTTCTCATAGGCACATGAAATATCTGAAAGACCGCATGTTTTAGGTACAACACCATAATTCTCTCAGCCTCTCCAGGCATCTTTGCAGAATCAGTATAGCAATATGTATTAAATTAGTTGCCTCTTGGCATTTGATAAGTGAAATGTGTAATAGAGAGATTACCATGAGACAGGGTCATTACATGTGTGCCTGTAATACAACACCTGCCTATGTTCATTAGTATGTCAATGTCTCTATGGCAGGGAATTATCCAAAGCCTTCTGATACCTCTATTTGACTGCTGAGAAAACAATCTATGTTGTGATGTTTGTGTCATCCATGCCAAACAGAGTCCACATTCTATTTGCCCTATTTTCCGGGGGTGGTGGTGGTATTAATCCTGTTAATTGTATTAATTGAAAGTACCATGCATTATGGCAGATATTCAAGGTAATAATTTTTACTGATTTTATGTCCTCTGCTTGAATGTGATACATGGTGAAACATACAACGAAAGCTAATTTTACTTGAAAACATCAACCATTTTGATTAAAACACAATTGTTACATTAATTATGTTTACGTAGTGGAAATATAAAATCTAAGTTCATGTCGTAACAGTCAGATCAGTTTGTGGAGTACTTTTAATTTGTTAAAGATTGTACCTGTCAGCCCTGCGATAACCTGGCGACTTGTCCAGGGTGTACCCTGCCTATTGCCCATAGTCAGCTGGGATAGGCTCCAGCTTGCCTGCGACCCTGTAGAACAGGAGAAGCGGCTACAGATAATGGATGGATGGAAGAGCTTGTTTTATATTTATGGATCTAAGCTAATTTCTTACTAATTCTATGACTTCATTAGCTCTTGGATCATATTTCATGGATTGTGCGAGCAGGCAGAAACATGGAGAAAAGGAATAGTGTTTATTGACATTTCTTGTGCATACACAGATGTTGCTTTTGCTCAGTTCAGTGCTCAACTACCCACATTCCAGGGAGCCCTTCCTCAAAACATCTTACCAAGGCTTCTAACCCAAAGTCAGCACAAAGATAAAATGGGCTCTTAGGCCCTGCACACATTCCTGAACAAAATATGTCCAGTGAAGAGGTTTTCATTAATACATGAGACTTAAGAAATGTTTAACATGCTCCAGTAAGTAAAATTAAATTCCATACTGTACTATCAAAAAGTAAGAAGAGCTATAATGAGAAAACAATTATTCTACTGTATTGCACACAGTAATTTTATGTTGGCTTCCCTGGTACTATGGATTTGAGAGAAATAATATAGGCTACTTCATATGTTGCTTTCAAGTGTTGAAAAGAAGCAAAGGACAAGAGTGTAAGAACAAGTCTAGTCAATTTATTTGTATAGCTCTGTTAACAATAGACATTGTTACAAAGCAGTTTTAAAGAAAAATAAAGATTTTAAACATATTAACTCATAAAGTTATCCCTAATGAACAAGTCTGAGGTGCCTGTGGCAAGGAAAAACTCCCTGAGACACTAGTATTGTGTCCTATATGATCAAAAGTGCAATTGTGTAACCAGAAACTTCATTATAGCTTTAACATGAAGTCTATTTTGTTGAAGTTATCATGAAGTTATCACCTCGTATAGTGAAGGCTACATCAGGGGGCAGAGCCTTTTCTTACAAAGCCCCACTGTTATGGAACAGCCTTCCAAGTAATGTTCGGGAATCAGACACAGTCTCAGCATTTAAGTCTAGGCTAAAAACATATCTGTTTAGTCAAGCCTTTTGTTAATGGTGTTTGAGGTAAAGGAGTAGATCTGGAGGGTCCTCAGACATAGAGTGTTTTGGTAAACTGGGATGTATGGATGCTGTCAGTCCCCACTCGCTTGCTCACTCGAGTTTGTTGACGGTGCAGTGGCTGGCTGCTTTATGTCCCGGGGCTCCCTCATGCCTGTGTTACCTTCTGGCTCTCTCCTTTTAGTTATGCTGTCATAGTTAGTTGCCGGAGTCCCTGCTTGTACTCGGTGCAATATGTATACTGTTCCTACTTATTCAGGTGACATTGGGCATACCTAACCACCTGTGTTTTCTTTCTCCCCCCCCCCCCCCCACTCCAAATCTGTCCCTCTGAGTTACATGGAGTCAACAGGAAATCTTTTGGTGGAGACGGTGGGGACCTCGACTGGCTATCGTAGCCTGCAGGGAATCGGCCGTCAGACATTCTGTCGCATGTCCCAGACCCGGTGAAATGTAACTGAATTGTCTTGGCCAGGCCTAAGGGTCCCATCTGCATCTCATCATTGCTGAGGAGTGTGCTCCCATCACCCAATCAAGCATCCAGCCAGAGCAGGTCATGATATATTTTTTTTACCATATTAACATGCCATTGTGTGTCATGCCTGATGTAAAGACTCTCGTCTCTGCGAGCCTACCACACAGATTTAATACTTGTCATTTTTAGGGCATACCTAACAACATGTTTTCTTTCTCCCCCCCCCCCAATCTGTCCCTCTGAGTTACATGTTGATCCTGGGATTGAGATGCTGGCCTCTTCTGCCCCTCGGACCTGCTTGATCCATCCTGGTGCCCTGTGTCTGGTCGGAGTTTTATCGCCCCACTCCTGTGAAGGACGGCCCCATGAGGACAGTTGAGGGTTATACCTGTTAAAACTGTTAATATTATAGTCAGGCTGTCTGTTGTTGCCCAAATGAGGATGGGTTCCCTTTTGAGTCTGGTTCCTCTCGAGGTTTCTTCCTCATGTCGTCTGAGGGAGTTTTTCCTTGCCACCGTCGCCACAGGCTTGCTCATTGGGGATAGATTAGGGATAAAATTAGCTCATGTTTTAAGTTGTTCAAATTCTGTAAAGCTGCTTTGCGACAATGTTTATTGTTAAAAGCGCTGTACAAATAAACTTGATTTGATTTGATTTGATTTGATGAAGACTTGAGTGCAAAACTGTTCATGAAAACTGCATTCAAGTTATCATTGCAATTGTAGTCCAAAGCCATTGTAGCAAAACTGTTTGTATTAAGTGTCCAGAGCCATCTTCTAAGTGTATCTTTAGGCTGTCCGTATAGGGCCATCCTCCACAGGAGCAAACTGATGAGAGCCTCTGCTAGAAGTAGGGCATCAGGATGGATCAGGGGCTGTACATATGGGGCCAGCCTCGCAGGAGCAAAGTAATGAAAACTCCAGCTAGAAGTAGGGCGTCAGGATGGATCAAGCAGGTCTGAAGAGCAGGAGAGGTCAGCATTATTGGTATCTCAGGGGTGACATCATCATCATCATCGTCTTTCCCTCTAGACACAATTACTTGGCCTTGGGGCGCTCCTAGCTGAATACATGATTCAGCAGTTACTTGAATTTGTCTCTATCCATCATACTCCTTCTGGCCTCCTGAGCATCAATGCTAAGCAGCCTTTCCACTTTATTCCATATCTTTCTTGGATTACGTATATCGAACATCACCTGTTTCTGGGGTTTGTTGTTTTCCAGCCAGCATACGTGACCAATATATTTAAGGTGTTGCAAATAGCAGAAGTCTCGAATCGGGAGTGTCTTGGTTATATCCTGTAGTTGTTTATTGGAGATCTTAAAGCTCCAGTCAACGTCACCCTCTACTTGTGTTTTTGAGTCCTTATCTTTCTCACGATCAACCTTTGGAACATTCTTACATTCAAAGCCTCCACAGACCATTTTTCTAAGAAAACCATGCCAGATCACTTCCACCTTATTGAGCTCATACTCTGACATTTCCCATGCTTGGACACTATAGAGAAGGTGTGATCTTATACACGTGGTCAAGAATTTAACTCTGGTTGTCAGCTTTTTGCGTTTGTCAGTTAATTTGTTCTACTTCTGGAATGCTGCACCAATTCTTGAATGGATGGAGGATACAGTGAGCTCAGAGTTTGTAATAGTATATCCTAGATACTTGAAGTTTCTGACATTCTTTATCTTGTTTTCTCCAAGAGTAATCAAATTCTTCCATTGCATCAGTTCTTCATCTACGTTAAACACCATTGTCTCGGTCTTGTCATAGGACAGCGGCAAGCCAAATCATTTGAAGGTGTTATCATGCAACAAAAGGACTTTCTGAAGTTCTTCTGCTGAGTTCGCAAATATGACCTGGTCATCTGCATAAAGTAGCTCAGTGATTTGGCTGCGACCAGATGATAGTGCTTTACAGCATAGTTCTCTTGTTACTTCATTTGGAATGCAGTACTCCAGTCTAAAACCAGTCTCAGGGAATGTTTTCAGTATTTCACATGTGTAACTTGACAGAGCGAGAGAGAGAATTTTTTTTTTTTAATTTTCAAAATATCATTTATTACAAAAGAACTTTAAAAGACATACAAAAATATCATTGTGATATTTTTAGATTACAAAGTGAATCACTTTTGAGTGAGTTTGCATGAATAAATGAAATTGAATAAATAAATAGCGCACAGAAGTTTGAACAAAACATATCAATTGACATGTAATAAATTTTAAATTGCACAATATCATCTGAGACCGCACACAAAGCATTGTTCTGACACCATATGTCTTCAAAGGTTTCAACATCTCTCATTTCTTTATGAAAACGAAAATCAATTAAAATTCTTGATTTCACCAAAGTAGCAAAAACCAGTACAAGGTCAAACCCTGAATTGTGTTCTACCTTGTTTCTCCTGCTGATATAAATAGACATTTTAGCCTGCCCAATGATGAAATTCAGCAGTTGACACTTATTCCTTTGCTTCCTTGAGTACTTAAAACCAAAAATGAAAATTTCCATTGAAAATTGTTCATTAAAAATACCAAACAATCTTCTTAAAATCAAAAATAAAGACTCCAAGCATGTACAATGCATGAAAACATGAAAAACAGTTTCTCTTTGTGTGCAAAAAGGGCAATCATGACTCACTTCAGAATTTAAAAAATAAATAAAAGAATTGACAGCAACTGCACCATGTAAAACTCATCTCATCTCATTATCTCTAGCCGCTTTATCCTGTTCTACAGGGTCGCAGACAAGCTGGAGCCTATCCCAGCTGACTATGGGCGAAAGGCGGGGTACACCCTGGACAAGTCGCCAGGTCATCACAGGGCTGACATATAGACACAGACAACCATTCACACTCACATTCACACCTACGCTCAATTTAGAGTCACCAGTTAACCTAACCTGCATGTCTTTGGACTGTGGGGGAAACCGGAGCACCCAGAGGAAACCCACGCGGACATGGGGAGAACATGCAAACTCCACACAGAAAGGCCCTCGCCGGCCACGGGGCTCGAACCCGGACCTTCTTGCTGTGAGGCGACAGCGCTAACCATGTAAAACTCTCCATTGCAAATCCCTAACCCTTTTATTTAATGGAGACTTGTAAAGTGCCCTCCAGTGTGGTTTGATTTGCTGTTCTACTTGTAGAACAGCACGCCATGGTGTATCCACTCTAGCTTCAAGACACTTACTATTCAAAGATTTCACACAAAGATTATAAAATATTTTTCCGGACGCTCGATGTGGCCCCAGAAACATGACATCATCATTATTCAAAAAAGCATTTGAAACTTCAGAAGATACAGTAAAACATGGTATTAGATCACACTCATTAGGACTAAGTAGATCCTTTTTGTACTGATCCAGCAACCTTAAACTCCCTTCTGTAAAATGGGACTGCAGTTCTAAAAGGAATCTTACAACTACACGAATGGATCTCATTCTCAGGTGCTCAGCCACTACCTCAGGATTCTTGAAACCTGGCCCTACCAGATTCAAGAGATCCTTCAAAGTGATGATCCCAGCCTTTAAAAACATCTCAGAAAAAGAAGGAAAATGCTTCTCTTGTGTGAAGTCCAGGAGTGAGCCATATATAAGTGGTTCCTTCAGTAGCCAAAACAGAGAATCTGTATTAACCCATTGACGCCAGATGCTGCGTCACGCAACATTGCCCCTAGCGCCGGTTGTTGCATAACGCAACATTGCCCCAAATGCCGGTTGCTGCATAACGCAGCATTGTTGGTTTGTCATTATTTTCAAGACTCATCTATGTGTTAACAAATGTGTTAGTGTTAATGCTGAATGAGCATGATCCAATAAAAGCAGAGAATTTTATCTTTTAAATGCAACTTATTTCATGTCTTTATGTGCTTCAGAGGCTGAGATATTGAATTTTTCATAGGCATTTTCAATTAATTATTTTTATTTCAGAAAACCCTCAGGCAGACGGGGACCTTTTCTAAAAACTGACTTAGGCATTTGCAGACGTTTTTTTGCAGGCGTTTCAGGCGTCAATGGGTTAAGAGGTATATAGACCTTTAAAAAGTTCCAAACCTTAAAAGTATTCCGGTAAAAAGCAGGGAACTTATTTAAATCCATCATAGTAGGGTTCATCCAAAAAAAGCGTTCTGTCCAATCCCAGGCCCTCAATTGTCCTCAGGATCGCACAGGCCACAACTTTCCAGCTAGAGTCTACAGTGCCATCCAGAAGTCTCTGTATGAATTGGAGCCGGAAGGCTGCAGTTCTGCTCTGCAGGTGAACCAGCCCTTGTCCACCTTCATCTTTAGGCAAAAACAGTACACCTTGTTGAACCCAATGTAGACCATCCCCAAAAAAATCAACTAATATTGATTGTACCTTGGACAAAAACTGTACTGGAGGGTCTATGCAGGCAAGCCTATGCCAAAGGGATGAAGCCACCAGGTTATTTACTATTAGAATGCCCTCTATAGGACAATTTCTTAACCAAGAAATTCCACCTACTGATTAACCAAGAAATTCCAAGAAATTCCAAGATTTCTTAACCAAGAAATTCCACCTACTAATCTTTTCAATAGTTCCCTCAAAATTTTTCTGTATGAAATTTTCATCACCCAGGAAAACCCCCAGATATTTAAATCCATCCCTGGACCATGCTAAGCCTCCTGGGAGGCATGGTGCACCATGAGACCACTTATTGGCCAACAAAGCCACACTCTTCCCCCAGTTAACTCTGGCAGAAGATAAAATGTTAAAATCATCGAAAACTTCAACCATAATGTCTACATCCCTTTGGTTACCAACCAGAATGGCCACATCATCAGCGTAAGCTGATAACTTAAAAGAACAAACACAATCAGGAAGAGTTACACCCTGCAGTTTGGCTCTCAACTGAATTAACAGAGGCTCAATGGCCAAAGAATACAACATGCCAGAAAGGGGACATCCTTGTCTAATTCCGCTTAAAACCTTAAAAGGAGCACACAAGTCACCATTAATTTTTAAAATACTTTCACAGTCACAGTACAGAGCTCTAATTTTCTTTATAAAATCAAGGTTGAAACCAAAAGCAGTTAAAACACTCCATAAATAATTATGCTCAATTCTGTCAAAAGCCTTTTCCTGATTGACTGAGACCAGGCCAAAGTCCAAATTTAGAAGTTTTCCAATTTCTAAAATATCTCTAATAAAACCAATATTATCATAGATGAGCCTGCCTGGCACACAATAGGTCTGATCAGGTTCAATTACTTCTCTCAACACTTCCCTGAGCCTGTTTGCAAGAACTTTTGAGAGTAGCCGATATTCTGCACAGAGGATAGATACAGCTCTCCAGGACCTTATGTCCTTCAGATCCCCCTTCTTAGGCAGCAATGTCAGGATTGCTCTTCGACAACTGAGTGGCAATCGCCCCTTGGCCAAGCTGTCCCTCAACACAGCCAGTAGGTCTGCGCCTATTTCTGGCCAAAAGGACTTGTAAAAATCAACCGGCAAACCATCAATACCCAGTGACTCCAGCTAACCTTTGGAGTTCCATTATTTCATTCTCCAAGGTTTTCATACGCTGAGCTATGTCACTCATGACATGTGAAGTATATTGCTGACACAACTGTTTTATTTGAGCCTTGCCAAAATCCCACCATTGTTGCAGAGACTGAAAAGTAGACTTTGTGGTTCTAAAATCCCTCCAGAAAAACTTAAAAAACATCCCTAAAATGACTATCATGTAGTAAACTAGTGTTAAAATGCCAATATGCACTTTTGTGTCTGGTTGCACTTACATAAAAAGTGCAAAGCACCATACTGTGATCAGAAAATCCCACAGGTAGGATAAAACATGTTTAAAAAAACCAAGCTGGTGTTTATAAAATCGGTCTAGTCTTGCCAGAGAAAGCATATTATCATAAGCATGAACCCACGTATATTGTTTTTGATCCATGTGGAAATTTCTCCATACATCAATCAGATCAAAGGAATTAATTAACTCAATGAGCCTCTTACGAGAAGGCATATGAGGCTCCATATGATTCCTATCTATACTAAGTTCCGTACAATTAAAATCCCCACCAAGAAGTAAAAACTCTCCAGGATCACAATCCTTTAAAACACCATCTAAGATGCTTACAAAATTCATTCTCTCACGCCTGTCTGTTGGCGCATAGACACAAACAAAGACGAAAAAGTTATTCTCAAATTGTGCTCTGACTCTTAGGAGTCTACCTTTAATAAATTCATCAACCCGATACAAAGAAGGAATACAGGTCTGTGAAAAAATAATAGCAACACCACCACTGACTGAAGTGTTGTGGCTTAAAATTGACAAACCCCCAAATTCCTTTGCCCAATCAGCACTATTATTAGTGTCTGTGTGTGTTTCTTGTACAAAAAACATATCAATGTTTTTTTTCTTTAATTATTTCAAAGAGCAAAGCCCTCTTCATACCATCTCTTGCTCCATTCAAATCTAACGAAGCAATCTAAATTCCCCCATGAATAGGAAATAAAAGAAAAAAATATAGCAACATCTTCATTTTGAGAAAAAAACAGCGTCGTAGATTTACTGACTTATATCAGTGTTTAACAAAGCTCTTAGCTTTGTGAGAAACTTACTCAGACGGTAACCCTCCTTATCTGTAAATTTCCCTTCAGCCATATATAATCTAGTTTTTACCATAAATTGATCAATGTCGGGAAAATATTCGTCAACTTTCACATTTCTCGCATTTTTGGTCTGTAACAAAAAACTCTTGATGTCTTCTACAGTATACTCGCGACTAGAGAAGCCGCTTTGACGTAGACTGCAGGTCAAGCTACATTCGGATTCACTCTCACTCTCCGCATCAGTAGAGTTGAGGTCAATCAACAGCTCTCTCCTTTTGGTCTGTGCCCCAGGACTAGATCGGTCCCTTGTCCTCTTTTTACCTTTAGGGACTTTAAACGGATTTACATCTGTTTCCATGTTTTGAACACCATCACCAGTGAAAACATTAAGCATTTCATCCAAGTTAGCGGCTGAAATCATACTAATCTGCGAACTATCAGTGGCGTCCACCGAAGGTCCAACTTCGGGTTCATCTTTTTCATCTCTCACATTTCCTAAACAAACATCCTGATCAGACGGTCTAACACCGGCTTTTTCAACACTGGAAGGCTCTTGTTCAGGAGGCAGAACCTCATTCGCACCAGCCCCTTCATTAGCAGGTGCCTTCTTCTTACTCGCGGGGTGTTCTTCCCCGACATTCTCATTCTGCTCGTTTACCTTCTCCCCATTTGAGGAGCTGTTGCGCTTTTCGGGACAAGCTTGCGTCAAATGGCCAGTTAGCCCACAACCAAAGCACCTCATCATATGACTAGTGAAATAAATAACATAATTAAAATCATCAACCTGCACACTCAAAGTCAAGTCCAAATCAGAGTCATGTAGTATCATATAAACATAACACCTAAATGACACCGCATGTTTCAGTAAAGGGGATTTACTAGCTATGGCAATCTTTTTGATCGGAGAGACCAGTTTACCATAGCGGGCTAGTGACTGCATTAAAATGTCATCCGTAATGAAAGGTGGTACATTTGAAAGGATCACTTTCTTAGAAGGGGTAGACAACGGTAGCACCGAGGTGAAAACACCGTCAATCACCACCCCTTGCTCAACCATTAAATTTGCCAATTCTACAGTCTCCAGAAACAAAACAATTGCTTGGTTCATACAAGCCACAGACAAAATTTTGTCTTGCCCAACAATTTCACCTACGGCTAAGCTACAAACTTCTACGCTGGCAGTGGATGCAATCTTAATAGCCTGCCGCTGCATGAGGGAATCAAACTTCCCTCTACCTGAGGCAGACATGCTCCCGGCTTAAGAGCAGACGCCCAGGTAAACACAAAACAAACTACACACTTCACTAAACCTAAACAAACACACAACAAAAGCAAACACAAAACAAATATAAGTAAATATTTATATAGAGAGAGAAATAAAGAAAAGTTAGAACACAGCACGGCGGCTACACTCAAACACTCCCTTCACTCACAACGCTCTGCCCACCCACTCCCAGTATCCACTCCGACAGAGAGAGAGAGAGAGAGAGGGAGAGAGAGGGAAACACAGATTGTTATGTATGCCTGCTGTCACCTAATGGTTAAAAACAATGTACATTGTGCACTGAGTGCAAACAGGGGCTCTGGCAAGATGAACTATGACTTTGTAAGAGAAGGTTCTTCCCCCTGCTGTAGCCTTCAGTATTTGAGGTACCAACAAACAGCCTGCACCTTTTGATCTAAGTAGGAATGACAAGTCATCACTCAGGTACTGTGGTGTGAGACCATTCAGTGATTTAGAGGTCAATAGTGGTATTTTATAATCAATGCTAAATTTGATGGGTAGCCAATGCAGTGTGCATAAGATAAGAGTGATGTGATCATATCTTCTGGTTCTAGTAAAAATTCCAATTGCAAAATTGCAACAATTACAACCCCGATTCCAAAAAAGTTGGAACAAAGTACAAATTGTAAATAAAAACGGAATGCAATGATGTGGAAGTTTCAAAATTCCATATTTTATTCAGAATAGAACATAGATGACATATCAAATGTTTAAACTGAGAAAATGTATCATTTAAAGAGAAAAATTAGATGATTTTAAATTTCAGGACAACAACACATCTCAAAAAAGTTGGGACAAGGCCATGTTTACCACTGTGAGACATCTCCTTTTCTCTTTACAACAGTCTGTAAACGTCTGGGGACTGAGGAGACAAGTTGCTCAAGTTTAGGGATAGGAATGTTAACCCATTCTTGTCTAATGTAGGATTCTAGTTGCTCAACTGTCTTAGGTCTTTTTTGTCGTATCTTCCATTTTATGATGCGCCAAATGTTTTCTATGGGTAAAAGATCTGGACTGCAGGCTGGCCAGTTCAGTACCCGGACCCTTCTTCTACGCAGCCATGATGCTGTAATTGATGCAGTATGTGGTTTGGTATTGTCATGTGGGAAAATGCAAGGTCTTCCCCTGAAAGAGACGTCGTCTGGATGGGAGCATATGTTGCTCTAGAACCTGGATATACCTTTCAGCATTGATGGTGTCTTTCCAGATGTGTAAGCTGCCCATGCCACACACACTAATGCAACCCCATACCATCAGAGATGCAGGCTTCTGAACTGAGCACTGATAACAACTTGGGTCGTCCTTCTCCTCTTTAGTCCGAATGACACGGCGTCCCTGATTTCCATAAAGAACTTCAAATTTTGATTCGTCTGACCACAGAACAGTTTTCCACTTTGCCACAGTCCATTTTAAATGAGCCTTGGCCCAGAGAAGGCGTCTGCGCTTCTGGATCATGTTTAGATACGGCTTCTTCTTTGAACTATAGAGTTTTAGCTGGCAACGGCGGATGGCACGGTGAATTGTGTTGACAGATAATGTTCTCTGGAAATATTCCTGAGCCCATTTTGTGATTTCCAATACAGAAGCATGCCTGTATGTGATGCAGTGCCATCTAAGGGCCTGAAGATCATGGGCACCCAGTATGGTTTTCCGGCCTTGACCCTTACGCACAGAGATTCTTCCAGATTCTCTGAATCTTTTGATATTATGCACTGTAGATGATGATATGTTCAAACTCTTTGCAATTTTACACTGCCGAACTCCTTTCTGATATTGCTCCACTATTTGTCGGCGCAGAATTAGGGGGATTGGTGATCCCCTTCCCATCTTTACTTCTGAGAGCTGCTGTCACTCCAAGATGCTCTTTTTATACCCAGTCATGTTAATGACCTATTGCCAATTGACCTAATGAGTTGCAATTTGGTCCTCCAGCTGTTCCTTTTTTGTACCTTTAACTTTTCCAGCCTCTTATTGCACCTGTCCCAACTTTTTTGAGATGTGTTGCTGTCATGAAATTTCAAATGAGCCAATATTTGACATGAAATTTCAAAATGTCTCACTTTCGACATTTGATATGTTGTCTATGTTCTATTGTGAATACAATATCAGTTTTTGAGATTTGCAAATGATTGCATTCCATTTTTATTTACAATTTGTACTTTGTCCCAACTTTTTTGGAATCGGGGTTGTAGTATCCTCAGATCCCATATGATTAAAAAGTGTCATTAAAAGGAAAGGTGATATAATACGATGGTAATAATGCCTCCATCCCAACTTTGAATGTGTTGCAGGCATCAAATTTTAACTTAATTTATCTTTACAAAATACAATTAAGTTGGTCAGTAAAACTATTGAAAATCTTTTCTTTGCACTTTTGTCAGTTAAGTAAAAGTTCATGTGAATTAACAAATGACAGATTTTTGTTTTTATTGAATTTTGGAAAATATCCCAACTTTTTTGGAAATGGCATTAGTAAGACCTGAGCCAGGAGCGGGACATTCCATTAACTCCAGTGACATTTTCTAGTCTATCAATAGTATGATCTGTGTTATCAAAAGCTGCACTCAGGTCAAGCAACACAAGCAAGGACACTGAACCCTGATCAGAGGCCAGTAGTAGGTTATTTACTACTTTAACCAGTGCTGTCTCTGTGCTATGATGAGGTCTAAATTCTGACTGATACATTTCACGAATGTTATTCCAATGTAGACATGAACATAACTTCTGTGCCACAGCTTTTTCTAGGATCTTGAAGATAAAGGGGAGGTTTGATATTGGCCTACAGTTGGACAGCTGATGGGGGTTGAGGTCAGGTTTTTTAATCAAGGGTCTGATAACTGCTAGTTTAAAGGATTTGGGTACATAGCCATTGCTAAGGGAATAATTGATTAGTTTTAGAAGTAGTTAAATTAATTCTCATAGTATCTGTTTGAAGAGGCATGTCAGTAAGGTATCTCGTATGCAAGTTGAAAATTTTGATGAGGAAATTAGTGAAATTAGTTTGGACTCTCTAAGGGGAGTAAAACATTCTATTTGCTGATCTGATACAATTATTTTGTTATCTACAGGTTTACTTATCAAATTGCCTGGATTTAAATTAATAGGATTTTTGCTGGATATTTTCAATTTTGCCATTGTAAAAATTCATGAAATCATCACTACTACATATTGAAGGTGTGCATGTTTCTGTGGTCGTCTTTTCCCTTTTGGGGGGGGGGGGATCAAACAAACAGACTGTGGCAGCAGGGATGTGGCTAAACGTCAGTTTGTGAATGGAGGGTGGGGCCAGGGAAGGTGAGTGGCAGTCAGTACACCTGTTGTCAATTAACGTTGTGTCTTTGTGTTTTGCAGTGAGGATGGAAGGTAGAAAAGGAGGGAGAGAGCGACAAGAGAGGATCTCTCCCAACCAGAGCACATGGGTGTGTGTGTGTGTGAGCAAGCAAATGAGCTTAGTGAAGATGAAAAGCAACAAAATATGGAAAATAAAGTTGTGTGTGAACATCATCTGCCTGCCTGCCACGCTTCAGTATTCCACCCACATCAGAGACATATTACACAGACCAACAAAAACCCAACAATAACTTGGTGGCCATCACAAAGTATTGCTTTTTGTCTACCTGATTTTGACACTGCTCAGCCTGCTGGTCACTGCATTTCCTTAGTTTACCCATGCTGTCAGAAAAAAAAAAAGTGCACTAATCTATACTTTTCCTTTTTGGTAGTATGGTGCCTGATGAGCGTCAACAACTATTTTCTGAGGTTCTCAGAAACCTCCTTTGTTCATGCCATGATACAGTTCAACAAAACAGACTTCTGATACCTGTTCTTTAAATATAACGGGGTCCCACTCAACCCCTGGTTGTCATCCTATTGATGTTAAACACATGACTCTAATTTGGCCTTCAGATTAACTACTAATCCTCAAGATTCACATACTTTTGTCACTCACAGATATGTAATATTTCATTTTCTGCAATAAATAAATGACAAAGTATTTTTGTCTCATTTGTTTAATTGGGTTCTCTTTATCTTCTTTATAGGACTTGTGTGAAAATTTGATGATGTTTTAGGTCATATTAATGCAAAAATATAGAAAATTCAAAAGGGTTCCCAGACTTTCAAGTGCCACTGTATGTTTTACCTAGATATATGCATATTGTGGTTAAAAAAAAAGCACCCTTGAGGATACCACCCCTTTGACAAGGAAATGATTTTGTGTTTTAGCATTGTTTCACAGCAGCATTTCTAGTTATTTGTCCCTGAAACCTTTTCTCTACTTCTAATCCTAGTTCTTAGTCATTTATGTTTTTGTATATCATACATGTCAACCTTTAGTTTCCCATGCCCTTACTAAATCTGTACGTTTCCCTTACCCATGAGCCCTTATACACGAGAAAAAATTCCAATATATAATCCAAAGCATCGATTGTTTTATTCCACATTATACACTCCTATTGTAATAGGCATATTTATCACACTGCATCAAGTTAAAGGGATCAAATAAGCATGTACTGAATAAAAAGAAATTTTAGATCCCAGAGAAAACAACTGAATTAAAAAGGACTATATGTACAGTCAAGTAAACAATTATCTACTAAAGAGAATGACTGAACTATAAACTTAATTATTTAATATACATTGTATCAGTAATACCAGAATTATTGATGTAAATTTTGCAAATAAAATGTATTCATATTAAATAGTTCATAAAAATTACACAAAGTTCTATTTGACAAGTGTTGACATCACCTACAATATTCCATTCCACCAAAGAAAATTACTTGAAATATAACAGCAGTACTAAGTAGGTATGCTAATTAAAATAGTAGGTTACATGTAATAAAGGGGCGGCACGGTGGTGTAGTGGTTAGCGCTGTCGCCTCACAGCAAGAAGGTCCGGGTTCGAGCCCCGGGGCCGGCGAGGGGCTTTCTGTGCGGAGTTTGCATGTTCTCCCCGTGTCTGCGTGGGTTTCCTCCGGGTGCTCTGGTTTCCCCCACCGTCCAAAGACATGCAGGTTAGGTTAACTGGTGACTCTAAATTGACCGTAGGTGTGAATGTGAGTGTGAATGGTTGTCTGTGTCTATGTGTCAGCCCTGTGATGACCTGGCGACTTGTCCAGGGTGTACCCCGCCTTTCGCCCATAGTCAGCTGGGATAGGGTCCAGCTTGCCTGCGACCCTGTAGAAGGATAAAGCGGCTAGAGATAATGAGATGAGATGAGACATGTAATAAATTATATATAATCATGTCAAACAGTAAATGAAGGTTAGTAAAAGTTCCATTTGAGAAAAAAGTGTTGAAACCACACGCAGTGTTCGATCCAACTAAAGATGACTGAACCACATCAAGTATATTATGTAAACAAAGGTAAATGAAAATATTAATAAATTATGAAGTTAAATTGAAAATCTTCTGTTAAGGTTCACCCAGTCTGAACGGTCCTTACTTCTTGAGACCCCAATGCCTTCGTGCCCCCACGGATCCGGGACGGAGACACCGCGAAAGAAACAGACCAGGAAAACCAGAAATATGGTTTCACAGCCAGTTTATTCACAGTTCCCTCGTCAAAGATGGAAAATTCACAGAAACTTTTTATACATTTTGTTTATCTCTCTGAAGGCAGAGTGTGGGTGTGTGTGTCTGTGTGCGAATCACTGGAGACCTTGGCTCTATGTGTGTGCGTGAATAGGTGTGTGTGTGTGTGTTATGTGTGTGCGTCATAGGGATGTGGCATAGGAATGTGTGTAGGATGATCTGGAGCAGGTCAAATAATCTCCATCAGTGTGTGTGTATAAATCTTGACTCAATCATAACATAATAACATATTTCTGATCATATGACATGATAGCAAGGTACAGACAGATTTTAAAGGTCTTTGCTTACGTACATCCCTTCAGGTCAGATATAACATAGGGCAATATGTACTTAAGATGGTGATGGAATTTTTTAAACACAGATAATATATCTAGTCTACGAAGTCTTAGTCAAAGAAGGTCAAAATACATCAGAAATTAATGCCAAATTAAACAAAAATAGTTTAAAGGATTTAATAGCTAAAGGATGAAAAGCTAAAATATTAAAATCATAATTTCTTAACACATGAATGTGTGCTAAGTCAGCAAATTACATCTTGATTTCATCAATATGTAGTAAGACAATCATAAGCAAAATAACAAATAAGAATATGTCTCTAACAATTTTAAACAAAGATATGTTAAAAGAAAGTAAACAAAAATAAGAATAAACTTAAACAAAGAAAGTCATACGAAACATAAGAAAAATAAGAATATGTCTGGCAAACCAAAGAAATGAGGAAGGTCAAACAGGATTCAGGATTAAACTCATAAAGTCTTAACATTAGAATCATAAAGTCTTAACAATCCTAAATTATATTCTGTAATTATAAAACTAACTTAAAACTATAAAACTAACATTAATCACTAAAATGCATCTTAGACCTAACAATTAAATCTAAATCAATGCCATAGTATATGCAATAGTCCAAAAATAATAAAGGATCTTAACACTTTGTGCAGGCTACCATTACATCCAACATTCAATCATTTCAACTTCAGATTCAACATTAAAGAAACTGGTTAACTTTAACACTCTTAAATCACAATCCTAGCTATAAAACTAACTTAAATCATGGCTTTAAGTTTAATTTTTATTCCCAAATACACATTAGCTATGCAGCTGTGCGGGTGTGTGTGGGTTGATCGACATCATTGCAGACCTTGGCGCTATCCAGACATATCTCTGATCAATAATACACATTTCATATCAAAATAAGCAAAATGTTCCCAAACAATGTCCAGCCGAGACAGAAGGTCATTTCAACTAAGAATATAATTTTGACACAAAAATAAATTGCTGGCTTCTTGGTCAAGAATTACAATTATTTATAAACCTACATAATAATAAAACCTAACATCTTCCCAGTAATTTATAACAATAATTTAAATCGTATTCCTTTTTGGAGAGTTCTTCGTTGTACAGTACAAAGATGTTGCAGATTTGGCACTAGCTATAATATCACTGCTTGGGTCGCAGTTGTAGCTCCTCATCACAGTTCATTTTAATTTGCAGATATGCAGTTAATGTGTCTGCAGCCATATTTTTTCTGTACTCAGTATGAATTTTCCTAACCAATGAAAAAGCCCTCTCACTATCTGCATTGCTATGTGGGAGGCACAGCAAAGCAGTAAAAAGTTGTTTCAGCACTGGAACCCTGGCAACACCCAGAGCAGTTTTTACATCAAAGACCTTTCCCCAGTATACATCTATTATTTTCCTGGTCAATAAAAGAAAATCAGAGCACGGCAAACATGTAGATGGTGTTAAATTGCTTCCATCCCCTACTACACATTTTAGAGACAGGTTACCAACGGTCGTTACCACCATCACTCTTCATTCAGTACTTTTCCAGTTTACTGATGACTGATTGTAGTAATGAGTGTTGGTCATCTTTGTCTACATTTCATGTCCACCAGCAATTAAAATGTTTAGGGAAGCGAAACCAGAAATCGCTGGGTAACTACAGTTGCCGTTGTATAAATGGCGACTCCCAGTATCGCCTCCGGAAATTATCATGATAATGGAGGAAGCTTTCCTACATGCAAACAGTAAAAACTTAAAAAACAAACAAACACAATGCTTACCTGTGCAGTCTTTGAATCGGGAAACTTTTTTTTTCGCTAGCTGTGAAAAATGGTCTGCCACAGTCGGGGGGATGTTGTGTTCCAGGAGATATTGGCAGAACATAACTTCTGCAGCCGTCACAGAAGTCTGGGCAGTCCGAGCCGATGTACTTAAATGACCGAGAAAACCACGTGCAACTATAAAACCACATAAATCGAAAATAGCTCCGTTTCATTGGGTATGTGTGTTTGAAAAAATAAATGGTGGATGCTAAGAAAATTCTCGGAGTAACGGAAAAAATCTCCGATACAAAACATAATTTTCCCATATGAAAATCAGTGTACGCCGTATTAACCAAAAAAATTGCATTTTCCCGTACAAAATACGGGGAAACCGTATAACTTGACAAGTATGGTATATTTTTCTGTTTTGAGTTTTGACCCTCACAACTGCGGAGAAATATAGATTTATTGTATCTCTGATTACTTTTCTATGATCTGATTCATGTTTAGAGTTAAAGCTCCAACAGATTTCTAGATGGCAACATCAATCTCAGGCCTGAAGAATGCAATCATTGGAACAACAAACTGCTGAAATAATTATTATATTCATGTGTTGCTGCCTTGATCCTGCATCAGCTCACAAAATGATTATACATTACAACCTATGAAAAAAAATCTTCAAATTTGATAACACAAGTGGCACTCTTGACTTATGCAAATACTAATGCCTGTTGCAATGCACTAAACATAAAACTGGCAACGTGAAACTCTGGTATACTTTTATGTTGAGAATGATTTAAGACTAACCAAGGTTAATCTGTATCTGCATTTGTGAAGTCGATGATATTTCAGCAGTAAAAGTGAGTGTTTATGGATTTATAGTTGTTATAAACCCAAGAGTGTCTGCATGGGGCTGTCAGGGATTGGACTGTTATTAGATTTCGTCTTTCGATCCTGCCAAGACTAGTTGAGGAAAAGGTGCTGGCAGAGGAGATCAGAACAGTAGGGAATTTAACTTTGCGTTCATTGAGTGCATTAAAATAAAAGCCACACCACAACTATCTACCCTAATCAAGACATGATATTCCAGGAAGACTATGGATGGATATTTGTTTGCAGTGATGTACAGTATGATGCAGAAGATGCAAATACCATTAGAGATCATTAGAAATAGTGTCAAATAGTGAAAGTGTCCAAAAATAAAATAGGCACCTCTATTGGGTATCGTGATGGTGTGTCTGAGCGCATATTTACATACTAATCAGAGGTTACCTGCAGACACAGCTGTGCCACACTGCAATTCTCATTATGCTGCAGAATGCTTATTAGAGGCACTGTTTACACACTAAGCCTTGCTACAATCGCTGCAAATTTGCTCCATTCTCAATTATTATAATTAGTTACTCAAAATGTTACACTCCAGAAATCTGCAGAGTGAATGAGAGATTAGTTTGGCTGGAGTCTCATTTTCCAGTCAGTTACATTGCTTCAGCAACCCGATCTCATATAAAATTAGTAAAAATTCGAACAAGCGAGAGATTTTGTTGTATTCAAGAGTTTTACAAAGCTTCTTAGCATTCTTGCCCTAAACTTTCCTATTCCTAACTACGGTATGATTAGATGTTTGTAATCATGATTCAAGGTAGCGTTGTATTCAAGACCAAGTCATGACCAAGCCCAAAGTGTATCGAGACCAAGACAAGACCAAGACTTTGAGGGGTTGAGATCAAGTCAAGACCAAGACCAAGGCAGGACAAGACTGAGTCAAGACCAGAACTAGACCAGGGTGTATGAAAAGAGGTGGGAGGGGTGACAGCTGTTAACAGGAAGAAAAAATTTCAAATTAGCAATCAGTTGTTATTGGTGGCATTTGAAGCAGGACATTTTGACATCCAATCACAGTAATGATTTTCACAAATAAATTAGACAATGTACAGGCAATTTAGTACTATCCCTGCATTTGTGGTCCTGATCAGTCTTGAAATAAAATCCGGAGTCCTCTATATCCGAGACTGAGAGAAGACCAAGTAAAAATGTGGTCAATTCCGAGATGAAACCGAAACCTTCAAAAAGAGGTCTTGAGACCGGTCTTGAGACCAAGACTGATTTCATGTACCATGACTTAAATTCAAGGTTTGGCCTGCACACACATAACCACTGGCATGCAAATGCAGCTCTGTTTGCGTACCTGAAATGCTACTTCAAATATTTCACACTGAAAAATAAAAGAGGTATATGCTGGAGTTTATTTTCAGAATGAAAATCTATTACAAGATCTGAAAATACAGTGGAGTGTTGTTTCGACGCCTCAGGGTCTGTCTAGTGATCCTGTACAATAGTAGCATTCTCTTTCCACTCAGCAGAGATCCCTTAGGACAGCTGGATTAAATCTTACTGCATGACCCGAATTTATTTGGGCTGCTGACTTTGAATCACATAGTTTTAGAGAAATGTGTTACAGAGGGAGTTAGAGAGAGATAAATCTAATAACAAATAAAGCATGCTAGCTCAAATAAAGGTTGTGGGCAGGACTGGGGCAGAGCACAGCAGAGAAGAGGACAAGTGTGTCTCGATATATGAGTGGATGGATGGAGAGAAAATAACATTTCAGGCAACATTTTATCAGTGCCATCTTGTCTAGCTTGGAAAATTTATTTAAACAATAAGTATGGGATTTAAGGCAGTGTTGCTTTTGCATCTGTCAGGATAAGACAAAGCTCTGCTTGGATTGATACAAGACATTGAAGAAAATGAAACTCCTTATCTGAGTGAATGCTCCCAGAGACTACTATCAGCTTCACAAATCTTATATAAACATTAGAGAGATGCTTGGCTTATAGAAAGCTTGTGTGTGTGAAAGACACTGTTGTGGAGGCTGCAAGAATGTTTGAGATCATGAAAGGAAGTAAGAAGACAGAGAGGGAAGAGGACTTTCCAGCACCCTTTCATCTCCTTCGAAGAACCTCATAAAGAACCGCATTAGGCTATACTGCAGGTGCATATCCCTGCCTTCTTTTTCAGTACAATGCAGCAACATTCTCCTCCTTATATTTCTGTTATCGTCATTGCCGTACCCGAGCCGGGCTTGAGGCAAACCACGTTTGGTTAACTTGGCCAGAATTGCAGCAGGAGGGTGGCCAGTTCCTTTCTACACACTCACACACACACATTCACACATATGGGCAATTTAGAGTAGCCATTTCACCTAACTGCATGTCTTTGGATTGTGGGGGAAACCGGAGAACCTGGAGGAAACCCATGCAGACAGGAGGAGAACGTGCAAACTCCATACAGGAAGGGTCCCCACTGGCCACTGGGCTTGAACCCAGAATCCTCTTGCTGTGAGGTGACAGTGCTAATCACTGCACCACCATGCTGCCCTTACCATATGTTTCAGTCTATGCCCTTATGTCCAAAACATCAACCAAATTATTTTGTTAGGCTCATTTTGTTAATGCATTCATCTTTAGGAAGAGCTTTGTCCTGATCAGGGTTGTGGTTGATTCAGAGCCTATCCTGAGAGAACTGAGTGGGAATGCATCATCAGGTTTTTTTTTTTTTTTGGAAGGTGAGAGGAAACCAGAGAACCTACAGGAAACCAAGTGAATATGGAGGAAACTAAACAGACAACAACAAAAAAAGCTTTCACCTTATCATTGGGAGATTGCAAGTTCAAATCCAGAAAATGGAAGCCAGAAGAGCAAAACTGGCCATACTCAATGGATTGGAAGGATATCATACTCTTATTACCCTGTCAATCACAGTGATACTAGCCAATTGTGTGCATCTGTGAGCTCATGTACTGTATATGGAACAAGGCATATAACGCTTTCCTCTGAATGTGTTATGCTTCCCTGTAATGCAACACAAGCGCCTGTTCGTAAAGTTGTCTTATGATAAGGGTGAGTTGGTTGGTGGGAACTGACCAAATTAAGGGAGAAACAGAGAATGATCCTTAAAAATCCTGCTGTGCCAGCATTCTGCCCAGGTTAATTTTAGCTGAAGGAAAATTTCCGATAAATATGTTTTTGGGCAGGGCGGCACGGTGGTGTAGTGGTTAGCGCTGTCGCCTCACAGCAAGAAGGTCCGGGTTTGAGCCCCATGGCCGACGAGGGCCTTTCTGTGTGGAGTTTGCATGTTCTCGCCGTGTCCGCGTGGGTTTCCTCCAGGTGCTCCGGTTTCCCTCACAGTCCAAAGACATGCAGGTTAGGTTAACTGGTGACTCTAAATTGACCGTAGGTGTGAATGTGAGTGTGAATGGTTGTTTGTGTCTATGTGTCAGCCCTGTGATGACCTGGCGACTTGTCCAGGGTGTATCCCGCCTTTCACCCGTAGTCAGCTGGGATAGGCTCCAGCTTGCCTGCGACCCTGTAGAACAGGATAAAGTGGCTACAAATAATGAGATGAGATGAGATGTTTTTGGGCAGGAGATTTTTGCACATGGGGCGGCATGGTGGTGTAGTGGTTAGCACTGTCTCCTCACAGCAAAAAGGTTCTGGGTTCAAGCCCAGTGGCCTATGGGGGGCCTTTCTGTATGGAGTTTGCATGTTCTGTCTGTGTGGGTTTCCTCCAGGTGCTCCGGTTTCCCTCACAGTCCAAAGACATGCAGGTTAGGCTAATTGGTGGCTCTAAATTGACTGTATGTGTGAATGTGAGTGTGAATGTTTGTTTGTTTCTATGTGTCAGCCCTGCAATGATCTGGTGACTTGTCCAGGGTGTACCCCACCTCTCGCCTGTAGTCAGCTGGGATAGGCTCCAGCTTGCCTGAGACCCTGCACAGGATAAGTGGTTACGGATAATGGATGGATGGATTTTTGCACAGTCAGGGTAAGTAGTTAGTCATCGGCCCATGTACTGAAGGAGATTACAAGTTCTACTCGCGGTCGGGTCATACCAAAGACCATCATACAAATGGTACCTGCTACCATCTGGCAAGGCACACTGCAATACAGATGTGAGTGGGGGAAGTTAAACACTCGGAGTTACCAGAGGACTAGCCCCCCACTGTAACCCTAGCTGTGTAGGCGAGATGCCAAGGACTACTGAAATGGAGATCGGTGCCGCACCCATATGCCTTAAAGAGTTGGTTAGTACTGGGACAGGAGGCTGCCTGGGAAGACTAGATTCTGGTGTGAGAGGGACTTTGACTTTGATATCATGTAACACAGAGGTTTTTCTACTGTGATGGAGTAAGAAAAATGTATGATCAACCCTAGCCCTTACACTAACCAGAACCAACTTTACATAATTTGTATACAACTTTAGCATAGGATAAATAAATAAAAAAAGGACACAATTTATTATCATATTATATCTACATACACACACATGTGGGGCGGCACGGTGGTGTAGTGGTTAGCACTGTTGCCTCACAGCAAGAAGGTCCGGGTTCGAGCCCCGTGGCCGGCGAGGGCCTTTCTGTGTGGAGTTTGCATGTTCTCCCCGTGTCCGCGTGGGTTTCCTCCGGGTGCTCTGGTTTCCCCCACAGTCCAAAGACATGCAGGTTAGGTTAACTGGTGACTCTAAATTGACCGTAGGTGTGAATGTGCGTGTGAATGGTTGTCTGTGTCTATGTGTCAGCCCTGTGATGACCTGGCGACTTGTCTAGGGTGTACCCCGCCTTTCGCCCGTAGTCAGCTGGGATAGGCTCCAGCTTGCCTGCGACCCTGTAGAACAGGATAAAGCGGCTACAGATAATGAGATGAGAGACACACACATGTACAGTAGAATGAAATTCTTTGCTTTGCGTATCCAAGCTTGGAAAGAGCTTGGGACAGTGCAGTGGGTCAGCCATGGTGCAATACTTCTGGAGCAGAGAAAGATAAAGGCCTTGCTCAAGGCCCAACACTGGTAGCTTGGTGGTCCTGGGATTTGAATATACACCCTTTCAGCCAGTAGCCCAGAGCCTTAACCTCTGAGCAACACTACCTCTTGGCTTGTATGAAATTGGACAAATTAAAATGATAAGAAGATTTTCGTGTTTAGTGTGCTAGTGCTGGATTTTCATATGCAGAACGAGACACTACAGTTTCTAACAAGATACTTAACTATTAACATAAATGAACTGTTTCTCTTTTTCTTTTCATTGTTTCCTCCTGGCATGTCTGCACAGCAAGTAGCCTGTTCTCTCTCGAAGTATGTCCGTGGCTGAGCACTATCGTGGAGTGGGCATCTGGCACACTTATAGGATATCCTGGGATTTGATGCTTTTTGCACAGAAAAATGCAGCAGTGTCTCACATCCATCATTCACTTGCCGTTACTTTTATTTGTTTTGTTTGGCTGGACTTAAGTGATGCACTTTTATGTGGCCGGCACCTCAGTGCAGTTCCAGTCATTTGGGTTTCACATATAACTTTTATTTCTCTGAACTTTTATTGAAAGGGGGTGGCCATGTGAGGGGAGTTGAGTGAATGAACAACACTTTCCCCTCCATGTGTGTGTGTTCACTGCTTCAGATGAGTTAACCATAGAGAATAGAATAGGAAAGAATGCTTTTATTGTCACTGCACAAATATACAACGAAATTTTAGTTCATCACAGGAGAGCAAAGCCACTGCATACGTACGCGCCACCACTCTTGGGCACTTCAGCCCAAGGCCGTCCTATGTTAACCTAACTGCATGTCTTTGAGGAGGAATTTTTCTGTGCATGTGGTGAATAAAGGCTTCTTCTTCTATTTCTACATTGATATTAATCCTAGCCAAAGCCAACTACCAACAATTGTTATAATTTCACCCATTACTGTGAAACGACAGAAGTCATAATGCACAGAGGACTATACGAATTGTTAATTTTTTGAAAAATAGCAATGTTTACTAGGAATATGCATGTTTTGTCATATAAATAAGATACATGGTGCTTTAACAGTTAATACAATGAGCTAATGGTGAGCAAATAAATTATTCAAATGCATTCTATTTCAATAAAACAGATCATTTTTAGCATTAAATTTTAAATATATTTTGAAAAACATTTTTTTGGCCTGTGGCGGCATGGTGGTGTAGTGGTTAGCGCTGTCGTCTCACAGCAAGAAGGTCCGGGTTTGAGCCCCGTGGCCGGCGAGGGCCTTTCTGTGCGGAGTTTGCATGTTCTCCCCGTGTCCGCGTGGGTTTCCTCTGGGTGCTCCGGTTTCCCCCACAGTCCAAAGACATGCAGGTTAGGTTAACTGGTGACTCTAAATTGAGCGTAGGTGTGAATGTGAGTGTGAATGGTTGTCTGTGTCTATGTGTCAGCCCTGTGATGACCTGGCGACTTGTCCAGGGTGTACCCCGCCTTTCGCCCGTAGTCAGCTGGGATAGGCTCCAGCTTGCCTGCGACCCTGTAGAACAGGATAAAGCAGCTAGAGATAATGAGATGAGATGTTAAAGAGAGAGAGAGAGATGAATGGCTGTGTTATATTCCCTGCCCCGCTTTAATGTGTTTTAAGGGTTATAAAAGGTTCTTATTGTCTTTTCCCCACCTTGAGACTGCTGCTCTGGCTGGCCTTGGCTTTCAAAGCAACTACATACTTTCATTTAAGATAAACGATAGAGAGCAGAGTGAAAGAAGGATGACTGAAATGATTCATTAGTGATTCATCACGTTTGTGTTTTCAATCAAACTACTTACAGGTCTTTTTTTTCTTCTTCATTTTTACTTGGTAAAAGTCTGATGCACATGCAAAGAAATGCTGAGCCTTCAAATATAACAAAATATAATGGATAGATGGATGAATGGATGGATAAATGTTTCTACATTAAAAAATACTACAGTAAAAAGTAATAAATAAAACAAAGTTAATATTTGGTGTGATGACCATTTGCTTTAAAAAATAGTATAATTAATGTAGTTTTATAAGGAAATGAGCTGTAAGCTGTTATCATCTCTGTTCCTACACCTCATGCAAAACTCTAAAAAATTGCATACAAGCATTTAAGCAAATCAGAACTCCTTGAGAACAAAATATATCATAAAATAGAACTTTCTGGCAAAAAAAAAAATCAGTTACAGTACTGCTTATCATCAAACAGTACTGGGACATTATATATTTACTGGGAAATAGTCCACTCATATTTTTGTCTGTGAAGATTCTCAGTCATCCAGGTCATAGTAAATTGTGGGTGGTAGAAAAGGGCAACTGGACTTGCTTGAAGATTCTTGAAAACGTTTCACCTCTCGTCCGAAAGGCTTCCTCAGTTCTGTCTGACTAATAGGGAGTATCAGATATTTATCCTCATGGATAAATATCTGATACTCCCTATTAGTCAGACAGAACTGAGGAAGCCTTTCGGACGAGAGGTGAAACGTTTTCAAGAATCTTCAAGCAAGTTCAGTTGCCCTTTTCTACCACCCACAGTTCACTCGTATTTTTCATACGCACTACATCCGGGACATGGAGAACCAAAACCATGACATAAATCTCTATATGTCACACGTGAGGAAATCAGTAAATTGTTTTGATAAATTTGGGTACGTTTTGTTTGTGAATCTTTCTATATAATTTAAAAAAATCACATGTTGGCTTGAAGATATGAAGTTTATCTTATTGTGCTGAAAAACTAACATTTTTCATGTGAAATACATCATGGATCTGAGTGATATATCTTCCGATATTTCACTCTGATGATGTCACTCCCAATGTTTTCCCACTGACTGGACATACATTGTCAAAATGGTGAACTGGTTCAAAAATAAAATTCTTTTGATTGACTTGCTTTTTTTGTGGATGTGTCCATATAATTTGCTTACTAGTGAATATATTCACCACTCGAAGATGAACTTCATATCTTTGTGTAACTGTGTAATATCTTCTATATATCAAATGTGGGTATATATATATATATATATATATATATATATATATATATATATATATATATATACACACTGATCAGCCGTAACATTTTGACCACTGAAGTGAATAACATTGATTATCTCATTACAGTGGCACCTGCCAAGGGGTGGGATATATCAGGCAGCAAGAGAACAGTCAGTTCTTGAAGTTGATGTGTTGGAAGCAGGAAAAATGGGCAAGTGTAAGGATCTGAGCAACTTTGACAAGGGCCAGATTGTGATGGCTAGATGACTGGGTCTGAGCATCTCCAAAATGGCACATCTTGTGGGGTGTTCCCAGCATGTAGTGGTTAGTACCTACCAAAAATGGTCCAAGGAAGGACAACTGGCGACAGGGTCATGGGTGTCGAAGGTTCACTGATTCACAAATGGTCTGATCCCACAGAAGAGCTACTGTAGCACAAACTGCTGAAAAAGTTAATGCTGACACCTTTCTGTTTTAGCCAGCATTCAGTTTTTCAGCAGTTTGTCCACCTGTCAGTGGTCATTATAACTGAATCTGGAGAGAAGATGGATGTTTCAACAAAGCCAACTAACTCAAGACTGGTTTCTAAAAAAAGAATTGCAATGTTCCACACAATGTCCTGAATGGTCCCAACTTTATTTGTGGAGCATTTTGAAATTGTGAGTCTATCATGCATGGTAAAACCTGTACTCGAGTTGAGGGGGGATGGGGGGGGTGCCAACCCCCCTGGAATAAAAAATGGTCAAAATCATCCCCCCTCTAAAACGGGCATCCCCCCTCCCTTCCCTTGAGCAATTTTATCAATAAATGTAGACATTTCTTCTATTTAACATTGGAATTAGAAATGCCATTCCACGTAGCTTTGCTGAAACTGAGCATACAATAAGCTACCGCGAGAGAGGGCACGCGCAAGTGAAGCGTTTGAGGAGGGGACATTCAGTTGGGGTTCCGTTATTTTTTATTTCATTCGGCGTCAGTGACCGCAGCGGATTGCAGCATCATGGCCAAGCGGAGTGGACAGCAAGACCTAAGCAAGTTCGGATTCAAGATTGCAAGAAAAAACATTTCAGGAGGTAAGTCAAGAGTTACGAATATCAGTCACACTTTCTGTGAGCCCACTATCACGCTGTAAAGTTCCCGATATGTAGCCTAATTTGTGGGCGGCGGATAACAACACAGCTATCATAATGAATGTTAGTTTGGAGTCTAGCCAGCTATCGATAGCTTACTCAGGTTCATGTTAGCTTTGATTTCTTGTATAAGGCCATTAATTTAATCAGCCTGGACGTTCGTTTGTTATTCTTCAGGCAACAAAAAGTGTTATTCAAGACAGGAAGGCTAAAATAAACGACACTAGCAGTTTTGAAGGCTTCATTGCCTCATTAGAGAGCCGGTCACAACATGTAAGGCAGAGCAGGATTGGTGTAGGACTCGACAAAGTGTCTGCTAAAATGCAGCTTTCTTTTTCTTCATCATAGGCTCTTCTTCTGTCTCCTCACACAATGGGCCTTTTCCCCTTTCCAAAGAAACTTTCCAAAGATGCTTGCTTTTAACTCATTTTGCTAGCTTGTATCCAGTATGTATCAAAGTGCTGCTATGTATCGAAGCAAAGTATCAAAGTATCCAAGGCAGCTCCTTGGTAACCGTCAACGTTAAGGTGTCACGTGACCTAGATAACAGCGGGAATCAACGTTACAGAAAGAATCCGGTCATTTTTCAAAGCTCAAATCCTCGTTCAGATAATAAGTAAATCAGAAATAACATTATAATTATATTTAATTAAATTATCTTATCCGCTGCTCTTTATTCCAGATGACAGTCAGCAGCAACTGCAACACAGTGCGACAGGAGCTGGAGGACCCGGAGTGTGAGACAATACAGGAGCAGGAGCAAGCAGGAGAACCAACAGGTGAAGAGGGTAGGTTTGAAGAATCTTCTCTTTGGGTTTTGCCTTTTATTTATAGTTGAAAAAAGTATGGGAATTGGGGAAGCATAGAAAGGGGGAATGACATGCAGCAAAGGGTCACCAGATTTGGGATTTAAATCCACTGCAGGAAGGACTTACTTTGCATGTAGCACCTGCTTAACCCACCGAGGTAATAAGTATACAGCACCCTATGTTTTATTGTTTTTACAACAATAAAAAGGGTACACAGTGTGCACTACACACTTTATCAGCACACAATACTGTATGTCTGGTAAATGAACAAGGTCCACAGACCTACGTTGTGTGCAAACCCTCCTAAAAGCAAACCAGTTTCCCACCGACGGACCGACCGATGGGTCGACACGCGACTAAAAATGTCACCATCCTCCCTGGTTTGATTTTACAACTCGACCACTGGGTAAAACCAAAATAAATGCAGTAAGCCTGATGTAACATTACACAGTAATGTTACATGCTCGGGTCATAATGCTGATGTTAGCAACATCAATACAACATGAAAGTTTAATGCCATTTTAATGGACACATTCTCAAGAAGACAGTATGCAGTAAAATTCATTCTACCACCTGGTAGCACAAATTATACACAAACAGCAGGACACAGCAAATCATTGGAATATTGCAATAAGGTCTGAATGGAAAGTTGGCCACATGCTCAATCAAATGATAGAAATGATAAATTGTTCACTCGTGTAGTGAGCGTACTTGTCCTGTTGCTTGTTCTGAACAGGTGTTGTGTCCTAGTTTGCATCTCCTGCTTTGAAGCAAATGGATAGATGGGGATATGAGATTTGAGCTGTCCATTTTCTGAAACAATGAATGTAACATTGGACACAGATCAGTTTATTAAACAACATAGTCTGTCAGCAACGAGATCCGTGGCAATTAAGTATAATACATATGATTATCTGCAATTATTTTTCACAATTATTCCCAAGGGTCAGTTTGTAAAACAAACAAACAAAGAATTATTTCAAAGCAATTCAAAAAGGTGTCAATTTGACCCCAAAAGAACAGAAGGGTTAATAAAGGGAACATCCTGCAGTTGCTCTCCTTTTCCCTTTTTAATTCCTCCAGGAAATTGACCACTAGCACTATTTTTTTCCCCTTTCTGTGGCCATCCTCATTAAACCTCCTCGACTAGGGTGAGAGAGGTGAGCCTCTGCCAAGCTTGGATGTTCAAAGCAATTCTCCTCACTAAAAAGGACCGTGCCCTCTGCCTCCGCAGTCAATGCCCTATCAGAGCACTTCCATGCCATCCACCCACAGCACCCAGAGACCACCAAATGTAATGCCCTGCTTCAATCTGGGCATTGTGTCCTCTCCTCCAGGCACTGGCAGCATCTGACATCAACAGGAGGTGAATATAAAAGAGATCATTAACTCTAACAATGAATTAGCCACATCATTTTGTCATGTGACCACTCTCTGTGCGGTCTTTGCAGTGATGCAATTAAAACCTTGTATTTCAGCAATGAAAAAGATACTTCACACCAATCTGGTATCCGTTGTGCACCAGCAAGAAGAATGAGAAGACTTAAAATTTTGTGTATTGGCCCCCAAAAAGATAACCTTCTTCTTCTTCTTGATATTTCTTTTAGAATGACGTGACCTTATGATCATGGATTTATCTGGTTAAAGAGTTGTTTTGAGATATGAAGCTTTTTTTTTTAACATTCCAGCTAACAAAACTTAGCCTAGTAAACTAGACCCACCTGCCTAGCAGCCAAAAATATTTTTGCTTAGCGAGTGGGTCTAGCCTCACACCATATAAACAAAAACACCCCGGGCATCAAATCGTGCCCGCCAATCACAACACAAGGTTTTTGTTTGGATTCTTTGGGCGGGCTTTTGCAGGAGTGACGACAAAGCTGCGCGACGCTGGAGAAAGCACAACAGGAAAGATGGCTACGGCTAGTGAACAGCGCGCGTTTGACTCCGCTTTGGAATCAGTTTTAGAAGAATTAGACTTGGAGTTTTCGTTGAAACATGAGCAGGAAGAGGCTCTCCGCTCATTCCTTTTCAAGAAGGACATTTTCGCTGTTTTGCCGACCGGCTATGGCAAAAGTCTGATCTACCAGCTGGCTCCGCTCGTAGCCAAAAGGATGGGGCTAGTTTGTGCAGTACGAAGAATTAATAAACAGCTTTGAAACATTACTTTTTGATTGTTTCTTATTTTCCCATTATTTTAAATTTAAGGGAAATTATTTCACCAAACACCACTAAATAAAAATAAAAACTCTCAAAAACAGTTTAAGCAAACTCTTGAAAAACACTTGAAAAAAAATAAGAGTTATGTGGTACAGACTCCAAACTTGTGGTCATTATCTCCAAACTTCTTAATATCTAGAACCTGTTTATTAATTAATACGCCTTTTGAAAAATTATTTATTTCAAGGTCTCCCCCACTGCTTTCTGTCGCTCTGACTACGTCACAGTCACTGTTGCGCTGATTGGTCAGAGCGTTGGCCTATACGCACAGAGACAGTTTGAAAGACAGCGGGTTGTTCCACCCCCACCCGTCGGAAATGTCTACGGATCGAGGCCAGACTAAATATTCACATTTAGTCTGGCTTGCCAGGCTAAACAAAACGATTAAATCCTAAAATTTAGATTTACAGCTCAACAAGGTCTGAACTTTCAGGTTACTTCAAATTTACACTGGTGAGAATCAGGCACTAGCCAAATCAAATACTGTTTGGATTTATGAAGTTATATCAGCCCGTTTCTTATAATTTCTCAGTAAATGACTAATAAATGGTAATAATCTCAGCAGCGAAAGACACTTTGAGACTATTAGGACCACATTACGGTCATAAATGCTTTTCAATAAGTTTTATTTCTTGACTTTAGGCTCTAAGATCGAAAATACAAAGATATCTCACTTTTAAAATTCCTAAAGACGATAGTTTACCTTAGAATTTCATTGTAGTACATTAAAAAGCAGTTAAATATATTAGAACATACAACACATGTCTCTGTGCAACCACACTTCTGTCCCAATTGCACTTGAAAGTTCCATTATTACCTCGCCCGGGATGGAGTCCAGCAGGGGGTGAGATATTGTTTTCGGTCACGTTTCTTTGTTTTTTTTTGTAAACGATATTACTGGAAAACGGCTGGATCATTCTTCATGAAACTTTCAGGATAGATGGGCATTGGTCTCAAATAGAACCGTCAACATTTTGAGGGTGATTTGGTCAAGGTCACCAAAAAGGTCAAAGTCAATTTTTGTTGTGGCTACTGCCTCATATAGAGGCGCTAGCCACTACATCATCATGCTGTAAGAATGTAAGAGTGTAACAGTCGCACACTGTGCATGTGCATACATATGTTCTGATTTAAAATAATTTCCACTTCCGGTTGAGAGTACGCTGTGCACATTCTGGCTGCCGCTTCTCACCAGAGCTTTTTATGTTTATTTTATTTTCTCTTTTGTTTTTCTTTTTTGTGTTTGTGTAGTTTGATGTTTGTTTCTGTTTGAGTGTTTTTGTCCATTGGTTGTGGTGTAGCTTCGGACCCAGTTTTGGGTGTCAGTTCCCTCCAGGCCTTGGTTTGCTGTGGGTGATGCCTGTGCTCGTAGCTATGGACTGCAGTGAGCCTGTTGCTCATTTTAACATCGTGGTTGTCCAGTGCTCTGTGCAACGGTGCTTTAGTGCTTGGCGTGATGTTTCGAGTGATGTTGCTTGGTGGCGTCGCAGTGGCTGTGCAGGCGGTTTGGGACATACCAGCATTCTGCGTAGCAGTGCATCTGTGCTCGCTTTGTGGATCCATGGCGTGATGTTCTGAGTGATGTTGCCCGGCAGTGTCGCAGCGGCTGTGCTGGCAGTGTAGGACTTGTTTTCGTGCGCCTTTTGGTGGGACTGTGGCTGCTACACCATTGGAATAACATCCTGACCTTTATTTGGTGGAATTTTTTTTCCCTATAATTGTAAAGCAACCTTGGGCTTTGAGAAAGGTGCAATATAAATTGAAATTATTATTATTATTATTATTATTAAAATGGCCGGTGAGTGTATACAATTTGGTTCACCATTCGAAATAAATGGACTAGACTAAAGAAATCACTTTCAGACATGTTTATACTTATTACAGAGGGAAAGTGCGTTCCACTAAGCTCTAGTGCTGGGCCATTTCCGGGAAATAAGAGTTTGGGTCATGGCGACAGGATGTACATGTCAGCCTCGGTTCGTAGGTTTCAGTTTCGAAAACTGTGAAAGGTAAGAGTAGAATAATATAAAGTACAGGCACTTGGTATATTTTACTTCTGTGATTTTTAAATTGGTAATTTTTGGATTACGCTTCATTTTTGTGGCTACTGCCTCATAGAGTAAATATAATATATACACTACCGTTCAAAAGTTTGGGGTCACCCAGACAATTTTGTGTTTTCCATGAAAAGTCACACTTTTATTTACCACCATAAGTTGTAAAATGCATAGAAAATATAGTCAAGACATTTTTCTGGCCATTTTGAGCATTTAATCGACCCCACAAATGTGATGCTCCAGAAACTCAATCTGCTCAAAGGAAGGTCAGTTTTATAGCTTCTCTAAAGAGCTCAACTGTTTTCAGCTGTGCTAACATGATTGTACAAGGGTTTTCTAATCATCCATTAGCCTTCTGAGGCAATGAGCAAACACATTGTACCATTAGAACACTGGAGTGAGAGTTGCTGGAAATGGGCCTCTATACACCTATGGAGATATTGCACCAAAAACCAGACATTTGCAGCTAGAATAGTCATTTACCACATTAGCAATGTATAGAGTGGATTTCTGATTAGTTTAAAGTGATCTTCATTGAAAAGAACAGTGCTTTTCTTTCAAAAATAAGGACATTTCAAAGTGACCCCAAACTTTTGAACGGTAGTGTATGTTTAAATATATATATATATATATATATATATAATGTACGGTATTTGCAGTGTGTGTGTGTATATATATATATATATATATATATATATATATATATATATATATATATATATATATTTACTGTATGGACATGGGATCAGAAAACTCAGAAAACTGTTTTATTTATAAGCAGTAGCCACATGTACCCATAGGGTACCTTTTTTTTTCCCTTTTTTTGGCGATATCTTCCTTCATATTCATCATAAGTGCTACTGGGGTGAGGTTTGTTTTACCTGGCAACACTTGTTTAAAAGTGTAGCTACACTGCAAAAAAATTTTAAACTGAATTTGAGGAGAAAATTTCTTCATGCTTGTGAAATTATCTTGCTGCATGGACAGATAACTTCACTTGATAAGACATCTTAGAATAAGTTGGTTACAATCTAGAACTAGGTTTAATCTCAGAATTGGTGTCTTGTATTCTTCTCATAGGAAATGCTAGATTGTTTCAACTATTTTCAAGATATTTTCACTTGCTAAGATATCATTTTTTGCAGGGTAGCGAATGATAGTGATGCGAACGTTAGCTGATCATAATATTAGTTTTCTGCTACACTAAAGACTGCATTTGTGCCAAAGCATTTATATATTATAAAACAAACTATTAGAGTTGACCTGTACTGTATCTTATTTATACAACCCCAATTCCAAAAAAGTTGGGACAAAGTACAAATTGGAAATAAAAACGGAATGCAATGATGTGGAAGTTTCAAAATTCCATATTTTATTCAGAATAGAACATAGATGACATATCAAATGTTTAAACTGAGAAAATGTATCATTTAAAGAGAAAAATTAGGTGATTTTAAATTTCATGACAACAACACATCTCAAAAAAGTTGGGACAAGGCCATGTTTACCACTGTGAGACATCCCCTTTTCTCTTTACAACAGTCTGTAAACGTCTGGGGACTGAGGAGACAAGTTGCTCAAGTTTAGGGATAGGAATGTTAACCCATTCTTGTCTAATGTAGGATTCTAGTTGCTCAACTGTCTTAGGTCTTTTTTGTCGTATCTTCCATTTTATGATGCGCCAAATGCTTTCTATGGGTGAAAGATCTAGACTGCAGCCTGGCCAGTTCAGTACCCGGACCCTTCTTCTACGCAGCCATGATGCTGTAATTGATGCAGTATGTGGTTTGGCATTGTCATGTTGGAAAATGCAAGGTCTTCCCTGAAAGAGACGTCATCTGGATGGGAGCATATGTTGCTCTAGAACCTGGATATACCTTTCAGCATTGATGGTGTCTTTCCAGATGTGTAAGCTGCCCATGCCACACGCACTAATGCAACCCCATACCATCAGAGATGCAGGCTTCTGAACTGAGCGCTGATAACAACTTGGGTCGTCCTTCTCCTCTTTAGTCCGAATGACACAGCGTCCCTGATTTCCATAAAGAACTTCAAATTTTGATTCGTCTAACCACAGAACAATTTTCCACTTTGCCACAGTCCATTTTAAATGAGCCTTGGCCCAGAGAAGACGTCTGCGCTTCTGGATCATGTTTAGATACGGCTTCTTCTTTGAACTATAGAGTTTTAGCTGGCAACGGCGGATGGCACGGTGAATTGTGTTCACAGATAATGTTCTCTGGAAATATTCCTGAGCCCATTTTGTGATTTCCAATACAGAAGCATGCCTGTATGTGATGCAGTGGCGTCTAAGGGCCCGAAGATCACAGGCACCCAGTATGGTTTTCCGGCCTTGACCCTTACGCACAGAGATTCTTCCAGATTCTCTGAATCTTTTGATGATATTATGCACTGTAGATGATGATATGTTCAAACTCTTTGCAATTTTACACTGTCGAACTCCTTTCTGATATTGCGCCACTATTTGTTGGTGCAGAATTAGGGGGATTGGTGATCCTCTTCCCATCTTTGCTTCTGAGAGCCGCTGCCACTCCAAGATGCTCTTTTTATATCCAGTCATGTTAATGACCTATTGCCAATTGACCTAATGAGTTGCAATTTGGTCCTCCAGCTGTTCCTTTTTTGTACCTTTAACTTTTCCAGCCTCTTATTGCCCCTGTCCCAACTTTTTTGAGATGTGTTGCTGTCATGAAATTTCAAATGAGCCAATGTTTGGTATGAAATTTCAAAATGTCTCACTTTCGACATTTAATATGTTGTCTATGTTCTATTGTGAATACAATATCAGTTTTTGAGATTTGTAAATTATTGCATTCCATTTTTATTTACAATTTGTACTTTGTCCCAACTTTTTTGGAATCAGGGTTATACTCTGATGTCTTACTCTTTCATTTATATGCAACATCCTTCTCCAGCTTCAAGGTTGCTCTTTTCAGTCAGAATGTAAACTGAACATGGATATTAATAATTGAGCTATGCTGCTTATGTTAAATTCGTGCTATTTTCATCCTGGATGATGACTGGCTGGCAGACAGAGCCTTATAAAACCTGGTTTATCTGTGAGATTTATCTGTGAGGTTGGAAACAGAACTTTTTTTCCCCCTTAAATATTACACCGACAATATTACCAAGTTAAACAATAGCAGCAACAACAACAGCAGATGGTTACAACATGCCTTGAAACTAGTACAAATAGGTCAGGGAATAAGAATACTATCAAGCTGTAATTGTGTTCAAGAGGTGTCAGCACAAAATTGTACATCGTTCAGAACGTGTGCTTCATTTGTCAAAGACACAAGTAAACCTTGATGGATCAGATGGAGCAGATAATTTCTTTCAAGCACGTTCTCTCAGATATCTAATGAGCTCCATTAAAAATGACAGTGAATAAAAAAGCAACATGCACACAAATCTGGTCCCATCTGCTTTCTCTTCTGCTTTTCCAGAGATCACCTTGCTGAGGCAAACTAAATAGTAGTATTTAGTGTTTATTGCCTCCAAAAGGAGAGAACATAAAATAAAATACATAAGATCAGAACAGGGCGGCACGGTGGTGTAGTGGTTAGCGCTGTCGCCTCACAGCAAGAAGGTCCGGGTTCGAGTCCCATGGCCGGCGAGGCCCTTTCTGTGTGGAGTTTGCATGTTCTCCCCGTGTCCACGTGGGTTTCCTCCGGGTGCTCCGGTTTCCCCCACAGTCCAAAGACATGCAGGTTAGGTTAACTGGTGACTCTAAATTGAGCGTAGGTGTGAATGTGAGTGTGAATGGTTGTCTGTGTCTATGTGTCAGCCCTGTGATGACCTGGCGACTTGTCCAGGGTGTACCCCGCCTTTCGCCCGTAGTCAGCTGGGATAGGCTCCAGCTTGCCTGCGACCCTGTAGAAGGATAAAGCGGCTAGAGATAATGAGATGAGATGAGAAGAGAAGATCAGAACAATATACTTACAGTAGCAATTAGAAATAATAATCATGTTAAAATTTTAAAATGGCATGAACATCATATTAAGAACATTTCTGTCATATAGATCATGACTTAGCAATCACTGGTGAATGGAATTGACTAGGCCATCATCTCTGGTAAAACATTTCACGGTGCGTTGGCAACATTGTGCATAATAATCATAAAAAATACACTTAACAAGTGTTACCAGGCAAAACAAACCTCGCCTGGTGTTATAACAACTGATTCAATCTCACAAGTGTGGTCTCTGTTCTTTCAAGGTCACTAATACTAATGAGAACATTTTGTTTCATAAGTGTAGTGTAAATACTCTAAATATCTGCCAAAAAGCTAAAAAAAAACCTTACAAAACTTATTTGACTTCTCAGAAGGACCAAACAAAAGCTGTGATAATCAAAAGGTAAATTTTCTTAAAATAAACACCACTTACTTGATATCGAATCCGTAGCCTTGGCGAACCACCAGGTGAATTTAATTTATCTTTTTATCTGCTGATTATCTTCTGATACTACAAAGTTATAACGAGGTTTCTCTTATTTCGTTTCTAGTTCTGATTAGTTCCGAAGATTATCAAGAAATAGAACAGGTAATCAAACTTGATCAGGATAAGTGCTGATTGGTTGCAAACGCTGTGTCCTAAATCACTCACTCGTTCACTACGCCTGACTCACTATATAGGGAATTACTACTGTATATAGAGGACTATATACCAAGCTCATTGATTAAATGATAAAACGTCTTCTTTGCTTTGGCCTTTTTTTTTCTTCTTTGCTGCGACACTACTTTTCATGATGCATTGTGAGATACTTTAAATGCACTATATAGGGTGTAATAATGCTCACTATACATCCGGACAGCACTACAAAATGGCACCCTGACTATATAGTCTGCTATGTAGTGAGTAAGGAGTGATTTGGGACACATTCAGGACATTGGGACACCATTTGCACCAAAAACGATTTTGACCTTTTTGGTGATCTTGACCTTGACCGGATGACCCTCAAAATGTTGGAGGTTCTGTTTGAGACCAATGCCCATCTATCCTGAAAGTTTCATGAAGATTGGTCCAGCTGTTTTCCCGTAATGTTGCGAAGAAAAAAACAAAGAAATTCCACTGGAAACAATACCTCGCCCCCTGGTGGACTCTGTCCCAGGCAAGGTAATAAGAGATATTCCATGGTTAAGACACATTTGACTAGCTTGTGCAACTAGGTTGTCTTGACTAGATGATTTATCACATGATTTTTTGGCAAAGTAAAACGATATAAAATGATCTGGCCCTAGAATCAGTCACCAACACTGACAATAAGTTCATAACAATTGTAAATGGCCAATGCCCTATGTGGTCTCAATCCGATGTACTCCTATAGCATTCAACAGGGGACTATTTCGACAAAACTAATGAACACCGATTGCAGCCTTGATCAACTTCACTTGGATTGGCTCCAAGTTGGCCAACAAGGATTTTGTCATGTTAATACAGTGTATACCATTTATAAGTACCAGTCTAATCACTGTATTCCATACATATCTGAGAGTTTCAGCATCAGATCCATGTGTACATAATCCTACACCTTGGAATGAGAAAAACGCATTCCAACAGGCCTTCACTCGGTTATCTACATACACTGATTTCTGACTACGAGACAGTGTAACAGCAAGGTACTTTATACTATTGTTTTCAACAAGTTCATCATTATTCAGATACCAAACCAAAACTGATGAAGGTGTCAGTAGCGTTTGCCAAATGTACAACATTCTATTTTGGCGGAATTAAACCTCAATGACACCTAAATGACAAATGTCTTTTTATTAAAATAAAAAAATCAGATGGAGATATATGATGTTATTGCATATGCACTGACTATTTTGAAGCCCCAGACTTACCTGTTGCCATCCATCCATTATCTGTAGCCACTTATCCTGTGCAGGGTCACATGCAAGCTGGAGCCTATCCCAGTTGACTATGGGCGAGATGCGGGGTACACCCTGGACAAGTCACCAGATCATCGCAGGGCTGACACATAGAGACAAACAACCATTCACACTCACACCTATTGTCAATTTAGAGCCACCAATTAGCCTAACCTGCATGTCTTTGGACTGTGGGGGAAACCAGAGCACCCGGAGGAAACCCACGCAGAGAGAACATGTAAACACCACAGAGAAAGGCCCCTGTCAGCCACTGGGCTCAAACCCAGAACCTTCTTGCTGTGAGGCGACAGTGCTAACCACTACACCACCATGCCACCCCGTTGCCATGATTAACATGAAATAAAACAATAAATTCAGGTTTGTAACCATTTGGCCTGTGAAACGCTAGTATATACCGTAGCTCTTCACACATCTATTATTGTGCATACATGTACATTGATTCAAAATAACCTTTTGCATACATATAAATCTCCAGGATTCTGCAGTAGTAGGAGGTGGTGTTGTGGATGCTGCTTCAAATTTAACACCTGCAATGTAAAATGCCTTCCAGTATTCCTATGGGAGGGCAGAAACATCAGGATGTAATCCTCAAGCTTAAATACTTTGCAATCATATTTCACATTAGATTTTTTATATTTCATATTGAATTTTACATTATATATTTACCTTGCTTGGTTATGGTGGTGTAGTGGTTAGCACTGTCACCTCACAGCAAGAAGGTCCGGGTTCGAGCCCCGTGGCCGGCGAAGGCCTTTCTGTGTGGAGTTTGCATGTTCTCCCCGTGTCTGCGTGGGTTTCCTTCGGGTGCTCCGGTTTCCCCCACAGTCCAAAGACATGCAGATTAGGTCAAAATACCCAGCCACTGGGGTTGCACAAGCCAGTGCATACTTAGTGCTGGTCCCAAGCCCAAATAGATTGGGAAAGGTTGCATCAGGAAGGGCGTCTGGTGTAAAACCTATGCCAAAGCAAAGGGATTGAAAATTTATTGGGTCTTTGCCCTGTATTCCTCCCATGTCATTAACTACATGACAAATCATCTCTAGCCGCTTTATCCTGTTCTACAGGGTCGCAGGCAAGCTGGAGCCTATCCCAGCTGACTACGGGCGAAAGGCGGGGTACACCCTGGACAAGTCGCCAGGTCATCACAGGGCTGACACATAGACACAGACAACCATTCACACTCACATTCACACCTACGGTCAATTTAGAGTCACCAGTTAACCTAACCTGCATGTCTTTGGACTGTGGGCGAAACCGGAGCACCCGGAGGAAACCCATGCGGACATGGGGAGAACATGCAAACTCCACACAGAAAGGCCCTCGCCGGCCATGGGGCTCGAACCCGTACCTTCTTGCTGTGAGGCGACAGTGCTAACCACTACACCACTGTGCCGCCCCCATGAGAAATCAAAGAAATTAAAATTAACTGTAAGAGGTTTCTACCTACATAATTTCAGCACTTTCCTGGAATGTTTCTCATGCCGTTTGTGTCAAAGAAAGTGCTTTTTTCCCCCTGAATTTTTCAAATGTTCATGTTGATCAACATTTACTCATTAATTCACTAACACACTTGTGAATGCTTGAATAATTAATTCATTGTATCCATTAGTGCCTATATTGTTGCATTCTACTTCCTTGATCTATTGTTTAACCAAGACACTGCAATTAGAAAGATCAATACAATGAAAAATAACCACACACACACACACACACACACAGATATTTGTCTTACTATCTGTGTAAGGACCTTCCACTAATATAATTCAAAAAGTTCAAAACTTTTAATTTTCACTACACCAAAAACCCTAAGAATCCAGAGATCTCATCTCATCTCATTATCTCTAGCCGCTTTATCCTTCTACAGGGTCGCAGGCAAGCTGGAGCCTATCCCAGCTGACTATGGGCGAAAGGCGGGGTACACCCTGGACAAGTCGCCAGGTCATCACAGGGCTGACACATAGACACAGACAACCATTCACACTCACATTCACACCTACGGTCAATTTAGAGTCACCAGTTAACCTAACCTGCATGTCTTTGGACTGTGGGGGAAACCGGAGCACCCGGAGGAAACCCACGCGGACACGGGGAGAACATGCAAACTCCACACAGAAAGGCCCTCGCCGGCCCCGGGGCTCGAACCCAGGACCTTCTTGCTGTGAGGCGACAGCGCTAACCACTACACCACCGTGCCGCCCATCTAGAGAATATCTGGAGATTTATTATTTATTTTTTTTTTTTGACAATGCTGTGATCAAAGCCTACCTAAAATGGATTTAATCACGTATGGGTCATAGGTTGAAATATTCGTGCAAAACCATCTCGAGATTCTAAGGTGTTTTGGGCAGTGTTTGTTGTAATTCTCTCTCTTCTTCCTACACAGACCTTGAACAACATTTGATCTATTATATTAAACTCTGCAAAAGTGTACTGTCACTTCCTGTAGCAGTAGATGTTAAGACTGTTTTCTGCATCACTAGAAAGTCAGTTTGGGGAAAAAAAAGACATTTTAATAATTTTTAATGAAAAAGAAAAAACAATAGTAGATGCTATGGGATTTTCCAAAAGGAGTGTTAAAATGTGTCATATTTTATGGAAGTTTTTTTTTTTTCTTACTGTGTGTTGCAATCTTGTAGAACCCAGTAGAGTACACATAAGCTTTTTATTTGGGCTCATGGTCTTGGCATGGTCGTCAGTCAGGAAAATAATGTAAAGCTCTTTTTTTTCAACACAAGTAATGTGGCAATTTTCCAGCTTGCTCACCACTTTCTGCTCAGCTTTGTCTTTTCTATGCTCATGGCCACACACACACACACACACACACACGCTCAGCAGAGTGCTCAGAGAGAGAGAGAGAAATAGAAAGAAAGAAATCCGATTTCCCAAAGAACACTCAAGAAACATGAATTGTTGCCTTAAGAAAATGTGAATCACAGTCTTTTGAGGAAAGGCAGTAAGATAACTACGTCGTAATGTTAACATGGGTCATATTTATTAAAATGCCATTGCCTTGTATATAAGTGTTTATTTTTTTCGCAGTCCGGTTTCCATCAAATCCTGCACTCTGATTGGCTGGTGAGCGGGTCTGTATCCTACGGTATGGACCCCAGTTACGGACCCCGGTTACGGACCTCTGGCGACTCGCTCGTTCACAACAACAAACATAGTTGCAATTTTTGTCAACATTTATTTTCGCATTTCTCAGTAGAATAGCATTAATTTTACATCATGGATAGCGATAATGACAGTGTTCACAGCGAAAGCGAGTTTTACTACCCTGAGGAACAAGAAATAAAAGAAAACATTTCAGGAGAAAGCTAAAAACCTGTAACTGTTGCTAATGCCGAGCACAAACATGGCTGAATCCTGAATGACTCAATTTTGTATAAATAGGGGACTACATAGGTGGCAAAATGTAGTTTTTTTCCTGCCATAGAAGTGCACTTGTATACCGAGGAGGAAGCAATTTGCATTACAGCCGTGAATGAGGATTCAAAATGGTGGCTCGCCTTGGTTTTCCCTTTCAGGTGCTCTCGTTTTCTGTTAGAATTTGGTAAAGAAAAAAAATAAATATATTATTTACCAGCTTAAGGTCAGTCCGTATGGCGAAATACCGTGAGCTCGACCTTGAATACTGACCTCAGTCCAGAGGGCCTCACTCAGTACTTTCAAGACCTCGGTCATGGAATTTCACGATATGGACCTCCCAGCTGGTAAATAACATATATTATGTTTTATAACTATTCATAGCTCATCTGGACCACCTAATAACTGAATCAATGTTAAATGTAGGCAGCACGTTGGTGTAGTGGTTAGCACTGTCGCCTTACAGCAAGAAGGTTCTGGGTTCTGGGCCTTTCTGTGTGGAGTTTGCATATTCTCCCCGTGTCCGTGTGGGTTTCCTCCGGGTGCTCCGGTTTCCCCCACAGTCCAAAGACATGCAGGTTAGGTTAACTGGTGGCTCTAAATTGACCGTAGCTGTGAATGTGAGTGTGAATGGTTGTTTGTCTCTATGTTGCCCCTTTTCCACCAAAGCAGTTCCAGGGCTGGTTCGGGGCCAGTGCTTAGTTTGGAACCGGGTTTTCTGTTTCCACTGACAAAGAACTGGCTCTGGGGCCAGAAAAACCGGTTCCAGGCTAGCACCAACTCTTTGCTGGGCCAGAGGAAAGAACCGCTTACGTCAGCGGGGGGGGGTGGAGTTGTTAAGACCAACAACAATAGCAAGACCGCGAAAGGTCGCCATTTCTAAGTGATGAGAAGCAGCAGCTGTACAAACACGAAGTCATCCATTATTGTTGTTATTGCTGCTTCTTCTTCTCCGTGTTGTTGTTGTTTCGATGTTCACGCCAAGGTTTATGCAAACGCAGCAACGTAACTGACGTATACAGCGACGTAACTGGCGTATACAGTGACATAATGACGTGGCTTCCCTTAGCACCCCGAGCTATGGAAAAGCAAACTGGTTCTCAGCTGGCTCACAAGTTGAACGAGTTGTAAACTAGCACCAGCACTGGCTCCGAACCAGCCCTGGAACTGATTTGGTGGAAAAGGGGTATGTGTCAGCCCTGCAATGATCTGGCGACTTGTCCAGGGTGTACCCTGCCTCTCACCCATAGTCAGCTGGAATAGGCTCCAGCTTGCCCGTGACCCTGTACAGGACAAGCGGTGATGGATGGATAGATGTTAAATGTATGTAATTCGGATGAATTAATTTCTGTATTCATGTAATCATCTTCAAGCAGCAAATTATCTTCACTGTGTATTTCCACTGAAGTCAAAACAACATCCATCCATTATCTTTTTGACAGGTTGCCAATCTATCACAGAGAGAACAGGGAGAACATGCAAACTCCACACAGAAAGCCCCCAGTCAGCCATGAGTCTTGAACCTGGAACCCTCTTGCTAGAATATCCACCATCCATTATCTGTAACTGCTTTTCCTGTACAGGGTCACAGGCAAGCTGGAACCTATCCCAGCTGACTATGGGCAAGAGGTGGGGTACACCCTGGGCAAGTCATGAGGTCATTGCAGGGCTGACACATAGAGACAATCATTCACACCTACGGTCAACTTAGAGCCACCAGTTAACCTAACCTGCATGTCTTTGGACTGTGGGGGAAACCGGAGCACCCGGAGGAAACCCACGCGGACACGGGGAGAACATGCAAACTCCGCACAGAAAGACCCCCATTGGCCACTGGGCTCAAACCCAGAACCTTCTTGCTGTGAGGCGACAGCGCTAACCACTACACCACCACGCCACCCTCAAGCCAATGTTCCAATTTTGATAAGAATAAGTAAAAAAAAAAGCATACATTTTCCCCTTTTCTTTAATGCTTCTCCACCTTTAATATTTCAGCACACAGCATACCTGGTTTGGTTTTATTTTCTGTTTTCTGTTTTTCTTTTCTTACTCTAACCATGATAACCATTGATTGCACTCTTTGTTCGCGTTCGAAAAGCCATTAATTGAGGCCTGATATCTAAACACTGGGTGTGCACAAAATGTGCCACAAAAAGTGCATACGATATTTCCTGTGCAGATGACAAGATTAATAAAAGGTGAAACTGATGTCAAATGTATGTCATACATACTCATGACTGTGGAAACACACTTCTTTACTTGTGGGCGTGTGGAGTTTGGTGGCTCCAATGCCAGAGTAACGTGTTGAACTAATGTGCTTCTCAGCCATACTTTTCACTGAACTCACTGCAGTTAGCATTCATTGGTGTGTCAATGTTAAACACTAGAGCTGCTCATTCAGATGGATGTTTTTTCTGTGATTATTGAAACCCTCCTTGTACAGTTGTATTCATTCCAGGTCTGAGTGTCCATGAAATGAATATTTGAAGTTAGATTTGGCATCAGGGTATGAGCATATCAAGAACAGAAATGGAAAACAAAATTTGTGGGTCCCTTTGAGAATGTGCTGTGTGAATATTGCGGAAGCAATGGTTTTGCCTAATTATTCACGAAGGGGCATATTCAGATTTGGCAACTTATATCTGCAACTTAACCCTTGTATGGTGTTCGGGTCTGTGGGACCCGTTTTCATTTTTTATCAAAGGGACAATGATACGATTAATTATTTTTTTCAAACTCAGACTCATTGGCCTTGGCTCATTTTCTGTGAAGAACATATATCAGAACACATTTTCGATGACCACACACTGTACACTCCCCCCTACACATTTATATTACATACAGGATGTTCGGGTCCACTGGACCCGGGGCTAATAAAAGTGTGTATCTTCACTCTGTCCTCCTCCTGTCTGGGCCTGCTGTTAATGTGTGTGTGTGAGAGAGTTTTGTGTTTCTGCCCCTGTCGTTCAAGCACCGACACCTGTCTGCTCTCACATTTCTACACATTTTACCCTCTGTCTTGCAGGAACCAAGACAGAAGCTCCCATAAATTGGGAGCGGGACACAATAAATATAGCTTTTCCAATGTGGCTCCTTCTCACAGCTGATCAAGATGGCCAAAAGATTCTCTGCTCAGATGGACTTGCAAATGATTTTGGAAGTGAGAGAAGCTTTTGATGATGATGTAGAGGAAGACGTTTCAGAACGTGAGGATCACATTTCTGAAAATTCAGAGTCTGACAGTGACTTTGAAGAAGAGGATGAGATGGAGCATCAGCCGGTCCCAAAACGAAGACGTGCATGGGGATGATGTGTTGTATAGACTGACATGGTTACTGTATGTGTTCAGCTTGTGTTGTGTAAACTGAACTTAATGGGTTAAATTTCTAATGAAATTCAAAGAAATAAAAACCAGTTGTTATGAAAAACCTTGCTTCATTTGTAAATTTGAAGACAAACATCTTTTTTTTCCGCTCATATCTTGACTGTAATTGATTTTCTCATCTCATCTCATTATCTCTAGCCGCTTTATCCTTCTACAAGGTCGCAGGCAAGCTGGAGCCTATCCCAGCTGACTACGGGCGAAAGGCGGGGTACACCCTGGACAAGTCGCCAGGTCATCACAGGGCTGACACATAGACACAGACAACCATTCACACTCACATTCACACCTACGGTCAATTTAGAGTCACCAGTTAACCTAACCTGCATGTCTTTGGACTGTGGGGGAAACCGGAGCACCCGGAGGAAACCCAGGCGGACACGGGGAGAACATGCAAACTCTGCACAGAAAGGCCCTCACCGGCCACGGGGCTCGAACCCGGACCTTCTTGCTGTGAGGTGACAGCGCTAACCACTACACTACCATGCCACCCCACCTTTTTTTTTTTTTAAATAAATGTAATCTAACAAAAGTAAAGGGCAAATATTAACCATATATGTTGTTTATGTTGCTTGTAACTGGGGTGAAGTAAACATCTGTTAAGTATTTAATGTAAAATTGTTTGTGTTGAATTTCAAGCACCAAAATGCAGCGGGTCCACCAGACCCACAAACACTGGCTGAGTAACAAAAATACAAACACCACACAATGGTTAAATTCAGTAGTTATGTCAACATAAATCTCAAATCTCCACATTCAGAACTGGATTACATCAGTTGGTTTTCTGGATATTATTATAATTACCTGCAGAATTTTACAATGATAGGCACCAGTGCATTTCTGAATGTTACCCAGTGTACCCTCTTAAATGCCCCAGCTTGAACCTGGCTTTGGTCAGTTGAAGTCTGGTTCCAACAAGGCTACACTGTGGGTACTTGGATTCTCACTGGCATGTCATGGTATGATATGATGTGATATGTACCAGCTCAATTGCGGGAGGCTTGAGGAATGTCAGAGGTTCAGATAAATGTCCTCATCTCCAAAGTGGGACACTGATCTTAGAAGTATTTGGGTCTTACCCTGGCAACTGCCAGGGCCTTACCCCTACACCTGGGACCCTGTGAGGTTCAACCTGTGTGGGCAGAGAGGGGTGGAGAAAGGGTAGAGAGAGGGTTGAAATGGTTGAAAGGAGAGGAACAGAAAGGAAGCCAGCCCTGGGGAACTGGTAGGAAAGCTTCTTGTTTCTGAGAAACTGGAATGCGAATAGGGCTGGGAATGGATATTAGAGGGAGAGAAAGAAAGATAGGAGCTTGTTCCCCCCAGATAAATCATCAGGGGATTCTCAATCAGGTGGATGGCTTTGTCTAGTGTTGCCAGTTGGTGGTCACAGTCAATCGGCCTTTCTGAAAGACCATCCATCCATCAACAGTAACTGCTTATCTTGTGCAGGGCCACGGGTAAATTGGAGCCTATCCCAGCTGACTATGGGCGAGAGGTGGGGTACACCCTGGACAAGTCGCCAGATCATCGCAGGCCTGACACATAGAGACAAACAACCATTCACACTCACATTCACACCTATGGTCAATTTAGAGCCACCAATTAGCCTAACCTGCATGTCTTTGGACTGTGGGGGAAACCGGAGCACCCGGAGGAAACCCATGCAGAAAACATGCAAACTCCACACAGAAAGGCCCCCGTTAGGCACTAGGCTCAAACCCAGAACCTTCTTGCTGTAAGGCAAGAGTGCTGACCACTACACTACCATACCGCCCCCCCTCTGAAAGTCTCCAGATGAAATTATTTTACAATTTCATTATAATTTTCATTATCGGCGGCACGGTGGTGCAGTGGCGGCGGCACGGTGGTGCAGTGGTTAGTGCTGTCGCCTCACAGCAAGAAGGTCCGGGTTCGAGCCCCGTGGCCGGCGAGGGCCTTTCTGTGCGGAGTTTGCATGTTCTCCCCGTGTCCGCGTGGGTTTCCTCCGGGTGCTCCGGTTTCCCCCACAGTCCAAAGACATGCAGGTTAGGTTAACTGGTGACTCTAAATTGACCGTAGGTGTGAATGTGAGTGTGAATGGTTGTCTGTGTCTATGTGTCAGCCCTGTGATGACCTGGTGACTTGTCCAGGGTGTACCCCGCCTTTCGCCCGTAGTCAGCTGGGATAGGCTCCAGCTTGCCTGCGACCCTGGAGAAGGATAAAGCGGCTAGAGATAATGAGATGAGAGATGAGATTTTCATTATATAAATTATTTTATGATATTATTATTTTATTATATTGAGTAACATATTTTCCAATATCCTCATGAGATTAATTGTTTGGATAAATTTGCATATATTTTTGTGTGAATCTGTCTATATGTTAAAAAAAATTACATGTTAGTTTGAAGATATGAAGTTTATCTTCTCGTGTTGAAAAACTTGGACTTTTCATACAAAATACATCCCGAACCTGAGTGATATATTTTCCAATATCCTTACTCCCATAATGTCACTCTCATTGTTTTCCTGCTGACTTGACATGCGTTCATGAAGAACCAGTTCAAAATTAAAATTGTTTTGATTAACTTGTGTATTTTTTGTGGCTGTGTCTATATAATAAAAAGGATATTACATGGTGGCATGAAGATATGACATTTATCTTCTCATGTTGAAAAATATATTCACCACTCAAAGATAAACTTCGTCTCTTCTTGCCACTGTGTAATATCCTCTCTGTAATGTATGTATATTCTGTACTCGAGTTGAGGGGGGATGGGGGGGATGCCATCCCCCCTGGAATAAAAAATGGTCAAAATCATCCCCCCTCTAAAACGGGCATCCCCCCTCCCTTCCCTTGAGCAATTTTATCAATAAATGTGGACATTTCTTCTATTTAACATTGGAATTAGAAATGCCATTCCACGCAGCTTTGCTGAAACTGAGCATACAATAAGCTACCGCGAGAGAGGGCACGCGCAAGTGAAGCGTTTGAGGAGGTGACATTCAGTTGGGGCTCTGTTATTTTTGATTTCATTCGGCGTCAGTGACAGCAGCGGATTGCAGCATCATGGCCAAGCGGAGTGGACAGCAAGACCTAAGCAAGTTCGGATTTAAGATCGCAAGAAAAAACATTTCAGGAGGTAAGTCAAGAGTTACGAATATCAGTCACACTTTCTGTGAGCCCGCTATCATGCTGTAAAGTTACCGATATGTAGCCTAATTTGTGGGCGGCGGATAACAACACAGCTATCATAATGAATGTTAGTTTGGAGTCTAGCCAGCTATCGATAGCTTACTCAGGTTCATGTTAGCTTTGATTTCTTGTATAAGGCCATTAATTTAATCAGCCTGGACGTTCGTTTGTTATTCTTCAGGCAACAAAAAGTGTTATTCAAGACAGGAAGGCTAAAATAAACGACACTAGCAGTTTTGAAGGCTTCATTGCCTTATTAGAGAGCCGGTCACAACATGTACGTAAGGCAGAGCAGGATTGGTGTAGGACTCGACAAAGTGTCTGCTAAAATGCAGCTTTTTCTTCGTCATAGGCTCTTCTTCTGTCTCCTCACACAATGGGCCTTTTCCCCTTTCCAAAGAAACTTTCCAAAGATGCCTGCTTTTAACTCATTTTGCTAGCTTGTATCCAGTATGTATCAAAGTGCTGCTATGTATCAAAGCAAAGTATCAAAGTATCCAAGGCAGCTCCTTGGTAACCGTCAACGTTAAGGTGTCACGTGACCTAGATAACAGCGGGAATCAACGTTACAGAAAGAATCCGGTCATTTTTCAAAGCTCAAATCCTCATTCAGATAATAAGTAAATCAGAAATAACATTATAATTATCTCCCATCTCATCTCATTATCTCTAGCCGCTGTATCCTTCTACAGGGTCGCAGGCAAGCTGGAGCCTATCCCAGCTGACTACAGGCGAAAGGCGGGGTACACCCTGGATAAGTCGCCAGGTCATCACAGGGCTGACACATAGACACAGACAACCATTCACACTCACATTCACACCTACGGTCAATTTAGAGTCACCAGTTAACCGAACCTGCATGTCTTTGGACTGTGGGGGAAACCGGAGCACCCGGAGGAAACCCACGCGGACACGGGGAGAACATGCAAACTCCGCACAGAAAGGCCCTCGCCGGCCATGGGGCTCGAACCCAGGACCTTCTTGCTGTGAGGCGACAGCGCTAACCACTACACCACCGTGCCACCCCCATTATAATTATCTCATCTCATCTCATCATCTCTAGCCGCTTTATCCTTCTACAGGGTCGCAGGCAAGCTGGAGCCTATCCCAGCTGACTACGGGCGAAAGGCGGGGTACACCCTGGACAAGTCGCCAGGTCATCACAGGGCTGACACATAGACACAGACAACCATTCACACTCACATTCACACCTACGGTCAATTTAGAGTCACCAGTTAACCGAACCTGCATGTCTTTGGACTGTGGGGGAAACCGGAGCACCCGGAGGAAACCCACGCGGACACGGGGAGAACATGCAAACTCCGCACAGAAAGGCCCTCGCCGGCCATGGGGCTCGAACCCAGGACCTTCTTGCTGTGAGGCGACAGCGCTAACCACTACACCACCGTGCCACCCCCATTATAATTATATTTAATTAAATTATCTTATCCACTGCTCTTTATTCCAGATGACAGTCAGCAGCAACTGCAACACAGTGCGACAGAAGCTGGAGGACCCGGAGTGTGAGACAATACAGGAGCAAGCAGGAGAACCAACAGCTGAAGATTTACAGTTTACTGTTGCTTGTTTTAGCTTATTGGTTACCCATCTACCTCTGTATTTAACTCAATGTTCCCAATGTTCAGCTTTGAATAAAAATTCTATTGACTTGATATGAAAAGATTCAGTTGTTCATTTGCATTGCCTGCTGAGGTTTTAATAAATTATTTACCAAACGATTTAAAAGGAACCTACCATGACTATGAACTTACACTTCAAATCTGTCATCTGCATTTCACCCTAATATGGAGAATGTGGTAGGTATGTCAGCCAGGAGACTGACTAAATATGACACGACATCCACACTGTGCATGTTTTACAGTAAAATACCAGTGTATTATGTTTTTTTTACAACAATAAAAAGGGTACACAGTGTGTACTACACACTTTATCAGCACAAAATACTGTATGTCTGGTAAATGAACAAGGTCCACAGACCTACGTTGTGTGCAAACCCTCCTAAAAGCAAACCAGTTTCCCACCGACGGACCGACCGATGGGTCGACACGCGACTAAAAATTTCACCACCCCCCCCCCGGTTTGATTTTACAACTTGACCACAGTGTATATTGCATATTGTATATTGTGAGAATTGTGTTCTCTGTTAACTCCAACACCAAAACAAAATCTAATTTTGTGTCAGGTCACAGGTGTTTTAGAGCTTTTGTGCACACATGAACAAGTGGCCACAGTTGACCCTTTGCAAGCTGTAAGTTAATTGGAAATGGTGCCAGTAGGTTATCATGTGCTAATGAGGATAGTAGTTCATTTGCTATGTTTACAGAACACTCTCAGAGAGCGTCGTATAATTTTATACATTGAGATTCAACTTCAAATAGGTGGCAAAATTGTTTTATATATTGATCTTCCTTTGCTGAAACGTTGTTCTACTCAATTGCCTTGCTTGTCTGTATGAACATCCTCACCATTGTTATCAACATGTTAATTGCTGGGTTTCAGTCATGTGACTTTTCTTAGCGGTTTTACCGGAAGTGAAATAGCTGGCGGTCTAAACGGCTGCCGTAGTGCAAACAACTAGCGATAACTTATCAGAGTACGCTCATAATCTAGAAGCCACTGCTGGCTTTAGATATATTCAGAAGATTGCTATGTGCAATGGAATCGACCCCTACAGTCTGGGAAAGAAGGATTTGTCATACTATCTTGAAAACTACCCTTCACTCGAGTTCCCTGACATCTCGAACTATCTGGTGTTGCAGACCTCCTTCTACACCGCAAAACAGATGAAAGTGTGGAAGAGATGGAGGCTTAAAACCTTTTTGTACCGTATGTGGCTGGGTAAAGGACCTCGGTATCAAGTCGCTGCCAAATGAATCCTGTATTGTTTTTGCCCGTGTAAGTATGTTTTTTTTTTTAAAGCTTTTCATTTGTGTCTTTACAACGAAGTGCTGCAAGCTGAGATGTAAACAAACAACAGTTGGCTTGATTCTCACTTGTGTTGGCTCTTATCTCTCAGGTAAATCATTCACAAAGATCATCAGAAACCCCTTAAAAGACCTGGATCTTAGTTAAATAAGACGGAGAAGTGATCACGGCGCATTGTAACTGTACAGCTGGGGAAGAATTTTGTCACGACCTTCATGCATATGGACTTTGTGAGGAATAAATAAAGAAACAGCTGGGGACTTTAGCGCTTCTTGACTAAAAAAAAGTACTGTAAAATAACAACACATAGCAAGAAAAGTACTTGAAAAACACTAACGCCATAGCTGAGAGGGAAATACAGACCTTTCACCAAGTGATCACTGCAAACTCGAGCATGCTTCGACTCAGCTCCCTTCGATTTCAGTGAGAGGTTCAAAAGCCACCTTTCTCCATGGCTTTTTGTGAAATCCTGTGTTCGTTCACCCTTTTTTATTAGTTCACGGGGAAACCTGAAGAAACTTTTATGAGTTTCACGGTTTGATCGATTCAAACAACCTAAAACAACGCAAGTGTAAGGCATTTTTCATGCGAGCAATGAACCTTCTCCGTACAAACGCTTTGTCAACTGAGCTTTGGTAGACCACCAGCTAAAGTTTTGAATAACTAATGAGGTGGATGTGACGTCACATGAAACCCAAGAATCCCCCTCTTCCACTGGACAATCAGATGGAAATGTCCTCATGAATATTAACTCAAGATTCATGAGGCAGTTCTCAAGCCATGAGTATTGAGGTATTTCACCTGACGTCACAGGGTCACGTGACGCCCCGGTGTCCACCATTTTGGACGGCAAGCTAGCTAATGTCAACAACAGTAGCTAGTATGTTACTGTAGCAATATTTACGTTCAGTCATTTGGATGACTGTTAAAACCTTTCAGTCTCAAGTTTTTCCTTTACTGGATTTACTAGTTTACTGAGCTAGCGCGCGATGGCTCCCGGCTCGGCCGGAGAGCGCGCGATGGCTCCCGGCTCGGCCGGAGAGCGCGCGATGGCTCCCGGCTCGGCCGGAGAGCGCGCGATGGCTCCCGGCTCGGCCGGAGAGCGCGCGATGGCTCCGGGCTCGGCCGCCGAGCGCGCGATGGCTCCCGGCTCGGCCGGAGAGCGCGCGATGGCTCCCGGCTCGGCCGGAGAGCGCGCGATGGCTCCCGGCTCGGCCGGAGAGCGCGCGATGGCTCCCGGCTCGGCCGCCGAGCGCGCGATGGCTCCCGGCTCGGCCGGAGAGCGCGCGATGGCTCCCAGCTTGCCCGAGCGCGCTAGCTCAGTAAACTAGTAAATCCAGTAAAGGAAAAACTTGAGACTGAAAGGTTTTAACAGTCATCCAAATGACTGAACGTAAATATTGCTACAGTAACATACTAGTTACTGTTGTTGACATTAGCTAGTGCTAACAGCTAGTTGCTAATACACTGCTACAACTACACCGACCCTAATAATACAGTTCTTGGTCATTGCCTGGTAACAGCAAATTTATAACGGGCCATGTCTCAACAGACTAAGAAGTTATTTCAATGCCATTTAATAACATTTTGTTTATCCTGAGGACCGAAAGTAAATGAAAATGTGAACAAACCTTAGCTGTAATCAGATGGCGACCACCGGCTCCAGGGACGACCCACTGATGTAGGCATGTTACCCAGCCTGACACAAAATATTTGTAGGCATCCAAACTCTTATACGCTTTCAGATCAATACCTGTGTATGGCGATGGGTTTTTAATGACATAGGTATACAGATCATGTGGGCCGAAGTCAGGTAAAGACGAGGGCTTCGTGTACTTCCGTACGTCAGTGAACAATCCTGGTGGAAGCAGGTAAACGTCGTTCTCTAAGCCTGCTAACCTCAATTTTTGCAAATACCTCTCCCTCTGCTCGCCCTGTAAATGCCCTACGTCGCTGGATAGTGAAGGTGTTTTCTGCATCTCGCTCCTTTTTCTTTTATGTTTTTCGTTTGTCGCCTTCCTCGCATTCAAACTGATTCGAGCCGTGCCGTCCAAAATGGCAGCGTCACATGACTTGGTCACGTGAGTGAAATACCTCAATAGAGGATGTGCAGTCATGTGACCCGTCCATGTTTACTCTGCCTACTCCGCCATATTGGACGGCTTCAGGATTGTTTACCTTGTGCGAGTGTAATGGATCCAGGGAGTAATCCCCAAGAAAATTCGGAAAATACCCCATCTACATCGCTCGATTACTTGTCTAAGTTTGTTCAGCATCTTGAAGGTGACGTGAGGCAGCGTTACGTGGAAAAGTGTTCCAGGTTGGGGATTGCAGATCTGTACAACTTGCTGCAATCCTTGTTCAGGGAAATTCGGAGCTGCGGTGCTGGCGATTTGCCCGATCTGGCCTACCACAACATTTACAACTTTCTCGTTAATCGTGAATCATGTTACACTGGCAAAGCCCTCAAAGCTTACAAGAGCCTGGAAGCTTATAAATATTTTGTTGCAGGATGGATATCTCAACTATACCTCTGGAAGGTTCCGAAGAAGGAAGTCTACTTGATAACCTCACGGGTAAGTGGCATTAAGACGTTTATCATAAAGAGACTATGCAGGACGTTTTATCGCTTATTTAATAATTTTAATACAGAATTTACTTTGATGAAATTATTCAGACACCCCAACGCCCCCCCCCCAAAAAAAAAATCGGATCTGCACGATTCAGCCGTGAAAAAGGCGGCATCCGCCGTTTGCATCCCTGTTTAAACTCATAGGTTAACCGACTTTAACCGGCCAATGAGGCTCGGTGGTCGGTCAAGATTTTTTTTTAGTTTTCGCCATCCCTACTATGAATTGGCCTTTCAAAGGCATATATGAGCCAAAAAGATAAAACATTGTCATAGACTAGGCCAGGGTAGTAGGGCTAGGCATAGCCATTTTAAACGTTAGAGACTGTCTAGTTTCTAAGTATGCAGCTATCATTCAATCCGAAAATCAACTTAACAGATGTACTAGAAGTATTGTATTAGAAGATTACACCCACCTGATATGAAGTGTTCACTACAAATTCGGCTGGTAGAACTGGGGTACCAGTTTTCTCTTCGCACAGCGGACACCCATTTTGCGCGTCTCTCCGCGTCTGCGGGGAATCTATAAAATGACAGGCCCTCCTTTTGGCCCTGTCTATTGATACAACCAAATGCTGAACAAGATATAACCATTCTCGAAAGATCTACTCCCACACACTTGATAATTAGAACGGGTTCGTCTAAGTTCTATGCACGACCTTGCCATCCAAAATGGCAGATAAACAAATATCACGTGACCTCGTGACGTCACGTGCACGCTCTCTATAGACATACTTAGAAGTACATGTTTTCTGAAAAGAACCTGACTGTGGTCTTATTTCAGAGTTTGTGGGTTGGTAGGCTCCAGATATCCAAATGTATGTGCAAAAGCACGGAAAAAATGAGTTTTTCAAAATATGTCCTCTTTAATATGTGCAATATACTGTATATGATGCATCATTAATCATGTGTAAAAATTTCAGTTGCACTTCAGAAAATAATTGATCTGAAATCATGACAGCTGTCAAGAACACGCTGTATGCCCAAAAACTTCATTTACTGTTTCCTTCCATAAATTTGCACATGCTGTCAGTTCTTCAATTTATAATATATATATTTTTTAAATCATCCATGACACACCCACAAACTGCACATGCTATTTATTAGAGTGTGCATGCAAATTTGTTCTCTTTATTTGGGATCCTCATAAATCAGGGCATTAGTTATTTGGCAGAAATTCTTCTCCAAAGCAACTTGTGACAAACGCTTTGTCAACTGAGCTTTGGTTGACCACCAGCTAAAGTTTTGAATACCTAATGAGGTGGATGTGATGTCACGTGAAACCCAGGAATATGCTGCAACCATGCTATAACAAACTCTTTTACTACGAACTTTCATATATAACAAACAAAATTCATGTCCCCCGCCTTCAGTGACAATGAATTGGAGTTTTCCAAAAAAAACAAAAAAAAACAAATCATCACTATGTCACGACCACACGTGTTTGTGCTTGGAGCGCATGCCACATGCAGCGCCATTCGGGCTAATTACTATGCACCTGTTCCGGATTAGAGCACAATCACAGCGCATACTTATAAAGACTCTTTAAACACACAGACTTGTTGAAGTATACGTGCTGTGTCTCATGTTATTAAGCCTTGTATCTGTGCATTGCCTTTCTGGTTTTGACTTTGTTTTGTGTATTTGGACACGGCCTTTCATCTTTTCCTCCACCATTCTGTTTGTGACTCACGTGACCATTGCCTGTTTCATGACCCTGTCTTACATTTTTCAACTGTTTATTTACCTGTTTGTAAATATACACTTTTCCTGCAATTACATCCATCATTCGCCTGCTTACATGACACACTGAGCCATGTATTCCTCTTCTCACCAGAGACAAACAAGAAGTAATCAAGTCCACAGTCAAGTTAACAATGCGTGTTAACGCCATAAAACAAAGGCTTAATGAGCCTTGCTTAGGTGTCGATCACTAACAGTTATCAAGAATAAAGGATCAATAAAAGGACGAAATGACTGCTGATTGTTTTATGGCGTTAACACTAAACACCTAGTTAAAATGTACCGGCAGCGTTTTTATACCCCCCCCCCAGCCCATAAATGACATCATTGGTGATTTGCAACACATGAATGAACTGAATGGTGAACATTTAGGCTACATTTACATTAGACCGTGTCTGTCTCGTTTTCTTCGCGGATGCACTGTCCGTTTACATTAAACTGCCTGGAAACGCCGGGAAACGGGAATCCGCCAGCGTCCACGTATTCAATCCAGATCGTGTCAGCTCCGGTGCTGTGTAAACATTCAGAATACGCGGATATGCTGTGCTGAGCTCTAGCTGGCGTCTCATTGGACAACGTCACTGTGACATCCACCTTCCTGATTCGCTGGCGTTGGTCATGTGACGCGACTGCTGAAAAACGGCGCGGACTTCCGCCTTGTATCACCTTTCATTAAAGAGTATAAAAGTATGAAAATACTGCAAATACTGATGCAAATACTGCCCATTGTGTAGTTATGATTGTCTTTAGGCTTGCCATCCTTCCACTTGCAAGTGGTAAGTGATATGCGCTGGGATCACACACACAGCGGCTCAGTCCCGAATCGTGGCTCGTGCACTTCACTCACGCACTCTGTGAGCTGCACAGGGCCGGAGTGCGCACCCTCCAGAGGGCACTCGCTGTTCAGGGCGGAGTGATTTGGAGCGCAGGATGCCTGCGGAGCCGAGTGTATCCATGTATTGGTGTTGCTGTGTGCACGCAAATCGTGTATTGGTGTTGCTGTGTGCACGCTAATCGTTTTAAAAACGTTAATCTGATGACCCGCTGATACGGTCTAATGTAAACATGGGCTTAGAAAACAGAGTGAGTCAGTGGGTGGAGATTAATAACGATCTACCAGTATCCTCCATCATTTCCATAACAGATGAAGAAATCATCACCTCCATTCATGATCCTTTAACTCAGGCTACATCCACACGACAACGGCAACGAGATGTTATTAAAAAAAATATCGCGTCCACATGGGCAACGGATCAGTAAAATATCAGGTACATATGGCAACGCAACGCTTGCTGAAAACGATGCAATACACATGCCACACCTCTAGGGGCGCTGTAAGACGGTCCCTTCGGAGACACCAGAACAATAGAAGAAGTAAGTACGCATGCGCATAAACTATTATGCGCGAGACTTCATATTAGCCACAAAGTCAGAAAAATCTGTTCGTAAAATTACATTATAATGACCAAATACAATGAAAAGTATTTTTCCAGTCTCACCTGTGAAAGGTAATCCCATGTGATCTCGTTTGGACGGCAAACCTGTTGGGACAGTTAAACGCAGCACATGAATGAGGCGTCTTTATTCTCCGCTTTGACCCATCCAATATGGCGGCGAGGAAGACGTATGATTCTACGCGGAAGGCGGCGTCTTTAATGGTCCGGAATAAATTGAATGCTACACGTTGATGGATTAATTTGTTCTTCTATGCCCTTTTTGAGGAATGTATTGTAGGACTTAAACCAACATCTGAAGAGGTAAGATCGCTCCTTTTTTCCCCTATTTTTGCTGGCGGGATTGACTCTCACTCTCTCTCTCTCTCTGCACCATTACACAATAAATATTCACAGTGAAAATATTTTGTAAGCGCGTTTCATGAACCAAGTTATAGGATTTGTTGACAACTCGCATCGAGTTCGTTCCACTTCTACCCGGCGTGAAGCACATGTGGTTGTGACTCATCGTAAACATGATGACGTCATCATAAACAAATCCGTTCTACTCATCCAGATGACTTCGCAACGGCGCCATTGCCAGATCTTTCCACTCTGGAACCCGTTCTCAAAAGATTTTGTTTTGGGGCACCCAAAACGCCGGTGCCGTGTGGATGTCAGGCCGAAACGATAAACAATTTTATCGGATTGACCTGAATCCGTTGCCGTGTGGACAGGGCCTCAGTCAGTGAATTGCGATAGCGACCCAGAAGAAGAAATTCATGATAAGGAGATTGTGCCTAAAATTTTGCACATAATGTTAATCTTTGGTGTGACAAGTGGATCCATTTCAGTATTATGAACTTCTCGGTATAATGAACTATTTGGACATCCCCCAAGGAATTCATTATAATGGGGTTGCAGTGTATCTGGATTGAAAGTCCTGGTTCATTATCTTTCCAGGCAAAGCAATTAAGAATAACTCCAAAGAACTAAAAATATGGCAAGATAAACAATGCCTCACGTGTGTGTGTGTGTGTGTGTGTGTGTGTGTGTGTGTGTGTACATAACCTCATAAGTGTACATCGTTCAACTAACGTTTGTGTCTTTCATCTATGCATAATTTTGCTCAGTGATATTTGGAATATAATGGGTATTGAAGCAGATTGAAAGTTCTGTCAATAGCACAAAAACTGTACAATATTCTAATTCTTTGTCTCCAAAACAGATACAAAGTCAAGCTTGTTAAATAATAAACATGATAATTTACATTCTTTGCATCTGCCCAGCTTGATTGCTTTGTGAGCACTGTTAATTGGCAATTAAGATGGGCTGCTACACCAATCACAACTATAAACAGTGTAACTCAGTCAATCCTTAGCAACAATCTCAGAGAGAGAGAGAGAGAGAGCAATTACAAATTCAGTCTTATTTTATATTCAACTAATCACATTTAATCTTGTTTGTTCATATTCAGCCAGCAATTATTTAGCTTTATTTAGCTGATATTATTGCCAATTAATTCAGGTTTGAGACAACAGGGTATAACCAGGACCAGCAGGGCAGTAAATTAGGAAACCATCCATACAATATTTACCCATGAAATTATTTTGAATACACGGTTTTGATTTTAAATTGGCATTAATTGTCATTTGAAGGTGAAACTTCAGATCAAATACTCACATTCCAAGTTGCTAGCGAAAGGTTTCTACACTGTGCTTCATCAATGAATTCACAATTTACATTATTCTGGCAAAATGAAAAATAACAACGAATGTGTCACACATTGCATGCAAAAAAATATATATAGAAAGCCTTTATATTTTGATTGGTTATAGAAAGGAGGAATTGATATAGTATATAATATAGATTATCCATCCATCCATAACTGCTTGTCCTGTGCAGGGTTGCGGGCGAGCTGGAGCCTATCCCAGCTGACTATGGGTGAGAGGCAGGGTACATCCTGGACAAGTCACCAGATCATCACAGGGCTGACACACAGAGACAAACAACCATTCACACTCACATTCACACCTACGGTCAATTTAGAGTCACCAATTAATCTAACCTGCATGCCTTTGGACTCTGGAGGAAACTGGAGGACCCGGAGGAAACCCATGCAGACACGGGGAGAACATGCAAACTCCGCACAGAAAGGCCCTCGCCGGCCACGGGGCTCGAACCCAGGACCTTCTTGCTGTGACACAACAGTGCTAACCACTACACCACCGTGCCTCTTCTTCTTCCTCTCATTATTATTATTATTATTATTATTAAGAAAATAAGGAGTAGAATGTAGCTTGTAATCAAATCAAATCAAATTTATTTGTACAGCGCTTTTAACAATAAACATTGTCGCAAAGCAGCTTTACAGAATTTGAACGACTTAAAACATGAGCTAATTTTATCCCTAATCTATCCCCAATGAGCAAGCCTGTGGCGACGGTGGCAAGGAAAAACTCCCTCAGACGACATGAGGAAGAAACCTCGAGAGGAACCAGACTCAAAAGGGAACCCATCCTCATTTGGGCAACAACAGACAGCCTGACTATAATATTAACAGTTTTAACAGGTAACTGTCCTCATGGGGCCATCCTTCACAGGAGTGGGGCGATAAAACTCTGACCAGACACAGGGCACCAGGATGGATCAAGCAGGTCCGAGGGGCAGAAGAGGCCAGCATCTCAATCCCAGGATCATAGATTTTAATCTATTTAATAATAGATTAATCATAGATTTTGGTGGAGCAGAATGGCATTTAAAACAAGATAGCTTCAAACAATATTAAAATTGAGAAGCTATAACAGTTGAATTATGCTATGGGCTACTATTTATTGAATTTTTAAAGTACCTCTGTTATAGGTAATTGAGATTCAATTACATACAGCCATCCAGCATACAGTCGAGCAGCTCATTTTGAATGGTTTTAGATGTCAATTTGCTCAACTGTGTTCAAAATAGCAGGTGTGTTTCCCATTGCATACACAGACAACCAGGTATACAGAAGACAAGATCATCAGCTGGGTTTGCCTGGCTTCAGCAAAATTTCCAGTCCAATGACATTTCAAACGACACAAAAGTAATTACAAAGGGCACTGGGAAAAGGAGATACATGTTTTCTTCTCTTTCTTAGACTTTGCATGTCTAGAGAGAGAGTGTACTGACTGCCGTCATCTCAGTTTTCATTATTAACTGTCACGGCTATGTTTATTTGTTTACCTGGTAATATGGTGAACACTGTGTGATAAACAAAAATCTGTGATGTCAGTGAAAGGCCCCTTTAATGCTTATTGTAGTTTCAGTTATAACTCTGTGGACCTAAATGGGGCAGTGAGCATGATACCACAAGCTTGTTTCATCTCTCATCTCATTATCTCTAGCCGCTTTATCCTGTTCTACAGGGTCACTGGCAAGCTGGAGCCTATCCCAGCTGACTACGGGCGAAAGGCGGGGTACACCCTGGACAAGTCGCCAGGTCATCACAGGGCTGACACATAGACACAGACAACCATTCACACTCACATTCACACCTACGGTCAATTTAGAGTCACCAGTTAACCTAACCTGCATGTCTTTGGACTGTGGGGGAAACCGGAGCACCTGGAGGAAACCCACGCGGACACGGGGAGAACATGCAAACTCCGCACAGAAAGGCCCTCGCCGGCCACGGGGCTCGAACCCGGACCTTCTTGCTGTGAGGCGACAGCGCTAACCACTACACCACCGTGCCGCCGGTGACCATGCATTGATCAAAATACAATATGTTGTACCGTAGTCATAAAACCAGGAAGTGGTGATCAAAAACATGTATGTGTTGTTGATCAGAAAAATACAGACAAAATGTTCAATCCAAAACATATGCTGGTCACTGAGATTACACCAAGCTGGTCTGTGCTGTTATTTTCACTTGTGATGTAACAAAAAAGAGACAATTTAAAAGATATAGTTTACCTGTACATACAGTATATGGATATACAAATCAGAAGAAGGAAATATGTAAGTAAACATTGTAGCCTAATATATTATGAATACATCAACACGAGTTGTCAAGACCCAGACAGAGAAAGACCCCTAGTCCTAATAATCTCATTAAATTGCAAATGTCACTGTTTGGATTAAAAAAAAAATGCAAATTGCAACATAAATTGTTTGGTCACCAACTGTTACAGCACTATGCACTGAAAACTGACTAATATTTTCTAATACAGCAGCAATAAGCACTGAGCTGCTGGGGAAATGAGCAAACAGGTTATGACAATATTTATTCTTTTATTTTTTCAGACATAGTAAACTGTGAACTAATGTGAAAAAATTAAGGTAATGCGTTTTCATGCTTTCATTATGCTATTTTATTGTCCATGCATTTTGGTTAATTTCTCGAATGCATAAATGGCCACAGTTTAATGGGTATTATAGGCAATGGGTAGGTCATTGGTTAATTTATTCATAAAGTGATATCCATATTTAAAGACACAGACTGTACAATTCTGGAATTTCATCCTCTGTGGTAGAAGAATGTTATTTCAAGGGGGCGCTATTGAGCAAGCAATGGAGTAGGACGTATGTGGTTTGAGCTCCCGTCGAGCTTTTGTTTTATTTCGAATTAAGGTTCGCCTTACATTACAAAACACTGTGAAATTGACTCCAAGCGTCTGCTAAGGTTAAAACTACAGTTTAGATTTAGGTTGATGGCCTCAAAACCATACGACTTGCGTAAATATTCGTACAAACCATCGAGCAGCACGAGGCCCGACGCGGCCCTGACCTCAAGTTCCACTGACACGCCAGCCGCGACTCCGCTTCAATCAGAAGAAACCGCGAAGATGGACGTTGAAGCCCTGAAAAATGATATTCTCCTCTCGTTGAAGGCAGACATTGCGCAGGTGATAAAATCAGAACTGAAAAATGCACTTGCAGAAGACTTCAACTTTCTTAAAAGCGAGTTACAAACCTTCAGAGGGGAGATAAAGAATAACACGATAGCGATTCACTCTGAACTCGACACAATGAAGGCTACAATCAAGGAGATGGAAGGCGGGTTGAATACGTGCTCAGACAAGGTGACAGCTTTGCAGACTATGGTGAATAATTTTTGATATGTGATAAAGTTTGGCGGGAGTTTGAGCGGGTAGCTCTTTAGGGATCCCAAACACTGTTTTACCTGCAGCTTATGGGTAGGGAGATAAGCTTAGGTGTGTGTATGTGTGTGTGTGTGTGTGTGGGGGGGGGGGGGGGGCAGTGGGGTGATGGGAGGGGGGCGTGGGGGGGCAGGGCATGTTTTCGTCTTGAAAAATGTTATTTCAAGCTATTTATGAAAGAACATACTTAAAGGATATACCCAGAACCTTTATTTTTAAATAAATTTCTGAGTGGATAGTATCTCCATCCTTGACTCTTGTATGCTGCATAAATGGGAATAAAAATATATATTTTTGAGAGTAAAAATCAACCGCAAAGTTGGCATTCGAGCTGCCCCGCCGAGCCAGCCAGCCCTGAGTGTGTGACGTCAAAGCGGTAACTGGTTTTAAGGCCAAGGCCTTTGACAGCTATAGACCAAAGTTATATAAATAAAAAATTATGGTGAAAATAAGAAATACTGTTACTGACTTGCTCAACTAAGACTGATTTGACTTCATTGATTGTGGGTTGACTCTCATTAAAACAGGATGGGTGTTATAACTTATGCAACATACATGTACATGCATGCATTTTCACTGATAAAACCTAAAAGGCTCATTAAATAATCAGATGAACTGAGACGATCACATTCTGAAGCAAACTGAATAATCTTATACCGGTAACTTAAACACATAATACAAGTTACATGTATTAATCTAAATGCAGGTCAACAATGAGTGGTGTTGTTTTGTATCCAAATGAGTCGCATCTTACCTGTCTGTGTTCTTGCTTCTTGAAGGCCGATCTTGTGGTCAATTGTTTTGAAACAAGTAGACATTCAGTTGTTTGTTCAGTTCTCCGTTCATTTGCTTCTTCCACGTAAGCGTGAGATATTGCTGCTGAGGCAAGCATATCCAGCGGAGAAATCAGATGGCTGGTCCACTCATTCTCCATTTTCTCCATACTGAGTACTCCGCCATTACTGCTCGGCTCAGGCAATTACTTAAACCTGGGACGGGACGAGATGGGACGTCATCGGTTTTAGCAACAACCATGGAGAGGTCACTGCCCGAGCGATAATATTTTCCGTTCCATCCCGGGTTTTAACAACAACCCTTGGCTCACACTCCGGGAGAACTGGTGCAACTGAACTTACTTTCCTTTTCTTGTAGTTTTATTTAATTGTTGGTACTGCACCCTCTTTTAATATGGGCTTATAGCCAACGGTCCTCAACAGATCAGAGGTCTCGTACGAGTCTTCAGTAAAATGTGCAGAGCAGAGGAGAGACCACTTCATAGTGCCCGTGAACTTCTCACAAAACGCGTTCAAATCTTTGCAGTTTGAACATTCTTGGGCCATGAATGCAATGTAAATCCTTCTGTTGTGTTGCTGGCGGGTGCAGCAACAAATCTCCGTGGCATGGCGATAAATTAGCTCAAAATGGAGGATCGGAGTTGCAGTCAGCTCTGTATTTTAGTATAGCGGAAATGGTGATGAGAACGATAGCCTTCCTGCTGTGACGTTACGGACGTCAAGGTCATTCACTCAGACCGCTACCTGTATAAATCACTTTAATCATAAAAATTACTATATTAGATTTATTGTTAATGCTTAAAACTATTCCTGTGCCATTCTTGAGGTCTCAAGGCATTTATAAACAAAAAGTGAGGCCATGATTCTGCATATATGCTTTAAGTGGGTTGAGCTGCACTGTGTGTATTTATTTAAATGCATATAAGGGTGTGTTCTAAACCACACAATATACCCTAAATAGCCTTAATATTAAAGACAATAATGGTGCTGTGACATACTATTTATTTCAGGACTAGGCAGTTTGAGATACTTAAGTATTTGTGACTTGTGATGTCTCAGTATTACAGGTTTCAAAGAAACAGACTGAATCACTCACTGGAGATGACCGAGTCTGAAAAGTAATAATATGGAGAAACTCTCCTGTAACCCCCTCATTTTTTAAAAAATAGTATTTTATTATTATTAAGATTTTTTTTCCAATATTTTATCTCATCTCATTATCTCTAGCCGCTTTATCCTGTTCTACAGGGTCGCAGGCAAGCTGGAGCCTATCCCAGCTGACTACGGGCGAAAGGCGGGGTACACCCTGGACAAGTCGCCAGGTCATCACAGGGCTGACACATAGACACAGACAACCATTCACACTCACATTCACACCTACGCTCAATTTAGAGCCACCATTTAACCTAACCTGCATGTCTTTGGACTGTGGGGGAAACCGGAGCACCCGGAGGAAACCCACACGGACATGGGGAGAACATGCAAACTCCGCACAGAAAGGCCCTCGCCGGCCCCGGGGCTCGAACCCGGGCCTTCTTGCTGTGAGGCGACAGCGCTAACCACTACACCACCGTGCCCAAGATTTTTATAGTAATTTATATTTCCCTGTTACATATGGAAATATAAAAATAATAAAACGTGTTTTAGTTGCAATTAGAAAGTTGTTGTTTTACTAGAGTTGTTAATTAGTACAAATTATACACTGTAAACAAAAATATATTTTGTGTGAGTCCTGAGATGTGATGGCTTTTGTATAAATTCTAGTAGAATTTATAGAAATTCTAGTAGAAAATCATGAATAGAAATCTTCACTTCAGTGATAAATGATCTTTTTGTCATCTTAGTTGACTGAAATCAGATACAGAAATCTGGATGTCCAAATAAATGAGAGGGAGAGAGATATCACTTTACTGGTCATGATCCTGCTCTTACACACCAATATAAGCAGAGCAGGTGACCTAACTTGATTTATATCACTGTGAATTCTTCAAAAACACAGTATATTTTGATATTCTCCAAAAGTGTCTTTGGTTACGTATGCAGGAGTTTATTAACTTTTACTTTTTGCTCGAAACTCAAATGATATTCCTAATTCTTGCCAAAAAACAGAATCTGATTTTGAAGCAGTTAAATGTAAATGTATTTTAATTTTTTTTTTTAAATTGACAGAAATTAAAGCATCAGTAGCAGTAATAGTCAGTCAAGGACTAGACAGAGACTGTGACTGAAGTTAAAGTAATTTGCACTAGCTGTTACAAACCAGGACATCTGGTCACTGTACCCTATAGATCCGGAACGGTAAGAAATAGAGAATGACACTTAGTGAGGAAAGGTTGTGCCCTGCTGCCCTGAAAAAAAAAAAACTGATTGAAAAAAATCATGAAAATTTGACAGAGTTATTAGTGATTGAAAAAAAATCCTGTTTTTCAAAAATCATTCCGGATCAGTGATCCAGATGAGCACCAAAAGTCATAGCAACTTAATTCAGCCCAGAGGTATTCTTCATGTGAAATGTGGTTGAAACTGAGGGAGAAATATCCATCCATCCATTATCCATAACTGTTTATCATGTGCAGGGTCACAGGCAAGCTGGAGCCTATTCCAGCTGACTATGGGCAAGAGGTGGGGTACACCCTAGACAAGTCACCAGATCATCGCAGGGCCAACACACAGAGACAAACAACAATTCACACTCACATCAATGGTCAATTTAGAGCCACCAGTTAACCTAACCTGCATGTCTTTGGACTGTGGGAGAAACCAGAACATCTGGAGGAAACCCATGCAGACATGGGGAGAACATGCAAACTCCACACAGAAAGGCCCCCATCAGCCACTGGGCTTGAACCCAGAACTTTCTTGCTGTGAGGCGACAGTGCTAACCACTACACTACTGTGCCACCCTGAGGGAGAAATAGCAACCTAAAAATGTTAGGATAATAATAATAATAATAATAATAATAATAACAACAACAACTAGATAGATACTGTGACTAAAAAGTCACAGTGATTTTTGCTAGTTCTTACAAACCGTAATGTCTGGTCACCTTATCCTATAGATTCGGAATGGTAAGAGATAGAGAATAACAGTTAGTGAGGAAAAAAATCCTGTTTTTCATGGATCCCATACCTTTTTATGGATCATTCCAGTTTGGTGATCCAGATCAGCACCAAAAGTCATAGCAACTTAATGCAGCTCAGAGGTATTCTTCATGTAAAATTTGGTGATGATTGGTTGAAAATTGAGGGAAAAATAGCGTCTTAAAAATGTTCGGATAATAATAATAATAATAAAGTAGAAAGATCCTGAATGAGAGTAACATTTTGCACCAGCGCTGCTAGCACAAATTAAATAAAACTAGAACAGGAACATGGATGGCCATAAAACCAGCAGACTACATAAAAGACTTATGATTTGGTATCATACTTATACCTCATACTTTATATGGTCCTCCTTCATGAAAGGTTGTAGAAAGCTCAGAAACAAATAGCAAACTGGAAGGGCACTTTGTAGAGTGCATACCGGTACCTCCGCCAAGCCACATATTATCAACATCAAAATCAAGTAACTTGAACTGAGGATAATACTAAAGCTGTACACTTCATAAAATCTCATTACATTTCATGGAAATTCGTTTGCTACTTTTTGAGGAAAATTTTTTTTTTAAATCCTGGAGAGAGAGAGAGAGAGAGAGAGAGAGAGAGAGACACACACACACATACATACATACATATATATTTGCATCAAACTCCAAACAATTGTCCCTTGGACCATGGCCTACTTTTCCTCACAATTTCATCAAAATCTCATCTCATCTCATTATCTCTAGCCGCTTTATCCTTCTACAGGGTCGCAGGCAAGCTGGAACCTATCCCAGCTGACTACGGGCGAACGGCGGGGTACACCCTGGACAAGTCGCCAGGTCATCACAGGGCTGACACATAGACACAGACAACCATTCACACTCACACCTACGGTCAATTTAGAGTCACCAGTTAACCTAACCTGCATGTCTTTGGGGGAAACCCACACGGACACGGGGAGAACATGCAAACTCCGCACAGAAAGGCCCTCGCCGGCCACGGGGCTCGAACCCGGACCTTCTTGCTGTGAGGCGACAGCGCTAACCACTTCACCACCATGCAGCCTTCATCAAAATCTGTTCACTACTTTTTGAGTTATGCTGGGAACAAACAAACAAACAAACAAAATAAAGGTGTGCAGAGCACGATACTTGCGAAAATCACAAAGAAATGGAAGTTATGGCCGATTAGGTGTTTTTACAAGATTTGACCTTCCTGACCTTGACCTTTGACCCACCAAAAACTAATGATGTCTTTGTGTGACCCTAGTGAGTTGTCCTGTGCATTTTGGTGAAGGTTGGTCAAGAAATGATGACACTAGCACACCAACAAACAAATGGATAAACGGACAGATAAGCATACTTGCAAAAATCTCTGATTTTCTCAAGTAACAAATGGAGGCAAAAACATAACCTCCTACAAAAAAGTTGGTGGAGATAATGATTATTCACGTCACTATCCTGTATCAGTAATATCAACTGACCAGAAAAAAATAATTTAGGGCAGAATTAATGAAGCCTGTCACACGAGCAGAAACATGTCTTGAAGATTATAGACAACGCAATGCATTAGCTCATCAGTCAGATTTTTATGTAGATTGTATGGAAATTCACTTAACTGAGTTCCTTAGTGTTAGCAGGACATATAGGCTGACTAGCCATTTTATTAGGAACACATGCATCTGCTCATGCAATTTTCCAATCAGCCAATCATATGGCAGCAGCACAAGGCATACAATGACACAAATACAGGTAAACATTAGAAAGGAGAAACATATCAGTGACTATGGCATTTCTGTACAGATTTCCAGTGTTAAAAGCACTTTTCAAATAAAACTCAATTGAACTGAATTGTTAATACCAGAATAGCTTGAGCTGACAGGAAAGCTGAAGGCTATGGCTTCTTAAAGGATATGGGACATGAAACATAAATGCACGCTATATCAGTTTCTTTCCATTAAAAATATGAATTAATTGCATCAACAAATACAAAATCATCTATTAAATTCAGCAAAATCGTTATATTCGTGATGATTATATGGCATTTCTGCTTGACTTCCGATATGCATTTTCTACAACCGGAAGAGCCGCTGTCACGTGATCATACGTCACAAAAACTTTCGGGCACAGCACAAGCAGGTAGATGAATGGAGAAGTGGATGACAAGAAAATTGTTTTTATAGTCTTTAAAGTACATTGGACATCATACATTGGACATCATGGTGTATTGTGCTGCTTATGGTTGCAATAATTCCAATGAGAAATGCCCTGGAGTAAGTTTTTTTGCATTCCCCAAGGACCCGAAGCTGAGGAAAGTGTGGGCTCACTACTGCCGTAGAAAAAACTTTGCACCTACTGTTTCCCACAAACTGTGTTCGGACCATTTCACAGAGGATTCTTTCAACTTTAATACTCAGATACTGAACGAAATTAATTGCCAAGCAAAATTTAAGAGGCTACTTAAAGATGGAGCCGTTCCCAACGTCCCAATTCAGGAACAAGACGGCGGAGTGAAACCAGAAGTGCTACGGCCACCACGAGGTGCATTCGCTAAGCGTCTGAAAGCCGAGGTAAGGATTAGTATTATAATTTTGGGTGTATCAATTATTGATTATCATAATTCTGACTCGTTTCGCCATTTTGAATGTTTTCATCTCGGACTCTGGAAGCATTGTATCTCAATCAATTTCGAAAAATATCAGCAAAAAAAAAATAGCTTGCAACGGACTTTAGCTAGATCTATGATGAACTTTCAATGTATGATACAAAAATAATACTTCTTTCAACAGATCATTAGCCTTTGAGCAGAATTGTTTTGAACTTACCAGGAAGTGTTATCCAGCCGACCGCTTTCAGTTTCATGGGGACTGAATGAACCCTCACTCTCAGAATCATCTGACCCGTCAGAGTAAATACAAGATCCATGTTCATGTGAATTTCCAGCTATCGGTTCGAATTGATAGGGTCTAACTTCACATCTCTGTGAAACATCGGGAATCTCACTGTCGATGGTGTCCATTTCGGTAACCTGTTTACATTAGATTCCCAAGCGCTGGCTCCTTGGAAAGTTTTTGTTACGTCACGGGTCACGTGACCACCTAGCTCATTAACGAATCCTTGTTTTACGCTGATGTATAAAAAAACTTGAATAATGTGATGATTTTCACATTTTTGATGCCCTGCAGTGATTTAGATGGCATTTCTTATGCCCTTTATACATAATTCTGCCCAGAAAAAAATCCATGTCCCATATCCTTTAAATTACCACTCTACAACTGTGGTGAGCAGAAAAGTATCCCAGAATACTATACACATTGAAGCTTGAGGTGGATGGGATACAACAGTAGAAAACCACATTGTGTTCCAACCCTGTCAGCCAAGAACAGGAATTTGAGGCAAGAGTGGGGACAGACTCACTGAAACTGACAGTTGAAGAACAAAAAATGTCACCTGGTCTGATGAATCTCGATTTCTGCTGTGACATGCAGTTGGTATGGTCAGAATCTGGTGTCAACAGAATGAACCAGACCAGACTCTCAAAGGAATGTTTCCAATACCTTGTTGAATTCATGCTATAACGAATCAAGACTGTTCTGAGAGCAAAGGCAGGTCCTACCCTGTATCCCTACCCTGTATTAGCATGGTGTTCCTAACAGAGTGTATGTGAAGTCACTTTCTTTGCAGAATATCACATTAAATCAAGTAACTAATAGTCATAGAACCAACAACATCCGAGTTGATGGACAGAAAACATAAAAACACAGAGGTATAAAACATGCAACAGAAAATGTTGAAAACTAGGACTCAATTCATGACACAATATACAAACAAGAGCCTGAAATGTTATTGTGACCTAGATCTGTACCTCAAGGATTATCTGTCTTAAGGAATGCCAGTAATGTCATCGTATCTTATGATCATGGCAACATGTCACACGACTAGATCTTTGATGGAAAAAAAAAATAACACAAAAATAAATACCTTCTCGATTTCATACAAGGTGTAGATATAAACATGTTTACTTACAAATTTTACTTTGTTGTAATGTATCCATCCATTTTTCCATTATCCGTAACCACTTGTCCTGTGCAGGGTCACAGGCAAGCTGAAGCCTATCCCAACTGACTATGGGCGAGAGGCGGGGTACACCCTGAACGAGTCACCAGGTCATTGCAGGACTGAGACATCCAGACAAACAACCATTCACACCTCATCTCATTCCCCTCATCTCATTCCCCTCATCTCATTATCTCTAGCCGCTTTATCCTGTTCTACAGGGTGGCAGGCAAGCTGGAGCCTATCCCAGCTGACTACGGGCGAAAGGCGGGGTACACCCTGGACAAGTCGTCAGGTCATCACAGGGCTGACACATAGACACAGACAACCATTCACACTCACATTCACACCTACTGTCAATTTAAAGCCACCAATTAGCCTAACCTGCATGTCTTTGGACTGTGAGGAAAACCGGAGCACCTGGAGGAAACCCACACAGACACGAGGAGAACATACAAACTCCACACAGAAAGACCCCCATTGGCCTCTGGGCTCAAACCCAGAACCTTCTTGCTTTGAGGTGACAGTGCTAACCACTACACCACCGTGCCACCTTGTTACATAGTATACTATAGAAAAACAGGTTGTCTGGCAACTTGTTCATTGACACACCAGCATTTTAAGAATTTTCAATGCAGATTACATTAATCAATTCAACCTTATCCCTATAATTGTAATACATTCAATACATAATTGGGCATCATGGTGGTGTAGTTGTTAGCACTGTCGCCTCACAGCAAGAAGGTCCTGGGTTCGAGCCCAGTGGCCGACAAGGGGCTTTCTGTGTGGAGTTTGCGTGTTCTCCCCGTGTCCGCATGGGTTTCCTCCAGGTGCTCCGGTTTCCCTGACAGTCCAAAGACATGCGGGTTAGGCTAATCGGTGGCTCTAAATTGACCGTAGGTGTGAATGGTTGTCTATGTGTCAGCCCTGTGATGATCTGGCGATTTGTCCAGGATGTACCCTGCCTCTCACCCATAGTTAGCTGGGATAGGCTCCATCTTGCCTGCAACCCTGTAGGACAGGATAAGCGGCTACAGATAATAGATGGATGGATGGTATTTAATTAATATTATAAGATGGTCTATTTTATTTTTCTCTTATTATATATGGAGTGATGCCCCACAACTTGGTTAAAGTAAGAATTTCAATACACATGAAGCTTTTATGATGCCGACCCACACAGAAACCTGTTGATGATTTTGTTTGTTTGTGTGTGCATGTGTGTGTGAAGGGGACTGGAGTGTGTGAGAGTGCTGTGTATAGAGAGCATGCACGTGACGTCACGAGGTCACGTGATATTTGTTTATCTGCCATCTTGGACGGCAAGGCCGCGCATAGAACTTAGACGAACCCGTTCTAATTATCAAGTGTGTGGGAGTAGATCTTTCGAGACTGGTTATATCTTGTTCAGCATTTGGTTGTACCAATAGACATGGCCAAAAGGAGGGCCTGCCATTATATAGATTCCCCGCAGACGAGAAGAGACGCGCAAAATGGGTGTCCGCTGTGCGAAGAGAAAACTGGAACTCCAGTTCTACCAGCCGAATTTGTAGTGAACACTTCATATCAGGTAGGTGTAATCTTCTAATTCAATACTCCTAGTACATCTGTTAAGTTGATTTTCGGATTGAATGATAACTGCATACTTAGAAACTAGACAGAACAGTGTTTGTGGCCGTCAGTCCGCTTGATCTCTAACGTTTAAAATGGCTATGCCTAGCCCTACTATCCTGGCCTAGTCTATGACAATGTTTTATCTTTTTGGCTCATATATGCCTTTGAAAGGCCAATCCATAGTAGGGATGGCGAAAACTAAAAAAAAATCTTGAACGACCACCGAGCCTCATTAGCTGGTTAAAGTCGGTTAACCTATGAGTTTAAACAGGGATGCAAACGGCGGATGCCGCCTTTTTCACGGCTGAATCGTGCAGATCCGATTTTTTTTTTAGGGGGGGCGTTGGAGTGTCTGAATAATTTCATCAGAGTAAATTCTGTATTAAAATTACTAAATGAGCAAATGCCGTTACAGTCCATGAAACAGGAAGTATAAGTATGAGAAGAAAACAGTAAATCAGAAAGCTGCGCACATTTGCGCAGCTTCCGTGCAAACGTGCGCAGCTTTCTGATTTACTGTTTTTCAGACAAAAACATACATATTTACAACCCTGTCATTATCTGGAACTGAGTTTAGATTTCGAACATTCTTAAGATAAAACATCCTGCATAGTCTCTTTATGATAAACGTCTTAATGCCACTTACCCGTGAGGTTATCAAGTAGACATTCTTCTTCGGAACCTTCCAGAGGTATAGTTGGGATACCCATCCCGCAACAAAATATTTATAAGCTTCCAGGCTCTTGTAAGCTTTGAGGGCTTTGCCAGTGTAACACGATTCACGATTAACAAGAAAATTGTAAATGTCGTGGTAGGCCAGATCGGGCAAATCGCCAGCACCGCAGCTCCGAATTTCCCTGAACAAGGATTGCGGCAAGTTGTACGGATCTGCAATCCCCAACCTGGAACACTTTTCCATGTAATGCTGCCTCACGTCACCTTCAAGATGCTGAACAAACTTAGACAAGTAATCGCGCGATATAGATGGGGTATTTTCCGAATTTTCTTGGGGATTACTCCCTGGATCCATTACGCTCGCGCAAGGTAAACAATCCTGATGCCGTCCAATATGGCGGAGTACACACGTGCTGGTCACGTGACTGCACATCCTCTATACTGCTGAGAGAGTGAATGGATGAATGAGTGTGGTGGCAGACCGTGAATAAGGTAAGGCGGAAGGATCTAGGAAGAGTGCTCTTTCATACTAACTCAGCTGAGGATGCATTCTCATGACATCGTAGAAAATTCCTGTGAATTTATGAGAAGAAGGAAACACATCTGGAAAGGTTTCTCCGTGTGTGTATTATTTTTGCATGTTCTCTCAAACACAAATAAGAATTCGCATGAGCCCAATATAAAAGCTGAACATTGAAGGTTACATTAAGACGCGCGAGCTTATTTTATTTGTATGAAATTCTTGGTAGAGTATTATGCTATAGCGTATTATAGAGTCTCAATGCTTAAGTTGTATATCTCTTGACTTAAGCTCAGCTGAGTTTCAGCTCAGTTCTGACTAAGCAAAAACAAAGTGCAACAATATATTTTCCTCTATGTACTCTTTTTTTGCTAATCCCAGAATGCCACAAACTAGCCAGCCACTGTGCTTCAGACTTGCAGGCGATGAAAATGTGCATAGCCATTTATTATTTAAGATATAATTATGTGTGAGGCTGCTGTGTCAGGCAGCCAGTGTGAGTGAGGCTTTTCATTAGGTGGCTTGTCATACAGCCGAGGCCGCAGGCATGTCACATTGCTCACTTGCTGCCAGTGTTCACCCAACTTGAGAGTCTTAATGAAAAGGGGCAAGCTGGAAAAGAACGGAGGACAGAAAGAGAGCATTGTCTAAACAATTTGCCCAGATTTTTCCACAGCTCGCAAGGTCTTCCTCACCCTTTCATGCTCTCACATTCTCCCCTTCCCCTGCTTCTATCTTCATGAAACAGTCCCCTCTGGGACTCAATTTAAATGCCAAATGAAACTGATTGGATTTCATTGGAACTGATAGAGAAGGACAGACTAAGGGAATGTGGGAAAAGCACAGAGAGCACCATTAGATTGGGAGAATAAAGGAAAAAGAAACAAGGTCATCACACTAATTCCTCCATAACAAAAAAAAAAGTTGCACCCTAGGTCCGATATATTAGACAATTAGAATTGTGAGAATTCCTTCTAAATACCAATTCAAATTATTCACATGGTCATTTTACAAGTGGACAAAAGACCATTAGACAAAATCCTTGCTGTCAAGAGCTTTTGACGTTTGAGCAAAGACTTTAAAGCTTAGCCCTGTGCTTTCACTGGATTATGGCTTATACTGTATGTAAGTCACATTGGAGAAATTGCCCAAATGAATGAATCTGACTTACGTAAATAAGAACATCCTTTTACACCCAGAGATGGTATTACGGGGTAACAAAACATTATGTCCATCTGTTTGGCAAAGGCCTATAGATCTAACAATTGTTCATGCTTCTCAGAACTGGCATTTATTGCTCACGCACTTACTTACGTCTGACAATGTTTTGGAATTGATAAGACTTGTTCAACCAGCTGACTACAGCTTTCACATTATGAAGTCTTACAGATTTGCCAAACCATTTGTAACATTACACCTTCAGCTGTTCCCATATCCACAAGTTGCTTTGGAGAAGAATTTCTGCCAAATAACTAATGCCCTGATTTACGAGGATCCCAAATAAAGAGAACAAATTTGCATGCACACTCTGATCAATGGCATATGCGGTTTGTGGGTGTGTTGTGGATGATTAAAAAAATTTATATATATATATATATATATATATATATATATATATATATATATATATATATATAATTGAAGAACTGACAGCATGTGCAAATTTATGGAAGGAAACAGTAAATGAAGTTTTTGGGCATACAGCGTGTTCTTGACAGCTGTCATGATTTCAGATGAATTATTTTCTGAAGTGCAACTGAAATTTTTACACATGATTAATGATGCATCATACACAGTATATTGCATATATTGAAGGGGACATATTTTGAAAAACTCATTTTTTCAGTGCTTTTGCACATACATTTGTGTCATGGTCCTACCTGTGGTTTCCTCTCATCAGTTTACATTCCACTCCTCTCCATTCAGTATTACCTGCCACGCCCGCATGCTCCTTCCCCATCAGGCTCACCTGCTGTCAATTACCATCATTAACTCTCATTTGACTTTCAGTGGCTGTCATTGGCTGTTGCCTATCACCTGCTCCCTTCCCTGTGTGTATTTAAACTGCAGTCCTCCTAAGCTTCAGTGTCAGATCGTCTTTCAAGGCATCGACTCTGTCAACTCTTCAGCCCTGGTAATCTGACCCTGCATTTCTGTCCCCTTTCTCGCTACCTGACCTGCGACTCTGTGTTTCAGCCTGTTCCCAAACTCCTGTCTGTCGTGCTGTCCTGTCTGCCTGCTGAGAGCCTGCTCGCTGGGAGACCACCTGAACACCAAGGGCTGTCAGCTTGCAGCCAAACTACTCTGACAACGCCTCATCCCGTCTGATCTCAGAAGCTAAGCATGGTTGGGCCTGGTTAGTACTTGGATGGGAGACCTCAGACATCACCACCACGCTCCCACCAGCCATCCCTGCCTCTCAGTCTTCCTGCCACTGAACTTCACACACATCCTCCCAACTCCCTTTCCCCTGCTATCAATAAATTCAACATTTAACTTGCGCTCTTGGGTCCTTGTCTGTTTGTCCTGACACATTTGGGTATCTGGAGCCTACCAACCCACAAACTCTGAAATAAGACCACAGTCAGGTACTTTTCAGAAAACATGTACTTCTAAGTATGTCTATAGATAGTTTTCACATGACGTCACAGAGTCGGGGATTCCCTAGTGGTGGCCATCTTGGGGGTCAAGCTTACCGTATGGGTCACTGAGCACACATTGTAACGCACGAGTACAAAGTCTTCAAAAGAACCCAAGCAGGCTATTTAAAGCTAGCAATGGTGCACACCTGTTGTATTCACGGCTGTCGTAATAGGTCAAATGATGACGTCAAGCGGAGCTTTTATGGAATTCCCACTGTACGGGAGCACGAAGGCGAGCAAACAAACTCTGCATACAAAGGAGAAATCTATGGCTTGCGAGAATCAACCGCAAGGATTATCAGCCTTCCAAACACAGCAAAGTCTGCTCCAATCATTTTATAAGTGGTAAGTTGTTTAAATAAACAATCAATTGTGTTTAAGTTTGTTTTTGGAAACCAAAACATCATGTGAACAATCTCTGGAGAATGCCTAACTGGAACCGCTGAGTGTACATTTACACTGTAATGTACACTTAATATTGCTCGTTTGTCACGTTTCTATTTGAAACTTGTCACTTCACTCATGCAAGGGTCATTTTTGAAAAACATTTCAGGTCTATTCTGTTTGATTTGTGTTTGGGATGCAAACAGCACGCTTTTTGGCGGATGCCGCCTGAATCGCGCAGATCCGGGTGTTTTTTTTTAGGTGGGGCGTTGGAGTGTCTGATTATAATTTCAAAGTAAATTCTGTATTAAAATTACTAAATAAGCAAATCCGTTACAGTCCATGAAACAGGAAGTATAAGGATGAGAAAAAAACAGTTTAAATCGGAAAGCTGCGCACATTTGCGCAGCCTGAGCGGTGTGCAGGACTGTGCAAATGTGCGCAGCTTCCCGATTTAAACTGTTTTTTTTTCTCATCCTTATACTTCCTGTTTCATGGACTGTAACGGATTTGCTTATTTAGTAATTTTAATACAGAATTTACTTTGAAATTATAATCAGACACTCCAACGCCCCCCCCCCAAAAAAAAAAATCGGATCTGCACGATTCAGGCGGCATCCGCCAAAAGGCGCGCTGTGAATATATAAAGTTGTATATATCAGACAGCCTTTAAAGTTTGATGAAGTCAGTTTCAGGCTTTGGAGCAGGCTTTGGCAGTTTCAGGCTTTGGCAGCCCTGCATAGTCACTTGAAAATGCATCTTTGTCCACTTCGTAGGGGTCAATTCCCCCAATCAAGGCCAGTTTGGCTGCATACCGTTATCGTGAGATGTCGTCTAATGTATCTATATACTTCTGTTTGCTTGATTTTGCTGACATTGATCTTTATTTTAGAAAACTGACTATATAACTTCATAAATTCATCCGAGATAACATAGCCAGTAGTGGCGATGGTCCGTTTTGTTTGCCCCCCAAGATGGCAGCTGGGGGGCGTTCCCCGGAATGCCGTGATGTCAGTGAAAACTATCTATACTCATGGCTCGAGAACTGCCTCATGAATCTTGAGTTAATATTCATGAGGACATTTCCATCTGATTGTCCAGTGGAAGAAGGGGATTCTTGGGTTTCATGCGACGTCACATCCGCCTCATTAGTTATTCAAAACTTTAGCTGGTGGTCTACCAAAGCTCAGTTGACAAAGCATTTGTTTGGAGAAGGTGCATTGCTTACATGAAAAATGCCTTTTGCTTGCGTTGTTTTAGGTTTTTCAAATCGATCAAACTGTGGAACTGATAAAAGTTTCTTCAGGTTTCCCCATGAACTAATAAAAAATGGTGAATGAACACAGGATTTCCCCAAAAGCCATGGAGAAAGGTGGCTTTTGAACCTCTCACTGAAATTGAAGGGAGCCGAGTCGAAGCATGCTCGAGTTTGCAGTGATCACTTGGTGAAAGGTTTGTATTTCCCTCTCAGCTATGGCGTTAGTGTTTTTCAAGTACTTTTCTTGCTATGTGTTGTTATTTTACAGTACTTTTTTAATCACAAAATGCTAAAGTCCCCAGCTGTTTCTTTGTTTACTCCTCACTCAATGGCCGCCATACTGAAAACAATACGTGTCTCGCTTTCTTTCACAGGGTGTCCTCGTGGTCTTTTCAACGAGTCTTTCAGCAAGTCCACGCAATCAAAACAACCATGAATAATAAAGTCCATATGTATGAAGGTCGCGACAAAATTCTTACCCAGCCATACAGTTACAATGCGCCTTGGCTCAGTTCCCATAGCGTAGTGGTTATCACGTTCACCTGACAGTTACAATGCGCCGTGATCACTTCTCTATCTTGTTTAACTAAGATCCAGGTCTTTAAAGGGGTTTCTGATGATCTTTGTGAATGATTTACCTGAGAGATAAGAGCCAACACAAGTGAGAATCAAGCCAGCTGTTGTTTGTTTACACCTCAACTTGCAGCACTTCGTTGTAAAGACGTGAACGAAAAGCTTTTAAAAAAAAAAACATACTTTCATGGGCAAAAACAATACAGGATACATTCGGCAGCGACTTGATACCGAGGTCCTTTACCCAGCCACATACAAAAACGTTGTAAGCCTCCATACTCTTCCACACTTTCATCTGTTTTGTGGTGTAGAAGGACGTCTGCAACACCAAATAGTTCGAGATGTCGGGGAACTCGACTGAAGGGTAGTTTTTGAGATCGTATGACAAATCCTTCTTTCCCAGACTGTAGGGGTCGATTCCATTGCACATAGCAATCTTCAGAATATATCTAAAGCCAGCAGTGGCTTCTAGATTACGAGCATACTCTGATAAGTTATCACTAGTTGTTTGCACTATGGCAGCCGTTTTGCTTTGCTTGACCACCAGCAATTTCTATTCGTAATATTAATTCACAAAATTGAGAAACTTTATTATTTTAACTGAATTGTCATTTTGAGGAGCAAATCAAACAGACAGACCTATGCTGTAAAGAAAGTCCAGTGCATTTGTGGTTGGATCTCTTCAAGGTTTAAACCATGACATTGGTCCATTTAATTTATATTGATGTCATCTACAGGTTACAAATTCTCACTCAATTCCTGCATCTCACCATCATTTTATGTGTCTCTGTTGAAACCCCGTCAGAAACATTTCTATGTCCTGGAACTCCAACTCCAACAATTCCCAGTCATTAACCATGCCGACACCCCTCACTCTCCTGCAACTACAATTGCTCAAATTCCTCAATTTCACCAGCATTTTGGTTCATCTCATCTGTTACTCATTTACCCATCTCATTAAACCTATATATATATTCTGCTTTGTTTGCAAGTATAGCCTATGATTTTCATGCTTGGCTTGTTTTTTGATAACTGCTTTATCCCTTTTGCCTTGGCACATGTGCTCTTTGCTCTTTTTGCTTGCTATATAATCTTGGGCCAATTTTGCTAACAAACCACAGCACTTATACAGTATTAACCTTCAGTTGTATCCACTAGTCTTGTCAAAATCTGACATGCTGCAATAAAAGTTAATTACTTGCTTGATGTAAGTGAATAAATGTTGAAGTAAAGTATATTCAAGTAGTGTTGTAGTCAAGACCCCCTAAACTGAGACCAAGTCATGGTCAAGATCAGAGTGTCTCAAGACCAAGACTTTGAGGGGTCTGAGACCAAATCAAGTCCAGGACCAAGGCAGGGTGAGATAGTGCATGTAAAGGGGGACAGGGAGGGCTGAAAGCTGTTAACCATAAAAAGTTTTTTACATCCAATCACAGTAATGATGTTAACAAATATATCAGTCAATGCACAGGCAATTTAGTCATATCCCCGCAGTTGTGGTCTTGACCGGTCTTGAAATAAAATCCCAAGTTCTCTATGTCTGAGACCCAAACAAAGCCCAAGTAAAAACACGGTCGACTCTGAAATGAGACTGAGACATTCAAATAGTGTTCTTGAGACCAAAACCAATCTCAAATACTTCAACACTATCTTTAAGCGTCAAGTCTTCTACTGGTCAATAATAAAACAGTATAAAATTAGTATATTAAAATGTAATAACCCTTTAACAGTCGGCATGAAATAGACCTCTACAGAATACACATGAATACCGCATGACCTTAATCAAGCAGCTGTCAGTCATATACTGGGTCTGTGCAGAAGGTGTCAAATGAAATGCTTATTCATTCAGAAGACCATACTGGTTGGCGAGTCTTTTTGACCTTGGTTTATTAAAGCAGTCTCTCTATATATCTCTCTGAGGAAAGTTGGATATCTTTGCTGTAATGACCCATTATGAATTGCTTTGATGCAGATTCTAGACCTCACTGTAACTGCAGCATTCATCTTCTTTTTTATTTTGTGCAAGACATACAGAGTGCTTAGTGCAAAGACTGTAATCTTTTGTTTTCAGCTTTATGAATGAATTCAGCCTGCAAATGGAGCAAATATCTCCACTGACTTTTCTGGATCAAGAACAGTGGATAAGAACCATCCACACACCTTTGTTGAAACTGCAAGGGTTTCTGAAATACTGTAAAGCCAGAAATTATTTACTGTATTTGTTTTCTCATGATTTTTGTTGGTTCCAAGAACAGATGAGGGGAAAATGGATGTTTTACTCTCTCTGTGTGTGTGTGTGTGTGTGTGTGCGATTTCAGTAATTTACATCTGTCAGGCACCTGACTCTGAACACAGACCTGATGTGACCCCATTGTCCCTCTGTCATCACCGCTCCACTAATTAGATCAACAACATTAAGAGCCTGTTCATATGAATTAAAGGAACTTTCATTTTGATGCATGCTGATGCAACTATGAATGTGTAATGTCTAATTAGGCTAAGTCAGCTACATATTCTTCTTCAGCATACGGTTATTATCACCCAGGCACTACATATACTGTTCCATGTTGTTAAAACAAGGCTCATGTTCAAATGTTTTAATAAATAAAAACTAGATATAGGGCACAATGCCATCTTTAAACATCATTTGGCATTGTTTGACTTCCTTGCATACTAAATGTCAGATGCATCACTGTGAACAACACACACACACACACACACCCACACACCTTCTGAGGATACTCTATTCACATATGCAGCTAATTAAGGCTATGCCTAAATCTAACCTGAAATCTAACCCTAACCAACCAAAATCTTTTGCAATGTTTTAATATTTAAATACAAGCTGCAGTTTTTGTAAAAACTAAAGCAGTCGTCCATGTGAAAACCAGCCAAATGAACTCACAATCTACAGTGGTGCTTGAAAGTTTGTGAACCCTTTAGAATTTTCTATATTTCTGCATAAAAATGACCTAAAACATCATCAGATTTTCACACAAGTCCTAAAAGTAGATAAAGAGAACCCAGTTAAACAAATGAGACAAAAATATTATACTTGGTCATTTATTTATTGAGGGAAATGATCCAATATTACATATCTGTGAGTGGCAAAAGTATGTGAACCTCTAGGATTAGCAGTTAATTTGAAGGTGAAATTAGAGTCAGGTGTTTTCAATCAATGGGATGACAATCAGGTGTGAGTGGGCACCCTGTTTTATTTAAAGAACAGGGATCTATCAAAGTCTGATCTTCACAACACATGTTTGTGGAAGTGTATCATGGCACGAACAAAGGAGATTTCTGAGGACCTCAGAAAAAGCGTTGTTGATGCTCATCAGGCTGGAAAAGGTTACAAAACCATCTCTAAAGAGTTTGGACTCCACCAATCCACAGTCAGACAGATTGTGTACAAATGGAGGAAATTCAAGACCATTGTTACCCTCCCCAAGAGTGGTCGACCAACAAAGATCACTCCAAGAGCAAGGCGTATAATCGTTGGTGAGGCCACAAAGGACCCCAGGGTAACTTCTAAGCAACTGAAGGCCTCTCTCACATTGGCTAATGTTAATGTTCATGAGTCCACCATCAGGAGAACACTGAACAACAATGGTGTGCATGGCAGGGTTGCAAGGAGAAAGCTACTGCTCTCCAAAAAGAACATTGCTGCTCATCTGCAGTTTGCTAAAGATCACATGGACAATCCAGAAGGCTATTAGAAAAATGTTTTGTGGACGGATGAGACTAAAATAGAACTTTTTGGTTTAAATGAGAAGCTTTATGTTTGGAGAAAGGAAAACACTGCATTCCAGCATAAGAACCTTATCCCATCTGTGAAACATGGTGGTGGTAGTATCGTGGTTTGGGCCTGTTTTGCTGCATCTGGGCCAGGACGGCTTGCCATCATTGATGGAACAATGAATTCTGAATTATACCAGCAAATTCTAAAGGAAAATGTCAGGACATCTGTCCATGAACGGAATCTCAAGAGAAGGTGGGTCATGCAGCAAGACAACGACCCTAAGCACACAAGTCATTCTACCAAAGAATGGTTAAAGAAGAATAAAGTTCATATTTCGGAATGGCCAAATCAAAGTCCTGACCTTAATCCAATCGAAATGTTGTGGAAGGACCTGAAGCGAGCAGTTCATGTGAGGAAACCCACCAACATCCCAGAGTTGAAGCTGTTCTGTAGGAAGGAATGGGCTAAAATTCCTCCAAGCCGGTGTGCAGGACTGATCAACAGTTACCAGAAGCGTTTAGTTGTAGTTATTGCTGCACAAGGGGGTCACACCAGATACTGAAAGCAAAGGTTCACATACTTTTGCCACTTACAGATATGTAATATTGGATCATTTTCCTCAATAAATAAATGACCAAGTATAATATTTTTGTCTCATTTGTTTAACTGGGTTCTCTTTATCTACTTTTAGGGCTCATGTGAAAATCCGATGATGTTTTAGGTCGTATTTATGCAGAAATATAGAAAATTCTAAAGGGTTCACAAACTTTCAAGCACCACTGTAAAAATTTAGATATTCCCATGATCTGGGGACATTTGGTTCTCAACAAGATATTAAAAGCCCCCCACATGCACAGATATTCTCTCTAGCTGAACAGAAGCAGAAACACTCTACACACAGTAATGCCATTTATTCATTGTTCATAGTCAAATAAAAGACAGAAATAGGTGGGTCAAATGTTTTCTTTTATTTTAAAATTAATATTTTAAGAATAAAAGAGAACTCTTCTTTATTTCCAGCAGATGTTGTATTGAATACATACCGTATGCACGCATGCATGCACACACACACACACACACACACACACACACACACACACACACACACACACACAAGTATTTTTTGTCTCTGTATACCCCCACAATGGATTTGAACTGAACGAATCAAGATGTGATTGACGTGTAGAATTTCATCTTTAATTTAAGGCATATAATAAAAATATTGCATTTACTGTTGGGGGGGTTGCCATGCCGTAACCATAGTAGCCATCTTCCCCCTTTCACTGTACAGCATTGAACACACCAATCCCTGTACTCGATGCCATGTTCTATCTCCGCCCATTCTTCTGACTCCCTGTGATGGTATTGGATACAGAGATGATACCGGATACCAAATACAGTGACGTCACAACTGCGCTTTAAACCTGCAGCGGAATCGAAATTCTTGATCTCTGGAGGTGGGTTTCCACATGTGAAAGAGAGCCGTCGTTGCATCTGTGCTACAGAAGAACAAAGGACAAAGAAAGAGCTATTGATACCGGACCTTTAGCCAAAGTTCAATGTATTTGATCTTCGCATCGTTGCAATAATAACTGAACCAGTTAGTTACTGCCGCCCACGCAGTATTTTAAAGAGGAAAGGTGACCGGATCCCTTTTCCCTTTCGCAACGTCGACAAACTACAAGCAAGATTCCTTCCAGATCATCGGACGACCGACGGGACACCGAAGATCTTCAGCTGACGAGCTGTAAAAGTGAAAGTAACAGCACTGTTTTCTCCCTGGACTTGCGCTCCGCACTGTCTTCGGATAACAGACGGCACACTTTCAGTCACCAAGCAAGAGCGATCTCAAGTAAGGCTGGCATCTGGGCAATTGTTAGTCTTAGTTGTGGCTAGTTATTGTGAAGAGTGTGGTTTATTTGAATTAATTTATGGTTTAAATGCACGCATTTTGATTCACATGAAAGTCGGTCTTAGACCGCGTGTTGTTTGATTTACTTTGTTTACTATCTGTATTTAGTTAGATCGTGCATGCTCTCTCTCTCTCTTTCTCTCTCTCTCTCACTCTCTTTTTAACTCCCTCCATCGTACTACACTCCTCAACATTGGGATTTCAGGAGTAGCTAAGGGTTGAGTAGAAGTTGGGTTTAAGGCCTAGCCGAGACTAGTTTTTAAACTACAGATCCTTTGTCTCTCTTTCGCGCACTCTCCTTGTTGACATCCCCCTCTAGGCGAGGCCTAGCACAAGGCTCGTGCATTCCTTTCACATTCCATACACACACACACACACACACACACACACGCACACACTCTCTTACACACACACCTACTCATGCACACTCTCACAAAGACACACAAACATGTGATTTCCCTCTCACATTTTAACATCCACTCGTCCCTACACTGTAACACTGGCATGTAGCTTATTACTTCTGATCACTATTAGTGCCTTAGTTATCATCATACACTACTGATTCTTATTTGTATACATTGTATCACCATTTATATTGAATTATTCCTTGGCTGCAATTGTTGCTATATCTGATCAGTATTAGTTTGCTAATTCACATCAGCTATTTCAATAAATGGTATCTTTGGAATAAACTGTGCTCTGTCTATTGCTACAACATTCACTGAGTGCCAACCTCTGCCAAACAAGTATTCTAATTGCCTTTGCCCATTTGGTTGTTATATGAATGTTATAGCTCGAGAGTAAACGTACAACCCCGATTCCAAAAAAGTTGGGACAAAGTACAAATTGTAAATAAAAACGGAATGCAATGATGTGGAAGTTTCAAAATTCCATATTTTATTCAAAATAGAACATAGATGACATCAAATGTTTAAACTGAGAAAATGTATCATTTAAAGAGAAAAATTAGGTGATTTTAAATTTCATGACAACAACATCTCAAAAAAGTTGGGACAAGGCCATGTTTACCACTGTGAGACATCCCCTTTTCTCTTTACAACAGTCTGTAAACGTCTGGGGACTGAGGAGACAAGTTGCTCAAGTTTAGGGATAGGAATGTTAACCCATTCTTGTCTAATGAAGGATTCTAGTTGCTCAACTGTCTTAGGTCTTTTTTGTCGTATCTTCTGTTTTATGATGCGCCAAATGTTTTCTATGGGTGAAAGATCTGGACTGCAGGCTGGCCAGTTCAGTACCCGGACCCTTCTTCTACGCAGCCATGATGCTGTAATTGATGCAGTATGTGGTTTGGCATTGTCATGTTGGAAAATGCAAGGTCTTCCCTGAAAGAGACGTCGTCTGGATAGGAGCATATGTTGCTCTAGAACCTGGATATACCTTTCAGCATTGATGGTGTCTTTCCAGATGTGTAAGCTGCCCATGCCACATGCACTAATGCAACCCCATACCATCAGAGATGCAGGCTTCTGAACTGAGCGCTGATAACAACTTGGGTCGTCCTTCTCCTCTTTAGTCCGAATGACACGGCATCCCTGACTTCCATAAAGAACTTCACATTTTGATTCGTCTGATCACAGAACAGTTTTCCACTTTGCCACAGTCCATTTTAAATGAGCCTTGGCCCAGAGAAGACATCTGCGCTTCTGGATCATGTTTAGATACGGCTTCTTCTTTGAACTATAGAGTTTTAGCTGGCAATGGTGGATGGCACGGTGAATTGTGTTCACAGATAATGTTCTCTGGAAATATTCCTGAGCCCATTTTGTGATTTCCAATACAGAAGCATGCCTGTATGTGATGCAGTGCCGTCTAAGGGCCCGAAGATCACGGGCACCCAGTATGGTTTTCCGGCCTTGACCCTTACGCACAGAGATTATTCCAGATTCTTTGAATCTTTTGATGATATTATGCACTGTAGATGATGATATGTTCAAACTCTTTGCAATTTTACACTGTCGAACTCCTTTCTGATATTGCTCCACTATTTGTCGGCACAGAATTAGGGGGATTGGTGATCCTCTTCCCATCTTTACTTCTGAGAGCCGCTGCCACTCCAAGATGCTCTTTTTATACCCAGTCATGTTAATGACCTATTGCCAATTGACCTAATGAGTTGCAATTTGGTCCTCCAGCTGTTCCTTTTTTGTACCTTTAACTTTTCCAGCATCTTATTGGTCCTGTCCCAACTTTTTTGAGATGTGTTGCTGTCATGAAATTTCAAATGAGCCAATATTTGGCATGAAATTTCAAAATGTCTCACTTTCGACATTTGATATGTTGTCTATGTTCTATTGTGAATACAATATCAGTTTTTGAGATTTGTAAATGATTGCATTCCATTTTTATTTACAATTTGTACTTTGTCCCAACTTTTTTGGAATCGGGGTTGTATTACATTAGAGCTACAATACTCAATAAACTATAGTAACATCACCACTAAGTTATTCCATTGATTTTAATAGTTTAGCTATAAACTATTAGACACTTGAATTAATGATTAATGAATTTATGAGACTGATCCCTTTTTACATGAGACTGATTTGATAAGCCTATTGCACCTATATTGTTTAGGAATTACAACAAGTAATTGTACATTTAACTGATAAGCAGTTTCATGGCCAGGTGTGGCTTGTTTCCTCATTATTTTGTGACAAAAAACTAAGGAGACAAAAATTCTGGAGTTGATTCCAAATGTCGATTTTTTTTTTAATTCGAGAACTGTTCATGGGAAGGGGCGGCATGGTGTAGTGGTTAGCACTGTTGCCTCACAGCAAGAAGGTTCTAGGCTCAAGCCCAGTGGCTGACGGGGGCCTTTCTGTATGGAGTTTGCATGTTCTCCCTGTGTCTGTGTGAGTTTCCTCTGGGTGCTCTGGTTTCCCCCAAAGACATGCAGGTTAGGCATGTCTAAATTGACTGTAGATGTGAGTGTGAATTGTTGTTTGTCTCTTAATGTATCAGCCCTGTGATGATCTGGTGACTTGTCCAGGGTGTATCCTGTCTCTCGCCCATAGTCAGCTGGGATAGGCTTTAGCTTGCCCATGACCCTGCACAGGATAAGTGGTTACAGATAATGGATGGATGTTCATGGGAACTCTCAATATTCAGTCCAAAGAGGTGTTTTATGCAAGACACCAGTCCATCAACAATTTGGCACATTTGTAAAAAGAAAGAATGCACTGGTGAGCAACACCTAAAGGCCTGGAAGACCACAGAAGACAACCAAAATGAATGATTACAGAATTCTTTCTTTGGTGAAGAAAAAAAACACTTGACAACATTTAGCTGAAGGTAAGCACAACACTGTCAAAGTCTACAATCAAGAGATGCCTTCAGGAATGTCAATAAAGAGGGTTTACATCAAGCTGCAAACCACTGATATCACTCAAGAACAGAAAGGACAGATTAGATTTTGTTAGAAAGCCTGCACAGTTCTGAACAAGATTCTTTGGACAGATGAAAACAAGATTAAATTGTACTAGCATGATGGGAAGAGAAGAACATAGGAAAGGAAGAGCTCATGAGCCAAAGTATACCACATTGTCTGTTAAACATGGTGGACGTGGGCATGCATATGTCAAATGCTACAAACTGATAAGGCAGTGTGTCACAGTACATGGGTGGGTTTCCTGAAGATCTCTTAAGGCTAAGGGTGTCTTTAACTGCCTCTTAAGAACTAATTAAGCTAATGTAGTTTTCCCAAACACCATCATAGCTAAAGTAATACTTCACTTACAGTGGACCTGGATCACTCTTTCACAACAAAGAACATCTCCTTGCAAATACACAGAATGCATGCGCCTCCAAGGGACTCTTACAATCAATGGGCAGAAACTGGTGAATTTGCTGCTGGTGTTAAATAATTTTCTTGTACATTGCAAGTACATCAAGTTAATTCATTCATCTCATTATCTCTAGCCGCTTTATCCTTCTACAGGGTTGCAGGCAAGCTGGAGCCTATCCCAGCTGACTATGGGCGAAAGGCGGGGTACACCCTGGACAAGTCGCCAGGTCATCACAGGGCTGACACATAGACACAGACAACCATTCACACTCACATTCACACCTACGGTCAATTTAGAGTCACCAGTTAACCTAACCTGCATGTCTTTGGACTGTGGGGGAAACTGGAGCACCCGGAGGAAACCCACGCGGACACGGGGAGAACATGCAAACTCCGCACAGAAAGGCCCTCGCCGGCCCCGGGGCTCGAACCCAGGACCTTCTTGCTGTGAGGCGACAGCGCTAACCACTACACCACCGTGCCGCCGCCATCAAGTTAATTATTAAATGAATATATGCAAAATGTTAGGAATATATTTCAATATGTTATGGAATTACGTCTGCAGTGACCTGGCGACTTGTCCAGGATGTACCCCGCCTATCGCCCATAGTCAGCTGGGATGGGCTCCAGCTTGCCCATGACCCTGCACAGGATAAGTGGTTATGGATAATGGATGGATGGAATTACCTATGGATATCATAATTTTATAATGATAATGCCGCATTTTAATCAAATTTTACTCCATTATGTATTATCTAAATTATGATTATCTAATTTAGTGTCATAAAAGAGACAAACTGTAGCATTGTGAAAACAGTTAAAATAATCATGACTGCACTCCAGTGAATCCATTCTGAAGGACTAGATTCTACTTATCTGGACAGCAGGTCTAGTTTTGCCCATTTAAGGCCCATCTTCTCCTGATGGTGCTACTCCCTTTGGTCAAGAAGGTCTTGGAGCAACTGGAGCCACTCCTTCTTAATGTTGAGCAGCTCCCGGCTGCACTGACACCCTAGACCAGCAACTACGAATGCCTTTAGCAACTACAGTACAAATTACTTGAACAGTTACTCATGCCTTTAGCGAGGATGCATGCTGCAAAGAAGCTCTTAGCAAAGTTGCTCTTAAGACTCCTTCTTATGAGTGTGTTTGGGAAAACCATATACAGAGACAACGTTCATTGCTTAAGAGCATCTTTAAATTTGCTCTTTGGCCCTAAAGTGCAATGTTATTGGGAAACCCACCCCAGATGGATAATGACTCATGTGGAGGTGGAGACAGGGTTGAGCTTCAGTTTGTGAGTGGCAAAGTGATTACATCTGGGACTGCATAACAGTGGTGTGTGTGTGTGTGTTCTGTTGCAGTGATAACCAAGGGCTTAAAAGAGGGGAGAAATAACCAAGAGGGGGAGAGAGAGAGAAGTTGGGATCCAGCACAGAGCTGCATGTGTGCGTACATTTGTGTGTTCATGTGTGTCTCAGAGTGAGACTGTGAAGCAATAAAACAACTAGAAAGTGGAAGCTGAAAGTGAAGAGAATAAAGTGACAGTCAAAAGTGACCCTCCTGTCTTCATTCCTTCAGCCTTCCAACTCCTTTAAATTTTGCACTGGTGCCAAAACTTGGGAGCTGAAGCTGAAGTGCCATTATGAGTCCTCACCCTTAACAGACCTTGCCCATGCTCTCCGAACTGCCCACCAAAACCAACACCAAATGCTCCATGTGCATGGAGCAGGAGCAGCACTTCCAGGTGCTGTTCCAAGCCAAGCAGGAAGTTTGGCAGGTGTCCCAGAGCCTGATTTTATTGGCAGATACCCAGCAGTTCCTGCGGCAGCTGCAGGCTTCTCACATGTAATGCTGACCAAGATTGGGCCTCAGGACACTCTGGAGGCCTTCTTGGAGCTGTTCGATTAAGCTATGCAGGCATGGGGTGGCCAGAGGAACAGTGGGTAGCTCAGATACTGCCACTCCTGTCTGGGGAGGCCCAGCCTGTAGCACAGCAACTGCTGTGATCAGCTTGGCTGAGAACCAGCTGGTGGCATTTCTGGTGGCAGGCGGGGGCCGACTCCCCTGAAGACAGCTCCCTGAACCCATGGCTTCCCTGCCCCTCTCTCCCCTTCTGTCTCTGTCTCTTCTCTCTCCCAGGTGAGTGATCCCTGAACCACAGGTGCAGAAGTGAGGCCTGGGCACTTCCAGAACCAGTGCCACATGATGGAGGTGGGGGCATTGGTCCAGGTCCCCAATGTGCCACGGACTGCCCCTGATTGAGTTGTGACCTACTGCATGCCTCTGAGTATCTAAAGGGGTACATACCATGCATTGATGATTTCAGACTCTAACTAAACCTCCATCTACCAAAGGCTGGTTCAAGGCATTGAACTGGCAGGGCACTGGGGGCAGCACATGTGGTGAGGGTGTGGTGTGTGCATAGGGATGTTCACGAATACCCACTGGTATCCATCAGAATCCAATTTTAGGGAGAAAACCATCATGTAGAGGTGGCGGTTAGTCCCCATCTCACCCATCTGCTAATTTGGGGAACAAATTTATCAAGGTTTAAAATGCTCTCAAAGCGCTTATTTGCAGATGGTTTGAGTGGGAGTCAGGCATGGCGTGGAATGTACTCAGCTATAGCTGGAGGGATGGTCCCAGGCCCATTCACATCAGCTCTGCATCAGGGGGACACAAAGGTTGGGAGAGGGCCTTGCCCCTCTACCCTCCCTCAGGGATTTCCTAGCAGAACAGTTGCATGATTAGACTCTGAGGCACACTTTTGACCAAGTGAAAACAACTGATGGTCAAATCCTCCAGCCTAGTGTTGCGTTTGCCCATCCGTACTTTTTGATTATGAAGGATAGGCTGTATCGAGTGACGCTGAATGCTCAGATGCAGGAAGAGATGACCCAGTTGTTTGTCCCGAAGAACTGTATGGAAATCCTGTTCCATATGGCTTACCATTACCCCATGGTGAGCTGGACACTTGGGGCAGGATAAAAAGCTGAACCCTCTCATGGCCTACTTCTGTTGGCTGGGCATTCGAGGCAATGTTCATAGGTGTTATGCAATATGGCATGAATGTCAGCTGTTGAATCTGCCAGCAACCCCAAAAGCATCATTGTGCCCTCTACCACTAATCTACATCTCTTTCGAAATAATTGATATGGATAAATACCAATAGATACCTCGCAACACTTTGTTTTAGTCCTAGTGGATTATGTCATGTGATACCCCAAAACCGTGCAGCTGTGCAACATATCTGCAGGCAATGTCACCGAGGCACAGTTTTATCTCCTGAGACGGGATTCTAAAATAAATCCTGACTGACCAAAGCACAACACTTATGTCACATAGTCTTCACAAACTCTATGAATTATTGGGGCTTAAAACAATTTATACCAGTGTTTATCACCCACAGATGGATGGGTTGGTCAAACAGTTGAACCAAACACTTAAAAACATGATTTGTAAGTTTGTGCAGGAAGACACAGGGAATTGGGATAAATGGTTTGAGCACCTTTTATTTGCAGTACGAGGTCCCACAAGCCTCCACAGGGTTTTTGACATTCCAATAATTGTATGGTCGCAAACCTTATGGTGTCCTGGACATCATCAGGAAAAACTGGGAAGAAGGACCTTCTCATAGTAAACAGGAAATGCTGTATATTCTCAACCTGCAAGAATAATCCTAGAATAACTCCTTGACATGGGAATAATCAAGGAATATCACAGTGACTGGAGCAGCCTGGTGGTCTTTCAGAAACTACTGAAAAAGTTAATGCTGGATAAAACAGAAAGGTGTCAGCATTAACTTTTTCAGCAGTTTGTGCTACAGTAGCTCTTCTGTGGGATTGGACCATATGGGCTAGCCATTGTGCCCCATACGAATCAATGAGCCTTCGACAACCATGACCCTGTCATTGGTTCACCGGTTGTCCTTCCTTGGACCACTTTTGGTAGGTACTAATCACTGCATCCTGGAGATTCTCAGACCCAGTCATCTAGCCATCACAATTTGGCCCCTGTCAAAGTCACTCAGATCTTTATACTTGACCATCTTTCCTGCTTCCAACACATCAACTTCAAGAACTGATTGTTCTTTTGCTGCCTAAAATATCCCACCCCTTGACAGGTGCCATTGTAATGAGATACATACATACACAGAGGATATTATACAGTGACATGACAATATGATTTTTATCTTCAAGTGGTGAATATATTTTACAAGTGAGCATAGCAAACAAATGAAATATTTTTCAATATGAGAAGATAAACTTCATATATTCGCACCACCGTGTAATCTTTTTATCATATAGACACACACACACACACACACACACACAAAAAAAAAAAAAAAGCAGCAAGTTAATCAAAAGAATTTTAAATTTGAACCGGTTCACTATTTTGACAATGCGTGTCAAGTCAGCGGGAAAACCCTGGGAGTGATGTCATCAAAGTAAAGTTATCAGGAACTATGTCACTCAGATCTGCAATGTATTTCATATGAAAAATGCAAGTTTTTCAGCACAAGAAGATGAACTTCATATCTTCAAGCCAACGTATGATTTTCTTTTTATTACATAGACACATTCACAAACAAAAAGTATGCAAATTAATAAAAGCAATTTATTGATATCCTCCTCTCTCTCTCTCTCTCTCTCTCTCTCTCTCTCTCTCTCTCTCACACACACACACACACACACACACACACACACACACACACACACACACACACAAAATTCCCCACTTGCCCCTCCTTCGGGCGGTATTTTTCCCACAAACTTGGGTCCTCTAACAGAAGCCTGGGAGTTTGAGGGTCCTGCACAGTAGCTTAGCTGTTCCTAGGACTGCACTTTTCTGGACAGAGATCTCGGATGTTGTTCCTGGGATCTGTTGGAGCCACTCTCCCAGTTTGGGGGTCACTGCACTGAGGGCTCCTATCACCATGGGGGCCACTGTTGTCTTCATCTTCCACATCTTTTCTAGCTCTTCGTTCAGCCCCTGATACTTCTCAAGCTTCTCACATTCCTTTTTCCTGATGTTATTTTCACTTGATATTGCCACATCTATCACCACAGCCTTGTTCTCCCGTTTGTGCATCACTACCATGTCTGGTTAGTTAGCCATTACCTGTTTGTCCATCTGTATCTGGTAGTCCCACAGGATCTTTGCTTGGTCATTCTCAACCACCTTCAGAGGTGTGTTCCACTTTGATCTTGGGACTTCCAGTCCATACTTGGCACAGATTTTTCTGTACACTATGCCAGCCACTTTGTTATGGTGTTCCATGTACTTTCTATCTATCTATCTATCTATCTATCTATCTATCTATCTGAAACCCCAGTTGTTCAAGCTGAAAGTCAACACTCAGTCACATGTTGATTGGTTCATTTCAATTACCTTGTGCTGGTGTACAGAGGCAAAAATATGTCCACTGTCCAAATGCTTGGACATGATTGGGCACACATACACACACACGCGCATACACACCAGTTATAATGCATAGTGTTTCTGTTCATGAACCATAAGTGTAACTCCCATTGTGACCTTTCAGTTTGTAGGGTTATAGTTTTTAATATCATTTTTTTTTAATTGCAACATTACTCTTTTGAAACACTCTACAGTTAATACAGCAGCACCATTTGCAGGTGCATCAAGTAAACAAGAGGTTTTAAAATTCTTGCATTTATTACCCGCTCAAGCTTATTGATACAGCCCAATTTGAAAATGTCTAATTTGTAGATGCATAATCTTTTGCAAACCTGACACACTCATGTTAAAGACCTAAAATCCAAATGAATATGAAATCACAATTACTACAATGAAAGTCCAATAATTTGAACTGTATAATGGTCAAAGTGGATTTTCTAGAACAGCAAATGTGTGAACATCAATTTGTGTGTGCATATATAATAGCTGTATGTATTATCTGAATATTATTAGGTCATTTATGGAAACAGGCTCTAATCTCCAATAGAATAGTTTAGTGCTATCTCTAGTCTCATGCACACATTTACAGTTTCTCACTGGAGTTAATGATATGTATATACGATGTAGTTCGATTAAGTGTAATATTTTGTGCATTTTAAATCTCATTCTGTTATAGCATTCAACATAACTGAAACAATACTACCAAGTTTGTGAAGATACATTATGAGATTTTATAAACATTTAGTGTTATGTTTTTTGGAAGAAACATAAGGGGAGTGGGGAGACTTGGGACAGGGGAGACTTGGGACAGTTTGTATTCCCATAAATTAATTTCAACCAATCAGGTTTTAGATTACATCAGAAATTAGATGTTGCCCCTCAGAGTAACCTACTTCTTTTGGAGCCACGAAGCTGGACATTGCAGCAAGGTATGTGCAGTTAAATAGTTTTGTCAACCAAAACTTGTATTTTCTACTTTGCAGTCCACCTCCATTCTATGGTGTAATGTACGCTGGTGAATTGGGGATTTGTTAGGAATTAAATATGTAGCCTGGAGTTACCATATTTTGTATTATTTATTAAACTTAAACTTCTGGGGAAAATATTTAAGGACTTTTTTTTTTCAGAATGGCCAGATGGGGAGAGTTGGGACAGTTCATCATGTTACAGGTTTTTTTTCTTGTGGTTTACAAATATACAATGTTCAAAATTTCTTCTTAAAAATGTTAGCGTGTACCCACATGAGGTTTAAGCTTATTTAATTCTTTCTTGAGAATGGGCGGCACAGTGGTGTAGTGGTTCGCACTGTTGCCTCACAGTAAGAAGGTCCTGGGTTTGAGGCCGGCGAGGGCTTTTCTGTGCGGAGTTTGCATGTTCTCCCTGTGTCTGCATGGGTTTCCTCTGGGTGCTCTGGTTTCCCCCACAGTCCAAAGACATGCAGGTTAGGCTAATTGGTGGCTCTAAATTGACCGTAAGTGTGAGCGTTAATGATTATCTGTGTCAGCCCTGTGATGATCTGGCGACTTGTCCAGGGTGTACCCCGCCTTTCGCCCGTAGTCAGCTGGGATAGGCTCCAGCTTGCCTGCAACCCTGTAGAACAGGATAAGCAGCTACAGATAATGGATGGATGAATGGCTCTTGAGAATGGACCTGTTTAGTCCCGTTAGAAAAATGTCAGTTTACCCAAACCCTATCACTGTACCAGCACTGGGTGTTCATATGTTACAAATTTTGATAATAAATAAAAATTAAACATGTAGGCCTCAGTATTTTTTTTTTTACCATGTCTCCCCAGTATGTCCCAAGTCCCCCAACATAATGTCTCCCAGGAAAATAAATAAATAAATAAATAAATAAATAAGTGAAGCCTGAAGGCCAGTATATGTGACAAGCTGAGAAACTAATGTTGTGGTAAGAGGGTATAGTAAATTCTCTCTAATGCAAAATGAATGTGACGCTACCTGCAAAGAATTTCACACAATCAACAAAAGCTGAAAACTTGTCCCAAGTCTCCCTGCCCTTTCCTATCATGGTAAAATAGTATTTCTACATTGTGTTATTAAGAACTGAAGGCTAAAAGCGATCTTCTTAACATGTTAAAATAATTCATTCTTGCAATCCGATATGACCCTCTCCATCATTTACATCAGCAATTTGACAAATGCTCATTTTCAACCTGATATATTTTAAATGTTGAAATACTAATTACTTTTTTGAGTGTTCAAACATAAAAATGTAGCTATTTGACAGATATAAACTGATGTTCCATTGAATTGATTGCTCACTGCCCCCATTTAACACCACAGAGATACTTTTACACCTACTGGTCAAAAAAGGGACTACAACAAGCAGCAAAAGAAGCCCACTGGCGAAGAATTCAAGATACCCCATACTCAAAAGAGTAGACGAGGACCAGACAGTTAATGACAGGGTTGTCTTGATTGCATTTTTTTAAACGCCAAATCAGTCTCGATTAAAATACTCCATGGCCCCAAGAATCTTGTTTTACAGCAAGTAATTAGAATTAAATCTAAAATGAATTCTCCTTAGTTGTTTGCTTGATGCAGGCCAATAATTTGACCCTTCTGAAACACAGTAAGAGCTTTTCCATGAGCATGGGATACGTCTTCCGACATGTTTGTTTAAGAAATGAGAAGCTGCTCACTGCATCAGTTCAGGTTAAAAGAATCGATGCCAGCTGAAACACATTAATCATTGCAGTAATTATCCAAACAAAGGCTCTTATGTATTTGCTTATTTAAATCCAAATGGCGACTCTCTTTTTTGGCCGGGCAGTGTATATTCCTAACACAGACTAAATAGGCATTTTCAAATTTTATGCAATTAATGGTGTAACAGGGCGGCACGGCGGTGTAGTGGTTAGCGCTGTCGCCTCACAGCAAGAAGGTCCGGGTTCAAGCCCCGTAGCCGGCGAGGGCCTTTGTGTGCGGAGTTTGCATGTTCTCCCCGTGTCCGCGTGGGTTTCCTCCGGGTGCTCCGGTTTCCCTCACAGTCCAAAGACATGCAGGTTAGGTTAACTGGTGACTCTAAATTGACCGTAGGTGTGAATGTGAGTGTGAATGGTTGTCTGTGTCTATGTGTCAGCCCTGTGATGACCTGGCGACTTGTCCAGGGTGTACCCCGCCTTTCGCCCGTAGTCAGCTGGGATAGGCTCCAGCTTGCCTGCGACCCTGTAGAAGGATAAAGCGGCTAGAGATAATGAGATGAGATTAATTTCTCTTTCTTTTTGAGATAGCCCACTTCTTAGTCTAGGCTAATGGTGACATAATCACAAATCAAACTAAGCAATTAAAAGTGATGGGTTGGCAAAGTGATTTGCAATGTGATAGGTTAGATGCTTATTCAGTCAGCTATTTAAACAAGAGCTTTGCCAATCATCAAAGATGCAACAGGATTTTTCAGGAGCACAGGGATTTTTGTTATGGTGAGTTACAAGTGACTATTAAGTCACTTTTGTCTCCCAAGGCATCCAAGCTTGTCATGTGGCTGTGTGTGTGTGTGTGTGTGTGTGTGTGTGTGTGTGTGTGTGTGTGTGTGTGTGTGTGTGTGGTGGTGGGGGGCTGAAGGGCACACACACTCATTCTCTTTCTCTCTCTCCCTCAGCTTATGGTTGTCTAGCTCTGTGGGGCTCCAGGCTGGTTTGTCTAGCCGAAGGCTGAACACCACTGGTGTCTGGCTCTGATTGATCTGAAGCATTAAAATGAAGAAATAAAGAAACTCCACAACTGTAATTTTGGCGAGTTTGAGATCTGGCCTTTTTTTTTTCCTTCATCTGTCAAGATTTGTGATATAAGCTATTATATTAGACAACTATTACATACAGTATAATGGCTATACATATCATGGCTGTAGAAATGAAAATTAAAGCATCAGCTGGAGTTTGATTTTTGATGGCAAAACTGCTGACTGCAGCAGTGATTTCTTTCCATACTGCAGTTTCTGACTTCCTATGATGCTACTTTTCAGGCTGCCAAATAGAAATAATTTGTTCAACTGAACTTGCAATGCTAGTGTCTGTTTTGAGGGTGGAGATGTTTCTCCTCTTTTTATCAAAGTCCGATCATGGTTACACTGTGATTGGCGCGATACATCTCATCTCATCTCATTATCTGTAGCCGCTTTATCCTGTTCTACAGGGTCGCAGGCAAGCTGGAGCCTATCCCAGCTGACTACGGGCGAAAGGCGGGGTACACCCTGGACAAGTCGCCAGATCATCACAGGGCTGACACATAGACACAGACAACCATTCACACTCACGCTCAATTTAGTCACCAGTTAACCTAACCTGCATGTCTTTGGACTGTGGGGGAAACCGGAGCACCCGGAGGAAACCCACGCGGACACGGGAAGAACATGCAAACTCCGCACAGAAAGGCCCTCGCCGGCCACGGGGCTCGAACCCGGACCTTCTTGCTGTGAGGCGACAGCGCTAACCACTACACCACCGTGCCGCCCGGTGTGATACGTACGTTTCATAAATCACACGTGAACCCTGTCATCCAGTGATTTCTACATTCATATCTGCACTGGTTTATATGCTACGGCCAGTGTATAATGTACAGAGCCACTTGTATAGGTTGTATTTAGTCACATGACTTTTGCTTGTGAGTTTAATGAAGTGACTGAAGTGGTGGTCTGCGAAACCAGTTTGGCTGCTGTCATGCAAAGAGCTAGTGAAACCATCTATGACTATTTTTGGAGTTTAGAGACCAATGCACGGTCAAGATACCTTCAGAAAGTTCCTCTTTGCAATGGGATAGAGACTTACATGTTAGCAAAGAAGGATTTTTCCTATGAGTTGGAAAAGTATCCATCCGTTGAGTTCCCCAACATCTCAAACAACCTGGTGCTGCAGACATCATTCTGCGCAGACAAACAGATGAAAACCTGTAAGAGCACTGAGGCGTACAACTTTTTATATGTGGCTGGGTTAAAGATCTGGGGATCAGGACACTACAATATAAATCATGTATTGTTTTCACCCAAGTAAGTAGGAATTTTTGGGCTTTTTGTACACATTTTTGCGATGATTGCTTGGATGGTACAAGTTTTAGCATCGGGTGTAAACAAATCACAGTTGCTCAATTCCCAATCCTCTCTGCTGTTCTCTTCCAGGTACAATAAATCATTCATGAAGGACCACAGAAACCCCTTTAAAGACCTGGGTATATATATATATATATATATATATATATATATATATATATATATATATATATATATATATATATATATACAACCCCGATTCCAAAAAAGTTGGGACAAAGTACAAATTGTAAATAAAAACGGAATGCAATGATGTGGAAGTTTCAAAATTCCATATTTTATTCAGAATAGAACATAGATGACATATCAAATGTTTAAACTGAGAAAATGTATCATTTAAAGAGAAAAATTAGGTGATTTTAAATTTCATGACAACAACACATCTCAAAAAAGTTGGGACAAGGCCATGTTTACCACTGTGAGACATCCCCTTTTCTCTTTACAACAGTCTGTAAACGTCTGGGGACTGAGGAGACAAGTTGCTCAAGTTTAGGGATAGGAATGTTAACCCATTCTTGTCTAATATAGGATTCTAGTTGCTCAACTGTTTTAGGTCTTTTTTGTCGTATCTTCCATTTTATGATGCGCCAAATGTTTTCTATGGGTGAAAGATCTGGACTGCAGGCTGGCCAGTTCAGTACCTGGACCCTTCTTCTACGCAGCCATGATGCTGTAATTGATGCAGTATGTGGTTTGGCATTGTCATGTTGGAAAATGCAAGGTCTTCCCTGAAAGAGACGTCGTCTGGATGGGAGCATATGTTGCTCTAGAACCTGGATTTACCTTTCAGCATTGATGGTGTCTTTCCAGATGTGTAAGCTGCCCATGCCACACGCACTAATGCAACCCCATACCATCAGAGATGCAGGCTTGTGAACTGAGCGCCGATAACAACTTGGGTCGTCCTTCTCCTCTTTAGTCCGAATGACACGGCGTCCCTGATTGTCATAAAGAACTTCAAATTTTGATTCGTCTGACCACAGAACAGTTTTCCACTTTGCCACAGTCCATTTTAAATGAGCCTTGGCCCAGAGAAGACGTCTGCGCTTCTGGATCATGTTTAGATACAGCTTCTTCTTTGAACTATAGAGTTTTAGCTGGCAACGGTGGATGGCACGGTGAATTGTGTTCACAGATAATGTTCTCTGGAAATATTCCTGAGCCCATTTTGTGATTTCCAATACAGAAGCATGCCTGTATGTGATGCAGTGCTGTCTAAGGGCCCGAAGATCACGGGCACCCAGTATGGTTTTCCGGCCTTGACCCTTACGCACAGAGATTCTTCCAGATTCTCTGAATCTTTTGATGATATTATGCACTGTAGATGATGATATGTTCAAACTCTTTGCAATTTTACACTGTCGAACTCCTTTCTGATATTGCTCCACTATTTGTCGGTGCAGAATTCGGGGGATTGGTGATCCTCTTCCCATCTTTACTTCTGAGAGCCGCTGCCACTCCAAGATGCTCTTTTTATACCCAGTCATGTTAATGACCTATTGCCAATTGACCTAATGAGTTGCAATTTGGTCCTCCAGCTGTTCCTTTTTTGTACCTTTAACTTTTCCAGCGTCTTATTGCCCCTGTCCCAACTTTTTTGAGATGTGTTGCTGTCATGAAATTTCAAATGAGCCAATATTTGGCATGAAATTTCAAAATGTCTCACTTTCGACATTTGATATGTTGTCTATGTTCTATTGTGAATACAATATCAGTTTTTGAGATTTGTAAATTATTGCATTCCGTTTTTATTTACAATTTGTACTTTGTCTCAACTTTTTGGGAATCGGGGTTATATATATATATATATATATATATATATATATAACTTATTCACTTGTAAAGATTTGTATTATTTATTTTATTAATTTTAGGGTTGGTGAAGCTAATAAAATAAAAAATAAAAAAAATCTAAATAACATTGTCATCTTGAAGGCAGCATATATTTCTCCAAAATTTCAATGTGTTTATTTTATTTTTTTTTTTTTAATGCTGCCATCACAGAAGTGCAAGTTACCTTTGAATGTTCGTCATTGTATTTACTGTATTTATTATTTCTGAATTAGCCAATTTATGTTAAGTGACAGGCATAAATCAGGTTGTCAGAAATGGTACAGGACTTGCAGGTTCTACCTTTAGTCAAGAAATTAAATTTTTCTTCTTATGTATGCACTAAGAATGGAAATGTGAGGCAGTAAAGCATGCATTAAGCAGCAAATGATTTTATGCTTGCCCTTGCAAGAAAATAGAGCCTGTAATTTTATCTTATTTAAAAATTCAAACTGGAAAATAGTGACGATCATATGCAATTGTGATATTGTGGTTGGCAGTTGCCAAACCATCCTTCTTTGAATACTGTTCCACCTCTCCATTGATTACAGAAAAGTTTAGAAGAAAACATTTTGAAAGACATGTCTGTCTGTATTGTGATAGTGTTTTGCTAAGATACTTGTTTTAATTTTTTTTTGCAACCATGCACACATAATTGCATCTGTGGTGTTACTGGTTAAAACATAATTGAATTTAATCTCAGGTTTATTGATGTGAATTCAAGTACCTGGGGTCAACTGTGCAGGAAAATGGGGGCTGTGATAGTGAGGTGAGAAAGAGAGTGCAGGCAGGGTGGAGCAGTTGGAGAAAGATTTCGGGAGTCATTTGTGATAGGAAAGTCCCAGCAAAAGTGAAAGGTAAGATGTATAAGACAGTAGTGAGACCAGCTGTGATGTATGGATTGGAGACCGTACCCTTAACGAAGAGACAGGAGGCAAAGTTGGAGGTGGCGGAGTTGAGGATGTTAAGGTTTGCGATGGGAGGTTGGACAGGATAAGGAACGAGCACATCAGAGGGACAGCACATGTGGAGAGCTTGGGAATTAAGCTAAGAGAGATGAGACTGAGATGGTATGGGCACATCCTGAGAAGAGATGCAGAGTACTTGGGAAGGAGAATGTTGAGGATGGAGCTGCCAGGTACACGAAAACGAGGAAGGCCAAAGAGGAGATACATGGATGTGGTGAGAGAGGACATGAAAGTGGCAGGTGTGGTAGAGAAGGATACGGAAGACAGGGAGCGATGGAGACGAAAGATCCGCTGTGGCGACCCCTAATCGGGAGCAGCCAGAAGAAGAAGAATCATCTCAGGTTTATTGATGTCATCTTTGTTGCCATTATCGAATTATTCTTTGTAAAAGTTGTTTCTACTGTGTGGAATCTGTATTTAGTATGAACTTTAGTTTGTCATTGCTTTATTCTTTAAAAATAAGTTTCTAGTACTTTACTATTGACTCATAATGACAGTATTTACAAGGTACAATGTTCATATCTTTTGGTAATAATTCTTAAGAAATATTGCTCGTGCTTTAAGTACAAGTCGTTATTGCAATGATGAACAGTGACAATTCTGTTTCCAACATAACACAAGAGCTTATCAAATTGTTTACTATGCAGTTTTAGAATAAAAAAGCACTTTGTATGACTGTACAGACAGGATGTACAGACTCAGTGGAATCAATGAATCAACAACACAGTATGTTTGTTTAATGTATGCCTTAAATTTGGATGTCCTTTAATTTAACAACCTCAGATTAAAGTGAGTCAATACTCTTTACACAATTTTACCAAGTACTGGTATGTGCTTTACGGTATTTTATGGCCAAGCACTGAGCTCTTAACTCTTATCAGTGCTCCTTGTTTATCTGGTCTCCATTAGGGATAAGCCATAAGCTTGCAAATATTTAGCGGTTCCATTTTTCACAGCACAAATAGGCACATATTTGTCCATTAGGCATGTATGTGTATTCTCAGCACACATATAGGTACATTCCGTCAACTAATCTCTGCAACTCTTTACTTGGCCTAGCTTCAGTTTCCGGGGATGATTCTTGGAGATAAACTCTTTGAGTTGTCATGTGATGGGCTTTATTATACTGCACAGGTGGGACATGGCGCAACAATGGCACAACAGAGAACATGCCAATCCCTCCTCCAGGTGTCTTAAATAGATAAAAATGCATGTTACAGGTAATGAACTGGAGAAAACCATTCACAAAAAGCATAAGGGAAATATAGAGCTGAATTTTGAAGTATATCTCTATTCGCATTCAACCATATTCAGCTTCTAACTTTATCCACTTTGGATTTTTTAGGATCCAGTTTACCCATTTGAAATTTTACCTGTCTAGAACAATAATAATAATAATAGGAGGCACGGTGGTGTAGTGGTTAGCGCTGTCGCCTCACAGCAAGAAGGTCCTGGGTTCGAGCCCCGGGGCCGGCGAGGGACTTTCTGTGCGGAGTTTGCATGTTCTCCCCGTGTCCGCGTGGGTTTCCTCCGGGTGCTCCGGTTTCCCCCACAGTCCAAAGACATGCAGGTTAGGTTAACTGGTGACTCTAAATTGACCGTAGGTGTGAATGTGAGTGTGAATGGTTGTCTGTGTCTATGTGTCAGCCCTGTGATGACCTGGCGACTTGTCCAGGGTGTACCCCGCCTTTCGCCCATAGTCAGCTGGGATAGGCTCCAGCTTGCCTGCGACCCTGTAGAACAGGATAAAGCGGCTAGAGATAATGAGATGAGATAATAATAATAATAATAATAAAAATCAGACCTGCCAACTTCCACATATTTTGTGTAATGGTTTGGTATTTTAACATCAAGTTCTTGCTCAGAAATACATCAGAAGAAAGAGCAGTTCCCCCATAAAACCAGCAGATAAGCCAACTGAAATAGGAATTTTAAGTGAATGACAATTGCATTAGTCTTATAAACTCTCTCATATTAACTGAGACCCCACAGAAGCCCTGCCCACTTACCACCATCTCACATTAGTAATCTTTCATCTCAACATGATTTTCCTTCTTGAAAGATGCACTGACATGGTACCCTCCCTTTTTATTCATGCAAATTGAGAATTGAGTGTGAGTTCATTAAAGTGAAATAAAATCTATAAATGTATGACTTACTTAACATTAGACAAGTCTACAGTTAACATCAGTTAACTGTGTATATTAGGGATGCACCAAATAGCTGAGTGAAAAATGGTCAAAAAAAGGTGTTTTCAGGGAATAAAAAAGCCTAAAGTGTGAAATGTTATAGTTTACAATTAATTTTAAATACTGATTTTCTTTGCTCTCCACCACAGATTTGATCAGCAGAATATTAGCAATTTCCAAAGAAGGCCATGTGGATTCATTCATTCCATGTGGTTTCTATGAAAACTCTCTCTCTCTCTTCTTTAACAAAATAAAGACTTTAAAAAGTTTAATTTTTTTTTAAATGTTTGCTGTATTTTTACCTGGGTGGCACGGTGGTGTAGTGGTCAGCACTGTTGCCTCACAGCAAGAAGGTTCTAGGTTTGAGCCCAGTGGCCGACGGGGGCCTTTCTGTGTGGTTTGCATGTTCTCCCATGTCTGCGTGGGTTTGCTCTGGTTTCTCCCACAGTCCAAAGACATGCAGGTTAGGTTAATTAGTGGCTCTAAATTGACCATAAGTATGGATGATTGTATGTCTCTACGTGTCAGCCCTGTGATGACCTGGTGACTTGTCCAGGTTGTACCCCGCCTCTCACCCATAGTCAGCTGGGATAGGCTCCAGCTTGCCTGCGACCCTGCACAGGATAAGCGGTTATGGATAATGGCTGGATGATTGGATGGATGTATTTTGACCCACTTCCTCACCAACTAAGGGGGAATGGTACTTGAGAGAACATGACCAATTCTTTGGATGGAATCTTCAGCTAAGTTTCTAGTATATTTGCCTGACATGGTCAAACACCACATGACTGTGTGCTACCTTACATGCTACCTGCTACTTTAGACACCACCCCGTGTGCACACTTAGCATGGCACATAAACAAAATTTTAGACATCAACACAATTAACCTAAATATGGTTCTAGAAGTCCCTGTTATGTTCCCTCTCTTATTCACATTGTCACCAGTTCTCTCTCTCTCACACACACAAGCCAACAAGAGGATCTGTAATACAAAATGTTTTTGTGCATAATCCATATTTCCAGGAATAGTGTTGATTGCTAATGTCTGAGGCAGGAATAAGATATATTGACTATTTTAGTGGGTGTTCCTCTTGGAAACGGACACATTCATACTACAGTAAGTGGAATCCTCCTGAGACTTTTTTTTTTTACACAACTTTATTTTAATCATATAAAGGATTGTTCCTACATGGTGTAGCACCCTCTAATGGCAAGATCAGACACAGACATGGAGACAGGCTTATGAGAAAAAAAAAGTTCTCTTTTTGTTTTAAAAAATAAAATAGTGGGGCTTTGCAAGTGAAGGGGTGAAGGTCTGGGTGGAGGAGGCTTGCTGGAAAGTGTTGGAGTGTAGGGCTGGGATGATGTGGCTGGTGCTCTTCTGAGGTGTCTATCAGCAGTGCTGCAGCATCCCAGGCAGGGGAGGGTGTCATCCATGCTGGTAGCTGATGGAATAGGTTTTGAGGTCTTCAGCCTGCAGCAGCTGACAGCTTAGAGATGAAGGGGGTGCCCTGGTCTGTGATCAGGTCCTTGAGGATCCTTACCTGGCTAAAGAGGAGCATCAGTTCCCTGGTGATGCGTCTAAGGTTGCCTTTCATAGAAGGATGGCCTCTGAGTATCAGGTGGCATAATCAAATCACCAAGATGTATTCATGGCCCTGAGCAGGCCTGGGCAGCAGCCCTACGAGATCCATGCCCACTTGCTCGAAAAGGACCCCAAAGATGGGAAGAGGAAAGCAACAGGGCTGGAGCTGTTTGAAAGGAAAGGGCTGCTGACACTGAGGTCAGTGCTGGCAGAATTTGCAGACCTCAGCCATCATGCCTGTCCAGTGGAAACAGTCCTGGATCTTCTCAAGGTGTTAAGGGTGGTGAGATGAGGTACGAGATTAGGATCCAGAAGCAGAACACAGATAGTAATCCAATAAATAAGGTGGTTTAATCCAGGGAAAAGGGTGTGGCAAAAAGGTAAATAAACAGGATGAAAAAACATAGCAAAATAGTCCAGGTACAAAGAGACAAAATACTTTGACAAAACAACGAGGCAGGCAAGGACAAAAAATGCTAGTGCAAAAAACCATGAACAAGAAAAAATGCTAGGGCAAAAAAAAAAAAAACATGAACAAGAAAAAATGCTTAGTGCAAAAAATCATACGGTAAACAAGAAAAAACAGTGCAAAAAAACATAAACAAGAACAAACGCTAGAGAGAAAAAAACATGAGAAGCATAAGAGGCACAGAAACAGCTAGAGTAACAAGTGAGACATTCTGGCAAGGTCCCTGTCTGAGAACAGCATTTATATCCACAGCAGAAAAAAAAACAGGAAGTGAATGCAGCAAGATAGAATTCCCATCCCGGATCCGGATTAGCGCTGACCTGGGAGAAAAGTAATCTCTGGAGTGGAAGTCCGGGGCGGAGCATGACACAAGGGTGTTGTGGGGTCCCAGATGGCCTCCCAGCAGGTGGGAGTGGGCCAGGTGAATGATAGTCTGTCTTCGATCTAGGCATGCCAAGGAGGTCACAGGGAACACTGTGGTGGCTGCAGTGGTAACCAGTTCCTGGTTAGAATGCTGTTTCTCCCCATCGACCTGTATGTGAGAGAGGTCCCTGTGCTTCAGCTGGTCATCTGCCTTCTGTTCCTTCCTGAAATGTCCCTCTTGCATTGCCTGCTGAGACAGAATAGAGAGACAATTAGTGGATTGGGAGGACTCACCTTCAGTTTCGATAGCTGCTCCTTCTCTCTGCCAAGAATGTGGTGCCAAGAATAGCTGGAGGACTGTGGGGTTGTTGCTGCTTTCTGGAAGGCTTCTTTCTCCTCTCAGATACACCCAGGGAGGTGGGGGAATCCCAGCCAGTCTCTGCCTACAAGGAAGGGTACAGGGAGGTCGAGGATTAAACCAACCATGACAGCCCACTTACCTCTTCAGCTCCTTATCTGGACCTTTGCAGCAAGAACCTCTCTCACATCCCTATGTACACATGTGACAGCCAGGCATCTGCAGGGCTGGGTGGTCCAAACTAGGGCCAAGGGGTGAGCCAGGGTGGTAGCACTCCCTGAGTCCAGCAATGCTGACACTGGAATGCTATCAACTCTGAGGCTTATGATGGGGGCTGGTGGCTGGGGAGTGGTGTGTAATGCACATCCTGCCAACCAGGGTTTGAAGGGTCTTACAACAGGATGATACTCTGGCTCTGTGGGCATTGGCTCATCCCAAAGTGAGGGCTGTGGCAGGTGGTCCTCCTGTGCCCCTCAAGAAGCCTCAAGGGTTGTGCTGAAATGCTGATGAGGTGGACAATGAAACAAACTCCTCTTCTCCTCTCTCCCCATCTTGAGGGTGGCCAGTGTGCACTCCAATATGCAGACCATGTCTCTGGGGGTTTGATTGGCCTTCATCACCACAGCTCTGCTCCTCATCAGGGAAAGCCCACAGAAATTGATCAAGGGTGATGCACATTACAATTTCATTGGGAGTTAGTTGGTCAGACTGGAGCCACCTCCAAGTGATGTGTCCATCTGTGTTCTAGGTTCTTGGCCCAGCCTGTAACTCCAGTGATGGAACTGGAGGCAACCTGTGCAGTGTGCAGGATCTCTTCTTTGAGGACATTGTAGTCCACAGCACTGACCAGGGGAAGAGTGTGGTAGGCCCACTGTGCTTCCCTGGTGAGAAGTGGGGCACATTCATGGGGGGGGGGGGGGCAACTTTCTTTCTCTGCAACCCTGTCAAAGGTCCTCAGGAACATTTCAGTGTCATCATCCGTGTTGAGTTTTGTGAAGAGGCGTTGAGTGTCTTGGGCTAGGTCAGGGAGGGGGACTGCAGTGGCAGTTGGTGTGTACCTAAGGGCCAACAGCGCTAAGGAACAGCTGTCCATGGCTTGAGTGACTGAGTCTGTGTCCAATGCCCACATTCTCCACCCATGTCATGCCCTCTAATGGTGGGATTGGGCACAGACATAGAGACAGGCTTGTGAAGAGAAACAGTGCTCTTTTTATTTTTAAAGAAAACAGTGGAGCTTTGCTGGTGAAGGGGGTAAAGGTCTGGGTGGAGGAGGCTTGCTGGAAGGTGCAAGAGTGTAGGGCTGGGATCACATAGCTGGCTCTCTTCTGAGGCATAAAGGAGCGGTACTTCGGCATCCCAGGTGGGGGAGGGTGTTGTCCAAGCTGGTATCTGCTGGCACATGAAATAGCAAGTCAGAACAAGCATCTAGACCAGCGTACTCACTCTGGTTGATGTAGCACCTTTATATACTCTCCTAATGGCTCATGGAGGGTGAATGAGTGTACTATTTTAGTGCCTGCTAGACATGCTGAGTTAGACCGCTCTGCCTCTTGTCTGTGTTTGGCACTGTCTTTTGCCAGTTAGTGTTGAACTGTTGCTGCTGTTGTGTCTTGGAGCAGGAAATGGGGCACTGTCCTTTCAGCACCACTGTGGCGGTGCAGTGAGGAGTGCCTGCAGAAAACCTTTACACACTCACATGAATTGTAACTAAAATGTCTACCTAACTGCTTGTCTGCCTGTTCTTTAACCCTACAAACATTGATTATGATTATTGGATTGCCTTTAAAAAGAAACATGCTGAATTTACCCTGCCTTATCACCTCACACATTGCAGTTAATCATCTTGGGAGCTTGATTATTATTTGGCTATTATTATTAAAGTGATTTTAATGGTTGGTGTACAAGTAGTATATTGGAACATCATAAAGCATCATCATGAGCATTATTTTGCTTATGGTGAATTATATATGAAATTGGTCCATTAAATCCCTACATCAACTATCCATGAATGAGTAGGTGTGTCCAAACTTTTGACTGATACAGTAGCAGTCAAAAGTTTGGACACACAAACATACATACATTTTATATAAATAGTATATCTCTAGGCGGCACGGTGGTGTAGTGGTTAGCGCTGTCGCCTCACAACAAGAAGGTCCGGGTTCGAGCCCCGTGGCCAGCGAGGGCCTTTCTGCGCGGAGTTTGCATGTTCTCCCCGTGTCCGCGTGGGTTTCCTCCGGGTGCTCCGGTTTCCCCCACAGTCCAAAGACATGCAGGTTAGGTTAACTGGTGACTCTAAATTGACCGTAGGTGTGAATGTGAGTGTGAATGGTTGTCTATGTGTCAGCCCTGTGATGACCTGGCAACTTGTCCAGGGTGTACCCCGCCTTTCACCCGTAGTCAGCTGGGATAGGCTCCAGCTTGCCTGCGAACCTGTAGAACAGGATAAAGCGGCTAGAGATAATGAGATGAGAATGAGAGGAGTATATCTCTAGGCTACATCCCACCGCTTCCAAGAATTGCCTTGAATAGGGATTCATCTATCAAATTATATATGTAAAATTTATATCCAGAATTTATATATTTCTGTAAAGCTGCTTTGTGACAATGCCCACTGTTAAATACAAATAAATATTGAATTGAATTAAAATATCAACAGTGCATGTATTTGCATGTACATCATCCTGACTATGATGGATATATATTGTCTTTAACAAGCTAAATTTTGTGTAAATTGGCTAAACATAGAGCAAGCTACAGTTAATTTATCATGGTCGACCTGCATATCTCCATGTATTTGCATTGGCTCACAAGGGGGTAGGTGTGTTAATGTATCATAGTATGCCTTCCTATATCAATGTTGTTCCTAGATGTCTTTTTCTCTTTTTTCTTATCAAGCTCAGAGATGCTAAGCATGCTCTCATCCTGTTCTCCATCTGTTTCTGCTGCCCTGAAGGTCCATTAATAAAGTGCCTCTTATTAAACTCCACTTCATTTTTTTTTCCACTGAATAATTGCTGCCAAATGTGATGGCAGTGAGTGTGTGCACTCACTTCTCTTTTTATCCTGTATAAAGTGAGAGTAAAGACATGCAGAGTCTTTTGTATTTGTGCAACACAGGTCTCTGTGATGGACTGGCATCCCATCCCTGTATGTATTCCCACTTCATGCCTAATTTTCCTGGAATAGGCCCCGGATACACCACCAACCTGAAAAGGATAAAGTACTGATGGAAGATGAATGAATGAGAACATTTCTCAAATTGGATTCATGTTTTAAGTTAACTAACTGATCTTGAGACAAATAAATTAAGCGCAAACAACTCAAAGGATCAAATCAGCCAATGTAATTAGCCTTAGTGGCTGTGAAGCAGTGCACATTCTGTGCTAGAAGGTTATGAATTCAAATCCTGGAACTGCCAGAGAGCAACTGAGCAAAGCCACTAACTTTCAAAATCTCTCCTATTGCATGGATTGTATTCTTCTTCTTCTTCACTAGTACATTGTTTGGATAAAATTGAATCCAAAAAACTTTATCACCAGTAGTGTTTAAAAGTGCTGATACACATGTTTGCACAATTTTAAAGCTACTTAACTTCCAGCTGCTCAGCTCTGTGCCTCAAATGTATTATGCTTCCCTTGTATGTGCTTTTAGATAAAAGTGTCTGCCAAAGATATATAAAAAAAGAAGAAGAATGAAAAATGAGTGCATGTAAAGTGAATCAGCTAGGTAAATAATATATGAGCTTCCAGGTTGGGCTTGTTATAGGTAAAAAAAAAAAAAAAGTGTTCAGCATGGATTTTGTGTCACCAAAGACATTGAGATGGTACTTCAACTTATACTGTGTACTCAGGATTCAGATGACTATTAATCATTAAAGATATTAAAATAGTAGCTGTAGTCCAAGAACATGAAATTGGCCCACTAAATTTCTACATCAACTACCCATATTCAATTTGACTCATATTTCTCGAGGAGCAGGGCAACGTCAGAATAAGTGCCACAGACATGCTGTTAATTGAAAACTTACCGGACAGCATTACAAAGCACAAAATACACAGCACTTCAATCTTTTCTGTTTCTTTTCTGCCGTATTGTTATAGGCAAATGGTAGAAATGGTAAATTGACCTTACCAATCTGTTATAAAGCTCGGAATAGCATGAATGGCATGAAATGAGAAACTGAAGATTGCCTGCACAGTTCTTTCATCCCCTTTGATGACTATTTTCTTGGCCCTTGTGGAAACATTTCCTGACACAGTTATAGAAGATAGGTGCAAATTCCAAACATTTGCATATAGCACCAGCTCTATTGCACCATTACAGTTTTAAACGATATATTAATAAGGTTGTTTTGCTCAGGATATTGCACTCAGTAGTATACGGCAAATCTGTAAGGCCCTCCTCCAAAACACCACGACCTCTATATCTGCTGCACGATCAAAACACTCAATTTTGCCAATTTAGTGACTATTCAATGAAAAAGCCTAACAAACCTAGTGAGTTTTTGATGTTTTAGACTGTCTTGCCCTCGGTATGGCTCTCAAGCTCACATCGCTGCTGCTGCTGCTGCTGCTTATATCCAAGTTAAAGGGGACATATTATGAAAAAAACTCACTTTTTCAGTGCTTGTGAACATACATTTGGGTATCTGGAGTGTCCAGAAACTCTGAAAAAAGACAACCCAGTCAGTTTCTTTTGAGCTGCCTATTTCAGAAAACATGTGCTTTAACAAGCTGTTCAGATTTCGCTCCCCTTTCTGTCACAAGGGGAGTTCATTAGAATTATCCCACCCCCTCATTTAAGGGCGTATTCACACCTACGTTGTTTGGTCCGGACCAAACGACCAAACAAACCAAATTTCCCTTGGTCCGGACCTTTTGGGTTGGTCTGAATACAAACCACAGAACTCTGGTCCGGACCAAACAAGCGGACTGAGACCGAGCTGCAAGGTCGGACTCGGTCCGGACCAAAGGAACCCTGGTGCGGATCTTTTGGAGGTGTGAAAGCAGACCGGACCTAATCCGACAGTTTTGCTTTTTTGTACCTTGGGAGCTTCCGTCGTTTGTCGAGCATTATGGGAAACAGAGTCTTGACACTCCACTGCAAAGTGCAAACACTGTTTCGGTTGTCAAGGGAACCTTACAACAGTCGTTCTGTTAGGACTAGGACTGTTTTGGCCTCTAGAGGCCGCTGTTATTTCCTTTTCATGTCGTGTTTATTTTGGCCTCTAGAGGCCGCCACTGTTCCTGTGTTTTGTGTTTGTGTTAATTGCCTAATTATCTTCACCTGTGTCCTTAATTAGTTTGTCTATTTATACCCCTGAGTTCAGTCCTCTTGTCACGGAGTCTTTGTGCTATGTTTATCTCCAGTTTCCTTTGTACTGTGTTTTTTGATCTTCTTAGCTTTTGTATTTTTGCACTTTGCTTTTCTTTTGGATTATACTCTTTGGGTTTTTTTTGTCTTTTGTTTTGCCCTGTATATAGTGTATATAGTTTAAATAAACCTTTTGATTCTTTTTCTACTTCCGCCTCACGCCTCTGCATTTGAGTCATCCCCCTGGTGGCCTAGTGGGGGTTTGCTGGATTATCACACCAACGAACCAGGTTCGAATCCCAGCAAAACCCTAACAGAAAGACTCCGTCATGACCGACTCAGCAGAGGCTGCTTCAACTGTCTACCCGGCCAACCTTCAGGGAATTATGGCAGCTTTGACACGCTTCGGAGCGACCATGGACGCTCATGGACGTACGCTCACCAGCCAACGTGAGGCCCTCGCTCGCCACGAGGAACTGCTTCAGCAAATTGGGAAAACCCTGGCACAGCTGACATCTCTGCCTGCATCTCCTGCTCCTGATCCAGTTCCTGCTCCTGATCCAGCTCCCACTCCTGCTCCAGTGCCTCCTGCAATGCTGCCTTCTTCACCTCGCGAACCCAGCCTTCCTGCACCACAGAGGTATGACGGCAAGCACAGTGAGTGCCGAGAGTTCCTTACCCAGTGTCAACTCACCTTTGAGCTTCAGCCTACCACCTACACTACGGATCGCCGCAAGATTGCCTTTGTGATCACCTTATTAGCTGGTAAGGCGCGAGCCTGGGCTACTGCTATCTGGCAAAGACAGGGACCTGAGTGCTTTGATTTCCAGCTGTTTTCTGAAGAGATGCTTCGGGTCTTCGATCAGGCAGACATCAGTACCGACGCAGCCCGAAAGCTCATGTCCATCCGGCAAGGAGGAAGCGTCGCAGATTACGCCATCTCGTTCCGAACACTCGCAGCAGTAAGTGGATGGAACGAGACTGCCCTGGTGTCAGCCTTCCACCATGGTCTGTCTGACCCCATCAAGGACGGTCTGGCCTCTATTGGATGCCCAAGTGACCTCGAAACCCTCATCTCACATGCTATTCGTCTGGACAACAGGATGAGAGAACGCCACCAAGCCTTGAGCCCCCCCAGCCTCCCTACCTCTACCTGGAGACCGTCTACCTCCTTCAGTGACTGTCCAGAACCCATGCAAGTGGGTCGTACTCGCCTCTCCGCATCTGAGAGGGAGCGCAGAAGGAGGGACAAGTGCTGCATCTACTGTGGCAAGCCTGGTCACTTCCGAGCATCATGTCCCGAACTCTTGGGAAAAGGACCGCCCCGTCCAGCCGAGGGAGGGTTGTGACGGGGCCTACCCTCTCTCCCGGACTCCCTGGCCAAGGAATCTACATCCCGGTCTCCATCTCCTGGGGTGAGTCTGTCCACTCTTGTCTAGCTTTGATAGACTCAGGGGCGGCTGGGAACTTTATGGATATTCACTTCGCCCAAAGCATCAATATACCTACTGCACCTCTTGAAGTCCCTCTGTCTGTGTCTGCCCTCGATGGCCAAGCGTTAGGTGATGGAAGAGTCACTCAAGTTACTTCTCCAGTCTTCCTCCAGTCTCAAGGTCACAAGGAAGAAATATCCCTGCACCTGATTCCTTCACCTGAGTTCCCAGTTATTCTAGGCCTTCCTTGGCTTACTCGCCACAACCCTCGCATAGACTGGGTAACAAGCCAGGTTGTGGAATGGGGCCCTGCATGCCATGCCTCTTGTCTGCTCTCTAGCTCTCCTGTGTCTCCTGCCGAGCCCCCTGATCTCACCGAGTTATCTCAAGTTCCCACAGAGTACTGGGATCTCAAGGAGGTATTCAGCAAGAGCAGGGCCGCCGTTCTTCCTCCGCACCGGGCCTACGACTGTGCCATCGACTTGCTCCCTGGGACTACCCCTCCTCGTGGCAGACTGTTTTCACTCTCTCAGCCAGAACGCAAGGCCATGGAGGAATACCTCAAAGATGCCCTGGTCTCTGGGTTTATTCGACCCTCCACTTCACCTGCTGGAGCCGGCTTCTTCTTTGTCGGCAAGAAGGATGGGGGGCTCCGACCATGTATTGATTACAGGGGCCTGAATAAGATCACTGTGCGCAACCGATATCCCCTTCCGCTGATGTCCACAGCTTTCGACCTGCTCCAAGGCGCCACCGTCTTCACCAAGTTGGACCTACGGAACGCATACCACCTCATCCGTATCCGACAGGGAGACGAGTGGAAGACTGCCTTTAACACCCCGTCTGGGCACTACGAATACCAGGTGATGCCCTTCGGACTCACCAACGCACCAGCTGTTTTTCAGGCCCTAATCAACGACGTCTTAAGGGACATGATTAACCTATACGTTTTTGTCTACCTCGACGACATCCTTATCTTTTCCAAGACCGTGCAGGAGCACCGCCACCATGTCCGCCAGGTTCTCCAGAGGCTGCTACAGAACAATCTGTTCGCCAAGGCCCAGAAATGCGAATTTCATGTTCCCGAGGTCTCCTTTCTGGGATTTATTGTACGGACAGGCCAACTCCAAATGGACCCTGCCAAGACCCTGGCCGTCCGGGATTGGCCTACTCCCAAGTCCGTTAAGGAGGTTCAGCGGTTCTTAGGATTCGCTAACTTCTACCGCAAGTTCATCAGGAACTTCAGTTCTGTGGCAGCACCCATGTCTGACCTCACCAAAGGGACAGGTGGATCTTATGGCTGGTCTCCTCAGGCAGAAAAGGCGTTCAAAGACCTCAAGGACTGCTTCTGCACGGCACCCATTCTGGTTCTCCCGGACACCTCCCAACCATTCATCGTGGAGGTGGACGCCTCGGACAGTGGTGTCGGCGCGGTGCTCTCTCAACGTTCGGAAGGAAAGCTGCACCCCTGCGCTTACTTCTCCCACCGCCTGAGTCCTGCTGAGTCCCGGTACGATGTGGGGGATCGAGAACTGCTAGCGGTCAAACTGGCCCTTGAGGAGTGGAGGCACTGGCTGGAGGGAGCACAACATCCATTCCTGGTTTGGACTGACCACAAGAACCTGGAGTACCTCCAGCAAGCCAAGAGACTGAACCCTCGACAGGCTAGGTGGGCCCTGTTTTTCAGTCGGTTTGACTTCACCCTCTCATACCGCCCCGGCTCCAAGAACACCAAACCTGACGCACTGTCCAGACTGTTCTCTGCCACTAACAGGGAGAATGAAGTCGGGCCTATTATCCCTGTGTCCCGGATTGTGGCCCCTGTCCGCTGGGGTATTGAGGAGGCTGTCCGACGAGCCCAACGCCAGGACCCCGGTCCTGGGACGGGGCCACCAGGCCTCTTGTACGTCCCACATCAAGCCCGGGCAAAGGTTCTCCAGTGGGGTCACTCTTCCCCTCTCACCGCCCACCCGGGAGCTCGGAGGACCCTGGACTTCCTGAAAAGACGCTTCTGGTGGCCTAACATGGAGAAGGAAGTAAGGTCATTTGTCCTGTCCTGTGAGGTTTGCACCAGAACCAAGAACCCACGACAGCGTCCCCAGGGTCTCCTGCATCCTCTGACCATTCCCCGGCGTCCCTGGTCCCACGTGGCAGTCGACTTTATCACGGGTCTCCCTGAGTCACAAGGTAACACGGTCATTTTGGTCTTAGTTGACAGATTCTCCAAGGCCTGCCGCTTCATACCACTGTGCAAACTCCCCTCTGCTCTTGAAACTGCGAAACTTTTGTTTAATCATGTCTTCCGAGTCTTTGGTCTTCCACAGGACATCGTCTCAGACCGAGGGCCCCAGTTCTCCTCCCGAGTGTGGCACGGGTTCTGCAAGGTCATCGGAGCCACTGCCAGCCTCTCCTCTGGGTTTCACCCACAGTCCAATGGTCAGACGGAGAGGCTCAACCAGGACCTGGAAACCACCCTGCGAGGCCTGGCTATGGATAACCCGACATCGTGGAGCACCTGGCTGCCATGGGCGGAGTACGCCCACAACACCCTGCAGTCATCGGCCACCAAGCTGTCGCCATTCCAGTGCCAATTCGGGTTCCAGCCACCTCTGTTCCCGGACCAGGAGGAGGACGCGGGGGTGCCCTCGGTCAACCAATATGTGAGACGGTGTCGCAAGACCTGGAGCAAGGTCAGGAAGACCCTCATACAGACCTCCAGAACCAACCAGACTCAGGCCAACCGCCATAGAAGACCTGCACACGCTTTCCGCCCTGGGCAGCGTGTTTGGCTGTCCACTAAGGACCTTCCACTGCGGGTGGAGAACCGCAAGCTTGCTCCTCGCTACATTGGCCCCTTCAAGGTGGTGCGCAGGGTGAACCCTGTCTCCTACCGGCTCCAGTTGCCCCGGACTCTGAGGATCAACCCCACTTTCCATGTTTCCCTGTTACGGCCCGTACTGACGTCTACGTATGCCCCTGCCCCTAGGAACCCCCCACCCCCCCGCATCTTCCAGGGGCAGACTGTGTTCACTGTGAATCGCCTGCTTGACTCCCGCCGGGTCCGCGGCGGGTTGCAATATCTGGTGGACTGGGAGGGCTATGGTCCTGAGGAGCGCTGCTGGGTTCCTGCTCGGGATGTCCTTGATAAAGAACTATGTCGGGACTTCCATTCGGCCCATCCGGATCGCCCTGGGAACGTCAGGAGACGCTCCTAGAGGGGGGGGTCCTGTTAGGACTAGGACTGTTTTGGCCTCTAGAGGCCGCTGTTATTTCCTTTTCATGTCGTGTTTATTTTGGCCTCTAGAGGCCGCCACTGTTCCTGTGTTTTGTGTTTGTGTTAATTGCCTAATTATCTTCACCTGTGTCCTTAATTAGTTTGTCTATTTATACCCCTGAGTTCAGTCCTCTTGTCACGGAGTCTTTGTGCTATGTTTATCTCCAGTTTCCTTTGTACTGTGTTTTTTGATCTTCTTAGCTTTTGTATTTTTGCACTTTGCTTTTCTTTTGGATTATACTCTTTGGGTTTTTTTTGTCTTTTGTTTTGCCCTGTATATAGTGTATATAGTTTAAATAAACCTTTTGATTCTTTTTCTACTTCCGCCTCACGCCTCTGCATTTGAGTCATCCCCCTGGTGGCCTAGTGGGGGTTTGCTGGATTATCACACCAACGAACCAGGTTCGAATCCCAGCAAAACCCTAACACGTTCAGTCATTCAGACCAGTGGTAGGCTAGACTACAGAGTACAAAAAATGAGTAGGGGGCAAACGTGGGCCGAGGAAGAAACGCGTACCCTTGTGGATATATGGGCAGATGTCCACATATCTGAGCTTTTGGAGAGAACACACAAAAATGCCGACGTGTTTGCTGTATTCAGTGAGAAAATGAAGGAGAAGGGGTTCACGCGCTCCCCAGAACAATGTCGGCTAAAAGTGAAGAAACTCCGTCAGACCTACATTAAAATCAGGGACATTCTTTCAAAAAGTGGCGGTACTAGCGACGCAAAAAAGAAATTCATCTATTGCGTGAAGAGCCAGAACTGTCACAACATGATGTGCGCTCATCAGCGCTATCCTCCGTAGCCGCCTTGCCCTTTGTCGTCGTCGTTGATAAATTACTTGTACAACAGCATAGTAATCGCACAATTGTGAAAACAGTAAAAACTGGAAAAAACATATAGCTTTGACATTAAAAAGAATAACAGCATGGAAAGCCTCCATGACTACTTTTGAACTTAACGCTTTGTGCGCGTGTCGTCTCTGACCAATAGCTGAACGACCTCAGGGCGCGTGGCTTTGCTGACAGATTTTGGTCCGCTTTCTAAAATGTACAGTGTGAAAGCGAACCGCACCAAAATGAAAAAATAAAAAAAACATTTGGTTCAGACCAAAGCAAGTGAACTATCGAACTATCCTGGTCTGAATACACCCTAAGTATCTCCGCCCATGGTTTGAGAACTGTCCTTGCAAATGAATATTCATGAATGAAGTGCTAACTGACTGGCTGGTAAAACAGTGGGATGGAGTGAGCAGTGGCTCATTATCATTTAAAGGAATAGGCACTCAAATCAGGCATTTTGAACTGGGCTGTTTAGACAGGGTTGTGGTGCTTTATCCTTGTGGTATTTTGACCAAATAATGTTCCAGATATTTCATTAAGACCTCAAGGAATTGTATCAATGTGAAGAAATGAAGTATGCCACATTTAAGAGAGCAAGTTTTGGCAAACTGACTGAACTATGTAAAACCTGACTGAATTGTGCTTCCCAACAACTAATAACTGACCACCATTGTTCAACAACCAATCACTTATCTGTCCCACCTGTATATATCTTTGTTGTTTTGTTTTAAACTGCTTTCTTGACTATATTATGACCTTTATAAGTAATAAAAGTATTATTACATCTGTAACCATTTCCTTCAAGTTTATTTCCGACTACTTAAAGCATATACGCAGAACCATGGCCTCACTTTTTGTTTATAAATGCCTTGAGACCTCAAGAATGGCACAGGAATAGTTTTAAGAGTTAACAATAAATATAATATCGTAATTTTTACGATTAAAGTGATTTATATAGGTAGCGGTCTGAGTGAATGAACTTGATGTCAGTAACGTCACAGCAGGAAGTCTATCGGTCTCATCGCCATTTCCGCTATACTAAAACACAGAGCTGACTGCAACTCCGATCCTCCATTTTGAGCCAATTTATTGCCATGCTACGTGGATGTGTTTTTGGCCGGTGCAGCAACATGACAGAAACTGGATTTACGTTGCATTCATGGCCCAAGAATGTTCAAACTCCAAAGATTTGGACGCGTTTTGCGAGAAGTTCACGGGCACATTGGGTGCCTATGAAGTGGTCTCTCTTCTGCTCTGCACATTTTACTAAAGACTTGTATGAGACCTCTGATCTGTTGAGGAGCGTTGGCTATAAGCCTGTATTGGAAGAGGGCGCAGTACCAACAATGAAAGAAAAAGAAAACTGCAAGAAAAGGAAAATATTTATTTATTTATTTATTTATTTATTTATTTATTTATTAAAAGGAAAGTGAGTTCAGTTGCACTGGTCCTCCTGGAGTGAGCCGAGGGTTGTTGCTAAAACCCGGGACGGAACAGGACGGGACATATCGCTTGGGCAGTGACCTCCCTGCTGTTATTGCTAAAACCGGTGACATTCCGTTCCATCCCCGGTTTTAGTAATTGCCTGAGCCGAGCAGTAATGGCGGGATACACAGCATGAAGAAAACAGTGAATGAGTGGACCAGCCGTCTTATTTTTAAACTGGATATTGCTGCCATCTCTCCCTTACATGAAAGAAGTGAATGAACGGAGAAGTGAATGAACAACTGAAAGTCAGATTGTTTCAAAAACAATCAGCCACAAGATCGGCCTTCAAGAAGTGAGAACACAGACGGGTAAGCTCCGACTCTCATTTGGATAAAAAAACAACACTTTGTTTACCTGCATTTAGATTAATACATGTAACTTGTATCGTGTGTTTAAGTTACCGATATGAGATTATTTAATTTGCTTCAGAATGTGATTTGTCTCAGTTCATCTGATTATTTAATCAGCCTTTTACGTTTTATCAGTGAAAATGCATGCATGTACATGTATGTTGCATAAGTTATAACACCCATCCTGTTTTAATGAGAGTCAACCCACAGTCAGTGAAATCAAATCAGTCTTAGTTGAGCAAGTCAGTAATGGTATTTCTTACTTTCACCATAAATTTTTATTTATATCACTTTGGTCTATAGCTGTCAAAGGCCTCGGCCTTAAAACCGATTACCGCAGTGACGTCATGCACTCAGGGCTGGCTGGCTCAGCGGGGCAGCTCCAATGCCAACTTTGCGGTCGATTTTAACTCTCAGAAAATATATACATATTGTTTTATTCCCATTTATGCAGCATACAAGAGTCAAGGATGGAGATACTATCCACTCAAATTTATTTAAAAACAAAGGTTCTGCATACCTGCTTTAAGATCACTACTTCTTTCTCTGCATTTCTGTGAGATGATAGTATTTTGCAAATACACAAATAGTTGATTTTGACTCTATTTTGTAAATGCATAAATAGTTAGATTATGGTGTGATGACCCAAGATGTTATCATTCTTTAAGAAAGAATCCTATTCTATTTAAAAACATTTTCAGACCTTCAGCACATTCAGAACTAAAGTCCCTTCAGTGACTTTTATGGCCTTTTGAGCATGCATTAGAGACTTTCCCCTGCAGAGAGTTGTCAGCACTGCACAAGCAACAGCACTATACATCACATCAGAGAAAGCTGCACTACACTGCAACATGATCATTACAGCTATCGGTAAGTACAGCAGATTTCATTGACCATTCTTTGTCACTTGAGGCCAGCTAACTTATTTTCTAGCAGACAGTTGCAGACAATAGGCCAAAATTATGTTTGATGTAAACACTACCATATTTGATGTTTCAAATTCAGACTTTCCTGCACAAGACCACAGGTATTATTATTATTATTATTATTATTATTATTAAGTCAAGTCAAGTTTATTTGTATAGTGCTTTTAACAATAAACATTGTCACAAAGCAGCTTTACAGAATTTGAATGACTTAAAACATGAACTAATTTTATCCCTAATCTATCCCCAATGAGCAAGCCTGTGGCGATGGTGGCAAGGAAAAACTCCCTCAGACGACATGAGGAAGAAACCTCGAGAGGAACCAGACTCAAAAGGAAACCCATCCTCATTTGGGCAACAACAGACAGCATGACTATTATATTAACAGTTTTAACATGAAGTCAGTTTCGTTGATGTTATAAACTCTTCATTGATGGAAACTTGAGTGCAAAACTGTTCATGATAACTGCAGTCCTAAAGTTAGCAAGTCAACTGTAGTCCTCAGCCATAAAAGCATGACTGTAATGGCCCTTTTCCACTACCCTTTTTCAGCTCGCTTCAGCTCACTTCAGCCCGACACGGCTCGCGTTTCGACTATGTAAGAACAGCACGACTCAGCTTGCTTCAGCCCTGCTCAGCCCCCAAAACTCGCACGGTTTTGGAGTGGGGCTGAAGCGAGCCAAACCGAGCTGAGTGAGGCTAGGGGTGTGAGCAGACACTCCCCTGTGCACTGATTGGTGAGGAGGAGTGTCCTCACATGCCCACACACGCCCCGCGAGCACGCTGGGATCTGTAAACACCGTAAACCCGGAAGAAGGAGAATTACGAATTACGAGAATTATGAAGCCTTATGTGCCTCGCCTCATCTATACGCTCTTGCCAGTATCTGTTGGCGTTGTCGGTGACAACAAGCCACAGCACCAAGACCAGCAACACTAACGACTCCATGTCCTCCATGTTTATTGTTTACTATCCGGGTCGTGAGACTACCGCTTAAAAGATCACTGATGTCACTGTTTGCGCCGCCTAACAACATCACCTGACGTCCACCCACTTTCGCTAACTCCACTCAATGTGTCCACCCACTTCCAGCCAGCACGGTTCAGCGCGGTTGTAGTCAAAATGCAACTCCAACAGCCCCACTCAGCCCAACTCAGCACGGCACGGCTCAGCCCAACTCAGCCGCGTTGGTAGTGGAAAAGCGGCATAAGAGTCCAGAGCGTCCTCCAGGTCAACTGTCTTCATGGGGCCGTCCTCCACAGGAGTGATGTGATGAGACTCCAACTAGACGCAGGGCACCAGGATGGATCAGGCAGGTCCGAGGAGCAGAAGAGGTCAGCATCTCAATCCCAGGACCAACATGTAACTCAGAGGGACAAATTTGGGGGGAGGGGGGGGGGGGGAGAGAGAGAGAGAAACACAGGTTGTTAGGTATGCCCAATGTCACCTGAATAAGTAGGAACAGTATACATATTGCACTGAGTACAAGCAGGGACTCCGGCAACTAACTATGACAGCATAAATAAAAGGGGAGAGCCAGAAGGTAACACAGGCATGAGGGAGCCCCGGGACATAAAGCAGCCAGCCACTACACCGTCAACAAACTTGAGTGAGCAAGCGAGTGGGGGACTGACAGCATCCATACTGTACATCCCAGTTTACCAAAACACTCTGTCTGAGGACCCTCCAGATCTACACCTTTACCTCATAAACACCATTAACAAAAGGCTTGACTAAACAGATATGTTTTCAGCCTAGACTTAAACACTGAGACTGTGTCTGATTCCCGAACACTACTTGGAAGGCTGTTCCATAACTGTGGGGCTTTGTAAGAAAAGGCTTTGCCCCCTGATGTAGCCTTCACTATACGAGGTACCAGCAGATAGCCTGCACCTTTTGATCTAAGTAGGCGTGGCGGGTCATAGAGGAGCAGAAGTTCACTCAGGTACTGTGGTGCGAGACCATTCAGTGCTTTAAAGGTCAATAGTATTGACTATTATTATTATTATTATTATTATTATTATTATTAATTTATTTTTTATCTATCTATCTATCTATCTATCTATCTATCTATCTATCTATCTATCTACAGTGGGGAAAATAATTATTTAATCCCCAGCTTATTTTGTAAGTTTGCCCAGTTACAAAGAAATGAGCGGTCTATAATTTTTACGGTACTTTTATTTTAACAAATAGAGACAGAATATCAACAGAAAAGTCCAGAAAAAAACACATAAAGGTTATACATTAATTTATAGTTTATCAAGTGAAATAAGTATTTGGTCCCTAAGCAAAACGTGACTTAGTACTTGGTGGAGAAACCATTGTTAGCAAGCACAGAAGTCAGAGATTTCTTGTAGTTGGTCACACAACACAGGAGGGATTTTGGTCCACTCCTCTTTACAGATCCTCTCCAAATTCTGAAGGGTTTCAAGGCTGCCATTTGGCAACTCGAAGTTTCAGCTCCCTCCACAAATGTTCTACAGGATTCAGGGCTGGAGACTGGCTAGGCCACTTCATGACCTTAAAGTGCGCATCTTGGGTACTGAGGTATTTCACCTGACGTCACAGGGTCACGTGACGCCCCGGTATCCGCCATTTTGAACGTCAAGCTACATACTAACGCTGCAGACAGAGAGGGAGAACCAGCTTGAAAAAAAACGTGTTACAGACACCTAGAATAGATTAATTTGTCAGTAAGCACTCTATAAATAACCATGGTGTTTGCTTGTTGTGCTGTGGGCTGCCACAACAGACAGGGACAGCGTGCAGGACGCTCCTTTTACCGGTTTCTAGTGATGGGAATTTCGGCTCTTTTTCGGGAGCCGGCTCATTTGGCTCTTCTTACTATAAAGAGCCGGCTCTTTCGGCTCCCAAACAGCTCCTGAGATTTTATTTTTGATTTAATTGCTGCAATTAACTAGTTAATTGCATTATTTATATCTTATCAATAGGATGTTTTCCATTTTATTTTTTATTTTTTGTAACCATTGTAAAGCTTTGTAAAGTATAGCAGTGTAACAATGTTCTAGCTATAGAAATAAAACTTACTTACCAATTAATAAATTATTTTCTCACAAACATAATGCAAAACTGTGTTATATTACCAATATAAAATACACCGCTGATTTTCCTCCTCAGGTGCCTCACAGACTCCTCTCCCCTGCGCTCCACAGCTTTAAGCATTACACCAATTTTCATATTTTCGCAGCTGTGAATGACATCAACCAAAAAAAGCAGGCGTACACCATGCTACTTTTTTTCCTTTGAATGGTAATAGACAACACAAAGACGCAATCGGACAGCAACTTTTTTTGTGAAAGTCTCTCTCTCTCTGAGGCACCTTATCTCATCTCATTATCTGTAGCCACTTTATCCTTCTACAGGGTCGCAGGCAAGCTGGAGCCTATCCCAGCTGACTATGGGCGAAAGGCGGGGTACACCCTGGACAAGTCGCCAGGTCATCACAGGGCTGACACATAGACACAGACAACCATTCACACTCACATTCACACCTACGCTCAATTTAGAGTCACCAGTTAACCTAACCTGCATGTCTTTGGACTGTGGGGGAAACCGGAGCACCCGGAGGAAACCCACGCGGACACGGGGAGAACATGCAAACTCCGCACAGAAAGGCCCTCGCCGGCCCCGGGGCTCGAACCCAGGACCTTCTTGCTGTGAGGCGACAGCGCTAACCACTACACCACCGTCTGAGGCACCTAAGGACAAAAAACTAATTCGGCTCCCCAACTCGGCTCCCACCGAAGAGCTGGCTCCCGTCGTTCACTTCAAAGAGCCGGCTCTTTGAACCAGATCGTTCGCGACCGACACATCACTACCGGTTTACTACTGACCCAGACAAGAGGGATTACAGCTGTGAAGAGACAGGATTGGGAGCCAACAGAGTACTCCAGACTTTGCAGTGATCATTTCACTTCAGGTTAGTTTATCAGTTAACGCAATTTTGATAAAATATATAGCAAAAAGTAAATGGGTCAGTGTTTGTTAACCCATCTGAGCAGTGAAACAAGGCAGTGTTAATTTGTCTAGGGTTGCATGTAGCAGACATCAGACATAAAATGCAATAACAGAGGCTAGAAAGAAATGGGACACAGAAATAAACAGGGAAATTAAGTAAAAAGAAAGAAAGAAAGAAAGAAAGAAAGAAAGAAAGAAAGAAAGAAAGAAAGAAAAGAGCGCGGATCTCCAAACACATGAGAAGCCTATCTTACGCACATATCACGCGGACTCCACACCTCCACACATGCATCGTGTCTGAAGTCATAACTCATCAGGGGAAATCGTGTCCGCATTGGCATGTTCAAAAAACAACCTCGCGTCAACAATGATACCACACGCAAGAAAAAAAACAGTCAGGCTACTCAACAACCAACCTGGCAGCAGCAGTCGTTGTCATGTAAACACAACACTTCGGATATGCAAATGCTTCCCGTTACACACGATTGCTATGTCAATAAACATCATTTTGCCAATATTTTAGAGACCCCCCAACATTTCCCAAATCATGTTTTCAAAGGATCTCATGTCTGTTTCAGGGGATCTCGGATCCCCCGCGTAACAAGACAGTGTTGTGAACATAGCCTACCTTGTACTGTTTCAAACTGCTGGGGTCATCCTTCATCAAACTGTTGACTTCTGTCAACAACCTTGGCTCCATACCGAGGCTGGGTACAGTGTTTGTGATAAAAGACAGATCCAATTTAACACGAATCACAGCTTACTTTCTTGTTAAAATGTGCAAAGGTCTCCACTATCTCATACCGCCTTGCACTGAAGGACTTAACCGTGCCGTCCAAAATGGCTACGTCACGTGACTTGGTCACGTGGGTGAAATACCTCAATATTTAGGAGCAAAATCAATGTAATTCTCTTATTTTATATTAAACTTTGGTCAAATATCTGTCACATTTTGCATTTTGTGCAATTTTTTTTACCTTGCACAATACCAGAAAAATTCAGTTAAAATCAAGCCATTTGAGGCGAATTGGTCCGCCTCTGAAAAAACTTGGCATTTGAATTTCCCGACAAACATTGATTTTCATGACGTCATGCACGGGACGCCTCCTTCTGAATCCCATGTCAGCGTTGGTTTGTTTATGAGAATACAACCTGGTGGTTTTCTGCAAATTTCTTCAACGTTATCACGTAATTATTAAAATGGTTAACAGATGTATTGTAGGAGGGTGTAGCAACACCAATCATGATGGGATTAGTACTCATCGTTTTCCAAAACACCAGACAATGAGAGAGAAATGGGAGCGCTTCATGCGAGGCACCCGGACAAAGCAGAGGACCAAGCAGAGCCGAGAAAAAGACCAAGAAAATCGGCAATTCACAAGTTGACTGTTGCCAGGGTAAGAAGTAAGAGAGACTATACTCTAAATTTGGTGTTCCTGTGTTTGTGTGGTACACAAATAATGTTATTTATTGACACATACAAAAGTAAACAACATGAAAGTGCTGGGCGATAATACACTTACTTCACATGTATCAAGGGATATGCGTGTTAGGGCTTGAGATCTTGGGACCTGCCAAACACATTAAATGTATACACAACCCTGCTTAGCCGATTCCATGTGTGTAGCTTATGAAATCTTTCTCCTACAGTAGCCAGTACTCTTCTAAATGAAGAAATATATAAATACATAATAGTAATTAGAAAAAATATGATTTATGTAACAATAGATAGATGAGCATTGATACATGAATCCATAGGTTTAGAAGCTCAGGCGACAATTCCATGTTTCAATGCAAAATCGCTAGCTGCTAAACTTGGTCTCTACACAGACTGTGCACTGAATCCATGCAAAGCTCTCTCAGCCTGCTGGTGGATCCGCACGTGACGTCACAAATCTGGCTCCAGACTCCCTTGGGATTTTTCCAGACGTGTTTTGTTATTTTATTTTTTTCTGCTGTAGACAAATGACCTTGTGCAAAATTACCCTTCTGGATGAGTATGTAAAGGGACATACTTTCATGTAAAAAAATACTAAATTGGTCCAGGATATGCACTTTAATGTGCTTCTTCTTGAGCCACTCCTTTGTCGTATGTTTTGGGTCGTTGTCATGCTGGAAGACTCATCCACGACCCATCTTCACTGCTCTGACTGAGGGAAGGAGATTCTCTTCCAAGATCTTACAGTACATGGCCCCGTCCATCAGCCCCTCAGTGCGGTGAAGTCGTCTTATACCCTTAGCAGAGAAACAGGCCCAAAGCATCATGTTTCCACCTCCATGCTTGACAGTGGGGATGGTGTTCTTGGGATTGTATTCAGCATTTCTCTCCCTCCAAACACAACAAGTTGAGTTGATGCCAAAGAGTTTAATTTTGGTCTCATCTGACCACATCACCTTCTCCCAAGCCTTCTATGAATCATTTAGGTGCTCACTGGTAAACTTCAGATGGACCTGTACATGTGCCTTCTTGAGCAGGGGGACCATGCAGGCACTGCAGGATTTCAATCCATTATGGTGTAGTATGTTACCAATGGTTTTCTTGGTGACTATGGTCCCAGCTGCCTTGAGATCATTAATAAGCTCCTCCTGTGTAGTTCTGGGCCGATCCCTCACCCTTCTCATGATCATCCTTACCCCACGAGGCAAGATCTTGCATGGAGCTCCGGGCTGAGGGCGATTGATGGTCATTTTGTATTTCTTCCTTTTTCTAATAATTGCACCAGCAGTTGTCTCGCTGATGGTCTTGTAGCCCATTCCAGTCTACAATCTTGTCCCTAATGTCCTTTGAAAGTTCTTTGGTCTTGCCCATGGTGGTGGAGAGATTGGATTGATTCTGTTGACACGTGTCTTTTATAACTATAACGAGTAGAAATTAGGAGTACTTTCTTAAAGTGACAGACTAATCTGTGTACCTCATGGGCATATACAGTAACCAGTCTGTGGGAGTCAGAATTCTTGCTGGTTTGTTGGGGATCAAATACTTATTTCTTTCGATCAAATGCAAATGAATGTATAACCTTTATGTGTTATAATGTGGTTTTTTTCTGGACTTTTTTGTTGATATTCTGTCTCTAGCTGCTAAAATAAAAGTGCCATAAAAATTATAGACCGCTCATTTCTTTGTAACTGGGCAAACTTACAAAATCAGCAGGGGATCAAATAATTATTTTCCCCACTGTATTTATTTATTTATTTATTTATTTATTTATTTAGTTAGTTAGTTAGTTAGTTAGTTAGTTAGTTAGTTAGTTTCACTCTCAGGATTCCTTTTTATATTTCTAACATTCCACAGACAGTGCCAGGAAAGAATTTTTAATTTGCACTAATTGAAGACAAATGTTTAATTTGTAGATTTTACTCATGCACAGCACAAAATGTAGCACATGAAATACTGTTGCTACCATGTCAGCATGTGTATCAGAGTACTGATGAAACAGGGGATTTATTTTCTCATTTTCGACAAAACTCCTGATGCAAATACTACTAATCAATATGCATTGGAGGAACAACTCCATCCATCCATCCATTCATCCATCCATCCATTATCTGTAGCCGCTTGTCCTATTCGACAGTGTCACAGGCAAGCTGGAGCCTATCCCAGCTGACTACGGGCAAAAGGCGGGGTACACCTTGGACAAGTCGCCAGGTCATCACAGGGCTGACACATAGACACAGACAACCATTCACACTCACATTCACACCTACGGTCAATTTAGAGTCACCAGTTAACCTAACCTGCATGTCTTTGGACTGTGGGGGAAACCGGAGCACCCGGAGGAAGCCCACGCGGACACGGGGAGAACATGCAAACTCCACACAGAAAGGCCCTCGCCGGCCACGGGGCTCGAACCAGGACCTTCTTGCTGTGAGGCAACAGTGCAAACCACTACACCACCGTGCTGTCCCTGGAGGAACAACTCATTTAGGAAATATATATAATTATTTTTTCTTTCTGGTTTATTATGTTAATATGTTTATGTTCAAATCTAAATTGTAACCTACTCTGTGTATAATCTTTACTGTTACTCCTTACATTACAGGCATTTAGTAGATGCTCTTATCCAGGGCAATGTACAACAAGACTCTGACATACCCACAGTCAGCAGCCTGAGGAGCAGTTGGAGGTTAGCTGCCTTACTCAAGGGCACTTCAGCCATTCCCACTGGTCCAGGGAATCAAACCAGTGACCTTTTGGTCCAAAAGCTACTTCTCTAACCTTTAGGCCATACAGTAGCTTGCCCTCAACTAGATAAACATGAAACTGCTTGACAGAATTGCTAAAACTAAAAAATAAGCATAAAACTAAAGAAGGATGTGCAGCTAAGATTCTGGATATTTATGAATATGAATACACATCTCAGTATTTCAGGTAGATTAACTCTTATTAACCTGGATAGGTTTAAAATTCACAAATCCTGTCAGGCTAGTTCATGTTAGTCAGTTGACTAGCCCAGGGAATATTGTGGTAATTAATGAATACTTTAAACTCCTTTGAGAATTAGGTTGAGCATGGTACTTGTTACATATGAAATAGAAAGCATTTCTATATTCATTTTTTCATTTTTCTTTTGAAACTGTTTGAGACTACACACACACACACACACACACACACACAGTCTTGGTTAATTGATCACTCAGGTCAGCATATAAGTTCACTTCAGCCGTAACTTCAACTGAGACAACATTCATTCATTCATTCATTATCTCTAGCCGCTTTATCCTTCTACAGGGTCGCAGGCAAGCTGGAGCCTATCCCAGCTGACTACGGGCGAAAGGCGGGGTACACCCTGGACAAATCGCCAGGTCATCACAGGGCTGACACATAGACACAGACAACCATTCACACTCACATTCACACCTACGGTCAATTTAGAGTCACCAGTTAACCTAACCTGCATGTCTTTGGACTGTGGGGGAAACCGGAGCACCCGGAGGAAACCCACGCGGACACGGGGAGAACATGCAAACTCCACACAGAAAGGCCCTCGCCGGCCACGGGGCTCGAACCCGGACCTTCTTGCTGTGAGGCGACAGCGCTAACCACTACACCACCGTGCCGCCCTGAGACAACATTATATTTGATAAAGAAATTTTAAAATATAATTTCACTTAACACTCTCTGAGCTGCACAAAGAACATCTCATTCATCTCATCTCATTATCTCTAGCTGCTATCTTCTACAGGGTTGCAGGCAAGCTGGAGCCTATCCCAGCTGACTACGGGCGAAAGGCGGGATACACCTTGGACAAGTCGCCAGGTCATCACAGGGCTGACACATAGACACAGACAACCATTCACACTCACATTCACACCTACGGTCAATTTAGAGTCACCAGTTAACCTAACCTGCATGTCTTTGGACTGTGGGGGAAACCGGAGCACCCGGAGGAAACCCACGCGGACACGGGGAGAACATGCAAACTCCGCACAGAAAGGCCCTCGCCGGCCCCGGGGCTCGAACCCGGACCTTCTTGCTGTGAGGCGACAGCATTAACCACTACACCACCGTGCCGCCCCACAAAGAATGTAGTACGTGAAATACTGTTGCTACCATGTCAGCATATGTATCAGAGTACTGATGAAACAGGGGATTTATTTTCTCATTTTCGATAAAACTCCTGGTGCAAATACTACTAATCAATATGCATTGGAGGGACAACTCATCCCATCTCATTCATTATCTCTAGCCGCTTTATCCTTCTACAGGGTCGCAGGCAAGCTGGAGCCTATCCCAGCTGACTACAGGCGAAAGGCGGGATACACCCTAGACAAGTCGCCAGGTCATCACAGGGCTGACACATAGACACAGACAACCATTCACACTCACATTCACACCTATGGTCAATTTAGAGTCACCAGTTAACCTAACCTGCATGTCTTTGGACTGTGGGGGAAACCGGAGCACCTGGAGGAAACCCACGCGGACACGGGGAGAACATGCAAACTCCACACAGAAAGGCCCTCGCCGGCCACGGGGCTCGAACCCAGACCTTCTTGCTGTGAGGCGACAGCGTTAACCACTACACCACCGTGCCACCCCACAAAGAATGTAGCACGTGAAATACTGTTGCTACCATGTCAGCATATGTATCAGAGTACTGATGAAACAGGGGATTTATTTTCTCATTTTCGATAAAACTCCTGGTGCAAATACTACTAATCAATATGCATTGGAGGGACAACTAATTTAGGAAAAAGGGGCTTCAATCCCACAGATAAATCAATGGCTGGATTATAGAGTGACCTGTTTCCAAGATCACTGAGACTATCCCAGTGGCTGGGTTACACACAAAAAGGGCAAACACTGTCCAAATAACCCAATAAAAATGCCCCAATATCCTAAACTCATCATTTGGGTAGAGATGAAAGCCAGGATTTTTTTTCTTGTGTATATAAAAGACGACTTATCAAGTATTACTTTTAAGAATTATGTAAAATTCTCTTTTTGAGTCCAGTTCAATTGCATAAATCCACTATATATTACTTACTTCCTTACTCCTACATGCCTGCTTGACTATATGTGTGAGTGTGTTTGTGTATGAATTGAGCCAGTGTGTACAGGGGGATCCCAGTGGTTCTTATCCTGGACATCAATATTTCCTCAATATTTTATCGCACTCTTTCTGATAAAAACATACACATAGGACACAAACATGCACACATGGTGCCCAGTCCATTGCAGGGAACCATTCATACACTATCACACCGAGGAGCAACTTAGCCATTCTGTCTACTGACATGTTATTTGGAGATGGGAGAACCCAAAGGACACAGAAAGAAAAGCCTCAGACTGTAACCTGGGCTCAAGAACGAATCTGGGACCCTGGATGGCGGTGGCAAAAATATCTGCTGCACCACCACCATGCCACTCCTAAATTTTATATTAGGATTGATTTTTAAAAGGGAACACTTGGTTTGAAATATCAATACTTCACTATTGAGCCATCCATCCCTAGTCCTTGGAGCCTGCTATAGGTTTGCAAGTGCAAGACATATCCTGGACTGTACCATTCATAGTTGTAAAAATCTTTGCCATCATTCTCAGCACCTTTATTCTGATATGCTGGAAACATTCACTTTGCCTTTTTTCATGCTGTAATAACCTCCCCAACAGGACTTTCTCATGGTGGGATTTGTACTTTCTGACAATGAACTAGCAAAGAAAATATGTTTTTGATAGAGATTACAAAGCACTACTGTACGGTAAGTCACTTTGAATAAAAGTATTTGCTATAAATTATGGAAATATTTTTGTTTTAATTTTGCCTTAATTGCGATTTTACGTCCTCATATAGCTTCATGGTGATGTTTTCACTCTTTGCATTTGGACAGTTTGGACATAGTCATACAATAATTAAAACAATACTATATAATCTTAACTTTCCAATGTATCCACCAGTGGCGAACTGTTACTCTTAGAGCTGGGACTTCAGCTCGGCCAAAACTTATCCAGACACACCAAAAAAGCAACAGGGCAAAGGATTTTGCAAGGGATTAGTGGCAGACTGCCAGGTCTCTCTGTTGTGTGTAGCTGTCGATGTTGATTTTAAAAGTAACTCAGTAAATTACACAGGGAAATGAATACTTAAGTCTGAGTGAAAAATACTGTCGCGAGCATGCAGCGTAGAAGAAGAATCTGGAGACAGAAATCTTAGTTTCTCAGTCATTAGCCTGTGTTACTTACTCTCAATAGCACGGGCTTGACCGCTTTAATACCATTCGCTAACACTACTGATGAACACTACACCAGCTGGAAGGTGACTTCACTGCTGCACTGACGGTGCCAACTCGCAGCTAAGCTTGTGCTGGCCTTCAAAAATGCCTAGGGCGATACATTTTTGGTCCTTCCCACTATAAATCAAAATATGATTGGTTAATCAGTCATCTGTCACTTCCTACATAAACATACACTGCCATGGCTTTCTGTCCCGGGAATGAAGTCCTCACCAATGAGTGAACCAGCTCTAAACTCTTCTCAGCTTATAGACAACAAACAAAAAGATCTCACTGGAAAACTCATTTTTAATATTTTCAGGACAGTAACCCTTTCATTTCTGAAGTGAATTTGATAGAAAATGAGGCCAAATTAGAAGAGAATCATTATAATGAAATTATGAAATAAATTAAAGAATGAAAGAAATTAAATATAACATTTGAAATGCTGGGGTGGCACGGTGGTGTAGTGGTTAGCACTGTCGCCTCACTGCAAGAAGGTCCGGGTTCGAGCCCCATAGCCGATGACGGCCTTTCTGTGTGGAGTTTGCATGTTGTCCGCGTGGGTTTCCTCCGGGTGCTCCGGTTTCCCCCAAAGACATGCAGGTTAGGCTAACTGGTGACTCTAAATTGACCGTAGGTGTGAATGGTTGTCTGTGTCTATGTGTCAGCCCTGTGATGACTTGTCTAGGGTGTACCCTGCCTTTCGCCTGTAGTCAGCTGGGATAGGCTCCAGCTTGCCTGCGACCCTGTAGAACAGGATAAAGTGGCTAGAGATAATTAGATGAGATGAGATTTGAAATGCTGATATTTTTGGGCCTTCTCTGAACACCTAGAAGGTCCTGATGGTTCCCCTCTGATATCCACATGTAAACAATATGAACATTTACTAAGGGATTAATCAGACAAGAATACAGGTTGACTCTTACTGATAAACTGCTTTGACCTCCATTCATTCAGCAGCCTCACAGGGTGTCACACATCTTTTCCTGAAATGAAATGAAAGCTTTTGGTCATATGTGAGTGTCCTGAGACTTCCTCAAAGTTTGACTTCTTTTTCTAAGCTTTGTAACATTTGAGATGAGTGATACCTCTTGGAGTGTATGCAGATGCCTCCACTAGATGAGGACCACCAGTGTCTATCATCAAAATGTCACTTATACATTGACATTCAAGGTGGAAGGATTTTTTTTTTTCTTCATAATGTTTGGACAGGAATTCTATTTCATACAGGTTCATGTTTCAGTGAACTGCCAATTGCATTTTACTTTATCTTCTTCCTCCTTGACCAGCACTATTGCCAGGTCAGGGTCCATGTGGACCCTACTGATCCACATGTTATATTAATTGGAGCATAGTTTTATACCACATGTCTGCTGCAACCCTCCCATTTCTGGGCTTGGGAATCAACCATTCACACACACATTCACATCTATGGGCAATTTAGAGTAGCCAATTAGCCTAAGTGCATGTCTTTGGACTGAAACCGGAGCACCCAGAGGAAACCCACTCAGACATAGGGAGAACATGCAAACTCCACACAGAAAGGCCCCTGTTGGCCACTGGGCTCGAACCCAGAACCTTCTTGCTGTGAGGCAACAGCACTAGTCACTCCACCACCGTGCTGCCCAAATGCGTTTCCCTTTACCGTATGTGATGTCTTTTAGCTGGGGACACATAGCACTAATATTAGAGTCAGTATCAGCTATTATGTATTGCTCATCCTGGCTTGAGCATAACTTATTTAGACATGGAGTTTAAGTCAGAAGGTTCTACTTTGAAATGCCTTACACACCTACCAACTCATTCCTACTTGCAATACAGCTCTTCCCATCCCAAGAACTGAACATTAAATGGCCTATTCACAGCTACTGAGACTGAAATACATTTGCAGGGGGATAAATACTTCCTCCAGTCAGGAAATATGTAATTATAACTATTGATTTCCTAAGAAGATCATCGATGTTCCCATGGCCCATATTTCTTCTACTACTACGACTGGACAGAATGGATTTACTGACCTGTAAATAAGCCACTACTAAGACAAAGAGAGTTCCTTTGGTGCTTACATATTATCCTACTAATAAAACAGCGGCTCAAATCACACTTAAAAACTAGAAGGGCACTTGGTAGAGTGTATACCACCACCAAACCACGTATTATCCATATAAAAAACAAATCACTTGAACTGAGGATAATACTAAAGCTGGAGACCAAATTTCATCAAAATCCATTTACTACTAAAAATCCTGGATCCACATACATATCCGGGTTTGCATTGAAATCTAATAAATTGTTCCTTGACCCATGGCCCACCTTTCCTCAAAAACCATTCCCTCCTTTGAGTTACAGTATGTTGGGAACAGAAACAAACAAACAGAGGTGATTATATAACCTCCAATAAAGTTAGTAGAGGTGGTGGTGGTAATAATAATAATAATAATAATAATCGGTGGCATGGTGCTGTAGTGGTTAGCACTGTCGCCTCACAGCAAGAAAGCTCTGGGTTTGAGCCCAGTGGCTGACGGGGGCCTTTCTGTGTGGAGTTTGCATGTTCTCCCCGTGTCTGCGTGAGTTTCCTCTGAGTGCTCCAGTTTCCCCCACAGTCCAAAGACATGCAGGTTGGGTTAATTGGTGGCTCTAAATTGACCGTAGGTGTGAATGTAAGTGTGAATGGTTGTGTGTCTCTATGTATCGGCCCTGCGATGACCTGGTGACTTGTCCAGGGTGTACCCTGCCTCTCACCCATATGCCGCTTTTCCACTACAAACGCGGCTGAGCCGTGCCGTGCTGAGTCGGGCTGAGTCGAGCTGAGCGGGGCTGTTGGAGTTGCATTTCGACTACAACCGCGCTGAACCGTGCTGGCTGGAAGTGGGTGGACACATTGGGTGGAGTTAGCGAAAGTGGGTGGACGTCACGTGGTGTCGTTAACAGCGCAAACAGTGACATCAGTGAGCTTTTAAGCGGTAGTCTTACGACCCGAATAGTAAACAATAAACATGGAGGACATGGAGTCGTTAGTGTTGCTGGTCTTGGTGCTGTGGCTTGTTGTCACCGACAACGCCAACAGATACTGGCAAGAGCGTATAGATGAGGCGAGGCGCATAAGGCTTCAGAAATTCTCGTAATTCTTCTTCTTCCGGGTTTACGGTGTTTACAGATCCCAGCGTGCTCGCGGGGCGTGTGTGGGCATGTGAGGACACTCCTCCTCACCAATCAGTGCACAGGGGAGTGTCTGCTCACGCCCCTAGCCTCACTCGGCACGGTTTGGCTCGCTTCAGCCCCACTCCAAAACGGTGCGAGTTTTAGGGGCTAAGCAGGGCTGAAGCGAGCTGATTCGTGCTGGTTTTTGGTAGTCGAAACGCGAGCCGTGTCGGGCTGAAGTGAGCTGAAGCGAGCTGAAGTGAGCTGAAAAAGGGTAGTGGAAAAGGGCCAATAGTCAACTGGGATAGGCTCCAGCTTGCCTGTGACCCTGCACAGGATAAGTGGTTAGGGATAATGGATGGATGGATGGATAATAATAATAATAATAATAATAATAATTGCCTTTGATTGAGAACAATGATGTGAAACTGATGTGGGACAACACCATCATTACTGATTGGAAAATTTATCATAACCGTCCCAACATCGTGTTGGTTTTGAAAAAGGAGCACAAATGGATCATGATAGATATGGCAGTGCCGGATGACAAAAACATCAAAACAACTGTCACTTGGAAGATAGAAAGGTACCAAGATCTTGTATTTGAGATTCGGTGAATACATCAGGTAGAAACGATTATGGTATCAATAGTCATATCCTTTCCAGCACTTGGAACCATCTCCAAATATTTTAGACATTGGCAAGAAACACTGGGAATCCCTGATATTACAGGGAGTGCGCAAGTATCAGCTCTTTTGGAAATGGCACACATCTTCCAGAAGGTCCTAAGTCTCTAAGCTTCGGGGAGGAGCTGAGACTAGGCAAATAACACCCAGCAGTAACACCAAAGAGCTGGAGAGAATTATTTAATAATAATAATAATAATAATAATAATAATAAATATTCAGGATAATCCTGTAACTGGTTCAAGGAACCATCACTCATCTCTTACAAACCAGACAAAAACATTAAATACGTGCTTGTCAGGAGTGAACTAAATGGTCTATCTAATAGAAACAGTTCTAGATGCAAATGTATCAACACAGCCACTAAAATCACAGGCCCTTAAAAGATTAGTTTGTCACCCATCACTCCTCATACATCACCATAGGAACTGTTTACTGTCTCTCCTGCAAGAGTTGGGGATGGTATGGTCTCTACAGTTCATTCAATCAGCTTTACATTGGGGAAACCAAATGGAAACTGGCTGATCATTTTATCAAGCACCTCTGTACCACAAGAATGAAGAATTTCACCTTTTCACTCAAGAGACACTTCAACAGAAATGGACATAACATTCATGACATCTTCTTCATCTTATCTCATTATCTCTAGCCACTTTATCCTGTTCTACAGGGTCACAGGCAAGCTGGAGCCTATCCCAGCTGACTACGGGCGAAAGGCGGGGTACACCCTGGACAAGTCGCCAGATCATCACAGGGCTGACACATAGACACAGACAACCATTCACACTCACACCTACGGTCAATTTAGAGTCACCAGTTAACCTAACCTGCATGTCTTTGGACTGTGGGGGAAACCGGAGCACCCGGAGGAAACCCACGCGGACACGGGGAGAACATGCAAACGCCGCACAGAAAGGCCCTCGCCGGCCACGGGGCTCGAACCCAGACCTTCTTGCTGTGAAGCGACAGCGCTAACCACTACACCACCATGCCGCCCTGACATCTTCTTTTGCATTGATAATTGTTGTTACAAGAGCAACAAAGGGAAGAAGCATTTTTAAAAAAATCCTCAACACTCTTGTAACTTTGAGACCCCATAGAATGAATGATATGCTTTGAGAACAACTTTGACAGATATTTTCACCGTGTTGAATGACAACTGGTTAGACTTCTAACAACTTTAAAGGCACTTACACAGCTGATAGAGGACTGAAATGTCTCATTTCTCTGGAAATATCTACAATTATTCCAACATCCACAATTATTATTGATGTGCATTGCAGGTATGTGCTGGATTCTTCTTTAGATTGAAAGCAGATTTATTGATAAATCCAAATCAGTAGGCAGAACTGAAGGCAGCCGAGCAAAGATCAAACATAATGTGGGCAGTCAGGCAGATGCAGGTAAGAAGAAATGCATGAAAAGAGGTATATATGGACCAGTAAATTGCAGCACCAAGAAATGCTTCCATTAGTCTGTAAAGATCGATATCTATTTTGGTAACAATTATGGATGCATGTGGGAGAGGGAAACTTCCACATAAAGTTACTATGGTGAGTTAATCTCTGTGGTATTTTGCCTAGCAACATTTTTACCCCTTGAGAAACATTTGCATTTTTTCTATTATAAAAATGCACTGTAATAACAACAACAACAAAAGCTGGTTGGCTCATTTGTTGGTGTCAGGTATGCTGGCAACACACAGATGTAAAAGCTGAAAGAGGGTTGATTTGGCAATAAAACAGACAAATCCAATACGCAAGGCAAAAATTGTCATCAGAGAACAGGCAAGGTTCAGGCGACCAACAAACAAGGTGAATGAGAAAATCCAAACATTCAACAAACCAGGAAACCAAAACAGATCGAAATACCACAAAATCAATCAGACAATATAAAGACTTGGCAAGGTCAGGTACCTGCCCTCTGAGCATTACTTTGCAAAGTGGCTAGGTTTGGAGTCCGTAAATATAACATGTGGCTGTAATGGTGAACAGGTGTGCACGATTAGAACTTGGGTGACTGTGAACGTGAACTTGGATGCGAGTTGTAGTCCATGGTGCCAGGTTTTTGAGGCCACTGTGAATTGTGGGAATCCGAGTCCTGAGTGCTGACGGGTGCATATGTGTCAGTTGGTTGATGTTATTGCATCATCTTCATGAAGATGACATGTGCCAACAGAGAGTGGGTCAGCCTTCAAGCTCTACTCCAGTTTATAAATAACTCTTGACTCATCAGCAGCAGACATCGTACTATCCATATGAGCCTTCCATTTCCCTTACCTGACATGACATCTACAGCCATGGACCTAGTCTCCAGCACAATAATATTACTACTAAATGCATCCACAAAATAGGATGCATTTTTATCTCACCTGTATAACCAATATTTTCTCTCTCTCTCTCTCTTTGCTGTGGACTGGCCTGGCACCTACTTTTTCCAAGGTAATCTGTGGATCTGCTCAGACATTTAACTAAGATGGATACATCACTGAAATTTTTGTAGCTTTCTGAGTGTGAAATACTTATTTCTTTCTTTATTTTTTAGCTGAGCTATTAAGCCAGACAAAAGTGATTACTATCAACCAGGTGAGCAGAGGTGAAAACAGTACGAAATAGTACTATTAGTTATAAGTCACTTGAATAGTACTATTTTGTATTAATATAATTGTATTAAGAGGTGTGCAGTTGGAACAACTGAATGGTTCAAGGTGAAGGTGGGACTCCATCAAGGATCTGCTTTGAGTCCTTTCTTGTTTGCCATAGTGATGGATAGCTTGACGGAAGAAGTGAGGCAAGAGTCACCATGGAACATGATGTTTGCGGATGATATTGTGATATGTAGTGAAAGTAGAAAGGAGGTTGAGTTGGGTTTGGAGAGATGGAGGTATGCATTGGAACGAAGAGGAATGAAGGTGAGCAGGAGCAAAACAGAATACATGTGCATCAATGGGGAGAATGGCGATGAGAGTGTAGTGAAGATGCAAGGAGTAGACGTAAAGAAACTTGGTGAATTCAAGTCCCTGGGGTCAACTGTGCAGGAAAATGGGGACTGTGATAGTGAGGTGAGAAAGAGAGTGCAGGCAGGGTGGAGCAGTTGGAGAAGGATTTTGGGAGTCATTTGTGTTTGGAAAGTCCCAGCAAAAGTGAAAGGTAAGATGTATAAGACAGTAGTGAGACCAGCTGTGATGTATGGATTGGAGACCGTACCCTTAACGAAGAGACAGGAGGCAAAGTTGGAGGTGGCGGAGTTGAGGATGTTAAGGTTTGCGATGGGAGTGACGAGGTTGGACAGGATAAGGAACGAGCACATCAGAGGGACAGCACATGTGAAGAGCTTGGGAATGAAGCCAAGAGAGATGAGACTGAGATGGTATGGGCACATCCTGAGAAGAGATGCAGAGCATGTTGGAAGGAGAATGTTGAGGATGGAGCTGCCAGGCAAACGGAAACGAGGAAGGCCAAAGAGGAGATACATGGATGTGGTGAGAGAGGACATGAAAGTGGCAAGTGTGGTAGAGAAGGATGCGGAAGACAGGGAGCAATGGAGACGAAAGATCCGCTGTGGCGACTCCTAATTGGGAGCAGCCAAAAGAAGTTGTTATAAGTCACTTGAATAAAAGTAAAAGTAGTCATCAAGGAAGGTACTCCAATAGGAATGAATAAATAATTTGGCAAAAAACTACTTGAGTAATTATTTTACAAATGACTGATGGTCCTCTGGGAACAGCATCTTCAAAATTCTGCTGCTCTTTAATCTTCCACAACTTTCAGTCCAGAGTGATCTCAGGAGACTATAGTTAGTAAACATAAGAGCATTTATTATTCAGTTAGCGAACTAGAACTTTTACATGTTATTTATTTGTTTGTATGTTTATTTATCTATTTGCTTATTTTTTTAACTTTTATTTAAGCAGGCAAGTCACTAAAAACAAGTTCTTATTTACTGTGGTGGCCTGGAAAGCCTGCCATTCTGAAATCTTTTAGCAGTATTTACCTTTATAATGAATGGTAAGTTGTGATGATAAATTGTCAAATAAAATCACACAATTATTTAATATAAACTCACCAGCTACTTTATTAGGTACACCCATACACTTGCTGTTTTATGCAGTTATCTAATCAGCCAATCCCTTGACAGTACCACAATGCATAAAATCATGCAGATACAAATCAAGAGCCAGTGTTGTAGTCGAGTCACTAAACCTCAAGTCCGAGTCCAGTCTCGAGTCCCCAGTGCTCAAGTCCGAGTCAAGTCCAAGTCATTAAAGAAAATTTCGAGTCGAGTCCGAGAACAAGACTCCAACTGCACCATTTGATGGCGGCTGTTGCTGCCTTTATGTGAAATCGTCTCTGCTACTCTGTTGGACGAACATTACTGCTCGACTGCCCCATTTTAGTTAATAAGCTACAGATAAAAAGCTTGTTCATTGCTCAGCAAGCCCCGCCCACTATCAACAGGGCAAATAGAGAGAGGGTTAACACTTGCTAGTTCATCGCTCAACAAGCAAGCCCCGCCCACTATCAACAGAGCAGTGAACATAGCATGTCACGTCCTTCTGTGGGTGGAGTCTTACCAAATGATGATTGAAGTTCGAGGTTGTCCCCGTTGTCTCCTCGATAGTTCTTCTACATATGGAACACATAGCAGTGCATTTTTTTCCTATTGCACGAGAAGTTTGTATAAGCAAAGCGGACAATCCTAGGGGCTACTCTCCAGGCATTTTAGTGCCATTAATGTTAGTTTGTTCCTGAACATAATGTATGAACAGGTGAATGTGCATTCTCTTGCACAAAATTGGGATAAAAATTAATGTAGATATAAATATCTTATGCCAAATTATTATGGCATGTTACAAAAAATAAAGAAAAAATCCAAGTCCTCGTCTCCAATTTCCGAGTCCAAATTCAGTTAATGCACAAGTCCAAGTCAAGTCATGAGTCCTTAAAATTAGGGCATGAGTCGGACTTGAGTACTACAAGCCTGTCAAGAACTTCAGTTAATTTTCACCTCAAATATCAGAATGAGAAAAATTATGCTCTCAAAGCGGGCGGCATGGTGGTATAGTGGTTAGCACTGTCGCCTCACAGCAAGAAGGTCCTGGGTTCAAGCCCAGTGGCCAGTGAGGGCCTTTCTGTGTGGAGTTTGCATGTGTCTGTATGGGTTTCCTCTGGGTGGTCTGGTTTTCCCCACAGTCCAAAGACATGCAGGTTAGGCTAATTGGTGGCTCTAAATTGACCGCAGGTGTGAATTTGAGTGTGAATGGTTGTTTGTCTCTGTGTCAACCCTGTGATAACCTGGCAACTTATCCAGGGTGTACATAGTCAGCTGGGATAGGCTCCAGCTTGCCTATGACGCTGCACAGGATAAGCAGCTACAGATAATGGATGATCTCAGAGTGTGGCTCTTCCTGTGGCATGGGTGTTGGTGCCAGATGGACTGGTTTGAGTATTTCAGAAACTGCTGATCTCCTGGGGTTTTCACACAGAATGGTGTGGAAAACAAAAAAAACATTGATTGAGCAACAGTTATGTGGGTGGAAACAAACACCTTGCTGATAAGAGAGGTCAGAGGAAAATGGCCAGGGGTAGGTTTCCCACAAGCATTGTAGCACAAAGATCATCGTTAATTGGTAAAGTGAGCATCATAATGAACACACTCTCTCTTCTAGTTAAGATGTTCTTAATGTTCAGAGGCTTTTGGGAAACCCACTCCACATTGGTTCAAGCTGCCAGGAAGGATATAGTAACTCATAGTACCCCTTTACAACCGTGGTGAGCAGAAAAGCATCTCAGCATGCAACAGCAGAAGACCACATTGGGTTCCACTCCTGCAGCCAAGAAGAGGAATCTTAGAATCAAGAACAACTTCCTATTAAAGTGGCCAGTGGTGACATGAAACCAATATCATGGGCTGTATCCCCTGCACACACACAAAAAAAAAACCAACAACAACAATGTTTAATGAAGCATTCCATTTGTAGCCTTTTGTCACATGAACCGAGCACAAGGCAATGGGATGCAAGTGCAATTAGAGGTGGTTTTAATGGGAGTTCAATCAAGCAAACAGAGTCATGGTCAAAACAGGCAGAGGTAAACCGAGGCACAAACAGGATATTATAGACTAAATCCAAAATACAGAGTCATAAGCAAAATGGATCAAACACTTGAAAATTGGTAAGATAAACATCCAGCTTGGAATGAACAGTGTGAACAAGATCAATACTTCATAGTGTGTGTGTGCAGAGTCTTTATGTAGAGTGACTGTGATTGTGAACAGGTGTCCATGATTAATACTCAGGTGACAGGGAGCAGTGAAATGCACACTGGGAAGTGTAGTGTGAGGTGTGTAATGGAATGCATGAAGCTGCAGGAGATGGAGAACAGGCAGTGGATGTGACACCCTTCTCCAGCTTGCTCGAAGGAGCTTTGCAAGAATTAACATCACTGATGTTCAACTTCAGGAGCTCTTACAGATATCAACGATAAAATGAAAGAATGGGAAGCAAGTGTCATGAAAGAATGGGAAGCAGTTCCACTGGCTTATAGTCTTCTGGAATGCATTTTTTTTTGCTCTTGCTCTGCTCAGTGAGGGGTAGCACAGTCGTGTAGTGGTTAGCACTGTTGCCTCACATCAAAAAGGTTCTGGGTTCCAGCCCAGTGGCCGACAGGGGCCTTTCTGTGTGGAGTTTGCATGTTCTCCCCGTGTCTCTGTGGGTTTCCTCTGGGTGCTCTGGTTTCCCCCACCGTCCAAAGACATGCAGGCTAGGCTAATTGGTGGCTCTAAATTGACCGTAGGTGTGAATGAGTGTGTGAATGGTTGTTTGTCTCAATAATTAAATTATAGTTTTTAAAATAAAGTAACATTACAGTGAACTACATACTCAAGTCCTTTAATGAAAGTATATACAGTGGTGCTTGAAAGTTTGTGAACCCTTTATAATTTTCTATATTTCTGCATAAATATGACCTAAAACATCATCAGATTTTCACACAAGTCCTAAAAGTAGATAAAGAGAACCCAGTTAAACAAATGAGACAAAAATATTATGCTTGGTCATTTATTCATTGAGGAAAATGATCCAATATTACATATCTGTGAGTGGCAAAAGTATGTGAACCTCTAGGATGAACCAGTGATTTCAAGGTGAAAATAGAGTCAGGTGTTTTCAGTCAATGGGATGACAATCAGGTGTGAGTGGGCACCCTGTTTTATTTAAAGAACAGGGATCTATCAAAGTCTGATCTTCACAACACATGTTTGTGGAAGTTTATCATGGGACGAACAAAGGAGATTTCTGAGGACCTCAGAAAAAGTGTTGTTGATGCTCATCAGGCTGGAAAAGATGACCAAACCCTCTCTAAAGAATTTGGACTCCACCAATCCACAGTCAGACAGATTGTGTACAAATGGAGGAAATTCAAGACCATTGTTACCCTCCCCAGGAGTGGTCGACCAACAAAGATCACTCCAAGAGCAAGGCGTGTAATAGTCAGCGAGGTCATAAAGGACCCCAGGGCAACTTCCAAGCAACTGAAGGCCTCTCTCACATTGCTAATGTTAATGTTCATGAGTCCACCATCAGGAGAACACTGAACAACAATGGTGTGCATGGCAGGGTTGCAAGGAGAAAGCCACTGCTCTCCAAAAAGAACATTGCTGCTCATCTGCAGTTTGCTAAAGATCACGTGGACAAACCAGAAGGCTATTGGAAAAATGTTTTGTGGATGGATGAGACCAAAATAGAACTTTTTGGTTTAAATGAGAAGCGTTATGTTTGCAGAAGGGAAAACACTGCATTCCAGCATAAGAACCTTATCCCATCTGTGAAACATGGTGGTGGTAGTATCATGGTTTGGGCCTGTTTTGCTGCATCTGGGCCAGGACGGCTTGCCATCATTGATGGAACGATGAATTCTGAAATATACCAGCGAATTCTAAAGGAAAATGTCAGGATATCTGTCCATGAACTGAATCTCAAGAGAAGGTGGGTCATGCAGCAAGACAACGACCCTAAGCATACAAGTTGTTCTACCAAAGAACGGTTAAAGAAGAATAAAGTTAATGTTTTGGAATGGCCAAGTCAAAGTCCTGACCTTAATCCAATCGAAATGTTGTGGAAGAACCTGAAGCGAGCAGTTCATGTGAGGAAACACACCAACTTCCCAGAGTTGAAGCTGTTCTGTACGGAGGAATGGGCTAAAATTCCTCCAAGCCGGTGTGCAGGACTGATCAACAGTTACCGGAAACATTTAGTTGCAGTTATTGCTGCACAAGGGGGTCACACCAGATACTGAAAGCAAAGGTTCACATACTTTTGCCACTCACAGATATGTAATATTGGATAATTTTCCTCAGTAAATGACCAGGTATAATATTTTTGTCTCATTTGTTTAGCTGGGTTTTCTTTATCTACGTACTTGTAGGACTTCTGTGAAAATCTGATGATGTTTTAGGTCATATTTATGCAGAAATTTAGAAAATTCTAAAGGGTTCACAAACTTTCAAGCACCACTGTACTCTCCACCCTTGGTGACCAGGAGTATTATAATGAGTTAAAGTGTCTTGCTTTGATCAAATGGTTTCATTTTTTTAATCTGAATGAGCCAGTGTCTATTTACAGTATGTCCAGGTATTAATTCGGACATTTACAATATGCGGTGGAAAACTGGTATGTTCAGTTGACATTTCAATAGTAGAAGTCTGCCATGACAATCTAAGAAAAATGATCATTAAAATGTATATAATATTCAGCTCTAAATGTGTAATATCACCCATGTGTGAGCAAATGCTTCAGTAGCCCTTGGCTTCTCACCTATTACATAGCTGGGGTGACAGTGGGGGGCTGGTCCTCTAGTAACCGTGAGAGTTTGACTCACTACTCACATCTGTATTTTGTCATACCTCACCAAATAGCAGTAGGTACCATTTTTATGATGGTCTTTGGTATGACCCAACTGCAAGTAGAACTCATGATCTCCTAGTCAAGAGGCAGACACGCTAACCATTAGGCCAACTAAAGTGTTTAGTAATCACTGATTGATAAAATGAATTTTGTTGTTTGAGTGAAGTTTATTTATTATTTCTCTGTTTTCCTCTGTCGTTTTCAAGTGGTAATGCTGGTCGTCTATCATGTGGTATTCTATATCTTTAAAATAATAGCGAACAGGTGTACAGGGTAAATATACATGATAAATGTAACGTAATGTAATTATGAAACAGAAGGACAGATCATTGCCATTTACTCCAGCAAAGCTCCACTATGTATGTAATTAATCTTTCTCATCAGTGCCCATTATGTGAGAATATGTGATGAATTGCTTTTCTTTTTTTTTTTTTGTATGGCTACATATGTAGCAAAAGTATAAAGCAAGGTTATGATGTATGAGTAGAGCCTGTTTCTGTTCTTCTGCACCCACTCTTCTGATTACCAATAATTATTCATTGGTACTTTCTGTTATAAAAGTATAATAGTTTACCATAAATTTAGTCCACTTGCTATAAAAAGCCCTCACATTCAGAATTCTCTCTCTCTCTCGCTCTCTCTCATTATTATTCCTCTCAGTCTACAGTCAGTTTTTAAATTACTTATACAGCTGTGGTCAGAAGTTTACATACAGTGACATGAATGTCATCTTGGATATGAACGTCATGGCAATATTTGGGCTTTCAGTAATTTCTTTGAACTGTTCTTTTTCGGTGGCAGAATGTACAGTATACATCTTTAATTAAAATAAAACACTAGAATTTGGTGCACAAGTTTTAATTTTCTTTGGGTTTTCTGAAATCAACACAGGGTCAAAATTTTACATACAGTACACCTAATATTTGGGTAAAATGTCTCTTCGCAAGATTCACCTTGACCAAACATTTTTGTTTACCATGAACAAGCTTCTGGCAGAATTCTGGCTGGATATTTCATGACTCTTCATGGTAGAATTGGTATTCAATTATTTTTTTTTTTCTTGGCATGTACTCGACTTATAAGCATGGTCCATATATTTTCAATAGGGTTTAAGTCAGGACTTGTTTTAAGCTTAATGTTAGCCTGCTTTAACCTCCACAACCAGCTCTGATGTGTGTTTGGGTTCATTGTCCTGTTGTAACTCCCAAGTCCAAAGTCGTGTTCAAGTTTCTGATGGTTTATGCTGAAGAATTCTGAGGTAGTCCTCCTCCTTCATTATTCTATCCACTGTGTGCAATGAACCAGTTCCACTGGCAGTAAAACAGCCCCAGAGCATGATGATCCTACCACCACCATCAGCTGGTATAGTGTCCCTCTGTACATGGTGGTCACTGTGGCCAAACAACTCAATCTTTGTCTCATCTCACCATACAGGTATGCTTCAGAAGGCTTTTTCTTTGTTTGTGTGGTCAGCTTCAAACTTTAATTACGCTTGAAGGTGTCAGTTTTGGAGCAGGGGGTTATTTCTTGGATAGCAGCCTCTTAGTCCATGGTGATCTGAACTGTAGACAGTGATCCATCAGCTTGGCAGGGCTGTGCCATGGTGGTTCCCAGGTTGTTCCTGACCATGCAAACCAATTTTCTTTCAGCTGAGGGTGACTGTTTGGGTTTTCTTGAAGCAAATGGCTTTGCAAAGTGACTACACCTCACAATAACTTGGATACAATTGTTTGAACTGATCTTGGAATTTGAAAATTTGTTTAGAAATGGCTCCAAGAGACATTCCAGAGTTATGTACACCTGCGATCCTCTTTCTCAGATCCACACTGAGCTCCTTGGGCCTTCCCATTTTACTGTGTGCTGCTCAATCCAATGAGTGCTGTAAACAAACCCTTTTTCTGAAGGCGCAGAGAAGCTACAAGCTGTACTCAATCATGATCACTAACAGGATGTTAAGAGACCTTGGCCTTGGCAAGATCTCATCTCATCTCATTATCTCTAGCCGCTTTATCCTTCTACAGGGTCGCAGGCAAGCTGGAGCCTATCCCAGCTGACTATGGGCGAAAGGCGGGGTACACCCTGGACAAGTCGCCAGATCATCACAGGGCTGACACATAGACACAGACAACCATTCACACTCACACCTACGGTCAATTTAGAGTCACCAGTTAACCTAACCTGCATGTCTTTGGATTGTGGGGGAAACCGGAGCACCCGGAGGAAACCCACGCGGACACGGGGAGAACATGCAAACTCCACACAGAAAGGCCCTCGCCGGCCACGGGGCTTGAACCCGGACCTTCTTATTGTGAGGTGACAGCGCTAACCACTACACTACCATGCCGCCCCTTGGCAAGATAAGAGACATTTTGGAAGTCACCTCTGAATTAATAATCTAAGTAAACGTATGTATAATTTTGACCCTGTGTTGATTTCAGAAAACCCAAATAAAATTAAAACTTGTGCACCAAATTCTAGTGTTTTTTATTATTATTTAATTAAAGATGTATGCTGTACAATCATTCTGCCACAGAAAAAGAACAGTTCAAGGAAATTACTGAAAGTTCAAATATTGCCATGACATTCATAGCCAAGATGACATTCATGTCACTGTATGTAAACTTCTGACCACAACTGTAAATGCAAGGGAATGGGCATAAGAGAAGGTAAGGGAAGGTAACATACATAATACGAGCCATACATAATAATAATAATCTTTCTCTAAATTGCTTATTATGCAGCTTTATGCAGCATTAGAATGGTGAGCTAAAATGATTAGTCTGCTAATGAAGAAGATCTGGTATGATTCCCCTTACTGTTTCTGCAATGAAGCTTAGCATTGCAAATGACCAGAGGGTACATTATACAGGTTGAAGTGCTGAGTGGGATGAGAGGAGATGGGGATGTGAGTGAGAGACTGAAAGGAAGGGCAGTAATAGGCTTGTGACATGCCTTACTATTTATGAAGACATGTGAGGGCTCTTTACGTGCAAATGCATGTCACCAAGGGCAAAACAGTGGCTGATAACATTATAAGTAGGGTAGTAGATCCAATTTTGTTCTAAAATATCCTACTTTCTTCTCCATTTGCTCTGAACAGTATGTAAAATTCTTTGGGCAGGAACCCTAGCTTCAACCACAACGTCATCCCAGAGTCATTCGGTCACCAACATTCACAAGGTGAGCTTACTGTTAGGAAAAAGGATGCTGAGAAAATAGTGCATGCTTCTATAACCTCAGTATTGGATTTTTGCTGGTCATGGGTTGCCTTGCTGTCCCTTAAAGCTTCTGCAGTCTAAGACCTTATCATGAAAAGAAAGTTTAAGCACTCTACCCAGATCCTATAAAACTTGTATTATCTGTCTGTTAAGTTCAATACTGACTACAGTGTCCTTCTTCTGATGTTTAAAGGTTTAAACTGTGTAACCCCAGTGTATTTTGCTGATCTCCTCAAATAGTATATTCCACAGCACTTAGCCAAGGCAGCTCTGCACTTAATCCCAAGAATCTCTCATATCCTGGAAGCAAACATACTGTATATATTATAGTAATTTAATCAATTATTAATTGAATGTACATATTCAGTACTGGGTGATACCGTCTCAGTATTAGCATGATGCTCCTAATTAAGTGGTCTGGAGCAGACTAGAGGGTTTTTTTCTTTCTTCAATATTCAACTGTCCAGTTTTGGTGAGTCTGTGCCCCACTGTAGCCTCAGCTCAGATTCCTGTTCCTTGCTGCCAGGCATGTAACCCAATCTACTATTCTATGGCTGTACTGTAGCTCATCCACCCTGAGGTTTGATGTGTCTTCTGAGATGCTTTTCTCCTTACCATGGTTGTAAAACATGGTTATTTGAATTACTATAGCTGTCCAGTCAGCTCAAAATGACATCTCCTCTGACATCTCTCATCTTGCATTTCTGCTAGAACTGTCAGTCACTGGATGTTATATTGGATGGATGTTTTTTATTTATTTTTTTAGAGACTGTTCTACAGAGTTCTTCGGAGTTCTAGAAACTGTTGTGCATGAAAATCTCAGGAGATCAGCGTTGTCTGAAATACTGAAACCGGCCCACCTAGCACCAACAACCATGCCATGGTTAAAGTCACTAAGATGTTTGATGTGACCAATAAAAGAAGCTCTTGACCTGTTTCTGCATGATTTTATGTATTGCAGTGCTGTCACAAATAAGATGGAGCTTTTAAAGAGAATATCCTGTGGAAGGAAACTCACACAGTTACGTGAAGAACATGCAAACTCCACACAGAAAGGCCAGGGTCGATCGGCAGGTTTAAACCTAGAATCTGCTTGCTCTGAGGCGACAGGGCTAACCATGATGCCACTCTCTAGAACAGTCTCTAATAAATTGTTTTTGAGGAAAAACAATTTATTAGACAGAATTCAATCAATTTAAACATACCACATTGTTAACCTACTGTACCAGTAATGGAAATAGGTAAGATATACAGTAGGCACATGAGGTCCTGACTCTCTGAAGCATTATTTCTAGAATCACTCTTAATGTCCAAGATACTCAACAGAGAGAATTAAAACTCTAGTTGGAGCTTAATTTTCATTGACGAAAATAAGAAGACAGAGTCATCTATATCCCCCGCCCTATATACCAACTATATACCAAGTTTCAAGACATTATTTGTCACATTTTTTCAAGTTCTGCTGCAGGAAACCAACCCTACCTCTTTACACTGACCTCAGCAGCCCATTGCCTAAGCCCACCAGACCTTTGGTCCAGGTGAGCTAAAAATTAAAATTTCTCACATTTCTTCATATCAGAAGGCACATATACATTACTTAATCAACACAAATACCAACTTTCAAGATCGTACCACTCATAGTTTTCAAGTTCTTTCCGGAAACAAAACCTACCCTGAAGACTAACCTGAGAGACTAAGTCTGAAATTGTTTCCATGGAAACAGGAAAAATTAAAATTTCTCAAATTTCTTCATATGAAAAGGCACATCTACATCACCTTGTTAACATGTATACCAAGTTTCAAATCCGTATCATGAACAGTTTTGGATATATGCTCTGGAAATGAATGTTGCTCTTAGAAACTAAGTCAAAATCTATTTTCTATGTAAAAATTTGAAAAATACTTATTTTTTTCAAAAATCCAAAATAGCAAAGAGCACCAGTTCACATGTTGCTTGATATGCATACAAAGTTGCATGAAGCTATCTTCAGTAGTTTTAAAGATATGGCCCAGAAACGAAAAAGTGACCAAACGGACAGATGGATGGACGGGTGGAACCCATTTCTATTTCTCCCGCCAAACTTTGTTTGGGCAGGGGATAAAAAAGTATAAAACAAATGAGGCCATTAAAATTTTTGAATTATGTGGTAATAGATGAGGTGCTAAGGAGAACTTTTTTAAGATCAGTGTTTTATTAGTAGCACATGCAGTCCTCCCTCATTTTTCGGTTTCTATCCACTGGTAAATGCTTCAAATTTACTGGCCAGATTTACCAAGAAGAAATTACTCATATTGCTCAATTACAGTGTTAATTTAATTCACCTATCACACTTATTTCAATCCAGAGTTGCTCAATATGCAGTTGTTACATACTCCACAGCAAGCTTGGTAGGCCTACAGGTACCTAATCATGTATTAATGAAAACACAGGTGATATAATCAATAAAGACTGACAAATTATATTGTCATTGTGGCATATTTAAATATTCCAACTGACCAAATCATCTATTATTCTATATTGGGGTCTTTTTGGGGCACTCCCTCTTGACATGTTGGTATAGTCATTTTAGTTGGAACTGAATTATGGGACGGTACCAAAATTACTGTTGTATAATGTAGCTATTTTTCTGTACACCCACAAGCATTATACATTCTATCATTATAAAGCTAAATTTAAATAGAAGTTTAACCTAAACCATTATTTATGCTTAATTCTGTTCTTTATACATTTTTCAGAGGATGGCACATCTTCTGGTCCTTGTTGGGGAGTCCAAACTAAGTCAATACAACACAATACAACAACCTCTTAACTGCCTCTCATACTATGAATTACTCGATCCCCATTTCCACTCTTGCTGAATTGACCATTAGAAGCCAAAGTCTGGCCAGTTCCCAGCATACCTTCAGGATCTATCCTGTTGCGCATTGCATGAAGAAGCTGAAAGTATTTTTGCTTGAGTTTTCCTAGAGTCAGTTCATGGTCCACATTTATTCATCATCCACAGTTATTTAAAAAAAAAAGAAGAAGAGGAATATGATTACAGAAACTGTTAAAGTTCATAGAGAAGCTATGTGTTTATAGATTTGACTACTGCATAGGTACTAACTCTCTACTTGCTGGTCTCAAAGGATTCAGAACTACACACCTCACACATGTCAGGTCAAGTTAAGTTTATTTTTATAGCGTGTTTAACAAGAGACATTGTCGCAGAAAATTAAAGACTTTAATTAAAACCACCCATGACAACTGCAATCCCTAAGTTAGCAAGCCAACTGAAGTCCCCAGACATAAATGTATTACTGTAAGTGTTTATTTTATTTTATTTTATTTATTTTAAAGGATCCCCATTAGCTTGTGCCATAGCAGTTCGCTAGTCTTCCTGGGGTCCCCAATTAAAAACATATCACATCATTTCAACAGTTAAGAAACATACAGATATACATGCATTGCAAAATGCTAAGTGCAAGTTAAAAGTTCAAAAGTTCTAATATAGCAAAATGCATGACAAAAATACTTATACTAAAAAGTTCAGGAACAATTGTAGCAAACAGTTATAAAATGCACCTCAATTTTTAAAAAGTAAAATGCAATGCTACCACCTGTACATTGCTAAAGTACTCCTTTGAACACCAGAGCCATCTTCCAAGTACGACTTTTGACTGTCCATGTGGGGCCATCCTCCGCAGGAGCAATATGATGAGACTCCAGCCAGACGTAGGGCATCAGGAGGGATCAGGCAGGTCTGAGGAGCAGAAGAGGTCAGCATCTCAGTCTCAGGATTGACATGTAACTCAGAGGGACAGACAGAGTGAAGGGGGGAGGGAGAAAGAGAGAGAGAGAGAGAAAACACAGGTTGTTAGGTATGCCCAATGTCACCTAATGAATAAGAACAATATACGTTTTGCACTGAGTGCAAGCAGGGACTCTGGCAAAACTAACTATGACAGCATAACTAAAACACATCAGCTCAGGTCTCCAACTTCAGGGCACCTGGCATATATATTTCTTTAACCATGCCATAACTCCAAATCTCATAACTTCAGTATCAAGGAACTTGTTTTGCAAAAGTGATTTGCTAGGATTTACCCTTGCAGTTCACAAATGTCTTACAAATTACATTTTTTTTAAAAAAAAATGTCTTCTTCCAAAATCACATAAATATCAATAATAACTTCAGAGAGCCTATTATTTATTTATTTATTTATTTTGGTTGTGAGGAAAAGAATAAAAATCTTGTGCAAATTCAGGGAGAATATTTTGTGATTGTGACATAAAAATGGACACAGGACTACTACATTGTGATACAGATTACCAAAATTAGAAATCTGACATATTTGTGACCTGATGTAACAATCATGCCACACATTGCAAGAATCAGTAGCACTACAAACTTAAATTCATGTTCCTACTGCATTATACTTCTTGGCAACTTGTAGTTTTCATTATCCTGATGTATATTGAATTGAGGGTTTAGACAATTAGATTTCAAATCAAGTCAGTTTTAAACAGATGGTTCCTCTATTCTCGCAAGCACTTAATGAAGGTGAATACACAATCAAGAACCTAGCAAAGATGAAGACACATTGTGTGCATAAATAATGTGTGAATTAATCAGTAATTTCCACATTTCACATATCCATTCCTCCACTCAGCACAAGGGTAGAGGATGAAGAGTCCCAGAAATAAACAGATGATAAAGACAATGAAAGTTATGAAGATCTGTGGCAAATTTGCAAGGCTGTGTGTCTATAAGCGTAAGTAAAATACATACACTTTACCTAAAACAAATCTAAAAACAAAGGAAATTATTCCCTCTTTCTCAAAGTCAAGGATGTTTCCTTGGTAGGACAAGTCCTTAAGAGGAAAGGCAAGACTCTTCCTAGCATTTCAAGAATACACAATGGAACAGTTGAGTGAGTGTGACAGGTATGCATCATATTGAAAAGATCCCACCTTTAATTCCACAAATCCGCTCACAAATCCATATATATATATATATATATATATATATATATATATATATATATATATATATATATATGTGTGTGTGTCAGCCCTGCGATGACCTGGCGACTTGTCCAGGGTGTACCCTGCCTCTCACCCATAGTCAGCTGGGATAGGCTTCAGCTTGCCTGCAACCCTGTACAGGATAAGCGGCTACAGATAATGGACATATACATATATATATATATATATAAGTCAAAGTCTCTTCCGTGCCAGAATCTGGTCTTCCCAGGCGGTCTCCTGTCCCAGTACTAATCAACTCTGAGGCATATGGGTGCAACACCAATCTCCATTTCGATAGCCTTTTGGCCTCTTGTCTATACAGCTAGGGTTACAGTGGGGGGCAAGTCCTCTGGTAACTGTGAGAGTTTGACTTCCTTACTTGCAGTGTGCCTTGCCAGATGGTGGAAGGTACCATTTTTATAATGGTCTTTGGAATGACCTGACCACGAGTAGAACTCGCAATCTTCCAGTCAAGGGTGTCCCAGAAGTTAGGGGGCATATTGATCTACGTTTATTATTCCAGAGTGCCCCCTAACTTCTGGGACACCCTGTATACACACACACACACATATATATATTGCACCATAGGTGATACCTTGGTCTCATTTTGTGCCATTTTTCAACTCTCTTTTACATGCACATCAAATTGTGATTGATTTAAGAATGCAGAGACTACACTTTGGCATCCTTGAAAATTTGAATGAGGGATGTGGTTCTTGGTAGAATTCAAAGAATCCTCGACACTGGAATAGTCCTTTGACAGTATTCAATGGTGTGGCATCCTTGAAGCACAGCCATTAAAGGATCCTTCCTTGACATTGAGGAACAGTCACGAAGTCAGTCCCTGGCTTTTGGACTTGTTGCAGGTAACCATCTGGATGGTCCTTTTTGTCTTTGGTCCGGAATACGTGGAGTTCATTTCTTCCAAAAAAGACCTGAAATACTGATTCATCTGACCCCAATACATGTTTCCACTGTGGTATGGTTGATACCAAATGCCTCCGAGCCCAGAGAAGTTGATGGCACTGCTGGACACAGTGAACATAAGGCTCCCTTTTTGAACAGTAAAGTTTTAAATGGTATTTGTGGATGTAATTCTGTATTGTAGTGTTTGACAAAGGTTTAGCAAAGTAATCCCAAGAGAAACTCTCTTGCGCTACCAAAGCCTTTTTTTTCAATGCATAGCTGGGCCTTTACAACAACAAGGAGCTCAGCATCAGTGAATCTTCTATAGCACTTTATTGATGCACCCTTGTCACCTGTTCCTTTGGTATCATCAATGCTTTAGGAAAAGTGTGTTTCATGTGATCCTTTAGTTCTGGAGCATGCGTATTTATGTATTTAGTTTTCTGGTTTTGTAGCCACCATACCTATAAGGAGCACTATCTTGCATGATATTCAGCTGAGGTGCCTAGGCAACATGTCCTTTGCTGGTTCCTAAATCAGGACTGTGTTTCTGTTCTTCCATACAGTCCAAGACCACAGGGCATGCAATACATGGTTTCTTCATATCTAACTCTATGACTTCCTGTAGGGTCAGGAATTCTACTAAACCACCCTCCTAGGATTCACTGAAACTTTAAACAAAGGCAAATCATTTTTTGCTCCCTCTTCCTTCTTGTACTCTCAGCTGCCTTTGAGACGGATACTGTGAATCACCACAGTGGTGCTTGAAAGTTTGTGAACCCTTTAGAATTTTCTATATTTCTGCATAAATGTGACCTAAAACATGATCAGATTTTCACACAAGTCCTAAAAGTAGATAAAGAGAACCCAGTTAAACAAATGAAACAAAAATATTATACCTGGTCATTTATTTATTGAGGAAAATAATCCAATATTACATATCTGTGAGTGGCAAAAGTATGTGAACCTCTAGGATTAGCAGTTAATTTGAAGGTGAAATTACAGTCAGGTGTTTGCAATCAACGGGATGACAATCAGGTGTGAGTGGGCACCCTGTTTTATTTAAAGAACAGGGATCTATCAAAGTCTGATCTTCACAACACATGTCTGTGAAAGTGTATCATGGTACGAACAAAGGCGATTTCTGAGGACCTCAGAAAAAGCGTTGTTGATGCCCATCAGGCTGGAAAAGGTTACAAAACCATTTCTAAAGAGTTTGGACTCCACCAATCCACAGTCAGACAGATTGTGTACAAATGGAGGAAATTCAAGACCATTGTTACCCTCCCCAGGAGTGGTCGACCAACAAAGATCACTCCAAGAGCAAGACGTGTAATAGTCGGTGAGGTCACAAAGGACCCCAGGGTAACTTCTAAGCAACTGAAGGCCTCTCTCACATTGGCTAATGTTAATGTTCATGAGTCCATGATCAGGAGAACACTGAACAACAATGGTGTGCATGGCAGGGTTGCAAGGAGAAAGCCACTGCTTTCCAAAAAGAACATTGCTGCTCGTCTGCAGTTTGCTAAAGATCACATGGACAAGCCAGAAGGCTGCTGGAAAAATGTTTTGTGGATGGATGAGACCAAAATAGAACTTTTTGGTTTAAATGGGAAGCATTATGTTTGGAGAAAGGAAAACACTGCATTCCAGCATAAGAACCTTATCCCATCTGTGAAACATGGTGGTGGTAGTATCATGGTTTGGGCCTGTTTTGCTGCATCTGGGCCAGGACGGCTTGCCATCATTGATGGAACAATTAATTCTGAATTATACCAGTAAATTCTAAAGGAAAAAGTCAGGACACCTGTCCATGAACTGAATCTCAAGAGAAGGTGGGTCATGCAGCAAGACAACGACCTTAAGCACATAAGTCGTTCTACAAAAGAATGGTTAAAGAAGAATAAAGTTAAATGTTTTGGAATGGCCAAGTCAAAGTCCTGACCTTAATCCAATTGAAATGTTGTGGAAGGACCTGAAGCGAGCAGTTCATGTGAGGAAACCCACCAACATCCCAGAGTTGAAGCTGTTCTGTACGGAGGAATGGGCTAAAATTCCTCCAAGCCGGTGTGCAGGACTGATCAACAGTTACCGGCAATGTTTAGTTGCAGTTATTGCTGCACAAAGGGGTCACACCAGATACTGAAAGCAAAGGTGCACATATTTTTGCCACTCAGAGATATGTAATATTGGATCATTTTCCTCAATAAATAAATGACCAAGTATAATATTTTTGTCTCATTTGTTTAACTGAGTTCTCTTTATCTACTTTTAGGACTTGTGTGAAAATCTGATGATGTTTTAGATCATATTTATGCAGAAATATAGAAAATTCTAAAGGGTTCACAAACTTTCAAGCACCACTGTATGTGATATATCCTCAAGAGAGTTTTGTGAATGTTGCACCCTACTTCAGAACAACACATCTCATCAACAACTTGTATTTTTAACTTCAGAGTGCCAGGCATGTCCTTCTTTAAGTATGCTCGTCTCGTCTTCTTCTGCTTATCTGGGGCCGGGTCATGGAGGCAGCAGTCTGAGCATGGAAGCCCAAACTTCCCTTTCCCCAGACACCTCGGCCAGCTCCTCGGGAAGAACACCGAGGCATTCCCAGGCCAGCCGAGAGACATAGTCCCTCCAGTGTGTCCTGGGTTTTCCCCGGGGCCTCCTCCCGGGGGGACATGCCTGGAACACCTCCCCAGGGAGGCATCCAGGAGGCATCTGAAAGAGATGCCCAAGCCACCTCAGCTGATTCCTCTCGATGTGGAGGAGCAGCGGCTCTACTCCAAGCTCCTCCCGAGTGACTGTGCTTCTCACTCTATCTCTAAGGGAGTGCCCAGCCACCCTGCGAAGGAAACTCATTTCGGCCGCTTGTATCCGCAATCTTGTTCTTTTGGTCATTACCCAAAGCTCATGACCGTAGGTGAGAGTTGGAACGTCGATCGACCGATAAATCGAGAGCTTCGCCTTTTGGCTCAGCTCCTTCTTCACCACGACGGACCAGTAAAGTGACCGCATCACTGCAGAGGCCACACTGATCCGCCTGTCGATCTCACGCTCTATCCTTCCCTCACTCATGAACAAGATCCTGAGATACTTAAACTCCTCCACTTGAGGCAGGACTTCTCCACCAACCTGGAGAGGGCAAGCAACCCCTTTCTGGTCGAGAACCATGGCCTCAGACTTGGAGGTGCTGATTCTCATCCCAGCCGCTTCACACTCGACTGAAAACTGCCCCAGTGCATGCTGAAGGTCCTGGTTTGAAGAAGCCAACAGGACAACATCATCTGCAAAAAGCAGAGATGAAATCTTGTGGTTCCCAAACAGGATTCCTTCTGGCCCCTGGCTGCACCTAGAAATTCTGTCCATAAAGATTATGAACAGAACCGGTGACAAAGGGCAGCCCTGCCAGAGTCCAACATGCACTGGGAACAGGTCTGACTTACTGCCGGCAGTGCGAACCAGACTCCTGCTTTGTTCATACAGGGACCGGACAGCCCTTAGCAAAGAGCCCCAAACCCCATACTCCCGAAGCACCCCCCACAGAATACCATGAGGGACACGGTCGAATGCCTTCTCCAGATCCACAAAGCACATATGGACTGGTTGGGCAAACTCCCATGAACCCTCGAGCACCCTATGAAGGGTATAGAGCTGGTCCAGTGTTCTGTGACCAGGACAAAAACCACATTGTTCCTCCTGGATCCGAGGTTCAACTATTGGCTGAATTTTCCTCTCCAGTACCCTGGAGTAAACCTTCCCTGGGAGGCTGAGAAGTGTGATTCCCCTATAATTGGAGCACACTCTCCGGTCCCCTTTCTTAAAAAGAGGGACCACCACCCCAGTCTGCCACTCCAGAGGCAATGTCCCCAACCACCACGTGATGTTGCAGAGGCGTGTCAGCCAAGACAGCCCCACAGCATCCAGAGACTTGAGATACTGGGGCAGATCTCATCCACCCCCGGTGCCTTGCCACCGAGGAGCTTGCTAACCACCTCAGTGACTTCGACTTGGGTAATGGACGAGTCCACCTCTGAGTCATCAGCCTCCGCTTCCTCAATGGAAGACGTGACGGTGGGATTGAGGAGATCCTCGAAGTATTCCTTCCACTGCCCGACAATGTCCCCAGTCGAGGTCAACAGCTCCCCACCCGCACTGTAAACAGTGTTGGCAGAGTACTGCTTCCCCCTCCTGAGGTGCTGGACAGTTTGCCAGAATTTCTTCAAGGCCGACCGATAGTCCTCCATGGCCTCACTGAACTCCTCCCAGTTCCGAGTTTTTGCCTCCGCAACTGCCCGAGCTGCGGCACGCCTGGCCTGCTGATACCCGTCAGCTGCTTCAGGAGTCCCGGAGGCCAACATGGCCTGATAGGACTCCTTCTTCAGCTTGACAGCATCCCTTACTTCTGGTGTCCACCACCGGGTTCGGGGATTGCCGCCACGACAGGCACCGGAGACCTTGCGGCCACAGCTCCGAACAGCTGCATTGACAATGGAGGCAGAGAACATGGTCCACTCAGACTCAATGTCCCCCGCCTCCCTTGGAAGCTGGGAGAAGTTCTCCCGGAGGTGGGAGTTAAAGACCTCCCTGACAGAGTGCTCGGCCAGACGTTCCCAGCAGACCCTCACCATACGTTTGGGCCTGCCAGGTCTGTCGGCTTCCTCCTCCACCAGCAGATCCAACTCACCACCAGGTGGTGATCAGTTGACAGCTCAGCCCCTCTCTTCACCCGAGTGTCCAAGACATAGGGCCGGAGATCCGATGAAACGGCAACAAAGTTGATCATCGACCACTGACCTAAGGTGTCCTGGTGCCACATGCACTTATGGACACCCCTATGCTCGAACATGGTGTTCGTTATGGACAAACCATGACTAGCACAGAAGTCCAATAACAAAACACCACTCGAGTTCAGATCGGGGAGGCCGTTCCTCCCAATCACGCCCCTCCAGGTATCACTTTCATCGCCCACGTGAGCCTTGAAGTCCCCCAGTAGAACAATGGAGTCCCCAGTCTGAGCACCTCTCAGTACCCCTCCCAGGGACTCCAAGAAGGCCGGATACTCTATACTGCTATTCGGCCCGTAGGCACAAACAACAGCAAGAGCCCTCTCCCCTATCCGAAGGCGCAGAGAGGCGACCCTCTCATTCACTGGGGTAAACTCCAACACATGCCAGCTGAACTGGGGAGCTATAAGCAAGCCCACACCAGCTCACTGCCATTCACCATGGGCGACTCCAGAGAAGTGGAGAGTCCAGCCCCTCTCGAGAAGCTGGGTTCCGGAGCCCAAGCTATGCATGGAGGTGAGACCGACTATCTCTAGCCGGTACCTCTCAACCTCCCACACAAGCTCAGGCTCTTTCCACCCCAGCGAAGTGACATTCCATCTCCCAACAGCTAGCCACTGTGTTCAGGGATCAGGTCATCGAGGTCCCTGCCTTCAACTGCCGCCCAATCCACACTGCACCAATCCCCTACCTCCACCTCTGCTACCACCTCTGTGGGTGGTGAACCCACAGGAGGTCAGGCTCACGTCACCGCTTCGGGCTGAGCCCGGCCAGGCCCCGGCCACCAAGCGCTCACATACGAGCCCCAACCCCGGGCCTGGCTCCAGGGTGGGGCCCCGGCTGCGCCATACCGGGTGACATCACGGTCCTTGATTGATTGTTATCCATAAGGGGTTTGGTGAACTGCTGTTAGTCTGGCCTGTCACCTAGGACCTGTCTGCCTTGGGAGACCCTAACAGGGGCGTAATGCACCCGACAACATAGCTCCTAGGATCATTCAAGCACACAAACCCCTCCACCACAATAAGGTGGCAGTTCTAGGAGGGGTCTTTCAGTATGCTCATAATTTCAAAACACAATGAAAAATATATGCTCATAAACACCTAACAATTTGCCATTATTCTTTTCTCACAAATATGGTCTGTGCAAGTAGAAGCACTTGCAGATTGATGGAGAGTATTTCATAATCATGTCCATCCACTTGACATATATACAGACAAAGAAGTTATATTTTTATTCGGCTTGACAGCATGCTGCTGCGCTGAGGAACCTCCCATACGTTTGTATGGGAGAACAGCATGTTTTCGTTTGGCCTTTAAAGAGGCTTAAAAGTGTTTAATCTACATAAAACTAATGTTGATTCAAGAATAAATAAAATATTTATGGAATATATTGTTAATTTTGTGTGGTGCTGTGGTAAGCTTTTACTTTAAGCATTTTTTAACGTTGTGTAATGCAATACACCAAACTCACTGGTGCCACCATCTTGGGTTTTTAGTGATCTTCGTCACCGGTCCGTGTGTTTTGTTGTTGTTACTTCCAGCTCGCTGAGTGTTGGTTCAATCAGTATGAAACTAATGATTCCCACCTAGTGGTCGAAGCTCTCATGTTGACTTAATTTTTCCAATAAAATCGACTGAACACTTTGCTATCTAGTGCCCGTGAAAGACTGGATCACTGAGGAAAATTTTGTATCCTTCCTAAAAATCAATGATTTTCTGATTTTTGCTTTTCATGGAGAAAAAATGAGAAGGCCTATAAATATCAGTCATACTGTTTTGAAGAAAATTAACAAAAGTTTGGCCCTCACAGTGCATTCAGGCACCACCGTCATTAATCATGCTGGGTATCCACAACTTAAAGTGAATATACCTGCTACCGTACATTCTGGCTTTTATGTTTAAATCCAAAGGATGGACCAATTTCATTGATGTATTACTTTTAAGCCTTCTAGTTGCATAACTGTGAGCTACAAGAAGAAGCCTTTATCTGTAATTCTCACCCTGATACTCAAAACTGTAAATCTCTTTATTTTGGGCTTTTTTTTTTATTTTGTTAAATGTTATCTTCATTTTTCATTCTACTTTTATATTTTGCATTCCATATGCACTTTATATATCTTTTTTTTTTATATTGGTAAGCATAGTTTGGTCGGGCAGTTGCAAAATAAGAATTTCATTACCCAATAATAAACCACTGTGTCTGTTATTGTGTATATGACAAATAAACATCTTGAATCTTGAATCTTTGGTCTATTAATTTCTGATTGAGGTTTTTTTTCTCATGGATGGAAAATTAAACCAATGGAAAATGATTGCTGTTTTGTGACCGGGGAAACAGACAGAAATTGAAATTTTATATAACACTGGATTTTCAAATGTTCATAACTTATTTTTTAGACATACTTACAAAATTGAACAAGTTTCAATTCAGATCTTCACACTCTTTAATTTGATATATTACAGAACACTATGACAACAACTTTAAAAAATGGCCTGTCATTGCTATTTTTATGCAGACTGACAAAAATAGACATATTATTTATTTGTAAGAAGCTTGAAGGAGCTATCAGGCCAAATATTTCAAGGAGCAATGCACTACAAATTTCACTTCAGGTACTGATACTCTCAAACACTTGCATTTTTCTGGGTGTAGGACATTTTCACTGACACTTACAGTAATAGAGGCAACAAAAAATGGGATACATCTATGCACTGTGTTGTATTCCAAACATTCATGAGGCAGTGGTTCATCTATTGCCCCAGACACCAAGCCAAAAAGAGTACAGGTTTGATCTAACTAATATGAGTACACATTTATAGCGGTGCTTGAAAGTTTGTGAACCCTTTAGAATTTTCTATATTTCTGCATGAATATGACCTAAAACATGAGATTTTCACACAAGTCCTAAAAGTAGATAAAGAGAACCCAGTTAAACAAATGAGACAAAAATATTATACTTGGTCATTTATTTATTGAGGAAAATGATCCAATATTATATATCTGTGAGTGGCAAAAGTATGTGCACCTTTGCTTTCAGTATCCGGTGTGACCCCCTTGTGCAGCAATAACTGCAACTAAACCTTTGCAGTAACTGTTGATCAGTCCTGCACACCGGCTTGAATGAATTTTAGCCCATTCCTCTGTACAGAACAGCTTCAGCTCTGGGATGTTGGTGGGTTTCCTCACATGAACTGCTCGCTTCAGGTCCTTCCACAACATTTGGATTGGATTAAGGTCAGGACTTTGACTTGGCCATTCCAAAACATTAACTTTAATCTTCTTTAACCATTCTTTTGTAGGATGACTTGTGTGCTTAGGGCCATTGTCTTGCTGCATGACCAACATTCTCTTGAGATTCAGTTCATGGACAGATGTCCTGACATTTTCCTTGAGAATTTGCTGGTATAATTCAGAATTCATTGTTCCATCAATGATGGCAAGCCGTCCTGGCCCAGATGCAGCAAAACAGGCCCAAACCATGATACTACCACCACCATGTTTCACAGATGGGATAAGGTTCTTATGCTGGAATGCAGTGTTTTCCTTTCTCCAAACATAACGCTTCTCATTTAAACCAAAACATTCCATTTTGGTCTAATTCGTCCACAAAACAGTTTTCAATAGCCTTCTGGCTTGTCTACATGATCTTTAGCAAACTGCAGACAAGTAGCAATGTTCTTTTTGGAGAGCAGTGGCTTTCTCCTTGCAACCCTGCCATGCACACCATTGTTGTTCAGTGTTCTCCTGTTGGTGGACTCATGAACATTAACATTAGCCAAGGTGAGAGAGGCCTTCAGTTGCTTAGAAGTTACTCTGGGATCCTTTGTGTCCTCGCCGACTGTTACATGCCTTGCTCTTGGAGTGATTTTTGTTGGTCAACCACTCCTGGGGAGGGTAACAATGGTCTTGAATTTCCTCCATTTGTACACAATCTGTCCTGGGTAAGACTATAAACTGCATCCGGTAATGAGGCTCTAGTTCGGGAGTTCTAGAGTTTTGTGGAGAACCACGGTCTTGGCCATGGTTCATAAGAATGGAGCTACCCCTTAGTCATTACTTGCTCTCAGGTCTGCCCTGGCCTGGGGTAGTAGCACCTGTATGGGTCCCTTGATGTGGGTTACACATCCTAGTGCAGGGTTCTGCACTATAAGGAGAAGGGAACTGGCCACCCCACTCCACTACAACGGCCAAGTTACCACGATGATGTACAACGAAAGAAACTCGAGAATCAACGACGTTAATGGTACTCGCGGCACTTCCGGCCGAAGGACCTCGTCCGGTAGGCGTAGCAGTCGGTCACAGGCCTGCGTCGACCGTCATCCCATGACCGTGACACAAAGCAAAAACACTCAAAATCTAAGAACAATACGAGAAAGAAAACATAGAATCGCCACTTGGAACATTAGAACTCTGTTTCAACAAGGAAAGCTAGACAATGTGATTCAAGAGATGGATAGGCTCAAGATCAGCATCCTGGGTCTGTGTGAGGTTAGATGGAAAAACACAGGCCACTTCAAAAAGAACAGCAAATCTGTGATCTACTCCGGAGGTGACGAACACTACCGCGGAGTTGCTATGATACTAAATGAACAGTTCTCAAAGTCCATCCTGGCCGTTTGGCCTAGATCTGATCGTGCTCTTCTAGTCAAACTCAAATCTAGCCCGTCCAATGTTAACCTCATACGCACCATACGCACCAACAGCTGAATCCGACGATATTGACATAGACAAGTTCTACGACGAACTCGATGAGGTCTACGCGCAGTGCAAATCAAATGAGATTAATATTGTCATGGGTGATTTCAATGCGAAAGTAGGCTGTGAACAAAGTGGAAAAACAGTAGGACCGTTTGGCCTTGGGGAAAAGAATGAACGTGGTGAACGGCTTGTTCACTGGTGTGAAGAAAAGAAGCTAGTTGTGACGAACATGTGGTTTGATGTACACCCTCGCCGTCGGTACACGTGGACCAGTCCCGGTGACCGCGTGCGAAACCAGATAGACTACGTCCTTCTCAGCAAGCGATACCGCTCGGCCGTGTCGAAAGTCAAGACATATCCCGGTGCGGACGCAAACAGCGACCATGTTCCGGTAGTTGCGACTGTTAAACTACACCTCAAAACAATCAAGACTTCAAAACGCGTACCCAAGTTCATCCTCAATGCCCTCAATGTGGCCAAAGTCCACGAAAATTTCTGCAAGGCTGTGATGGAAGGTCTGGAAGAAGAATCTCCACAACCTCCAAACTCTCAGTGGAACAACCTGAAAGACGCCATCATGAAAGCGGCCCACAAGCACATTCCTAAAGAAGAACGGAAGGGTCCCTCCAACCACTGGATAACTCAAGAAATCAAGAACCTCATGAATGACAGAAGACAGGCTAAAAATGACCCGGAGCGGTACAAACAGATCCATCATACTGTTCTCAAAAATGCAAGGAAGCCAAAGAACAATGGCTTGAACAAAAATGTGAGATCATCGAGCATCTCAAAGACCAAAACTCCAAGGAAATGTTTCAACGAATCAGAGAGATCACAGGCAAAAGGTCGTCGCGCCCCTCGACGTGTATAAAGTCCTCGTCTGGCGAAGTCTTGTACGAACCAGAAAATGTCGCAAAACATTGGTCAGAATACCTCAATCAATTGTTCGATGATGCTCGATCCGAGGAGGTAGTTATGCCACTCACCTACCTGTCCGGTCCGCCAATCACCAAAGAAGAAGTCCGCTGGGCCCTTAGGAAGATGAAGGCAAATAAAGCCGCTGGCCCGGACAAGGTAGTCACCGAAATGCTGAGAGCTCTCGGTGACGCAGGCATCAACACTCTACACAGTCTAGTCAACAAGATCTATGATTCAGGTGACATACCTGATGACATGCTCAAGTCTGTCTTCATTGCCATACCCAAGAAACCGAACACACTGGAATGTGGCCAACACAGAACAATCAGTCTCATGAGTCACACACTGAAACTGTTGCTCAAAATTGTACTTGAACGTTGTCGCTCCAGGATTCATCCGGAGATTGCCACATGTCAGTACGGCTTCATGCCAGATCGGGGAACGAGAAACGCAATCTTCATAATGCGAATGCTTAGCGAACGAAGCATCCAACATCAGCAAAACATCTACATCTGTTTTATAGACTACAAGAAAGCATTCAATCGAGTTCGCCACGAACGGCTCTTCGACATGCTCCAGAACACCGGACTAGACGAAAAAGACCATAGAATCATTTGCAACCTCTATCGTCTACAAAAGGGCGCCATCAAGCTTTCGAGTGGTTTGACCGAGTGGACTGAAATCAACTGCGATGTGCGTCAGGGCTGCGTAATGAGTCCAGACTTCTTCAACTTGTACAGCGAGCACATCCTTCGACGTTTGAAAGATTCTGATGATGGAGTTCTTGTCAACGGTGTCCGTATCAACAAAATCAGATATGCAGACGACACTGCTTTGATCGCCGACAGCGAAGAAGGCCTGCAAAGGCTTTTGGATCTCGTTTTGGACGCTTCTTCGGACAAAGGATTGAACATCAACTGCAAGAAAACTTTCTGCATGGTGGTGTCAAAAGACAGTAGGCCTCCAACGTGCAATCTTATGTGCAACAGAACTGTAATCGACCAGGTCAGCTTGTTCAACTACCTCGGGACAATGTTGACATCCGACGGCAGGTGCGCCAGAGAGATTAGACGACGCATCGCACTAGCCAAAACAAACTTTAACCAAATGTCTCCAGTCCTCAAAGATCGAAAGCTCTCCTTGCAACTGAAAGTCAGAGTCCTCAAATGTTTCATCTGGCCGATTCTCCTGTACGGATGCAAGTCTTGGACACTGTCAACTGCGACGAGTAAAAACATCGAGGCCGCAGAAATGTGGTTCTATTGTCGCATGCTCCGCGTCTCGTACACTGCACACGAAACCAACATCTCGGTGCTTCAGCGAGTGGGTCAACGGAGACATCTACTCGACACCATCAAAGAGCGACAAACAAAATTCATAGGCCATGTCATCAGGAAAGGCGAACTGGAGGAACTGTATCTCGCTGGCCGGATCAATGGAAAGAAGGCGTGCGGTAGACTGAGGCTCCTGTTCCTCAATAAACTCAAGGAATACACTGGATTAAAGACAACGCGAGCCATCTGGGACGCTGCTAGAAATCGAGTGCTTCGTTTCAAGTCGTCATGAGTCGCCAAGGGTCGGACTGACTATGGCACCCACAGAGAGAGTACACAATCTGTCTGGCTGTGGATTGGTGGAGTCCAAACACTTTAGAGATGGTTTTGTAACCTTTTCCAGCCTGATGAGCACCAACAACGCTTTTTCTGAGGTCCTCAGAAATCTCCTTTGTTCGTGCCATGATACACTTCCACAAACATGTGTTGTGAAGATCAGACTTTGATAGATCCCTGTTCTTTAAATAAAACAGGGTGCCCACTCACACCTGATTGTCATCCCATTGATTGAAAACACCTGACTCTAATTTCACCTTCAAATTAACTGCTAATCCTAGAGGTTCACATACTTTTGCCACTCACAGATATGTAATATTGGATCATTTTTCTGAATAAATAAATGACCAAGTATATATTTTTTTCTTATTTGTTTAACTGTGTTCTTTTTATCTACTTTTAGGACTTGTGTGAAGATCTGATGATGTTTTAGGTCATATTTATGCAGGAATATAGAAAATTCTAAAGGGTTCACAAACTTTCAAGCACCACTATATGTGCTTAAAGTCTCATCTCATCTCATTATCTCTAGCCGCTTTATCCTGTTCTACAGGGTTGCAGGCAAGCTGGAGCCTATCTCAGCTGACTACGGGTGAAAGGCGGGGTACACCCTGGACAAGTCGCCAGGTCATCACAGGGCTGACACATAGACACAGACAACCATTCACACTCACATTCACACCTACGGTCAATTTAGAGTCACCAGTTAACCTAACCTGCATGTCTTTGGACTGTGGGGGAAACCGGAGCACCCGGAGGAAACCCACGCGGACACGGGAAGAACATGCAAACTCCGCACAGAAAGGCCTTCACCGGCCACGGGGCTCGAACCTGGACCTTCTTGCTGTGAGGCGACAGCGCTAACCACTACACCACTACACCACCGTGCCACCCTGTGCTTAAAGTGCTACCATTATTTAAATATATAAACAAATGTGAATTGTATGACCAATTTACTACTGGGGGATTACCAATTTACGACTGAAAGGTGGTTTCTAGAAAATGGATTTGTGAATAATATATTTCCCCATTAAGCTATACACACAATACTGTGCAGAAGTCTCACATGGCTTTTTTTTTCAATAAAATATATAATGTTACAGAAGAATGTTTTTTATGTCAGTAACAAAAGCACTGTATTATATAAGAAACCCCACACTGCTGGGTTTTACATGTTAAAAAAAGGAAAAAAAAGAAAAAAAAGAATCAACTGTGAAAAAGTGTCCTGAAAACCTGTGGGAGGGTTTGAAGATACTCAATAAAACTAACCAGCCAACTTTCTTTTAAAGCTGCACAAATTGTATCTGAGGCTACTGATTTTTATTTTCTTTTAAAGCAAATGGTCATCACAACAAATATTGACCTTTTTTATGACCCCAATTCCAAAAAAGTTGGGACACTGTGTAAAACATAAATAAAAACAGAATGTAAAGATTTGCAAATTATGGAAACCCTATATTTCCTTAAAAACAGTACAACTATACAAAGAAAACATATCAAATGTTGAAACTGAGAAATTTTATTGTTTTGTGAAAAATAAATGCTCATTTTGAATTTGATGTCAGCAACACATTTCAGAAAAGTTGGAACGGGGTAACAAAAAAAACTGAAAAAAGTTGTGTAATGTTAAAAAAAAAACCTAATTAGGCTAATTGGCAACAGGTCAGTAACATGATTGGGCATCCCAGAGAGGCAGAGCCTCTCAGAAGTAAAGATGGGGAGGGGTTCACCACTCTGTGAAAGACTGTGTGGGTAAACAGTACAACAATTTAAGAATAACATTTCTGAATGTAAAATTGTAAAGAATTTGGGGATCACATCATCTATGGTCCATAATATCATTAAAAGATTCAGAAAATCTGGAGAAATCTCTGTATGCAAGAGACAAGGCTGAAAACTCACATTGGATGCCTGTGCATGGGTGCAGATAGAGGGGGGGATTCGTCCCACCCAGATTTAAATTCACCTTGTTTGGTCCCCCCCACTTATAGGGAGGAAAAAACGTCTATGCTGTCTTTCTTTGCATAAGGCAAACCTCACGGAAAAATCAAAAGACTAATTACCATTCGGTTTATTGAGGTGCACGGCAGTAGCTACATAGTTGCAACTGCGCAGACTGCACAGGTTGCGAGCTCGAGCTTGGTTGCTATGGTTACCCACAAGTTTGACAGGCATATCGGGGACAGCGCCTCCTAGTTCAGGACCCCAACACGGCATGATGAAGGGTGCCAAAAGGCAGAAAACGATTGCATCGTTTTTGTTTTTTTTTAAACGACTGTAAGTAAACTGTGCCTTACTTTATCATATCACCTTGCAATTTTTTGATAGTCTGTTCAAAGTAATGTCATAGTGAAAGTAAAATCGTACGGAGTGATGCCTTTCTGGTAGCCTCCTTCTTTCGGTGGTAGCCTGTAGATACAGTGCTCAGAAGGCAGTTTTAATGTTTAATCTGGCGTTCCCTGCCATAATTTCAGCGAGCATATTGTTTCATAAGGAAACTTTGCGAAGAGTTGTTGACTGACTGCCGCTCACGCAACACACAGGCATAGTTAGAAAGTCAGGATGCACTGGTTTACACTTTACACACACACACGTAGCCCAGCCTCTCGCTATGTTTAACAGTTGGAACTTAGCGGTTTTAAAACTAGTTTTGCAGTTTTGCAATTTCTGTGCGTGATGATAATGTGTAAACTTTGGATTTCCATAGGCTATGTTAAAATGTTATCATTGTCCTGGCCTGCAGGTAGTTCCTGGTGATGGCAGTGAGGGAGGTGAAATAACATGTATACACACTACCGTTCAAAAGTTTGGGGTCACCCAGACAATTTTGTGTTTTCCATGAAAAGTCACACTTTTATTTACCACCATAAGTTGTAAAATGAATAGAAAATATAGTCAAGACATTTTTCTGGCCATTTTGAGCATTTAATCGACCCCACAAATGTGATGCTCCAGAAACTCAATCTGCTCAAAGGAAGGTCAGTTTTATAGCTTCTCTAAAGAGCTCAACTGTTTTCAGCTGTGCTAACATGATTGTACAAGGGTTTTCTAATCATCCATTAGCCTTCTGAGGCAATGAGCAAACACATTGTACCATTAGAACACTGGAGTGAGAGTTGCTGGAAATGGGCCTCTATACACCTATGGAGATATTGCACCAAAAACCGGACATTTGCAGCTAGAATAGTCATTTACCACATTAGCAATGTATAGAGTGGATTTCTGATTAGTTTAAAGTGATCTTCATTGAAAAGAACAGTGCTTTTCTTTCAAAAATAAGGACATTTCAAAGTGACCCCAAACTTTTGAACAGTAGTGTATATATATATATATATATATATATATATATATATATATATATATATATATACACACGAAATGGAATCATTTGCTGACAGCTCAGTCCCCCCCAGTTCAAAAATCCTATCTGCGCCCCTGTGCCTGTGATCTTCAGGCCCTCAGGAGACACTACATTAAAAGCAGACACGTGTCTGTTGTGGAAATCACTGTATGGGCTCAGGAACACTTCAGAAAACCATCATCTGTGAAAATAGTTTTAGTGCATCCACAAATGCAAGTTAAAACCAGATATAAACAATATCCAAAAACACAGCCACCTTCTCTGGGCCCGAGCTCTTTTATGATGGACTAAGGCGAAGTGGAAAATTGTCCCAAGGTCTGATGAATCAAAAGTAGAAATTCTTTTTAGAAATCATGGACACCACATCCTCCAGGCTAAAGAGAAGAGGGACCATCTGGCTTGTTATCAGTGCACAGTTCAAAAGCCAGCATTTGTGATGATATAAAGGTGCATTAGTGCACATGACATGGGTAGCTTGTACATCCAGGAAGGCGTCATTAATGCTGAATGATATATACATGTTTCAGAGCAATATGCTGCCATCCAGACAAAATCTTTTTTCAGGGAAGGCCTTCCTTCTTTCAGCAAGACAATGCCAAACTGCTTTCTGCATGTATTAAAACTGTATGGCTCTGTAGTAAAAGAGTTCAGGTGCTAAACTGGCCTGCCTGCAGTCCAGACCTGTCTCCCATTTAAAACATTTGGCACATTATGAAGCACAAAATATGACAAAGGAGACGACAAACTGTTGAGCAACTGAAATTGTATATCAGGCAAGAATGGGACAACATTTCTCTTTCAAAACTACAGCAATTGGTCTCCTCAGTTCCCAAACATTTACAGAGCGTTGTTAAAAGTAGAGGTGATGCAACACAGTGGTAAACACGCCCCTGTCCCAATTTTTTTTTTCAAATGTGTTGCTGGCATCAAATTCAAAATGAGCATATATTTTTCAAAAAACAATAAAATTTCTCATGTTCAACATTTGACATGTTGTCTTTGTACTCTTTTCAATGAAATATACAGTAGGGCTTCCATGATTTGCAAATTATTGTATTCTGTTTTTATTTACAGTTTACACAGCATCCCAACGTTTTTGAAATTGGGGTTGTAATATTTTGTTACCAGCAATATTAGACCACTCTATGGCTGCATCCGAATAATTAGTATGCACTGCCATCAGTTAAGTACCTAATACCCGACTATTACTGTAGTACATTTTATGAGTATGTGAATGAGTACTAAGGACACAGTATGGATATACGTCATCACCATCATACCTGTCCTTTGACCTGGATGTTCACAGATGGTGTTTACCCACATATGCCATGAACTTTAAAAAAAATTAATAATTTCTGAAACAGCAGAAATGTTTAAACTTTTCGCGATACTTACATTTGTAAATCGCCAGAGACAACACTTGGACATGGCAACAACTGGCTTCACTTCGGTCCACCAACTTTTTATTTTCCCCAGAAGAATTCTTCTTTTTTTGGTCCTTCTAGGGCTCCAACTGAATTATGGGATAGCATAGTGTGGTATGTTTGCATACTATGAATGTAGTAGATCATCCCTGTCCCATTCGACTACTATTAAATGCCTATTGAGTATTTGGACACCCTACGGATTATGAGATACTGCTTTTTGTGTACTACAGTATATAATAAGGAAGTATTCAGGTGCAGCCTATCTCTTGTACATTATTTTCTAACCTTTTGAATGCTGTGAGGTGGTGTTTTGACTGCTGATCCTTCAACTACTTGCACATTTTTAGTTGCTATGGAGAAGCGTGTTTGTACATACAAACAACAATGATTGTTGTCATGGTTACATTAATATTAACCTGTCAGGATTTAAAACTATGATCCGATTTGTATACATATTTTATTATTTATGCATGTTCATGCACAAATTTAATCCAATAAGAAAATTACTTTTTATTGCCATGGTGTTCCCCTGACTTTTTTTTTTTCCTTTTATGATGCATCTATACCTCCTTGAGTTTAAGGTGGCCTTCAGTGAGTTAGCTTAAAAGATGCCTAACACAAGTCTAAATGCAGCTGCTCGAGTGGTCCTTCCCTTTGTGGTCAGCTCTGATAACTGGAGCATGATATCTGTGTCATCCCCAGTACTTAACAATGATGGTACTGAAAAACCTTTTTGTACAGCGCTCTAAATTCCTATCTCAGAGCAAATAGGCCTATCAGACTCTGTGTAGTGCCCTAGACAAAGATGTCTAATGGAAGGAAGAAAGGGGGAAAAAGCAGGAGATATATATATATATATATATATATATATATATATATTTTTTTTTTTTTTTTTTTTTTTTTTTTTTGCTGTCAACAGAATAGCTATAGTCTTCAGGCTCTTACTTAATATGACATGTTTGACTGAGTGTGTAGTGAGTATATTCTCTCCATCTCTTTTAGAAAATCTTTTTTTTCTCTCCCATCAAAAGCAGGTGTGTGTGTGTGTGTGTTACATTCACCACCTGCATGTCCCAAAGCCTACTTGCCTACTGGTAGACAGTGAAAAGCAAGGTGTAAAAGCATTTATTTGTTATCATGTGGTGCTACATTTTCCTGGTACATAAGCTCCCTCTGCTGAAAGGATTGGCATTTAAACCCACAGCCCATAATCTTACTTCTCCCTCTATAGCTGAATCCGGTATTTCTATTTTTTTCCCCTCTCAAGGTCTTAAGTTTGCATTTTCCCCCAAGACCCCAAGACTGTATGTAAGCATTTTGTATATAACTCATGTAACATATGCAATTTTGAAATGTGAATGGCGAGAGTTTGTAGGGTTAGGGTTATCAGTTCAACCTATTGCTCTTGCTTATTTCTGATTAATTTTAAGTATGATAATGTTTTGCTGGGGGTGGCACGGTGGTGTAGTGATTAGCACTGTCGCCCCACAGCAAGAAGGTCCGGGTTCGAGCCCCGTGGCCAGCAAGGGCCTTTCTGTGCGGAGTTTGCATGTTGTCCGCGTGGGTTTCCTCCGGGTGCTCCGGTTTCCCCCACAGTCCAAAGACATGCAGGTTAGGTTAACTGGTGACTCTAAATTGACCGTAGGTGTGAATGGTTGTCTGTGTCAGCCCTGTGATGACCTGGCGACTTGTCCAGGGTGTACCCCGCCTTTCACCCGTAGTCAGCTGGGATAGGCTCCAGCTTGCATGTGACCCTGTAGAACAGGATAAAGTGGCTAGAGGAGATGAGATGAATGTTTTGCTGGTAAATAGACGAACCTTACATTTACGGTTCTTTTACGTGATCAGTATCTGTGGCACTGCAAGGCACCATACACCTTATGCTCCATCGTCTATTGCCACAATTCTTCCTCTCTTTTCTTTATGGATGCATTTACACTCACCAGCCACTTTATTAGGAGTACCCATCCACCTGCTGTTTTATCTCATCATCTCTAGCCGCTTTATCCTGTTCTACAGGGTCGCAGGCAAGCTGGAGCCTATCCCAGCTGACTACGGGCGAAAGGCAGGGTACACCCTGGACAAGTCGCCAGGTCATCACAGGGCTGACACATAGACACAGACAACCATTCACACTCACATTCACACCTACAGTCAATTTAGAGTCACCAGTTAACCTAACCTGCATGTCTTTGGACTGTGGGGGAAACCGGAGCACCCGGAGGAAACCCACGTGGACACGGGGAGAACATGCAAACTCCGCACAGAAAGGCCCTCGCCGGCCACGGGGCTCGAACCCGGACCTTCTTGCTGTGAGGCGACAGCGCTAACCACTACACCACCATGCCGCCCCTGCTGTTTTATGCAGCTATCTAATCAGCCAATCCCTGGACAGCAGTACAATGTATAAAATCATGCAGATACGAATCAAGAGCTTCAGTTAATGTTCACTTCAAACATCAGAATGGGAAACACCCATCCATCCATTATCCATAACCACTTATCCTGTGTAGGGTCGCAGGAGCCTATCCCAGCTGACTATGGGCGAGAGGCGGGGAACACCTGGACAAGTTGCCAGATCATCGCAGGGCTGACACATAGAGACACACAACCATTCACAGCTATGATCAATTTAGAGCTACCAATTAACCTAACCTGCATGTCTTTGGACTGTCGGGGAAACCAGAGCACCCAGATGAAACCTACACAGACACGGGGAGAACACACAAACTCCACACAGAAAGGCCCCCGTCAGCCACTGGGCTCGAACCCAGGACCTTTTTGCTGTGAGGCGACAGTGCTAACCACTACACCACCATGCAGCCATGGGAAATATTGTGATCTCAAAATGTGACTTTCACTGTGGCATGGGTGTTGGTTTGAGCCAGATGGACTGGTTTGAGTATTTCAGACGCTGCTGATCTCCTGGGGTTTTCATGCACAACAGTCTCCGGAGTTTACACAGAATGGTGCGAAAAACAAAAAACACTGAGTGAGCGACAATTCCGTGGGTGAAAATGTCTTGCTGATAAGAGAGGTCAGAGGAAAATAGCCAGATTGGTTCGAGCTGCCAGGAAGGATATAGCAACTCCTAGCAACTCTTTACAACCGTGGTGAGCAGAAAAGCATCTCAGCATGCAACAGCAGAAGACCACATTGGGTTCCACTCCTCAACCAAGAACAGGAATCTTTGAATGAAGAACAAGTTCCTATTAACGTGGCTGGTGAATGTATGTCATGTGCAGTTTTCTCCAAGCTAACTGACATCTTAACCCCTGTACGTTGTTTGTTTGTTTTAATTTTGCTTGACTTAAAAAAAAAATCCTTAGCTTCATTTACTCTGAATATTCACTCCCAACTTCCATGAAAAGCCCAAAAATATTTTGATGAAGAAACAGCTCATTTGTCTCTCTAGGTGTGTTGGGTTTCACCAAGCAGTTACTTGAAATACAAGTGCAGTAACTCACATTGGGCCTCATCTATTTGCGAAGTTGTCTGTATTTTTTTTCACATGCCAAACTGTACTAAACATTTCTGCCACATTTAAAACAAACAAACAAACAAACAAACAAACAAACAAAAGTTTCAGTAACTCTGATACCCTTTGTATTCATGAGCAAATGCCAAACAATTCCCATCACTCCTTTCTTACAGAGAGCTGAAAATAGACTTCTTCCTAAGCATGGTGTTTGCTAAATTTTCCAGTAATGCACGTCAGCCATTGAAGGTCAAAGGCTTCTCCACACAATAACTCTTCCTGCTATTATAGGGTGCCATTTATTTTGCCCTAATTGCATGGCTAGTCTTATTTGTCTTAATTTATGGATTTGCTTTGGGTTGCTTTCTTAAGTCATTAATTTCTTTAATATGAAATGACTTTCATAAAACATCCATTCAATTCTTATTTATTATTATAAATAAGCTGTTTAACTTGTCAACAAGGTCCATATATAAATTTGCAGTAACTCAGGCAGATGCATAAAATCACACAGACAAAGGTCAAGAGCTTTTATTAATGTTCACACCAAACATCAGAATGGCTAAACATATGGTCTCAGTAAGTTTAAGAAAGGCTGATTTGAGTATTTTGGAAACTGCTGATCTCTTGGGATTTTCATGTGTAACAGTCTCTAAATTTCACACAGAATGGTATGAAAAACAAACAAAAAAAGACATCCAATGAATGACAGTTCTATAGGTGGAAATGCCTTGTTGATGAAAGAGACCAGATCAGCAGAGAAAAACCAGACTGGTGTGAGCTGACAGGGAAATCTACGGTAACTCACATAAGTCAAGTTTATTTGTATAGCACTTTCAACAACAGACATTGTCGCAAAGCAGCTTTACAGAATTTTAGTGACTTTAAACATGAGCTAATTTTTTTTTAAAGATATTTTTTGGGCTTTTTTCACCTTTATTTGGATAGGACAGTGTAGAGACAGGAAATGAGCAGGAAATGACCTCAGACTCGAACCCAGGTCCCCGGATTTATTGTATGGCGCCTTATCCACCTGAGCCACGATGCCCCCGAACATGAGCTAATTTTACCCCGAGTCTATACCCAATGAGCAAGCCTATGGCAATACTGGCAAGGAAAAACTCCCTCAGATGACATGAGGAAGAAACCTCGAGAGGAACCAGACTCATAAGGGAACCCATCCTCATTTGGGTGATAACAGATAGCGTGATTATAACATTTTAACAGTTTTAACATGAAGTCTGTTTTGTTGAAGTTATAAACTGTTCATTGATGGACACGTAAAGGGGAACTGAGGTCATTTTTAAACTTGCTTTATTTCTTACTTAACATGCTATTCAATTATGTTTTCAGTTTTACTAGTAACCTTATATCGTGACTCGTATTGTCAACTAACTGCAATTAAATATTATACTTATCGGCCTATTCGGTTTTTAGCCGTGTTGAATTTAGTTCGTTTGGTTCATGACAGGCGTCACTTATCTGCGCGATCTTCACGAGATTTGTCCGAGACTTCGAAATGTCAAATGTCAGCCAGGTGTCAGTGCCGCCATTTTGAAAACTGTTTTCCAAACGAAATATTGTACAAAAACAAGTTTAAATGACGATTACTGCCTACTTTTTTCAAACTTTCCTGATTGCTATCAAAACAAAAAAGGGGGAAGTCATGGCCTAATGGTTAGAGAAACAGCTTTGAGACCAAAAGGTTGCTGGTTTGATTCCCCAGACTAGCAGGATTGACTTAAGTGCTCTTGAGCAAGGCACCCAACTGCTCCGGCAAGAGTGGTGGTGTACCTTGTGTCTGATTAGCCAAAGAAAAACTGATGATGTGATCATCAGTTTGGGCATTGAACCTGACCAATTGAACTGAAACAAAACTTCTGGCTTGATTACATCAGCATTTGAAAGAGGGTGCATGTGTCTTTTAACAATGTTGGCAGATGTTGGTCACTTTGATTTCTGCTGTATGTTTTACTTCCATCCTACAATGTCTCGCACAGGTCTCAACGAATCTCATTTACGGCCATTGCTTTGACATATGGACTGATATATTACATAGCGTATTTCAAACACTCATATGGTAACTTACTAGAGAAAGTTATGATCAGTGACAAAATAACTATCAAAAATGCATTCCTATATTTAGGGATGAGCGAGTACAGCATTATCTGTATCTGTTAACCATATGAATTATCTGTATCCGTATCCGTACTCGGAGTGGGCAGGATTTAACCTGGAAGTGGGTCTGGTTGTCTTGAGACAGGCGGGGCTTTAACCAGTATGTTATTTTAAGCATGCAATTGATATGGGTTGATCAGAAATTGTTATATTTATTGCTGATTAGAAAACTATTTACAGGACAGCATCGGCATTGAGCTTCAGATCAATGGTTTTGATCATGATAGCAAACGAACTATTTACAGAACAAGTTTTGCAACAATGAATACAGCACATGCGGTTGCAATTATGAAATGAAATGTAATGAACAAGAGTTTTCATACTCAACATAACTTTCTTTTTTTAACTTTAAATTTTTTATGATGTGTGGTTTTTTTTTTTTTGGTTCTTTTTAATTTTTTTTATTTCCACACCAGGTGTGTGCGTGTGTGTGAGTGTGTGTGTGTGTAGCTTAATTTGTAATATTATTTATACCACTACTACCTAGAAAGTGTCAGACACTCAGTGCATGAAGTAAAATAAAACTGGTTAGAGCCAACTGACGGTTTAAAAAAAAACTCTGATGATTGGCAGGGAGAGAGAGAGAGAGAGTGTGTGTGTGTGTAGCTTAATTTGTAATACTTATACCACTTCTACCTTTATTTTTACATGAATTACAGCAAGAAAGTGTCAGACACTCAATGCGTGAAGTAAAAAAACCTGTTTTTAACCGACGTTTAAAAAAAGAAAAAAAAAATCTCTGACAGGCAGAGACGCAACGTGAGTCGCTTTCTACCAAGCACCATGTCTCAACGAACCCATGTTTACCAGAACTCTACTGGTTATAAGTAAGTACAAACTGAAATAAAAACAAACTTGAAGCTGAAGAAACCCGAAACATTAATGGAAAAGAGCCGCAAACCTGAGTGACTGAGGGAGAGACAGAGAGCTGTTCTCTGTGTGAGTGAGCAGAGCAGTGTGTGTAGGGGAGGGGCACTGTGACGCTGTGTGAGGATTTTCATTCAGTCCGAGCACAGATATTGACTCGTATTACTCGTATAATACTCGTACTTGGCAAAAGTTCTTTATCCATACCAGATACTCGTTTCAGCCGAGTATCCGGCTCAACTCTACCTATATTTAATAAAATGAGAAAAATAGAATTTTGATAATAAAAAATTTGCCTTCAGTTCTCCTTTAAGTGCAAAACTGTTCTTGACAGCTGCAGTCCTAAAGTTCGCAAGTCAGCTGTCGTTCTCAGCCATAAAAGCATTACTGTAAGTGTCCAGAGTGTCTCCCAAGTGCGACTTTCGAATGTCCATATGGGGCCGTCCTCCCAGGCACGTGCACACATAGGGCTTTAGGAGTGCTTGAGCCCCTGCCCTTTTTGCCTCGAATTAAATGTTGCCCTTTTAAAATAATAATAATAATAATAATAATAATCCTAATAATAAATAATACAGTCCTGTTAGAAGTTTAAAACAACGGTGGTACAAAAACTCCACGGCAATCTACCAATTTTCTTGTAATCCGGGGTGGTTGTGTGTGTTGAGCTGCCGCTTCTCTGTCCATTGCTGCTCCACTCGAGCGTGGCCAGAGAGAGGGGGCGCACGGACAGAGAGAGGGGGTGCGCGGATGGGAGTGAGAGGGAAGAAGCCACTGCGCGCGCTGCCACAATGATAACAGAGGAGACGCGACAGTGAGGCAGCTTGAACATGTGAGTTATGGTCTAACAGTTAGCCCTTTCAAACTGTATGTACATGACATTTGGGCGTTTATAGGGCTACTGACATTTGTGCGAGTAATTTAAGTCTCTTTAGTTTAATAATCTGCTTGTTAACTGACGTGACCTGACGGACTGATTTTTATCATTTTGTCCATTAGGCTATTTACTTATTTGTTCAAAGTTCAGGTTTCACTTTTCAATGTTAAATCTTTAACAATAAAAAAGCCTAATAATGCACCAGTGTTTTATTGCTTTGCATGTCTTCCAAGCCTATGATAATGTGAGTGACAATTTTGCTGACACAAAAGAAATGGCAATTGCATATCACTTTCACCAACACAGGACACATGGCTAAGTACTTACCTTCCTATTAGTACGTTAATTTTAATTCTACATTTCCATATTTTGGAAAGGACCGGGAAAAAAAATCATGCACTTGCTGCCCTTTTTCTGACTTTGAGCCCCTGCCCCTCTATAATCCTGTGCATGTCCCTGCGTCCTCCACAGGGGCAATGTGATGAGACTCCAGCCAGAAGTAGGGCATCAGGATGGATCAGGCAGGTCCAAGGAGCAGAAGAGGTCAGCATCTCGATCTCAGGATTGACATGTAACTCAGAGGGACAGACAGAGTTGAGGGGGGAGAGAGAGAGAGAGAGAGAGGAACACAGGTTGTTAGGTATGCCCAATGTCACCTAATGAGTAAGAACAGTACACATTTTGCGCTGAGTGCAAGCAGGGACTCCGGCAAAACTAACTATCACAGCATATCTACAAGGGAAAGGCCAGAATATAACCACTCTTTACAACCGTGGTAAGCAGAAAACCATCTCAGAAAGCTCAACAAGTTGAACCTTGAGGAGGATGTGCAACAACAATCGAAGACCACATTGGGTTACACTTTTTTCAGCCAAGAACAGGAATCTGAGATTTCAGCGGTCACAGACTGATGGACATAGGGCAGATAAAGATCTTCAACTGTCCAGTTTTGTAGTATGGGCTGCTTATGTGCGTTCATCATTTTCTGTGCAAAATTTTGAATTTGTACCTGAGAAGAAGAGAAGGGAAATGTGAAGGTGGAAAAATGTTTTTGTGTTTGGCTGAGCAGGAAAAGTGTTTTATGGCAAAATTAAAACATGATGAAGGGTAATGAAAAAAAATGATTTCTAGTTCTTTTGATTTTTTTTAAAAAGAAATTTGCTTACAGTACAGTGGTGGATATAGGAACATACTGTCTCTCTCTCTCTCTCTCTCTCTCTCTCTCTTTCTTGCAGTGCATCATGGCAATGATTTATGGCCCCAGTGGAATGGGGCTGGCGTGTTGATGAGGCAGGCTTTATTTACTCAGGTAGCCATTATGATGACTTCAGCCCCCTTGTGATGAATGGATACAGACAGGAAGAGGACTGTATGAAAAAGAAAAATCATCATAATTGTCATATTTGATCAGAATGCCAGTGACTACTGAGCCCTCTTCTGGAAGAAATAACAAATGAACAAACACGCAAATTATCAAATGGACTGTGTGTATTTAAGACTGAAAGAGTGAGAGACATGTCACTGAAAAAGACTACTGAGAAACACTTGGCAACTTTACATTGCTTCGTTTGGTTATAATCCGTAACATTCTCAATTTTATATTTCAAAAAAGAAAAAGAAAAGAGATCAAATCCAGTCTGGATGATACACAGACAGATGTAAGTTACCGTAATCAGGTATCAGTGTAAAATTTATGCATTTTATAAGTTTAATCCTGAAGAACTTGGCTTTAGTTTTGTATGCATCATTGCCCGACAAATTTCAGCTACTTAGTGAAGCTTGACTCGAACTGAGGCTGAGCTTGAACATCCCGGATTTAGCTGTCACACCATATTGTAAATTGCAAATAAATCCTTTAGTGGTTGTGATATCTCTTCTATGAAGCTGTGCAAAATGTTCATAGCCCCTGATTGTCCATGTCCTCATTCAATGCTTGCACCTGCTCCTTGAAATTAGTCTTGTTTTGCCTTGTGTATTTGCTGCATTTGTGTATTGCTTACATTGTTGGTAAAGACTTACATGTGTTATACAGAGTATGGATCTGATCCTTGTTCCTGGGTTTCCTTGTTTGGCTCATTCCTTGACCTAGTTTGAGAACCTCTCGTGCATTATATGGCTTTTAACCATCTTGCGCTAGTCCTTTATTTATATTTTATTGTATTTTTTTCTCATAAATTGAATGGATTTAAAAACTAGACAGGGACACTCTAACGAGTGCAAACCCCGCCTTTTCCCTATTAAAATACATTGGGCGAAAATTTCGAAGTTCTGCCATGACCTTGACCTTTGACCTTTGACCTCCAAAATTTAATGGTTTCCTTCCTGGGTGATTGGCAACACATGTACAAAATTTGGTCCAAATCGATCCATTGGTTCTTGAGATATCTTGCAGACACACAGACAGACAGACAGACAGACAGACAGACAGATACACACACACACACACACAGACTGACGCAGGTGAAAATAATAACCCCTCCGACTACTGTCGGCGGGGTTAATAAAGATTTATTTGATTTGACTGTCAGTGTTGACGGACCAACATGCATTATGGATATTGACCAGAGATCTTGGAGATGCCTAAATAAAGATACTGTGCCATTATATTAAAAAAAAAAAAAACATATACTGCCAAGCTCACCAAAATACATGCATGCCTTTAATCATGCAAAAAACACCCCCTCAATCAGACACACAGTATGTAACCCAGCCTTTCCTGTACTTAATATCTAAAACCTGTAGGTCATTCTGTAATTGCCCTACATGATTTCTTTTCCAGTTTGTATAATACACTCTCCAAGGTAATACCTAAATGTGGTGGCGTAAATTATGCAGTCCAACCCCAATTCCAAAAAGCTGGGATGCTGTGCAAAACATACATAAAAACAGAATGTGCTTATTTGCAAATCATGGAAACTCTATATTTCATTGAAAATAGTACAACGACCGCATATCAAATGTTGAAACTGAGAAATCTTATTGGTTTTTGTTTGTTTGTTTGTTTGTTTGTTTGTTTTAATATATGTTCATTTTTAATTTAGTGCCAGCAAGTTTTAAAAAAAATGTTGGGACAGGGCAACAAAAGACAGGAAAGTTGTGTAATGTTAAAGAAATAATAATTAGGTTAATTGGCAACAGGTCATAAACAGGTATAAAAAGAGCATCTCAGAGAGGCTGAGTGTCTCAGAAGTAAAGATGAGGAGGAGTTCACTGCTCTGTGAAAGACTGTGTTGCCAAATAGTGCAACATTTTAAGAATAATGTCCCAATCTTGCTTACAATAGTCTGAAGCGAAGTGGAAAACTGTCCTGTGGTCTGACAGATGGAAACTTGAAATTCTTTTTAGAAATCATGGACACCACGTCCTCCAGGCTAAAGTGGAGAGGGAGCATCTGGCTTGTTATCAGTGCGCAGTTCAAAAGCCAGCATCTGTGATGGTATGATGGTGCATTAGTGCACATGACATGGGTAGCTTGTACATCTGGGAAGGCATCATTAATGCTGAATGATATATACACATTTCAGAGCAATATACTGCCATCCAGACAAAATCTTTTTCAGGGAAGACCTTGCTTATTTCAGCAGCACAATGCCAAACTGCATTCTGCACGTATTACAACTGCATAGCTCCGGAGTAAAAGAGTCAGGGTGCTAAACTGGCCTGCCTGCAGTCCAGACCTGTCTGCCATTTAAAACATTTGAAGCACAAAATACGACAAAGAAGACCCCGAACTGTTGAGCAACTGAAACTGTATATCAGGCAAGAATGGGACATTTCTCTTTCAAAACTACAGCAATTGGTCTCCTCAGTTCCCAAACATTTACGTACAGAGTGTTGTTAAAAGTAGACATGATGCAACACAGTGGTAAACATGCTCCTGTCCCAAATTTTTGAAATATGTTAATGGCATTCAAAATGTAAATTCAAATGAGCATATATTTTTCAAAAAAAGAGAAATTTCTCAGTTTCAACATTTAATATGTTGTCTGTACTATTTTCATGATTTGAAAATCATCACATTCTATTTTTATTTATGTTTTACACAGTGCCCCAACTTTTTTTTTTTTTTGCAATTGAGGTTGTATTTCCAAACACCTTATTCCAAACTAGAACATCAGAAAAGCTTCCAGACATCCCATCACAAAAACAGCGCCTTTAGCAGATATGAAATGAAGCCAAGTCTCATATAAGCCAGGCTCTGAATAATAATGAGCTATACGGCTTCAAATGGTGGCACAAGGTGACAAGAATTGCCTATGGTAGGCCATTACAGAGGTCTAAATGTTTTAATCAAGAGTTTTGAGTTAACACAAAATTTTATAAGAAACCTGTATAATATAAGAATATAAGAAGTGTTATACTCTGACTTTGTTTCACTGTACAATCTCAAGCTGCTGAGGAATCTGTAAAAGACACAATCCATCATGGTTAGGGGAAATAAATCTGCACGTTTATTCTAGCAGACTTAGTTGTCATAAATTATTCAGGCCATACAGGACAATAAAGAATCGCAGTCATGCATTCCCTTAAAAGTCGACAGCCTTTCGATTTCATAAAATTGGTGAAATTTAGCTCCTGATGAGAATTGTTCATTGTGATATGTTTATTTCTGTAATATCTAAAAAAAAAAAAGCAAGGCCATTCCGTGGCTGGGAAGTTATTTAATTTGAGGGGATTCCCTAGCAAATAATGTGCATGAAATCGCTTGCTTTGTGCAGTCAAGCAGACAGAGGAAGTCCGGTGTGTGCATGTGCAGATTTACCTTCTTCTTTGCCATCATCTACTGGGTTTTCCGTCATGCGGCATCCAGTGTTGCATTACTGCCATCTACAGGTTTACCTTTGAGCGTGCACTGACTGTTCCATCATTCTGTCGCTAAACGAACAGCTGATCACACCGAGGTGCTTGCTGACCACCAATATTTATTAGTTTGGTCCTGTGTTTCCTTTCCTTCATATATAACATAATGTCTTTTCTTCTCGCTTTCTGTTCCTGTAATCGGTCTTTTACGTTTCATTCTCACGCTCACGTCCTCCATTTTATCTCCTGTTTCAAAATTGTATCCCACAATGCCTTGTGCGAATGCCCACCACATCAAGCATGATGTAGTATCTTGATTTGAGTTGCGGTGAAGCAGGAAAAAAACAGCAGAGAATTTAGGGCCATGTGGCCTTAAATTCATTAATTGCTCTTTTTTTTTAAATGAATAAAATTGGAAGTCTGTGATTCAAATTCAGTAGCTTTTGGTCCATTAAACTAAAATAATTGGGTGTCAGGGAAAATTCTTTTTATGACCTACACTTGAAAAATCTGAAAGGCAGTCTAGCTTTAATATTAGAAATTCATGCTATGTTTCATGTGGATTTAAATAAGCAAAGGTGATGTGGGTGGATTTTGCCAATTTAATACAAGTGAATTTGTCAAAATAAAGGCATAGCACTCATCCTGCCCACAAACAAACAAACAAACAAACAAACAAACAAACAAACAAACAAACAAACACAAACAAATGAAAAAAAAAACCCTCTATTTGAAACTCTATTAACCTTCATAGGATTGAGTAGTGTTGTGTAATCCTAGTACGGAGCAGTATCAATTATGATAAAGTATCATTAACAGTCAATAAATACAATACGTATGTCATGAATTTATCATTACAGTGTATCTTAAGGCAGCAGCAATAATATTTCTGTGTCATTCCCTCAATGCAGTGATAGTATTTTTTCAAACATCAGAAGAAAGAAAATTCAGATATCAGCTGGACAAAGTAGCACAAGGACAAAGGAACATTTCTAAAAGCGCTATAATGCAGTGTGCATCTGCCAAAAATAATTATAATAACACATACACTACCGTTCAAAAGTTTGGGGTCACCCAGACAATTTTGTGTTTTCCATGAAAAGTCACACTTTTATTTACCACCATAAGTTGTAAAATGAATAGAAAATATAGTCAAGACATTTTTCTGGCCATTTTGAGCATTTAATCGACCCCACAAATGTGATGCTCCAGAAACTCAATCTGCTCAAAGGAAGGTCAGTTTTATAGCTTCTCTAAAGAGCTCAACTGTTTTCAGCTGTGCTAACATGATTGTACAAGGGTTTTCTAATCATCCATTAGCCTTCTGAGGCAATGAGCAAACACATTGTACCATTAGAACACTGGAGTGAGAGTTGCTGGAAATGGGCCTCTATACACCTATGGAGATATTGCACCAAAAACCAGACATTTGCAGCTAGAATAGTCATTTACCACATTAGCAATGTATAGAGTGGATTTCTGATTAGTTTAAAGTGATCTTCATTGAAAAGAACAGTGCTTTTCTTTCAAAAATAAGGACATTTCAAAGTGACCCCAAACTTTTGAACGGTAGTGTATTTGTTCCCCTGTTAGGGCGGCACGGTGGTGTAGTGGTTAGTGCTGTCGCCTGACAGCAAGAAGATCTGGGTTCGAGCCCCGTGGCTGGCGAGGGCCTTTCTGTGTGGAGTTTGCATGTTCTCCCCATGTCCGCGTGGGTTTCCTCCGGGTGCTCTGGTTTCCCCCACAGTCCAAAGACATGCAGGTTAGGTTAACTGGTGATTCTAAATTGACTGTAGGTGTGAATGTGAATGGTTGTCTATGCGTCAGCCCTGTGATGACCTGGCGACTTGTCCAGGGTGTACCCCGCCTTTCGCCCGTAGTCAGCTGGGATAGGCTCCAGCTTGCCTGAGACCCTGTAGAACAGGATAAAGCAGCTAGAGATAATGAGAATGTTCCTCTGTTATTTATCTAATAACAAGTAAATTTGTTACATTTTTGGAGCTAATTAATTGATTCGCAAGAAAATCATCCCCTAAGTGATTTCCTTGTTATCTTTTTTGAAGGATAGAAAGCAAATTAAGAGATAAAACCTTTTAGAAACATTTTCATACTGGCACACCTCCACTAGGGGTCTGACACAATGCCATGACTGTACAACATTTAACATACAACATTTAATTTTATCTCTTGTAATTTTAAGAGTTCTGCTCATATCCATTTTTTATCCAAAAGTTTAGACCCTTCCTTTACATGAGGTGTTCAGTGTTCGGGGATCTATGCTGGCTGCATTCTAGGGGCTCAAAATATTCATCCATAAAATATTCACGAGAAAATGAAAAATAAATAAATAAAATACAATTTTGTTGTGGATGAAATATGTGGGATGAGAGGGCAAATTGTGCTGACTGAATATAGTTCAAAAACATACTATTCTGTGTGGTTCAGAGCAAATAGAGCCGTTATGTAACTTGCTCCATGTGTAGTTTTAAGGTTTTTGAATGTCACAGCATATTTGTTGTATTTTGTTGGTGTCTCAGTATTCTGGCTCTTCAATTATGGATGCAAGTCCACTGGGAATGACCCAAGCACTAGCCTCAGGCAGCCTATATTTCTGGAACTTTTTGTGTTGTAAACAATAAAAAGAGAGTGCCTAATGAAGGAACCTTTGTTTGTTTACAAAATGGTTAATTAAACAATTATTTAGACATGCTGTCCATATTCTGCAGCATACAGTCTTTATAGTCGTCCCCCTTGGTGTGAAGTCTTATTGTTCTTTTTATGATAGTTCTGAAATATAAATAGAATAAATAATATAAATAAATATATCAGTGCAACAGCTGCAGAACTTATAGGACGGGTCATAAGTCATATAATTGTATCATTTCTTATAGCAAACACAACATATTCTTTATGTCCAATTCCCAGTGCTGGATAACCATCGTCCACAGTATACTTCCTCATCTACCACACATGACTCAACTCCATGTTCTCCTGCCTAAGGCCTTCCTGTTAAATTTGCTGTGAAATGGCAGCAATGTCTAACATCACATAGGTCTACCATCAGCGTAGCTATGTCCCCATCATTCTGTGTGGTGTAGTCTGTTAAAACACTTTTATAGCTGACAGTAGCTTGTGGCAGAAACTGGTTCAAACACCTAATCAGTGATGTGCCCAAAAGTATGTGGACACCTGACTGTCATACCCATATGTCCTTACTAAACATCCCATTCCAAAGTTGGTCTCCTCTTTAGAAGAAGAAGAAGAAGCCTTTATTTGTCATATACACTCAAGCACAGTGAAATTCGTCCTCTGCATTTGACCCATCTGAAGCAGTGAACACACACACACACCCAGAGCACTGGGCAGCTATGCTAGAGTGGAGCAGTTGGGGGCTAGGTGCCTTGCTCAAGGGCACTTCAGCCCAACTTCAGGCCATGGCTACCCCATGTTAACCTAACCTGCATGTCTTTGAACTGTCGGGGAAATTGGAGCACCCAGAGGAAACCCATACAGACACAGGGAGAACATGCAAATTCCATACAGAAAGCCCCTGGCAGGCACTGGGCTCGAACCCAGAACCTTCTTGCTGTGAGGCAACAGTGCTAACCACTACACCATGGTGCCGCCTTTTGCTATTTCAATAACCTCCACTCTTCTGAGAAGGTTTTTCCACTAGATTTTTTTTTTTTTTTTTGGTGTGGCTGTGAGGATTTGTGCTCATTCAGCCACAGGAGCATTATTGAGATCAGGCACTGATATCAGTTGAGGAGGCCTGGGGTGCAGTCGGTGTTCCAATTCATCCCAAAGTTGTTCAGTGGGGTTGAGGGCAGGTTTCTGTATAGGAGTTCTACACTAACCTCGGCAAACCATGCCTTCATGAACCTCATTTTATGCACAGGGATATTATCGTGATGAAACAGGTTTCGGCCTCTTCATTTCAGTGAAGAGAAATCTTAAAGCTACAACATATAGACGTTCTTGACAATTGTATATTTTCAACTTTGTGGCAACTGTTAGGGGAAGAAACAAATATGGGTGTGATCATCAGGTGTCCACATAATTTTGGCCATATAGTGTATGTCATGACCTAGGTTGTCTAAAAGGTAAATAAAATCATGACATTGTGCCATTTGAGTTGATCAAGTAAGGCTTTATACTGGCTGTAAATGTCATTACAACAGACAGTTGAAATAGCCTGTGAGATCACGCTTACTGGATTACTTTTGCTTTCCTTTGAACAGCTCCCACTGATGACATCAGTGATGTAAACCATAACAGCTCCATTTTAATAGACTTCCAAAGCATTTTTTTTTTGTCTCATCATCAATCTTGTCCCCAGCACTTTTCAATGGCCATATGAACTCTGAACACTGTAGCAAAATAATATTTTTTATTGTATTTTTCATCTACAATAATAATAATAATAGGGTGACATGGTGGTGTAGTGGTTAGCACTGTCACCTCACAGCAAGAAGGTTCTGGGTTCAAGTCCAGCAGCCAATGAGGGCCTTTCTGTGTGGAGTTTGCATGTTCTCCCCGTGTCTGTGTGGGTTTCCTACAGGCGCTCTGGTTTCCCCCGCAGTCCAAAGACATACAGGTTAGGCTAATTGGTGGCTCTAAATTGAGTGTGAGTGTGAATGGTTGTTTGTCTCTATGTGTCAGCCCTGCGATGATCTGGTGACTTTAAGAAGTTGGTCACTTCTCAAACTTGACCAACTTTCTCAGAAGTTGAAATCCAGAATTTATGGTGTACCCCGCCTCTCACCCATAGTCAGCTGGGATAGGTTCCAGCTTGCCTGCGACCCTGCACAGGATAAGCGGTTACAGATAATGGATGGATGGATGGATGGATAATAATAAATTCTGGATTTCAGTTGAGGAATTCAGGACACAGTTGAACCCAGTGACACTGGAATGATGTAGCTTCTGATAAAGTTGGTCAAGTTTGAGAAGTGACCAACTTCTTAAAGGCTTCTATTACAATTTTGTAGAACATGCAATTAGGATCCTGAGCTGTAATTAACTTCATTGATGCCCCCCAGCTTTATGGCACTCATTCTGATCCTGAGCTTGGGTTGAGCTGTTTGTATGGGGTTCCTGTGCATATTCTCTCTGTACCTCTCACCACCCAAAAACATGGCTATGATAAATTGCCCTTTGGTGTGAATGCGTGTATGCATGGTGCACTATGATGGACAGGGTGCATCCCTGGGATGCGCTCAGTGTGTCTGGGATAGGCTCCTTACCTACAATGACTCTGACCAGGATTAAGCAGCTACTGAAGCTGAATGAATGAATGAATGAATGAATGAATGAATGAATGCAAAAACTGAACACTTAAGAATGAGACTGAAGCCGTGTTGTATCAAAGTCAAAATCCCTCCCATGCCAGGACTTGGTCTTCCCAGGCAGTCTCCCATCCCAGTACTAACCAGGCCTTTAAGGTGCATTGGGCGGTGCTGGTCTCCATTTCTATAGCCCTCACTCTCTCACCTGCTACATAGCTAGGATTACAGTAGGAGCCAGTAGGGCAGCACAGTGGTGTAGTGGTTAACATTGTTGCCTCACAGCAAGAAGGTTCTGAATTCAAGCCCAGTAGCCGATGGGGGTCTTTCTGTGTGGAGTTTGCATGTTCTCCCTGTGTCTATGTGGGTTTCCTCCATGCTAATTGGCTACTCTGAATTGCCCATAGGTGTGTGTGGTTGTTTCCCAAGCCTAGAAATGGGAGGGTTGTGGCAGGAAGGGCATCCAGCGTATGCCAACTATGCTCCAATTAATATGCCATGTGGATCAGTAGGGTCCACATGGACCCTGACCTGGCAACAGTGCTGGACAAGAAGGAAGAAAACTGTGGAGGCCAGTCCTCTGGTGCAGTTTTGTATAGATATGTATTGGGTTATTTTTATTTATTTATTTATTTTTCAGATTTTTGTATAGTATAGCATGGGTGAGAAGCTTGGTCATTCGGGAGAGACTCAGAGTACGGTAGAACCGCTGCTCCTCCACATTGAAAGGAGTCAGTTGAGGTGGTTCGGGCACCTTGTTAGGATGCCCCCGGACGCCTCCCAAGGTTGGTTCTCTGGGCATGCCCCACCGTGAGGAGACCCCAGGGCAGACCCAGGAGACACTGGAGAGACTACATCTCTCGGCTGGCCTGGGAACGCCTCGGTATTCTCCCGGAAGAGCTGGTGGAGAAGGAAGTCTGGGCTGCTCTAGTCTGGCTAACGCGACAAAGCTCTATGAGCTATTGGTCTGGCCAAGATATTAAGCCCAACTGTTTCCCAGAGCCCGTGGTTGACCCGCCTCCCTGAAATGCCTCAGTTTGCTACTGGTCGAAGCCAGAAAAGGCTGTGACAAAGCTTAAACCAATCACATCACTCTTTCCTCTGACGTATGCGACGCGACGGGGCTAACTGGTAGATTAAACTCTTACCGAAGCTGGTCGGGAGCAAGGCGAAAGCGTCCTTCCTTTCAATAAATACCTCCAGGGCTGCTCTTTGCTCCGTTTTCAATGAGAACTTCCCGTTGAATGCTTTCAATACAGCATCTATGCGTAATGGATGCGGAAGCATGAATGAAGCGCTTCCGGCATAGATTCTGTAAACAATCTATGGCTTCCGGTCGCAGTTCTACTACGTCAGTGCCTTGAACACGCCTCTACCCAGGGCCGTTGGAGATGCTCAAAGTTGATTGGTTCCCGATTTTTCGGGAGCTTGGAAGAGCTGGAGATAGCTTGCCTGGCCAGACTAAGCTCGCAACAGGCCTTCGTGTTGCATCACGCTTAGGATGGGCGGGCCCAGGCTAGGGCTGCTCTGCTTAGGCTGTGACCCGGATCTGGATAAGTGGTAGAAAATGGATGGATGGATGGATGGATGGATGGATGGATGAACAAACATACTATGAACTTGGATACCTTGCAAGATGTTTACCATTCAAAGTTGTAAGACCTGGTAGGAGTGGCATCCAATCAGAGAGGTGCCCTTATTTGTAGGGAATGGAAATTTGTTCGATCTGAAGTCATTTGCAGCTGAGTGGTTTTGGCTGCTCAGGGCTTAACAGGTTCAGGGTAAATGTATAGCCAAGAATCCTTAATTTTTCTGCAGGGTGTGAAATAGTGCTTGACACCCCTGATTGGGAATCTGCGCCGTCTGACGTCACTAAAGCAGTGCGCGCGGACTAGTCATCCCATCCACTACACGCGAGAGAGAAAGAGAGAGAGAGAGAGAGAGAGAGAGAGAGACTCAGTCTCTGAATGCGGGGGATCCAGATGCGCGCCCGTGCGCGGCACAGCAGGTCCGGTTTAGAGCTTGGATTCCAGGAGAAAGCGACGCACTGACAGTCCAAGACGAGCTGGGAAAGGAGCGAGGCGAGAGAGCTGTAGTGGGAGTAAAAGAAATAAAGAAACAAAGAAAGAAAGAATAGTGATCATAGGCTGTTAACTGCATCACCCCAGGAATGCGCGGATGGAAAAATCGAGCGCGCGTGATCTTGTTTAATTCGGCTGGAATTATGAGGATGGACGCGCAGCTTGGAATTAAGATTGTGAACTAGTGTGGACCTTTCTTAATCTCCTGCACTGTCGGATTTTTTTATTTATTATTATTATTATTATTATTATTATTATTATTATTATCTCCTTTAATTTTGAGCTCAACCCCCCTCCCTTCCTCCCTCCCTCCCATCTCTCTCTCTCTCTCTCTCCAATGTCGGGTGTCCTTTGGTATTTTTCTCTGCTTTCGTATCCCGCATGACTGAAACCCGGTGGGCGGATAGCTGGTGAAAAGCTTCCCACTGAAAAGCTGCTCGATCTTATGAACTGAGGCGCGTCATGGGCGGCGAACTTCACTCGTACCTAAAAAACGCATCCGGCACTGTCGAATAACTGCTGCTGGAAGAGATCAGGTAATTTGCAAGCTTCTTCTCTTGCCCCTTCCTGACACACACACACACACACCACCCTTACCACAGCTGAACTATAGATCTACGCATGCAAGACACATTAGCAGTCTGTGTGCGTCCGCACGAGTCGTAAAGTCTCATCAGTCTTTTAGGATTCTTTGATTTCCCCCAAGTCTTATCTGAAGTTGCGCACATCTCCATCCAAGTTAAACCGTTTCAATCTATTGGCCGGATGGTAACTTTGCACACTGGATGAAGGAGAAGCCTCCTTATGAGTTATTCTTACTGATATGTCACTTATTACAGATGGAAAAATCGAGCTGATCACTGGACGCCATAGGTTCGAGTACCTTGGCTATTGATGATGGCATGGAAGATTGTCGCATTTTCTTTTTTTCTAAAATACAGACGGGTTTATTTTCTGGGGCACACCTGCTGCTTTGCTGGCGTCTCAGGAAGGTTAGAGAATGGGATTGGAGCACGACGCATAATTATGCGCTTTCCCTTACAAGTAGCCTATAAATAGCCTATAACTCGCTTATGGGTATGGAATAACCATTTACGCATGATGCATGCCCACATCCTGTACACACACACACATCGTTGTCCTTTTACATGGTGGTTTCCTCTCGTGCATGCAGGTGGTGGTGGTGCTGCTGCTGATGAACATTCACCCATCTGTTGAGCGCAGCTTCAGCTCGGATTCGATAGAAATGCGCAAACATGGAGCGCTCACTTTAAGACCGCAAACACATTTCCTTCATCGGATCCCTTAAATGGCAGAGAACATTTCACGAGCTTCGCCTGGCCAGACACGATACCCTATCCATTCACTCCCTTAATGCACTTCGTCTGGAATCTGAAGCACGATGTTGTCTTGCCCAGTAATGAATGAAGGAAGTGACCAGAGCTGCTAATGGAAAATATGGTTAATACACTCAAGATCCATGAGCATATGTGCAGCATTAAAGAAATAACATGGAATAATCTTCCTCTCTTATGCCATGTGGATAGAAATGCACAGAGAGAAAGAAAAAAATAGTTCTGCATCTATTGGACCTGGGTGTGCATGTTGCCAAACACTGTTAAAGCAGCTCACTATTTAGCTTGCAAGCAATGGACCACGGATCACTGCATGTGGAACATGAGCCAGGTGACAGCTTGGCCTTGCCTGCTTGAGTAAACCCCAATCCCTGACCATCCAATTTTTGTCCCCAAATAAACTAAACTCCTCCCCTATCCCTCCACTTCTTGGCAGTGCCGTACTTGTGTGGCAGTCCCAAATAAAGAACACCAGTGAGATAGAGTATGATATTTCTGCCAGTAGAATCGGTTTAGATCCAGTCAGCTGGGGAAAGCCCTAGTGAATAATGTTCCTTAATAAATATGCTTTAGCTCCTCATCAGTGCCTCACCATGCTTTGCTATCATAAATCATTCTTATCTTGGATCACTCCTCATTTCAAGCTCGAATCACTTTGTCAAACGATGTACATGGAATGGCCTGGGAACGGATTTTGTTGTATTGTTATGCAGTGCCATCAGAAATCGGTGTACTCGTGCAAGAGTTATCACATGTGTATCTGTAATGTGTACCGTATGCTACGCTAAAACAGGTTTTCAGAATTTGAAACATACTCCATAATGAGAATTGCAACAGTGGACCTTGAAGTGGCAAAATTAATTTCTTCTATATTGCTATGATATATGAAGCTGAAGAAATATTGATTGCTCACTGACAACAAACAGTGATCCTTGTATCCTAGAAGCGAACGTACTGCAGAGGAGCTTGAGTCAGGCTATAAATCTGGGGAGAATAAAGTAACCATGCTCATGTGACGGGCTAGAACCCAGAGTGTTTTTGTAAGTTGCAGTCTCTTGCACTTCAATCTCTTAGCCAGCCGATTGCCGTTGTCATTTCCTTCGTTTGTCCTCCAAGGATTATGTTCTGACATGTTCTACCATATGAATGCATCAGCAAGGGACCCAGGAGCAATATTTGCTTTTATATAATGTCTTTTCATTATGTTCAACCAAGATAGAAATCCAAAGTCTTTCAGATATTGATTTTTTTTTGCCCTTCTGCTATATAATGCAGCAAAAGAGTGAAGAATTTGAAGCGACATATACCTTATGGCTTTTTTCCTCCTCAATGCACACTCGAGGCTAAATATGATGTCTCTTCTAGTGTGAGTTTTAGCTAAACGTTTCACTTCTTGACAGCTCCATGTGGGACCTGATTCAAAATTGTAACATGGGAGCTTACAGTACATGGTTGAAGTTTGAACTACCTTTTTATTGTGATTATTTGGGGTTTTATTTTTTTCAGTAGATGGCACTGATGGTATTTTTTTTTTTTTTTGGTAAATTTGCAGAAGACGAATGACCAATAAAAATGTATTATCCAATGTCAAATCATTAAAGAATTGATTGTCAGCATGTATTATACAAATCATTTTGGCTTGATGCAATTTTGCAAGATTTGCAAATTTCAATACAACCCTGGTTCCCATAAACTGTGTTACTGAATAATTTCTAAATAAAGAATGCAAGTTTTGTATCTATACTTGACAACATCATTTGGGATATTTGATACCAATAATGGTTGGAAGTTATGCAATTATTTGCCTCTGAAGCTGATGGAAATGTGAGCTGGGTCTGAACGACATTTTATCCCCTGGCTTCATGTTGATTAGAATGGAGAATTTATGTTTTTCAAATTTGTTTTAAATCTGGGACAAAAACATCACTAAAGGGATTTGGCATAATATTAAACAATTCAGAAATTACTTTTCTCCTAATATGATTTCCACTTATGAGTAATTGATATAGAGGAGAATACGAAACACAAGCTTATTTTCCAGTATCATCTTATTATTACAAGTGTGCAGATTCTAGATTAGATTTGATTAAATGTAAATTGAATAATATTAATATAAACAGAAGAAGGGGTGAAGAGACTGGCTATTCCTACTTTAGGTTTGATGCTTTGTGTGAACCCATGTAATCTTAGATCTCTAAATGAATAACTTAGTTCTGGTGTCCAAGGTTTTTTTTTTAATTATTATTTTTATTTATTATTGCTATTTTCTAATTGGAATGGCAATATAAGGATATAATGCATATTATTCTATCCACATTCACTGGATATGAGCAGTGGCGCACTCTGATTGGCTGCTCTACGACTAGACTATCAGCTCATATACTATGAGTAGAGAAGAACAAAATGGCGGCGCGTGATGGTGAACCAACTGGGGAAGAAATAAAAACTCTACTCAAAAACAACCCCCCCCCCCCCCCCCCCAAAAAAAAAAAAATACACAAAAAAAGCAACAAAATATGGAATAAAAATTATTTGATGGTAAGAACGTATCTTTTTTATTTTTCAAGTATTATTATTATAGCATTTTTCACAAATTTCTCCTGTCATTTCACTGGTTTGTTTACATTCTAAGTGGAAATGATTTGGCTGGACATTTTGTATAAAGTTTTTATTTGCCAAATTTGCAAAAAAATAAAAATAATAATGCTCTGTTTCTCAAAATCCAGTGAATGTGGATGAAAGAAAACAGTTATTCCACTCAATCTCGTCATACATGGCTTATAGCCAGCTTGGTGCTACGCGCCTCATCAGCTATCAGCTCATGTACGACTCGATTTCGTGGAATAACTGTTAAATATATACATTTACTTTTAATGCACAGTGGTGCTTGAAAGTTTGTGAACCCTTTAGAATGTTCTATATTTCTGCATAAATATGACCTATTTCTGCATAAATATGACCAGATTTTCACACAAGTCCTAAAAGGAGATAAAAAGAACCCAGTTAAACGAATGAGACAAAAATATTATACTTGGTCATTTATTTATTGAGGAAAATGATCCAATATTACATATCTGTGAGTGGCAAAACTATGTGAACCTCTAGGATTAGCAGTTAATTTGAAGGTGAAATTAGAGTCAGATGTTTTCAATCAATGGGATGACAATCAGGTGTGAGTGGGCACCCTGTTTTGTTTAAAGAACAGGGATCTATCAAAGTCTGATCTTCACAACACATGTTTGTGGAAGTGTATCATGGCATGAGCAAAGGAGATTTCTGAGGACCTCAGAAAAAGCATTGCTGATGCTCATCAGGCTGGAAAAGGTTACAAAGCCATCTCTAAAGAGTTTGGACTCCACCAATCCACAGTCAGACAGATTGTGTACAAATGGAGGAAATTCAAGACCATTGTTACCCTCCCCAGGAGTGGTCGACCAACAAAGATCACTCCAAGAGCAAGGCGTGTAATAGTCGGCGAGGTCACAAAGGACCCCAGGGTAACTTCTAAGCAACTGAAGGCCTCTCTCACATTGGCTAATGTTAATGTTCATGAGTCCACTATCAGGAGAACACTGAACAACAATAGTGTGCATGGCAGGGTTGCAAGGAGAAAGCCACTGCTCTCCAAAAAGAACATTGCTGCTCATGTGCAGTTTAATAAAGGTCACATGGACAAGCCAGAAGGCTATTGGGAAAATGTTTTGTGGATGGATGAGACCAAAATAGAACATTTTGGTTTAAATGAGAAGAATTATGTTTGGAGAAAGGAAAACACTGCATTCCAGCATAAGAACCTTACCCCATCTGTGAAACATCATGGTTTGGGCCTGTTTTGCTGCATCTGGGCCAGGACGGCTTGCCATCATTGATGGAACAATGAATTCTGAATTATACCAGTGAATTCTCAAGGAAAATGTCAGGACATCTGTCCATGAACTGAATCTCAAGAGAAGGTGGGTCATGCAGCAAGACAATGACCCTAATGGTAGTCTTGGTACCATTCTTTGGTAGTCGACAAGTCGTTCTACCAAAGAATGGTTAAAGAAGAATAAAGTTAATGTTTTGGAATGGCCAAGTCAAAGTCCTGACCTTAATCCAATCCAAATGTTGTGGAAGGACCTGAAGCGAGCAGTTCATGTGAGGAAACCCACCAACATCCCAGAGCTGAAGCTGTTCTGTACGGAGGAATGGGCTAAAGTTCCTCCAAGCCGGTGTGCAGGACTGATCAACAGTTACCGGAAACGTTTAGTTGCAGTTATTGCTACACAAGGGGGTCACACCAGATACTGTAAGCAAAGGTTCACATACTTTTTCCACTCAGAGATATGTAATATTGGATCATTTTCCTCAATAAATAAATGACCAAGTATAATATTTTTGTCTCATTTGTTTAACTGGGTTCTCTTTATCTCCTTTTAGGACTTGTGTGAAAATCTGATGATGTTTTAGGTCATGTTTATGCAGAAATATAGCAAATTCTAAAGGGTTCACAAATTTTCAAGCACCACTGTATGCACCCGATACTTATATGTTTTGCAGTTTGGGGAAACCAAAACATGAAAAGGAGAAAATTCCTTTTAAAGATTTCATTCCACATTGATTTAACTACATTTAATTTAATATGTAGTAAATACAATCTAAAAATTAATAAATAATACTATCAATTATATCTCTTTATACAAACCTTTATTCGTAGCCTTGAGACGAACAGGCCATTAAGAATTCCCACATATTCAATCTATAATAATAAAAGAATACCCGTGATTTTATTTATTTTTTAAAAGTCAAAATATTAGTATTAACATGAAGCCTTCTCCTACATTTGTAACCTAAGCTATTCATGGGAAAACAACATTAGGGACATGATATAAAAGGTTTTAAGTCTCCAATAGAAAACAAGTAATCACTTTGATCATAAGCATCTTCCACATCAGTCTGTCCTGTCTTATCATTTGAGGTAGAGTAAATGGCAGGCGAACAGCAGCTGCAGTGAATACTGTCAGCAATCGTTGACCAACTGTCATTCAGTCAGTTGTGCATCTACGACGATAACCTGATATTAAGATTCTAGTTCCTTTTGTTCTGGACCACCAGGAGTGTTTCTTTCAGAACTGAGACTTTCCTTCTTTAATAGCAAACTCATCCCCTTGTGACCATGACCTCACATGCACAGCCGATAAAAGGTCCACGGTATGTCACATTGTCCACTCTCCCATTCTCATATGATCTTGTTGAAGTGGATTCAAGATGCCCAGTATAACACTTCAGTTTTGCTCATCGTGTTAATATTATTTTGAATACCTGCACCATCAGAGAGAGAGCAAGAGAGCATTGAGGCAAACCATAGGTCATGGTTCTTCTAATGCCCAGGTCAGATGGCAGAAAGACGCATGCTGCGAACTGCAATTGGTCGGATGGCAAGTGGATGCAGGCGTTTTGCGCCAAATCCTTCATTGTGGTCAGACAGTGTAACAGTCAAAATTGTGAAATGGGCCTTTAAGACATGCTGTGTTACCTAGAGAGCTGGCGTCATCAGCTCTTGCTTGTATTTTCTGTTCGTTGAGCCATGCACCTTGCTGGAAATTGGTGTCTTTTCTTTTCATTCCTCAACTCAAGAGTATCGTGAAGGGAATGTGTGACCTCTATTTTGTTCATGTATGATAAGATAGAGCTGTTCAACCGGGCATGGTAAGATTGAAGTGTACACAGCAAATTTTATAGTGTTAAATCAACTCCATCCATCCATCCATCCATCCATCCATCCATCCATTATCTGGAGCCGCTTATTCTATTCTACAGGGTTGCAGGCAAGCCTACCCCAGCTGAATATGGGCGAGAGGCGGGGTACACCCTGGACAAGTCGCCAGGTTATCACAGGGCTGACACAGAGACAACCATTCACACTCACATTCACACCTACGGTCAATTTAGAGCCACCAATTAGCCTAACCTGCATGCCTTTGGACTGTGGGGGAAACCGGAGCACCCGGAGGAAACCCATGCAGACACGGGGAGAACATGCAAACTCCACACAGAAAGGCCCCCATTAGCCACTGGATTCGAACCCAGAACCTTCTTGCTGTGAGGCAACAGTGCTCTAAGAGTCAATTTTAACACTATGCTGGTGTTTATTTTGTCCCAATCTCTGCAGTGTTCGTTGAACACTTACGAAAGTTAAATCAACTTTTTACAGTGCCATTTCAATTCTATATTTTAACACTTTTGCTTAACACTGGGAAATTAACTCTGAGAATTTTGCTGTAGTAAGTTAATAAACTATGATTATTGTGGAAGTCCCAGAGTTCGTGTGAATGTGCGTTTTTGCCTTCCTCTCTTCTTCTCCGCACACTCCAAACTGCTTCAATCCGCGATTGGTTGCTCAAGCGTTGCACGACTGCCTGTGTCTACAAGCCTCAACCTGCTATTTGCACCAATAGGAAGTGAATCGCAGCTGAAATGCAAACAGATTGTGATCTCCTTGCGTCAACCTGCCTCTACTAAAGACCGTCTGCAACACTCTGCCATTATCTGTGTCGTCGTGTGTCAACTCAAGACCAGTCTTGCGTCCACCTGCGATTTTGTTATCGCAGGTAGACGCAAGTAGTTGAAAACTAGTTGCAGCCCGCCGTCTGACCTGGGCATAAGATTTGATTTATTTCTAATATAGCCATCATTGACTATTACTGAACAGGATGTATGGCTTGTTTAGGCAGGTATGTAGCACCATGGATGCAGAGAAACTAATCTTAAAATCTTTAACATTCAAGTTCTAGTGTATTTCAGGGCAGGATGGCAAGTTGTTTGTTCTGCCAAGCCCTGATGGAGTTAGTGGTGGTCATGATCAATACCCAAATTGTTTGGGACCTGAACATCTGTGACAGGCATTTACAGACCTAACTGCAACATAATGCCATTAGCGATGCATGAAGTGTTCCTTGCAGGCTATGAAAATCCTGCTGTCTATTCAATTCCATCATCTAGCAAACTGCTGCACTGTATATACGGCTGCAAAGTCCTCTCGGAAGATAAAGGAAAGTTTCATTGCTGCGATGCAGCAGCAAGAAACAAAAGCAGGCGAAAGACCCAGTCCTGTGAAAGAGAGAGCATGCCTTTACTGTTTTGGAACATGGCGCATGGGCCAAAAGCATGAGCTATTGGCAGAAATGCAACAACACATTGAAATACAAAGCTTGAGGGATCATGGTACAGCCACCTCGCATACAGAAACAGACTGTGCCTCATTTTCTGAATTTAAGGCTGTCTTCGGCAGAAAATGCATTGCAGCAGAATAAAGGTTGGAGTGAAACGCAGGAGTAAAGCACAGAAGTTGCACTGAAAGCACAACAGACTGGTGTTAAAGTTACCTTCGTAAAATTAAACTTTGATCTTCCCCAATATGGTTAGACATTTCCCAAATCTATTCTGTGGTACATTTGCTCATGCAGATGGCTGGGCAATTCCACAAAGTACCAATTTCTTTGATGAGCTCTTGTGTGCCTTTAAAAGTAAACTGAAACAGGTATACTGGGTGGTAAAGCTCTGCCCATAAAGCCACATGGGAAATAGAACTCATATGATGGTTTGGAAGACGTACAGTATGATACACTCGAATCAGTGTTGCTTTGTTGCAGTCTCAGTGCTCTGTCGTGAGTCTGAGTGATCCTCACCCTTAACCTCGTAAGGCCTAGGGTGCGGGGAGGTGTGGCTCACCTTGACAGACATACCCAAAATTAATCAAAAATAGTTCCACAATTATCAGGTCAATATACATAACCTTAGTCTCTATGAATATGTCAGACCTCAGAAAATATATTTCCAGTCTCCGTCATATTGCGGCTGTTTCTATGTCTAAGTAAATTGTGAAAAACCAAAGGAGAAATTTACATTTTTTTAAATCCTCGTCTAAAGTTTATTCTAGATTAGGCAGCAGATAGCACCATGATAGCAATGGAACTATACACAAACATGCCACTTTTTTTCATTCAGCAACTCTTTGATTACAACTGGACTAAAAACATAGAAATACCACCAAGCATACTACACAAGTTTTAGTAAGTATAGAACTTACCAAAACAGCATTTTTTAAAAAACTTTTTCCCATAAGTCAATTATCGTAGCATTCTGTTTGAGCAGGTACCGGGTCCGTAGGGTTGAAGAAATGTATAGAATACAGCACAAAAACCTTCAATTCGTATTCTCAAAAGAGTACACTATCAGCACTGTGAGTTCTTTGTAGAGAGCAGTATCAGAATGTTGAGTGATTTCCAACTTCAACAGCCTGAAGGACAGTGTCAACACCTTAGTGATTCTCTTCCTCAACAAGAGGTACTATCAATGCTTTGAATGATTCTCAGTCTCAATAAAATATTTGCACTATTTCAGAGCACTCTCTGTTCTTTTCTGGAAGGGTATATTATGAGGACGTATTGTGAACTCTTATGACAACTTTGATACACGTATGAGGTCACGGTCGCAGAACCATGGTTTCATCCATCCATTATCTATACTGTTTATCCATCAGAGTCTCAGGGAAGCTGGATCCTATCCTAGCCAACTTCAGGCGAGAGGCAGGGTACACCCTGGGCAGGTCACCAATCTATCACAAAACTAACAACCATTCACACTCACATCTATGGGCAATTTAGAGTAGCTAGTTGACCAAATCTGCATGTCTTGGGGGGGGGGGGGGGGGGGGGGTTCACCCGGAAGAAACCCATGCAGATATGTGGAGAACATGCAAACTCTATCCAGAAAGGCCCCTGCTGGTCACTGGGCTTGAAGCCAGAACCTTTTTGTTGTGAGGCGACAGGGCTAACCACTGCACCATCGTGCTGCCCCAAGCTGAAGGCACAACATGAATGCTAATGGATAATCCAATACATTTTCCAAACCATCCCATTTTGATATATATACACCAATCCCATTTCCAGAAAAGTTGGGATATTGTACAAAATGCAATAAAAACAAAAATTTGGGATTTGTTAATTCATGTGAACCTTTATTTAACTGATAAAAGTACAAAGAAAAGATTTTGTATAGTTTTACTGACCAACTTAATTGTATTTTGTAAATACAAACAAAGATAGAATTTGATATCCGCAACACATTCAAAAAAGTTGGGACAGAGGCGAAATAAGACTGAAAAGTTAGCAGCATATTCAAGTAACACCATTTTGGAAGATTCCACAATAAGCAGGTTAATTGGTATCATGATTGAATATAAAAGGAGCAGCACCAAAGGCTCAGTCTTTACAAACAAGGCTGGGGCGTGGCTCACCCCTTTGTGCCAAAATTCATTAGATAATTCTTAGTCAATTAAAAAAAAAAACATTTCTCAACCCAAGATTTTAGGTCTTTCACAATCTACAGTGCATAATATTGTGAAAAGAATCAGGGAATTCAGAGACATCTCAGTGCATAAAGGTTAAGGTCGGAAGCCACTGTTGAATGTGCGTGACCTTTGAGCCCTCAGTTGGCACTGCCTGAGAAACTGTCATGCTAATGTGACAAATATAGCCACATGGGCTCAGGAGTACTTTGGAAAACCGTTGTCACTTAATACAGTCCATTGCTGCATCCAGAAATGCAACCTAAAACTGTATTACATGCGGAGGAAGCCATTCATCAATTCTGTACAGAAACGACACTGATATGTCTGGGCCCGAACTCATCTCAGATGGGTTGAAAGACAGTGGAAACGTGTGCTGTGGTCAGATGAGTCCATATTTCAGCTTGTTTTTGGCAAAACTGGATGTCAAATTCTCAGTGCTAAAGGTGAACATGACCACCCGGTTTGTTATCAAAGAAAGGTGCAAAAGCCAGCATCTGTGATGGTATGAGGACATCAGTGCCCACGGCATTGGTGAGGTGTGTGTGTGTGTGTGTGTGTGTGTGTGTGTGAAGGTACCATTGATGTGGAGGCATATATTGGGATTTTAATATATTGGTATTTTAGAGGGACATATTCATCAAGGCGACATCTCTTCCCGGAAGTCCATGCTTATTTCAGCAGAACAATGCTGAGCCTCATTCTGCATGGGCTACAACAGCGTGGCTTTGTAGACACAGAGTGCTTGTGTTTAACTGGCCTGCTACCAGTCCATATCTGTCTCCTATTGAGAGTGTATGGTGCATCATGAAGAGGAGAATCAGACAATGGCGACCACGGACTGTTGAGCAGCTGAAGTCTTGTATCAAGCACGAATGGACAAAAATTCCAATTGCAAAACTACAACAGTTAGTATCCTCAGATCCCATATGACTGAAAAGTGTTTTTAAAAGGAAAGCTGATGTAACACAATGGTAATAACGCCTCTGCCCCAACTTTTTTGAGTGTGTTACAGGCATCAAATTCTAACTTTGTTTATAGTTTCAAAATATAATTAAGTTGGTCGGTAAAACGACTGAAAATCTTTTCTTTGCACTTTTGTTAGTTAAATAAAGGTTCACATGAATTAACAAATCACAAATTTTTGTTTTTATTGCATTTTGGAAAATATCCTGACTTTTCTGTAAATGGGATTAGTAGATAGATAGATAGATAGATAGATAGATAGATAGATAGATAGATAGATAGATAGATAGATGACTATATATAATCAGAAGTTTGGACATACCTTCTAATTCAATGTTCTTTTTTCTTTTTTTTAATTAAATGATACTTCAGATCTTAAAGTAATGATGGGCCATCATTTCTCTTTACATAATATAGATTACTACAGTTGTGGAATAGGGCTATTTACTGTATTTTTATTATATACTATTTTGGGCGGCACGGTGGTGTAGTGGTGAGCACTCTCGCCTCACAGCAAGAAGGTCCTGGGTTCAAGCCCAGCGGCCGACGAGGGCCTTTCTGTGTGGAGTTTGCATGTTCTCCCTGTGTCTGCGTGGGTTTCCTCCAAGTGCTCTGGTTTCCCCCACAGTCCAAAGACATGCAGGTTAGGCTAATTGGTGGCTCTAAATTGACCGTAGGTGTGAATGTGAGTGTGAATGGTTGTTTGTCTCTATGTGTCAGCTCAGCGATGACCTGGTGACTTGTCCAGGGTGTACCCTGCCTCTCACCCATGGTCAGCTGGGACAGGCTCCAGCTTGCCTGCAACCCTGCACAGGATAAGCAGTTATGGATGATGGATGGATGGATGGAGATTCCTAACCACAGATGTCTGTGAAATTGTCATTATTTGAACATGCAACTCCCGACAATAAATGCTTATCTGTTATGCCACAAAATGCAATTTCATTCTAATGAGCATGTCTAAATGCAAAGATCGTTTGCATAAAATGCAAGTTACCACATGAATGATGCATTGTAATTAGAATCAGGCTGTGCTAAGTCTGTTTTATCACACGCATCTTTGATTAGTAAGTTGCTACACACAGAGAGAGAGAGAGAGCGAGAGAGACTGTTGCAAGGTGATTGTGCAAATATTTGTCAGGTATGAGCTCATCCTTGAGGAGTGAGTGATAATGAAATCCTTCAGATTTCGTTTGTATTGCTCCTGGGTCTTCCAGAGTGTGCATACAGCTACAGCACTTAGCCTTGACATAAGGGAAGCTGAATCCATTTAAATCACACTGTTGTGTGCTTTGCCCTTTTCCAAAAGGATCTTCGGATTTTCAAATCCAAAGCCTTTCCTCTCCGTTGAATCAGCTGAATAAACACTTTAGCACCTGCTTTTCAAATCTTTTTGAAATCAGTGTCAGAATAAGACAAAATGTTCATATCTTGCAACCTTAAGTTTGTGCTACTGGCCACAAAGGACTGTCCAGTGGTTTGATTCAACTAGTGGAGTCATCTCATCTCATTATCTCTAGCCGCTTTATCCTGTTCTACAGGGTCGCAGGCAAGCTGGAGCCTATCCCAGCTGACTACGGGCGAAAGGCGGGGTACACCCTGGACAAGTCGCCAGGTCATCACAGGGCTGACACATAGACACAGACAACCATTCACACTCACATTCACACCTACGGTCAATTTAGAGTCACCAGTTAACCTAACCTGCATGTCTTTGGACTGTGGGGGAAACCGGAGCACCCGGAGGAAACCCACGCGGACACGGGGAGAACATGCAGACTCCACACAGAAAGGCCCTCGCCGGCCACGGGGCCCGAACCCGGACCTTCTTGCTGTGAGGCGACAGCGCTAACCACTACACCACCGTGCCGCCCCATCTTTATCCTGTGATGAAATAATTATATCTTGAAAAGAGGTGTCTCTTCCAAGGTGACCCCGCCCCATTGATTTGGAAATGAGTGTAGCAGAATGGTTTGCAGACTCAAGAAATATCATATGTAATGATCTTGGCATTAGCATGCTGCAAAATAAGCTTGGATTTGTCCTGTTTTGCTGCTCTTGTGCGGACTTGAACATCTGATATGATGCTCAGCTGAGATGGCATTCTGCAGAGTGATTTGCCTGTTTGTATCTATCTATCTATCTATCTATGAATCTGTGTTCTTCTTTAACCCATATGATTCACAAGCTGTTTTTGTCCAAAGGTTTGCCAATCACTGGTATGTTTGCTTGCTTGCTTATTTATTTATTTAACTAACAATTCTTGGTAAACCATTGAGTATGAAAAGCTGTTTGGGAGATGATGGCACGTGCCATGATAACTGGATCTGTTCATGATGCCAGTGCTAAAATAGACATAAACCAATCCTAGAAATGCTGGCTTCCCTCCTACATACACACACGAGTCATGCGATGTATGAATTGTTGCAATGTATAATATAAAGGATGTAAAGATAAATTGTGTAGATTGCTGATTCATTGAAATGAAAAACTAAGAGTGTTTATGGATGACCTTATTCGTTGAACTGATTAGCTTTCTAATTGTTGGCACGGTGTGATAATTACCAAGATCTCAGAATAACTTGCATTTTGTTCAAACTCATTTATTTTACTGTCTTTGAGTCCTGAATAGTTTCATTGGTCAGAACCTGTAACCCTTTCTGACTTGTTGCACACATAGCAGTGAAATTCCATGTGCGAGAAAAATGAAAACACGAGTGCAAGACCTCAGAAGTATGAAAGGATTTGTGAGGGAATAGTTTGGATTTGAACACAAACAGTGTAGAAATATGAAGGCAAGGATGAGAGTGTGCATGTACATATATATATATATATATATATATATATATATATATATATATATATATATATATATATATATATATATATATATATATATACAGTATATATCGTCTTCTTCTTCTTTTGGCTGCTCCCGATTAGGGGTCGCCACAGCGGCTCTTTCTCCATCGCTCCCTGTCTTCCGCATCCTTCTCTACCACACCTGCCACTTTCATGTCCTCTCTCACCACATCCATGTATCTCCTCTTTGGCCTTCCTCGTTTTCGTGTGCCTGGCAGCTCCATCCTCAACATTCTCCTTCCAACATGCTCTGCATCTCTTCTCAGGATGTGCCCATACCATCTCAGTCTCATCTCTCTTAGCTTAATTCCCAAGCTCTCCACATGTGCTGTCCCTCTGATGTGCTCGTTCCTTATCCTGTCCAACCTCCCATCGCAAACCTTAACATCCTCAACTCCGCCACCTCCAACTTTGCCTCCTGTCTCTTCGTTAAGGGTACGGTCTCCAATCCATACATCACAGCTGGTCTCACTACTGTCTTATACATCTTACCTTTCACTTTTGCTGGGACTTTCCAAACACAAATGACTCCCGAAATCCTTCTCCAACTGCTTCACCCTGCCTGCACTCTCTTTCTCACCTCACTATCGCAGCCCCCATTTTCCTACACAGTTGACCCCCAGGTACTTGAATTCACCAACTTTCTTTACGTCTACTCCTTGCATCTTCACTACACTCTCATCCCCATTCTCCCCATTGATGCACATGTATTCTGTTTTGCTCCTGCTCACTTTCATTCCTCTTCGTTCCAATGCATCCCTCCATCTCTCCAAACCCAACTCAACCTCCTTTCTACTTTCACCACATATCACAAGATCATCCGCAAACATCATGTTCCATGGTGACTATTGCCTCCATGGAACATGATGTTTGCAGATGATATTGTGATATATATATATATATATATATATATATATATATATATATATATATATATATATATACGGTATATATATATATTGTGTGTGTGTGTGTATGCACAAAAGAACAAAAGTAATGCAGGTGAGAAAGAAAAGAATCGTGCTCTTTTAGAGTCAGATACAAATTTGTGGGTTTGAAACAAAAAATGCTCGGTATTTAGACCTTCAACAAATGGTAACTATGAACTTAAATATACATTAAGAAGAAGAAACCTTTATTTATCATACGTACACTCAAACACACAGTGAAATTCGTCCTCTGCATTTAACCCATCTGAAGCAGTGAACACACACATACCCAGAACAGTGGGTAGCCATGCTACAGCGCCCGGGGAGCAGTTCGGGTTTAGGTGCCTTGCTCAAGGGTCCTTCAGCCCAACCTTCAGGCCATGGCTGCCTCATGTTAACCCAACCACATATCTTTGGACTGTGGGGGAAACCTTTGCACCCAGAGGAAACCTACACAGACACAGGGAGAACATGCAAACCTCACACAGAGCCGCTGGGCTCGAACCCAGAACCTTCTTGCTGTGAGGCGACAGTGCTAACCACTACACCACCGTGCCGCCCCCACTGAAGAGTTCATTCATCTCATCTCATTATCTGTAGCTGCTTTATCCTGTTCTACAGGGTCGCAGGCAAGTTGGAGCCTATCCCAGCTGACTACGGGCGAAAGGCAGGGTACACCCTGGACAAGTCGCCAGGTCATCACAGGGCTGACACATAGACACAGACAACCATTCACAGTCACACCTACAGTCAATTTAGAGTCACCAATTAACCTAACCTGCACGTCTTTGGACTGTGGGGGAAACCGGAGCACCCGGAGGAAACCCACGCAGACACGGGGAGAACATGCAACTCCACACAGAAGGGCCCTCGCCGGCCACGGGGCTCGAACCCACCCGGACCTTCTTGCTGTGAGGCGACAGCGCTAACCACTACACCACTGTGCCACCAGGACATAATCTGACTCTGAATATGTGTAAATTTCCCTGTGTAACTGTACTGACTTAACTTTTAGGTGGGGTTTACATTAGACCGTATCAGCGGATCATCAGATTAACATTTTTAAAACGATTCGCGTGCACACAGCAACACCAATACACGATTCGCGTGCACACAGCAACGCCAATACACGGATACGCTCGGCTCCGCAGGCATCCTGTGCTCCAAATCACTCCACCCTGAACAGCGAGTGCCCTCTGGAGGGTGCGCACTCCGGCCCTGCGCAGCTCACAGAGCACGCGAGTGAAGCGCATGAGCAGTGATTCGGGACTGAGCCGCTGTGCGCAAGTCACTTACCACTTGCAAGTGGAAGGATGGCAAGCCTAAAGACAATCATAACTACACAATGGGCAGTATTTGCATCAGTATTTGCAGTATTTTCATACTTTTATACTCTTTAATGAAAGGTGATACAAGGTGGAAGTCCGCGCCGTTTTTCAGCAGTCGCGTCACATGACCAACGCCAGTGAATCAGGAAGGTGGATGTCACAGTGACGTTGTCCAATGACGACGCCAGCTAGAGCTCAGCACAGCGTATCCGCGTATTCTCAATGTTTACACAGCACCGGACCAGACACGATCTGGATTGAATACGTGGACCCTGGCGGATTCCTGTTTCCCGGCGTTTCCAGGCGTTTTAATGTAAACGGACAGTGCATCCGCGAAGAAAACAAGACAGATACGTTCTAATGTAAACTTGGCCTTAGACTGGAGTCACCAGCTGTGAATGTGACCCGAAGTCATTGTGCCTTTATTAATGAATTAGGTAATTATATTCTTCGTGTGGATGAGGATTAAATACACGCATAAAACTCATGTCTAACTGTGGAAAGCCATGTTAAAAGAGGCTTATAATGTAAAGGTCAGTCAGAGTACACAGCATGTTTGACGTGTGAATTATAGGCCTACAAAGTTGTCATTTGTTTAGTGAGGGGTAGTTCTAATACCAGGTCACTGAACACAGTGTGGTTAAAGTAGGGCAAACAGATATTCTTGTTAAATCAAACGGCTTTGGGAATCACTTTCGAGAACCTATTTGCGATGTTTTCACTGCTTCTGAATCCAGTTCCTTTGTGTGCCTTTGGTCACATGCTGAAAAAAACACCCCAGATGCTTGGCTTGTATTCCTCTCATGAAGTTGAAATGACCATCTGTTATTTTGTTCTTGCTGTCTTGCACATGCAAAGTTAATAAAAATGGTCATATTTGAGAGGGGAAAAAAAAAGTGTAAATAGTCCCTGATGGCTTAGATTTCACTTACAATAAAACCTACGGTCAATCTTATGCGATCCATCGTCATCCAGATTAAATTATACCAACAAATGTAATTGTCAGCAGTTTTGGAATTCGGTTATGTGTCTAGCTGGGTATGCATGCATAGTTTTGTCATCCTTTATTAAAAGCAAACTAGATTGAATCTCATGAACACAACAATGCCTTGAGGCTCATGCCAAGATAGTATATACAGCTCGGATACACTATTTATATTTCAGACAGCACGGTTATCCTACAATCAACCCCAAAAGTATTGGCCTACTTTTATGAGAGTGAGCAAAAATTCATTCAAGCATTCATCATTGTACAGTATGTGTATTTGATAAAATTATAGAAAGACATTGTTCGCTTTTAACATTGTATGAGGTTGCATACAGGACATGTAAAAGCTTTTTCTTTTTTTTCCCCCCCGACATCATCATGACTAATGATATAATTGACTCCATTGAGTACAAGGATATTTTAGATCAAAGCATGATTGTATCTGCCAGGATGGTAAGATTTGGCCATAGATAAATCGTTCAATCTTTCTTGTCAAATGGATGTGGAAAGAAATAAAAAATCAATCTTCATTTCAAACTCTGGAACTGAACCTTATTGAAAGATTTGCACAAACATAAGCAACAAACCTACCTAAAAAAATGAACAAAACTACAAAAAAACAAAACAAACACGAATATCTCATCTCATCTCATTATCTCTAGCCGCTTTATCCTTCTACAGGGTCGCAGGCAAGCTGGAGCCTATCCCAGCTGACTACAGGCGAAAGGCGGGGTACACCCTGGACAAGTCGCCAGGTCATCACAGGGCTGACACATAGACACAGACAACCATTCACACTCACATTCACACCTACGGTCAATTTAGAGTCACCAGTTAACCTAACCTGCATGTCTTTGGGGGAAACCGGAGCACCCGGAGGAAACCCACGCGGACACGGGGAGAACATGCAAACTCCACACAGAAAGGCCCTCGCCGGCCACGGGGCTCAAACCCAGGACCTTCTTGCTGTGAGGCGACAGCGCTAACCACTACACCACCGTGCCGCCCCATATATATATAGCCATAATTATCGACACCTTAACAATCTTTTGGCCATTGAAAAAGTAGAAAAGACTTTCAATACATAAATTGTGCATGAATAATTACTCAAACTTCCACTGGAAAAAAAAAAAAAGAGTTGATTCCCGATTACTTAGCGTATCAGATTACGTGACACCATTCCACAATTATCGACATCTTTGTCCACAATTATATATATATATATGTGTGTATATATATATATATATATATATATATATATATATATATAAAATGTGTGTATATATATATATGTGTGTGTGTGTGTGTGTGTGTGTGTGTGTGTATATATATATATATATATATATATATATATATATATATAAAATTGTATATAATATATAAGCATAATATGCATAATTATGATATGGGTGTCTGTGTACGTATGGATGTGTATAGTTATAGGTATGTGTATGTACTGTATATATGTATTGTATGTGTGTATATATGTATAGCATAAGTATTTGTATATATATGATTTAATTTGGGCGATATTATACCATGTTGGTATGTCTTGGTATGTTGGTATGTTTTTTTTTGTTGATTTTGCTTTCTTTTGTATATATAGTTTATTATGGTGGAAAGTGATGTTTGATTAACGGTGATATAGAGGGTTAGGTTTTGATAAGTTATTTACTTCTTCCTAATCCTTTCCGAACATTATTATGTTATTGTCTTGTGGCTACGCTATCCTGTTTATGACGATGTTTTGATGATTGCATTTTTTATTTTTTGTTTGTTTTGTTTGTTTTTATATATTCTTTACTGTTTGGAATCAATCAATCAATCAATCAATCAATCAATCAATCAATCAATCAATCAATCAATCAATTAGCGACACCTTTGTCCACAATTATTGACATCATTCCACAATTATAGACACCTTTGTCCACAATTATCGACACTTTTGTCCACAATTATGGACATCATTCCACACCATTCCACAATTATTGACACCTTTGTCCACAATTATTGACATCATTCCACAATTATCGACACCTTTGTCCACAATTATTGACACCATTCCACAATTGTCGACACCTTTGTCTACGATTATTGACATCATTCCACAATTATTGACACCTTTGTCCACAATTATTGACACCTTTGTCCACAATTATTGACATCATTCCACAATTATTGACACCTTTGTCAACAATTATTGACATCATTCCACAATTATCAACACCTTTGTCCACAATTATCGACACCTTTGTCCACAATTATCGACACCTTTGTCCACAATTATTGACACCATTCCACAATTATCGACATCCAGCTAGTAATTTATTTCAAAAATAATCTGTATGCAGTATTAAGTTAACAAAATAGTTTTTATTCAAAATTTGCTTTACATAGACTTATATTTAGCACAAAATATCTTTTATATAAATATATTGATGTCGGTGCTTCCATAAATGAGGCAGTAATTTTAATGTTTGTAAACAAATGTGTCAGACCTGTGTCAGAAAATCTTTTTGTTCCACTTTCTACCCACTTTCTAAGTATTTTCGTCGGTCACATTTTGTTAATCATTCACTGTTGTTTGTATTAATTTCTAGTTTTGTAGTTTACCAATAAATATCAACAGGTAATCGATGTTGTAACCACATGAAAATCCAGGTCAAAGGTCGCATGTCATTCCTCGAACCAAAATATAAAATGTCTACTGATATTGTAATATGTGGTCGATATTTACAACAAACTGCAAAAAAATATTTTCTGAATGGAATAGAAAAATCTGAATATTTCAAACATGTAATGTTTTATATGTTAGGAATTTAATTCTGGTCTAATTCTATTTATTGCAATCAGATTCCAAATACTCTATAAACATTCCATTCTGTTATGGATCAGAAAAAAAATTATTATAAATCACAGCACTTTTATTTTTTAAAAGTACTTCATCTACTTCAACAATGTTACACAAAGATCGATCCATAACAGTTGTAAATGTCCCTTAATTCCACAGGGTGTCGATAATAGTGGACACAGGTGAAAGTGATCACTATTATCGACACCTCACGTGACTCTCAAACGCGGGTTTCGATACAAAATGGCGGCTGTCAAATGAAAGAGTAAGAAACAAAGTAGGTTTCGACAAGGAGATCATGAAATATCGGTGAATTTGATAAGTAAAAACATGTCCATGATCTTTCCACCATGCTTACCTGCGATGATAACATCCAGGTTTTCCTCAAATTGCTGATCGTGCTGAAAAAAAATCCATCTCAGGTAACGAGCTGCGTCATCAGATGGCAAGATTAAAGGGTGAGGCGGGTCTTCCGGTTGATTAATTAACCAATAATAACTGTTGTAACTGAACCTCACCTTTGTAAAATTGTTTTTTATTGGTAAATCTGAAAAGGTGTCGAATTATGGACTGTAGATAATTGTAGCCGCTGCTATATAAGTAATTTGACATGGAGGAGAGGTCCAGGATTCTTCTAGGAGTGTCTCCAGCCTTGTTAGACATTACCAAAAGAAATCGCATTCGTACTCATCGATTACATTCTTTTTGCTGGAGTGTTCATAATTTTTATAATAGTATCCATATTTTATTTGCACGTATTTTCTTGACAGGTGGTAATAATTCTGGAGTCGGAATTTCTTTGCACGTGTAAAGAAATTATGTGGAACAAAGATGTCGAACAGTCAACAGTAATAAATGAAACAAAGTCAATATTTGTTGTGATGACACTTTGCTTAAAAAAATAGTAGTCTCAGGTACAATTAGTGAAGTTTTATAAGGAAATGAGCTGTAGGTTTTACTGAGCATCCTGCAGAACCGGCCACGTTTCCTCTGGAGACTTTGATTGTCACATTTGCAGCAAATGTGTTTTAGCAGCAAAACCCAGCTGCAGAAAATACTTCATTATGTTTTCTGTCTGAAAAGTGGTCTCTTATGTAATATGATGTTTTCTTTACTGCCATACAAACATTTTTCTGTAACATTTAATTGCATGCTGGAAAACTAATATCTGGGAATCTAAAATGTGTTTGTATTGACTGGATAATATAGAAGACATACCGTAAAATAAATATCGATAAAGTTTTGTACGAAAAAAGTGGGTGCCTAAGACTTTTGCACAGTACTGTGTATGTCGTATATACAGTGGTGCTTGAAAGTTTGTGAACCCTTTAGAATTGTCTATATTTCTGCATAAATATGACCTAAAACATCATCGGATTTTCACACAAGTCCTAAAAGCAGATAAAGAGAACCCAGTTAAACAAATGAGACAAAAATATTATACTTGGTCATTTATTTATTGAGGAAAATGATCCAATATTACATATCTGTGAATGGCAAAAGTATGTGAACCTCTACGATTAGCAGTTAATTTGAAGGTGAAATTAGAGTCAGGTGTTTTCAATCAATGGGATGACAATCAGGTGTGAGTGGGCACCCTGTTTTATTTAAAGAACAGGGATCTATCAAAGTCTGATCTTCACAACACATGTTTGTGGAAGTGTATCATGGCATGAGCAAAGGAGACTTCTGAGGACCTCAGAAAAAGTGTTGCTGATGCTCATCAGGCTGGAAAACATTACAAAACCATCTCTAAAGAGTCTGGACTCCACCAATCCACAGACAGACAGACTGTGTACAAATGGAGGAAACTCAAGACCATTGTTACCCTCCCCAGGAGTGGGCGACCAACAAAGATCACTCCAAGAGCAAGGCGTGTAATAGTCGGCGAGGTCACAAAGGACCCCAAGGTAACTTCTAAGCAACTGAAGGCCTCTCTCACATTGGCTAATGTTAATGTTTATGAGTCCACCATCAGGAGAACACTGAACAACAATGGTGTGCATGGCAGGGTTGCAAGGAGAAAGCCACTGCTCTCCAAAAAGAACATTGCTGCTTGTCTACAGTCTGCTAAAGATCATGTGGACAAGCCAGAAGGCTATTGGACAAATGTTTTGTGGACGGGTGAGACCAAAATAGAACTTTTTGGTTTAAATGAGAAGCGTTATGTTTGGAGAAAGGAAAACACTGCATTCCAGCATAAGAACCTTATCCCATCTGTGAAACATGGTGGTGGTAGTATCATGGTTTGGGCCTGTTTTGCTGCATCTGGGCCAGGACGGCTTGCCATCATTGATGGAACAATGAATTCTGAATTATACCAGCGAATTCTCAAGGAAAATGTCAGGACATCTGTCCATGAACTGAATCTCAAGAGAAGGTGGGCCATGCAGCAAGACAACGGCCCTAAGCACACAAGTCGTTCTACCAAAGAATGGTTAAAGAAGAATAAAGTTAATGTTTTGGAATGGCCAAGTCAAAGTCCTGACTTTAATCTGATCAAAATGTTGTGGAAGGACCTGAAGTGAGCAGTTCATGTGAGGAAACCCACCAACATCCCAGAGTTGAAGCTGTTCTGTACGGAGGAATGGGCTAAAATTCCTCCAAGCCGGTGTGCAGGACTGATCAACAGTTACCACAAACATTTAGTTGCAGTTATCGCTGCACAAGGGGGTCACACCAGATACTGAAAGCAAAGGTTCACATACTTTTGCCACTCACAAATATGTAATATTGGATCATTTTCTTCAATAAATAAATGAGCAAGTATAATATTTCTGTCTCATTTGTTTAACTGGGTTCTCTTTCTCTACTTTTAGGACTTGTGTGAAAATCTGATGATGTTTTAGGTCATATTTATGCAGAAATATAGAAAATTCTAAAGGGTTCACAAACTTTCAAGCACCACTGTACAACTTTGATGACAAATAAACAGAAAAACCTTCAGTGCTGCAGTGTCCCTTGGTAAAGATGGGTACTGGAGCGATGAATACCATATTGCCGATATAAATTCCTTCAATTGGTGTTTTGATGATGATGGTGGAGAGCACTAGCGCTCTCATGTCATGCCAAAATCTCCCATCTGTGTTTCATTGAGATGAAATTTTGGTGACTGTGAAAGCCATAGCATATGAGTTTCATCATTTTCATCCTCATCAAACCATTCAGTCCCGATGGGTGGGTGGGGTCATCCAGGAAGTGACTGCGCCCATCAGGATAAAAATGTTTTGTCGTCGGATAAATATGTTCGGTCAGAAGGGCTTTGTACTGATTTCCAGTGATCCTTCCGTCTAAGACGACAAATGGACCCAAATGATGCCAGCAAAATACTCGCCACTGCATACCAGATATAATTTGCCACCCATTTTCTATATAGCTTACTGACAGTAAGAAAAAAAAGCATGCCTTTATTCATTGAACTGAGTCGACTTCAAATTTGTAACATTGATTAAAACCTTTTACTCAGTCACCGGAAAGTTCAGAACATTTGTTTGATGTCTACAAACCATAGCTAAGTCGTACTGCACAAATCAATAAAAAAAACATGATTCTTATTATATTTTCTTGTAATCCTTGTCATGGGTAAGGTGTTAGCATATGTGTAGTTGCCTTCCTGCTGTGAGAGAGACTTTTTTCTCTTGAGTGTCTATGAGCTGTAGAGTAGCCCACTGTGCAGTTTCAGTAAGTGGGATAGGGCTGTGTGTGGGGAAGCTGCTAAGTAAATTATCCCCACTGCGCTTCGCTTTGCTGCACATAATATACCGAGGTGCACATGAATGGGAATGAGTAGAAATGAGCATGCATCAGACATTGCAGAAAATCTGAATATTAAAGCACTCAGCCTGCCTGATTTTGAGGTTTGTGGGAATATTAAATAATAAAGCAACGTAGTTGAATTATAGTAAAAATTAAACTCCACCTAGGCCTAAACTGTACTGTAAACATAACAAATGACTGCTTGGTCACCTGGGGTAAATTTCTTGAATAAAGAGCAAAAATTATCAACACATGAGCACAATTCATTCGCATGCATAACATGCACACGTTACGATTTTATAACCTCGTACTCCATTGTTACATGAAGTCGAATTGAATCTACTATGCCATCATATGCGGCACGGTGGTGTAGTGGTTAGCACTGTCACTTCACAGCAAGAAGGTCCTGGGTTCGCGGCCGGCGAGGGTCTTTCTGTGTGGAGTTTGCATGTTCTCCCTGTGTCTGCGTGGGTTTACTCCAGGTGCTCCGGTTTCCCCCACAGTCCAAAGACATGCAGGTTAGGCTAATTGGTGGCTCTAAATTGACCGTAGGTGTGAATGTGAGTGTGAACGGTTGTTTGTTTCTGTGTCAGCCCTGTGATGACCTGGCGACTTGTCCAGGGTGTACCCTGCCTCTCGCCCGTAGTCAGCTGGGATAGGCTGCAGCTTGCCTGTGACCTTGTAGAACAGGATAAGCAGCTACAGATGATTGATGGATGCCATCATATGACATAAAAAAATGAAAAATTGTTTTTGTGATCAGTTCATCCCTCTCCACTCAGATCATCAAAACATATTGAAGGAATATCTGGTGTTCATCTCTCCAGTACAGTTCTGGTCCAAAATTTTTCTCCAGCACTTTATGCTGGTTTCTTCCTTGACACATTTCACACAATGTACTCAGTAAATAGAAAAACAGTGTTAATGTAGTAAGTTCATAATGAATCAAGTATGCTCGTCCATCATTTGTTTCGCTTATTGAAAAAACAGCATGCACTCTCAGAAAATAAAGTAAACCGTAGGTGCTAAAGAAGGCAACTGGACTTGCTTGAAAATCTTGAAGACGTTTCACCTCTCATCAGGCTTCTTTTGTTCTGTCTGACTAGTGGGGAGTTCCAGGTATTTATCCTCGAGTGGACCAAAAGCAACCCTAAGGTGGGGTTTACATTAGACCGTATCAGCGGATCATCAGATTAACGTTTTTAAAACGATTAGTGTGCACACAGCAACACCAATACACGATTCGCGTGCACACAGCAACACCAGTACACGGATACGCTCGGCTCCGCAGGCATCCTGCGCTCCAAATCACTCCGCCCTGAACAGCGAGTGCCCTCTGGAGGGTGCGCACTCCGGCCCTGCGCAGCTCACAGAGCGCGCGAGTGAAGTGCACAAGCAGTGATTCGGGACTGAGCCGCTGTGTGTGTGATCTCAGTGCATATCACTTACCACTTGCAAGTGGAAGGACGGCAAGCCTAAAGACAATCATAACTACACAATGGGCAGTATTTGCATCAGTATTTGCAGTATTTTCATACTTTTATACTCTTTAATGAAAGGTGATACAAGGCGGAAGTCCGCGCCGTTTTTCAGCAGTCGCGTCACATGACCAACGCCAGCGAATCAGGAAGGTGGATGTCACAGTGACGTTGTCCAATGACGACGCCAGCTAGAGCTCAGCACAGCGTATCCGCGTATTCTCAATGTTTACACAGCACCGGACCAGACACGATCTGGATTGAATACGTGGACCCTGGCGGATTCCCGTTTCCCGGCGTTTCCAGGCGTTTTAATGTAAACGGACAGTGCATCCGCGAAGAAAATGAGACAGATACGGTCTAATGTAAACTTGGCCTAAGGAGAGTTGTTGAGGTCGCATGGGTCGTTGAGTCATCCTGTAGGTGTAGGTCCCTGGGGGCCAGGTGTGAACGATGTTAGCAGCCTAGAGAGTCGTTAGGGTGATCTGTGGGTCATTGGCTCTCTCTGCCATCATGCGTGTCATTGAAGTCAGCTGAGTTTTGGTGTGGATGTGTATTCAGTTTCCTGGGAAGTGTGCCAAGGACTGCATTGTAGATGGCTGATAAGTGGTGTCTCAGACCACCTCCTCTGTTCAGTGATGGTCGTTCCAGGTTGATGAAGATGGCTTCTTTTACTCCTCTTTCAAACCACCGGTCTTCTCTGGCTAAAATGCACACACTGCAGTCCTGAAACGAGTGTCCTTTGTTCTTGAGATGTAGATAGGCTGCAGAGTCCTGGCCTGAGGAACTGGCTCTCTTGTGTTGAGTCATCATGGCACGAGCTCTTTTAAGATGGACTGAGGCCAAGTGGAAAATTGTCCTGAGGTCTGACAAATCAAACACAGAAATTCTTTTTCGAAATCATGGACACCACATCCTCCAGGCTAAAGAGGAGAGGGACCATCTGGCTTGTTAACAGTGCGCAGTTCAAAAGCCACCATCTGTGATGGTATGAGGGTGTATTAGTGCACATGACATGGGTAGCTTGTACGTACGTCCGGGAAGGCATCATTAATGCTGAATGATATATACACGTTTCAGAGCAATATACTGCCATCCAGACAAAATCTTTTTTCAGAGAAGGCCTTCCTTCTTTCAGCAAGACAATGCCAAACCGCTTTCTGCACATATTAAAACTGCATGGCTCTCTAGTAAAAGAGTCCAGGTGCTAAACTGGCCTGCCTGCAGTCCAGACCTGTCTCTCATTGAAAAAATTTGGTGCATTATGAAGCGCAAAATATGACAAAGGAGATCCTGAACTGTTGAGCAACTGAAATTGTATATCAGGCAAGAATGGGACAACATTTCTCTATCAAAACTACAGCAACTGGTCTCCTCAGTTCCCAAATGTTTACAGAGTGGTGTTAAAAGTAGAGGTGATGCAACACAGTGGTAAACATGCCCCTGTCCCAACTTTTCTGAAAAGTGTTGCTCACATCAAATTCAAAATGAGCATATATTTTTCAAAAAACAATAAAATTTCTCACTTTCAACATTTGATGTGTTGTTTCTATACTGTTTTCAATGAAATATAGGGTTTCCATGATTTGCGAATTATCACATTCTCTTTTTATTTACAGTTTACACAGCGTCCCAACTTTTTTGGAATTGGGGTTGTCCCTTTAGGGGTACAATGGCTTGTCACTGGGGCAGTACCCTCTAAGGTACTTTTTGTATCTTTTACAGACTGCTTAGGAATATAAATGTACCTTTTTGGCCCTAAAAAGGTACACATAATTACCTTGAGGTCCAATATTGAGCCCTAGTGAGGACATTATTGTAGACTGTACCTTGGGAGACAGAAATGGACTCCTACTGTACCCCTGTTTCTGACAGTGCACAGACACAATAACCTGTTAAAACAATCTGAAATTAGGTTATTGCATGCAACCTCCCTCCATCTATCCATCTTTTTTGTGATGCTTTATCTCAAAATCTCAGCATGCCATAACAGCAAAACATTAGAAACAGTCAAATATCAACCATAGAAACAGCCACATAATAATAATTGCACTACTGCCTTTAGTTTTTGCATGACATTTAATGTCCTGTGAAGCAGATAGTGTGATATTTAAAGGCACTACCAGTTTGCACTGTTTGTGTCGTTACCATCCGGACTTTTTCATACCGTTCTACTCCAACACCCTTCCTTGATTTTCTCCACTGATGCTAATAATTGGATCTAGAGACAATGAAACTGATAAATCAAGCTAAGCATGAGCGCTTGGCTCAGAGGTTGTGCAGTCAGACGGCAGTGGATCACGGTCAGTTAAAGCCCAGCCGACATGGACCCAGCTTTATAGCTGTGGATTCTAAACCGATCCCATTCCATTGGTGGCAATGAAGTGAAAAGCAGTCCCCCAAGTAAAGATGATTAGACATGGACTCCTTGCTCTGAAGATGAATCTGCAGTGAGAGCAGCTGGAAATTAGGACCTCGAGGATGTAGACCTACATGGGAAACTGATTTCTGTGCACTGTAGACAGAAACTACTTGATGTGTTCTTTATGCATCATTTTTCAGAAGCTGATGCTGCCAACTGTAGGATTATTAGCATAAAAATGAGCAATGATAAAAATGTAAAATGAATAATGCATGCAATGAGTGACATTATGAGTTTACCTTGTAGGGACACTATTCTGCAAACAATATATATTTTTCAAATGTCAAATACAATTTAAAAACCTTTGTCTTTTTTCTTTTAGGTCATAGGATATTTTTGTTATCAAAATATTTTATAATATGATGTTCCTGAGCTCCTGATTAGGGATCGACCGATATGTTTTTTCAGGGCCGATACCGATACCGATTATTATGGAATTGGAATGCCGATAACCAATATGTGCAACCGATAAACGTAAACATTATAATTCACATGAAATTAAACATAGCACACACTGACACAGACCTTCATATCCATGAAATCTATGCTTAATTGTAAAATTGAACATGAAATTTTGTGCAGGGAGATGCCAGCAGCATTTGTACAATAAAGTCAAACATTAGTTAGAATAAAATGAGAAATAAAATAATAATAAAATAAATATTCACCAATAAAAAAAAAAATCACTCCCTACTATATTACAGCTCACCATTTTCAGCGGAAAATAAATGAAAATACACTGGATTCTTTAACACTAAAAACTAAGTAAGACTTACCAACTTCAAGTAGTTTTTAAATAACAAATCAAGTGTAGGGAGCTGCCTGCAGCATTTTTTAAAAAGTAAAATCAAACATAAAGTAGGCTATCACTCCCTATTATGTAACAACTTAACAAGTAACCATCTACATTCTAATGCTTTTAATGCCCAAGCCTAATATTCCCAATTTAGGAGGATTATATTGTAGTGAAGGAAGCATTACATGTAGTTTCAGTGAGACTAGTTGGTTGTAGGCTAATTCAAGTGCTTCCTTCCGTAAGCTAAGTTTGCCTGGCTACACAGATGCAAATGGACGATTTTAACGAGTAGTAGATGAAGAATGTAAACATATAATGATGTTGTGCTTTTGCAACTTGTGTGTTTGTGACTTATTGCGGCAAAAGCAGTGTGTCCTTACCTTGAAGTGGGATCTGCTTCTGCCCGAGTGCCCATACGGCCGCCTTGAAACAGTTCACAGCGTTTAGCTACGCGTGTTGATTGGCTGTATTCCTTGTGCCGCTTCTGCCCGAGTGCCCGTACGGCCGCCTTGAAACAGTTCACAGCGTTTAGCTACACGTGTCGATTGGCTATATCTCTTGTGCCAAACAAATCAGATGTTGTGGTGGGCGGGACCATGTTCTTGAAGCGAGTGCAGGAAAGGACGTGCAGTGACAGTCACGTTAGGAACAAAATGGCTGCAAAAAGGCATGTTATCAGCATATCGGTGGAAATTATGGCCAATACCGATAACCGTAAAAATGCAGAATATCAGCCCGATATATCGGCCAGGCCGATTATCGGTCGACCCCTACTCCTGATTGCAACTACATGGTGGCAGGCAGGAGCTGCAGCCAATCAGGAGAGAGAGAGAGAGAGAGAGAGAGAGAGAGTGAAAAAGAGAGAGAGATACAGAGTGAGCGAGAGAGAGAGAGCAAGACAGAGAGTGAGAGAGACAGAGAACGAGAGAGAAAGAGAGAGAGAGAAAGCAAACAAAGGATATGTGATTAGAAAACCTGATCATGAAATGAGAGCGGAAGAGTCATCCCAAGTGGCACAACAGAAAAGCATTTATTGTCAGGAGTTGCGTGTTCAAGTAATGACAATTCCACAGTCATCTGTGGTAAGGAGTGTAATAAAGCAACATTTTTACAAACAAACAAATAAATAAAAATGGCCATGCTGTCAAGTGAGATGGTGTTACTTTGTCTCCTGACAATCAGAGCTACAGTGGTGCTTGAAAGTTTGTGAACCCTTTATAATTTTCTATATTTCTGCATAAATATGACCTAAAACATCATCAGATTTTCACACAAGTCCTAAAAGGAGCTAAAGAGAACCCAGTTAAACAAATGAGACAAAAATATTATACTTGGTCATTTATTTATTGAGGAAAATGATTCAATATTACAAATCTGTGAGTGGCAAAAGTATGTGAACCTTTGCTTTCAGTATCTGGTGTGACCCCCTTGTGCAGCAATAACTGCAACTAAACGTTCCCGGTAACTGTTGATCAGTCCTGCACACCGGCTTGGAGGAACTTTAGCCCGTTCCTCCGTACAGAACAGCTTCAGCTCTGGGATGTTGGTGGGTTTCCTCACATGAACTGCTCGCTTCAGGTCCTTCCACAACATTTGGATTGGATTAAGGTCAGGACTTTGACTTGGCCATTACAAAACATTAACTTTATTCTTCTTTAACCATTCTTTGGTAGAATGACTTGAGTGCTTAGGGTCGTTGTCTTGCTGCATGACCCACCTTCTCTTGAGATTCAGTTCATGGACAGATGTCCTGACATTTGCCTTTAAAATTCGCTGGTATAATTCAGAATTCATTGTTCCATCAATGATGGCAAGCCGTCCTGGCCCAGATGCAGCAAAACAGGCCCAAACCATGATACTACCACCACCATGTTTCACAGATGGGATAAGGTTCTTATGCTGGAATGTAGTGTTTTCCTTTCTCCAAACATAACGGTTCTCATTTAAACCAAAATGTTCCATTTTGGTCTCATCCGTCCACAAAACATTTTTCCAATAGCCCTCTGGCTTGTCCACGTGATCTTTAGCAAACTGCAGATGAGCAGCAATGTTCTTTTTGGAGAGCAGTGGCTTTCTCCTTGCAACCCTGCCATGCACACCATTGTTGTTCAGTGTTCTCCTGATGGTGGACTCATGAGCATTAACATTAGCCAATGTGAGAGAGGCCTTCAGTTGCTTAGAAGTTACCCTGGGGTCCTTTGTGACCTCACCAACTATTACACACCTTGCTCTTGGAGTGATCTTTGTTGGTCAACCACTCCTGGGGAGGGTAAAAATGGTCTTGAATTTCCTCCATTTATACACAATCTGTCTGACTGTGGATTGGTGGAGTCCAAAGTCTTTAGAGATGGTTTTGTAACCTTTTCCAGCCTGATGAGCATCAACAACGCTTTTTCTGAGGTCCTCAGAAATCTCCTTTGTTCGTGCCATGATACACTTCCACAAACATGTGTTGTGAAGATCAGACTTTTATAGATCCCTGTTCTTTAAATAAAACAGGGTGTCCACTCACACCTGATTGTCATCCCATTGATTGAAAACACCTGACTCTAATTTCACCTTCAAATTAACTGCTAATCCCGGAGGTTCACATACTTTTGCCACTCACAGATATGTAATATTGGATCATTTTCCTCAGTAAATAAATGACCAAGTATAATATTTTTGTCTCATTTGTTTAACTGGTTTCTCTTTATCTACTTTTAGGACTTGTGTGAAACTCTGATGATGTTTTAGGTCATATTTATGCAGAAATATAGAAAATTCTAAAGGGTTCACAAATTTCAAGCACCACTGTACATTACCCAACCATGGGCATCTGTGAGTCCATGTACACTACTAGTCAAAAGTTTGTACATCCCACTTATTCATAGGTTTTTGTTGTTGTTGTTGTTGTTGTTGTTGTTGTTTGGGTTTTATTTGTATTTTGACTATTTTCTACACTGTAGAACAATACTGAAGACATCACAACTGAAATAGACAAAAATACTACGTTAAAAATTATGAATCATATTTTAGATTCTAGGGGCGGCATGGTGGTGTAGTGGTTAGCGCTGTCGCCTCAGAGCAAGAAGGTCCTGGGTTTGAGCCCCGTGGCCGGTGAGGGCCTTTCTGTGCGGAGTTTGCATGTTCTCCCCGTGTCTGCGTGGGTTTCCTCCGGGTGCTCCGGTTTCCCCCACAGTCCAAAGACATGCAGGTTAGGTTAACTGGTGACTCTAAATTGACCGTAGGTGTGAATGTGAGTGTGAATGGTTGTCTGTGTCTATGTGTCAGCCCTGTGATGACCTGGCGACTTGTCCAGGGTGTACCCCGCCTTTCGCCCGTAGTCAGCTGGGATAGGCTCCAGCTTGCCTGCAACCCTGTAGAACAGGATAAAGCGGCTTGAGATAATGAGAGATGAGATGAGATTTTAGATTCTAGGGGCGGCATGGTGGTGTAGTGGTTAGCGCTGTCGCCTCACAGCAAGAAGGTCCTGGGTTTGAGCCCCGTGGCCGGCGAGGGCCTTTCTGTGCGGAGTTTGCATGTTTTCCCCGTGTCTGCGTGGGTTTCCTCCAGGTGCTCCGGTTTCCCCCACAGTCCAAAGACATGCAGGTTAGGTTAACTGGTGACTCTAAATTGACCGTAGGTGTGAATGTGAGTGTGAATGGTTGTCTGTGTCTATGTGTCAGCCCTGTGATGACCAGCAAGCATGGAACTTAGACATGAAGAGCTTAGAACTTCAACTTTAGACATAAAGGTAAGGTTTGATACAGGTCTGTTGTTTTTAAGGTTTTCAATGTCCAGGCCAGGTTTCTTCAGAAGAAGTTTAATTCTTGCTAGCTTAAAGTCTTTCAGTACGTAGCCAGTGTCCAGTGATTTATTGACAATGGTTGTGATCAAAGGAAGGAGTTCAAGCCTTCACCCACCATGTTGGGATGGGCTCTAACTCACACAGTTTGTCAGCTAATTTCATAATGATAGCTCAGACTTCATCCCGAGTAGCTGGTGTGAATTGTGACAAGCGTGGTCCATTATATATAACAAGCTGATGATTTCATAAGAATTGAAATGTTAACAAAGCTAAGTGTATCGTGATTACGTGATCATACTTCCTCACAATCCATTGCATTAATGCAATTTAGCAGACACTCTTACCCGGGATGATGTACAACATACCCAGAGCAGCCTGGGGAGCAGTTGGGGGTTAGGTGCCTTGGTCCAGGGAATCAAACTGGCAACCATTTGCTCCCAAAGCTGTTTCTCTAACCATGAGGCCAGGGCTTTCCCCATGCCTAATGACAATCCACAGACAATAAAGCAATAAAAGGTTTTAATGGTTTAAAATATAAATACATTTACACCCCGATTCCAAAAAAGTTGGGACAAAGTACAAATTGTAAATAAAAACAGAATGCAATAATTTACAAATCTCAAAAACTGATATCATATTTACAATAGAACATAGACAACATATCAAATGTCAAAAGTGAGACATTTTGAAATTTCATGCCAAATATTGGCTCATTTGAAATTTAATGACAGCAACACATCTCAAAAAAGTTGGGACAGGAACAATAAGACGCTGGAAAAGTTAAAGGTACAAAAAAGGAACAGCTGGAGGACCAAATTGCAACTCATTAGGTCAATTGGCAATAGGTCATTAACATGACTGGGTATAAAAAGAGCATCTTGGAGTGGCAGCGGCTCTCAGAAGTAAAGATGGGAAGAGGATCACCAATCCCCCTAAGTCTGCGCCAACAAGTAGTGGAGCAATATCAGAAAGGAGTTCGACAGTGTAAAATTGCAAAGAGTTTGAACATATCATCATCTACAGTGCATAATATCATCAAAAGATTCAGAGAATCTGGAAGAATCTCTGTGCGTAAGGGTCAAGGCCGGAAAACCATACTGGGTGCCCGTGATCTTCGGGCCCTTAGACGGCACTGCATCACATACAGGCATGCTTCTGTATTGGAAATCACAAAATGGGCTCAGGAATATTTCCAGAGAACATTATCTGTGAACACAATTCACCTTGCCATCCGCCGTTGCCAGCTAAAACTCTATAGTTCAAAGAAGAAGCCGTATCTAAACATGATCCAGAAGCGCAGACGTCTTCTCTGGGCCAAGGCTCATTTAAAATGGACTGTGGCAAAGTGGAAAACTGTTCTGTGCTCAGACGAATCAAAATTTGAAGTTCTTTATGGAAATCAGGGATGCCGTGTCATTCGGACTAAAGAGGAGAAGGACGACCCAAGCTGTTATCAGCGCTCAGTTCAGAAGCCTGCATCTCTGATGGTATGGGGTTGCATTAGTGCATGTGGCATGGGCAGCTTACACATCTGGAAAGACACCATCAATGCTGAAAGGTATATCCAGGTTCTAGAGCAACATATGCTCCCATCCAGACGACGTCTCTTTCAGGGAAGACCTTGCATTTTCCAATATGACAATGCCAAACCACATACTGCATCAATTACAGCATCATGGCTGCGTAGAAGAAGGGTCCGGGTACTGAACTGGCCAGCCTGCAGTCCAGATCTTTCACCCATAGAAAACATTTGGCGCATCATAAAACAGAAGATACGACAAAAAAGACCTAAGACAGTTGAGCAACTAGAATCCTCCATTAGACAAGAATGGGTTAACATTCCTATCCCTAAACTTGAGCAACTTGTCTCCTCAGTCCCCAGACGTTTACAGACTGTTGTAAAGAGAAAAGGGGATGTCTCACAGTGGTAAACATGGCCTTGTCCCAACTTTTTTGAGATGTGTTGTTGTCATGAAATTTAAAATAACCTAATTTTTCTCTTTAAATTATATATTTTCTCAGTTTAAACATTTGATATGTCATCTATGTTCTATTCTGAATAAAATATGGAATTTTGAAACTTCCACATCATTGCATTCCGTTTTTATTTACAATTTGTACTTTGTCCCAACTTTTTTGGAAATGGGGTTGTATAACAATAAGCATTGTAGTTGGTTTGGGGCATGTGATAGCCATGAGTTCAATGCATCCAATGGAGGAAGAAGACAGTACAATGCAAAAAGCTTACAATCGCATTTTTTGATTCAAAGAGGGTAAATTTCTTATATCTGATAGCTTTAATATTCATAAAACTTTCTTAATATAATGTAAAAAAGAATTTAAAAAACAAAAAACAAAACACAAAACTAAACAAACAACTATATTAATGCTATGTATTCTATGAGTACAGGGTGTTTCAAAAAATGTTATATTATTTGAGATGTAAATATCCCAGAATGATGTCAAATTTTTTGAAACACCCTGTATTTTATATATTTAGTGCAACTGTTCTGTTGAATGGTGTTAAATATAGTATATCCTACTACTACTACTACTAATAATAATAATAATTACAACAACAATAATAATAATAATAATAATAATAATCTCATTATCTCTAGCCGCTTTATCCTGTTCTACAGGGTCGCAGGCAAGCTGGATCCTATCCCAGGTGACTACGGGTGAAAGGCTGGGTACACCCTGGACAAGTCGCCAGGTCATCACAGGGCTGACACATAGACACAGACAACCATTCACACTCACATTCACACCTACGGTCAATTTAGAGTCACCAGTTAACCTAACCTGCATGCCTTTGGACTGTGGGGGAAACTGGAGCACCCGGAGGAAACCCACGCGGACACGGGGAGAACATGCAAACTCCGCACAGAAAGGCCCTCGCCGGCCACGGGGCTCAAACCCGGACCTTCTTGCTGTGAGGCGACAGCGCTAACCACTACACCACCGTGCCGCCCCTTACCTTAACTTTAAGTTAAAATAAATAAATATATAACATTTAAAAAAGCTCAAACTTGTCTATAATGGTGTTGTGTTGGTTGTTAGCAAAACTGACTGAAATGCAAACCCAACAACAACAACAACCTTCAAACTTTGGGTCTGTAATATAAGAGAATCAGTGAAAAGGCCACAGTTTAAATACTGATTAAGGTTCTGAGCTAGTCCCTTTTGGAGCATCTAACAAATTAATCTGTGTGAATTATAGAATTAAAATAAACAATGATGACTAAAGTAGGACATAAATAATGGACATAAGAGCTGAACTCCAGCATATATCTTCAGAACTGCATGTTATAGTTATTGTAGTTTATTTTCAACATGACTGAATAGCTTGAAGAGCCATGGAAGAAGAGAATGTGATAGTGTCGCAAAAAGATTAATGATATTGAGTTATGTATGTATGGTTCTTTTGTTCTTAGCGCACACAGGAAGCTGAGGATTAAACAACATGGCCAAGCATTTTCCTGTTAGTGTATGCAATGGGATGCAAGGCACAGTCTCCTCCTGTCTCTGTTCCCCAGTGGCTCATCTTAATTTGCATGTTTGTTGCAATTTATTAATGAACAAGTGTATGGCTTAGGCTGTGTAAGTGTGTTGGCCCTCTGGCTCTATCTATCTATCTGGTGTTGACAACTCGGGGACTCAGGACTTCAATATACAGAATAAGGCCCTTGAAAAAAGAAGACTTTATATAGGTTTTATCAGATGTTGTAAGATTTTCAAATGTTCTGATCCTGTATCCATCCATCCATTATCTGTAGCCGCTTATCCTGTCCTACAGGGTCGCAGGCAAGCTGGAGCCTATCTCAGCTGACTACGGGTGAGAGGCGGGGTACACCCTGGACAAGTCGCCAGATCATCACAGGGCTGACACATAGACACAGACAACCATTCACACTCACATTCACACCTACGCTCAATTTAGAGCCACCAATTAACCTAACCTGCATGTCTTTGGACTGTGGGGGAAACCGGAGCACCCGGAGGAAACCCACGCAGACACGGGGAGAACATGCAAACTCCACACAGAAAGGCCCTCGCTGGCCACAGGGCTCGAACCCGGACCTTCTTGCTGTGAGGTGACAGTGCTAACCACTACACCACCGTGAATTCATGAGGCAGGTGTTAAAATCTGTCCAATTTTGCTTTCATTTTGGTGGCTACTATCTCATATAGAGGCGCTAGCCACTATGTCACCATGCTGTAAGAGTGTAACAATCATGCACTGTGCATGCACATACACGTGTTCCGATTAAAATGGCCGGTGAGTGTATACAATTCCGTTCACCATTCGAAATAAATGGACTAGACTAAAGAAATCGCTTTCAGACATGTTTATGCTTATTACCGAGGGAAAGTGCGTTCCTATTTTGAAATATACTCCAGGTCGTCCCCCTTTCCTCACCTTCTTCAGCCAGTAGTCCCATGTGTGGTGTACTGTAGATGTGACGCACTTCTGAGTTGTTACAGGAAGTTGTCGAAAAGAGTATTGAGACCACTGAGCTCTAGCGCCGGGCCTTTTCCAGGAAATAAGAGTTTGGGTCATGGCGACAGCATGAGAATAATATAAAGTACAGGCACTTGGTATATTTTACTTCTATGATTTTTAAATTGTTCATTTTTGGATTACGCTTCATTTTTGTGGCTACTGCCTCATAGAGTAAATATATATGCTATATTTACTGTATGGACACGGGATCAGAAAACTATTTTATTTATAAGCAGTAGCCACATGGACCCATAGGGTACCTATTTATTTATTTTTTTTACATTTGTTTATAACAGTCATTTTGTGACATTGTTGTCTTGTTACTTTACTTTTATTGTTTTTAGTCATTTTCACATGAACCCATTTGGCAGCCTTTTGGATCCAAAGTGAGGCGGAATCTAATCCAGATCGATCGATCGATCGATCGATCTATCTATCTATCTATCTATCTATCTATCTATCTATCTATCTATCTATCTATCTATCTATCTATCTATCTATAGTGATCATAGTTCTCTCGAAGAACTTTGCTTGAGTGTACACTTACATGATGTGTTGCCAGATGACATATTTGTCCTTATTAGGACACACAAACACTGCTGATATCAGCAGCAACTGCTTCGTGGTCATGGTTATTTACTGTACACAGGGCCGCCTGCATAAAACAGCTTGAAGCAATGTCATGTGTCAGATTTTCAGTTTCTGCTGTGATTGTGAAGCAGGGAAGACAGTAATTACCATTTACAAAATAAAAAAAAAAAACTGTCAGAGTGTCTTGACTTTGGCCACAAAGTACTTGAACAGATTTTGTAAAACTTATATAGAAAGCGGATAGAGATAATGAGATGAGATGAGATGTATATAAATTTAAGCACAAGGCAGCTTTCACTTAAAAAAAAAAGATTACAACAAATTGCTTGCTCTTGCAAGGTTGTTTGAGTAGCTTCAAAATAATTTTAATTAATATGCTCTTTGAAAGCTCATGAAAATACTTTTGATATTTAGACAAGAGGATTTCATTTCATATTAAATATAAAATATCAATACGCAAGTTTATTTGCTTTATTAAGGATGCAACTGGATACGGAGTCTTGATTTGAAATGAAAAGATAATGTATGTAAATTCAGACTTCAATAGGAGGTGTAGGTTGTAGCTTGCCAGAACAGGGCATCTGGATGACACTAGAGGCAAGCATTGGACTGGGATTCCATGGTATACAAAATATCAGGAGGATTTCTACATGCAAGCATAAGTGAATGGTCAGATATGAAGCATGTGCAAATAACAAAGTCCATGTTGATTAATGTGCCTGTGCAGTGGTGCCTGGTTCAGTCCATGGTCATTGAAATTAAGTCCCTTGCACACCGAGTCCAGTTTTGAGATCATGACATACATGTGTTCTTATTGGTCTTTATACAGTATACCAAGAGCAAAATTCGGTATGATCTCATCTCATTATCTGTAGCCGCTTTATCCTGTTCTACAGGGTCGCAGGCAAGCTGGAGCCTATCCCAGCTGACTACGGGCGAAAGGCGGGGTACACCCTGGACAAGTCGCCAGGTCATCACAGGGCTGACACATAGACACAGCCAACCATTCACACTCACATTCACACCTACGGTCAATTTAGAGTCACCAGTTAACCTAACCTGCATGTCTTTGGACTGCGGGGGAAACCGGAGCACCCGGAGGAAACCCACACGGACACGGGGAGAACATGCAAACTCCACACAGAAAGGCCTTCGCCAGCCACGGGGCTCGAACCCGGACCTTCTTGCTGTGAGGCGACAGCGCTAACCACTGCACCACCATGCCACCCAAATTCAGTATGATGAAAAACAAATTCGGATCGGTCTTGTTTGTTGCAAAATTTCTCATGGGAAAATGTTTACCTGACCAATCAAATGACGGTATTTGAGAAGCATCCTTCAAACCACACATATGATTACTGTAGCCAGACATTCATTGAAATGAACAGATGGATATCCATCAGAAAAAAGAGTGAAACTCATCCAAAAAAAAAAAGTCCCATTGTTGAGAAATAGCAGGGTATGTGGAATGAATGGTACTTAGAAATATCTAAATAAGCTAAATAACTTTCCAAATGTAGGCTAGTTCTTACTAGCTGACTGGCTCACCTGCTACAAGTGTTGCTACAATGAGTCCATACATGTCAACCTATACGGAATGTCCGTATTTTATACGGATTTGATTCAATAAACGTAGTATACGGGCGTATAAATAAAGTTATACGGATTCTTTAAAAAAACGTCAATATTTATTTAGAGCTATAATCAATTCCCACGATGATAAAAGAGCGCATAACATTTACAAACGTACTGTACACCACAGACAGCCAGTAAAGAGTCTTATGAAATCGTGCGTTATCTTGTGGTAGCGAGAATTCGTTCCATTTTTGATCATGCGCACACCGCATTGCGAGAATCTCGCCAACCGTGAAGTCATAGACATATAAACATAGATGCCGCCTTCTGCGTAGAATCATACGTCATCCTCGCCGCCATATTGGATGTGGCAAAGTGGAGATTCTTCAACCGTCTCTGGTATAGCGTCTAGACAGTAGCTGAGAATAAAGATGCCTCATTCATGTGCTGCGTTTAACTGTACCAACAGGTTTACCGTCCAAACGAGATCACATGGGATTACCTTTCACAGGTGAGACTGGAAAAATACTTTTCATTGTATTTGGTCATTATAACGTAATTTTACGAACAGATTTTCCTGACTTTGTGGCTAATATGAAGTCTCGTGCATAATAGCTGCTCGGTGAAACCTGTCTCCAAACAACGAAGTATTTCCTTCGTAACTACGCTGATAACACTTTGTGTTTTTGTCAAACATTGGAGCTTTGTATTCATTCTGAAGGTTTATTGTTATTAATATTGAATAAAAAGTAACTGGGATATATCATTGTTAATTATCATTCAAATTTTAGGTAAATTATTTTAATTTGCATCTTATACAGATTTTATAAGGGAAATACGGATTTTGGAGGTTGGTTATACAGGTTTGATTGACCAAAGGTTGACATGTATGTGAGTCGTTTATATCCACATGAATGAAGGGGTTATTCTGGGACATAATCCCAGGTTTTCATAATTGTGGGGCCAAAATATAAAAAATAAACATGTGCCTTACTTCAGACACACTGCCAAGTGTAGTTCAGGATCGATAAGTTTGTATGTAGTCTCCTCAGGTGAGGGTCCAGGATACCTAAGGAAGCCTCAAACTCCATTACAGTCATCCTAAAATATTGTCTGAACCTGTTGTGAGACAGCTTCAACTCTTGACTGAGGTTATGAAACTCTCACTGTTCCCAGCCTCTCTCTCCGTTCCACAATAGGTGTAACCAAAACTTTCTCTTTCTGGAAGTCATATCTTCATTACTAATAGGTGAAGCCATCATTCACTCAGGACACTACTGAGAGTCAGGGCACAAAACCAAAATGAAACAAGCACAAACTAGAACATGACGTATTAAAACAAGAGTGCTCTGAGAGCACAATATGCCCCGCTGGCAACTATGCCATAACTCTGGTAAAATGCGACTGAATTGAACGAAATTGCAATATGCGTATTACCGACATATAACAAAGAATCCTGTCAAGTTTCGTGAAATTCCTCCCAAAATTGTGAGAGGAGTTGATTTCAGAAGGTGAGCACCCTTCTTGGGAGGGAGGGACGGACGGACAGACATCGCCATGGCATAATTCCCCTTCGGGCCTTTTGGCCAGCGGGGGAAAAAAAAAAAAATCACATCCGACTTGGTATGCATACTCTGTGTGTGAAAATTTCCAGATTTTTGTATCACAATTCATGTCTTATCTGGTGAGTAAAGACCTTTAGTTTGTTTATATTTAAGGAACTAGAACCATATTTTTAAACCCTTCCAGTTTAGGCCATACCCACTTTGTGTTTAAATCTTAATACATATACAGATATGAATATTTGGACAACTACACAGATACAGATATCAGCATTGCTTTACAACTTACACTTTGTACAGTCTACTCTGTGAACCTACAACATATAACATATAACATATTACAGAAACACTCAGTCAAACCAGACTAAAATTGGACAAAACCTAATAAATACATGAAACTGATTTACTATCTGTCACTTGCGATTACCCAGCAGTCCATTAACACTGCAACATTTCTTTTTCTTTTCTCCAATTAATTAATTCGAAAGACTTTAACTTTTGTTTTTATCACTTAATATTATTATCTACGGTATATATTATTGCCTGTTAATTCTTGTCTTAAAGCGTGATGAGGAAAAACTCCTAGCCATTAAAAATTCTATAAGAAAACATAAAAATATTAAATAAGAAGACAGAGTCATCTATATCCCCCACCCTACATATATACCAACTATATACCAAGTTTCAAGATATTATTTGTCACAGTTTTTCAAGTTCTGCTGCAGGAAACCAACCCTACCTCTTTACACTGACCTCAGCAGCCCATGGCATAAACCCACCGGACCTTTGGTCCAGATGAGCTAAAAATTAAAATTTCTCACATTTCTTAGTATCAAAAGGCACATACTAGTGCATCTCAAAAAATTAGAAGATTGTGAAAAGTTCAATATTTTCCATCAGTTATTTAAGAAAGTGAAAATGTTATATATTATAGACTCATTACACATAAACTAAAATGTTTCAAGCATTTTTCTATTTTAATTTTAATCAGTATGGCATACAGTACAAAAACATAAAAAAAAACATCTCAAAATATTAGAATATTTCATTTCGAGTTTGAGTAAAACCGCATGAACACAGTGTATCTCTCGGTCTAGTACAGTACACACAACCGCAATCATGGGGAAGACTGCTGACTTGACTGTTGTCCAGAAGATGATCACTGATGCCCTCCACAAGGAGGGTAAGCCACAAAAGGTCATTGCTGAAAAGGGTGGCTGGAAAAGGTGCACAAGCAACAGGGATGGCCGCAGTCTTGAGAGGATTGTCAAGAAAAGTTGATTCAAGAACTTGGGAGAGCTTCACAAGGAGTGGACTGAGGCTGGTGTCAGTGTATCAAGACCCATCACGAACAGACATCTTCAAGAAAGGGGATACAACTTTCGCATTCCTAATATCAAGCTACTCCTGAGCCAGAGACAATGTCAGAAGTGTCTTATCTGGGCTAGGAGAGAAAGAAATGGACTGTTGCTCAGTAGTCCAAAGTCCTCTTTTCAGATGAAAGTACATTTTGCATTTAATTTGGAAATCACAGTTCTAGAGTCTGGAGGAAGAGTGGAGAAGCACAGAATCCAAGGTGTTTGAAGCCCAGTGTGAAGTTTCCACAGTCTGTGATGATTTGGGGTGCCATGTCATCTGCTGTTGTTGGTCCACTGTATTTTATCAAATCCAAAGCCAACACAGCCATCTACCAGGAGATTTTAGAGCACTTCATGCTTCCATCTGCTGATGAGCTTTTTGGAGATGCTGATTTCCTTTTCCAGCAGGACTTAGCACCTACCCACAGTGCCAAAACTACTACCAAATGGTTTGCTGACCATGATATTACTGTGTTTGATTGGCCAGCCAACTTGCCTGACCTGAACCCCATAGAGAATCTATGGGGTATTGTCAAGAGGAAGATGAGAAACACCCGGCCCAAAAATACAGATACGCTGAAGGCCGCTATCAAAGCAACCTGGGCTTCAACAACACCTCAGCAGTGCCACAGGCTGATCACCTCCATGCCACACTGCATTGATACAGTAATTCATGGTAAAGGAGCCCCAACCAAGTATTGAGTGTATAAATGAATATACTTTTCAGAAGTTGGATATTTCTGTATTGTAAATCTTTTTTTGATTGATCTTGGGGAATATTCTAATAATTTGAGATACTGGATTTCTGATTTTCATCAACTATAAGCCATAATCATCAAAATTAAAACAAAAAAGGCTTTAAATATTTCACTTTACATGTAATGAATATATGAAAGTTTACCTTTTTGAATTAAATTATGAAAAAAAGGAACTTTTTCATGGTATTCTAATTTTTTGAGATGCACTAGTATACATTACTTAATCAACACATATACCAACTTTCAAGACCGTACCACTCATAGTTTTCAAGTTCTGCTCCGGAAACAAAACCTACCCCGAAGACTAACCTGAGAGACTACATCTGAAATTGTTTCCATGGAAACATGAAAAATTAAAATTTCTTAGTATGAAAAGGCACATCTACATCACCTTGTTAACATGTATACCAAGTTTCAAATCCGTATCATGAATAGTTTGGGATATATGCTCTGGAAACGAACATTGCTCCTAGAAGCTAAGTCAAAATCTATTTTTTATGTAAAAATTTGAAAAATACTTTTTTTTTTTTTCAAAAATCCCAAATAGCAAAAGGCACCAGTTCACAAGTTGCTTGATATGTACACAAAGTTTCATGAAGATATCTTCAGTAGGTTTAAAGATATGGCCCGGAAACGAAAACATGACTGGATAGACGGACAGCCGGATGGACGGACGAAACCCGTTTCTATATCCCCCGCCAAACTTTATTTGGGCGGGGGATAATGAAAAGCATTACATTAAAGAGAGTGCTTTGGTGATTGTGATATATTGTCATTATGTGTATAAACAGAAATTAAAAGCTTTTTAATTATTTATATAAAAATGTTTACTTGATTTTATTACTTCCTCGACTCGTTTTACTGTTCCACATTTTACACTTTTCAGAATAACAGGGAAGATGTTAAAACGAAAGTAACACATTGTATTAAGCAGTGTTCAAAATAGTCAAAATGAATATTCAAAACAAATCTCGTAGTTTTTTTTTTGTTTTTTGTTTTTGTTTTGTTTTCCCCCAATATAGCCACTATTTGAATTGATGGCAGCTTTGCACATACAGTACTTGTTTCAACCTTGAAAAGTAGATGACAGAATGCAGATGGAAACAGTCCTGAATCTTTCTCATATGCTGAGTATTTTTGGTTACTTTTTCCTTCAGTTTCTGTTTCAAATCTTCCGATTGCATCAACATTAGCTGTCCAATCAGACTTGTAACAGACATTGACTAAATGTGTATTTTACAATTCAGAGATTAATATTCAGACCAGGAAGTGCGGTATGGGAAAAAAAGACAAAGGCCCTGTTTGTATCTAGTTCCCTGACGTGTCTTTTATATGGATTTTATTCGGATAACATCTTTATCATATGCACTTATACTTAATGTAATTAAGTATGTCTCCAGTTAACAGGCTGAAATCCACTTGGTTTCATAACAGTTTACGTCTAGCTTGCTGGAATGTTTCTCTTTTCTAGAAGATGGTTGCAGTCATAATAAAAATTGCAGACACAATAAGAATGATGTACCGCAAACTACAACCCCGATTCCAAAGAAGTTGGGACAAAGTACAAATTGTAAATAAAAATGGAATGCAATGATGTGGAAGTTTCAAAATTCCATATTTTATTCAGAAAAGAACATAGATGACATATCAAATGTTTAAACTGAGAAAATGTATCATTTAAAGAGAAAAATTAGGTGATTTTAAATTTCATGACAACAACACATCTCAAAAAAGTTGGGACAAGGCCATGTTTACCACTGTGAGACATCCCCTTTTCTCTTTACAACAGTCTGTAAACGTCTGGGGACTGAGGAGACAAGTTGCTCAAGTTTAGGGATAGGAATGTTAACCCATTCTTGTCTAATGTAGGATTCTAGTTGCTCAACTGTCTTAGGTCTTTTTTGTCGTATCTTCCGTTTTATGATGCGCCAAATGTTTTCTATGGGTGAAAGATCTGGACTGCAGGCTGGCCAGTTCAGTACCCGGACCCTTCTTCTACGCAGCCATGATGCTGTAATTGATGCAGTATGTGGTTTGGCATTGTCATGTTGGAAAATGCAAGGTCTTCCCTGAAAGAGACGTCGTCTGGATGGGAGCATATGTTGCTCTAGAACCTGAATATACCTTTCAGCATTGATGGTGTCTTTCCAGATGTGTAAGCTGCCCATGCCACAACCACTAATGCAACCCCATACCATCAGAGATGCAGGCTTCTGAACTGAGCAGTGATAACAACTTGGGTCGTCCTTCTCCTCTTTAGTCCGAATGACACAGCGTCCCTGATTTCCATAAAGAACTTCAAATTTTGATTCGTCTGACCACAGAACAGTTTTCCACTTTGCCACAGTCCATTTTAAATGAGTCTTGGCCCAGAGAAGACGTCTGCGCTTCTGGATCATGTTTAGATACGGCTTCTTCTTTGAACTATAGAGTTTTAGCTGGCAACGGCGGATGGCACGGTGAATTGTGTTTACAGATAATGTTCTCTGGAAATATTCCTGAGCCCATTTTGTGATTTCCAATACAGAAGCATGCCTGTATGCGATGCAGTGCCATCTAAGGGCCCAAAGATCACGGGCACCCAGTATGGTTTTCCAGCCTTGACCCTTACGCACAGAGATTTTTCCAGATTCTTTGAATCTTTTCATGATATTATGCACTGTAGATGATGATATGTTCAAACTCTTTGCAATTTTACACTGTCGAACTCCTTTCTGATATTGCTCCACTATTTGTCGGTGCAGAATTAGGGGGATTGGTGATCCTCTTCCCATCTTTACTTCTGAGAGCCGCTGCCACTCCAAGATGCTCTTTTTATACCCAGTCATGTTAATGACCTATTGCCAGTTGACCTAATGAGTTGGAATTTGGTCCTCCAGCTGTTCCTTTTTTGTACCTTTAACTTTTCCAGCCTCTTATTGCCCCTGTCCCAACTTTTTTGAGATGTGTTGCTGTCATGAAATTTCAAATGAGCTAATATTTGGCATGAAATTTCAAAATGTCTCACTTTCGACATTTGATATGTTGTCTATGTTCTATTGTGAATACAATATCAGTTTTTGAGATTTGTAAATTATTGCATACTGTTTTTATTTACAATTTGTACTTTGTCCCAACTTTTTTGGAATCGGGGTTGTATATAAGACACACGCACGTGATCCAAGGCAGATGGCTGTGGGTGGTAGAAATGGGCAACTGGACTTGCTTGAAGATTCTTGAAAACGTTTCACCTCTCGTCCAAAAGGCTTCCTTTTCCTTGAGGAAACGTTTTCAAGAATCTTCAAGCAAGTCCAATTGCCCATTTCTACCACCCACAGTTTACTATGACCTGGATGACTGAGAATCTTCACAGACATGTCCAAGGCAGATGCATTTGCAATCTAAAAAATATGAACGTGTTTCAAGATTTTTTTGTGCAAAAAGACAATGCAAAACGAAATTCCAAAGGCATGGCTGTGGATGAAGCGGGTGCCTGTCCCATCTGTCCCCAATCAAGAATGTGTGGTGAATTTTGAAACGAAAAATATGACAATGATGACCCCGTACTGTTGTACACCTTATGACCTGTTTGCAGGAAGAATGGGAGAAAATAACACCTCAAACATTGTTGTGAGAAGGAATGGCAACATTATAAAGTGGTAAATGCTTTCACCATCCCAATCAAAATTGAAAGAAGCAAACAAACAATAAAATTAATGAGGTAAAGCATCAAACAATGTGCTGTTGTGTTGTTTTGAGTGCAATATACTTCAAAGATTATTTGCATTGTTTTCAGTTTTACTTTCAATTTCAACATAGAGTACCGTCCCAACATTTTCTGATTTGAGGTTGGAGATGCTTCAGTGAAGCGGCTGACGGCTGACAAATATTAGCCACAATGAAGATCAGATCCCTGGACATGACTGTCCCTAATAGGCTCCACAGATCTACAGTCTGGGTTAGAATAAAATCAGCCCCGGACTCATTGCTTGAGCCCATGCTGTGTATTTTTTTTTTCTCATGGCCATTGGTGGTGCTGTTGTGCTTGGTTACACAAATGTCCACAATAATCCTCTTCGGGACACTTGCTAACAGCAAATAATCTCATGCTGATGCCAAAAAATTAAATCTTACATTGATGTCTTTTTTTTTATTTTTGAAAGGCAGCAAGCCCATGTATACCATCTGTCCCTTATTGCACTGTTGAAATCCACACAGTGTGAAATTTAACACAGAATTGAAATTCTCACAGCTGACTGACTTTTAACTTTCCTAAAGACAACAATATCAGCAGTGGGATGTTTAAACAGTTAAATGCAGCAGGTGTTGTGAATGCTGCTACAGTTCATGGACCAACTTGTGCGAATGTGTGTTCTAAAGCAACATACTGAAGTTATGGCTGTCAAATATGATTTGCAGACACAGATACATTTATAGTGTCTTGCAAAGATATTCATCCTCCTTGGGATTTGTCCTGTTTTGTGGAATTACAAGCTGGAATTAAAATGGATTTTTTGGAGGGTTAGCACCATTTGATTTACACAATATGCCGACCACTTTAAAGATGAAAATTGTTATTTTATTGTGACACAAACAATAATTAAGATGTCAAAACAGAAATCTGGAGTGTGCATAGATATTCACTCCCCAAAGTCAATACTTTGTAGAGCCACCTTTTGCTGCAATTACAGCTGCAAGTCTCTTGGGGTATGTCTCTATTAGCTTAGCACATCTAGCCACTGGGATTTTTGTCCATTCCTCAAGGTAAAACTGCTTCAACTTCTTCAAGTTAGATGGGTTGTGTTAGTGTCCAGCAATTTTCAAGTTCTGCCACAGATTCTCAATTGGATTGAGGTTTGGGCTTTGACGAGGTCGTTCCAAGACATTTAAATGTTTCCCTTTAAACCACTCCAATGTAGCTTTAGCAGTCTGTTTTGGGTCATTGTCCTGCTTGTACCTTTGTAACAGTCTCAAACCTCTTGGCTGACTCAAACAGGTTTTCATCCAGAGTTGCCCTGTATTTAGTGCCATCCATCTTTCCTTCAGTCCTGACCAGCTTTCCTGTTCCTGCAGATGAAAAATATCCCCACAGCATGATGCTGCCGCCACCATGCTTCACTGTAGGAATGGTGTTCTCAGGGTGTTGGGTTTGTGCCACACATGGCATTTCCCATGATGGCCAAAAAGTTCAATTTTAGTAGTCTCATTTGACCAGAGAATCTTCTTCCATGTGTTTGGGGAGTCTGCCACATGCTGTTGGACAAACTCCAAACGTGTTTTCTGAAGCAATGGCTTTTTTCTGGCCACTCTTCCATAAAGCCCCGCTCTGTGGGGTGTACAGCTTAAAGTGGTCCTATGGATGGATACTCCCATCTCCGCTGTGGATCTTTTGCAGCTCCTTCAGTGTTATCATTGGTGTCTTTGTTGCATCTCTGATTAATGCCCTCCTTGCCCGGTCTGTGAGTTTTGGTGGACGGCCTTCTCTTGTCAGGTTTGTCGTGGTGCCAAATTCTTTCCATTTTGCTATAATGGATTTAATGGTGCTCTGTGTGATATTCAAAGTTTGGGATATTTTTTATAACCCAACCCTGATCTATACTTCTCCACAACTTTGTCTCTGACCTGTTTAGAGGCTCCTTGGTTTTCATGTTGCATGCTTAGTAGTGCTGCAGAGTCAGGGTCCTTCCAGAACAGGTTGATTTATGCAGACATCATGCGACAGATCATGTGACATTTTGCATACAGGTGGATCTTAATCAAATAATTATGTGACTTATAAAGTGAATTGGTTGGACCAGCTCTTATTTAGGGGTTTCATACGAAAGGGGGTGAATACTTATGCACACTCCAGATTTCTGTTTTTTTCATCTTAATTATTGTTTGCGTCACAAAAAAAAAAAAATTGCACCTTTGAAGTTGTAGGCATGTTGTGTAAATCAAGTGGTGCTAACCCTCCAAAAATCCATTTTAATTCCAGCTTGTAATGCAACAAAACAGGACAAACACCAAGGGGGATGAATACTTTTGCAAGACACTGTGCTTGAGTAATCAGATTTAAATCTGTTTTGTGTATATTGGATGTGTTCATTGCTCCATTTTTATGTTGATGATCTTCTGAATATGAGCCTGATAATCAAGACTCATGAAACTAGCAGGTAGTGTAGTTGGATTTGCTTGAAGAAAAGTGTCTGATGTATACCCTTTGCTCTCTTCCATCTTGTGCTTTGAGGAATTACAGCTTATATGACAGATGAAACAAAAAAAACTCATTTGAAAATATCAATTGGTTTCTCAGCAGCTTCAGATTAGATGCTCATTTGAGATAAACATTTCTTCCAAGACAGGTATTCAAGCTGTCATCTGCACAGCTTTGCAGTAATCTATATTTATTTCTACTTAGCAAATTCTTGCAGTTAAACTGCTGTTTTATGGAGGGTGATATATCCCTGGCATCAAAATGTAGGTTCAGCCAGAACTACAGCAAGATAAATTGGTTTAATAATACCATGACTGGTAGTAATGCAGCATTTTGTTTTCCTTTTTCAAATTAGTATTAACTCTTAACATGTAAAAAAAGAAAAAAAAAGCCCACAAAAAAATCTGGATTTCCAGTCTCATATCCAAAACCTGGTAATTCTAGTCTTGCTGCTCCAAAAATCAGTCTACTAGTGCGTCTCAAAATATTGGAATATCATAAAGTTTTTTTTTTTTTGTAATTTAATTCAAAAAGGTCAACTTACATATATTTGATATTCATTATACGTAAAGTGAAATATTTCAAGACTTTTTTGGTTTTAATTTTGATGGCTTATTGCTCAGGAAAATCAGAAATCCAGTATCTCAGAACATTAGAATATTTCATTTCGAGTTTGAGTAAACCAGTATAAATACCGTGTATCTCTTAGTCTAGTTCAGTACACGCAACTACAATCATAGGGAAGACTGCTAACTCAACAGTTGTCCAGAAGAAGAAGAAGAGGCCTTTATTTGTCACATGCACACTCAAGTACTGTACAGTGAAATTTGTTCTCTGCATTTAACCCATCTGAAGCAGTGAACACACACATGCACACACACAAGTGAGCAATGAACACACACACACACATATATATATATACCCAGAGCAGTGGGCAACTACAGTATACTACAGCACCTGGGGAGCAGTTTGGGGTTAGGTGCCTTGCTCAAGGGCACTTCAATCCAAGGCTGCCCCATGTTAACCTAACTGCATGTCTTTGAAGACGATCGACACCCTCCACAATGAGGGTAAGCCACAGAAGGTCATTGCTGAAAAAGTTGGCTGGAAAAGGTGCACAAGCAACAGGGATGACCGCAGCCTTGAGCGGATCATCAAGAAAAGTCATTTCAAGAACTTGGGAGAACTTCACAAGGAGTGGACTGAGGCTGGTGTCAGTGCATCAAGAGCCACCATGCACAGACGTCTTCAGGAAAAGGGCTACAACTGTCACATTCCTCATATCAAGCCAGTCCTGAACCAGAGACAATGTCAGAAGCATCTTACCTGGGCTAAGGAGAGAAAGAACTGGACTGTTGCTCAGTGGTCCAAAGTCCTCTTTTCAGATGAAAGTAAATTTTGCATTTCATTTGGAAATCAAGGCCCTAGAGTCTGGAGGAAGAGTGGAGAGGCACAGAATCCAAGGTGTTTGAAGTCCAGTGTGAAGTTTCTGCAGTCTGTGATGAAATGGGGTGCCATGTCATTCATCTGCTGGTGTTGGTCCACTGTGTTTTATCAAGTCCACTGAGCAACATAAGTTTTTCACAATATTCCAATATTTTGAGATACAGTATTAAACTTAAGACATGCTTGAAAGGATTTTCCTGAACAGATTATGGAATCTGACTCTACAGATATTTGGCATGGGAGCCCACAGACAGAACAGAAGTTAACTGGTAGAAATAATGTCAGAAATAACCATATTCATCCATTTGCTTTCCCTGATGGTAATGCAGCCCCAGTGTAAACACAGGCACAGGCAGACTGTTGGCTTAAAATAACTTCAGAGCATGAACCAACCATATACTAATGGCAAAATAAGCAAACTGAATTAAAGGAATGAAACAAAAATGCAACAAATGGTGTTTATTTTTCAAGCAGTAAACGTGATCTCGTACAGTATATCCATCTGAGATTCTTACTATGTTATTACTATAATTACAGAGAACATTATTGCATGGCACAAACCAGTATGTAATTATTCTAATTAAAATATTTTAATTGGACTTGGTATAATAAGTACAGTGTGTGTCTTGTTATGTTTGCTTATTACTTTGATATGAATGTATAAATTTCAAGTACAGCCTCTAGCTTGACTGGTCAGTTGGATGGCTAGGCAGGTCCATGATATAAAAGCAGCTACCCCGGGAAAGTGTTGTCTACATCAGTCAAGCATTCAACTTGTATCTATATACACACAGAAACCACAAATCCTTATGTCAGCCTGGATTCCAAGGTTACGTTTAGAAATAGGTTTGTTTTTTAGCAATGTCTGTCACGCATGCTCGGCTACAACAGCACAAACGGTTCAGCAGTTACCGTTTGCACACAGTTATATCAAGAAGGATCTTATACAGCAGAGTTGTGTTTTCATTTTCAATCAAAACTCACCATAATGTTAATTAATCGTATTATTTATTACACCGTGGGCAGCACGGCGGTGTTGTGGTTAGCACTGTTGCCTCACAGCAAGAAGGTCATGGGTTCGAGCCCAGTGGCTGATGGGGGCCTTTCTCTGTGGAGTTTGCATGTTCTCCCCGTGTCTCTGTGGGTTTCCTCTGGGTGCTCTGGTTTCCCCCAGAGACGTGCAGGTTAGGTTAACCGGTTGCTCTAAATTGCCCATACATGTGACTGTGTGTGTATGTGTGTGAGTATGCAGAAAGGAACTGGCCACCCTACTGCTGTAATTCTGGCCAAATCAACTAAACATGGTTTGCCTCAAGCCGGGATCGGCTTTGGCATTGACGACGGCGATATATGTGTATATTCTTTCCAAGTGCTATTATATTTTTTTTTCAGGAAAAAAAAAAGTTGTCATGATAACATTTTTGTGCACAGTAAAAGTCCCACTTTCATATGTACAAAGTAGAAGTAGCAAATCTTAAACAACAACAAAAAAGAGGCAGCACCTTTTTCCCCCCAATCTGCAACTGACAAGGTTCAGTGATTAGAGTCCTTTTCTTGGCTCACATGATGTGGTTTTCTGCTATTGTAGCCTGTCTGCTTCAGTGTTCAAAATGTGCGTTCTGAGACGCTTTTCTTTTTCACCATGGTTGTAAGCAATGGTTATTTGAGGTACCATTGCCTTTCTGTCAGCATGAACCAGTCTGGTCATACTTCTTTGACCTTTCTCATCAACAAAGCTTTTCTACCCATAGAACTGCCACTCACTTTAAAAAAAAAATCTCCTTCTCACCCCCCGGGGGGGGGGGGGGGGGGGGGTATCCATGTTATCCTCAAGCTCGGGTCCTAGGACTGCGCTCTTCTGGACTGAGGCTTCAGATGTTGTTCCTGGGATTTGCTGGAGCCACTCTCCCAGTTTGGGGGTTACTGCCCCAAGTGCCCCCACTACCACGGGGACCACGCAACCCTTGACCTTCCACATCCGTTCCAGCTGCTCTTTCAATCCTTGATACTTCTCAAGTTTCTCATGTTCCTTCTTCCTGATGTTGGCATTAGCTGGGATCGCCACATCTATCACCACCACCCTCTTCTGCTCTTTGTCCACCACCACTATGTCCGGTTGGTTAGCCAGGATCTGTTTGTCAGTCTGGAAGCTGAAGTGTATATATATATATATATATATATTTTTTTTTTTTCTCACTCCATTCTGTCCAGACTCTACAGCCTGTTGCTTGTGAAAATCCCAGGAGATCAGCCGATTCTATAATATTCAAACTAACTGATCTGGCACCAGCAACCATGCCACACTCAATCAAAGTCACTGCAATCATACACTCACCAGCGAGCTTTAATAGGAACTTGTTCTTGATTTGAAGATCCCTGTTCTTGGCTGCGGGGCGGCACGGTGGTGTAGTGGTTAGCGCTGTCGCCTCACAGCAAGAAGGTCCTGGGTTCGAGCCCCGGGGCCGGCGAGGGCCTTTCTGTGTGGAGTTTGCATGTTCTCCCCGTGTCCGCATGGGTTTCCTCTGGGTGCTCCGGTTTCCCCCACAGTCCAAAGACATGCAGGTTAGGTTAACTGGTGACTCTAAATTGACCGTAGGTGTGAGTGTGAATGGTTGTCTGTGTCTATGTGTCAGCCCTGTGATGACCTGGCGACTTGTCCAGGGTGTACCCCGCCTTTCGCCCGTAGTCAGCTGGGATAGGCTCCAGCTTGCCTGCGACCCTGTAGAAGGATAAAGCGGCTAGAGATAATGAGATGAGATGAGATGTTCTTGGCTGCAGGACTGGAACCCAATGTGGTCTTCTGCTGATGTATGCTGAGATGCTTTTCTGCTCACTGCAGTTGTAAAGAGTTGCTATGAGTTGCTCTATCCTTCCTGGCAGTTCAAACCAATCTGGCCATTTTCGTCTGACCTCTCTTATCAACAAGGTGTTTGTTTCCACCCACAGAACTGTCACTCACTCAACCATTTTTTTCACACCACTTTGTACAAACTCGAGAGACTGCTGTGTGTGAAAATCCCAGGAGATCAGCAGTTTCTGAAATACTCAGATCAGTCCATCTGGCTCAAACCAACACCCATGCCACAGGGAAAGAAAGTCACACTTTGAGATCACAATTTTTCCCGTTCTAATGTTTGAACATTGTGAACATTAATAACCTGAAGCTCTTGATTTGTATCTGAATGATTTTATGCATTGTGCTGCTGTCAAGGGACTGGCTGATTAGATAACTGCATAAAACTCCAGGTGGATAAGTGCTCCTAATAAAGTGGCCGGCGAGTGTAATTTTCCCCATTCTGATGCTTGATGTAAACATGAACTGAAGCTCTTGACCTGTATCTGCAAGATATTATGCAATGTGCTGCTGCTGGATAATGAGCAGGTGTACCAGAGTTCCTGTTAAAGTATTCTTGTGAGTTTATGTATGTATATGTATATCACACATGCCAATTATATAATAGTTTGGAGAATTATGGAGGAAATCTTATAACCACGAACACAGTAGAGGATATCAGGATAAGTAGCACACACACAGAGCCAGAGTTTAAGTAGGGACATAAAGGGTGACACAAAGAGTGAGACACCAGTATATTTGCATAACGCTGCTATGCATCACTCATAATTAAATTGTTAACCAAGAAACACGCCAGACAAAAATGACCAAATGTGCAGCCAAATTCATCCAACACAGAAAGGGATTGTATATTGCAGTAGCATACATGTCAACCTTTGGTCAATCAAACCTGTATAACCAACCTCCAAAATCCATATTTCCCTTATAAAATCCGTATAAGATGCAAATTAAAATAATTTACCTAAAATTTGAATGATAATTAACAATTATATATCCCAATTACTTTTTATTCAATATTAATAACAATAAACCTTCAGAATGAATACAAAGCTCCAATGTTTGACAAAAACACAAAGTGTTATCAGCGTAGTTACGAAGGAAATACTTCGTTGTTTGGAGACAGGTTTCACCGAGCGGCTATTATGCACGAGACTTCATATTAGCCACAAAGTCAGGAAAATCTGTTCGTAAAATTACGTTATAATGACCAAATAAAATGAAAAGTATTTTTCCAGTCTCACCTGTGAAAGGTAATCCCATGTGATCTCGTTTGGATGGTAAACCTGTTGGTACAGTTAAACGCAGCACATGAATGAGGCATCTTTATTCTCCGCTACTGTCTAGACGCTATACCAGAGACGGTTGAAGAATCTCCACTTTGCCACATCCAATATGGCGGCGAGGATGACGTATGATTCTACACAGAAGGCGGCGTCTATGTTTATATGTCTATGACTTCCCGGTTGGCGGGATTCTCGCAATGCAGTGTGCGCATGATCAAAAGTGGAACGAAGTCTCGCTACCACAAGATAACGCGCGATTTCATAAGACTCTTTACTGGCTGTGTGGGGTGTACAGTACGTTTGTAAATGTTATGCGGTGTTTTATCATCGTGGGAATTGATTATAGCTCTAAATAAATATTGAAGTTTTTTTAAAGAATCCGTATAACTTTATTTATACGCCCGTATACTACGTTTATTGAATCAAATCCATATAAAATACAGACATTCCGTATAGGTTGACATGTATGCAGTAGGATTGCAGTGTATAAGCAACTCATTACAAAGATGAACGCACTTTTGAGAATTCAGTGTAAGAAAAACCACAGGTTTACAGTGATGGGAAAATGTGATCTGGTCAGATGAGTCATTGTTCATCATATTCTCAACAAGTGAGTGAATGGATGTGTGGTGTTGAACAAGTGAACAGTACAGGTCTGAATGCTTGACCCGTACAGTGAGTGGTTCTGTTCTGTTGGATTTTGTTGACATGGTTTTGGTCCACTTGTACCCTTAGAGGAAAGGGTCACTACAAATCAATACACAAACATTCCCTGTGTTCAAAATCACTCACTCATTCACTACTCCTTTTTCACTATATAGGGAATTACTATATAGAGAACGATATAGTGAGCTCATTGGTAAAATAAAAAAAAAACACTTTCGGACACTACTCCATCAAGCCGTTATTTATGTCATTACCGTCGCACAATTAAAATGTGTCAGATCAGTTGGGTGGTGGGGTTTCAAAATAATAAATACATGCAATTATTTTTTCGCGGTCTGGTTTCCATCAAATCGTGCACTCTGATTGGCTCACGAGTGGTCCGGTATCCTACGATACGGACCCCGGTTACGGACCTTTGGCAACTCGCTCGTTCACAAAAACAACAAACATAGTAGTAATTTTTGGCAACATTTATTTTCACATTTCTCAGTATAATAGGATTCATTTTACAGTATGGATAGTGATAACGACAGTGTTCACAGCGAAAGCAAGTTTTACTACCCTGAGGAAGAAGAAATAAAAGAAAACATTTCAGGAGAAAGCTAAAAACCTGTAACTGTTGCTAACGCCGAGCAAAAACATGGATGAATCCTGAATGACTCAAGTTTGTATAAACAGGGGACTACATAGGCGGCAAAATGTAGTTTTTTTCCTGCCATGGAAGTGCACTTGTATACCGAGGAGGAAGCCATTTGCATTAAAGCCGTGAATGAGGATTCAAAATGGCGGCTCGCCTTGGCTTTGTTTTCCCTTTCGGGCGCTCTCATTTTCTGTTAGAATTTGGTAAAGAAAAAAATATATATATTATTTACCAGCTTAAGGTCGGTCCGTATTGTGAAATACCGTGACCTTGGCCTTAAATACTGGCCTCGGCCCAGAGGCCTCGGTCAGTACTTTCAAGACCTCAGTCACGGTATTTCACAATACGAACCTCCCAGCTGGTAAATAATAGATATATTTATTATTGTGATAAATACATATTATACTGAGCGTATTTCCCACATTAATAAATACAAAGTACTTTGTGTCTGCTGCATCTTTCAGTTCTTTTAAATCAAGGCTGAATACTTTCTTCTTTGCTGCTGCCTTTTATTAAAGGAGAACTGAAGTCATTTTTAAACTTGCTTTATTTCTTAATGTGTTATTCAATGACGTTTTCGGTTTTAGTAACCTTATATCGTGACTCGTATTGGCAACTAACTGCAATTAAATATTATACTTATCGGCCTATTCGGTTTTTAGCCGTGTTGAATTTAGTTCGTTTGGTCCATGGCAGGCGTCGCTTATCCGCGCGATCTTCACGAGACTTGTGCGAGACTTCGAAACATGAAGTGTCAGCCAGGTGTCAGTGCCGCCAGTTTGAAAACTGTTTTCCAAACGAAATATTGCACAAAAACAAGTTTAAATGACGATTACTGCCTACTTTTTTCAAACTTTCCTGATTGCTATCAAAACAAACAAAACTTCCGGCTTGATTACATCAGCGTTCGAAAGAGGGCGCGCGCGTCTTTTGACAATGTTGGCAGATGTTGGTCACTTTGATTTCCGCTGTACGTTTTACTTCCGTCCTACGATGTCTCACACAGGTCTCAACGAATCTTGTTTACGGTCATTGCTTTGACGTATGGACTGATATATTCATCTCATCTCATTATCTGTAGCCGCTTTATCCTATTCTACAGGGTCGCAGGCAAGCTGGAGCCTATCCCAGCTGACTACGGGCGAAAGGCGGGGTACACCCTGGACAAGTCGCCAGGTCATCACAGGGCTGACACATAGACACAGACAACCATTCACACTCACATTCACACCTACGGTCAATTTAGAGTCACCAGTTAACCTAATCTGCATGTCTTTGGACTGTGGGGGAAACCGGAGCACCCAGAGGAAACCCACGCGGACACGGGGAGAACATGCAAACTCCACACAGAAAGGCCCTCGCTGGCCACAGGGATTGAACCCGGACCTTCTTGCTGTGAGGCGACAGCGCTAACCACTACACCACCGTGCCGCCCCTGACTGATATATTACAGAGCATATTTCAAACACTCATAACTTGCGATAGCAGTGACAAAATACCTATAGAAATGCATTCCTATATTTAATAAAATGAGATAAATAGAATTTTGATAATAAAAATTTGCCTTCAGTTCTCCTTTAAATCAAATTTGAGGCTTTTTTAAATTAAATCAAATGATGATTCAACGGTAGTGAATTATCTGATCGATTCAGTCCATTCCTCACTCTGCACTGTAACTTCATCTCATTATCTCTAGCCACTTTATCCTGTCCGACAGGGTCGCAGGCAAGCTGGAGCCTATCTCAGCTGACTACGGGCGAAAGGCGGGGTACACCCTGGACAAGTCGCCAGGTCATCACAGGGCTGACACATAGACACAGACAACCATTCACACTCACATTCACACCTACGGTCAATTTAGAGTCACCAGTTAACCTAACCTGCATGTCTTTGGACTGTGGGGGAAACCGGAGCACCCGGAGGAAACCCACGCGGACACGGGGAGAACATGCAAACTCCGCACAGAAAGGCCCTCGCCGGCCACGGGGCTCGAACCCGGACCTTCTTGCTGTGAGGCGACAGCGCTAACCACTACACCACCGTGCCGCCCACTGTAACTTTTATTATTGTATTTTATCTGTCTCATTAAATTTAACTTATTTTGTATTCTCTTACTATTTTTAATTGTACTTGAATGTCCATTTACTGTATAATGTGTTTCTTCCTCCATCCTTTCACCCCAACACACTTTTTTTTTCAGTGCAACTGCAATGCATGATGGGATATATTGCTTGGTTAGTGACCATCAGTTGTACACTACTTTTCATGATGCATTGTGAGATACTTTGAGTGCACTATATAGGGTGTAATAATTCTCACTATACATTCGGACAACACTACAAAATGCTAACCTTACTATATAGTCCACTATATAGTAAGTAGGGAGTGATTTTGGACACAGGGATTGCTATCCTGATGGGAGTAGCCTCCTCCTGGATGATAATGCCCCATTTTCAGGGCGTGAGGGTGCACTGAATGGTTTGACAGTGGGTATTCAAAGGAATATCTTTTGTAAGAAAGGCAGTCATTGCTCCATTTCAATTCCAGAGATGTGCAGAATCCATACAATTGCAGTGCATATATAGTGATGACTCACTGTATATAGTGATGACTTTGCATTTTACAGCATCTGTAACTGGGCAGCACGGTGATGTTGTGGTTAGCACTGTCACCTCACAGCAAGAAGGTTCTGGGTTTGAGCCCAGTGGCTAATGAGGGCCTTTCAGTGTGGAGTTTGCATGTTCTCCCCATGTCTCCATAAGTTTCCTCCGGGTGCTCCGGTTTCCCCCACAGTCCAAAGACATGCAGGTTAGGCTAATTGGTGGCTCTAAATTGACCGTGTGAATGTGAGTGTGAATGGTTGTTTGTCTCTATGTATCAGCCCTGCGATGACCTGGCGACTTGTCCAGGGTGTACCCCGCCTCTCACACATAGTCAGCTGGGATAGACTCCAGCTTGCCTGTGACCCTGCACAGAATAAGCAGTTACGGATAATGGATGGATGGATGGATGGATGGAGGATCTGTAACTGAACCAAGGGACCAACTGAATCCAATTATACTGAAGATAGCATTAAATGGTGTGGATTGTGGAATTGTAAAGTTATATTGACAGGGCCATTAGTCTTGGGGTGGAAAGTGGTGACAATTGGAGGAGTTCACAGAAGAATACGGATGAATAGGACCCTACAAAATTCAAGTCTGAATATACACTTCCTGGCCAAAAAAAGTCACCATTTATAGTTACATAAGCAAATACTTAAGAACCTTTGATTGGATAATTACTGCAGTGATTAATATGCTTCAGCTGGCAACAATTATTTTACCCCAAACTGATGCAGTGAGTAGTTTCTCATTTCTTTCTTTCACAAACCTGTCAGAAGACGTATTCTGTGGTCGTCGAAAAGATGTTACTGTGTTTCAGAAGGGTCAAATTATCGGCCTATGTCAAGCAAAGAAAACAACTAAGGAGTTCAACTAAGGAGATTGCTGACATTATTGGAATTGGTTTAAGAACTGTTCAATGCAGTATTAAAACATTGGAATGATTGTAATGAACCATCAAGTTCATGGAAGAAGTGTGGTGGGAAAAAAATCTTGACTGAACATGATCAGTAGAACTCACGACTATGTTTAATAGTGAAGGTAAACACATTTCCACAAGCACAATGAGATAACTCCACACAGAAAGGCCCTCGCCGGCCCCCGAACCCAGGGGGTCACCCAGAAAATTTTGTGTTTTCCATGAAAAGCCACACTTTTATTTACCACCATAAGTTGTTAAATGAATAGAAAATATAGTCAAGACATTTTTCTGGCCATTTTGAGCATTTAATCGACCCCACAAATGTGATGCTCCAGAAACTCAATCTGCTCAAAGGAAGGTCAGTTTTATAGCTTCTCTAAAGAGCTCAACTGTTTTCAGCTGTGCTAACATGATTGTACAAGGGTTTTCTAATCATCCATTAGCCTTCTGAGGCAATGAGCAAACACATTGTACCATTAGAACACTGGAGTGAGAGTTGCTGGAAATGGGCCTCTATACACCTATGGAGATATTGCACCAAAAACCAGACATTTAGTAGAATTTAGCTAGAATAGTCATTTACCACATTAGCAATGTATAGAGTGGATTTCTGATGAGTTTAAAGTGATCTTCATTGAAAAGAACAGTGCTTTTCTTTCAAAAATAAGGACATTTCAAAGTGACCCCAAACTTTTGAACGGTAGTATATATATATATATATATATATATATACACAAGGACAGAAATGCATGGGAAGCACATTGTTGTTTTGGGGGGTTTCTTTTTTTTTTCTTCTTTTTAGAAAGTATGCCCAAAAGATATAAAATAGAGGTATGTGTTGGGACTGCAGCTAGAGATATGTGTTTGGATTGAGATCCTGGGACACAACTTAAAAATTGTGTTCGCAGATATATTTTCACTTAGGCACATGGAACCATGTTCATTCATTCATGACTAGTAACATACTAACTGCCTGGACAGGGTCAAAGGTATTTAAATTCAGCTACTAGTTTGTTTATATTTTGGCAAATCGAACCATGTGAATGGGTTAGAAAATATCATGAGTAGGTGCAAACCAATGATAATAATAACTGTGCTGAGGAAAAATCAGTCTGACACACATCTCTAGCTGAGACCAATTATGAAGCTGAGTGATGTAGCTGAAGTAAAGGAACTGCTTGAGCCAAAAATTACAAACTGTGTGGACAGTAATAGCATTTCTATCTGTGTTATAAATAAATACCAAAAAAAAAAAACTTCTGAGTTTACAAATTGCAGTACATTATTCAGGTGAATTATTTTTATATATGATCCGTATCTTAGAATTTGTGAACAATGTCATTTTTCATGAAGAATTTCACTTAGTTATATCTCAGATATATCAATAAAATCGCCAGCATTCTGAGCTGGAATATCTTAAAGGCATGCATGCATTAAATGATTAAGCTTTTAACTGTAGTCTGTGTGCTGTCTGAACCTTGGCTTTCATACATTATTATTATGGTCTGAGAATTTTTTTTTTTTTCTGGAAGTGCTTGACCATGGCAGTCATTATGCTTATTAGTTCTCTTTGTGCCACAAGAAAAAAAAAAAGCTTTCTGCGTTTAACTCAAGTCAGTTTGACACTCAGTGGTTAAGCTTTAATGCCTGTCATGCTGGTCTTGCTGGAAGTCCATTTATTGCATTTACTTGCTTTAATAGGATTTGCTGACAATTTCCATAAAAATGGGTATTTCTGTCCTGATCTATGTGCAGAGTGTACAATTATGGATACACCTCCATTGCCTTGATTTACTACTGGAGTGTAATTTGCTGGTTTGGGTATTCACATGCCAGTTTTTGGCATTGCTGCTCTGTTGCTATTTTCTTGACTATTAACGAGTGAAGTCGTGCAAAATGGGGTATTACATTTGAAACGTATCAGTGACATGGGATTTCGCCAATTTTTCACCAAACATGTACATTAATACAGTAAGTGCAACTTAAATAAACTTCAACATAAATAAGCTACTTCACCCAAATCTTAACGAGACTTAATTATTTTATGCATGAATCAAAAAAATAAGTCAAACAACTCAACTGTGTTTATTAAAGGTCTGATGACACGAACATGACTCTATCTCATTATCTCTAGCCGCTTTATCCTTCTACAGGGTTGCAGGCAAGCTGGAGCCTATCCCAGCTGACTACGGGCGAAAGGCGGGGTACACCCTGGACAAGTCGCCAGGTCATCACAGGGCTGACACATAGACACAGACAACCATTCACACTCACACCTACGGTCAATTTAGAGTCACCACTTAACCTAACCTGCATGTCTTTGGACTGTGGGGGAAACCGGAGCACCCGGAGGAAACCCACGCGGACACGGGGAGAACATGCAAACTCCGCACAGAAAGGCCCTCGCCGGCCCCGGGGCTCGAACCCAGGACCTTCTTGCTGTGAGGCGACAGCGCTAACCACTACACCACCGTGCCGCCCAACATGACTCTATGCAATTTCTTAAATAAACTATACAACATGGCAAACATGTTAGATTTCTGTTATAATTCCATGAAAAGAAGCTGTTGTTACGCGAATATCCAACTTTTAATTGCACAGCGCAAGAAAACTGGGTCCGTGGCTCGCGGCCATGCTGTGACGTCAGCGGAAGAACACGCTGCGGTTCACTGGCTGTTCTACTCAATGGAAATGGTGCATGAAACATACATGTCAACCTTTGGTCAGTCAAACCTGTATAACCAACCTCCAAAATCCGTATTTCCCTTATAAAATCCGTATAAGATGCAAATTAAAATAATTTACCTAAAATTTGAATGATAATTAGCAATGATATATCCCAGTTACTTTTTATTCAATATTAATAACAATAAACCTTCAGAATGAATACAAAGTATTTTTCCAGTCTCACCTGTGAAAGGTAATCCCATTTGATCTCGTTTGGACGGTAAACCTGTTGGTACAGTTAAACGCAGCACATGAATGAGGCATCTTTATTCTCGGCTACTGTCTAGACGCTATACCAGAGACGGTTGAAGAATCTCCACTTTGCCACATCCAATATGGCGGCGAGGATGACGTATGATTCTACGCAGAAGGCGGCGTCTATGTTTATATGTCTATGACTTCACGGTTGGCGGGATTCTCGCAATGCGGTGTGCGCATGATCAAAAGTGGAACGAAGTCTCGCTACCACAAGATAACGCGCAATTTCATAAGACTCTTTACTGGCTGTCTGTGGTGTACAGTACGTTTATCATCGTGGGAATTGATTATAGCTCTAAATAAATATTGAAGTTTTTTTTACAGAATCCGTATAACTTTATTTATACGCCCGTATACTACGTTTATTGAATCAAATCCGTATAAAATACGGACATTCCGTATAGGTTGACATGTATGATGAAAACGCCGGTGAACTCTCTAGTGCTAGCTCTTCCTCTGAACAAAAGAACAACCAAATACTGGTACTTTAAGCAGTGATCATGATGGCATGATTTTATCTGATTTTAAATAAATGAGATTGATAATAATGTGAATGTTCACAACTAGTACATACAAACTCTGCAGCTTCTGATTCAGCAGCTGCGTCATACTCCGCAAAAACATCAGCAAGAACCTACAATATAAATGGAAATGCAATACACTAAGCTCAAATGACTTTTGGAAAGTATAATTTCTAAATTTTTTTCTACATATTCTTGAAGTCGGTCATCGGGGTACTTGCTACCGTTCCCTAACAACGCATGGCAAAGGGTAAAGTGTAGTGTTGCTACGAGTACTTGCTAAAGCCTCCGGTGGAAGATCCTCGATGTGCTGATAAGACATACAGTTCTATATAACACACAAGTGTCACGATAATCACAAAACAGATGCAAATTGTTAAAAAAATACCTAATTTTTAAGCAATCATGTGTTGATCTCTTCCAAATAGAATCTATGATAGCCTACCCTCTTTATCCTTTGCCTCTCGTTGCTAGGCGGCAGTTACATGAAAGCCGCAAGCTTTCACAAGCAAATACATGACTGATATCACGCCGACTTTATGATTACATTTATGATTATCATGAATGTGTACTCTATGATGTGTACTCTATGAGCGCTCTGGAGCGAGTCACTTCCAAGATGGCCGCGCAGACCGCAGTGTTACTGTTTTTAGCATCATATCGGAGCACTCTATAGCTCTACGTACCTTTATCTTATGTCGTTTCACAACACATGTTCTGACAGGAGGACTGTCTTTGGAGGAGTCGCCTTGTCCCAGGCGACTGCTGGATCCGGCATAGCTACTAGTAGACCCCCTCCGGAATACTGTAGGCACTGCTGATGGTAGTAACACATGTTTGTGCTGAACTGAACACCCAAGAGATTCTTTTAAGCTGGGAAGGGTGTCAAAACAATCCAAATCGAAGTGTTCAGAGCACAGGACGGATGTTGGTGAGGGCTCCCACTTGTCACGAGTGCGCCTGACTTGCTTCACCCACTTCGCATGCAGCTCGGGATCTCTGGGAAACTTGAATAAACTTACCCCATCCTTGTGGGTTTTGGAGCAAAAGCCGGCAACACAACGCGAAGGCATAATAACTATATATAATGTATAATAATGTATAATAATAATACTAATAATGACAAACTGAACACCTGTCGCATCAACAACAAACTGGTAAGTGAGGAGGAAGGTTCTTTCGCTGACGTCATATAGCCCCTCCTCCTCATTCGTCTCCTGGGTGCTGCAGCCCCGTCAAATTTGCCCAAATAGCCGCGTTTTTTATCATAACTTGTAAAATAGGCGCCTTTGTGAATTAATATATGGATCATCGGGAATTACTTTTTATGTTATAAAACATCGCCAAAGATGTCAAAAAACGTGTCATCAGACCTTTAAAGGCCACTTCACTATAAGCCCCATATTACTCATGAATGAGCTTGGATTTTCACTCGCATTTAAGTTTTGAGGTACAACGTCCATGAGACCATCCGTCCTAGTGTGAGTTATTTATTTTTAATGTGGACATAAGTGAAGCATAAATTCCAGAGAAATAAGTCCAAAGTAATATTATTAAAAGAACACATAAAAAGGACATCTAAGAGACTTTTGACACAACATTTACCATAATAGTATCAGCAGTATCAATGCTTTCAGCAGGTTTAGCCCACCCGCAAAAGACAACCTCAGAAGCATCCAAAGATCCAATAACTGATAAAATAACCTACATTTATTAAAAAAAAAAAAACTGTTGGATCTTGTCAGTTGAGAGCGCCAGCTCTAAACAAACTTCAAACATGGCTTCTCAAAACTACAACACCCAGGAACTACAGCGCCCTCTATCACCTGCCTATTTATTACACCTGTCACTCATTTCCTGGTTCAACAGCCCTTGCCACCTAAGCGTCTCTCCCACTCTCACTTAACATGAAGTATCGTTCAGTGTTCATTTCTGTTGTACCAAGCCTTTACCGGCTGTCTGCTTTATTGCATTATCGATCCTTGTTCTTGTATTATTCTCGTCATTCTCTAGTCCCACCTGCATTGCCCAGTTTACAGACTGACTGACCGACCCTTGCCTGTCCCTTAACCACGATTCTCGCCTAGCGTTTTGGCTTTGTTTCCAGTTTGCTTCCCCTGCACAAACATCCATAAATGCCTGCACCCTGACAGAACTGGTATGAAGCATGTTATCTTAAAAAAAAAAGCTCTTGTGAAGTTTTAAATCTCTTGTGATTTGTTAAAAAAAAGTGACCGAGATGTGGTAGGGATTGGATCAGAAATCAGCTTTTATCCAAGTAAACAACAATTACTTGCTTTTGCAATGATTTAATGAATACATAGTGACACAAAGTAATTAGTTCCACTGAGAATTTGGTGTTTGTCAAGTTTTACCAATAAAGAGTCATGTGGGAGGATTATTTAAATTAAGGAGTGGGTTAAAAATAAATGTAAAAGTGTGACTTGATTTTTAATTGTGTTTTTGTTTTTACAAAGCATACGGACTTGGGGAAGCTGTAGTCCCGGAAGCTGCTACTAGGGGGTTATCTCTTCCATATCTAACTTCACCCCTGGCTCTTAGGCTAACATCACTGCATAATTTTGAAAAATGTGAAAAAGTGTACAAGGGAAGGAGGAGGAGGATAGGGAGAGGCTGGGGAGGCGGGCATGGTGGGGTGGGAAGGGAAGGGGGTTGTGGATGTGTGAGGCAGGAATTGCTCAGTGATCATATATTTGAAATTGAGTGCAGTTTTATTGATTCCCATTCAAGGGCAGGGCCTAGGCGAGGTGGGCTTCCCACCTTTGATTCGAGGGAGTTACCTTTTCTTTTTCCTTTTTCTCATTTCATGGCATAGAGAAGTACCAAATGGTGGACTCGACGTCCACATTGGCCTTGCAAGGTTCAGGCTGACTTAAAACCAGTAGATGGTGTTTTGAGCCACTTTCAACCCATAAAATCCATCCATTATCCGTAACCACTTATCCCGTGCAGGGTCGCGGGCAAGCTGGAGCCTATCCCAGCTGATTATGGGTGAGAGGCGGGGTACATCCTGAACAAGTCGCCAGAGCATCGCAGGGCTGACACACAGAGACAAACAACCATTCACACTCACATCTACGGTCAATTTAGAGCCACCGATTAGCCTAACCTGCATGTCTTTGGACTGTGGGGGAAACCGGAGCACCCGGAGGAAATGCAGACACGGGCAGAACACGCAAACTCCACACAGAAAGGCCCCTGTCGGCCACTGGGCTTGAACCCATAACCTTCTTGCTGCGAGGTGACAGTGCTAACCACTACACCACTGTGCTGCCCCAACCGATAAAATGTTGATGTATTTTTTTTTAAACAGTAATTTTGTCAGTATAAACACCAGCATTGATATATTTCATCACAGTACAGTCATATCATTTAGGTTACAACTCAGAATACACATTTAAGTGTTTAAAAGGTTCTGGATTTTCGACTGTTCTCATCTCATCTCATTATCTCTAGCCGCTTTATCCTGTCCTACAGGGTCGCAGGCAAGCTGGAGCCTATCCCAGCTGACTACGGGCAAAAGGCGGGGCACACCCTGGACAAGTCGCCAGGTCATCACAGGGCTGACACATAGGCTACATCCACACGACAACGGCAACGAGATGTTATTTAAAAAAATATCGCGTCCACATGGGCAACGATCAGTAAAATATCAGGTCCATATGGCAACGCAACGCTTGCTGAAAATGATGCAATACACATGCCACACCTCTAGGGGCGCTGTAAGACGGTCCCATCGGAGACACCAGAACAATAGAAGAAGTAAGGACGCATGCGCATAAACTATTATGCGCAAGACTTCATATTAGCCACAAAGTCAGAAAAATCTGTTCGTAAAATTACGTTATAATGACCAAATACAATGAAAAGTATTTTTCCAGTCTCACCTGTGAAAGGTAATCCCATGTGATCTCGTTTGGACGGTAAACCAGTTGGTACAGTTAAATGCAGCACATGAATGAGGCATCTTTATTCTCCACTTTGACCCATCCAATATGGCAGCGAGGATGACGTATGATTCTACGTGGAAGGCGGCGTCTTTAATGGTCCGGAATAAATTGAATGCTACATGGTGATGGATTAATTTGTTCTTCTACGCCCTTTTTGAGGAATGTATTGTAGGACTTAAACCAACATCTGAAGAGGTGAGATCGCTCCTTTTTTTTCCCTATTTTTGCTGGCGGGATTGACTCTGCCCTAAGGGCTATTCTCTCTCTCTCTCTCTCTCTCTCTCTCTCTCTCTCTCACTTTGCACCATTACACAATAAATATTCACAGTGAAAATATTTTGTAAGCGCGTTTCATGAACCAAGTTATAGGATTTGTTGACAACTCGCATCGAGTTCATTACACTTCTACCCAGCGTGAAGCACTCACAGTCATGTGGTTGTGATGTCATCATAAACAAATCCGTTCTACTCATCCAGACGACTTCGCAACGGCAACGTTGCCAGATCTTTCCACTCTGGAACCCGTTCTCAAAAGATTGCGTTTTGGGGCACCCAAAACTCCGGTGCCGTGTGGACGCCAGGCCAAAACGATAAACAATTGTATCGGATTCACCTGAATCCGTTGCTGTGTGGACAGGGCCATAGACAGACAACCATTCAAACTCACTTTAGAGTCACCAGTTAACCTAACCTGCATGTCTTTGGACTGTGGGGGAAACCGGAGGAAACCCACGCGGGCAACATGCAAACTCCACACAGAAAGGCCCTCGCCAGCCACAGGGCTTGAACCCGGACCTTCTTGCTGTGAGGCAACAGCACTAACCACTACACCACCGTGCCGCCCTTTTCGACTGTTGTCATTCAAAATATAAATTTGCACTCTTATATGCAAGCATCTCTGTATATTACACCACAAACAAAATATCAATTTAAAATCAGCGGGCTATTTCTGCCACGAAAGCTCAATTTGAAATATAGTCAAGTGAAATCTAGCCATATGTCATTCCTCATGCTCAGTCCGTAAAGCTGATTCGATTGCATGACGCAGCAGTACATCGAACCACACCTCTTAATAATGACTTAACTCAAGCCCACACCATGTTAACATTTGTGCCAGGTTTTGAATATTAAAATATATCATAGAATTCTGCAGTCTTAAGGTTTGTTTTTGCATGTGGACCATAATCATGAAAACAGAGCCCTTATTGTGCCATGAGTCACACAAGATGAAAGCCAACGTCCTGAACCGGTTCACATCAGTCCTTCCTTTTACATGTCTCTCTCCAACATATCATGTTGAGATGAGATTTGTTTGATGTCCATCTGGTGTTATACAGATTTATTTACTGCCATTATTTGGAGAATCATTGTGTGCCACAGTCTTTGACAGTGCATCATTGCAGTCAGTCATCCTCGAGCATTCTAGTTTCAGCTTGCCAGCTTCTGCTCAATGACTTTTCAGTTACGTCCACAGAGGAAAGTAACATTTTAGAAGCCTATTAAAGAAATACTCAGGAGGTTGGAACACCACTTTGTGCTTATTGAACATTTCCTAAAGGCTTTCTTGGCAATAAGAGATGGAAAAGAAATGTTGGATGTCCTGATGTTCTTCACACCTTCCAACATAGTTCATCGACCTCTGGAATGCAATATGGAAGTCTGGACTCCAACGAATCAATGAACCTCTCAGATGTCTACTCTTTCTGTGGTTGGAGATTGTGCACCTGGGAATGGCAAATGATCTTCCCTAAGTAGCAGAGATTACACTGAAAGGGGTATTAAACCTCACTTGGTACTCTTCTATAGCTTCAGACGACTTGTTAAATCACTAATACATTAAGATTGGCATTAAGAGAGCTGAAAGGAGCTGAGACTTCCTTGAAGGGCATACTGTATTTCTGGTGTAATATACAGTGTGGTATAGAGATAGTGGAAGTGGTTTGGGGAGTATCATAATGTATTAAATATTGTAATATTTATACAGATTATATAATGCACATTGTAAAAATATTAAAGCTAGACGGCCTTTCGATTTCATGAAATCGGTGAAATTTAGTTCCCGCTGAAATTTGGTCACTGTGTTTATTTCTGTAATATCTCAAAAAACGAAGTCTTTGACTCGTTTAATATCATGCTACCTGAATGGAATATATCTGCTATACCACGAAAAAAGCCAGCCAATATTATTTAATTATGTCCCGATTTTGGTTCTTCATGTCCCAGATGTAGCTCGTATGAAACTTCTGAGTGGTGTATTTCCCAGTAAAACACTCCTTTATATATAATATCTACTATATGGAAACTGGTGGTGTAGTGGTTAGCACTGTCGCCTCACAGCAAGAAGGTCCGGGTTCGAGCCCCGTGGCCGGCAAGGGCCTTTCTGTGCGGAGTTTGCATGTTCTCCATGTGGGTTTCCTCCGGGTGCTCCGGTTTCCCCCACAGTCCAAAGACATGCAGGTTAGGTTAACTGGTGACTCTAAATTGACCGTAGGTGTGATTGTGAATGGTTGTTTGTCTCTATTACCCCTTTTCCACCAGGGCTGGTTCGGGGCCGGTGCTGGTTCACAACTCGTTCAACTTGCGAGCCAGCTGAGAACCAGTTTGCTTTTCCATAGCTCACGGTGCTAAGGGAAGCCACGCCATTATGCCGCTGTATATGTCAGTTACGTCGTTGGATATGTCAGTTACATCGCTACGTTTGCATAAACCTTGGCGCGAATATCGAAGCAAAAACAACATGGAAGAAGCAGCAACAACAATAATAATAATAATAATGGATGACTTTACGTTTGTATAGCTGCTGCTTCTCGTCGCTTAAAAATGGCGATCTTTCGCGGTCTTGTTATTGTTGTTGGCCTTAAGAACTCCGCCCCCCGCTGACGTAAACGGTTCTTTCCTCTGGCCCAGCAGAGAGTTGGTGCTAGCCTGGAACCGGTTTTTCTGGCCCCAGAGCCAGTTCTTTGTCAGTGGAAACAGAAAACCCGGTTCCAAACTAAGCACTGGCCCCGAACCAGCCCTGGAACTGCTTTGGTGGAAAAGGGGCAAATGTGTCAGTCCTGCAATGATCTGGTGACTTGTCTAGGGTGTACCCCGCCTTTCGCCCGTAGTCAGCTGGGATAGGCTCCAGCTTGCCTATGACCCTGCACAGGATAAGCGGTTATGGATAATTAATGGATCACCACTTGAAGATAAACTTTATATCATTGTGTCATTAAGAACTTGTGATGTAATGCATTGCTGTAATAAAACTCTTAGTTTTATTAGCAAACTGTTGATATTAGATTTCAGCTCTTCCTCTGGCAAGTTCCAGTTAATTATTTTGCACAGTGTTAAGGAAGTGGCTTGACTGCTGACATGAGATCACAGCAGAGGTTAGATATGTTTAGCTCAATGTTTACTTTCAATCATGAATATTCACGCTTCAGTAGATTCTAAGTAATAAATATGCAGTCACTGATGTGTCAAGGTAATGAACCACGCGATATGAAAAGTCAAGGACAGAAACAGAAGGCTATAATTTGTTTGTTTGCTTGCTTTTTTTTATTTTAATTATAATATGAACAGAATTTTGGTACAAAGTCTTATGGAGTGGTGTTCACTTTCTCGACATTAATGCAAACAGAACCAGCAGGATGGATTCCCTCTAATCAGGATTAAGTTCACACAAATTAAAGCTGACATTCTGTACCTTCTTTTCAAGTTCTGGAATAAGAAGATACACACTGTCTCCTGATCCAAGTTCTTACAGACTTCCAGCACTGAATATTTACATAAACTGGCACAATGATTAAAAGCAGAGATGAGTTGGAGTATATTTTTATGCAGTGTATGACAGCCAGCTGTTTCGTTGATTTTAATAACACTGGTCATATTAATATCTCTGTAATCGTGCCAGAGCACACATTGTTTGGTTTATTTTCACCTCTCCAACCCCATCTCATCTGCTGTCCACGCAGGGTGATTACATTTCCGACTCTTGCCTCGATAATGCTTTTATACCCGTGCGAACCCTATCTATTCCGTTCAGATAAAGCCGCCAAATGCATGCGCGCAAACACACACACACACACACAGAGTCCCCTTTGAAGAGACTGACGGGCCCCGTCACACGGAAGCGTTCTGCTACATTATTCATGCAAGACCTTGACAAAAGATATCTATTTGCAATCAATATGCAATAAAGACTCATTAAAACATTATACTTTCTGCTGCAAAAATTAGTTCCGGAAGACAAATTTGTGATAAGTCAAGACGGATATCATTCGGGTTCAGCCATGCAGAAAAAGAAAGAAAGAAAAAAAGAAAAAATTAAGCCTGGAAATTGGAAACACATTAGAGAGGCGGAGGCAGGTGGAGAAAATGAGGGAGAAAGGATGAAAGTGAAGGATTTCCTATCGTACCATACCTACCGAGTAACATCATTTGTTTAGAGTGTCAATGACACTGCACACGTTTAATCTACAAGTGTTTTAATTTCTCCTTTAGTTCTGCTTAAATGACTGTAGCAGAAGGAAAACATCTCATGCACCAGACAGATTGAGTCGAAGGAATACTAGAGACTTGGAGTAAGTAAACTAGACATGGAGGAATTATCAGTGCAATTAAGCCATATGCTGATGCTACATGTGAGGCAGTACAAACAAATATGCGGGGATGATTGCATTAGCCGTCGGTGTCTGAACATCAGTGAAAATGTATGTTGTTTTCTATTGCTGACTGCATCAAGTAATTGAGTTAGAAATGATATCAAGCAATACTAAGCATTATTAATATCATTTGTCAATGTATTTCTTGACATCCCTTTAAATGAATGCATCCAATATACACATTTCCTGCACCATATACACAGGAGTGGAAAGTACTTGAGGAATTCTATTTTGTTATTGTAGTTAAGGGGCGGCGGCACGGTGGTGTAGTGGTTAGCGCTGTCGCCTCACAGCAAGAAGGTCCTGGGTTCGAGCCCCGGGGCCGGCGAGGGCCTTTCTGTGCGGAGTTTGCATGTTCTCCCTGTGTCCGCGTGGGTTTCCTCCGGGTGCTCCGGTTTCCCCCACAGTCCAAAGACATGCAGGTTAGGTTAACTGGTGACTCTAAATTGACCGTAGGTGTGAATGTGAGTGTGAATGGTTGTCTGTGTCTATGTGTCAGCCCTGTGATGACCTGGCGACTTGTCCAGGGTGTACCCCGCCTTTCGCCCATAGTCAGCTGGGATAGGCTCCAGCTTGCCTGCGACCCTGTAGAAGGATAAAGCGGCTAGAGATGATGAGATGAGATGAGATAGTTAAGGGGCGGCACGGTGGTGTAGTGGTTACTGTAGCACTGTCGCCTCACAGCAAGAAGGTTCTGGGTTTGAGTCCAGCAGCTGACGAGGACCTTTCTGTGTGGAGTTTGCATGTTCTTCCCGTGTCTGTGCGGGTTTCCTCCAGGTGCTCCGGTTTCCCCTACAGTCCAAGGCCAAGTTTACATTAGACCGTATCTGTCTCGTTTTCTTCGCGGATGCACTGTCCGTTCACATTAAAACGCCGGGAAACGGGAATCCGCCAGGGCCGACGTATTCAACCCAGTTCGTATTTGAACCGTTGCTGTGTAAACATTGAGGATACGCGGATACGGTGTGCTGAGCTCTAGCTGACGTCATCATTGGACAACGTCACTGTGACATCCACCTTCCTGATTCGCTGGCGTTGGGATCACACACACAGCGGCTCAGTCCCGAATCACTGCTCGTGCGCTTCACTCGCGCGCTCTGTGAGCTGCGCAGGGCTGGAGTGCGCACCCTCCAGAGGGCACTCGCTGTTCAGGGCGGAGTGATTTGGAGCATAGGAGGAAGCGCTGAGCCGCACTGAGGTTTATTTACACATTTCAACCTCCTTCAGGCGCTTAAACTCAGTGAGAACATGAACATCACAGCCAGGTGTGTTTATCTGCTGGAGAAGGTGTTCGCTTGCCATCCTTCCACTTGCAAGTGGTGAGTGACTTGCGCATGCCCGATATGCACTGGGATCATGTGACGTGCCGTCTAATTAGTCATGTGATTAGCGTATCCGTGTATTGGCGTTGCTGTGTGCACGCGAATCGTGTATTGGCATTGCTGTGTGCACACGAATCGTTTTAAAAACGTTAATCTGATGATCCGCTGATTCAAAATAATGTAAACAGGGCCCAAAGACATGCAGATTAGGCTAATTGGTGGCTCCAAGGGCCTCTGCATGCTCTTGCGACAAGGCTTTCGCAGATAGCTTTTCGCAGACAGTTGTAATTTATCGTTGAGCGGGGAGTAATAGGCGTGCACGATGTTATTCACCGCCACAACGCAAGGGGGCGCGAAGTCGCGAAATCGCTAGGAGTAGTTGGTGGGTGTGGTTAGTGGAGTGTTTATCCTCCGGTTACTTATAATGACTAGAACTGGAGTCGCATAGATGTACGTACTTCCTCACTTCCTCGATCAACCGCTCTTCGTGCTGCTCCATCTTTGCTCGTGTTTTTAAAAATGGCGGTAGTGAAAACAAACCAAACCGGGAAAGTAGGGAAGCGGAAGTGCGTGTACAGCGGATGTAGAGTGGACCTGGAGTGGACCAATCACAGCCCTCTTGTCTGCGACGCTGTCTGCGAGGCTTCTGCAGTGGTCACAATTTTTGGGAGGTGCGCGCAGAGCGTCTGCGAAGGTGGGGGGGCTATGCAGACGCCATCTGCGACGCCATCTGCGTGGACTGCGTTGTCAGCATAAATTGGCCTTGACTTGACCGTAGGTGTGAATGTGAGTGTGAATGGTCGGTTGTCTCTGTCAGCCCTGGTGACTTGTCCAGGGCGTACCCGGCCTCTCACCCATAGTCAGCTGGGATAGGCTCCAGCTTGCCCGCAACCCTGCACAGGATAAGTGGTTACAGATAATGGATGGATTGTAGTTAAGTATTAGTTTGGAACATTTGTATGTTGTACTGAAGTATGATTCAGATGATAATTTGAATGGCACTTCAGCCATGATATACTGTAGAGGGAGGGGAAAGTGCTGTTCATTCCCTCAATTACCCTCCCATTTTTCCTGTTGAGCCCAGGCATCAAACCAGCGACCCTTTGGGCCCAAGGCTGCTTCTCTAACCGTCAGGAAAGACATCCAGATGAATAGAAGTTTCATAAATTCGCTAACTAGGTTTGTTTTTATTGTTAATGCCCCCTTAGTATTGTTTCCAAAGAAGAAGAAGCCTTTATTTGTCACATGCACACTCAAGCACAGTGGAATTCATCCACTGCATTTAACCCATCTGAAGCAGTGAGCACAAACAAACTCGGAGCAGTGGGCAGCTATGCTACAGCACCCGGGGAGCAGTTGGGGGTTAGGTGCCTTGCTCAAGGGCACTTCAGCCCAAGGCTGCTTTATGTTAACCTAAACACATGTCTTTGAACTGTGGGGGAAACCCACACAGACATGGGGAGAACATGTAAACTCCACACAGAAAGGCCCCCATTGGCCACTAGGCTCAAACCTAGAACCTTCTTACTGTGAGGCGACAGTGCTAACCACTGCACCACCGTGCCACCCCACGGTATCACATCAGGTCAGGACTCCAGTTCCCAGAACACACCAGAGCCTACTGACAGGGCCACAATGGACTACAGTTCCCAACAGCCATCACAAACTCTGTCTCCCCATCATGATCACACATACCTGGACTGAATTCATTCATTGCAGACTTGGAATATATAAGGATTCAAGTTTCCACAGTCAAGTTGTCAGGTATACGCCCTGTTTTTTCACAAGTCATTTCTATTTTGCTGTCATAGTCTATTTGGTTTTCATATTTTTGCCTTAGCCTAGTCTCTGATCCTCGTCTAGTGATCTGTTTGCTCATCGCCTGACCCTTGCCTGTTATTGACTACAGTTGTCTTGACCACATTCTGGATTTGTCTGAACTGTGTTTATTAAACGCTTTTTACTGTAATTGCATCCACTTCCAGCATCTGCCTGGCACACTGGGGTTATTAGTCATTTAACTACCCAGTGAGACTAATTCTAGATTTGTCTGTGTTGGAATAATATTTAACAAATATGAACGTCTGAATTCTTAATTTTTGATAGGTTCAAAATATTTACATTTGCTTTTCAATGCTGGCATATGTTTAAATGTATGTAATTTGAAATTTCACTCGATACTTTTAATCACCTCCACCAACTTTGCTGGAGGAAGTTATGTTTTCTCCTCCATTTGTTTGTTTCCTCCCAACTTGACTCACACAGTAGTGAACGGAGTTTTATGAAATTTTGAGGAAAGGTGAACCATGGGCCAAGGAACAATTGATTAGATTTTGATGTAAATCCGGATATGTACAGTATATGGATCCAGGGTTTGATTTTTTTTGTTTTTGTCTGTTCTCAGTGTAACTCGAAATGTAGTCAGCAAATTTGGTGTGCAGCTTTCGTATTATCCTGGGTTCAAGTGATTTGATTTTGATGTTGATAACGTGTGGCTTGGTGGTGTTATGCACTCTACCAAGTTCCCTTCTAGTTCAATAAGTTTTTGAGACGGATACTTTTAAGTATAGTTTCTCTGTATACCGGACATCATAACGCTGTAATGTTACTTTGCCAGTTTGTATTATAGCATTACTTCCCTCTTTTATATGGAATCAATTTTGTGCCAAAATGTTCATACAATACTTTTGAAATATCAAACAAAAACGACAAATCAAAATACAAAAAAAGAAAAAAAAGTCAATTTTTTTAGACTGGCAAACAAATTATTCATGTAATCGTGCAAAATATCAGTCTATCACTCTTCAGAAACCTTTTATTTTTGTTCCGCGTCTTTCTCAGTTTTGCTTGACGTACTTTATTTTGGTTGCGATTCCAGCTTTCTCGTTTGCGCTCCCTGACTTTTTGCTTGCAGTTTTGGCACAAACTTCACGTGTGGGTGGGCTGTCCAGGAATGCATTCCCATTGGCTAACTTGTGTTTGACTGACAGCTACGTTCAGCCATTCCCTACTCGGATTCTGGCGGACTGTTTGACGAGTGACCGATCCATTGACGGTAAACAAGGATCGAGTGGACTTCAGTGGCGACTATGATATTGAATTTACACTTTGTTGAATTAATTCAATATCATAGTCGCCACTGAAGTCCACTCGGTCCTTGTTTACCATCAATGGATCGGTCACTCGTCAAACGGTCCGCCAGAATCCGAGTAGGAAATGGCCGCAACAGCCTCCGGGGAATGGCTGAGCGTAGCTGTCAGTCAAACACAAGTTAGCCAATGGACATTCCTGGACAGCCCACCCACATGTGAAGTTTGTGCCAAAACTGCAAGCAAAAAGTCAGGGAGCGCAAACGGGAAAGCTGGAATCGCAACCAAAATAAATTACGTCAAACAAAACTGAGAAAGACGCGGAACAAAAATAAAAGGTTTCTGAAGAGTAATAGACTGATATTTTGCACGATTACACGAATAATTTGTTTGCCAGTCTAAAAAAATGGACTTTTTTTCTTTTTTTGTATTTTGATTTGTCGTTTTTGTTTGATATTTCAAAAGTATTGTATGAACATTTGGGCACAAAATTGATTCCATACTTTTACTCCTCTGTTTTTAGTCATATTATATATGTAGTTCTCGATCCTTAGGGTCACTATAATTAGAAGCCGAGTGTTTGTTTGTTTGTTTGTTTTTTAAACACAATACTTTGCACTTTCAAGAATAATGGAAATTATTGGGGACGCTGGCAAGAGTAGGATTTTCAAAGAAAACACAGGATAACCAAGTATCGATCTGTTCTTTAGCCGACTTATATCTTAGAGTAACTTAATTCCTTCAACAGGAAAAGAAGACTTTGAAGATGAGGCTAGAAAGACTCATTAGAACAGTGGATCGTCAAGCATGGTAGATTGATTTGTGTGGTCTGATGAGAAAGATCAATGTAGCTGACAAGCATGATCAGGTGTGTGATCTTAGGATGGCTGAACATAGCATGTAATTAGACAATCAATGACATCAGACATCAAGGACAGCTTTTTATTTCTATCTATCCATCCATCCATCCCCCCATGAGTCCAATATGTTTGCTGTATGCTTACACAATATAATGCACAGTTCACGTATGATATTTCATCATTTTATCAAAATACTGAGAGAAATTGATTTAACTATAGAAGACGTATCACGCTGATGGATATAGTATGTATCTACAGTAAATTTCCAATTTGCGCCCCATATGCGATAGTTGTGATGGCATTTGCTTTAGTCAAATGGTAACATTTATGCATCCAACCTAGGATAAAGAGCCTGCACTTGATGATGAAAGAAAGAATGAATGAGTCTATACAATATATTAGACTAATAAGCATTGACCCACTTATCCATGCACTCATTCCTTAGCCATGTTTCATCATTTATCCAACAAGGCATGTCTTTCTCTTCCATTATTATGGCTTTTTGCAATAATCATCAGTCTCTTAGAATGTATACAAAAAAAAAATCTTTTATTCTCTTTGGGGAAAAAAAAATGTAACTGCCTGTGTCTGGAGTCGTCTTACCTATAGCATCCAAGTTTGTTATCTCAATATTTCCTATCTGTCTAAATTGGCATCCAGTCGGATGAATTTTCTTAGAAAACTTGTCCAAAATGGATTTGAATGACTAAATGCCCCACCACCAAAATGACAAGGCAAACACAGATGTAAGAATCCTCTGACTGAAGATGATGTGGACTGGCGCTTTAAATACACTAACAAAGACATACTTCCACTGACCAATACCTTGCCAATCTGTAACTTCAGCTTATCTCTATGCTTAAATATGCTGCCCATATAACTAGACTACCAAGCTCTGCTTTGCAAAAACAGATTCTTTTTCGATTTAACAAGATGATGTACGCCATGACATCTGGGGGACTATGAAAAGCTCACCGGAATGTCGAAAACGCAGTTGCAGACGGAGACGTAGCATATAGAAAGGTTCCTGCTACTTCTGGACATGTTCCTAGGCAGCCAACCTGCTGCAGCAGTAGAAGAGGAATGATGATGATGTAACACACATGCCAAAATCTACGGTTTAGCTAATCTTTGACTCCTTACTATGGTAATATTTGATCTGAAAATGATGCTTTTTCAGCTAAACCAGTGGTCAGACCTGCCAATTCCCTAAAGAGGAAAAGACACCGGTAATGAAAGACACTATTATTTGCTTAGTTACATTCACTTTGTACTGATTTTTTTTCTTGGCGAACTTTGGCCTGTGAATTTGTAAGCATGTTTTGAATCAAGACAAGAAGACAGGAGTCTGGTGCCTTTGGTCTGTTAAAAGACTAATTTTTATTGTTTTTCACGTCACTGATAAAATTGAAAAGACTAATGCTGCTTTTCCACTACCAACGCGGCTGAGTTGGGCTGAGCCGTGCCGTGCTGAGTTGGGCTGAGTCGAGCTGAGTGGGGCTGTTGGAGTTGCATTTCGACTACAACCGCGCTGAACCGTGCTGGCTGGAAGTGGGTGGACACATTGGGTGGAGTTAGCGAAAGTGGGTGGACATCACGTGATGTCGTTAGGCAGCGCAAACAGTGACATCAGTGATCTTTTAAGCGGTAGTCTCACGACCCGGATAGTAAACAATAAACATGGAGGACATGGAGTCGTTAGTGTTGCTGGTCTTGGTGCTGTGGCTTGTTGTCACCGACAACGCCAACAGATACTGGCAAGAGCGTATAGATGAGGCGAGGCGCATAAGGCTTCAGAAATTCTCGTAATTCGTAATTCTTCTTCTTCCGGGTTTACGGTGTTTACAGATCCCAGCGTGCTCGCGGGGCGTGTGTGGGCATGTGAGGACACTCCTCCTCACCAATCAGTGCACAGGGGAGTGTCTCCTCACGCCCCTAGCCCCACTCGGCTCGGTTTGGCTCGCTTCAGCCCTACTCCAAAACCGTGCGAGTTTTGGGTGCTGAGCAGGGCTGAAGCGAGCTGTCGTGCTGCTCTAAGGTAGTCGAAATGCGAGCCGTGTCGGGCTGAAGTGAGCTGAAGCGAGCTGAAGTGAGCCGAAAAAGGGTAGTGGAAAAGGGCCATAATTATGGCTACTGCCTTGTGCACTATTGTTACACTCATTCTTACTACGCATACAGGTGTTCCTATTAAAATGGCCAGTGAGTGTATACAATTCGGTTCATCATTCGAAATAAATGGACTAGACTAAAGAAATCGTTTTCAAACATGTTCATGCTTATTACCGATGGAAAGTGTATTCTTATTCTAAAATATACTCCAGGTTGTCCTCCTTTCCTCGCCTTCTTCAGCCAGTGGTCCCATATGTGATGACGATGTGACGCACTTCCGATTTGTTACAGGAAGTTGTCGGAAAGAGTATTGAGACCACTGAGCTCTAGCGATAGGCCTTTTTCCGGGAAATAAGAGTTTGGGTCATGGCGACAGCGTGTATATGTCGGCCTTAGTTCGGAGGTTTCAGTTTCGAAAACTGGAAGAGGTAAGAGTAGAATAACATAAAGTACAGGCACTTGGTATATTTTACTTCTGTGATTTTTAAATTGTTCATTTTTGGATTATGCTTCATTTTTGTGGCTACTGCCTCATAGCGTAAATATATATGCTATATTTACTGTATGGACACGGGATCAGAAAACTATTTTATTTATAAGCCGTAGCCACATGTACACATAGGGTACCCATTTTTTTTATACTGTACTGATAAAAAAATATTTTCCAGTAAATATCTTTGTAGACAGGTGGGACGGTAGTGTAGTGGTTAGCACTATCGCTTCACAGCAAGAAGGTCCTGGGTTTGAGCCCAGCGGCTGGCGATGGCCTTTCTGTGTGGAGTTTGCATGTTCTCTGCGTGGGTTTCCTCTGGGTGCTCCGGTTTCCCCCACAGTCCAAAGACATGCAGGTTAGGCTAATTGGTGGCTCTAAGTTGACTGTAGGTGTGAATGTCAGTGTGAATGGTTGTTTGTCTCTATGACCTGCGATAACCTGGCGACTTGTCCAGGGTGTACCCCGCCTCTCACCCATAGTCAGCTGGGATAGGCTCCAGCTTGCCTGTGACCCTGTAGAAGGATAAAGCAGCTAGAGATAATGAGATGAGATGAGATGTTCGGATGGACAGAGCGGTAGCTGTATCCCCCTCCATTATATGCCGGAGGGATAATAAGCATATACTAAGGTGGTAGCATGAAATCCAAACAATCTACAGATTGCAGTTAGTCAGTTGTGTTTTTTTTTTTTTAAACCTTTCTGTGTGCTTGATTGTCATGCTAGCAACGTTGCCACATTTGGAGTCATGCCTCAACACTCTATTACAACTGCAATCCAGTTAAAAAAAAAATAATTTCCTCCAGCAGTTCACCCTCAATTAGATTTACTGTGCCATTGTGTCCAGTGTCAGAACAAGTTGTCAATGGATCGATGTCTTGCCCACTTACAAGGCAGCAGTATGTTGCTAAGGAGAGTTAGGCTTTCTGATGTGCAATATTCTTTATCATGCCTTTTGATTTCCTGTGTGGATAAGATGGCGAGGGAGATTGATGAATCGAGGAAATTGGTTGGCAGGTGATTTCTTTTGCTGCTCCATTCATCTGTGGCTGCACTGCTTATTGAAGCCGCCAGTCAAGTGACAAGGCTTTGTTCTGTTGTAAAAATGAATGCTTCAGTAAGAAAATGCTGCTGGATTAGTTGTCATCAACAATAATGGCCATGGCTCTGGTCTAGCACTTGCTTGACCAAGTGACTGGCACTTTTGTTATTCTATTTTTTTTCCACAGTTATGCAATTGATTTATGTGTGAATACTTCGGCTATGTTATGCTCGCTGAAATATTTTTGTCACTTATTCTTTTGGCCACATCATCATCTTTAATGTTAGTTGATCAATTTTGCATAGGGATTTGGAAATTATGAAAGAACAGGCGGTTAAGTCAAATGATGGCCAATGCATCTAGAAGACACCATGGTAAAAGGCCTTCTATTGATCTTAAGGGCTTAGAGAGTTTGATAGCCATTCAACATTTGGTGGTGTCAAATTTACCATAAATTTACCCGCTTATGACTATCTTGGCACATTGCATCAATATTTCAATCCATGTTTGCTATACTACATGAAAGCCTAGTCATGGTCTGTAGATCGGATTGGGCATTGTCACTGAGCCCAGATCAGCATAACAGGACACGGTTTCCTATAATCCTTTTTTCACTAAAATAAAAGCAGTCCTGGGCTGGATTTACTAACTCCTGATGTTATTGACTGCACGGTTCCAGACCAGCAGATTTTAATGGAACTATAAAGACAAGACAAGAAGGGTGGTTTAATAGAAAGCACCATGTCAGTGGACATGATGCAATCTGACGAAGGTGACTTTATTGTTGTGACTTTAAAAGTATTTAAAAAAAGAAAAGGGTTTTCTGTTCCATATAAAACAGAGCCGCACACTCAAATGGTTTGCAGAAACTTTTTTCTGTAAATGGGAAATATGTTCACAATGACAAACTGTACATTTCACAGCTTCTTATCTTTGGCATTTGGAGTGATAATGAAAATGAGAACGTGTTTGTTGTTTTAAATTAAGTTGTTAAAACTCCAAGAGACAACCAGGCACTAACCATCCACAAAGGCTTTGAAGATCTTCCCATTGCCTTGGATGTGAGAATACATGTGGCTTGATGAAGAACAGAGTGTTAAGTTGTTTGCACTGTATTTTTCATGTCCCCTTCTTTGATCATGAGTTGAGATCAATGGTCTTTGAACACATGATGCGATGTAGTCAATAGCTGCCAATTTAGTGGCATTGTGACTCAAGGCAAAGAATGACTCCTGGGACAGCTACAAATATATGGTGGAAAGGTAAAAGAAACATGCTAATGGACATCAAAAAATATTCTTGCATGGTGGTGTAGTGGTTAGCACTGTCACCTCACAGGAAGAAGGTTCTGGGTTCGAACCCAGTGGCCGGTGGGGGCCTTCTGTGTGGAGTTTGCATGTTCTCCCTGTGTCAGTGTCAGTTTCCTCCAAAGACACGCAGTTAGGTTAACGTGGGGTGGCCTTGGGCTGAAGTGCCCTTGAGCAAGGTACTTAACCCCTGACTGCTCCCTGAGCACTGTAGTGTGGCTGCCTACTGCTCTGTGTGCGTGGGTTAAATGCATGTGACAAATAAAGGTTTCTTCTTTGTTTATGTAACCCCATTTTCTACAAGATCGCTCTGATTGATGACCTTGTCAAAAGTCAAAATCCTTCCTGTCCCAGAACCTGGTCTTCCCAGACAGTCTCCTGTCCCAGTACTAACCAGTGGTAGCTTTCCCAAAAGCCTCTTAACGCTAAGAGCATCTTAACTAGAAGAGAGAGCATTCACTCAGTGCGTTTACATGCACATAGAGAGAATCGAATTTCTGCCGTTGCTCGACTGAAATCGAAGTTCAAAATGCCATGTATACACCTTAATTCGGCTGAAATTGAACCAAACTTGATTTCTCGGAATCGAGCTACACGACCTAGATTATGCGATTTCTGCCGAGCTACTTAGTGCATGTATACCCTATCGAGCTAGTAGTCGAGCTACTTACTGCCCCTTCCAGAAGTGACGAGTGACGAGACCACAAGCGGGAAACACAACAGCCTCGGTCGGCATGACAACAGTAGTAGCAAGCAGCAGAAGAGGTCAGGAGGAACAAACAAGAAGAGAAAATGGCGAGCAGAAACGTGCACTTCTGGAGCAATGAGGAGACAGAGTTCATGCTCATTCAGCTTAAGGAGTTGAATATATTAAAATTCATGGACGGGAGAAAAACGCGCAAAGGAGAACACGGAACTGATAACTTTGTTTACAGTCTTGAATAGCTCTTCTTCATGACGACAACCGGAAGTGTACCAACACGATGGGGCGTGTAGCGCCACCTGTGGATCGGGTGCACAATGCACCTCACACAATAGCCCGATTTCATTGTGTGCATGTACGATTGGATTTCTCTGGCACCCTGCTGGGACCTTCAGCTCGATTACCGACAGCAGCTCGATTTGGATGTGCATGTAAACGTAGTCATTGTGTTGCTCGCACTACCATTTAACAATGATCTTTGTGCTGCAATGCTTTTGGGAAACTCAGACCAGGCCCTGAAGGTGCATTGGGTGGTGCTGATCTCCACTTCTATAGCCCTCAGCCTTTCGCCTATAGACCCCTTTCACATGACGTCACCGCGCCGCGAGATTTTGTTAGGCGCCATATTGGAAGACCAAGTACATGCACTCGCAATATAAAACAAAGTACGAGCGAGAGTAAAGTGACACGATGGATGATAATTCTGGTTATGTGAGTACATTACCAGCTGCAGAAAGGGCACGGTATGTGGAAAAACTGGCTGTGATTGATGGGTTTGACCCATATGATAAGACTCGCGGCAAGGGAGAATGGAAACATAAGGAGGACCGGACACCAATTCTGCCATCTGTTTGCTACCCAGACATTGTAAACTATTTGTTGTTTACACCCAGTGCCTACACTCAGTGTTCGAACTATGCCGATATTTTCGGGGGGTCCCTTTTTTTCCCTTGGGGGTGTGTGTGCTTGCGCTTGTCTCAGAGCGCGGATCTCCAAACATATGAGAAGCCTATCTTACGCACATATCACGCGGACTCCACACCTCCACACACGCATCGCGTCTGAAGTCATAACTCATCAGGGGAAATCGTGTCTGCATTGGCATGTTCAAAAAACAACCTCGCGTCAACAATGATACCACACGCAAGAAAAAAAAAAAAAACAGTCAGGCTACTCAACAACCAACCTGGCAAGCAAGCCCCAAACCATCCTAAATTATTATTATTATTAAATTGTAGAAGTCTGGGAGGCTTGCTCCTCATACAGTTATCAACTTGGGGCCAATTTAGCATGTTTTAAATCTGAATTTCTTGCGTTTGCTTACCTCAAAGTGTCTGCAGATCATGCACAGACTTATCCATTATATCCACAGTTTTTTGCCAAGTCTCACACAGGTTTCTTTCAAGTCTACTGTTGGGCCAATAAATCATAAATAAAACAGCTCAGATTTGTTTGTTTAAGTCGTTTGCCACTCCACTTTATTCTCGTGGGTTCACATACCGCTGCCGTTAATTCCCCCTAATCATGAGTTTGTTGGTCTTCCAAAATGGCGCAGGGTCTGTTTACTTCCAGTTTCGGGTGACGTCAATGAAAGGGGTCTATACAGCTAAGGTTACAGTGGGGGTCTAGTTCTCTGGTAACTGCAAAAGATTGACTCCCCACTCGCATTTGTACTGTGCCTTGCCAGATGGCAGTAGGTGCCATTTTTATGATTGCCTTTGGCATGACCTGACCATGAGTAGAACTCAGGATCTCCCGCTCGAGAGGCGGACATGCTAACCACTAGGCCAACTCATGGTGAGTTGATGACATAATCCATCCATTATCTAACTGCTTATCCTATAGGCAAGAGGTGGAGTACACCCTGGACAAGTCGCCAGATCATTGCAGGGCTGACACATAGAGACAAACAACCATTCACACCTACGGTCAATTTAGAGCCACCAATTAACCTACCCTGCATATCTTTTGGACTGTGGGGGAAACCGGAGCACCCGGAAGAAACCCACACAGACGCCGGGAGAACATGCAAAGTCCACACAGAAAGGCCCCGTCAGCCGCTGGGCTCGAACCCAGAACCTTCTTGCTGTGAGGTGACAGTGCTAACCACTACACTACCATGCCACCCGATTGATAACATAAACCGAATGTAATTATTTTCTTTCATTTCTGGTCTACCCTTAGAGGTTCTTTATCATATAATCTTATGCAAACACGTTGGTGCATTTTGTTTATAGAATTCGGCCAAAAGTGTCTTGGGATCATGTCATACAGTGTGAAAAATGATCTTCTAAGCCTACTGAAATCACACCATGTTAAACTGGCTTTGAACATGATTTTTAGGAAGCTTGAAGAGTAAAATGTCTGTATTGTGCAGACACCATGGTTTCACTTGGATATGCCCTATTCTTGCTGTGCACTGACACAGAAGCAAAGTGTCTTCTCCCGTCTCAATTGTGTTCCTGCTGCTTTGTCAGGTAAGGAGGTTAAGCACCTCGGAGTAATGTGGCCATGTAGTGGCACAGTGCTGTCTGTTGTAAGAAAGATGCCCTATGCAAGGTGAATGGATTGGCACAGTGTTGCTGCAGCATGGGCTGATAAAGACCATGTAATAAAATAGTAAAGGCTAAGCTCAGCAGTTCCTGGGTCTTAATGTTATTTGCATGCACTAGAAGCAAGACGCATACTATTCATTTTTTTTTTCTGCCATGCATTCCTGTTTGAATTTCTTGAACATAATGAAATAAAATGATGCAGGCCTTTTTTTTTTAACATCTATTCAAGGTTGCTCTTCACACTCAAACAGATGAGCCATAATTAAGGAACAGCTTCCAGTTTAATTAAGGCTCTCCTCCAGGATTTGTTTGCAGTAGAACTTTTGTTAAATGTTTCCAAGCCAGCATGTACCAGTCATTATTATTTTTTCTTTAAAATGCAGATCATGTTGTACATTTGTTGCATGGGGCTTTGCAAATTTAATAGGTCAGTACAAACTGTATTTGACTCTTTTCTTCGTATTGTACAGTTTCATCATGGTCTCGGTTAACTAGAAGTGATTTTTTTTTCCCATCATGCACAATGATCAATTAATCCCTGTGTCAGAAATATGAATATATATATTTGTACACACAAGCACATGCTCAAACAGAACATCAGCACCATCTGTATAAAGACAAAACATCATTTCTCTACCCTGGTGAGACAGCACATGGATCAGAACCCACATTTTAGAAGAGATAATGATGAAACGAAGAGGCTTCTTTCTGGTTTCCTTTCTTTGTAACCCTGTTGCTGCACAATTTGCTTCCCACTGTGCGCCCAAGGAATTTCTATACATGGACAATCCTCCTTACTCTATATTCCCTGTCTGTACTTTCATTTAGCTCTTTTCTTATCATCTGCTTTAAATTACAAACTACATCAAGATACCACTCTCTTTTATCTTGCCACGGTCCTACCATATCTGACTATCTTCTTGATTTTGAGAGCACTGGGGTGGATTTCCTGAAAGCCTCTTAAGGCTAAGAGCATCTTTAATTACCTCTTAAGATCCATCATTAAGCTAAGTTTGGTTTTCCCAAATGTCGTCATAGCCAAAGTAGTACTTTAGTTTGCATTTAACTTCCGATGGACATGGATCACTCTTTCACAACAAAGAGCGTCTCGCTCACAGCTGAATACACAGAATGCGCTGTGCCTCCGAGGGACTCTCACAATCAACGGGTGGAAACTGGTGTTAAATCTGCTGCTGTTGTTAAATTGTACATTGCAAGTACATTGAGTCAATCATTAAATAAATATTTTCAGAATGCTTTTCAGGGCGGCATGGTGGTGTAGTGGTTAGCGCTGTCGCCTCACAGCAAGAAGGTCCGGGTTCGAGCCCCGTGACCGGCGAGGGCCTTTCTGTGCAGAGTTTGCATGTTGTCCGCGTGGGTTTCCTCCGGGTGCTCCGGTTTCCCCCACAGTCCAAAGACATGCAGGTTAGGTTAACTGGTGACTCTAAATTGAGCGTAGGTGTGAATGTGAGTGTGAATGGTTGTCTGTGTCTATGTGTCAGCCCTGTGATGACCTGGCGACTTGTCCAGGGTGTACCCCGCCTTTCGCCCGTAGTCAGCTGGGATAGGCTCCAGCTTGCCTGCGACCCTGTAGAACAGGATAAAGCGGCTAGAGATGATGGGATGAGATGAGATAATGCTTTTCATATATTTCAGTCTGTTATTGAATTACGTATAGATATCATAATGCCACATTATCGCTACGTTTTAATAAAATTTAACCCCATTAGGCAAGTGATTATCTAATTTACTGTCATAAATAAGAAATTTCTACACCTCTAACATTGTGTGAGAGAGAGGTTTTGATTTGTGTGTATCGAAGGAAGCTGAATCAATAAAGTATGATCTAGGAATGTCGAGCTCTGCCGCTGAAGAGATTCTGCCTCAAACAGACACTGACGCATGCCAAACATATATTTCTATCATATATAAGGGAGACATTGCCATCTTGGCATTGTGGATAACAGTTGAAATAATCCTGACTGCATGATCAGGGGTAACGATGAAATGAGCAGGCACAGAGAAAACATTTACTTCATTATTTAGTTTATTATTTGCTCATTGTTTTGTACGGACATTTGTTCATTGAATTAAAAAACACTTGGAAGAAAAAATGTTATCCAAAAAAATGTAAAATAATTTAAATTATTTATTACCGCATTATGCTTAACGACAATACAATATATCAGCATTTTAAGCACTTTATATTTCATTGTTTTTTGGTAAAAAATGAACACCATGTGACCTCATCGACTGGATTTAGCAACTACTAATGCTACTACAGTACGAATGCATTTCGCAACTATTAATGCCTGTATCAAGGACACGCATTGCAAAGATGCTCTTTGCAAAGTTGCTCTGAAGACTCTTTCTTACAAGTGTGTTTGGGAAAACTGCACACAGAGACAACGTTCGTTGCTTACGAACAACTTTAAGCTCGCTCTTTAGAAGAAGAACAATAACAACTTATGAAATTCCTCTCTGCGTTTAACCCATCTGAAGCAGTGAACACACACGAGCAATGAGCACACACACATACCCAGAGCAGTGGGCAGCCATGCTAACAACACCCAGGGAGCAGTTGGGGGTTAGGTGCCTCACTCAAAGGCACCTCAGCCTAAGGCTTCCCCATGTTAACCTAACCGCATGTCTTTGGGGGAAACCGGAGCACTCGGAGGAAACCCAGACAGACACGGGGAGAACATGCAAACTCCACACAGAAAGGCCCCCATCGGCTCCTGGGCTTGAACCCAGTACCTTCTTGCTGTGAGGCGGCAGTGCTAACCACTACACCACCATGCCACCCCAAAAGGGCAATGTTATTGGGAAATTAGTAAAATAAAAAAATGAACTGCAGTTCTCGATAGTGTTTTGGTGTTTTGTGTTGTAATTAACAATAGTAGCCATATATTTTGGCACTGTATTGCCAGATGAAGCATTCACAACCTTATTAGGTATATGGAGTTTTTTTTTTTTGTTTGTTTGTTTTTTTTTTTTTTGGCGGCACGGTGGTGTAGTGGTTAGCGCTGTCGTCTCACAGCAAGAAGGTCCCGGGTTCGAGCCCCGGGGCCGGCGAGGGCCTTTCTGTGTGGAGTTTTCATGTTCTCCCCGTGTCCGCGTGGGTTTCCTCCGGGTGCTCCGGTTTCCCCCACAGTCCAAAGACATGCAGGTTAGGTTAACTGGTGACTCTAAATTGACCGTAGGTGTGAATGTGAGTGTGAATGGTTGTCTGTGTCTGTGTGTCAGCCCTGTGATGACCTGGCGACTTGTCCAGGGTGTACCCCGCCTTTCGCCCGTAGTCAGCTGGGATAGGCTCCAGCTTGCCTGCGACCCTGTAGAAGGATAAAGCGGCTAGAGATAATGAGATGAGTTTTTTTTTTTGGGGGGGGTTCCCCCCTGTCTTTAATCAAGAGCATGGTCTTTCAGTTTGAGAGCAATATTTATAAATTTCATGTTCGGATTTTGCAAACCCCTGAGACTATTACAGTCTGAGTGCAAGCAAGGGCTATTTGAGGGAGAGAGAGAGAGCAGAGTTTTTTGAGTAGGAGCTGAGCGATTTTGCACTCGAGCAGGGGCTATTTAAAAGAGACGGGGAAAACATTGCAAAATCTGAACATGAAATGAATAAATACTGCTCTCAAACTGAAAGACCACACTCTTGATTAAAGATAGGAATAAAAAAAAAAAAACTCCATACAGTTATGATTGAGATAGTCAGAGTTGTGGCTGAGTATATGAACGCTTCTTTGCATTTCATCATCATCATCATCATCATCATCATCATCAAGGTTATTATGAATGGGATGTGTCGGAGGATAATTATTCAAGTTAAGATTGTAAAGGTGAAAGGACGAAACTTCAGAAGAGAGCGGAGAGAAGAAAGGAAACGAGTCTCAACAGGCTTTATTTCACAACATTGTTTTGTTTAATTTAGGTGATTCTCATGGATTAGACAGACCCACTCAATCCAACCAAATCTCTCAGAAATTCACAAGGATTCGATATGAATAAAGTCAGAATAAATGCTATAGCTTGTGCAGGTTCTTATGAATCTATTAATTCAATATATGGAATAATACAGGCAGCCACTACAGCTTAAGTCCAAGTCACATGCAGACAGCAGAAACTGTAGATTCCACATCCATAATCCTCTCTGAATAGATAAGCATACATAATGCATGATTAGGTAAAAGGGTATTGAACTGAATACAAATTAAATGCTTTTCAATTTGTAGAGCCCTGCGTAAGACCGCTCATTAATCTTGAAACATTAATAGTGTGTAAAATAAACTGGAACGCATTTGTTTACAATATCATCATTATAGCCTTTACCTTGTGTGGAGAGTCATATATTTTGTTCGAACATGGATTAGATTCTGAACTGGCTTAATCTTTTAGGTTTGTTCCGATAGAAGGAACTGAATATGGATCAGACGGAGGATAATTGTGCTGCATTGCATTTTTTAATGCTCCTTTTTTTCTATGAATAAGTCTCAGCATACAGACAAGTAACATGGGGGGGCAGTCTTTTGTTTTACTGCCATGGTTTAGGTCCGCTTGTACCCTTGGGAGAACTCCAAATCCAAAGGTTATTCTGACTGATCACCTACGTACATCCTGTAATGAAACAGTTCTATCCTGATGGGAGTGTTCTCTTCCAGGATAACCATGCTCCCATCCAAGGGACTGTGAATGATTTTATTAGTATGTCTTAGGAGATCATCAAAACACCATTTACGGGAATACCTTTTGGAAGAATGATGCTTCTCCCTACACTGCAGTACAGTTCCAGCTACATAACATCAGCGTTGACCAGAATGTGATGCCAAATCATAATAAATAAATAGTCCAGATTAAAACACAAAAAAGGCAAGCAACTGGAGAATTATTCCTAAGAAGCATAAAAAGGAAACATGATGAATAGTCTACAGTTCAAAATAACAGATTATTATACATACGGGCCACTTTTTCCATGGAAAAAAACATGTATTCTCTTCCCTTCTAGCGGGTTTATTGATGGCATGCAATATTATCGTATCGCTTATCCTCCGTGTATTATGCCACTCTACCCGATGGAGAACGAGTGTGCAATATTGTTAATATTGCATGTTGTCAAGACAACACGAAGTCACACGTGAAGATCCAATGACACAACTTTTCTGTTGCGCATGCGTACAATCATTTATTTGTCAGCTGGGAGAGAGGGAAGACGGGGTTAATTCAGCACTAGGTTTAAGCACTAAATAAATAAACTGAAACTAAAGATGCACCAAACACCCGAACGGCTACCAAAACTTCATTATATATTCTTCATGTATATTTACAAGAGAAAAACATACCAACGGACATCAAAAAACTGGAAAAGAGACACATTGGAGATGTAAAACTTCCGTGTTAGTGAGTGACTGCAACAGTTTGTTCACAAAAATGGCCATGAGGTTTGCTTCATTAAAAGCAGAAGATTTAAAGAGAAAGATGCATTGGACACCCGAAAGGCTACCAAAATGTCCCTGGATATTCTTCACATATATAATCTTCTGCATTAAATATATGAAAAAACTAGAAAAGAAACACGTTAGAGATGTAAAACTTCCGCACTGATGAGTGACTGTGACAGTTTGTAAGCAAACATGGCCGCAAGGTTTGCGTCATGAAATGCTGAAGGTTTAAAGAGAAACACCCGAAAGGCTACCAAAACTTCACTGGATATCCTTCACGCATATTTACAAGAGAAAAACAGACCAACGGACATTGAAAAACTGAAAAAGAGAACAATGGCAGAAACATTGTCAAAGTTCTACTTGGAGGTGAGGAAAAGTGATGGAGACTTTTACAAGAGGACTTCACTCGTGGACTTCACTCAGCAAAGCCCTTTTGTTTTGAACAACTGCAATGGAACAATTAACTACGACCAAAAGTAACTTTGAACTTGAACTGTCGACCTGGATATCATTTGTATATAAGTTGGGTGGTTGTTGTTCAGGCTTTTTGGACTTGTACGATTTTTATTGATAGAACATTGAATTACATTTGATCAGAATCAGCATTCAGTATGGGTAAGTTATCCCCCTGTTCTTAACTTTTTATAAAATCTGTAATTGTTCCACCGAATGTGTATTAATAATAATAATAATAATAATAATAATAATAATTGGCTTGCTTTTTTCATGGTATATTGGATATATTCTATTCAGCTACTCGTCTTCGACTCGTTCAATATCATGCGAGCTGAATGGAATATATCTGGTAGACCACTCAAAGCCAGCCAATATTATTTAAATATCCAACACAAAATAACAAATGGCTCACAATTGAAGTTGGCAAGACTTCACAAAGAGGAACAAGTGTTTTATGGTGTTTCTTAATGACGATTTGATGTGAATTAGGTGAGCTAGGTTTCTCAGAAATAGGTTTGTCATCAGGTGGTGGTATGGAGTGAGATTGTTATGTGGGCATGCAACAGTAGGATCTATGCCTTGGCACACTGAAGCGATCATGGCAGCTAATATCAGAGTAAAAACTTACTTGGAGAGTTGGTGCTAATTTTTCCTTTAATTTACTTTGAAATTCAAGTTGTAGCATTGTAGATCATCTTAATGGTTTTAGGACACCAGAGCAGATATTTTGAGTAGACAGTCAGAGAATAAAAACTAATGAGATTTTCCAGGTAGGCTGTAGGATGTTATTTGACTTTCCAAGTGAGTCAGGCTTGAATCAAGCCACGCTTAAATGTTTAATCCACGTCCTGAAACAAGAAGGATAATATCCATCTTCTGGTGATGGCTGTGGGGCACACGCTTGTCACTGATTGCAAAATATTAACAAGGACATAGTAAACATGTCAACTTTATTGAACAATTTATTTGGATAGTCCAGTGCAGACTCTATTGACTGTCATGTTTAACTGTCTTTGAATGACGTGTCATGAAATGTCAATACATTTCACATTAACTGAACTTCAAATTATCATAGGTCTGTCTACTGATGATCTAGTAAACACCAAAAGCCAGAAACTCATCTCATCTCATTATCTCTAGCCGCTTTATCCTGTTCTACAGGGTCGCAGGCAAGCTGGAGCCTATCCCAGCTGACTACGGGCGAAAGGCGGGGTACACCCTGGACAAGTCTCCAGGTCATCACAGGGCTGACACATAGACACAGACAACCATTCACACTCACATTCACACCTACGCTCAATTTAGAGTCACCAGTTAACCTAACCTGCATGTCTTTGGACTGTGGGGGAAACCGGAGCACCCGGAGGAAACCCACGCGGACACGGGGAGAACATGCAAACTCCACACAGAAAGGCCCTCGCCGGCCACGGGGCTCAAACCCGGACCTTCTTGCTGTGAGGCGACAGCGCTAACCACTACACCACCGTGCCGCCTAAGCCAGAAACTTTACTATCCAAATAAAATTAAAACAAAATGGATACTATGTGTTGAATCTATAGCTGGGGTCGATGTAGCAGAGCCAATAAAACCTATGAAAAATATCTGACAGAAGTCCACCAATGCTAGTTTTTGTGTAACTTAGATTTATGTAAATTATTTAGCTGAAGGCAGCTCATCTCACCAGACACTAACTACAAGGCTAGCTACTGTACATTAGCTCAAAAATTGGAGTGTTTTCCAGACTTTCATAGATTTTTCCATTTTGTTTTCCCACTTTTGTGTAACATGGTTTGCTTAAAAACAGATGAGCCTGTGGCACTCGTCAAGAGCGGTAATGTTAAGTGCCACTACAAATCAAAGCCATTTAGTCCTGATGTATTTATAGCCATCAATAAATCACAAATAGTTCAGCGTTTTTAGATAATTGTCTCCTTTCAGTCATGTAAATTGCTTATCTGGACTATTCAACCTTTTAGTTGGACACATTGGATCTATAGGTTATTGACTACAACCATAATCTGGATCATTCAGATAAAGTGAGGAGAAAAAGCTACACATTAATAGTCTGTTGTACGGTATCTCTGTAGAATCTCTACTAAACTGTTGCTATATTGTTTAAACTTGGTTGCTAATTTGGTAAATGAAAGTCACCTTGATTTGATGACTATGTATATCATTCAATTTTTGAAACTGACTCCAAGCCGGGCGGCATGGTGGTGTAGTGGTTAGCGCTGTCACCTCACAGCAAGAAGGTCCGGGTTCGAGCCCCGGGGCCGGCGAGGGCCTTTCTGTGTGGAGTTTGCATGTTCTCCCCGTGTCCGTGTGGGTTTCCTCCGGGTGCTCCGGTTTCCCCCACAGTCCAAAGACATGCAGGTTAGGTTAACTGGTGACTCTAAATTGACCGTGAGTGTGAATGTTTTGTTTGTGTCTATGTGTCAGCCCTGTGATGACCTGGCGACTTGTCCAGGGTGTACCCCGCCTTTCGCCCGTAGTCAGCTGGGATAGGCTCCAGCTTGCCTGCGACCCTGTAGAACAGGATAAAGCGGCTAGAGATAATGAGATGAGATGAGATGAGACTCCAAGCCGAGAGTCTGCACTAATGTAATACTAATATAAACGCAAACCCAGCGTAAGCTTCCCTATCCCCCCGGTCACTCTTCTCCACTTCACTTAATATCTACCAGGTTCTAGACAGGTGTAGGCAAGCTTTAAGGGAATATATCTTCATGGAGTACAGCACACTAGTGTTTAAGGAAATGAGTGAACAGTTGGAGTGCCAGCCTCATAAATCAAAGTGCAAATGAGTAATTGGGCCACGGATTGAAACCTGAGTGACCGTCACTGCAGGTATGCTGCTACAGTGGGTTCCTGGCAATAGCTATATATCACAAACACACACTTGCCATCTCTTCTGGGAAAGTTCAGATATTCTCTGCTCTCAGCAGAGTAACTTTTTCTATATTTCTTTTCGCTTTAAGATGAATTTTGATCTGGGGAAAGGGGAAAAAAAAAACCTGCTACATTGAACTAGCCAGCAAACACCAACTTTGTCAATAAAGGGAAGAAAATCATCAGTTACACCAAGATTAGCACTGTTATATACTGGAATGAGGGGATTTCATTTTATTTTGACAATGTTATTTGAGATCCAATTCGGCCACCAACAGATACAACTTGTCATAGTTCAATAAATAAATAAATAAATAAAACCGATGTAGAAGACCCCCCCCCCATGTCTAATCAAGTATACATCTGCAGACATATAACCAAGCACACCAAATCTAAAGACTTCCCATGTCTAACCAAGTATACATCTGGTGCTAACAATCCTGTGGTCTCCTGACTGAGATTTCACAGATTTGAAAAAGGAAGAAACCCCTCATACTGAAACCTTTAAATTACTAAGATCAAGACTGTGTACGTAGGTGACGCCGTAGATCCAAGTCAAGCCAAGAAGCGTTTGTCACATGTACACTCAAGCATAGACTTAAGCACACAGTGAAATCTAACCCATCTGAAGCAGTGAGCACACACAAGTGAGCAATGAGCACACACACATACCCAGAGCAGTGGGCAGCTATGCTACAGTGCCCGGGGAGCAGTTGTGGGTTAGGTGCCTTGCTCAAGGGCACTTCAGCCCAACCTTAGGCCATGGCTGCCCCATGTTAACCTAATCGCATGTCTTTGGACTGTGAGGGAAACCGGAGCACCTGGAGGAAACCCATGCAGACACGGGGAGAACATGCAAACTCCACACAGAAAGCCAGCCGCTGGGCTCGAACCCAGAACCTTCTTACTGTGAGGTGATAGTGCTAACCACTACACCACCGTGCCGCCCCCTTCTTGATTGACATTAAGTTTTTGTAGCAGAGTGGAGTCCCATACTTAAATCAGGTCGATACATTTTTCTTTTGATGGTACGATGTACACACGAATGTGTACCGCCACAGGGTACCCGATCATAATTGCAAGGCAATATATCTCATAAACACTTAACCACCGGACAATTAAATTTGTATCTTTTATTTACGTAAGATAAATGGGGTTTTATCCAGCACTTATTTTTAATTTGCTTTTTAAAAAAATAACATGGGATTATCGACTAACCCATTTTATGGAAAATATTCACAACAGCGTCATATAAAACTAGTGAAAACAGTTTTATTAGTCCACTAGCTCGTTGGACAATTGACAGTTTCTGTCGTGTAAGGGGGTAGATGGATGTAAGTGGAGAAAGATTATTATTATTATCATTATCTCTAGCCGCTTTATCCTGTTCTACAGGGTCGCAGTCAAGCTGGAGCCTATCCCAGCTGACTACGGGCGAAAGGCGGGGTACACCCTGGACAAGTCGCCAGGTCATCACAGGGCTGACACATAGACGCAGTTTTATTGAAAATGCTGTCACAAGACAATGCAGCAATTTATTGACGTGAACTACACTACACAGTTTGGTGATTCATATGATGATGATGTTCTGTTCAGGCTGATTTTGTGCCCTTAGGAATATTTTGCTCATACACTCACCAGGAGCTCTGCTTCAAGGCAGTGCCTAAATATCCATGTTAGATGATGCATAACTATACACGGGTTAGCTAAAAATACTGAAAACATTCTCTGCCCAGAAGAAGAGCAAGAGATGGACTAAAAATATTACACAGTCAGATACCTGATTTTGAATTGTTAAATTTATAATGCTACACTGTCAGAAATAGGGGTACAGTAGGAATCCATTTCTGTCCCTCAAGGTACAGTCAACACTAATATACTCTTTAGGACTCATTATTAAACCTCGAGGTAACTATGGGTACCTTTTTAGGGCCAAAAAGGTACATGTATGTTCCCAAGCAATATGTAAAGGGTACAAATGAGTACCTTACAAGGCACTGCCCCAGTGACAAGCCATTGTAGCCCTCAAGGTGTAATAATGTACTTTTATTTTCTGAGTGTAGTTGTTATAAACCCACCAATCAGAGGCAGTGTGAGGTGGGAAACACCTCACTACACATGCTGAGATTTTCCAAAAGAGTAATTTCTCATCTCATTATCTGTAGCCGCTTTATCCTGTTCTACAGGGTCGCAGGCAAGCTGGAGCCTATCCCAGCTGACTACGGGCGAAAGGCGGGGTACACCCTGGACAAGTCGCCAGGTCATCACAGGGCTGACACATAGACACAGACAACCATTCACACTCACATTCACACCTACGCTCAATTTAGAGTCACCAGTTAACCTAACCTGCATGTCTTTGGACTGTGGGGGAAACCGGAGCACCCGGAGGAAACCCACGCGGACACGGGGAGAACACGCAAACTCCACACAGAAAGGCCCTCGCCAGCCACGGGGCTCGAACCCGGACCTTCTTGCTGTGAGGCGACAGCGCTAACCACTACACCACCGTGCCTGTCAGCTATCCTGACGATAGAAACATTGAGAATATATTTGTGCATTCATATTTAAAATTTTCTGGAGGAAAACTATCGTAAGTTGAGATAAATCAGAGCCACTTGCGACCCTTTCAGCCGACAGGCCATTTCAATGTGTTATTTCCCCGCGAAAGTGACACAGTCGTGTCTGTTGTCACCGTTCTGACAATTATTGTTGATATTTCAATTTTGAAAATAAATTTTATCTTTTTTATTTCAATATTTTATTTTATTATAATTTTTTGGTGTAATAAATACCAGTGTCATACAACCATCTTTCCTCATAGACATTCCTTGTAGCGCATCATATAACGGTGTGGCTGGACTCCTGTCCCATTTATTGGTCAAAGTGACTATGTCCACCACCCAGTAGGCCGTAACTGTCAAGAGTAATCCATGGACCTGAATAGCCTCCTACAGCGTGCCAAACAACACACTTTTTTCTCTTCTGTGACTTTGCACTTTTTGCATAAACCTCCCCCAACTGCATATTTTGGAGAAAGAGAAGTAGACTTTACATCTTGCTGCATGCACACCTAAGGCTCATACTCCATTTTTGTATAAAACACTCAAGTTTCTTTCTATATAAAGTCGACAAAATATAACTTAAAGCAGGCATAAACGGCTGGCCCTCAGACACTTGCTGCAGGAGCACATGGTTATTTGTGACTACTGAACCATAGCTGGCAATTCAAGTATAAAGGAAAAAAAAAAAAAAAAACTTATGTGGAGGCAATACTGACTCTAAACAAAGTGGGAATCCATGGGGAATCCAGCTAAATTAGGAGGCTCAGTAAAAAACACAATGTTGTATGCCATGGGAAAACCAGTAAACCAAGCTAGCAACATGTTCCAAGAAAAATGCTCACAATATAGAAGAAAATGCACTAACGGAAGCAGGAAGGAATGAGAAGGTTATGCCAAACTTTGAATGACAGGCCACCTGTGCTCTGGTCATGGTCACCAGCTGCTAAACGGGTTGCTCCATATGATGTGCATGTAGTCTGATATGCCCAGTCATGCATGCATTTGAGTACAAGTATACAGGTGGTGCAGACCACCCCTGGCTGTTTACAGGGGTGAAATAGCACCTGCAATTCTGTTGAGGGATGCAACCAAATGCATTATCCATAATGAACAAGTAATGTGTTATAAATGGATACAAACGCATATCTGAATAGGAACCATAGGGTATTTGGTATTCTGGCAGATACAACAATAGAAAGGGGGGGAGAAAGCATACTTATTCTGCATTTAGGCCACACCTATTGTATGTCACACCCCTGCTGTGTTGACATGTAAAAAAGCAGTGTAACTCAGTGATGGATCAATGCAAACAGTGGTGGTGATCTGTCGTTCATCTATTATCCATAACCACTTATCCTGTGCAGGGTCGCAGGCAAGCTGGAGCCTATCCCAGCTGACTATGTGCGAGAGACGGGGTACACCCTGGACAAGTCGCCAGATCATCGCAGGACTGACACATGGAGATAAACAACCATCCACACTCACATTCACACTCATTGGTCTATTTAGAGCCACCAGTTAACCTAACCTGCATGTCTTTGGACTGTGGGGAAAACCGGAGCACCCGGAAGAAACCCACGCGGACACGGGGAGAACATGCAAACTCCATACAGAAAGGCCCCCACTAGCCACTGGGCTCAAACCCAGAACCTTCTTGCTGTGAGGCAACAGTGCTAACCACTACACCACCCTTTGTCATTCATGATTATCTGATTTTTTTTCTTTTCTTTTCAATTGTAAATGCACAGGCTGGACTCAGACCATGACTGATTGATTCTAGTGTCCTAAACAGTAGTTGAGTTCACACTGAGTTGGTTTTATTTACCGAGACACCATGGAGGAAAAAATCCTGATTGGGTTGCTTTGTTAATCCGAAGACTAAGAATGAGGTAATTACTTTTTTTTTCTTTTTTGTAAAGTAGTGAGCATCATTATTTGCTGCACTGCAGAGTTCAAAAACAGACACCAATGTGTTTTGGGTGATTGACATACTGTATAAGGGTGAATTTTGTCGTTAGTTTTGGATGAAATATTCCTCGAACCCTCAAATGTTCAGCGATTTCCCTGGGTTTGATTCTTATAAGTGGCGCTTGGTAAAAGTAAAAGAATATCTTGATGAACTGAATGTGGACCCATGTTCTCCTAACAAAAGTGCACTCCAAATAGAGTTGTATGTAATCTGCTATTTCCTATTGCCTGCTGGCAGTGTAAGTGTTTATTCCTGATGAGTCATTTAGGAAATAAAAGGCGAGGAAAGGAAATATACTGATTCCTTTCTGCTTTCTTTGATTAGGCTCCCCATAGGGAAGAGGATGTGACCAAAAAAGCAAGTCATTGGTTTGAATTGAATAGGTTTTCTGTTTCAACAATGCAAAATGCAAAGTTTCGCATTTTGGGTTAAACAAAGCTACATTTTTTTTTTAAATTTGCACTTTCCAACTCATTACTCTCACTTCGAAATGTCCTACTCCTCTTTTTCTTTTGCAAAGGATAACTTTTTACTCTCGTGCTTCTTCTCTCTCATCTGGAGTAACCATTGTCTCTTGAGGGAGACAGCTAGAGCACACCTGTCACACCTTTGCCCTGATCTTCAGAAAACTCCACATGAATAATAAATGTGGCTTTTCTCTTCTGCTTTTTCTTTACACACATACACGCCTGCACACACACTCACATATATCCACATTCACTGGATATGAGCAATCGTATGCTCTGATTGGCTACTCTACCACGAGGCTATCAACTCATATACTGTGAGTAGAGAAAAACAAAATGGTAGAGCATGTTGCTGAACCAACCAAGGACGAAATAAAAAGTCTACTCGACAACAAAACCGCAAAAAATGCAAAGAAAAAAAAGCAACAAAATATGGAATGAAAGTATTTTATGGTATCTTTATTTTTTAGGAATTATTATTCATAAATTGCTACTGTCATTTCACCGGTTTGATTACATTCTAAGCAGAAATGATTTTGTGGGACATTTTGTATGAAGTCTTATGTATCGAATTGGCAAAAAATAAAAATGCTCTGTTTCTCAAAATCCAGTGAATGTGGATAGAATAAACCCACTATTCCACTCAGTCTTGTGAATAAGATATATACTGTATATATATATATATATATATATATATATATATATATATATATATATATATATATACACACACACATTTTTTTTGGTATATATTTATTCCTGGACTGAAAAAGAGGCGAGAGATATTGCAGCTCTCTACTTCAAAAGCCAGGTCTGCTATAAAAACACTTCACCACTTTATAACATTGCCCTTGATGTTTATTTCGTCCATTTTATACATTTTCCTTCATGAATTTTCTCAATGCTAAAGTCAAGCAAGAAGAGACACAGAAATAAACTCTGGTGCAAAGAATAATTATATAATTAACTAAAATATAATTAACTAAGGGCGGCACGGTGGTGTAGTGGTTCGCGCTGTCGCCTCACAGCAAGAAGGTCCGGGTTCGAGCCCCGTGGCCGGCGAGGGCCTTTCTGTGCGGAGTTTGCATGTTCTCCTCGTGTCCGCGTGGGTTTCCTCCGGGTGCTCCGGTTTCCCCCACAGTCCAAAGACATGCAGGTTAGGTTAACTGGTGACTCTAAATTGACCGTAGGTGTGAATGTGAGTGTGAATGGTTGTCTGTGTCTATGTGTCAGCCCTGTGATGACCTGGCGACTTGTCCAGGGTGTACCCCGCCTTTCGCCCGTAGTCAGCTGGGATAGGCTCCAGCTTGCCTGCGACCCTGTAGAACAGGATAAAGCGGCTAGAGATAATGAGATGAGATGAGATCACCAAAACTAGATAGTTATAAATTGGAAAAAAGTCCAGACCAGACCGATCTTCACCTGTCCAGTTTCGGTCAGCCCTGACCATTGTAACCTCAGATTCCTGTTCTTGACTGACATGAGTAGAACCTGACGTGATAATCTGCTGATGTAACCCATCTACCTCAAGGTTTGGTGTTTTGTGAGTTCTGGCATGCTTTTCTGCTCACCACAGTTGTAGAAAATGGTTAGTTGAGTTCCATTAGGCTTCATGTCTGTTTGAACAAGTCTGGCCATTCTCTGAATCAGTTAAGTCTCTCATCAAAAAGTTACTTCTGCTCATAGAATTGCCACTCACTGCACGTTTTTGTTTTTCACAGCATTCTGTGTAGTCAGTTTGTGTGTGAAAATTCCAGTAGATTATCAGTTTCTGAAATACTCAAACTAGCCTCTCTGGCACAAACAACCATGCTATTGCCAAATTCACTTAGATCACATTTTTCCCCTGTTCTGATCTTTTAGAGGAAAATTAACTAAAACTCTTGACCTGTGTTTACATGGTTTTATGCATTGTGCTGCTGCTACATAATTGGGTAATTTATATAATTGCCTGGATGTGGTGAACATGTGGACAGGTGGTTCTGTTAAAATGGCCAGTGAGTGAGTAACAAGAAACCATTGCATGCCAACAGACTCTGGGAAAAGGCCTGTGGTTGCCAAATGGCCTCTTTCTGTGAATGGCCGTTGTTGGCTCTGCATAGTGACAAAAGGTGCGAGAACCTCTCCCAAAATGGAGAAGTATGGCTTGCAAGGCTATGTTTGTGATATGATGCTATGATGCTAGCAATAGTAATTAACATGTTTTGATCTGCAGAGATGATTTACAACTGTTTCAAAAAACTGAACTCTATGTGGCTTTCTACTCCTCATTTCAGTGCTAATGTATAGTTTTAGTCTCTTATGGATTGAGTAGCTGCATTATTTTCACAATGATCATGCTAGACAGGAATATTCTGCTCTTTGTATGATTCAGCTGTCATTTAATAATGGATACCAGATTGCTTATGGTAGTCCATCGTATCCAATGATGACATTCCTTCCCATTAATGGTGTATTCTTTGATGACTGTAGAGTCCAATCCTTAATCTGCAGATTGTATCGCATATTGGGCATGTGAAGTCCAGGTCAGTAGGGCAGGTATGGCTGTGTGTCTCCTCCTTTGGTGCCAGGTAGATATATAGTGAACAACGATGCTGGCGAGTTACTAGACATTATACACTGATAAACATTATATGCTGTAATGTATATCTATAATACAATGGTCCATTTTACAACCCCAATTCCAAAAGAAAGTTGGGACAGTGTGTAAAACATAAATAAAAACAGACTATGATAATTTGCAAATCATGGAAACCCTAGATTTAATTGAAAATAGTACATAGACAACATATCAAATGTTGAAACTGAGAAATTTTGTTTTTTGGAAAAAAAAAGAAGCTAATTTTGAATTTGATGTCAGCAACATGTTTCAGAAAAGTTGGGACAGAGGCACCAAAAGACTCAAAGTTGTGCAATGCTAAAAAAAAACCCCTAATTTGGTGAATTGGCAACAGGTCAGTGACATGATTGGGTATAAAAAGAGCATCCCAGAGAGGCGGAGTCTCTCAGAAGTAAAGATGGAGAGGGGTTCACCGCTTTGTGAAAGACTGCATGGGCAAACAATGCAACAATTTAAGAATAACATTCCTCAATGTAAAATTGCAAAGAATTTGGGGATCACATCATCTATGGTACATATTATTAAAAGATTCAGAGAATCTGGAGAAATCTCTGTATGCAAGAGACAAGGCTGAAAACTGACATTGGATGCCTGTGATCTTCAGGCCCTTAGGAGACACTGCATCAAAAGCAGACATGTGTCTGTAGTGGAAATCACTGTATGGGCTCAGGAACACTTCAGAAAACCATCCTCTGTGAAAACAGTTCATTACTGCATCCACAAATACAATTTAAAACGAGATATAAACAATATCCAGAAACACTACCACTTTCTCTGGGCCCAAGCTCTTTTGTGATGGACTGAGGTGAAGGGGGAAATTGCCCCAAGGTCTGATGAATCAAAAGTAGAAATTCTTTTTAGAAATCATGGACACCACATCCTCCAGGCTAAAGAGGAGAGCTCTTCCAGCTTATCAGAGCACAGTTCAAAAGCCAGCATCTGTGATGGTATGACGGTGCATTAGTGCCCATGACATGGGTAGCTTGTATATCTGGGAAGGCGTCATTAATGCTGAATGATATATACACTTTTCAGAGCAATACGCTGCCATCCAGACAAAATCTTTTTCAGGGAAGGCCTTCCTTCTTTCAGCAGGACAATGCCAAACTGCTTTCTGCACATATTAAAACTACATGGCTCTGTAGTAAAAGAGTCCGGGTGTTAAACTGGCCTGTGTGCAGTCCAGACCTGTCTCTCATTTAAAACATTTGTAGCATTATGAAGCTCAAACTACAACAAAGGAGACCCCGAACTGTTGAACAACTGAAATTGTATATTAGGCAAGAATGGGACAACATTTTTTCTTTCAGAACTACAACAATTGGTCTCCTCAGTTCCCAAATGTTTACAGAGTGTTGTTAAAAGTAGAGGTGATGCAACACAGTGGTAAACATGCCCTTGTCCCAATTTTTTTGAAATGTGTTGCTGACATCAAATTCAAAATGAGCATATATTTTTCAAAAAACCATCAAAATTCCCAGTTTCAACATTTGATATGTTGTCTTTTGTACTATTTTCAATGAAATATAGGGTTTCCATGGTTTGCAAATTATTGCATTCTGTTTTTATTTACAGTTTACACAGCATCCCGGGCGGCACGGTGGTGTAGTGGTTAGCGCTGTCGCCTCACAGCAAGAAGGTCCTGGGTTCGAGCCCCGGGGCCGGCAAGGGCCTTTCTGTGTGGAGTTTGCATGTTCTCCCCGTGTCCGCGTGGGTTTCCTCCGGGTGCTCCGGTTTCCCCCACAGTCCAAAGACATGCAGGTTAGGTTAACTGGTGACTCTAAATTGACCGTAGGTGTGAGTGTGAATGGTTGTCTGTGTCTATGTGTCAGCCCTGTGATGACCTGGCGACTTGTCCAGGGTGTACCCCGCCTTTCGCCCGTAGTCAGCTGGGATAGGCTCCAGCTTGCCTGCGACCCTGTAGAACAGGATAAAGCAGCTAGAGATAATGAGATGAGATGAGACAGCATCCCAACTTTTTTGGAATTAGGGTTGTAATTTAAATTAAAAAAAAGTTAAAAAAAAAAAAAAGTAAGGACACCCTGTAAAAAGTACACCCACCCTTACATTTTTCACACTTTCAAGTCGATAAAATCGGAATCAGGTTTTCCAGATTAGGTGCCATTGATTAGACCCTCCTGCAGGTGGAGGTGCAGATGGAACCTGTCTTTATTTAAATATGACAACTAAAGTCTGATGTTTTCTTTGCTATTGAAGTGTATGGTGTCATTGTGCCAAGATCTAAAGAGCTCTCTAAAGACCTCAGAAAAAAAGGTTGTGAATCTGGCAGAACATTTAAAGAGATCTTTAAAATTTTCAAAATAAATCATTCCAATGTAAGGAAAATCATCTACAAGTGATGTAGATTTCAAAACAACTGCCAGTTTGTCCAGGACTGGCTGCCCAGTGAATTCAGCCCAAGAGAAGACTATTTGAAACAAAAATAAATTTCAAAAAAACACAAAATTTCATCACTGGATCTGCAGGTAACTCTTGCAATTGTTGGTGTGAAAGTACATACATCTCCAAACAGAAAGATATTGGGAAAATTTGACCTTCATGGGAGTTGTGCCAGGAAAAAGCCTCTGCTGTCCAAAAGGAATGTTAAAGCAAGACTACTGTTTCCCAGTGAACATATAAACAAAGACCAGGCCTTTAGGAATAACCTGCTCTGGACAGACGAATCAAAGGTAGAGTTGTTTAGTCACAGTACAAACATGAGGTGCAGACCAAAGATGGCTTTTCAGGAGAATCACCCCGTACCAACTGTGAAGCATGGTGGTGCAAATGTTATGGTTTGGGGCTGCTTCATTGCTGCAGAGCCTGGGAAGCTTGCATTCATTGATTTCAGCTATGAGTTCTAAATCATATAAAAGAGTGCTTGAAAATAATGTGAGGCCATATGTTCAAAAGTTGAACCGGAGGTGGACCTTTTATCAAGATAATGATCCTAAGCACACTCACAAATCCACCAAGGAATGGCTTAAAAAGAAGAACTGAAGTGTTATGGAATGGCCTAGTCAAAACCCAGATTTGAACATCATTGAAATGTTGAGGGGAGATTTGAAAAGGGCAGAACATGCAAGAAAACTCTCAAACATTTAGCAACTATTGGAATTTTGCATGGAAGAGTGGTCAAAGATTTCAGCAAGCCAATGTCAGAGACTGTGGGCCAATTATGCAGAATGCCAACGAGAATTATTTGTGTGAAATGTGGCAATACTAGCTTCTGAAGCCAAGGGTGTACTTACTTTCTCCACAGAAGAATATTACATCTATTGCTATTTTTTTATTGAATAAATGATTGAAAGAGCTCATTTTTCTTATTGTTTTGTTCATCAGATTCATCTGTAGGCACTGTATCAAAACGGTGAAATGCTTGCTTGTTTAAATATGTTGAGAAAAGTCGATAATTTACATGGGATGTACTTATTCTTTCACATGGTGTGTGCGTGCGTGCGTGTGTGTGTTGGTTATGTATAAAGAGAAATATATGTAAATGAATAAAGTCACTTTGCATCGAAGCAGCTTCCAAATCACTAACTGTACACTGGTGTTTATGATTATTTTGGCTGTTTTGCTCTGACCATGCCAAAGCACAGGCAGATTTTAAATCATTTGCAATTAAGCAAGGAGAAAAATATCCTCTCTACCCCACTAAGATGGAATAAAGCCAAAGACAATAGCAGCCAAGCCTGCGTGTTTCTGCCAGGAACAAAATGTAAACGTAACCGAGTGTGTAAGACAACCAAGTTTATAAAACTTGCACAGACTGTATGTAGAGGTAGTAATCATATTTTCATTAACATGTTCTAATAATGGATGGGCAGGGAATGTCTATGGTCCCTAAAGTGCATATCATGGGTAAATTCAGGAGCAAGATCAATGTAATTCTCCTATTTTATATTAAACTTTGGTCAAATATCTGTCACATTTTGCATTTTGTGCAATTTTTTTACCTTGCGCAATACCAGAAAAATTCAATTGAAATCAAGCCATTTGAGGCGAATTGGTCCGCCTCTGAAAAAACTTGGCATTTGGATTTCCCGGGAAACATTGATTTTCGTGATGTCGCGTGCGGGACGCCTCCCTCTGAATCCTACGTCGGCGCTGGTTTGTTTATGAGAAAACGACCTGGTGGTTTTCTGCAAATTTCTTCAATGTTATCGCGTAATTATTAAAATGGTTAACAGATGTATCGTAGGAGGGTGTAGCAACACCAATCATAATGGGATTAGGACTCATTGTTTTCCAAAAGACCGGACAATGAGAGAGAAATGGGAGCACTTGGTCTACACAGGCTGTGCACTGAAACCATGCAAAGCTTGCACAGCCTGCTGGCGCTTCCGCACATGACGTCACGAATCTGGCTCCAGACTCCCTTGGGATTTTTCCAGACGCGTTTTGTTATTTTATTTTTTTCTGCTGTAGACAGATGGCCTTGTGCAAAATTACCCTTCTGGATGAGTGTGTAAAGGGACATACTTTCATATTAAAAAAAATGAAATTGGTCCAGAATATGCACTTAAAACTTCTCTTGGCCAGTGACCACATTCGACAAGATTTTCATTTCTGTGCTCTATGGCAGTCAGAATGTTCATGAAGTTTGCATTTTAACTTCATGTTAAAATGGAGCATGTGCTACAGCAGGGGTCACCAAACTTTTTTCTCTGGGGGCCACATTGTCGTTCCTGACTATGATGGGGGTCCGGGGTCAGGTCAGCTATATAACATAGAATTGTATGACCCAGACAAATATGACCACCAGCAGGCCTCATTGTGTAGTAGAGATTACTAGCCTGGCACAGCCATCCCCACTACTATATCCCCCACTACTATATCCCCACTACTATATCCCCCACTACTATATCCCCACTACTATATCCCCCACTACTATATCCCCACTACTATATCCCCCACTACTATATCCCCACTACTATATCCCCCACTACTATATCCCCACTACTATATCCCCCACTACTATATCCCCCACTACTATATCCCCACTACTATATCCCCCACTACTATATCCCCCACTACTATATCCCCACTACTATATCCCCCACTACTTTATCCCCCACTACTATATCCCCCACCACTATATCCCCCACTACTATGTCCCCCACTACTATATCCCCACTACTATATCCCCACTACTATATCCCCACCACGGGCGATTGCTCTAAGACAACGAGGGAGGCTCAGCCTCCTCTAAAAATGCCCTTATAACTTTAATGTGTGCGTGAGTTTCTCCCCCTCGTGACAGCGCGATGCAGCGCAGCCTCAGTGGGCTTCAATGGCAGTGGGAGCTCTGCGCTTTTCAATCTCAAAATGCAAGACGATTATTGGACAAATACTGCGAAAATGCCCGCCTACGGACTCCCACGGACTCCCAGCCTCAGTGGACTTCAGTGGCATTTGGGAGCTCTGCGCTTTTCAATCTCAAAATGCAAGACGGTTATTGGACAAATACTGCGAAAACGCCCGCCCACGGACTCCGAGCCTCACATGGGAGGGACATGGCAGTTTCCGCGAGGAGACTGGTGATTGGTGAAAGCGGCCGGATATTTTCTTTGATTGACAGCTCGTTTCAACTATAGACAGGCAGCGGTACAGTGTTGCCAGATTGGGGGTTTCCCGCTCAATTGAGCGGTTTTAAGTGCATATTGGCGGGTTTTGAACATATTTTGGGCTGGATAACGTCAGCAGTATCTGGCAACATCAGTTCAGCCCCATGCGGATTCGCAAGTGCTGTATTGTAAGAGATCAGCTTACATTTCGATTTCATTCATTACATACGGTTTCTACCAGCTTTTTTAGTTTGTATATATTTTCATTGTAAATAAAGTGTAAATATAGTGTTGTCAAGTTTGCTATCTTAGTTCCAGAAATTTCGTTTATTTGAGTGACTGAACTTGAACTTGAGGGGGTTAGTCAGCTAGCAAGAAAGCTGCGCACGGATGCCAAGCATTGCTGATTTAATTTTGGCGAAGCCATTTGCCAGTCTTCCTTTCGAGGAAAAAATTAAAATTAAAGAGCAGGGTAGACCAGCGCCTCAAACTGACTTGGTGAAAAAGGTAGGGAATAATACTCGTTCCTTTCAGCTCTCCTGGTACGAGAAAGTGAATTGGCTAACAGCAAGTGACCCACATCAACAACAGTAAATAGGCTACTTTAGTAATATGTCATGGATGGACCAAAAATATAGAATCTATTTAAAATGTTTATGCTGAGTATATTATATTGGAATATATATTTTTCTGGATATGAATTAAACACAGCTACAATTTGGAAAACATTTTTAAACAAAAACACAGCCGAGAACATTTCACACTACAGACCTGGATTAAAAGTGAAGGGTTATCAAAATTGTCAGTAAAACATTTCTCAGTCAAAATAAGTAAAATATAGGGAAAGTGTCATTGAATGAAATGTGTTGCACCCAGCTCTACTGCTGAGGTTCCTGACAAAGAGCTGCTTTCAATAATGATCAATTTTTAAACAACATGCCACAATTTTAAAATATAAAATGTGAAAATATACCCCCCCCCCCCCCCCCCCCCCCCCCCCAACACCACCATCATGTATATTGGACAGTAGGCTAATGGGCCAAAAGAACCTGTTATTTCACAGTTTATGACGCTGCCAACAATCAGCCAGATCAGAGGCAAGAGTATGGGCAAAATTGATGTGTTTTTTCTTTTAAAATCTGGAAATATCGTAACCGACCAGCCTCCCCTGTTTGAAAGACTACCAGCCGCCACTGATCCCTACTACTATATCCCCCACTACTATATCCCCCACTACTTTATCCCCCACTATTATATCAACACTTGATTCCTGGCACATATTTGTTTATCTTTACTAGTGGTTTGCAAAAGTAGTAATCAAGTCTTCACACTTTGTTTTAATTTGAAATACCACAGATATTCCATTTATTTATTTTCTAATAAAAATAACATCAAAGCTGTCAAGGTAAGAAACATCTGCCTAGTTGAGGTGATTGACACTGGCAAAGGTGAGTGGAAAATTATAAATTGTAGATAGGCCTGTTGATATTATTTATAATATTAATAATAATTGTGTGCAGCACTTAATAAAGGTCAAATAAATAGGCCGATAAAATAAATACATAAAAAAAAACAGTGAAATTATAATATGAGCAATAGATCAATAGATCACAGCAGTTGTGCTGTGTCCTGCACGTCGTTGCTCTCATCCATGGCCAAAGCAAAAAACTCGAATTCTGACGCTCTCTCATTCAGCTGGTCATACATGTTGTCCCCCAAATCTTCGGTTCGCCTGGTCATAGCAGGTGCGGAGAGACTCACCGCGTTGAGCGCATCCTTCTTGTCGGGACACGCCTCCTCGGCCACAGCAAGCATGCATACTTTAACAAAGTCCCCATCAGTAAATGGCTTTCCATGGGTAGCTCGTAGGTGAGCTACCTTATAGCTAGCTCGGACAGCAGCCTGGTTGATCTGGGTTTGGTGAAGGAATACATTCTGTTGTGCAGCCAGTCTGCATTTCATCCTCCGAATCCTGTCTTCTCTTGTTTGCCCTCGCAAACTAGCATACTCTTTGTGGCGGGTTTCGTAGTGACGACGCAGATTATATTCTTTGAAAACCGACACACTTTCTTTACATACAAGACAAACTGCACGGTCCTTACACTGAACGAAAAAATAATCAGTGGTCCACTGTTCTTTAAAAACTCTGCACTCTCTGTCAGCTTTTTGCTGACCGCTAGCCATTTTGCTGTCCTGAACACTGACAGTTCTCTGTGCGTGCGCTGCCTGTCACTGCTTGATCGCGAGCATATGACGAAAATTCGGAAAATATGAATAGTTCATTTTATAACTAAATATAAATTTTAATTGATAAAATCAACAAAATACAAGATGCAGACATGTTGTCATTTGCCAAAAAGCAATTTAAAAGAAATAGGCCATGACCACTTTTGGGGATTGCCTCATAGGGCCGGTTCAAGTGGTGGGGGGCAGAGGGGCTGGGGGGCCGGTCAAAGGGGGGTGGCGGGCCGTAGTTTGATGACCCCTGTGCTACAGTAAACTACAGAGTAAAGTATATCACCCATATACTGTTTATAGTATGGGATTATTAGACTTTGGAGTCTTTCTTGCCAGAAACCACAACTGTGCTACACAATTATTCACTTGGACACACATCACTCACACTGCTCTACTCACTGCTCGTGTTTGAGCTAAAGGCCACTTTGGTAACATGACAGCGTGTTGGAAGCATGATGTCAAATAAGCTTAACATGAGCTTGAAATTGAATTAAAAAAAAAAAAACTTGCCATCATACTATCTTCATATTATTCTAATAATTTTGAGATATTGGATTTCTGATTTTGATGAGCTATAAGCCATAATCACCAAAATTAAAAGAAAAAAGGCTTGAAATATTTCACTTTACATGTAATGAATATAGAATATATGAAAGTTTACGTTTTTTGAATTAAATAAAAAAAAAAAAACTTTTCACAATATTCTAATTTCTCGAGGTGTGTGTGTGTGCAATATAAAATATAATTTATGGGGGTGTCGTGGCTCAGGCGCCATACCATAAATCCAGGGACCTGGGTTCAAGTCCGACCTGAGGTAATTTCCTGATCCCTCCCTGTCTCTCTCCCCTGCTCATTTCCTGTCTCTACACTGTCCTATCCAATAAAGGTGAAAAAAGCCCAAAAGAGTCTTTAAAATATAATTTATTTTATTTATTCATTCAGTCATTCTGTCCACATTGACTGGACATGAGCAATTGCACGTTCTTATTGGCTACCCTACTACTCAGATATCAGCTCATATACCGTGAGTAGAGAAAAACAAAGTGGCGGAGTATGTTGCTGAACCAACTGAGGATGAAATAAAAACTCTACTCGAAAACAAAACCCCCAAAAATGTTTTCAAGTATTTAAAAGAAACAGAAATGGCTCAGGTGGTGTAGTGGTTAGCGCTGTCGCCTCACAGCAAGAAGGTCCTGGGTTCGAGCCCCGTGGCCGGCGAGGGCTTTTCTGTGTGGAGTTTGCATGTTCTCCCCGTGTCCGCGTGGGTTTTCTCCGGGTGCTCCGGTTTCCCCCACAGTCCAAAGACATGCAGATTAGGTTAACTGGTGGCTCTAAATTGACCGTAGGTGTGAATGGTTGTCTGTGTCTATGTGTCGGCCCTGTGATGACCTGGCGACTTGTCCAGGGTGTACCCCACCTTTCGCCCGTAGTCAGCTGGGATAGGCTCCAGCTTGCCTGCGACCCTGTAGAACAGGATAAAGCGGCTAGAGATAATGAGATGAGATGAGAAATGGCTCAAAGAATAGTCTCCCCCCCCGAAAAAAAAAAAAAAATCTCCTGTTCTACACTCCAGTCCAGTCGGTGGCGATGATGCACCTTTAAGTTGGTTTGACAGCTGCCAAAAATAAAACCCTAAAGAAGAAGAAAACCCCCCAAAACAAAAAAGCAACAAAATATGGAATGAAAGTATTTCATGGTTTGCTAGACGTTTTGGATAAAGTTTTTCTTTATCGAATTTGCAAAAATTAAAATGCTCTGTTTCTCAAAATCCAGTGAATGTGGAAAAGTTATTCCACTCAAACTTGTCTTATAGCCAACTCGGCACTACGTGCCTTGTCTGCTATCAGCTCATGTACAACTTGATTTCGTGGAATAACTGTTAAATATATACTAATAAGGTGGTGATGGGTGGCACGGTGGTGTAATGGTTAGCGCTGTCGCCTCACAGCAAGAAGGTCCGGGTTCGAGCCCCGTGGCCGGCGAGGCCCTTTCTGTGTGGAGTTTGCATGTTGTCCGCGTGGGTTTCCTCCGGGTGCTCCGGTTTCCCCCACAGTCCAAAGACATGCAGGTTAGGTTAACTGGTGACTCTAAATTGAGCGTAGGTGTGAATGTGAGTGTGAATGGTTGTCTGTGTCTATGTGTCAGCCCTGTGATGACCTGGCGACTTGTCCAGGGTGTACCCCGCCTTTCGCCCGTAGTCAGCTGGGATAGGCTCCAGCTTGCCTGCGACCCTGTAGAACAGGATAAAGCGGCTAGAGATAATGAGATGAGATGAGAAGGTGGTGATTTCTCCCTATTATCCTCACAAGAATGTGGAGATCTGACAGCTTTGAGGTTGAAGGGACATTTGCTTGGTCCCCATGAGCAAAACTGCTTTTAACAAAAAGCTTTTTTCAAACAAACAAAAACTGAAAACTTAAAAATCTACTAAGGTTAAGCTTTGAGTTATGTTTAGATCTCATTTACCGTATATTGTACACTTAGAAGGCCACCACTATGAGAATATTGCCAGTACAACCTCACTGGTTATAGCACCATTTTGTAACAAAGCCAGCCGACTGATGAAATCAACCAGAATCTGCAATGATAGCTGGAAGTTTGATTTGCAAGAACATAACATTAGTATTGATTTTCAGTGCATTAGAAAAGAAATGCCACTGATCTGAATTTAATTGTATGCAGATGCCTAAACAAAAGACATGGTGACCTCCTACCTTCACTGACTCCACAGTAGAGACAAACATCTGTCTGAAAATATCTGGAAGTTATTGGTGAGCAGGAAAATTGCCTACTTTCCATGCTGAGCATGAAGGTTAATTTACATAGGAGAACTGGTAACACTGTCCTTGATCCCTGCATCATGCACGATTACACGTACCATACGTTCCACTGAACTGTTGTAACAGATTACACCATTCACTGTATTCGAACTACGGCACGTGTATAAATTAGCATGGGATACAATGCGTTATAGCCTCAAACATTGTGGCAGTTATCTTGCCAAATACTGGTAACTGGAACATGATGTTGTCTTTATCACTGCCATGTCATGTGTATGGCCTTATTATGTCTTTTATGAGTGGAGGTTCAAATAAAGAGTTAGCAAAGACTGAAGACCATTGCGTTCAATTTCCTTTATCTTTTTGTATATTTTTTTTATAAGTACATGAGCTATATTTTTTTCAACTCAGCATATCACTGTTTTCATTTGTCCTTGGCTGAGCATTTTATAATGTTTTCTTTCCCCATCTTGTTGGAACTGTACATTGTATAAAGAATAGCTTATTGCTTACATTTTTGTGTGCATGCATCATGACTCTTTATGAAGGTGATGATTTGGAGCTTTAACATTCACAGCATGATCCTTCCTCCCTCCGGCCACCTTTAACCTGCAAAGGAAATGAATAATTTCAGTTGGCCAGAAGTGTCATTTGGTCTCTATAGGGGGGTAAGCCACACATTTGTAGGGCTGCCATTCAATCAGAGCCACTGTTGTTTTCTGACGAATGATGAGCCATGCCACATGTGCTTCAGCCTGCATCTAATTGGATCAGATTCAGTGAACACTGTATTTCCCAAGATTAATTAACACAGATAACTTCAGTCTGATTTTTATGAAACCGGAAAGGAATAAAGTGCAGGTATGCGTTAAATGGATAGGAAACAAGAGTGATAGAGTGATTCCTCAAGAAATGGAGATAAAAATGTTGTCTCCAGCACAACAAAATAAATACTTAAACAAGCGACATAGAATGATGGTGCGTGTATTGTCTGCTCTGTGTGTGGCATCATGCTTGGAGGAGCTTATTTTCATCCCAGCTGCTTCACACTCAACAACCAAGATACCCTGGATTCTTTCAGTACCCCCAACAAGTAGTCAAGGCACAGAATCATAGGTCTTCTCCAAATCTGCCAAATGCATATAGACTACAGTAGCTTATTCCCATGACCCTTCCAAAAGCTGGGCAATAAAGAGTAAAGATTCAATCCACTGCTCCGCATTCTAGGCAGAACCCATATTCTTCCTCCTGTATCTTATGATTCTAGGAGTCTCATTTCAGGAACTTTGCCATTGACTTCGTGAATGGCTTAGGAATGTACATAATTCCCCTATAACTGGAAGAGATGCTCTGGTCCTTTTTTTTTTTTTTAATAGGGTACACCATCCTAGTTTGCTAGTCCACAGACTTGCCCCAGATATTACTGACACAATCCCAGCTTTGTCCTGTGTCTTTAACATTTCCAGCAGCATATCATCCATCCCTTTAGCCTTGATGCTACACTGTAAAAAAAGAATAGTTGAGAATACTTGAAATTTCAAGGCAACAGTCTGCATTAAGAATTTTATGTTTTGCCAATGATGTGCCCATGAAAATCCAAACTATGATAAAACTGTTATCTTTATTAAGAATTCTTAATTAAGTAAATTTTCAGTTCCTCATTCTGCCAACATAGATTTCTCTTTTTGCTGAACAGTGGCATTCACAGTAGTACAAAAAGGCAATTGAGGTTATCAGACTTTTTTTACCTTTATTTGGATAGGACAGGGTAGAGACAGGAAATGAGCGGGACGGGGAGGGATCGGGAAATGACCTTGAGTCAGAATCGAACCTGGGTCCCCGGATTTATGGTATGGCGCCTTATCCACCTGAGCCACGACGCCATACCCACAATGTGGGTTTTAAAAATTTTTGTAATTGTGTAGAACAATGAAAAAAGGCATGTATAGTTTAATGATAAATTGTGATGACCTCAGGGGCGTCGTGGCTCAGGTGGATAAGGTGCCATACCATAAATCTGGGTTCGGTTCCGACCCGAGGTCATTTTCCAATCCCTCCCCGTCTCTCTCTCTCCCGCTCATTTCCTGTCTCTACGCTGTCCTATCCAAATAGAGGTGAAAAAAGCCCCAAAAAAAATCTAAAAAAAAAATTGTGATAACCTCAATTGCCTTTTTGCACTACTGTGAATGCCACTGTTCAGCAAAAAGAGAAATCTATGTTGGCAGAATGAGGAATTGAAAATTGACTTTATTAAGAATTCTTAATAAAGATAACAGTTTTATCATAGTTTGGATTATCATGGGCACATCGTTGGCAAAACATAAAACTCTTAATGCAGACGGTTGCCTTGAAATTTCAAGTATTCTCAACTATTTTTTTTTACAGTGTATGACGGATTCTAGCTACCAGAATAACGCTGTCCATCAAGTATTCCCAAACACCACAGATATTGTCTTCAGAACGGAGGTCATGTCCATTGGGTTACGCTAATATAATAGCATTATAACATTATATTAATGGCAGACGAGCTTATCCAGAGCGATGTGCAACATACCCAGAGCAGCCTGGGGAGCAGTTGAAGGTTAGGTGCCTTGCTCAAGGGCACTTCAGCCATTCCTGCTAGTCCAGGGAATTGAACCGGTGACCTTTTTGTCCCAAAGCTGCTTCTCTAACCATCTGGCCATGGCTTCCCCCATTAAGGGGTTAAGAGGTTGCTCCTTTGATCACTCAACAATATCACGAGTAGACATCATTGCTTGCTCAGAAGAGTTTGTGCATGGACTCTGTTCCCTCTCCTGAGGCAACAAAAGGTTTGCCAGATCTTTTCAGTCATGCAACAGTCCTTTCCAAACTCCTTCCTTGCCTGAGCCTTTGCTTCTGGAACTATTTTTGCTGCAGCCCTTTTGGTTTTCCTGTACCTAGTCATCTGAGCAAGAACCTCCATTAGCATTCCATAGATTAGTGCCTTCTTCAGTGTGTTAGCTGTCCTCACCACTGATGTCAACCAGACTGTCTTGGAGTTATTGCCATGACAGGCACTGACAGCCTTCTAGCTGTGATGAACATGGTCCATTCAAACTCAGTGTCCTTAAAATCACTCTGTACAAGAGAGGTGGGAGTTATGTTTGTCGCTCACTGAAGCTTCTTCCAGACACTCCCAAGCAACCCTGAAGATTTTTCTGGATTTACTGGGAGAGCTCTGTAACTCTGTTTCCAGGTACTGACTCCAGTCTGACTTGAGACCTCATAATGACATAGGGGGAACTTGAGTAGAAGAGGACAGCTCTAGTTGAGTGGTTTGATACCAGAGCCACAGTGTTGTATGGCTGTACATTGCCACTTTGTGCTTAATCTGCCTGGATTATGTGGAGGCCCAAGCCTAGAGTCCTAGAGACATAGCCATGAGCCATGCCAAAGTCTCTATCAACTAAGGGGATTTGTGGGATTTATTTCATTCAAAAATAAGAGAAAAACATTGATAATGCACAACCATTTGAAACAAAAATACAATGATTCACAGTGACTCCATCTCTCAAACATAGTCAGTGGAATAGCCGGACTAGTTGATGTTAGCCCCATATTTAAATAATATTGGTTGCCTTTGAGTGGTACCGTATATCAGATATATTCCATTCAGCTAGCATGATATTGAACTAGTCAAAGACAAGTAACTGAATGGAATATATCTGATATACCCTGAAAAAAGACAGCCAATATTATTATTATACATAAACATTTGATGGAACAATTATAGATTTTACAAAAAGTTAAGAACAGAGGGATAACTTACCAATATTGAATGCTGATTCTGATCGAATGTAATTCAGTGTAATCTGTCAATCCAATGTACTGTACAAAAAGTTCTAACCATAAAAATGGTACAAGTCTAAAAAGCCTGAACAAAAACTCGACTTATATACAAGCTATATACAGGTTGACAGTTCAAGTTCAAAGTTACTTTTGGTTGGAGTTACAGTAATTGTTGCATTGCAGTTGTTCAAAACAAAAGGGTTTCGCTGAGTGAAGTCCATGAGTGAAATCCTCTTGTAAAAGTCACTTTTCCTCACCTCCAAGTACAACTTTTGACAATGTTTCCGCTATTGCTCCCCCCCCCAGTTTTTCGATGTCTGTTGGTATGTTTTTTTCTTGTAAATATGCATGAAGAATATCCAGTGAAGTTTTGGTAGCCTTTCGAGTGTTCAGTCCATCTGTCTCTTAAAATCTTTTGTTTATAATGAAGCAAACCTTGCGGACATGTTTGTGTACGAACTGTCACAGTAACTCATCAGCGCAGAAGTTTTACGTCGCCAATGTGTTTCTTTTCCAGTTTTTCCATATATTTAATGCAGAAGATTAAATGTGTGAAGAATATCTAGTGAAGTTTTGGTAGCCTTTTGGGTGTTCAGCATGTCTGTCTCTTTCAAAATTCTGTCTAAATCTTCTGCCTTTAATGAAGCAAACCTCACAGCCATGTTTATGTACAAACTGTCAGTCACTCGCTAGTGTGTAAGTTTGATGTCTCTGTGTCTCTTTTCCAGTTTTTTGATGTCCGTTGGTCTGTTTTTCTCTTGTAAATATGCATGAAGAATATTTAATGGAGTTTTGGTAGTCTTTTGGGTGTTCTTTAGTTTCAGTTTTCAGTTTATTTATTTAGTGCTTAAACCTAGCCCTGGATCTTCGCTCTTTCCCAGCCGACAAAGAAATGATTGTGCGCATGCGCAGCGGCAAAGTTTTGTCATTGGATCTTCGCATGAGCGCCGATGTGTGACGTTGTGTTGTTTTGACAACATGCGATATTATAACGATACTGCATGCTCATTCTCCATTGAGGACAGTGGCATAATATATGGCGGGTAAGCAATATGATAACCATATTGCATGCCATCAGTAAACCCGTTAGAAGGGAACAGAATACATGTTTTTATTCCATGGAAAAAGTGGCCTATATGTAGAATACATAATATTTCTTGGACATGCCATGGAATATGAATCCAGATATGTTGCCTGGTTGAATTTTGTCTTGTTAAAAATAACAATAAGGCAATGTTCATATGTAAGCACTTGGTTTAGGACAGAGGGTACACCAGGACCAGAGTTGGGAATCAGTTATTTCATAATAGCATAGACGGTTTTAGTTGAAAAGTCATACCAAATCAAGCCAAAAATAGGAAAATATGCATAGGATGAAATAGATGTCTATAAAAAGGTGAAACAAAAACAAAACAAACAAAAAACTATCAGCAGTGGTGAATTAGTTCACAGACACCCGAATCCTCAAACAAATTGGGTCAAATGTCAGAGCATGATATATTTTTGCTGTCTTAATTAATGCAGTTTCATTAACATTTTGGTTCAGCTGCAGGGGCAGAAAGACAATGAGGCAATGTGTTTTTGTGGCATGACCACCATCAATTATAGACCAGAGAAATTCTCTGGGGAAACAATGGACGAGACATTTGTTTGATAGGAATACAATTGTTTCGGGAAGTCAATTACTGCTTGTGAATAGCTTATCCAGGAGGGTCCAAGGGAACATATTCTTTACATGAACTTTGACCTTATACACATCCGATTTTGCCTTGTTGACTGTCTGGTCCAGATTCATAAAGCAACACTGTCTGGAAGGAGATCGAACTGTCTAGGTCCAAAAAAAAAAGTAAGAAATTGGGATGCTTATAACAAGAGGTTTAGTGAAGCTTGATCCATCTTGCCTTGAAGAAAGCATGATTTTGATAAAGATTCTAAAGCACATTTAATGACTAATCAAGGTCTTTTGAAAAAAAAAAGACATATCAGCTTCAAATGATAGGCTTCTTAAGGGTACAATCTGATAATCACTGTCATTTTAGGAACACATTTTAGCGAGTGAGGGGAAAAATAATCTTTCTTGGTTCTACATGCAGGTACAAAGTAATGGTTCATGAAGGGGAAGGCTGCAAGGTATTTTGGTAAGTCGGACATCCATCCATCCATCCATCAATCCGTTCATGATCTATACCACTTATCCGCCAGGGTTGTGGGGGAAGCTGGAGCTGACTTCAGGCAAGAGATGGGGTACACCTTGGGCAGGTCCCCAATCTATTGCAGGACTAACACAGAAACAAGCAACCATTCGCACCTATCACGACCAATTTAGAGTAGCCTGTTGACCTAATCCATATGTCTTTGGACCATGGGAGGAAACAAGAGGACCTGGAGGAAACCCACACAGGCACAACATAGAAACTTCACCCAGAAAGGCCCCAGTCGGCTATGAGATTCAAACCCAGAACCTTCTTGCTATGAGGCTACAGTACTAGCTATTGCTCCACCATGCCATCTCAGTGGGACTTAAGATTTTCAAATTTAATTATATATGTAAAATAGGTTTAAAAAATGGACCAAAATAACTTTATAAACATGGCTGCTATCAGTGGCACTGCCACAGTGACAAAAATTATCAGATACACATTAAATACCTATGAAATTTAAACTGAAACACTACTTGAAATTGTAGGCATGCAAGGTTATTTAAGGTGTTAGTTCTGAAGCACTTTTTTTGACATCCTTTTTTTAGGTGTTTGCTATTTTTGAGGCAAGACACCTTACATAATAATTGGCAGAGTCCTCCTGACATTCCGGCAGCTGACATTAAGCTGCTCAGGAGAAAAATTCTAGCGTCTGTGGTGCTTCACCCTCACAAATAAATGAATGAATCGATCAATTTGTACAAAGAGAAGTATCTACTTGAATGCTAATCAATTCAGAAAGCCCCCCCGCACTAGTGTCTTCACTAATGTTATTTGATTCCATGTTTCGTTTTTGTTTTTTTTTTTGGATGTGAAATGAGCTAAAGAGTCTGACAATCAAAATCATCAAACATTCTGACCTACATATGAAAGTACTGATGTTACTTCTCGGTGTCAATTTCTCTTGTAGAAATGAGAGAAAAATGCTCTCCATTTTCACAAAGAGATTAAGTTAATGGAGGGTGAAATGGTGGTATAGTGGTTAGAACTGTCACCTCACAGCAAGAAGGTTCTGGGTTCGAGCCCAGTGGCCAAGTTTGCATGTTCTCTCCATGTCTGCTTGGGTTTCCTCTGGGTGCTCCGGTCCCCCCCCCCAGTCCAAAGACATGCAGGTTCTGATAATTGGTGGCTCTAAATTGACCATGAGTGTGAATGGTTGTGTGTCTCTATGTGTCAGCCCTACGATGACCTGGTGACTTATCCAGGGTGTACCCCACCTCTCATCTGTAGTCAGCTGGGATAGGCTCCAGCTTGCCCGTGACCCTGTACAGGATAAGCGGTTACAGATAATGGATGGATTAATTTAATGCTGTAACATACCATCTGCAGTGGTTCTTGAAAGTTTGTGAACCCTTTAGAATTTTCTATATTCCTGCATAAATATGACCTAAAACAACATCAGATTTTCACACAAGTCCTAAAAGTAGATAAAGAGAACCCAGTTAAACAAATGAGGCAAAAATATTATACTTGGTCATTTATTTATTGAGGAAAATGATCCAATATTACATATCTGTGAATGGCAAAAGTATGTGAACCTCTAGGATTAGCTGTTAATTTGAAGGTAAAATTAGAGTCAGGTGTTTTCAATCAGGTGTGAATGGGCACCCTGTTTTATTTAAAGAACAGGGATCTTTCAAAGTCTGATCTTCACAACACATGTTTGTGGAAGTGTATCATGGCACAAACAAAGATTTCTGAGGACCTCAGAAATAGTGTTGTTGATGCTCATCAGGCTGGAAAAGGTTACAAAACCATCTCTAAAGAGTTTGGACTCCACCAATCCACAGTCAGACAGATTGTGTACAAATGGAGGAAATTCAAGACCATTGTTACCCTCCCCAGGAGTGGTTGACCAACAAAGATCACTCCAAGAGCAAGGCATGTAATAGTTGGCGAGGTCACAAAGGACCCCAGGGTAACTTCTAAGCAACTGAAGGCCTCTCTGACATTGGCTAATGTTCATGTTCATGAGTCCACTATCAGGAGAACACTGAACAACAATGGTGTGCATGGCAGGGTTGCAAGGAGAAAGCCACTGCTCTCCAAAAAAAAATTGCTGCTCATCTGCAGTTTGCTAAAGATCACATGGACAAGCCAGAAGTCTTTTGGAAAAATGTTTTTTGGATGGATGAGACCAAAATAGAACTTTTTGGTTTAAATGAGAAACGTTATGTTTGGAGAAAGGAAAACACTGCATTCCAGCATAAGAACCTTATCCCATCTGTGAAACATGGTGGTGGTAGTATCATGGTTTGAGCCTGTTTTGCTGCATCTGGGCCAGGACGGCTTGCCATCATTGATGGAACAATGAATTCTGAATTATACCAGCAAATTCTAAAGGAAACTGTCAGGATATCTGTCCATGAACTGAATCTCAAGAGAAGGTGGGTCATGCAGCAAGACAACGACCCTAAGCACACAAGTAATTCTACCAAAGAATGGTTAAAGAAGAATAAAGTTAATGTTTTGGAATGGCCAAGTCAAAGTCCTGACCTTAATCCAATCGAAATGTTGTGGAAGGACCTGAAGCGAGCAGTTCATGTGAGGAAACCCACCAACATCCCAGAGTTGAAGCTGTTCTGTACGGAGGAATGGGCTAAAATTCCTCCAAGCCGGTGTGCAGGACTGATCAACAGTTACCAGAAGCGATTAGTTGCAGTTATTGCTGCACAAGGGGGTCACACCAGATACTGAAAGCAAAGGTTCACATACTTTTGCCACTCACAGATATGCAATATTGGATCATTTTCCTCAATAAATAAATGACCAAGTCTAATATTTTTGTCTCATTTGTTTAACTGGGTTCTCTTTATCTACTTTTAGGACTTGTGTGAAAATCTGATGATGTTTTAGGTCATATTTATTGCAGAAATATAGAAAATTCTAAAGGGTTCACAAACTTTCAAGCACCACTGTACATTGGTGATGCTACTGATGTTTGTTTTCTTCACAAGATTAAAAAAAGTCCATGACAAAATCTATAAAGTTAAAAAAAAGAAAACATATCAAAATGTTTGTGATAAAAGTAATAGGAATTATGACTCGTGGTACTGTAGATATGATGATACAATGAGCTGAGTGGAATTAGTAGAAAAGTCAGATGTACCATGTCATGTGTTTTTAGAACTTGTTCATTTTGACCACAATGAACCATTAGACTCCATTTATATGAAGGCGTGGGTGACTGAACAGGTAGTTCAATGATGGAGTCAATAGCTTCGAAAACAGACTGAGCGTAAGTTGATCCACACTTTGATCTGTTTTCTGTTTGCAATAAAAGCACTTACACTGTTTGAGTTCACTTTAAAGAGCTGCTTCTCTCTCTCTCTGTCTCTCTAAGTCAATATGTTTGTGTGGGTGTGCATTGTGGGTGTTTTTGAGAGGGAGTGTTTTCTCTTTGATTCCGAGGTCAAAAAAGTGTACACTCATGTCTGTGTTGTTAGAGTGACGCTCTCAACAATATGACTGTTCATAAACTCATTACGTTTCATGTGCTAAGGACTCGCATATCAGTTAGGTCACATGACTGGCCACTTGCATCACAAGGGGGGGGGGGGAGGATAATTAAAAAAAAAAAAAAAGACCGTAAACTCACCCCGATGTCCTTGTACAGTGAATTTCATTAAGGCTAACGAGCAAGTCCGTAATATGCTAAGTAAGGAGCAGAAAGCTGTGATGAGGTATATCAGCTGTCATAAATAGATGGAACAGTTGGACCCAATGTATGGCAGTTCCATCTGCCGTTTGTTCACTGACTTGAAGTTGCATCAGACCATAATGCCTTCTGGGCAAGTTCTGTTCCTCAAGCCTACAAATATGTTGACTTGATTCATCTGACCTCTATGGGGTCATCTAATAACCTACTGAGCTGAAGACGCAAAGGAGTTCTCAGGGGTCGGGTGTGTTTGGGATTCCTCCAAATAGCAAGGGAATCACCTATACCTGACTGGCCAAAAGTCAAAGGGTACCTTTTTGTGGTCATATATCGCACAAAGATCTTCAACAGTCAAAACAATGTGAAATCCATCCATCATCTGTAGCTGCTTATCCTGTACTACAGGGTCACAGGCAAGCTGGAGCCTATCCCAGCTGACTCTGGGCGAGAGGCGGGGTACACCCTGGACAAGTAATGTGAAATCTAAATATTTTATTTGAAAAATTGAACATGAATTTTGATTTTCATGAATAAATACAGTACTGTATGGCTGTTTTTGACAAAAAAAATGGATTAAAGGTAGACTGCCTTTCAGATTTTTCAAGTTTAGGTCATAAAAAGAATTTTCCCTGACACCCAATTATTTTTGTTGAGTGGACCAAAAGCTACTGAATTCAAATCACAGACTTCCAGTTTTATTAGGGTGTTTTTTTTTTTTTAATAGAACAATTCATGAATTTCAGGCCATGTGGCCCTAAATTCTCCGCTATTTTTTCCTGCTTCACCATGACCCAATTCAAGATACTACGTCATGCATGACGTGGTGGGCTTTCCCCGTTCGCGCAAGGCATTGTGGGATACAAATTTGAAACCGGAGAGAAAAATGGAGGACGTGAGTGTGCGAATTAAACATGAAAGACCGACTACAGTAATGGAAAGCGAGAAGAAAAGACGTTATGTTGCGAAGGAAATGAAACACAGGACCAAACTAATAAATATCGGCGGTCAGCGAGCACCTCGGTGTGATCAGCTGTTCGTTTAGCGACAGAATGATATAACTGTCAGGGCACGGTCAAAGGTAAACCTGTAGATGGCAGTAATGTAAGAAGCTGCTGTAAAACCCAAAAGAAGAAGGTAAACCTGCGCATGCGCACACGGACTTCCTCTGTCTGCTTGACTGCACGAAGTGAGCGATTTCATGCACATTATTTGCTCAGGAATCCCCTCAAATTAAATAACTTCCCAGCCACAGAATGGCCTGATATTTTATCAGTTATTACAGAAATAAACATGTATCACAATGACCAAATTTCAGATGGAACTAAATTTCACCGATTTTATGAAATCAAAAGGCCGTCTAGCTTTAATATATTGTATGTTTCCCATCATTTAGTTTTTTTTTTTTGCCAGCACATAATTCACAAAAAGTATTGAATGACCATTTGATTGAAAACAAAATGAACAGATGTGCTACTGGTTTGCTCCAGAAGCCTGATCTAAACACTGACCTTACAGAGCTCCAAAAATAAAACCATTTCTCGACCATGTTTCAATTGGAAAAACAAAATGCCCAAAACTCACAAAAGTAATACAATTTTAATAGCGTCAGCTCTTTATATAGTCAACAAAGACTGTTCACAGGGTGGCATATATCTGCTGAAGTCTCCAGAGAGAGAGAGAGAGAGAGAGAGAGAGAAAACAACCTTAAGTTCATTGCACATTGTTTTCATCATTATTCTTTGTTCTAAGAGTGTTCATACCAAACTACCATGAAAATAATATGCATATTACAACGAAATGCTGCTTGAAGGACCCTAATTGTTGACGAGCAGCAGCACTGCATACCACCTTCATAGTCGATTCTGATAGCATGTCCTGCAGATTCTTCTGAACTTTCCGGAATGTAACAAGTCAATCTGATAAATCTTTTATTGCCAACTATAAACCACAGTTCCCAGATTCGGGACACCATTGTTTTGAAAGATAGTTCCCTCGCATACTGAATCACATTCAGTGGAAATGTTGAAAGTTTCATGGGGAATCTGGTTGAGACGAAGTATGAAATCGAATGATGTATCCTGTTTTGAATAACTGTAGACTTTCGTTGAATAAAGTTATGTTTCTGTATTTTGCTATTTTTTCTTATATTCTGTAAGTGAAATATCAATTATTTTCCAGCAGCCCAGGAATCTGAGTAAAACTACAGATAAAGATATTTTGGATATTCTTTAAAGTGCTGTGGATAGAGATACAGAAAGTGGTAGTTTGTTACATTCCTAATATACAGGGTGTTTCAAAAAAATGTGATCTTATTTGAGATGTAAATATCCCAGAAACTCCATAGTCTAGGCAAATGAAACTGAACAGGCTCAGTGTTGAGCAATATAACATTTATTCCTCAAAATTTGAATGAGAAATTCAAAGGTATGTGGATTCCCTGAACGAGTTCACAAATTTTCAATATGCACACCATATGAGACACAGACAGCCTTCCTCTTTGAACTTTTTGTGCCATGTCCAAATCTGCATTGCAGTTGGTCCATCCATCCATCCATCCATCCATTATCTGTAGCTGCTTATCCTATACAGGGTCGCAAGCAAGCTGGAGCCTATCCCAGCTATGGACGAGAGGTGTGGTACACCTTGGACAAGTCGCCAGGTCATCGCAGGGCTGACACATAGACACAGACAACCATTCACACTCTCATTCACACCTACGGTCAATTTAGAGCCACCAATTAGCCTAACCTGCATGTCTTTGAAGAAGAAGAACTACTTTATTCATCACATCTCATCTCACCTCATTATCTGTAGCCGCTTTATCCTGTTCTACAGGGTCGCAGGCAAGCTGGAACCTATCCCAGCTATGGACGAGAGGTGTGGTACACCCTGGACAAGTCACCAGGTCATCGCAGGGCTGACACATAGACACAGACAACCATTCACACTCTCATTCACACCTACGGTCAATTTAGAGCCACCAATTAGCCTAACCTGCATGTCTTTGAAGAAGAAGAAGAACTACTTTATTCATCACATGCTTATGAAATTCCTCTCTGCATTTAACCCATCTGAAGCAGTGAACACACACATGTGCACACACACATACGTACCCAGAGCAGTGGGCAGCCATGCTAACAGCGCCTGGGGAGCAGTTGGGAGTTAGGTGCCTCGCTCAAGGGCACCTCAGCCCAAGGCCGTCCCATATTAACCTAACCTGCATGTCTTTGAACTGTGAGGGAAACCGGAGCACCCAGAGGAAACCCACACAGACACGGGGAGAACATGCAAACTCCACACAGAAAGGCCTTCATCGGCTGCTGGGCTCGAACCCATAATCTTCTTGCTGTGAGGTGACCGTGCTAACCACTACACCACCGTGCCGCCCTACAGTTGATGCATTTTTAGAGAATTCTTTCACACACAGCACAGTCTTGTTCGAGCATACTCTAACACACAAAACACCTTTTCTTTTCCAGTGAATGGCATTTCTATACCTAAAAAGATAAAAACAAACATTAAATGTAAAATTTTGACCTGTTTCCACAGGTGCTGTTAAAATTTGAGGTCAATTGAACGAGAATTGGCAAAGTTATTAGATTGTGAAATGATGGCAATTTTTTTTTTTGAAACACCCTGTATTGGGACAGAAATTGAGACAGATATGGACGAGCCAAGTGGAGACAAGAGGCAAAGTCAAAGTCCCTCCTGTGCCAGGACCTGGTCTCCCCAGGCTGTCTTCCGTCCCAGTACTAACCTAGTCTGGTTAACACCAGACCATACCACAAGTGAAATATGGTCTGGAATCCGCCTATTGAATTTCTCGTAGGGGAGGTGTGGTTTACGATTGTCAACGGCCATTTATTGGACGTTGCGAATGTCTATCATTTGGCGTATACGTAGCCCATGGCCAATCATGGCAGTTGTACCCGGTGACGTAGTTAGAGCGACGAAGAAGACGAAGAGGCGAAGAAGAGAAGGAAAGAGAAAGAGAAGGCAAAACAAAAATAGACTGTAACGCCAAACGCTGTTCTTTTTTTAAAACAAACTTTCGCTCTAAACTATTCAGAACAGTGTCTAAAGCTTGATCGAAAGTTTGGTTTGTATCGCTCGCCGCCATGTTAAATGTGATCCGTAAACAGTCCCAAATAAACTACAAGCTTCTGTTTGTCGAGTAGTACGCGTCACCGTCTTTCCACCCCTCCCCACTCTCTGATTGGCTCCCTAACTCAGGCGAGCCTTTAGACCATAGTTTCCATGCTGTCTTTTCAGATCGGAACGATTGTGCAAAGCAGCATGGGATTTCCCAGGCTAGTACTAACCAGGCCCTTAAGGTGTTTTGAGTGGCACCGATTTCTGTTTCTATAGTCCTTAGTCTCTTGCCTATCACACAGCTAGGGTTACAGTTGGGGCCAGTCCTCTAGTACTTGGGGAAATAGGCAGTGATATTTTCAAATCAACTGACAACTCCTGCCCAACTCTTTTTTTTTTTTAATTCAGTTTTGCTGATTCAGGAACATTAGGGACCCACATAACCCTGAAAACAGCAGTAAATATGACCTAAGGCAGCTGGGCCATAGAAGGTTCACGCTGCACGCTGCATGCTGCACGCTACACGCTACACGCGTGTAAAGAAAAGTGGACAAACGTAGCATGACTTGCTCTGGGCCATAGAACGGCGTTCACGTTGCACGCTGCACGCTGCACACTTCACGCGTGAAGCGAGAAATGAACATGCACACTTTTTTCTAGGCGTGAAGATGGAAATTCCAGTCAATGCATGCGGTCACCGCCGCGCCAGCCAATCAGAACGGGTCTAGGGAGATAACTCTAGGCTTTCAGGGGAAAACTTCAGAAAAAATATAATTGAATGGTATAATTGAAAAATAGTTCTTCATCGGGATTGTCAAGCAGATTATAGAATGTTCGGTGAAATTCACCACGGGTTTCTCTCAGAAGGAAGTGTTCTCGGCTCCAAATTCTGTTCCTTTTTCTCTTCCTCTGTCTCAGTAAAAGCAGAATGAGGCAATCGTCGTCATCCGAAGAGTCCATATTGTTGGTTACTCGGTCAAAGTAGAACAGACGCAACACGTGAACATCCAAGCATGAAGTTTAATGGCCCAGGGTCCGGTTCTTCACGTGAACGTGTAGCGTGTAGCGTGCAGCATGCAGCGTGCAGCGTGAACCTTCTATGGCCCAGCTGCCTAACAAACATGGTCACCTTTCTCTTCCTGATGCGCTCTCTCTCTCTCTCTCTCTCTCTCTCATATGTACGGTCTTATTTTCTCCTTGTCTCTCTTTGTCTCCGTCCTATCCCGTTTCCTCTTAACCTATTCACCCATGTGTGATTCCACATAACTGTAATCGATGGAGTGATTTAAAGCACTGCTTCCCCTTTAAGTACACTGACATTCTTCATGTGCTCATGTCATGAGAAGCTGATGTTTTACCTGCTGACTGTGAAGGCTGCAGTCTGCCTTCTAACATCATGATAGGTATGTATGAAAGCAAAGAGCATGTAGAAAAACCAAAAGAAGCGCACATAGGATGCCATAAGGTCATGTCTATCTTAATTAACACATTTAATAGCCACAAACAGCCCCTGGTGGTATTAAGTGTACGGTTAATTAGCATGCTGTTTATGTGCCTGCAGGAAGTGTAGAGACACTGTGGATCAGCCCATATAGTGCTGTCTGTTGCTCTTTTGCTGCTGCTTTTGTTTTTCTTGCATCTGAAGTGTCTCTCTGCTGGCAGTGCCTCACTGCTAGGGAAGGCCTGCTGGCAATACTGCCATTAGACTCAACTAAGACAAAACTGTCCTATTTTATTTCCAACTTGTCATTACTATGTTCAGATTGTGCCTGTTTCTGGTGTTCTCATCTCATCTCATCATCTCTAGCCGCTTTATCCTGTTCTACAGGGTCGCAGGCAAGCTGGAGCCTATCCCAGCTGACTACGGGCGAAAGGCGGGGTACACCCTGGACAAGTCGCCAGGTCATCACAGGGCCGACACATAGACACAGACAACCATTCACACTCACATTCACACCTACGCTCAATTTAGAGTCACCAGTTAACCTAACCTGCATGTCTTTGGACTGTGGGGGAAACCGGAGCACCCAGAGGAAACCCACGCGGACACGGGGAGAACATGCAAACTCCTGTTTCTGGTGTTATCAAATGTAATTGTTCACACTTTGGGACTATGGTTGTCGTGAACGGTTTTGCGCTCGGGTTTCTGTCGGTGGGGGTTTATGGACCCTTTTCACGTGACGTCACGACAAACGCGGCCGCCATTTTGGACGTGTACTACCAGTAGTTTACCACAGCCAGCATTGAGGAACAGCAGCAAAGAAAGTTTTTACTTTCAGCAAGACTTCCATCATGCCACTATATTGTTGTGCACCTGGATGTAGTAACCATCAACAAACAAGGCAAGGGTTATCATTTTATCGGATCCCGACGGAGAAGATGGATAGCGGCCATTAACAGATTGGCAGCCCTCGGCATACCAACGCTTGTGTAGTGACCACTTTGTTGGAGGTAAGACGAATAAAATTAGCCAGAAAAGGCATTACATTGCTGTTAACATTCTGTGGCGGCGAGTGTGTAACCAAATAGGCTAAAATAACCCATTGTAACCTCTTTGTACTTCTGTAGTAGCTATTGTTGACTAGCTAATGTCAACAAGTAGCTGGTATGTTACTGTAGCAATGTTTACGTTCAGTCATTTGGATGACTGTTAAAACCTTTCAGTCTCAAGTTTTTCCTTTACTGTATTTACTAGTTTACTGTAATTATGATCCGGCAGCTATTTACACCGGATCCAGTGTAAATAGCTGCCGGAGCCAACGTCCGAGGTTCCGGAGCGCGCTCCGGCTTGCTCCCCCTCAAATTAAGCAGCGCGCGCTGGCTTGCTCCCGGAGTGCTCCGGCTTGCTCTCCCTCAAATTAAGCAGCGCGCTCTGGCTTGCTCCCGGAGTGCTCCGGCCGAGGTTCCGGAGCGCGCTCCGGCTTGCTCCCCCTCAAATTAAGCAGCGCGCGCTGGCTTGCTCCCGGAGTGCTCCGGCTTGCTCTCCCTCAAATTAAGCAGCGCGCGCCGGCTTGCTCCCGGAGTGCTCCGGCCGAGGTTCCGGAGCGCACTCCGGCCGAGGTTCCCCTCAAATTAAGCAGCGCGCTCTGGCTTGCTCCCGGAGTGCTCCGGCCGAGGTTCCGGAGCACACTCCGGCCGAGGTTCCCCTCAAATTAAGCAGCGCGCTCTGGCTTGCTCCGGAGCGCGCTCCGTAACCTCGGCCGGAGCACTCCTGGAGCAAGCCGGAGCGCGCTCCGGAACCTCGGACGTTGGCGTGTATGTGTATGGTGATGGGTTTTTAACGACATAGGTATACAGATCATGTGGGCCGAAGTCAGGTAAAGACGAGGGCTTTGTGTACTTCCGTACGTCAGTGAACAATCCTGGTGGAAGCAGGTAAACGTCGTTCTCTAAGCCTGCTAACCTCAATTTTTGCAAATATCTCTCCCTCTGCTCGCCCTGTAAATGCCCTACGTCGCTGGATAGTGAAGGTGTTTTCTGCATCTCGCTCCTTTTTCTTTTATGTTTTTCGTTTGTCGCCTTCCTCGCATTCAAACTGATTCGAGCCGAAGTCCACTACATGTCCAAAATGGCGGTCGCGTTTACGAAGGTCACGTGACTGAAAAGGGTCTATAGCATCAACAAAGCTGACTTTGTTAGGACTGTTAATATTATAGTCATGCTGTCTGTTGTTGCCCAAATGAGGATGGGTTCCCTTTTGAGTCTGGTTCCTCTCAAGGTTTCTTCCTCATGTCGTCTGAGGGAGTTTTTCCTTGCCACCGTCGCCATAGGCTTGCTCATTGGGGATAGATTAGGGATAAAATTAGCTCATGTTTTAAGTCGCTCAAATTCTGTAAAGCTGCTTTGCGACAATGTTTATTGTTAAAAGTGCTATACAAATAAACTTGACTTGTTGTTTCCTATTTGCCTGCACAAGCTAATATTTAATTAGCCATGATTATGGCCTGTTACAAGGGGGGAAAATAAATTTTCCAACTTTTTTTTTTCTTTGTCACCGAGTGCCATCTAGTCAATTGCAACGACGTTATTGTTGAAGTTGACAAGAGTTTCTCACTCCTGGTACCACTAGAGGACCACTGCTCGACACATTTTGGTGTTTTCCCTCTTCCAGTCCACATAATTCAACTCGTCTGCAAATTAACGAGCATTTTAATTAGAAGAGAGAAAACAGCAAAATGGAAGGTGGTGGTATTCCAAGACCATGATTGGATCAGCATAAAGATACTAGTTTTCCAAGCCTAAATTGCATATAACCTTCCCACGAAAGTCACCATTGATGGAAAAATCCACCCAGAATGACTTACAATGCAAGTCTTGCATATTAATATTTTAAATAATATTACATCTTGACATTTATTTTTGTCCTGAAATTTTAAGTTGACCTTTTTGGTTTGAACTTCTTTCATTAACATGCTGGCCTATTTTCACTTTTGCTAATGGTTTCCTAGATTACCCACAATGTCACTGGACTCCCTGCTGATAGCGTTGCCAGTGGGATTTAACCTTTGCTTCATCTCTACTTGGAGAGCAATGCAGCAGCGTTTTAGTCCTTTAATTTAATCTGTGCAGCTCTATGACCTCCTTATCTGTACACTCTGCTCAAAGAGATCAGCTTCCAGTGCTTCAACTTTCTTGCTAACAGCAATCAGTACGTTTGCATGCACCATGATATTCCACTATTATTCTGAATATGACGATATTCAGAATTTGATATCGGTCATGTAATGCCCAGGTCAGACAGCAGGCTACAACTAGTTTTCAACTACTTGCATCTACCTGCAATAACTAACAAAATCACAGGTAGATGCAAGACTGGTCTTGCATCGATGCAGAGTGACGCAGATAATGGCAGAGTGTTGCAGAGGGTCTTTAGTAGAGGCAGGTTGACACAAGTGGATCATGATCTGTTTGCATTTCAGCTGCGATTCACTTCTAATTGGTGAAAATAGCAAGTTGACGCATGTAGAGGCAAGCGGTCGTGCAACGTTTGAGCGAACAATCACAGGTTGAAGCAGATAGTTGGCAGCTAGATGCAGGCTTTGACACGGGGGAAGATGAGTCTTTAGAGATGGCTGTGATACATCGCAGGTAGACGTAGACTGCACCTGCAAATAGTTTACAACAACCTGCGAGCAGTCTTATAGCCTTATATTTTCTTAAAGGTTTTCTGTGCGTTGTGTCAACCTGCACCAAGCTGCGTCTGCTTCCAACTGGTTGATTCAGATTAAAAATGCTGCGTCTTGCAATACGTCTGACCACAACGAAGGATTTGACGCAAAACGCCGGCGTCCACCTGCAATCAGTCGCCACCCGACCGATCGCAGGTCGCAGCATGCGTCTTTCTGCCGTCTGACCTGGGCATAAACACCATATTTTGTTTGGCTATTCTGAATTTGGCCTTACTCCGAATTCAGTATTAAAACATATGAGATATGCCAATATTATTCCAGTTTTAGGCACGTTCTTTGGACGTGTATACAGCGCATTCGGAATATGTGTCTCAGTTGGGGTTTTTACAGCAGTTTGCAACACACAGCCTCTTGCCTGTTTATGATCAGCTCTGTGAGTTGTACACAAACTAACTAGACAGAGTATACACAGCTGCATGTAAATGGGAATACGAGTGGAATATTCATTTTCATTAGCCAAGTGAACAGCTTACTACGAATATTGTCTTTTTTCCGATAAAACGCAAACACTGGAATATTTTGTGCGTGTAAGCAACTCCATCATGCTTGTTGTAGATCGCGAACTAGTTGAGCCATGTCTCTGGTGTAACTAAGCTCAACTGTGTTGTATCACTGCATTCAATTTTTGAAGTCAAACATTGCCTGCCTCCAGTCCTTCTACATTGGATTTCTCATTCATTCCGCATTGAACATCACTGAAAAATGGGATGTGAGAAAAGAAGCTTTTGCCCCCCTCCCCCCGGGGGTTTTCTTTAAAAAAAAAAGTTTTCTTTAAAGTCTGGTATGTTTGTGTTCCTGGATTGCCAGAAGTCATTTCCTTTAATCATATTGTGATTATACAAGTATGGGTAAACAGGGAATTCTTTAAACATAGAATGCATTATAAGTTGTGGCAACGGGTTAGACGGTGACAATAGCATGAACGTTTTATATCAGTACAATCACGGTGTGGTTAATTTAGAGCCTCAGTCTACAGTAGCACTGCTGTGCTGTCAAACTAAGACGTGTTCCCTGTAAGGGTGAACAGGAGTGGGACAGAGCCACACTGACAAATCCTGACAGCACAGCAGTTGAGAAAGAGACCCTCACATTATCTCTCAGGCCAATCTGGCCACACTTATGGATCGAAGCACTGCTGTAAATTCATCCTCAGGTCAGTGGTGAGCACAGCATGGAGCAGTCTCTCTGCACTGAGCGATAAAGACATGGCCACAAGGCTCGTTTCCTCTCTTTTCCCCCCCTCATCCTTTTAATCCTCCCTCTCTGGCTGGGACTCTCCTCTGCACGTTGTTTTCTCTCAATTGATGGATCACCGGGTCTCCTGGCTTGCTGGCAGCCTTGAGAATAGAAGTTGGTCTCATTTGATGTAAGTTCCGAGTTGGGATTTGGTGACATTGGCTCACCTTTGGTAATGGAAAGTGTGTGTGTGTGTGTGTGTGTGTGTGTGTGTGTGTGTGTGTGTGTGTGTGTAAGAAAGAAAACTGTCATGAGTGTGTTTCACAAATGAACATGTTCTGCTGTGGTTCTCCTCACATTTATCAGCCTGAGTGATAAATCCTTCCTACTGGTACATTAAAAGCAGCCATGAAAATGTGTGATAGGGACATGAACCTAATCCTGCATGGCCACTGTATTTCACAAACAAGTCTATATTATTTTTCACTCATAAGAGTCAAACAGTTTCACTGGAGCAGTAGTGAAAAGATCTTATACTGCATGTATGTATTTACTTATGATGTATTATTACCTAAAATAATGACAATGGCAGAAAGAAGGGTCAAATTTAGGGGTCATGATTGGAGGAGTAAGAATGAAACAATATACCAAGTCATCCTGGGGAAACCCAGACATAGCAAGTGATCCCGAGGAAGACCATCATGCACTTTCATTGACCAATTGGTAGAAGACACAAATATCCCAAAAGAAGTTATGCCTAAAGTGATGGAAGATAGAAATTTATGAAGAAGACTGGTTGTGGGGGCGGCACGGTGGTGTAGTGGTTAGCGCTGTCGCCTCACAGCAAGAAGGTCCGGGTTCGAGCCCCGTGGCCGGTGAGGGCCTTTCTGTGTGGAGTTTGCATGTTCTCCCCGTGTCCGCGTGGGTTTCCTCTGGGTGCTCTGGTTTCCCCCACAGTCCAAAGACATGCAGGTTAGGTTAACTGGTGACTCTAAATTGACCGTAGGTGTGAATGTGAGTGTGAATGGTTGTCTGTGTCTATGTGTCAGCCCTGTGATGACCTGGCGACTTGTCCAGGGTGTACCCCGCCTTTCGCCCGTAGTCAGCTGGGATAGGCTCCAGCTTGCCTGCGACCCTGTAGAACAGGATAAAGCGGCTAGAGATAATGAGATGAGATGAGATGAGACTGGTTGTGGATGTCTGACTGAGGTCGTTCAGGTAGGTAGGTATTTAGTTATTTGTCTGTTGTTCATATTCCTGAGCACTTTAGGTGGACAGGTGTTCCTAATCATCATTCATGCAATTATCTAATCAGCCAATCATATGGCAGGAGTGCAGTGCATAAAATCAGGCAGATGTGGGCCAGTAGTTTCAGGTAATGTTCACTTAAACCATAAGAATGGGGGAAACGTGATCTCCGTGATTTTGGCCGTAAAATAATTGTTGGGGCCAGAGTTTTTCCATACCTGCTGATCTCTTGGGAGTTTATTCAGAATGATGCAAACAGAAATACCTTGTTGATGAGAGAGGTCAGAGGAGAATGGTCAGACTGGATCAAGCTGACAGAAAGGCTACAGTAACTCACATGACCACTCTGTACAACTGTGATGAGCAGAACGATGGTGGGTTCCATTTACGTCAGGCAAGAACAGTCAAGAATGTAGCCTGGTTTGATGAATCTCTGCTGAGGCACACAGATGGTAGAGTCAGAATTGGGCACAAACAGCATGAATCTATGGACCCAACTTGCCTTGTGCCAACAGTCCAGGCTGGTGGAGGTGGTGTAATGGTGTGGGGAATGTTTTCTTTGCATGTTAAAGGAACAGTCCACCGTACTTCCATAATGAAATATGCTCTTATCTGAATTGAGACGAGCTGCTCCGTACCTGTCCGAGCTTTGCGCGACCTCCCAGTCAGTCAGACGCAGTCAGACGCGCTGTCACTCCTGTTAGCAATGTAGCTAGGCTCAGTATGGCCAATGGTATTTTTTGGGGTTGTAGTTAGATACGATCAAACTCTTCCGCGTTTTTCCTGTTTACATAGGTTTATATGACCAGTGACATGAAACAAGTTCAGTTACACAAATTGAAACGTAGCGATTTTCTATGCTATGGAAAGTCCGCACTATAATGACAGGCGTACTAACACCTTCTGCGCGCTTCGGCAGCGCATTGATATCTGAGCTCTGTATCAATGCGCTGCCGAAGCGCGCAGAAGGTGTTAGTACGCCTGTCATTATAGTGCGCACTTTCCATAGCATAGAAAATCGCTACGTTTCAATTTGTGTAACTGAACTTGTTTCATATCACTGGTCATATAAACCTATGTAAACAGGAAAAACGTGGAAGAGTTTGGTCGCATCTAACTACAGCCCCCAAAAATACCATTGGCCATACTGAGCCTAGCTACATTGCTAACAGGAGTGACAGCGCGTCTGACTGCGTCTGACTGACTGGGAGGTCGCGCAAAGCTCGGACAGGTACGGAGCAGCTCGTCTCAATTCAGATAAGAGCATATTTCATTATGGAAGTACGGTGGACTGTTCCTTTAATACTAATCAATCATTGCTTGAATACCACAGCTTATTTGACTATTGTTGTTGACCATGTGCATCCCTTCATGACCACAATGTCACAAAGCAAAAGTCGTCTCAAAGTGGTTTCATGAACGTGAATGGGATCTGAATCCAATAGAACACCTTTGGGATGTGGGAGAATGTGAGATTCGTAGTATGAAAGTGCCCCTGAAAAATCTACAGGATTTGTGTGATGCACTCATATCAACATGGACCAGAATCTCAAGTCCTAGCCAGAACTAGTGCTCAGCGAGTGTACATCCACCAATCTCAATTCTAATTTACATTGTTTTTATAAATAATTAAAATAAATGAATGTACAACCTCCAAAGACATGCAGGTTAGGTTAACTGGTGACTCTAAATTGAGCGTAGGTGTGAATGTGAGTGTGAATGGTTGTCTGTGTCTATGTGTCAGCCCTGTGGTGACCTGGCGACTTGTCCAGGGTGTACCCCGCCTTTCGCCCGTAGTCAGCTGGGATAGGCTCCAGCTTGCCTGCGACCCTGTAGAACAGGATAAAGCGGCTACAGATAATGGATGGATGGATGGATGGATGGATGGATGGAATGTACAACCCCCAAATCAGAAAAAAATAAATAAACCAAAAACACTGTGACGGTGTGTTAAAATCAAAACTGAAAACCATGATTTGTAAATAATTTTTGACCTGCATTGCATTCAAAATAATACAACAGCACATTATTTTATGTTTGACCTCATGGATTTTATTTTATTTATTTCCATTTCAAATAAACCCTGATTTCAACTTTGATTCTTGCAACATGTTTAAAAAAAAAAAAGTTGGGACCAAGTGATGAGGCATTATTTTGTCCTATTCTTCTTCCAAAAAAGGTTTTTAGGTGTGCAACAGTATGGGGTCCTAGTTGCCATTTTTTCCCCCTTCATATTCACCACACATTCTCCATTGGAGACAGAGGGGACACACCCTCTTCTTCCACAGTCATGCCTTTGTAATGTGTGCAGAATGTGGGGACAATGCAAAAGCATTGTCTTGTTGAAATCTCCCTGGAAAAGATGTCATACTGAAGGGAGCAAATGTTGCTCCAAAATCTCAATGTACTTTACTGCATTAATGCTGCCATCATAGAAGTGTAAGTTACCTTTGCCAAGGGCACTGACACAACAACATAACATGACAGACCCTGGTTTTTGGACTTGTTGCTGTTAAGTCTGGATGGTCCTTTTTGTCTTCGGTCTGGAGCACACAGTATCCCTTTCTTACAAAAAAGACCTGGAATACTGATTCGTTTGACCACAAAACACATTTCCACTATGTGATGGTCCGTCCCAGATGCCTCCGAGCCCAGAGAAGTCGACGGCGCTTCTGGACACAATTAACATAAGGCTTCCTTTTTGTGCAGTAAAGTTTTAACTGATATTTGTGGATGTAACTCTGTATTGTAGTTCTTGACAAAGATTCGCCAAAGTAATCCCGATCCCGTGTGATTATATCAGCTATAGATGAATGACGGTTCTTGTTGCAATCCCATCTGAGGGATTGGAGATCACGGCGGTTCAGCTTAGGCTTGTGCCCTTGCCCTTTATGCACCAAAATTCCTCCAGATTCCTTGACTCATTCAATGATGATTGGGTGAAATATCCAAATCCCTTCATATTTTTCTTTGAGGAATATTGTTTTTAAATGTTTCAATAAGTTTATCACACCTTTGTTGACAGACTGGAGATCCTCAGCCCATCTTTGCTCCTCAAAACTGCACTTTTCCTGGATACTGATTTTGTACCAAATCATGATTACAATCTCATCTCATTCATCTCATTATCTGTAGCTGCTTTATCCTGTTCTACAGGGTCGCAGGCAAGCTGGAGCCTATCCCAGCTGACTACGGGTGAAAGGCGGGGTACACCCTGGACAAGTCGCCAGGTCATCACAGAGCTGACACATAGACACAGACAACCATTCACACTCACATTCACACCTACGCTCAATTTAGAGTCACCAGTTAACCTAACCTGCATGTCTTTGGACTGTGGGGGAAACCGGAGCACCCGGAGGAAACCCACGCGGACACGGGGAGAACATGCAAACTCCACACAGAAAGGCCCTCGTCGGCCACGGGGCTTGAACCCGGACCTTCTTGCTGTGAGGTGACAGCGCTAACCACTACACCACTTTGCCGCCATGATTACAATCACCTATTTCAAATTACATCATTATTTAATTGTTTTACTTCATTAATAACCCTAAATTGCCCCTGTCCCAACCTCTTTTGGAATGTGTTACAAGCCTGAAATGCAGGAATGGATGTATCTTAACAAATGAAGTGAAGTCAAACAGACAAAACATGAAATATCTTGGGTTCGTTCTGTCTGCAATGAAATACAAGTCAAAGTAAATACCGTACCAAATTTTTTTCTTATTTGAGGTTGTAAATGAATCATTAATTTGAAAGTGAAGGAAAAAAAAAACAAATGAACAAGGATCTTGAATCTAACATCATGATAAGTCAATAACTCAGAATGGGTTGAAGTGCTATGCTGAGCAAAAACAGTGAAAAGTATTAATTTAATATTTTTCATGATGACATTATTAGGAAACCAAGGCATGATTTTTAAAATTAAGATAGAACTGTATGACTATTTATAAACATTTTTATTTTTAAAGACTGAAATTGTCTTTTTCTGTTGACTTACGCTTATAATTGGGAATAAAATGGTCTTGGTATAGGGGGTGGCACGGTGGTGTAGTGGTTAGCACGGTCACCTCACAGCAAGAAGGTTCTGGGTTCGAGCCCCGTGGCTGACGACGGCCTTTCTGTGTGGAGTTTGCATGTTCTCCCTGTGTCCGTGTGGGTTTCCTCTGGGTGCTCCGGTTTCCCCCACAGTCCAAAGACATGCAGGTTAGGCTAATTGGTGGCTCTAAATTGACCGTAGGTGTGAATGTGAGTGCAAATGGTTGTTTGTCTCTATGTGTCAGCCCTGCGATGACCTGGTGATTTGTTCAGGGTGTACCCCGCCTCTTGCCCATAATCAGCTGGGATAGGCTCCAGCTTGCCCACGACCCTGCACAGGATAAGCGGTTATGGATAATGGATGGATGGTCTTGGTATGGTCATATTTGTTTGCAGTAACGAAAGGAAGATGATCCAGGTTGTCCAAAAGACAAAGGACCAATTTCCCTGCCAGTGATATCGGCAACATTTAGGTTTTCTAATATTAACTGACATCCGTAACATGTTTCTTTATAAGCACTTTGTATCATGGTTATAGCAATATGAAGTACACATAGTGAAATAAAATATTACCAGTCAGAGAATCTGTCCACATCAAGACTGCCATCTCAGAGCTGTCAGAAACCGAGCAAAGATATCGGATTTAAATCAGACATCATGAATTGCCAGAGATAAAAACTGGGAAATGTAGAAGATACAGCAAGAAAAAGAAAAGTCTTCATTGCTTCAGCTTTTCTTGTTTGATATTATACTTGCTTTTGGATATTGCTTTATTTTAATTTAGCCATACATATTTAATCCACCTGTTTGATCTTTACACTAATCCAATTTTGATTCATGGATACTTATGCCTATTTCAGAGCTCAATTCCCATAATGCATCTGCCAAACTAAAAAGAAATTAACCCAAATCGTGTTTTTATAATGCTTGTCATTTCCTGCCTTGCAGTGTACATGCATTTCATTCAGGTTGTGTTTCTATAACACGTCCAGTATTCCTGGGGTGGCCTCCACAGCGACTCACAGGGACCCGAACCAGCATAAAGCATTTACTAAAGATTTAACATCTTGTTGCACTTCAGGTTTTATGGCAACTCTTTCTATTTTGTTTACTCATTTAATGCTGAACAGTTGGTGAGAACTGCAGTAAACAGGGAATGTAGATGGACTTGTAATGAGGATGGTCACTTGTTTTATGGACTCCAATTAAAATTCGCAAGCACAAATGTGGACTTTCACAGTGAGCTCGAACTCCGATAACCCTAGTGTGTCTCTGTGAGTGTGTGACGGCTCAGGATCACTTGGGTTTGACCTTCATATCATCTCTGGAGCTCATCTGGGTGGTCTGTGGGTGTATATTTGTGTGAGGTGACACTTCAACGTGTTCCCTTGTTCCTGTCGGGGGGGGAGTTCAAATGCTGATGAGTTAATTCACGGCTTTTTATGCATATTTTGATTGTGTGTTTAATATTAGAACGGAACCTAATAATGAAAATTTTTATCTATTTTTTGGAGTGACTTTTTCCCCCCAACATTGACATTTGGAATGACACCTCCAGAGAGACAAAAAGAGGAAATGGCAAGAGAGGCAGTTGGGGTGGGGCAGGGCTTTTTTTTTTTGGCACTGCTCAATGCAGACACATCAATCCGGTCGTCCAATCATCCTGAAGATGGACCTCGGCAGTAACCAGCAGCCTTTGCACATCATGCATGAAGATCGTTTTCTTAACCAGCACCCCCAACACAGACTTCTCAATACCATTTTACACGTTCACAGTAAAAACATTCAAAGCAATCTCTTCCATATTTGTGTTCTGCTGAAATTGGCTTCAATCTTATATTGTATAACAAAGTATTATAAGAAGGGAGATGTGGGTTGCTTTGCTACAAATAATGTGATAGGGCAGGAAAAAAAATCCATATCTGAATCTGATTGCAGGAATACATGAATATCAAATGTGCTGGCATTAAACTAATATGAGACATTGATGTATTTCACAAAAATGCGGACAGATCAGAAAACAAAAAAAAAAATGTGCAGTTAGAAGGAAATTCAAGGAAATGGACTACTGCATTGTGTGCTCAAAAATACAATCAAATCTTCAGAACAAAAGCATTTAAAACAAAAGGTGTTTTTTTTTTGGGGGGGGGTTAATGTAATATGTATGAAGGGGCAGGATGCAAGTGTATAAATTCCACATCAGAACTTGTCATAGGGGGGCGGCCTCACAGCAAGAAGGTCCTGGGTTCGAGCCCCATGGCCGGCGAGGGCCTTTCTGTTTGGAGTTTGCATGTTCTCCCCGTGTCCGCGTGGGTTTCCTCCGGGTGCTCCGGTTTCCCCCACAGTCCAAAGACATGCAGGTTAGGTTAACTGGTGACTCTAAATTGACCGTAGGTGTGAATGTGAGTGTGAATGGTTGTCTGTGTCTATGTGTCAGCCCTGTGATGACCTGGCGACTTGTCCAGGGTGTACCCCGCCTTTCGCCCGTAGTCAGCTGGGATAGGCTCCAGCTTGCCTGCGACCCTGTAGAAGGATAAAGCGGCTAGAGATAATGAGATGAGAATGAGAACTTGTCATAGTTCTAGGTATTGGTGCGAGCAAGAGCGCACCCTAATCACGAACAAGGATCAAAAAAACAAGAATACGGTCAAATCAGGTAAAAGAGATAACAAGTAACGAAGGAAAACAAGGCTCAGGAATGCATGATAACATTGGTGAGACTTTATTAAGAACAGACTGACTAAAATGCAAAATGGTCCATGTACTGTAAGCAAAACAGAGGAATATTCATGACAGCTAATGCTTAGTGCACAATTTAAACATTCACACCTGTGTTCACAAAAGAATTCTGCAAACCTCTGGGATAATGACTTCTTCAAAATCTGATTGGAGTCAGATGTTAGTGATAATGAGGAGGTCAGATTGGAGGTGTGGGGTGTAGAGTTTGTGCCCTGACCCTATGAAAAGACAATTAAAGTCTGGTTACTCTGAGTCTGCTCTTCTTAACAAAGACATGTCCATGTGACCGAGGCTTTCATCACAGGCCAATAGATAAAGAAGATGAAGAATAGCAGCAATATATCAGGGTTTGCCACTACTGTATTTATTGTGCTCTCACAGAAATCCCTAAAAATTGCTGATATATCTAAGGGGGGGACAAACAAATCATACTCCATGTCTCAATCTTGCAGAAGGTTGCAACACTCCTGTGACAATTTTCTACAGAAAGACAGGACAAAAATTTAAACTTGTCTTTGGCCAGAAATTCCCCAGCATCATAACTGTGAAGCATGGTGTAGGGTGCATCATGGTTCTTTGCTGCCTTGCTGCCTGGATTGCTTGCAACAGCTGAAGGGAATCAACACAATTTAAAGTAGAAAGGTAGGTAGTGGTTGGTCACCTCGAATTTAATAGAAAGGAGATGACACAAACGTGACCAGAGTCCAGAACGTAACCCAAACAAATTGCCGTGGAAGGACCAGAACAGGGCTGCTCAGGCTAGACGTCCTGGAAATACTGATGAATTAAAACAGTTTTGTCAGGACAAATGGTCTAAATTTTCTCATTCCTTTTCAGCAAGTCTGATTGGAAGCTTAAGGAAATGTTTGGTGTAAGTACTAGAAAGCCAAGTAAATGTCCAACTATTTATTCATAAACATACTCTGGTAAAGGTGAAATTACAGCTGGAGAGACTCAAACTGAAAGTATAAAGTCTAAAATTTATGTCAAGTGTGAAATTAAAGTACAAAAAAGAATAGCACAGGAAGAAAGCTTGCACCTTAAATCACACCCAGACTTTAACTAAGCAAAGTTATGAAACTAACTTAAAGTGAATTAGTGTGCAAATATCTCTGACAATATTCAATTTCTGTAATGGATATATTTTCAATCAAATTAATATTCCAAAGATCCAAAGACATGTTGATCTGAGAATAAGGTAATGAAATACAATTAACAATCATTCCATGAAACTGAGTCGTACATGAGCTGATAGCCGACAAAGCACCGATTTGGCAATACTGAATTGGCTATAAGCCATGTACGATGAGGTTGGGTGGAATTACTGTTTTATTATATGCACATTAACCGGATTTTGAGAACTGGGGCATTTTTACTTTTATTTTTTGCAAATTCAATAAATAAAAACTTTATACAAAACGTCCAACAAAATCATTTCAGCTTAGAATGTACACAAATCGGCAAAATGACAAGCAATTTGTGAACAAGAGTACTCTGAGAGGGGTGGCACAGTGGTGTAGTGGTTAGCACTGTCGCCTCACAGCAAGAAGGTCCGGGTTCGAGCCCAGTGGCCGATGGGGGTCTTTCTGTGTGGAGTTTGCATGTTCTCCCTGCGTCTGTGTGGGCTTCCTCCGGGTGCTCCGGTTTGCCCCACAATCCAAAGACATGCGGGTTAGGCTAATTGGTGGCTCTAAATTGACCATGAGTGTGACTGGTTGTTTATCTGTATGTGTCAGCCCTGCGATAACCTGGCGACTTGTCTTCTTGCCCATAGTCAGCTGGGATAGGCTCCAGCTTGCCTGCGGCCCTGTAGAACAGGATAAGCAGCTACAGATGATGGAGTACTCTGAGAGCACAATATCCCCCACTACAATATATTGCAAACAAAATTGCAATATGTTTATTACTGTCCTATAACAAAGCCTTCTGCCAAGTTTTGTGAAATTCCTCCAAAAATTGCAAGAGGAGCTGACTTCAGAAGGTGAATACCCTTTCCTGGGACGGATGGACTTCGCCACGACATAATTCCCCTTCAGGCCTTTCAGCCAGTGGGGGATAAAAATGCTATAAAAATAATTCTTGAAAAATAAAAAGATACATTCTTGCCATCGAATACTTTCATTCCATATTTTTTTTTGTTTTGTATTTTTTAAATGTTTTTTCCAAGTATAGCTTTTATTTTGTCCTTGGTGGGTTCAGCAATATGTGCCACCATTTTGTTTTTCTCTACTCATGGTATATGAGCTGATAGCCTAGTAGTAGAGTAGCCTATCGGCGCACGCAATTGCTCAGATCCATCCTGATGCCCTATGTCTGGTTGGAGTCTCATCACATCGCTCCTGTAGAGGATGGCCCCATATGGACAGTTGAAAGTCACACTTGGAAGATGCTCTGGGCTCTTACAGTAATGATTTTATGGCTGAGGACTACAGTTAACTTGCTAACTTTAGGACTGCAGTTGTCATGAACAGTTTTGCACTCAAGTTTCCATCAATGAAGAGTTTATAACATCAACGAAACTGACTTCATGTTAAAACTGTTAATGTTCTAGTCATGTTGTCTGTTGTTGCCCAAATGAGGATGGGTTCCCTTTTGAGTCTGGTTCCTCTCGAGGTTTCTTCCTCATGTCGTCTGAGGGAGTTTTTCCTTGCCACCGTCGCCACAGGCTTGCTCATTGGGGATAGATTAGGGATAAAAATAGCTCATGTTTTAAGCCATTCAAATTCTGTAAAGCTGCTTTGGGACAATGCCGCATGCGCTATACAAATAAACTTGACTTGTATCTAGTGATTGTCGATAGAATAATACATTTTATTGTATTGACAATTGTATTTTTTTTTTTAATTTGTTTAACACAAAACAAATCCTGTGCCATATTGTGGGTCCTCAATGATGGAAAGGGATTTTGGATGTCCATTTACAAAACAATATTTGTATTGAATGTAATGGAAATGTACTTTATGCATTCGAAAATAAATGTTCCAGTAACATTCCTCAAATATCAAAGATTCATTCCCTTGTTAACCCGAGTAAACAGACCATGAGAATTAAAGTGTTTTATTTCCTCTGTGGCTCAGACTAGCATGGGGAAAAAAAACAAAAAACTATACCATGGGAAATCTAAAGCAGCTCCGCATTTGCCAGCTGTGACCAGGCGCTAGGGTCCTGTGACTAGAATCCGACTTTATTAGACCTCTCTTTCATCCTTTTTGCAAAAAGAAACAATCGAATACACACTGGAGGAAACTAAATGTAAAAAAAAAAAAAAGGGAGAACTGTCTCACTGGATTTTATTTAATCTCACCTTTTCCTCTAGTCCTGCCTTCTTCCTCAACATACCTTTCAATTCTCTTTCTTTTCAAATGAGTTCTATTCTCTAGTTGCTACTTTAATTCAGAGGTTTAATTTAGCACTAATGTTCGGAGGCTCTTTTTTATTTTTTTAAACATTCCTTTCACTGTCGCATTATTTGTGTAATGCAGTGCAAGAGAAAGCATTAAGACGAGGTTGATTATGGATAGTGTGTTATCGTCTTTCTCTCACTCTGGAAACACCTTATAGCTGTTTGTGTTAACGATAGCGAGCGGGCAGCATACCGTACACGGACCTCCAGACCTCGAAATTAAGTTTCATTCGAAGGCTTTGTAATTGAGATTCAGCTTCATGCTCTCCATTCTTACAGCTTGAGTGTGTATGTGTGCCTGCACTGGCCTGTGCTTTTTTTCTCCCCAAATGAGGTTCATTCCCCCGTTGCATACATGGAGGTTTAATTTAGCACGCTTTCTCACTCTCTCAATTCCTCAACACTATCACTTCCATTCCTGTTGTGTTTTTTTTTTTCTTTTGGCATCATTTCGAGTAATACATGGTACATAAGATTGAAGGAGTGTGACTCAGAAAGGGAGGCAGGGAAGAAAAGAGGGATGTAATGCAAGGTTTGTGGTACAGCCTCTCTTTCCTGGCGGACTCTCTCTGAAATATGGCTTTAGCTTTATGGTCTGTGCGGTTCTGCCATTGGCCGTGTAATAAGCAGAGGAGGTGAGACGTGCAGCGTGCAGACCACCACATACCTTCATTAGGCCTGCGGTATGTATTAGAGCTAGAATATTATATATGTCACCTAGTATATGACTCATTTTAAAACACTGGCCAAGACAGATATGTAAATAAAATAAGATGATTATAGACATGCTGTTGTCGGAAAGCAATGAACGATGAGGTGATGTGATGTAGCTTGAAGCAAAATAGAGTTACTATTACCAGCATGAAGTTTCTTGTTTTCCAATAGCACCATGTCATGAAGTGCTTTATTTGTCTTACACCGTACTACAATTTTTAAATATTTTTAACAATTTCTAATTATGTTTAATGTTACGGAACATCCGGGGAAACAAGTTACTTCCTGGTATCACTTCTGTTATAGCAGCTATAAACAGTCATTCCCTCACCAGCCCCTCTTTTTTTACCCCGTCTCTCTTAACATTAATAAGACAAAAAAAAAAAGACAGCTTGTTAGTTTGCTGAAAAACCAAGTTAAAAATGCTTCACCATCTCATGATTAGATGATCAGATGATTTTTAAATAGCAAACACATTTCTTAAATCTGTTTGCGCTATACAAGTCCCCGTGAAGGAGCTGTTACTCTAGAAACTGTATTGTATAAGAATGACCACATTAATATAACTGAATGATTTAAATTACAGCCAGTGCTACTGTCAGAGCTGCTCAAAATTAACTAGTAGCTTCTGGCCAATCAGATTTGAGAATTCAGCAGTGCTATTGTAGAAAGCTATTAAATATTGTGTTATCCTGAAGGCCCTTTTTAACACTGCAATGTATATTTATAATACGATGGTCCATTTTACAACCCCAATTCCAAAAAAAGTGGGATGCCATGTAAACTGTAAATAAAAACAGAATGCAGTAATTTGCGAATCATGGAAACCCTATATTTCATTGAAAATAGTACAAAAGACAACATATCAAATGTTGAAACTGAGAAATGTTATTGTTTTTTTTTAAACGATATGCTCATTTTGAATTTGATATTAGCAACATGTTTCAAAAAAGCTGGGACTGGGGCATGTTTACCACTGTGTTGTATCACCTCTACTTTTAACAACACTCTGTAAACGTTTGAGAACTAAGGAGAGCAATTGCTGTAGTTTTTAAAGAGAAATGTTGTCCCATTCTTGCCTGAAATAGAATTTCAGTTGCTCAACAGTTCGGGGTCTTCTTTGTTGTATTTTGCGCTACATAATGTGCCAAATGTTTTAAATGGGAGACAGGTCTGGACTGCAGGCAGGCCAGTTTAGCACCTGGACTCTCTTACTACAAAGCCATACAGTTTTAACCCATTGACGCCTGAAACGCCTGCAAAAAAAACGTCTGCAAATGCCTAAGCCAGTTTTTAGAAAAGGTCCCCATCTGCCTGAGGGTTTTCTGAAATAAAAATAATTCATTGAAAACGCCTATGAAAAATTCAATATCTCAGCCTCTGAAGCACATAAAGACACGAAATAAGTTGCATTTAAAAGATAAAATTATCTGCTTTTATTGGATCATGCTCATTCAGCATTAACACTAACACATTTTTATTAAAAAAAAAAAAAATCTGGCATGCGTCTTGAAAATAATGACAAATCAACAATGCTGCGTTATGCAGCAACCAGCATTTGGGGCAATGTTGTGTTATGCAACAACCGACGCTAGGGGCAATGTTGCGCGACGCAGCATCCGGCGTCAATGGGTTAATACGTGCAGAAAGCAGTTTGGCATTGTCTTGCTGAAAGAAGGAAGGCCTTCCCTGAAAAAGATTTTGCCTGCATGGCAGCATATTGCTCTGAAACGTGTATATATCATTCAGCATTAACGATGCTTTCCCAGATGTACAAGCTACCCATCCATTTTCACTAATGCGCCCTCATACCATCACAGACGCTGGCTTTTGAACTGTGCACTGATGAGCTGGATGGTCTCCTCTTCTCTTTAGCCTGGAGGACATGGTGTCCGTGATTTCTAAAAAGAATTTCTACTTTTGATTCGTCAGAACTCGGGACAATTTTCCACTTCACCTCAGTCCATCATAAAAGAGCTCAGGCAGAGAAGGTGGCAGTGTTTCTGGATATTGTTTATATCTGGTTTTAACTTGCATTTGTGGATGCAGTAATGAATTCAGAATCATAAACGATGGTTTTCTGAAGTGTTCCTGAGCCCATACAGTGATTTCCACTACAGACACGTGTCTGCTTTTAATGCAGTGTCTTTTGAGGGCCTGAAGATCACAGACATCCAATGTCAGTTTTCAGCCTTGTCTCTTGCATACAGAGATTTCTCCAGATTCTCTGAATCTTTTAATGATATTATGGACCATAGATGATGTGATCTCCAAATTCTTTGCAGTTTTACATTCAGGAACATTCTTCTTAAATTGTTGCACTGTTTGCCCACGCAGTCTTTCACAGAGCGGTGAACCCCTCCCCATCTTTACTTCTGAGAGACTCCGCCTCTCTGGGATTCTCTTTTTATCCCCAATCATGCTAATGACCTGTTGCCAATTAAGCATTTTTTTATGCATTACACAACTTTTTCAGTCTTTCTCAGTTTCTCATTTCTCAGTTCAACATTTGATGTGTTGTCTTTGTACTATTTTAAATGACATATAGGGTTTCCATGATTTGCAAATCTTCACATTCTGTTTTTATTTATGTTTTACACATTGTCCCAACTTTTTTAACATTTTTTGGAACTGGGGTTGTAATTGAATCCTAATGCATTAAATCATGTTCTCTTGAAGAAACAATGTTGTAACAAAGTTGCATTGTGTTCAAATAAGTTAAGTGGTGAAGAAGTTAACCAAGCTATTGAGTGCCTTGGGCAAACTTTACCTTGAAACATCAATTATAGTCCACCTCTAGCAACTCATCTTAGAATTTTTCACAGTAATGCTGTTGAAACCAAATTGACTTACGACTTCATAACCTCTGACACAGATTTGAGGTACTCAAATGTCTCAAGATATTTTATTTCAAATAGAGAGGGAAAAGTCAATAAATACAAACTTCTCCGAGGCAGAGAAAATAAGCAGAAATAAAAAAGAAATGTATGAATACCCATCATAATATATATATGTTATTTACCAACTGGGAGGTCCGTATCGTGAAATACCGTGACCGAGGTCTTGAAAGTACTGACCAAGGCCCTCTGGGTCGAGGTCAGTATTCAAGGCCGAGGTCACGGTATTTCACCATACAGACCGACCTTAAGCTGGTAAATAATAATATTTATTTTTTTCTTTACCAAATTCTAACAGAAAACGAGAGAGCCCGAAAGGGAAAACTGAGCCGAGCCTCCATTTTGAATCCTCATTCACGGCTGTAATGCAAATGGCTTCCTCCTCGGTATACAAGTGCACTTCCATGGCAGGAAAAAAAACTACATTTTGCCGCCTATGTAGTCCCCTATTTATACAAATAGTCATTCAGGATTCAGCCATGTTTTTGCTCGGCGTTAGCAACAGTTAGAGGTTTTTAGCTTTCTCCTGAAATGTTTTCTTTTATTTCTTCTTCCTCAGGGTTGTAAAACTCGCTTTCGCTGTGAACACTGTCGTTATCGCTATCCATGATGTAAAATTAATGCTATTCTCCTGAGAAATGCTGGCAAAAATTGATAAGATTTTTGATAATCTTATAAATAAATCTTATAAAAAAAGATACATGTTGACAAAAAATGCTACTATGTTTGTTGTTGTTGTCAACGAGCGAGTCGCCAGAGGTCCGTAACGCTCGCCAGCCAATCAGAGCGCAGGATTTGATGAAAATCGGACCACGAAAAAAAATAATTTACAGTTATGGAGAATATTATGATTTTAAAAAGATATGTACACTATGAGGTAAAACATTGTGGTACTTTTCAGCCTTCTTTTTTGAGTCAAAGTCAATAGGTAGAATAAATAAAAAGAAATGAGCAATAACAAGCATCACATGTAAAAGCACTGTGAAAAATATAGATGAGTTTCATTAGAAAGCTTCTTTATATTTTTTATACTGATAAAAATAAACTCCGAGATCAACCTGTGTGGTTTTATAGACATTTGAAAGTAAGCAGCACACTCAAAAATAGGATGGCAAATCAGCTAAATTTTGAATCCCTCGCTAGCTCTCCTGTGTCTATGTCATACTGTCCCCCATAGCTCAGTGTGTTCCCAAGGGCTTCACACTGCTTCATCAACTGCCGGTGTGACAGACTGTAGAAGTTTGTCATGACACGAAACTTCTCCCTTACTTCACTCTCGGTTAGGAATTGCTCCTTGAGAGCGGAGATGGTGGCATCCACAGCTAGATTAACATACAGTGCCCTCCACGATTATTGCCCCCCGTAAAGGTTAGTAAAAAGGGTTCGAAAAAAATCCACCTATTGAAGTTGCTTCATCTCACACTGAAAAATGAGAAAAATCCAACCTTTAATTAAAATAAATTTATTCAGGGGGTGTTGTGGCTCGGGTGGCTGGGGCGCCGTGCTGTGGATCCGGGGACCCGGGTTCGGTTCTGACCCGAGGTCATTTCCTGATCCCTCCCCGTCTCTCTCTCCCACTCATTTCCTGTCCTGTCTCTACACTGTCCTATCCAATAAAGGTGAAAAAAAGCCCAAAAAATATCTTTAAATAAATTTATTCAGAGAAAAACAAATCCCTCATCAAGAAATAATTATTTTCAACAAAAACACGTGCCACTATTATTAGCACCCCTGCATTTAATACTTTGTACAACCTCTCTTTGCCAGTAAAACAGCACTAAGTCTTCTCTTATAACATTTTATAAATGAGAAAACAAAGCAGGGCATCCGAGACCATTCCTCTTCACACAATGTCTCCAGATCATCCAGCATCCTCGGTCCTCTGTGCTCTCTCCTCTTCAGCTCACTTGAGTTATTCTCATCTCATCATCTCTAGCCGCTTTATCCTTCTACAGGGTCGCAGGCAAGCTGGAGCCTATCCCAGCTGACTACGGGCGAAAGGCGGGGTACACCCTGGACAAGTCGCCAGGTCATCACAGGGCTGACACATAGACACAGACAACCATTCACACTCACATTCACACCTACGGTCAATTTAGAGTCACCAGTTAACCTAACCTGCATGTCTTTGGACTGTGGGGGAAACCAGAGCACCCGGAGGAAACCCACGCGGACACGGGGAGAACATGCAAACTCTGCACAGAAAGGCCCTCGCCGGCCACGGGGCTCGAACCCGGACCTTCTTGCTGTGAGGCGACAGCGCTAACCACTACACCACCGTGCCGCCCACTTGAGTTATTATTATTATTATTATTGCCCTAACAGTAGAAATGGACATTTTCAGGCATGTAGCTATTTTTTAATAACCATTCCCTGACTTATGAAGGTCAACACACTTCAAGAAATCAGGAAGTCATGGATTACAGCTTGAAAGTTTCTATACGCTCCAATCAACTGAAAAATGTCAAATTTAAATGGGAAACATACTTCAGTTACCTTGTGTTTACTATAATTTCCAGGGGTGCCAAATAATAGTGACACACGTGGTGGTGTTGAAAATAGTTATTTCTTGATGATGGATTTGTTCTTGTCTGAATAAATTTATTTTAATTAAAATGTTGGATTTCTCTCTCTTTTTTCAATGTGAGATGAAGTGAATTCACCCAAAGGTGGATTTTTTTCTAACCCTTTTTTTTTTAAACTAATCTTTACAAGGTGTGCCAATAATCATAGAGGGAATTGTATAAGCCCATTTCTTGCTTATTCTGCTTCAAAACTTCACCAATATTCAAGGAAATGATGTTTGCAAGGGTTGTGCAAAGATGAAATCACAAGCTTATAAGCTCGGATACTTCTCAGCGGTTTCACATTGGCCATCACATGTGATTACTCCAGGACTATAGAGATCTTGCAGTCACGTGACCGGAAAGTACACAACCGCCATCTTGTCGGTCAAAAACACCGCTGAATACTGCTGCACTCGTGTACAGAATGGATCAATTTCAACCGACGGACTACACGGCTCATTTTTCTAATGAACAGATAACTAGATATATGTCTAAAATAAACGATCTACAGATTTGTGACCCTTATGGCTTACCGGACGGAGTTTTCACGACCGGATTTTGAACTGCCAGCAGAATACCCGGACGTGTATAATTACCTCATTAACTTTCCCTCGCTGTTCAGTGGTGAAGCACTGCGTGCTTATAAATCTCTGGACAGTTATCTTTACAGAAATTCAGGATTTGTCAGCGACTCAGATGTGGCATCTTGTAAACAAGAATCCTCATTGGATGGGTAAGTCACTTAAGTATTGAGTATAGCACTGACCAGCCGATTATAGAATAGAATAAGGTAATTCCAAATCGTCCGTGTTGTTTACATGGATCTGGTGTTGGAGAGATAGAGGCTTAGCAGTGGAGGTTTGAGTGGCTGTTTTCTGAGCTTAGTCAACAGGCCGGCTCTGCCTGCAGCCTCACTCTTGCTTCTGCTCCCGGCACCGCCTCCTTCGCTTTGCTTCCGATAACAATCCACGGAGACCCCGCTGGTCTCGCTATCTCGTCCGGAATGTTTTTTTTTTTTCTCGTCCGGAATGTTGTGCATACGATGGAAATCGCTACAAACCGTCATTTTCTGCTGGAAACCAATGTCCAGTAAGTCCATACGGTTGTAGTGGATATTGAAGTCCGGTACAGACGAACAACACGCAAAAATACACACAAAAAACATAAAAAATGTGCACAGGTAGGGAGAGCTTGTAGCCGCAGCCGTTGTAGTAGAATTGTATATAGTAGGGTTTTCCAGAAGAAAAGGTAGAAGTAAAAGCAGAAGTAGACCCAGAAGTAGAAGTAGAAGGCGGAATATGGCGTTTGACCGACAAGATGGCGTCTGTCACAATCTGGATCGGCTGTGACGTCACATGCAAGTGCTCCATAGGTGGTGCTATTACGTATAGGTTTATGACAATTTCCACAAATAAACTTTGGCAAGTTGTTGGAAGTACACAAGCAAATGATGTCTTAGGGAGATGAATGATCTGCAGTTTAATCATTTGCAAATTCCCACCCACGACCTAGCTTTCCCCATGACACAATTGTTACCAACAAGGAGGGGGGATGAAAGCTTCCTCCAAAATGTGTGAAACCAGACACTAATTTTCTTCGAATTACTGCTCATGCTCACAAGTCATTTCAACACATTAAGTAAAGTGCTAACAGCCCTCTTCTACATACACGGAACACAAAAAGGCCGATGTCCCTATGGCATGGGAGAGAGAGAATGCCGTCCCTCCCATCCACCCCATCCATGGCCCATGTATGGCTGTTGCATTAGAACTTATGATCGCTTGATGCAAATGCTTTTCTGTTGCACCACTTAGGAGCCCCTTATAACTGCTTATTTTATTCTATATTGACAAAGAAAAACATGTATCCACAGGTGGAATGCGAGGGCATTAAATAAATCAAGGATTGAAGACGGTCCAAGCGAAACCTGTGATGTTTGAATGAATCAGTTTGGACATGCCTTGTTTGTAATGACCAATCACAGCAGGTGCTTACATAGTTCAGCCAGCTGCCATGTGCACGGCACAGCAAGCAAAGCCCTCGTATGGCATCGCTGTGCACCGCAATTAAGTCATATTGTTTCCGGAAGCCAGTCGAAAGTCGTCTCTGCATAAAGAACACTGAGGCCTTTATTTTTCTATACATATCCCTGCTGTAATCTGTGCCGCAGCAAAGCAACCTTGATCTGCATGTTTTCATTAAATATTCAGTTTTCTTGATGAAAATGACAGCTAAATCTACCTTCATGGATGAAGACTGCATCACTGCTAAGAAATCTTTGATATTTTGGATTTCAAAGCACACGACATTGCAAATGAAAAAAAATCTCCTCTGCCAAGGACGAAACCTCAATCCTTATTTTTGCATGACTCCTGACCTCAATAAAATCTTGTCTCCCTTTGGATACGTCATATCTCTGTGGCCCGCAACTCCACCATTTCATGTTGTACCTGACTTTTTGAGCCAGATTTGCATTCCTCTTGAGGATACCCCAATGCTCAGTGCAGGAGATTTTTTTGTGCTTGATACAAAAATGCAAAACAGTACCCTGTGGCATCAGTTTAGGTTTTGGCACCATTTGAGACTACAAGATGTGAACTGTACAAATAATGCTCTGAGGCTCATCTCCAGCAAGCTTGCTTGGATTCCCTTGGCTTTGACTTTGATGTTGTCAATGTCACCGTATGATTGACTTTAACAGTCATTAAAGGTGATATTTAAGTCATTCAAAATCAGATCTGCTTGACTGCTGTATAGCCTTATCTACTTGCAGGAACCTGACATAATACCCTTATCTCGAGTCTGGGGATGATTTTGCAGGACCTCAATTTAGACTGGAGGGTGTTACCAAAGTCTGAAGCCCAATCCAAAATGATGGATGATAGCTGATGAGTTTGACCGTAATTACATCTCCTTGGATTCACTTTTTATGAAGTGGAAGGAGAAATTACTTGCATCCTAATTTGAATATAAAAAGTTAATAAAAGGTGATATTCTATAAACCACACACTTATAAAGTATTAGAGATTGTTTATAGGGCAGCATAGTGGCTCCAGGGTTTCTGGTTTTGGATGTTCTCCCCATGCCCACATACACTACCGTTCAAAAGTTTGGGGTCACTTTGAAATGTCCTTATTTTTGAAAGAAAAGCACTGTTCTTTTCAATGAAGATCACTTTAAACTAATCAGAAATACACTCTATACATTGCTAATGTGGTAAATGACTATTCTAGCTGCAAATGTCTGGTTTTTGGTGCAATATCTCCATAGGTGTATAGAGGCCCATTTCCAGCAACTCTCACTCCAGTGTTCTAATGGTACAATGTGTTTGCTCATTGCCTCAGAAGGCTAATGGATGATTAGAAAACCCTTGTACAATCATGTTAGCACAGCTGAAAACAGTTGAGCTCTTTAGAGAAGCTATAAAACTGACCTTCCTTTGAGCAGATTGAGTTTCTGGAGCATCACATTTGTGGGGTCGATTAAATGCTCAAAATGGCCAGAAAAATGTCTTGACTATATTTTCTATTCATTTTACAACTTATGGTGGTAAATAAAAGTGTGACTTTTCATGGAAAACACAAAATTGTCTGGGTGACCCCGAACTTTTGAACGGTAGTGTAGGTTTCCTCTGGGTTCACTGGTTTCCTCTCAACTCACAAAAACATGCATGGAGGTGCTTTGGCTACACCTCTAGGTGCATGTGTGGGGGAAGCCATGGCCTAATGGCTGGAGAAGCAGTTTTGAGACCAAAACGTCTCTCGTTTGAGTCCCTGGACCAGCAGGAATGGTTGAAGTACCCTTGAGGAAAGGCACCTAACCCCCAACTGCTCCCCAGGCTGCTCTGGGTATGTTGTATATCATTCTGGATAAGAGCGTCTGCTAAATGCCTGGAGTGTAATGTAGTGTGTGTGCTTGCACAGTGCACTGTGGTGGACTTGTTGTGTCCCATCCTGGGTGAATTCTTGTCTTGAACCCAGTATTCCTGGGAGATTCCAATGCCTTCTGATCAAGTTGATCTTCAGGAGTCTATGGTTATTTTCGACTCCGACATTTAAGAGCTTATCTAATGGGCTTCACTTGCAGTAATAAAGTATCGCAAAGGGGAACTGGCAAGGACAATAAAGTGTATTAATGGCAGTGTTGAAAGTCTTTAGGATTTGAACTTAGACTTGCTTTGATGTACCAGCTGATTTTGTAACCAAATCTGAAGTAGGCTACCCGATCCCAAATTAAATACATGCATGTCTCCGGCTGCCTCGCCTACTTTTCCGGGATAATTTTGAATATGTGTTTTAAGTCCTAGTTCTTAAGGATTATGTCCCCCATGGCATCTCCTTTCTAAATGTTTCCACCATTTCCTGCAGGGAGTCCTTGCTTCTCTTTCTACAGCTTCATGCAGTGTTGCAAATGAGATTGCAGCGTTAAGAAAGCCTAAATGACCATGCCCTTCTTGTCGTACCCCTGTACATCAGGGATGTGTCTGTAGCACTTTTCACTCAGAATAGCGTTTGCTTTAATCAAAATCTGCCAGCACCCAGCACGCTGATGTGTGTGAATGCCGGGTTGCCATTTGCATGTCTGCTTTGGCACCGACTGAATGCTGTATGTGTCCCCGGCAGGGATGTAGCATACTCTTTTCACCATCACAAGAGGACATGAGTGCATTAGCATTGTCATCACTCTGCATCCCTTTGCTTTGCCTTGATGATGTTTGACTTCTTTGATGGCACCTTCGCAATACAGTTAGAAAGGCTAGGAAAATTAGATATGACTTGATAGACCGTGGAGGACACATGACAAGATAATCTGGTGGACATAATGCACTGGTGACACTTGATGAGTCAATCTACCGATGAAAGCCTTACACTGATATGCACCATGCCCGCTACTGTAATGCATGATCGAGTCACAAAAAAATATTTAACACAGTTTTGATCTGTATTTCCTTCTAGTTTGTTTGACGTATTTTACAGAAGCACAAGCTCTATTCATGAAGTTATTTTGAGTCATATTTTCCAGAATGAAGCACTAATGCATATTTGACGATGTTTTCTCATATAAACTTTGCTAAATTGCAATTTATTTACATGTACCATCCACTTTATTAGGAACATCTGTACATTCATGCAGTTATCTAATCTGCCAATCATCATGCAGATACAGGTCAGGAACTTCAGATGACGTTCTCACCAAACCTCAGAAACTTTGATCATTGCATTGATGTTGGTATCTCATATAATCTGGTTTGGGGATTCAGAAACTGCTGATCTCATGGGATTTTCTGTGTAAACTCTAGAGATTGTTCTCATCTCATCTCATTATCTCTAGCCGCTTTATCCTGTTCTACAGGGTCACAGGCAAGCTGGAGCCTATCCCAGCTGACTACAGGCGAAAGGTGGGATACACCCTGGACAAGTCGCCAGGTCATCACAGGGCTGACACATAGACACAGACAACCATTCACACTCACATTCACACCTACGCTCAATTTAGAGTCACCAGTTAACTTAACCTGCATGTCTTTGGACTGTGGGGGAAACCGGAGCACCCGGAGGAAACCCACGCGGACACGGGGAGAACATGCAAACCCTGCACAGAAAGGCCCTCGCCGGCCACGGGGCTCGAACCCAGGACCTTCTTGCTGTGAGGCGACAGCGCTAACCACTACACCACCGTGCCGCACAACTCTAGAGATTGTTGTGTGTAAAAATCCCAGATCATCAGTTTCAACTTCCATGTCATGGTTAAAGTCACAGAGATCACATTTTCCCCATTCTGATGTTTGAAGTGAGCATTAATTGAACCTCTTGACCTGTATCTGCATGTATGTATTCTAAATAACTGCTGCCACATGATTGGCTGATTGGATAACAAACTGCATAAATAAGGTGGTGTGCAAGTGTTCCTATTACAGTGAATGGAGCTTGCAGTTACAGTTAGAACTTATTTCCTCAAAACATATTCTTCGCAAACTTAAAATTCATTCATAACTGAAAAAAAATATGATCAGAACACATTGAATCAATATCAGGTGTCGGTTAATAAGAGACGTTGTGTGTTAAGTAAGAAATAAAATGCAACAGGCTATGCGGTTAGAGGAAAGTGATCACCAGTGGGGTGATGACATGAAGCAGAGTGACTGTTATCTCCTAAAAGGTGAATATTTAAATAATATTGGCTAGCATTGAGTGGTCAAGTCAAAGTCCTTCTCACGCCAGAATCTGGTTTTCCCAGGCAGTCTCCTGTCCCAGTACTAACCAACTCTTTAAGGCTTATGGGTGCGGCGCCGATCTCCGTTTCGATAGCCCTTGGCCTCTCGCCTATACAGCTAGGGTTATGGTGGATGGCTGGTTCTCTGGTAATCACGAGAGTTTGAATCCCCACTCGCATCTGTATTGCAGCGTGCATTGCCAGATGGTGGTCGGTACCATTTTCAGAGGTGTAGCTAGGATTTTTCAAAGGGGGTCACACACTGACTGGCAGCCTGAGTACATTATGTAACAACAAATAATTACCATTGCTAGTTTTAGGTTGCTTAGAAACCGGCTCTTCCATTATTGCTGTTTCTTCCACATTTTCTTAATGTTGTGTTCTAGAAACAGCACACTAAAACTTAGCTTTGAAGCCACAAAATGCAACTTTGATGGAAAAAAAATAGAATAAATTGCTTGCCTCTCTTCACGTCGAAAGGAGGAAAGTTTCGCTTGTTTTGACATGGTGAATTATTAACACGAGGAAATACTCATAATTTGCAACTAAAAAGACTGCAGCTACACTGGCAGCTTGACCATGCTTTCTAGTGCGATCATGTTGCGCTTGCGCAGAACTGTTTCAGTCCTGCGCGCCTTGGCTCGTGCACCTGAAGGTGCGTCTCGGGCTGCGTGTGCGCCTAACGAGCTCTGGCACGCGCGCCGTTAACAAAGAACACCCATCTTTAATCAATGAACTACAGTGGTGCTTGAAAGTTTGTGAACCCTTTCAAATTTTCTATATTTCTGCATAAATATGACCTAAAACATCATCAGATTTTCACACAAGTCCTAAAAGTAGATAAAGAGAACCCAGTTAAACAAATGAGACAAAAATATTATACTTGGTCATTTATTTATTGAGGAAAATGATCCAATATTACATATCTCTGAGTGGCAAAAGTATGTGAACCTCTAGGATTAGCAGTTAAATTGAAGGTGAAATTAGAGTCAGGTGTTTTCAATCAGTGGGATGACAATCAGGTGTGAGTGGGCATCCTGTTTTATTTAAAGAACAGGGATCTATCAAAGTCTGATCTTCACAACATGTTTGTGGAAGTGTATCATGGCACAAACAAAGGAGATTTCTGAGGACCTCAGAAAAAGCGTTGTTGATGCTCATCAGGCTGGAAAAGGTTACAAAACCATCTCTAAAGAGTTTGGACTCCACCAATCCACAGTCAGAAAGATTGTGTACAAATGGAGGAAATTCAAGACCATTGTTACCCTCCCCAGGAGTGGTCGACCACCAAAGATCACTCCAAAAGTAAGGTGTGTAATAGTCAGCGAGGTCACAAAGGACCCCAGGGTAACTTCTAAGCAACTGAAGGCCTCTCTCACATTGGCTAATGTTAATGTTAATGAGTCCACCATCAGGAGAACACTGAACAACAATGGTGTGCATGGCAGGGTTGCAAGGAGAAAGCCGCTGCTCTCCAAAAAGAATACTGCTGCTTGTCTGCAGTTTGTTAAAGATCATGTGGGCAAGCCAGAAGGCTATTGGAAAATGTTTTGTGGACAGATGAGGCCAAAATCGAAATTTTTGGTTTAAATGAGAAGTGTTATGTTTGGAGAAAGGAAAACACTGCATACCAGCATAAGAACCTTATCCCATCTGTGAAACATGGTGGTGGTAGTATCATGGTTCGGGCCTGTTTTGCTGCATCTGGGCCAGGACGGCTTGCCATCATTGATGGAACAATGAATTCTGAATTATACCAGCAAATTCTAAAGGAAAATGTCAGGACATCTGTCCATGAACTAAATCTCAAGAGAAGGTGGGTCATGCAGCAAGACAACGACCCTAAGCACACAAGTCGTTCTACCACAGAATTGTTAAAGAAGAATAAAGTTAATGTTTTGGAATGGCCAAGTCAAAGTCCTGACCTTAATCCAATCGAAATGTTGTGGAAGGACCTGAAGTGAGCAGTTCATGTGAGGAAACCCACCAACATCCCAGAGTTGAAGCTGTTCTGTACGGAGGAACAGGCTAAAATTCCTCCAAGCCAGTGTGCAGGACTGATCAACAGTTACCGGAAATGCTTAGTTGCAGTTATTGCTGCACAAGGGGGTCACACCAGATACTGAAAGCAAAGGTTCACATACTTTTACCACTCACAGGTCTGTAATATTGGATCATTTTCCTCAATAAATAAATGACCAAGTATAATATTTTTGTCTCATTTGTTTAACTGGGTTCTCTTTATCTACTTTTAGGACTTGTGTGAAAATCTGATGATGTTTTAGGTCCTATTTATGCAGAAATATAGAAAATTCTAAAGGGTTCACAAACTTTCAAGCACCACTGTATGTTTGGGCTATTTAAGGACCGCGCCCATGCAAGGACGATGTGAAGTATTACGTCGCGTCTAGTGTGCCTTACTGAGCCTTGTTCCCTGTCCTTGTTGACCTCCTGGTTTTTCGACTCCTGTTTCTCGTCCCTTGATCTTGTATAGTTTTGCCTCTGATATTCTGTCCGCACCTCGATTGACTTCCTGCCGGTTTCCTCGATTATGACTTTGCCTGCTGTTTCAGACTGTTTGCCTGTTGTGTGCGTTTCACGCACTTTATGCTCGTATCGCACTGTGTATTATTTAACATATCTGCACTTACATCCGCCTCTCCTGCACACACTCTGACAAACTGGGTTTTCACGCCCAAACCACAGGAAGTCTCTGGCTGAGGTGATAATCTAGTTAAAAAAAAAAAAAAAAGTTAGAAAAATTACAGTGAGCGCTTTTTTAATATTCTTATGCGGCTTTTGAAAAAATGTATGGTCCGACAAGGGGGGGGTCACGGGCACCCCAGGACCCCCCTGGCTATGCCCCGATTTTTATGATGGTTTTTGATATAACCCGAATGCAAGTAGAACTCGCAACCTCCCAGTTGAGAGGCGGACACGCTAACCGCTAGGCCAACTCACGGTCAGCATTGAGTGCTATATCAGATATATTCCATTCAGCTAGCATGATACTGAATGAGTCAAAGACGAGTAGCTAAATGGAATATATCTGATACACCGCAAAAAAAGACAGCCAATATTATTATTATTATTATTATTATACATACACATTCGATGGAACATTTGTCACAATCACTCACTAGTGCAGAAGTTTTACATGTAATACGTATCTTATGGCATTTTCAATTCACTGTCTTGAGCAAAGAAATGCTTCTGCACATACGCAGCAGAAAACTCTCATATTGAATATTTGCATCAGGTCCCATGTGTGACGTCATGTCTTGACAACCATGCAATATCGTAAACCATATTCACCGCTCATTCTTCATTGGGTAGAGTGACGTAATACACGTCGGATAAGCAATATGCTAACAATATTGCATGCTATCAAACCAAATGAATGAAACCTGTTAGAAGGGAATAGAACACGTTTTTATTCCATTGAAAGTGTCCTGTATGAATAATGTTTTTCCATAATAATATATTCTGAAATGGTTTATTCCTCTTATGTGACACCAATTTGCCAACAATATGATTACTTAAAGAATCATACTTCAGACTTGCTTATCCATTTATAGTTAATTTTAAACTTCACCCTATCAGTGATTTACACATCATAATCTTTTCATGTAGCGCGTCTGCCTTACAAATCCCCTTGTAAGTGGTTACTATAGAAACATTGCCTTCTTAGAATGAGTTCACTGATATATAAACCTTAAAGCTGGAAGTATAGTCAAAGCTGCTCTTACAGAAAATGACATAATACCTTCTGACCAAGGTCAGGGTAGTACCTTTTATCCCATTTCACCTGGAAATGTGCATATAGTGTACCTTTAAAAAATATTCCAGCAACACAAATGGATTACAATCATCTTTTAGAGTACAATTTAACAGAGGGGAACCATCAGGGCCTTCCGAGAAGGCCCAAGCATATTAGCATTTCAAATGTTATATTTAATTTATTTCATCTCATCTCTCATCTCATTATCTCTAGCCGCTTTATCCTGTTCTACAGGGTCGCAGGCAAGCTGGAGCCTATCCCAGCTGACTACGGGCGAAAGGCGGGGTACACCCTGGACAAGTCGCCAGGTCATCACAGGGCTGACACATAGACAACCATTCACACCTACGCTCAATTTAGAGTCACCAGTTAACCTAACCTGCATGTCTTTGGACTGTGGGGGAAATCGGAGCACCCGGAGGAAACCCACGCGGACAACATGCAAACTCCGCACAGAAAGGCCCTCGCCGGCCACAGGGCTCGAACCCGGACCTTCTTGCTGTGAGGCGACAGCGCTAACCACTACACCACCGTGCCGCTGGGTTACTGTCCTGAAAACATTAAAATAGTTATCCAATGACATTTTTTTGTTTGTTGTGTCTAGGCTGAGAAGAGTTTAGAGCTGCTCACTCATTGGTTAGGACTTCATTGCTGGGACAGAAGGCCATGGCAGTGTATGTTTATGTAGGAAGTGACAGATGAATTAACTAATCAGATTTTGAGTTATAGTGGGAGGGACTAAAAATGCATCACCCTCGGCATTCTCGAAGGCCAGCGCAAGCTTAGCCGTGAGTTGGTGCCGTCAGCGCAGCAGTGAAGTCACTTTCCAGCCGGTGTAGCGTTCATCAGTAGGGTTAGCGAATGCTAATAAAGCAGTCAAGTCAGTGCTATCGAGAGTAAGTAACACAGGCTAACGACTGAGAAACTAAGATTTCTGTCTCCAGATTCTTCTTCCACGCTGCACGCTCGCTACAGTGTTTTTTGCTCAGACTTAAGTATTCATTTCCCTGTGTCATTTACTGAGTTACTTTTAAAATCAACATAGACATCTACACACAATGGCGCGACTTGGCAGCCTGCCGCTAATCCCTTACAAAATCCTTTGCCCTGTTGCTTTTTTGGTGCGTCTGGATAAGTTTTGGCTGAGCTCAAGTCCCAGCTCTAATAGTAACGGTTCACCAGTGCAATTTAATATACTGATTCACTATCCTTCGGTTAAAAAAAAAAAACCCGCATTCTAAAGGTAAAGGTGTATTACTGAAGTCACAAAGAATAGTACTATTTGGTACCCTTTTTTCCCTGAGAATGCAGCCAATTCACACATGATCCATGTTTCTGAAAAGTGGCAGAAAATCCACACAAACAAGAAGAACATGCAAAAAGATTTGGTCCAGACACTAACCAGAGCTCAGGAAGTTTGTTTTCTTTCTATCTATAGACATTCCTCAGATATCATCAGAGCACACAGCTCAGAGTCCTGGCTCATGCTGAAATAAATTGGATTTTTTTTTTTAGAAGCTTGTCACTGTTGGAGAGTTGTGTCAGATGCTACTTCTAAAGCGACACCTATTGTGGCTAAGATGGGAAGGAGGGGTTTATAAAGAGAGCGGCTAATGAACACCGTGAGCGAGTGCAGAAGAGAACAGGACAGGGCGAGCAAGTCACACTGATAAATATCTCGGCTTTGCTGAGGGAATATGGAGACCTTTTTTTCCCTCCCATACAGCTGCTCCATTAAGCTGCTGCTAAGAGGGGACATTTTGTCTTCACGTACTCTTAGGTGGCAGATGGTGACATTTCAGGCAATGCTCATCATGGCATCACAGGCGAGAACGTGTCTCCCTGGCATTGGCCAAGCCTGGGGAGTCGTAGAGAAATACATGCACTAGTGGGAATGTGGAGCAGAACCAGAGGTGGGAGGACACGATGATGCATCCTAACTGTCCCCATTTCCATCGGGAGAGCTTGAAAATTGAACGGAAAAATAAATAGATAAAATAAAGCATCTGTTGTGCATGTGGTACATATGGTGAATTATGATTATAGATGTAATATTTTCGGGGCATAAACAGGTTCTTGCTAGATATGTTTGTCATTTTTGTTGCGATAGGAGATTTTTGTGTCTTCGGTTTCTATGCTCTTTATTTATAATCACCTTGATCTTGAGAGAAATTTTGTCAAATTTTGAACACATGAATGGCATGGTGGTGTAGTGGTTAGCGCTGTCGCCTCACAGCAAGAAGGTCCGGGTTTGAGCCCCGTGGCCGGCGAGGGCCTTTCTGTGTGGAGTTTGCATGTTGTCCGCGTGGGTTTCCTCTGGGTGCTCCGGTTTCCCCCACAGTCCAAAGACATGCAGGTTAGGTTAACTGGTGACTCTAAATTGAGCGTAGGTGTGAGTGTGAATGGTTGTCTGTGTCTATGTGTCAGCCCTGTGATGACCTGGCGACTTGTCCAGGGTGTACCCCGCCTTTCGCCCGTAGTCAGCTGGGATAGGCTCCAGCTTGCCTGCGACCCTGTAGAACAGGATAAAGCGGCTACAGATAATGGATGGATGGATGGATGGATGCTTCCATTGGATTAATTATTTTAAGGCTGTTTTTAGAAATATATAAAATGTAAATCAACTCTGCACCACTCCAATATTAAATGTATTTACTTCATTAATAGTAGTTGTTCCTCGCAATCCAGTATGTCTGATAGTCTTCTGCATTTTTGTATTTCTGTCTTGGATTTCTACACAAAAGTTGATGTTAAAAAATTCAGACAAACAGCGTTTCTTTTTTTTTTTTAATAAGACAAATTACTATTGTGTTACACTGCAGGATTATGGTATTTGTTTAAAAACACTATATTTTCATATAATTTAGTCATCAAACAAAAAAAAATCCATAATATTTTAGACCTAAAATATTTTTATTGCACCTTACCTACTTTTAGAGGAAGAGAGACGAATCCAGGCTTTTGAAAATAAATGCATAAGGAAGTTTCTGCAGATATCGTGGACAAGGAAGATGACCACGGAAGAGGTTTACCGCCTGGCCAGAACAGAAAGCAAGCTACTGTGTCACATCAAATCCCGCAAGTTGAGATACTTTGGTCACATGATGAGGAAACCACATGATGCCATTGAAAGGAGTTGAATGGCAGGTCTTGTTGAAGGCAACAGACAATGTGGAAGACCTTGTACATGCTGGCACTACAACATCCGGGCATGGACTGGCTCATCAGGAGTAAATTTATTAGCAGCTATTAGAGAGAGAATGTGTTGAACATTAACTCGTCCATGTAGCCTACCAACGCAAAGCGACGATGGCGTATTGACATGACATGACATTGGCTACTTTTACTTGATAGCTGCTAACTTCACGATACTCTTTTGATTTTTAGAAAAAGTCAAAAGCCCTATCCGGACAAGATTAAATTTACAGAGAGTCCGATGGAGTTTCCAATTTTACAGGTGCTCCTCTGTGATTTTATTTCCATCCGGATTGGCCATGTCTGTGTTTCTCTGTCCTCCTCTGAGAAAATTACAGGCTGTCGTGCCAAATGTTTTGCGACCTCAAAGGTCATCTGATCATTTTAGTACAGATACACATTCAGTGGTGCTTGAAAGTTTGTGAACCCTTTAGAATTTTCTGTATTTCTGCATAAATATGACCTAAAACATGATTAGATTTTCATACAAGTCCTAAAAGTAGATAAAGAGAACCCAGTTAAACAAATGAGACAAAAATATTATACTTGGTCATTTATTTATTGAGGAAAATGATCCAATATTACAGATCTGTGAGTGGCAAAAGTATGTGAACCTCTAGGATTAGCAGTTAATTTGAAGGTGAAATTAGAGTCAGGTGTTTTCAATCAATGGGATGACAATCAGGTGTGAGTGGGCACCCTGTTTTATTTAAAGAACAGGGATCTATCAAAGTCTGATCTTCACAACACATGTTTGTGGAAGTGTATCATGGCATGCACAAAGGAGATTTCTGAGGACCTCAGAAAAAGCATTGTTGATGCTTATTAGGCTGGAAAAGGTTACAAAACCATCTCTAAAGAGTTTGGACTCCACCAATCCACAGTCAGACAGATTGTGTACAAATGGAGGAAATTCAAGACCATTGTTACCCTCCCCAGGAGTGGTCGACCACCAAAGATCACTCTAAGAGCAAGGCATGTAATAGTCGGCGAGGTCACAAAGGACCCCAGGGTAACTTCTAAGCAACTGAAGTCCTCTCTCACATTGGCTAATGTTAACGTTCATGAGTCCACTATCAGGAGAACACTGAACAACAATGGTGTGCATGGCAGGGTTGCAAGGAGAAAGGCACTGCTCTCCAAAAAGAACATTGCTGCTCGTCTGCAGTTTGCTAAAGATCATGTGGACAAGCCAGAAGGCTATTGGAAAAATGTTTTGTGGATGGATGAGACCAAAATAGAACTTATTGGTTTAAATGAGAAGTGTTATGTTTGGAGAAAGGAAAACACTGCATTCCAGCATAAGAACCTTATCCCATCTGTGAAACATGGTGGTGGTAGTATCATGGTTTGGGCCTGTTTTGCTGCATCTGGGCCAGGACGGCTTGCCATCATTGATGGAACAATGAATTCTGAATTATACCAGCAAATTCTAAAGGAAAATGTCAGGACATCTGTCCATGAACTGAATCTCAAGAGAAGGTGGGTCATGCAGCAAGACAACGACCCTAAGCACACAAGTCGTTCTACCAAAGAATGGTTAAAGAAGAATAAAGTTAATGTTTTGGAATGGCCAAGTCAAAGTCCCGATCTTAATCCAATCGAAATGTTGTGGAAGGACCTGAAGCGAGCAGTTCATGTGAGGAAACCCACCAATATCCCAGAGTTGAAGCTGTTCTGTACGGAGGAACGGGCTAAAATTCCTCCAAGCCAGTGTGCAGGACTGATCAACAGTTACCGGAAATGATTAGTTGCAGTTATTGCTGCACAAGGGGGTCACACCAGATACTGAAAGCAAAGGTTCACATACTTTTGCCACTCACAGATATGTAATATTGGATCATTTTCCTCAATAAATAAATGACTGAGGGCGGCACAGTTGTGTAGTGGTTAGCGCTGTCGCCTCACAGCAAGAAGGTCTGGGTTCGAGTCCCGTGGACGGCGAGGGCCTTTCTGTGTGGAGTTTGCATGTTCTCCCCGTGTCCGCGTGGGTTTCCTCCGGGTGCTCCGGTTTCCCCCACAGTCCAAAGACATGCAGGTTAGGTTAACTGGTGACTCTAAATTGAGCGTAGGTGTGAATGTGAGTGTGAATGGTTGTCTGTGTCTATGTGTCAGCCCTGTGATGACCTGGCGACTTGTCCAGGGTGTACCCCGCCTTTCGCCCGTAGTCAGCTGGGATAGGCTCCAGCTTGCCTGCGACCCTGTAGAAGGATAAAGCGGCTAGAGATAATGAGATGAGATGAATAAATGACCGAGTATAATATTTTTGTTTCATTTGTTGAACTGGGTTCTCTTTATCTACTTTTAGGACTTGTGTGAAAATCCGATGATGATTTAGGTCATATTTATGCAGAAATATAGAAAATTCTAATGGGTTCACAAACTTTCAAGCACCACTGTACCTGTGATTTTTCTGTGCAGATGTCACCTGACATTGATTGCTGCTACTTGCCGTATTTAGTCTTGTTGCACATATATATCACGTGGGGCGGCGGTTAGCACTGTCGCCTCACAGCAAGAAGGTTCTGGTTTCAAGCCCAGGGGCCTACGGGCCTTTCTGTGTGGAGTTTGCATGTTCTCCCCGTGTCTGCGTGAGTTTCCTCTGGGTGCTCCGGTTTCCCCCACAGTCCAAGGACATGCAGTTAGGTTAACATGAAGTGCCCTTGAGCAAGGTACCTCACCCCTAACTGCTCCCTGGGCACTGAAGTATGGCTGAAGGCCCACAAAAGGGTGCTTTCTCATATACCTTGTGATTATTGTTTGAATGATATGTTCAATAATAATGTGACTGGAAGTTTGTTATGCCACAAACTGAAAAATGCCCCAAAGTGTTTTGAATGGAACGTGATCATGTGACCACTTGACACAAAAATCTGACTTTCGTGAAAATACAGCCTGATATCGAAACCTGTGGTCAGGTTTATTGTTCTTGAGATGCTAGAGTTTTATCACTGACGAAACTTGGGAAAACATGATTATAGACATCAGTGGCGGCTGGTAGTCTTTCAAACAGGGGAGGCTGGTCGGTTACGATATTTCCAGATTTTAAAAGAAAAAACACATCAATTTTACCCATACTCTTGCCTCTGATCTGGCTGATTGTTGGCAGCGTCACAAACTGTGAAATAACAGGTTCTTTTGGCCCATTAGCCTACTGTCCAATATACATGATGGTGGTGTTGGGGGGAGGGGGGTATATTTTCACATTTTATATTTTAAAATTGTGGCATGTTGTTTAAAAATTGATCATTATTGAAAGCAGCTCTTTGTCAGGAACCTCAGCAGTAGAGCTGGGTGCAACACATTTCATTCAATGACACTTTCCCTATATTTTACTTATTTTGACTGAGAAATGTTTTATTGACAATTTTGATAACCCTTCACTTTTAATCCAGGTCTGTAGTGTGAAATGTTCTCGGCTGTGTTTTTGTTTAAAAATGTTTTCCAATTTGTAGCTGTGTTTAATTCATATCCAGAAAAACATATATTCCAATATAATATACTCAGCATAAACATTTTAAATAGATTCTATATTTTTGGTCCATCCATGACATATTACTAAAGTAGCCTATTTACTGTTGTTGATGTGGGTCACTTGCTGTTAGCCGATTCACTTTCTCGTACCAGGAGAGCTGAAAGGAACGAGTATTATTCCCTACCTTTTTCACCAAGTCAGTTTGAGGCGTTGGTCTCTTTAATTTAAATTTTTTCCTCGAAAGGAAGACTGGCAAATGGCTTCGCCAAAATTAAATCAGCAATGCTTGGCATCCGTGCGCAGCTTTCTTGCTAGCTGACTAGCCCCCTCACGTTCAAGTTCATTCACTCAAATAAACGAAATTTCTGGAACTAAGATAGCAAACTTGACAACACTATATTTACACTTTATTTACAATGAAAATATATACAAACTAAAAAAGCTGGTAGAAACCGTATGTAATGAATGAAATCGAAATGTAAGCTGATCTCTTACAATACAGCACTTGCGAATCCGCATGGGACTGAACTGATGTTGCCAGATACTGCTGACGTTATCCAGCCCAAAATATGTTCAAAACCCGCCAATATGCACTTAAAACCGCTCAATTGAGCGGGAAACCCCCAATCTGGCAACACTGTACCGCTGCCTGTCTATAGTTGAAACGAGCTGTCAATCAAAGAAAATATCCGGCCGCTTTCACCAATCACCAGTCTCCTCGTGGAAACTGCCATGTCCCTCCCATGTGAGGCTCGGAGTCCGTGGGCGGGCATTTTCGCAGTATTTGTCCAATAATTGTCTTGCATTTTGAGATTGAAAGCGCAGAGCTCCCAATGCCATTGAAGCCCACTGAGGCTGCGCTGCATCGCGCTGTCATGAGGGGGAGAAACTCACGCACACATTAAAGTTATAAGGGCATTTTTAGAGGAGGCTGAGCCTCCCTCATTGTCTTAGAGCAATCGCCCGTGATAGACATCCCCAGATAAACTATTCCCCTTCGAATAAGGCTAAAGTTAATTTGAATTTACAGGTATTTTTAAAATTAATAAAGGCATTTGAAATATTGATATATTTGAGAATAATTGTGCATTAAAATGTTAAATTAACTGAAAGACGATAAGAGCCATCATCCCACCTGTCAAATTGTTCGAACCTAATCTATAATAATAATAATAATAATAATAGTAATAAGCCTTTAGAACAAAAATCTTATGATTCATGGGACTGTGGTGTTAAGACTTGTATGCTAGATGTCTGTTAGTTTCTCTAACCCTGTTGGATTATGGAGAGCTCCTCACACACAATGCAGTGTCATTGCCACTGATCTGCACAGTTTTTTGAGGCTGTTTCCCTCCACAGCATGATGGCAGTTGACTCACTGTCTTCATGCTTATCATGCCACCATACCATGAAATCTCCTATACTGTGTAAACTAATAAGGTCAGGTAGCTCGAAGCCTTTGCATGGTTCTGGGCCATGTTCTCACCCACTGCAGTGCTCCCTGTCTTCAAGCCTTTGCTACTCTGAATCCATGTGTTTTTGTTATTGCGAATAAAAAAGCAGAGGTGGACAGTAACAAAGTACATTTACTTGAGTAATGTACTTAAGTACATTTTTTGAGTATCTGTACATGAGTATTATTTTTTTGGAAACTTATGACTTTAACTGCGGGCGGCACGGTGGTGTAGTGGTTAGCGCTGTCGCCTCACAGCAAGAAGGTCCTGGGTTCGAGCCCCGGGGTCGGCGAGGGCCTTTCTGTGTGGAGTTTGCATGTTCTCCCCGTGTCCGCGTGGGTTTCCTCCGGGTGCTCCGGTTTCCCCCACAGTCCAAACACATGCAGGTTAGGTTAACTGGTGACTCTAAATTGACCGTAGGCGTGAATGTGAGTGTGAATGGTTGTCTGTGTCTATGTGTCAGCCCTGTGATGACCTGGCGACTTGTCCAGGGTGTACCCCGCCTTTCGCCCGTAGTCAGCTGGGATAGGCTCCAGCTTGCCTGCGACCCTGTAGAAGGATAAAGCGGCTAGAGATAATGAGATGAGATGAGATGACTTTAACTTCACTACATTTGAAATGCAAATATCGTACTTTTTACTCCACTACATTTCTATCAAGCTCCTCGTTACTCGTTACTATGAAGCAGCTTTGAAAGTGGATGTTCTTTTCTGGGCGGCATGGTGATGTAGTGGTTAGCGCTGTCGCCTCACAGCAAGAAGGTCCGGGTTCGAGCCCCGTGGCCGGCGAGGGCCTTTCTGTGCGGAATTTGCATGTTCTCCCCGTGTCCGCGTGGGTTTCCTCCGGGTGCTCCGGTTTCCCCCACAGTCCAAAGACATGCAGGTTAGGTTAACTGGTGACTCTAAATTGAGCGTAGGTGTGAATGTGAGTGTGAATGGTTGTCTATGTGTCAGCCCTGTGATGACCTGGCGACTTGTCCAGGGTGTACCCCGCCTTTCGCCCGTAGTCAGCTGGGATAGGCTCCAGCTTGCCTGCGACCCTGTAGAACAGGATAAAGCGGCTACAGATAATGAGATGAGATGTTCTTTTCTTTTCTAAACCATGATTGATTTTTTCCCAGGTGACACTGAGACAGCCTATCAGTAATCACTAGGGTCAAGTCACGACCATAGACTGTATAAAATCAAGTTCAATGATTTCTCCGCAGCATTATTTAACACGATCAGTTGATGGCAGAATGGAAGGAGGCGGTTCTTCTGGAGAATGCACACACACCCATGGCTTTACCAAGAACCCAGTGTTTCGGTTTTCTGAAAGGTTAAAGATTTGTTTTAAATGTTTGCTTTGTTTGCCAAAAACGAACCACATCACGGCCTACAAAAACTCGCCATCCAACCTGCGAAAGCATACTGAGGGATGTAAACGTTTTATTCCAAGAGAACGCTTGCAGTGAAGTTGTCTGTGCTTTTAGAGCTAGCGATAACGTTGCAATAGTCAAAGTCAAAGTATCTTTATTGTCCCAAAACAGGGAAATGGGTTTGCAGCCAAAAAGATGCACACAAAGATATTCACACACAATACACAACAACAGACAACACGTCGTGGGCAGGGTCTGTACAAATTAAACATGAGCACTAGACAGTTACAAACATGGAAATAGCTATGCAGTCTGGTTAGTCAAATTACTTTCTATGGATTTGCCCACCAAGTTGCCATCCCCTTGTCCACGGCTAATGTTAACACACAGCTAATTAACTTGGACACTGTTAGTTAGCATGTAAAAACAGAGTTATGCTAACATGTATAATGTTGACTTATCTGAAGTGCTTTCAGAAATGTTTTAGTATAATATTGCCATATAAACAAAATGTAGAAATCTTTCTTTTCTCGTAGCATTAGCTACCCATTATGATTTTGAGTTTGAAAAGAGTTTGCTAGCATGTCAGGTGGAGTTTCACTGACTAGCTAGCTTAACATTAAACCACCATGATGGCACAGCATGCGCTCATTTTGTGAATTCACATTTCTGTCTTTGGTAACGGTGTTAGGTTTTGTAAGCGTTGTGGAAATAATACAACGATGCATTGACAGAAAATGTACTTTTAATACTTAAGTATTTTTAAAAGGAAGTACTTAAGTACTTTAACTTAAGTAGAAATTTGACTGGACAACTTTCACTTGTATTGCAGTAACATTTGACCAGTAGGATCTGTACTTTGACTCAAGTAATGAAGTCGAATACTTTGTCCACCTCTGTAAAAAGGATGAGATGACGTGGAACTGGATTTTTTTTTTTTCCTTTCTGAAAAGAAAAAAGTAAAAAAAAAAAAAATTAAAACAGTACTTGCATTATTGGTGCACCGAAAAACCGTGTACTTACATATCCATGCTTTTAGCTTACATGGTGTTTTGAGCATGTGTACTTCCAGTACCAGTCAAATGTTTAGTCACACCTAATCATTCATAGGTTCTTCTGTATTTTGATTTTTTTCTCTATTGTAGAACAATGCTGAAGACATCGAAACTATGAAATAACATATGGGATCTCATCTCATCTCATTATCTCTAGCCGCTTTATCCTTCTACAGGGTCGCAGGCAAGCTGGAGCCCATCCCAGCTGACTACGGGCGAAAGGCGGGGTACACCCTGGACAAGTCGCCAGGTCATCACAGGGCTGACACATAGACACAGACAACCATTCACACTCACATTCACACCTACGCTCAATTTAGAGTCACCAGTTAACCTAACCTGCATGTCTTTGGACTGTGGGGGAAACCGGAGCACCCGGAGGAAACCCACGCGGACACGGGGAGAACATGCAAACTCCACACAGAAAGGCCCTCGCCGGCCCCGGGGCTCGAACCCAGGACCTTCTTGCTGTGAGGCGACAGCGCTAACCACTACACCACCGTGCCGCCCACATATGGGATTATGTGGTAAATAGTGTTTAAAAAAAACAACAACTGTTTGATATTTTAGATTCTTCAAAGTAGCCAGCGTTTACCTTGATGACACTTTGCACACTATTGGCGTCATTTTACCCAGCTTCATGAGGTCGTCACCTGGATTGCTCGTCAAAAGTTAATTAGTGCAATTTCTTACCTTCTTATTGTGTTTTGAAATCAAACAGTAAATATTAAATAATAAAAATACAAATAAATAAATAGCCCTATTTCACAACTTATGTCAAGAACCGCTCAATTAAGTAAAGAGAAATGACATCCATCATTACTTTAAGACATTCTTGGTAGTCCGAGGATGACAGTCTGTGCATTCAGCTATGAGAGTGTATGTGGCTCCGCAGCCCGAAGCTGGAAGCGCACAGGCGCCCGCAGATGTCACAACGGTGTTCTGAAGTTTGGACTGAGGTGGACGCGGCTCTGTGACGTCTGTCCCTTGCAGCAGCGAGACGTTATCGTCGGTCCTCTTCAAAGGGAGTTTTTGCACTGGAAGTGAGCGACCTCCAGGCTTTCCTGTCATTGGAAGTTGAGGGCTGGGTTGTACAGACATCTGTGTGAATTTGATTAAAGTGGAAGAGCCATTGCACAGAAGCAATCCCACTCTCTTGGCAGAAGAAACCTTGACCCAGTGGCACGGAGAACCGTTACATCTGGAGACCTCCTCTGCTGCAGTGGATGACCAGAACTCCTTTGTGTTTTGTTGTGCTCTGAAGCACTCCACAGTGCCTGCTAGAACCGCCTTTCTAGCCGTTGGACCTCACTGATGGTCTCATCTGCCCATTCTGCCAGAGTCAGACTTCGCATGCACAATCCCAAACTCGTCAAGGGTTTCAGACCCAACGGCTACCCTTACCTGGTTTTGCCAGCCAGTTGAAGCCGTTGCCCGGGTTGTGGCCACTGTTGCATGCAAACAGCTACTAGGAGCCACAGGTGAGAGCTGAGTGCCAGGTGAGGACCAAAGCGAACAAACTACTCTAATGAGCACGACATGTTCCCCTGCCAGAGGTACTACCCCTCCCTTACACCCCTTTAAGACATTAAGTGTCTTTTAATCAATAATAAACAAGCAAAAAAAAAAAACCCATTGAATTAGAAGGTGCGTCCAAACTTCTGACTGGTACTTTTGTCTTATTGTTTGGTCTAGTTATCATGTCTGTGCATGCATAAGCATTTCTTTTCTAAAGTTATACTAGTGTTACAGTATTTCACTATTCATTTGGTCAATCTCTAGTCCTTCTTGTTGAGGAGAGAGCTGGCCCGATGAAGCATGTGCTGCACATCAGTCATTACGATACGTCTGTGTGATGTGACTGCGAGCTCTAAAGGCCTCTGCATGCTCTTGCGACAAGGCTTTCGCAGATAGCTTTTCGCAGACAGTTGTAATTTATCGTTGAGCGGGGAGTAATAGGCGTGCGCGATGTTATTCACCGCCACAACGCAAGGGGGCGCGAAATCGCTAGGAGTAGTTGGTGGGTGTGGTTAGTGGAGTGTTTATCCTCCGGTTACTTATAGTGACTAGAACTGGAGTCGTATAGATGTACGTACTTCCTCACTTCCTCGATCAACCGCTCTTCGTGCTGCTCCATCTTCGCTTGTGTTTTTAAAAATGGCGGTCGTGACAACAAACCAAACCGGGAAAGTAGGGAAGCGGAAGTGCGTGTACAGCGGATGTAGAGTGGACCAATCAGAGCCCTCTTGTCTGCGACGCTGTCTGCGAGGCTGTCTGCAGTGGTCACAATTTTTGGGAAGGGGGGGGCTTCGCAGACGCCATCTGCGACGCCATCTGCGAGGACCGGGTTGTCAGCATAAATTGGCCTTAACGTTTGTTGAGATTGTTATGATAGCCTTGCACTCAACAGTTCATTTGCTCAGAACCTACGGTTTCTTGCTGACCTTGAGGAAACCTCACTTGTGTCAACCATGAATTTATTAGACCAACCCAAAGGCAGCAAAATATCACTGCTGCAAACTTTTCCTTGGCTGAACATGTGCTTTGTTGCAATCAGCCAATTTACAGACCAACATGTGTTTTGTGCCATGTTTATCAATCCTAAAAACCCCATGGTGAAAATTATTTCTCATCAAAGCCTGTGCTCAGGAATCTTCTTGATACAAATCTGAACGGCCTGAATTTGAGCAAAAACCCGAGAAGAAATATCATGCTAAACCAATTTAAAACTCTCAGAGCTGTAGAGAGAGGCATGTTGCCATGGTTACTTTTCCTTGGACATTTTTTTTTTTTTAAGTAAACTGTATCTGGGAAGTGAACATGCTTTTATGTTCCAACTGGTTTGATCTCTGCTTTGCACAGAAATCCTGCAGCTTACTTTTTGTCTTTTTCAAAGCATTTGTTTCAGTGCTGCAGGAAAGACTGTGTTGTCTTGAGGACAAATTAAAGTGCGAGATGGACTTTACACGGTGTATTATTGACCTCTGCTCTTTCACTGAAGTTTATAAGAAATGCTGAGATGGCTAAATGACCACCAATACCCGTACATCACACTTGCTGCTAGACTCAATCAATTATTTATCACATGTCCTGCATCAGTCGGCAGATTATGTATTAAGGGCAGGCTAATTTCCTGATGTGTACGGCAACCTGGCAAAACCTTTCACATTATTGGAGGATGTTTTCAACGATATGAAGTCCTGAAAACTGGAGGTGGGGAAGAGATTCCACTGCAAGACTCCCAGGGCCGCGTTAACCCTTGCCGAGGCCCTGGGCAGACACCCCCCCGAGGCTCCACCCCCGCCTGTTGTCAACTGCGCTCAGCAAATTCACCCCCTCAGACGTGCCTGTCTAACTAGACACAGAAACTTAAATAATGACAGTGGCACAATTAGAAATACTATTGAACGATAAAACTTTATATCCATCAGCACCTATTTAATCGAGAAAAAGCAATGGTGAAATAGGCAATTGCATGGTGAAAAAATCCATCAGACATCACGGTTAACAAGTCTGGTTCACTAAAGTTTAGCCTCAAGAAGCCTTTGAATGAGTGAGTCAATGAACAACATGTCAAGAACATAATAGGCCTACAACAGTTTCTTTAGTATTCAGAACAAGAACATTCGTTTGGTATATAACCGTTCGCTTTCATTTTGGAATCCAGGCAACTTTTAACTTGTGAAAACAAAGAGCGATAACAAAGAAAGAAAAATATCTTGCTTCCCAGAAATAAATCTCAAAATGTTAGGCTATGTGAAACATTTCATCCTTTCACACACGGAATGTCCCAAACAGCAGTGGCACACAGCTTTGCGCATTCAGTTTGACAGCCATGGGTCAACTTACAAGGGCACTTTCCTACTTTTCTGGAAAGCGAAGTCATTAATTAAATCATTGAACTCAAGCTGGCGTAGCGTGTGAAGACATGGTGGACAGTGATCATATTGACAATGACGGGTGATTTATGCGACGGGACAAGGTGGGCTTCCGTACGGGTGGCGAAATGCATCAAAAATGTTATCAATATGATCAAAACTTCTGAAAAGATCGTTTCATATTTTCCGATCTCGCTACCTCCGAGGCCCCCTAGTGGCCGAGGCCCTGGGCAGCTGCCCATGAAGCCCGTTAGGATAACGTGTCCTTGAAGACTCCAATACACTGGTTACCTAAAAGCAAGTTATAAATATGATCATTAAAAACTCACTCACTTTCAGGAACCCATACCACGTATAGGGATGAGATTAAACCTATCTTAATACTCTAATAATAGCACTGACGGGGCATTTTTTTAAAAGTAGTTGTCATAGTGTTGTGTATCAAATTAAAGAGCGTGAAGACGTGAATTGAAAACTTGTTTAATTTTGTAAATGTGTCTTAAAAAGGTTATGAACATTTTGAAAATCCAGCATTTTTATTAAATTTCCATTTCTGTCCGTTGCCCCGGTCACAAACCAGCAATCATTTTCCATTGGTTTAATTTTCCATTCAACCTCAATTTGAAATTGACAGACCAAAAACCAAAAATAAAGATTTAGAGTTTTGAGTATCAGGGTGAGAATTACAGAAAAAGGCGGCTTCTTGTACATCACAATTCTGCACCTAGAATTAAGGCTTAAAAGTAATACATCGATGAAATCGGCTCATCCTTTGTGTTTAAACATAAAAGCCAGAATTTAGCGGGTATGTTCACTTTAAACTGTGGACACCAAGCATGACTAGTGACGGTGGTGCTGGAATACGCTGTGTATAAATAAGAGGGTCAAACTTTTGTTAATTCTCTTCAAAACTGATTTTATATATATATATATATATATATATATATATATATATATATATATATATATATATATATACCTCAATTTTTTTCTCATGGAAAAATAAATATTAGGAAAATCATTGATTTTTAGGAAGGATACAAAATTTTCCTCAGTGATCCGATCTTTTGCGGGGACTAGACAGCAAAGTGTTCAGCCAATTTTATTGGAAAAACAGGTCAACATGAGAGATTCAACCACTAGGTGCAAATCATGAGTTTCAAGCTGATCGAACCAACAGTGAGTGAGCTGGAAGTAACAACAACAAAACACACGGACCAGTGACGAATATCACGAAAAAAAACAAGATGGCGGTGCCTATGAATTTGGTGTATTGTATGACGCAACTTTAAAAAATGCTTAACGTAAAAGCTCATCACAATGCTGCGCAAAAGTAACGATATATTCCAGTGTTATTTATTCTTGAATCGACACTAGTTTCATGTAGATTAGACACTTAAATGTCTTTAAAGGGACATTTAAGTGTTTAATAATAATAATAATAATAATAATAATTATTATTATTATTATTATTATTATTATTATTATGTACATAGTCTTCGGCACCCCTTTTTTTTTTCAAATAAACTTTGCTATAGATTTCTATTTTATGACTTGTACATAATCGAGTACAAAAACATTTTAGAGTCCAAACGTTTGTTTTCCAGCACAAAATTAAATGTTACAGAAAAAAAACATTTGTATCTGAGCAGCATATTACATAAGAGCGCACTTTTCAGGTTAAAAAAGAAAACATAATGAAGGCTGCTGGGTTTTGGTGCAAAATGAAGAAGCGAGTGTGACAGTCAAAGTGTCCAAAAGAACTGTGGCTGGTTCTGGAAGACGCTCAGTAAAACCTACAGCTCATTTCCTTATAAAACTGCACTCACTGTACCTGAGATTACGATTTTTTTTTTTTTTAAAGCAAAAGGTTGTCTCACACCAAATATTTACTTTGTTTAATTTATTATGGCTTGCTGCTGTTTAAAGTTTTTTTTTTATGTTGAAACATTTCATTTCATCTATCTATCTATCTATCTATCTATCTATCTATCTATCTATCTATCTATCTATCTACAACCCCGATTCCAAAAAAGTTGGGACAAAGTACAAGTTGTTAATAAAAACGGAATGCAATGATGTGGAAGTTTCAAAATTCCATATTTTATTCAGAATAGAACATAGATGACATATCAAATGTTTAAACTGAGAAAATGTATCATTTAAAGAGAAAAATTAGGTGATTTTAAATTTCATGACAACAACACATCTCAAAAAAGTTGGGACAAGGCCATGTTTACCACTGTGAGACATCCCCTTTTCTCTTTACAACAGTCTGTAAACGTCTGGGGACTGAGGAGACAAGTTGCTCAAGTTTAGGGATAGGAATGTTAACCCATTCTTGTCTAATGTAGGATTCTAGTTGCTCAACTGTCTTAGGTCTTTTTTGTCATATCTTCCGTTTTATGATGCGCCAAATGTTTTCTATGGGTGAAAGATCTGGACTGCAGGCTGGCCAGTTCAGTACCCGGACCCTTCTTCTACGCAGCCATGATGCTGTAATTGATGCAGTATGTGGTTTAGCATTGTCATGTTGGAAAATGCAAGGTCTTCCCTGAAAGAGACGTCGTCTGGATGGGAGCATATGTTGCTCTAGAACCTGGATTTACCTTTCAGCATTGATGGTGTCTTTCCAGATGTGTAAGCTGCCCATGCCACACGCACTAATGCAACCCCATACCATCAGAGATGCAGGCTTCTGAACTGAGCGCTGATAACAACTTGGGTCGTCCTTCTCCTCTTTAGTCCAAATGACATGGCGTCCCTGATTTCCATAAAGAACTTCAAATTTTGATTCGTCTGACCACAGAACAGTTTTCCACTTTGCCACAGTCCATTTTAAATGAGCCTTGGCCCAGAGAAGACGTCTGCGCTTCTGGATCATGTTTAGATACGGCTTCTTCTTTGAACTATAGAGTTTTAGCTGGCGACGGCGGATGGCACGGTGAATTGTGTTCACAGATAATGTTCTCTGGAAATATTCCTGAGCCCATTTTGTGATTTCCAATACAGAAGCATGCCTGTATGTGATGCAGTGCCGTCTAAGGGCCCGAAGATCACGGGCACCCAGTATGGTTTTCCGGCCTTGATCCTTACGCACAGAGATTCTTCCAGATTCTCTGAATCTTTTGATGATATTATGCACTGTAGATGATGATATGTTCAAACTCTTTGCAATTTTACACTGTCGAACTCCTTTCTGATATTGCTCCACTATTTGTCGGTGCAGAATTAGGGGGATTGGTGATCCTCTTCCCATCTTTACTTCTGAGAGCCGCTGCCACTCCAAGATGCTCTTTTTATACCCAGTCATGTTAATGACCTATTGCCAGTTGACCTAATGAGTTGCAATTTGGTCCGCCAGCTGCTCCTTTTTTGTACCTTTAACTTTTCCAGCCTCTTATTGCCCCTGTCCCAACTTTTTTGAGATGTGTTGCGGTCATGAAATTTCAAATGAGCCAATATTTGGCATGAAATTTCAAAATGTCTCACTTTCGACATTTGATATGTTGTCTATGTTCTATTGTGAATACAATATCAGTTTTTGTGATTTGTAAATTATTGCATTCCGTTTTTATTTACAATTTGTACTTTGTCCCAAATTTTTTGGAATCGGGGTTGTATCTATAATAGAGAGAGAAAGAGAGAGAGAGAGAGAGAGAGAGAGAGCACTTCAATTTCTTTTCTCTAACAAAGAGAGACTATTTTTTGGCCACTTTCAGTTTTCCTTTGCATGGCAATTTTATGTAATTTTGTGGGCATTACCAGTTGCAAATCAGGTGTGGGTTGCATGCACTCAGTGATTGATGGGTGATTGCCATTTATCAACATACACACATGACTACAAAGAAAATCAGCATTTCTGAGACTTTTCTCAATCTGGAATAAATTGTGAGTTCACTTTGGCTTATGCAAACATTTACACACCACTTTACTCAAAGACTGATGAATGAGGCCCGTTATCTTTACAGAAAGCCTATGCAAAATTAGGAAGTAAATAAACACATTTTTACACTGCTTTGCTGAAATACATTTGATGTCTAAAAAACAGATTTGGGGCGGCACGGTGGTGTAGTGGTTAGCGCTGTCGCCTCACAGCAAGAAGGTCCGGGTTCGAGCCCCATGGCCGGCGAGGGCCTTTTTGTGTGGAGTTTGCATGTTCTCCCCGTGTCCGCGTGGGTTTCCTCCGGGTGCTCCGATTTCCCCCACAGTCCAAAGACATGCAGGTTAGGTTAACTGGTGACTCTAAATTGACCGTAGGTGTGAGTGTGAATGGTTGTCTGTGTCTATGTGTCAGCCCTGTGATGACCTGGCGACTTGTCCAGGGTGTACCCCGCCTTTCGCCCGTAGTCAGCTGGGATAGGCTCCAGCTTGTCTGCGACCCTGTAGAACAGGATAAAGCGGCTAGAGATGATGGGATGATGAAAACAGATTTGTCAAAGTATGTTCTTTATATAAAAAATAAATTAGGTCAAATATTTCGCTGTTTGCATGAATTCAGCCGCAGCGACGCCCGACGGTTTTTCCCAGTCTGCCATGATCATGTATTTTTTCAAACTAGATGATATGGGAAGGGAAAGAAAAGAAAACACCATACATAGCATGCGCCCTGTGATGACCTGGCGACTTGTCCAGGGTGTACCCAGCCTTTCGCCCGTAGTCAGCTGGGATAGGCTCCAGCTTGCCTGCGACCCTGTAGAACAGGATAAAGCGGCTAGAGATAATGAGATGAGATGAGATACATAGCATGCTAGAGAACATGCTGTACTCGGTAGACTAGTCATCGAGAGACTGAAAAACAAAGTAATTCCCAAATAGGAAATAATAATTATATTCTTCAATTATGGTGTATTCTTTCGATATGTGTAACTGCTGCATTTGAACATCATTTCAAATGAGCCAAGATTGGTCTATTCTTCTTTTGATGAGAATTAGTAACCTTCAGGCCTGTAGTCTGCCTGTATTTTATGCTGTTGCAATTTCCTCAATGGGTCCTTTTTCCCCCAAAAAAATTAAACTCCATTCCCTTTGCTTTACTGCTTATTAGCCACCTGCAGTGTGAATGAATAAATCAATATCCAAAGCACAGTAAGCCTAATGGGGAGTGTAAGCATGTCGATGGAAGATGGCCTCTAGTGTTAGGTGGGCCTCAGAGGGAGAGGTAAAATAGCCTTCAACTACACTTGTGCTCTGAAAAATGTAATATAGTCTTTGTGACCTTGCGGCACTAGAAATGAACCTTTTTAGCCTGTTCTCATAGGGAACATTCTCGGATATTCTGGAACATAGTTTGGTCAGACATTGCCTAGGGGTAGAGCAGTATTCCTAATCCCTGATTGCTAATCCCATTCCTCAGCAGTGCAAAAGGGTGAGTGATAATATTGATGAGTGGGGGTTCAAGTCTCTCTCTGACTGGGTGTCCTGGTTTGTGGCATGGAATGATCTCTTTTTGTTTTCTGATAACTGCTTTGTGCTGAGGGCTTTATACCCAGACTAGCAAAGTGGGTCAGGGTTTGGTGGGTTTGGTAGGCTTGACATGCTGCACTGACCCAGAAAGAAATGTTCAGCCTGAGGAAATCTGTTGAGCCCAACAATTTGACCTTTAGCTCCAACGTCCAGCACTGGGCTCTAACAGTCAACGTTTTCAACAATAAGTTTTATGATATTAAATTTATGTAACTGATTGGGGAAAAAAAATTAGGTGAGGGAAGTTATCAGTTAGGACACCAATTACCAGGCAGACTCACAATGCAATTTGCTAAATTACATCTCTGAGAACGAAAATAAAAAAACAAGGATCCTCCAAAATTGGAGGATGATTCTCATTTACTCGGTTTAGTTAATCTTAAGCAAAAATAGCAAGCTACAGTTGAAGGGGGGCACCAACACTAATTTAGTCTTAAGTTTTAAGTAGTGTTTGCTTGGAAAAGATACTCGATCATACCACTGTGGATCTGATAAATGACCGCTAATGCAAGCTAACAATATCAAACCCTGTCTAACCCGTAAGCCAATATTGACTGAACTTGCCAATAAATGAGCCTCTTTTCTGAAATCAAAGCAACAGCAACACACACACACAAGCACCCATGTGTGTCAAACTGATTTGCAGCATCCGTTATGCTCATGCGTAAGCTGGACTGAAGAACTAAAGGTAGATCTAGAGAAAGATTTTGAACTTCCAAGTTATGATTCATATGATCATTTGGTTAAGATCATTATTGAGGCATTTGTGATTATTAATAATTAAGGACTGTTTGTTGGTGCATAATGCATTGATCAGATTTACAGCAAATGAATCAGCTAACTCCGTCGATCCATCCATCCATTATCCATAACCGCTTATCCTGTGCAGGGTCTCGGGGAAGCTGGAGCCTATCCTAGCTGACTATGGGTAAGAGCCCATACCACGAGTTGGCCTAGTGGTTAGCGTATCCGCCTCTCGATTGGGAGATTACAAGTTCTACTCACGGTCGGGTCATACCAAAGACCATCATAAAAATGGTACCTACTGCCACCTGGCAAGGCACGCTGCAATACAGATGCAAGTGGGGAGTCAAACTCTCACGGTTACCAGAGGACTGCCCCCCCCACTGTAGCCGTAGCTATGTAATAGGCGAGAGGCTGAGGGCTACAGAAATGGAGATCGGTACCGCCCAATGTGCCATATGGTGCGGGAAGGACTTTAGACTAGACGGGCCAGAGGCCAGGTACACCCTGGACAAGTCGCCAGATCATCGCAGGGCTGACACATAGAGACAAACAACCATCCACACTCTCATTCACACTCACGGTCAATTTAGAGCCACCAATTAGCCTAACCTATATGTCCTTGGACTGTGGGGGAAACCGGAGCACTCGGAGGAAACCCACGCAGACACAGGGAGAACATGCAAACTTCACACAGAAAGGCCCCCATCGGCCACTGGGCTCGAACTCAGAACCTTCTTGCTGTAAGGTGACAGTGCTAACCACTGTGCCACCCCAGCTCAGTCCATTAACTCTAAATTACAGTATATCCAATTTCAGTTCTTGTCATTCTGAAGTGATCTTTCATCAAATTATGCTTCCCATCCCCAAGACAAATATGTTCTAGGGCTGGTGTTGGTCCACACTATGTTTTTGCTCCCTGGCAATAAATTGGTTCACTGTATGTTTGATTCACAGTTTAATAAAAGTATTGCTCCAACTATGAATTGCTGGTGATGGCAATGCCTGGATGCCTGCTTGATTTTAGTCTCTAATAATTATAATGAATACTGTGGATTTGGTCAATATGCAATTTCAGATTTAGCATTTGAACATTTCCACAAGTCTCAAATATGAACAATGTCCAAAGGGAAAAGTGACCTAAGAAAATAAATAGGTAAATGCAAATTTGTATACAATGCAACTTTCTATACACAGACCTCAATTAAAGCACCAAAGTATATAAGCATGCATTATTTACTTCCTTCTTCTTTTGGCTGCTTCCATTAGGGGTTGCCACAGAAGATCATCCGAATCAGCATATTTGATTTGGCATAGGTTTTTATACCAGATGCCCTTCCTAATGCAACCCTCCCTGATCTATCTGGGCTTGAGACTGGCACTAAGTATGTACTGGCTTGTGCAACCTCAGTGGCTGGGTATTTTTACCAAATTGGCATATCTTTTGAACAGTGAGAGGAAACCAGAGAACCCAGAGGAAACCCATGCAGACACGGGGAGAACATGCAAACTCCACACAGAAAGGCCCCTGTTCGCCATGAGGGTCGAACCTGGAGCCTTCTTGCTGTGAGGCGACAGTGCTAACCACTGCACCACCATGCCGCCTGTCATGCATTATTTACTGTTCAGCTATTAATTAATACATATTGGCGCATGATTTTAGGATAATTGAAGTTTGATCTTTAAATATCAGTCTGTTCTGCTTCAGGAACAACCCAAGAAGAATCTTTCTCATCTCATTATCTGTAGCCGCTTTATCCTGTTCTACAGGGTCGCAGGCAAGCTGGAGCCTATGCCAGCTGACTACGGGCGAAAGGCGGGGTACACCCTGGACAAGTCGCCAGGTCATCACAGGGCTGACACACAGACACAGACAATCATTCACACTCACATTCACACCTACGGTCAATTTAGAGTCACCAGTTAACCTAACCTGCATGTCTTTGGACTGTGGGGGAAACCGGAGCACCCGGAGGAAACCCACGCGGACACGGGAAGAACATGCAAACTCCACACAGAAAGGCCCTTGCCGGCCACGGGGCTCGAACCCAGAACCTTCTTGCTGTGAGGCGGCAGCGCTAACCACTCCACCACCGTGCCGCCAAGAAGAATCTTTTCATCAGAAAATGACTTTTAAGGAAAATGTACTTTTTAAATACCTCAGACAACATAAGTATGCAATATGCAAGCTTCCTAAAAAGTATCAGAATCAACAACATTCCTGAAAGAAAGATAGGAAAAGATTTGGATATTTTACCTTCTAAGGTGCATATCATTAAACGATTCAAGGAATCTGGAGGAATTTTAGTGCGTAAAGGGCAAAGGCGCAAGCCTAAACTGAACACTTGTGATCTCTGATTCCTCAGATGGCACTGCATCAAGAACAGTCATTCATCTATAGCTGATATAACCACATGGGCTTGGGATTACTTTGGTAAACTTTTGTCTCGCTCTACAATATGGAGTTACATCCACAAATACCAGTTAAAACTTTACTGTGTAAAAAGGAAGCCTTATATAACTTTAACTTACATAACTGTGTCCAGAAGCAGTGTTGACATCCCTGGGCTTGGAGGCATCAGGAATCATCACACAGTGGAAGCGTGTATTGTGGTCAGACAAATCAGTATTCCAGGTCTTTTTTTTTGTAAGAAATGGATACCGTGGGGCAGCACGGTGCTGTAGTGGTTAGCGCTGTTGCCTCACAGCAAGAAGGTTCGGGTTCGAGCTCCGTGGCCGACGAGGGCCTTTCTGTGCGGAGTTTGCATGTTCTCCCCGTGTCCGCCTAGGTTTCCTCCGGGTGCTCCGGTTTCCCCCACAGTCCAAAGACATGCAGGTTAGGTTAACTGGCAGGGACGGACTGGGACCAAAAAACGGCCCTGGACTTTCCCCCCAAATAGGCCCAGTATACAGTGCTATAGTGGTATATTGTCTGTCATAACAAAACCCACACAGATTAACAATTTATGATTGTTTATTCAAGAACTCAAGAACACCTTATATTCAAGAACAACTAAACATCACTTGCATCTCCTAAACAAAAATGAACATAGACATTGTCTTTTATACTGCTATTTTACAGTCACTTCTATGCTTGCATTTTAAAGAGAAAAAAAAAATCTGTATCACTGATATTCGTAACTGACTTTGCCAACAGTAATTACACTGAGTAGTCATTCTGAATGTTGGCTATTAAAGGTTGGTACAATTAGTACTGAGGGAGAAGAAGTTTCCTCAGAAGGTCACTGTTTTCTGCCACTCTGTCAATGATACAGTCACTATCCAGGGACATGAGGATGTCTTTTTCAGTAGCCATTAACATGAAGGCCTCAAGGTATTATTTGGAATGACAGCCTTTAAACCTGTACTTATACACTACTGTTCAAAAGTTTGGGGTCACCCAGACAATTTTGTGTTTTCCATGAAAAGTCACACTTTTATTTACCACCATAAGTTGTAAAATGAATAGAAAATATAGTCAAGACAATTTTCTGGCCATTTTGAGCATTTAATCGACCCCACAAATGTGATGCTCCAGAAACTCAATCTGCTCAAAGGAAGGTCAGTTTTATAGCTTCTCTAAAGAGCTCAACTGTTTTCAGCTGTGCTAACATGATTGTACAAGGGTTTTCTAATCATCCATTAGCCTTCTGAGGCAATGAGTATGGAATCAATTTTGTGCCAAAATCTCATCTCATCTCATCTCATCTCATTATCTCTAGCCGCTTTATCCTTCTACAGGGTCGCAGGCAAGCTGGAGCCTATCCCAGCTGACTACGGGCGAAAGGCGGGGTACACCCTGGACAAGTCGCCAGGTCATCACAGGGCTGACACATAGACACAGACAACCATTCACACTCACATTCACACCTACGGTCAATTTAGAGTCACCAGTTAGCCTAACCTGCATGTCTTTGGACTGTGAGGGAAACCGGAGCACCCGGAGGAAACCCACGCGGACACGGGGAGAACATGCAAACTCCGCACAGAAAGGCCCTCGCCGGCCACGGGGCTTGAACCCGGACCTTCTTGCTGTGAGGCGACAGCGCTAACCACTACACCACCGTGCCGCTTGTGCCAAAATGTTCATACAATACTTTTGAAATATCAAACAAAAACGACAAATCAAAATACAAAAAAACAAAAAAAAGTCAATTTTTTAGACTGGGTAACTTGTGTTTGACTGACAGCTACGCCCAGCCATTCCCCCGGAGGCTGTTGTGGCCATTTCCTAATTGGATTCTGGCGGACTGTTTGATGAGTGACCGATCCATTGACGGTAAACAAGGATCGAGTGGACTTCAGTGGCGACTATGATATTGAATTTACACTTTGTTGAATTAATTCAATATCATAGTCGCCACTGAAGTCCACTCGATCCTTGTTTACCGTCAATGGATCGCTCACTCGTCAAACAGTCCGCCAGAATCCGAGTAGGGAATGGCTGAGCGTAGCTGTCAGTCAAACACAAGTTAGCCAATGGGAATGCATTCCTGGACAGCCCACCCACACGTGAAGTTTGTGCCAAAACTGCAAGCAAGAAGTCAGGGAGCGCAAACGAGAAAGCTGGAATCGCAACCAAAATAAATTATGTCAAACAAAACCGAGAAAGACGCGGAACAAAAATAAAAGGTTTCTGAAGAGTAATAGACTGATATTTTGCACGATTACACGGATAATTTGTCTGCCAGTCTAAAAAAATTGACTTTTTTTTGTATTTTGATTTGTCGTTATTGTTTGATATTTCAAAAGTATTGTATGAACATTTTGGCACAAAATTGATTCCATACAATGAGCAAACACATTGTACCATTAGAACACTGGAGTGAGAGTTGCTGGAAATGGGCCTCTATACACCTATGGAGATATTGCACCAAAAACCAGACATTTGCAGCTAGAATAGTCATTTTCCATATTAACAATGTATAGCGTGTATTTCTGATTAGTTTAAAGTGATTTTCATTGAAAAGAACAGTGCTTTTCTTTCAAAAATAAGGACATTTCAAAGTGACCCCAAACTTTTGAAAGATAGTGTACCTCAAAATTCTATTTTTAAAAAACAGCCAAAACTTTGGATCAACATAGCATTTGATACCTAGGCTACAGACAAGAAGAATAAAACAGATTTGGAGTTTTTTCCTAAATCCCAATTACATTTTTAGCCTTTTAGGTCTATTCTGTGTAAGAATTTGCCTGCTTGACACATTTTATAGTTTTAATGTTATGCTGATTTTTTGGTAGGTAAGCCTGACAAACAGATCTAAAATCAGGCTATTAACAAATTGCACAATGCAATGCTGCTGTGATTAGTTATGATACCATTCAACCAATCATCCTTCAAACAACATTTGTAGCCTATTCCACAGACATTCCACCACGCACCACGAAAGAGAAGACAAAGATAAATAGTGCCAAAATGGAAAACACTTCTCCCCCTCAAACTTTTGGTTAATGATCGGCTAGAGCTTTGGTTCTCTTGAACGTAAAGAGCCTAATCTGCATGAATTATGCACAGGTGAACATATGAAATTGCGGCCATTTGTGCTTGTATTTATAATTGGCTTGCTTGGTAGTTACATGTTTGTTTTGACAGCAATAAACCACATATTTCTCATCATCACACCGCAAATCCAGTCAATAGAAGATTGGCCTACTATGAGAGGGGTCGATGAGTGGCCTTTACATAACCTGTTTTATGCTATGGTTTTATGTCGTTGTCACTTACCGGTACCTCCTCCTCCGGTGAAATTCCCTCAGCTGTCTGCCCCTCATCATGACTATCATCATCAGCATGTGGTTGGTCAGGTTGGATGTCCACCTGGTTCTCAGTCTCGCTCAGTAATAACGTGACATGAACGTCACTGCTGCTGCTGCTTGCAGTTGCACTGCTGCCAAAAAGCTCTGTGAGCTTTCTACATTTTGAAGCATCTTCTTCAAGTGATTTCACTTTCTTTTGTTTTAACTTCTCCCATCCACCTTTCTCCTTACGTTTTCTGCTTGCCATCTTTCTGTTGACAGACACTAACATTACTCTTCTTTGTTGGCTTTTAGGCCTATGGAATAATGATTGATGGATAAATTATCATCTTAGCGCCACCTATTGTTAGTTGATAGACTGAAAATTTTGGTTATTGAGCAGGGCCGACGGCCGTAGACCGGACAGCTGTTCTGGACTTTTCCAGAACGCACAGATTGCCAGTCCGCCCCTGTTAACTGGTGACTCTAAATTGACCGTAGGTGTGAATATGAGTGTGAATGGTTGTCTGAGCCCTGTGATGACCTGGCGACTTGTCCAGGGTGTACCCCGCCTTTCTCCCGTAGTCAGCTGGGATAGGCTCCAGCTTGCCTGCGACCCTGTAGAACAGGATAAAGTGGCTAGAGAAAATGAGATGAGATGAGATGGACGCCATGTGCTCCAGACCAAAGATGAAAAGGACCATCCAGACTGTTACCAGCAACAAGTCCAAAAGTCAAGGTCTGTCATGGTATGGGGTTGTCAGTTCCCCTTAGCAAAAGTAAATTACACCTCTGTGATGGCAGCATTAATGCAGACATGTACAATGAGAGGGCGGCATGGTGGTGTAGTGGTTAGCGCTGTCGCCTCACAGCAAGAAGGTCTGGGTTCGAGCCCCATGGCCGGCGAGGGCCCTTCTGTTTGGAGTTTGCATGTTCTCCCCGTGTCCACGTGGGTTTCCTCCGGGTGCTCCGGTTTCCCCCACAGTCCAAAGACATGCAGGTTAGGTTAACTGGTGACTCTAAATTGACTGTAGGTGTGAATGTGAGTGTGAATGGTTGTCTGTGTCTATGTGTCAGCCCTGTGATGACCTGGCGACTTGTCCAGGGTGTACCCCGCCTTTCGCCCGTAGTCAGCTGGGATAGGCTCCAGCTTGCCTGCGACCCTGTAGAACAGGATAAAGCGGCTAGAGATAATGAGATGAGATGAGATATTTCATGAAGTAAAACAACAACAAAAAATGTGCTGTTGTATTGTTTGGAGTGCAGTAAAGGTCAAATATTATTTACAAATCATTTTCAGTTTTAATTTCAACGTACTGCCCGAACTATTTATTTATTTATTTATTTATATTTCTTTTTTTTTTTTGGGGGGGGGGGGGGGGGGGGGGTCATCCTTTTTATAATAAAGCGTAAATTATACTTTTGTATAATTTTATGCTCTCTGACTGTTGGTGTTCCAACAGGTCTTGGTCCTGGTCCTCTTAATTAATGGAAAAGGTTTCACTTTGTATATATATTCACATACTGTATTACTACTACTACTACTAATAATAATAATAATAATTATTATTATTATTATTATTATTATTATTATAAGGGCGGCACTGTGGTGTGGTTAGCGCTGTCGCCTCACAGCAAGAAGGTTCTGGGTTCGAGCCCAGTGATCGACGGGGGCCTTTCTCTGTGGAGTTTGCATGTTTTCCCCGTATCTGTGTGGGTTTCCTTTTCATTTTCCGTTTTCCAAAACATGGGATTTGTGATAATGCAACACACTATTAATTTCCCATAGGCTACATGCTCACGCTAACACACTGTGCACAACCTCGGCAGAGAATCCCCTCCCCCACTCACCTGGGAGTTTCACTTGTACTGGACCTCGCAATCAGTGCTCCTTGCCGGAGACTTCTGCTAGGGCCGAGTCTGTGTCTCCTCAGCGACGGGCAATAACTACTGTCTCCTCTCTCCCACGGGCAATAACTTCTAGTTACAATAAAATACGAGGACAGGGGGGAAAAAGGCAACCAAGTTCAACCTATTGCTGGGACACCTTGGTCAGCTGATCAAAACCCAATTTTTGGAAATTTCTGATAGTCCAACAAAAGCTTGTTTGCTGGGCTGTTACTTAGACTGACAGAAGCTGAAGATGAGACTAATAACTTTTAAATACTGGGGTTTAAACCAAATAGAGATCATAAAACGCATTTTAGCCAAATGACATAACTGCATAATGGGGATCTAATGGGGACTAAAAAGTAACTACCTCATCTGTTCATTTTCCTCTCCATCCCTCCCAGGCTATTATGGACATGTACATGCAATTGATTAAGCACTCTGCAAATCCTGTTTGCAGCCTCATGTCGGCCTCTTGAAATGGCTCTCAAAATCATTGTAGCTGTGCTTAACCTGACTTACTTGTCTACGTCTATTCAGCCTGTGTGTCTGAAGGGTCATTATAGCTTTATGTAAGCCAGGTTGAGAGCCACTGCTGACTCTTTGATCCCACAGAAGAGCTCCTCGTTTTGGCCTTTGTCACCGAACATGCCCTCCATTACTTCTAGAGACCAAGTGCTGATTTAAACTCTACTGTGAGTCACAAGTCATGTGTGGTGACTTCATTTGCTTTCTTCTTACTCTCTGTCTGTTGGATTCTCTAAAACATAAATAGGCCCATATATTTGATAGCCCATTAATAAATCTAAAGGTTTTAAATCTATAAATCTAACCATTTTAAATGAATTCAGTAGTATGATGTGTTTCATGAGTCTTAGTTCACGATCACTTTGGCCATTTTTTTTAAACCTTCATTTAACCAGGCAAGTCACTAAGAACAAGATTCTTATTGACAATGCAGCCTGAATTCTCCAACCCCAATTCCAAAAAAGTTGGGACAGTGTGCAAAACATAAATAAAAACAAAATGCAATGATTTGCAAATCTTTTTTGACCTATATTAATTTGAATACAATACAAAGACAAGATATTTCAAGTTCAAACTGAAACTTTTTTTTTTTGGTAAATATACACTCATTCTGAATTTAATGCCTGGAACATGTTCCAAAAAAATTGGGAAAGGGGCAACAAAAGACTTGGGAAAGTTGTGTAATGCTCAACAAACACCTTGGTTGGAACATTCTACAGGTAAACAAGTTAATTGATAAATGGCAAAGCTCAGTTATTCACAAGCAAGGATGGGGCAAGGTTCACCACTTTGTGAAAAATTGCATGGGCAAATAGTCCAACGGTTTAAGAACAATCGTTCTCAACGTACACTTGCAAGGAATTTCAGGATTTTGCCTTTGACAATCCATAATATCATAAATTCAGAGAATCCAGAGAAAAGGGTCAAGGCTCGAAGAAGAAGAAGAAAAAAAAACAAATAAACAAACAAAAACATTGAACACCCATCACCTTCAATCCCTCAAGCATCACTGCATTAAAAACGAACATGATTGATTGTATCAAGGATATTACTACATGAGCTTGGGGACACTTTGAAAAGCTGCCGTCAGTCAACACAGTTCGTCACTGCATCTACCATGCAAGCCATATTTGAACAACATCCAGAAATGTCGCTAAATTCCCTGGGCCTGAGCTCATCTGAGATGGACGGAAGGAAAGTGGAAAGTTGTGCTGTGGTCTGTTGAGTCCACATTTCGAATTATTTTTGGAAATCATGGATGTTGTATCCTACAGCCTAAAGATGAAGAGGACTGTCCAGATTGATATCAGCACAAAATCAGCCACCATCTGTGAGGGTGTGTTAGTGCCTATGGTATGGGTAACTTGCACACTGTCAAGGTCGGGACGTCCCTGCTTATTCCAGCAAGACAATGCCGAGCCACATTCTACATGTGTTACAACAGTGTGGCTTCATCGTGAAAGAGTGAGGGTGCTAAACTGGCCTTCCTACCTCCCATTCAAAATGTGTGGTGCATTACGAAACACAAAATACAACGGAGACCCCCGGACTGTTGAGCAACTAAAGTTGTATATCAAGCAGGAATGGGAAAGGCAAGGCAAGGCAAGTTTATTTGTATAGCGCATTTCATACACACAGGCAATTCAATGTGCTTCACAAAAACTAAAAGCATAAGAACAGTAACAAAGAATTAAAGTAAAAGTGAAATCATTAAAATCCAAAATTAAAAAGAAATTAAAATAAAGAATTAAAGTAAAATCATTAAAATCAAAATTAAAAGAAATTATGTTAAAGGAAATTAATTACACTTTAGGTAAAAATTAATCAAGTGAACGCATCTGAAAACAGCTTTGTCTTGAGCCTGGATTTAAAACTAACAACAGTAGGAGCATTTTTGATATCATCTGGAAGTTAGTTCCAAAGCTTAGCAGCATAGCAACTAAAGGCTGCTTCACCACACTTCGTTTTGACAGCTGGTATTACTAGCAAGATTTTCTCCTGTGATCTTAGAGACCTAGTTGGTGCATATAATTGAAACATATCCAGTAGGTAGCTGGGTCCCATCCCATTTAATGTTTTAAATAGAAGAAGTAATGCCTTAAAGTCAATTCTATAGCTCACTGGGAGCCAGTGCAGAGACCTTAGGATTGGAGTGATATGGACTACCCTTTTTGTTCTTGTAAGAACCCTTGCTGCTGCATTTTGGATTAGTTGAAGCTCTTTGATGGTCTTTTTTGGAAGACCTGTGAAAAGGCTATTGCAGTAATCAACCCTACTGGAGATGAAAGCATGAATAAGTTTTTCTAGATCATGCTTTGACATGAAAGAATTTCATGTTCCAAACGTCAACAGTTAGTTTCCTCAGTTCCCAAACACTTCCTGAGTGTTGTTAAAAGAAAAGCTGAAGTAACACAGTGGTAAACATGCTCCTGTCCCAACTTCATTGGAACGTGTTGCAGGCATCAAATTCAGAATGAGTATATTTACATAAAACATTAGTTTATCAGTTTGAATATTAAATATCTTGCCTTTGTATTCTATGCAATTTGATATACACTCACTGGCCACTTTATTAGATACACGCATACCGGTACTCCTGCTGTTTTATGCTGTTATCTAATCAGCCGATCCCTTGACAGCAGCACAATGCATAAAGTCATGCAGACACAAATCAAGAGCTTCAGTTAATGTTCACTTCAAACATCAGAATGGGAAAAATTGTGATCTCTGTGACTTTTGCTGTGGCATGGGTGTTGGTTTGAGTATTTCAGAAACTGCTGATCTCCTGGGGTTTACACACAGAACATTCTCTAGAGTTTACACAGAATGGTGTGAAAAACAAAAAACACTGAGTGAGAGACTTCTGTGGATGGAAACGAATGCCTTGTTGATAAGCGAGGTCAGAGGAAAATGGCCAGATTGGTTTGAGCTGACCTTATAGCAACTCTTTACAACCATGGTGAGCAGAAAAGCATCTCAGCATGAGACAGCAGAAGTGAGAATGATAAAGCATACACACATAATGATAAAGCATTTTTGACCTATACATTAGAGTATAGGTCAAAAACAATTTGCAAATCATTGCATTCTCTTTTTAGTTGAAAAAAAAAAGTCGAAGAAGGAAAAAAAACAAAGTTAAATTCCCACATTATCAAGAAAAAGGAGTGAAAATGGGTACATTTTATTCTTTTTTTCAATTAAATCAGAACTGATTAGTACAAACAAAGAACTTGGTGTTAAAAAAATGACATTATACTATTTTAATTTAATGGTGTTACCATGAAAGGAAATACAATGCAAAAGAGGTGCAAAGAAGATATTTATATTTCCAATTTTACATGAAGATCTTTTCATAAGCAAATAATTAAACAAACAAATTATATAATTATGTGTATGCTTTCAGGTGAGAAAGAGCAACCAGATGATGTGCCTTAATCATTCTCATTTTCACATTTGGACGGTAAACATTACTTGTTAAAGTGGCATTCCACCATTGGATGTATTCTTTGGCATAAAATACAATATATTTTATGACAACATGACTAGACAGAGAAATCTTTTAGCTTCAAAATGATATATCAAACATAATTTTTTGACAACGACAAGTATATTAATTTTGCGACCAAAGTCACCTACCCTTTTAATTTCCGCGCGGTAGTGAAACGTGATGTCATCGGCAGGTTCCCCTTCTTGTGTACCACATGTCGGTCTATTTTTAGACCAGGAAACCCCCAAAGTGAGAGAGTCATTTCTCCTCGTATATGGGGGCCAAAAAAATTGCGAAAAATTTTGAGTTAATCTTTCAGTTAGCTAGATTTATTGGTATTAGCTAGATTTATTGGTATTATTTTTATCGCGTTCTATCCGCCATTGCTGATAATATGTGCCACGTCACACGTCACGTGGTACACAAGAAGGGGAACCTGCCGATGACATCACGCGCGGAAATTAAAAGGGTAGGTGACTTTGGTCGCAAAATTAATATACTTGTCGTTGTCAAAAAATTATGTTTGATATATCATTTTGAAGCTAAAAGATTTCTCTATCTACTGATACCATTTATATATGTTGTCAAAATATATTGTATTTTATGCCAAAGAATACATCCAATGGTGGAATGGCACTTTAACGTAAAAACAAAAATTACTTGAGATGGTATAAATGGTTCAGAAAGCCAGCAGGAAGTTTGTGATAGTGCTTCCCTAAGACCCCTTGAAATCAGAGCCATTTGTCTCCTTGATAATTTGTTGCTTTCACATGGTATCACTTCAGGTCTTCAAAACACCTGCCTATTGTCATTCACACCTTTCCTTGTTAAAGGTTTTCACCTTACTTTCACCTCCAGCTCAGCCAACAGCTGATCCTCCAGATTAATGGCCAGCAATATAAAAATAATCAGAGACTGAAGTCTTGAAACGGGGACTAAAATGTACCAGACCAGTCGTTTTTGACAGTTCTACTTCATCTTATATTTTTTTTGTAAAGTCCTCAACTGACCTGTGACATGAATATTATTCTTAAAATTATTTTTCATTCGGTAAATTGAAGGATATAAGGTTTGATCTGTGAAAAAAAGTATTTAAAAAAACCAGAGCCTAAGGGTTAAAGAGGCTAATTGTGCCACAGATTGAAACGATTGCTATGGCTCAGCAGTCACGGACTTGAAAGCTATTTCTCCATCTCTGCTTCAGTTTTGATTACAGATCCATTTTGATTTACTTTTTGCTTGTGCTGCATTTTTTCCCCTCTCCTTAGAGTCGATGTAAAGGAATATTCATTATTAGTCAAGGATTTCTTGCTCTGTGGTTAACCGTTTCCTTTCTGTTGCGGTGTTGTAATGACGTAAGCATAATGCATAAAGTATTAACCTCCTAGTAGAGGCAACCAGAATTTGGGCTAAAATCCTAGCACTTTGCATAATTTATGTTCATCTTTATGCAGAGCTGGTCATTTAATTTTAGAAACTTAAACAAAAGCTCAAAATACATATCAAAAAATATGTAGGAGAAGACCTGGCTCTCATTTTTTTTTTCCTTTTCTTTAATTTTCTGGCTTACCAATTCACGTTATATAAATTTCCTCCATGCAGTTTACAACTCTGTGGATAATCCAGAAAAGAAAAAAAAAAAAAAAACAGAAAATGCAGCCTGGCAATGCAAATTACATTTTAAAGTCAGTTAATTATATTAATTTGTGTGTTTATTGTTTTAAAATGCAATCTTTCTTATTAAGAACTAGAAGGGCACTCAGTAGAGGGCATACCTCCGCCAAGCCAAATGTTATCAAGATGAAAATCAAATCACTTGAACCTTGGATAATATAAAGCTATACACCAAATTTCATCAAAATCCATTGACTACTTTTTTAGTTATGTTGGGAAAAGATAAAAATATCCTGGATTGACATACATATCCAGATTTGCATCAAAATCTAATCAATTGTTCCTTGGTCTATGGCGCACCTTTCCTCAAAATTTAATCAAAATCTGTTCACTACTTTATGTTGGGAACAGCCAAACAAATGAACAAACAATCAAATTGAGGTGAAAACATAACCTCCTCCAACAAAATTGGTAATAGGTAATAATTTCTTTATAGTTATCCATCCATTATCCGTTACCGCTTATTCTGTGACAATCCTCGACTTGCAAGTGACGTCAAAGCAAAATAGAAACCCGGATGTCGGCCATGTTGGTGGATATAAATACAAATGCAGGGTCAGGCAACATCTCTCATCTCATCTCATTATCTGTAGCCACTATCCTGTTCTACAGGGTCACAGGCAAGCTGGAGCCTATCCCAGCTGACTACGGGTGAGAGGCGGGGTACACCCTGGACAAGTCGCCAGGTCATTGCAAGGCTGATACAAAGAGACAAACAACCATTCACACTCACATTCACACCTACGGTCAATTTAGAGTCACCAGTTAACCTAACCTGCATGTCTTTGGACTGTGGGGGAAACCGGAGCACCCGGAGGAAACCCACGCAGACACGGAGAGAACATGCAAGCTCTACACAGAAAGGCCCTCGTCAGCCGCTGGGCTCGAACCCAGGACCTTCTTGCTGTGAGGTGACCGTGCTAACCACTACACCACCACTCTTTAGTTATATATACATACCGTATGAATATATACACAGTATACAATGATGTCTAACTCAAATAGACCAAATCTAATAGTAGTCTAATATATTGCAAATATTCATACTGGTCTGAGTTCACCAAAATGGGTTTCAGCACATTATATGGCTGCTTGTTGATGAACTAGCGCTTGATACAGCATATTGCACAATTAATAGCATCAGAAAAGTCTCCCAAAGCATCAGGATGTTTAAAAAATAAAAATAAATAAATAAATAAATAAATCTCAGGCTGGGGAGGAAAAAAAAAAAAAGCTGCATCTGCAGTTTAAAATTGCATCAGATGTGACTGGACAGGCCACAAAAATATTTATTGTATTTTGTTTCACGATATTTTTAGCTCATGCACCATCATGCTAGATTTTGTGCACGATGCAGTTTAATGTGGCCGACATACTCAGTCATGTACTGTGTTTTGATGGCTGACCAAGACCTCATTGGTTAATAGTCTCTTCAAACTTCTGTCGTTGAAAGCATTTAGCTCAGAAACAAGTGATGTACAAAAAGACATATAAAATTCAAGGCACTGTCTCAGAACAAGATACGCTCCTAATTGCTCATGAAGTCATAAATAAATAAAGTTGGCTCTGTCAAAGAAATAGGTCTGTTTATTTATTTCACAATGTTTTATTTATCTGATGCACAGCCCTGTTGAATTCTCAATTCTGATTGGTCAGAAGGTCTTGATTAATGTCCTGGAACAGTGTGGCTTTGACAGTAGTGTTGGCTGTAACTGAAATCACAGATTTATATCAACATGCTTGTTCTGATACATGATCATTTCTACACTACCGTTCAAAAGTTTGGGGTCACTTTGAAATGTGCTTATTTTTGAAAGAAAAGCACTGTTCTTTTCAATGCAGATCACTTTAAACTAATCAGAAATCCACTCTATACATTGCTAATGTGGTAAATGACTATTCTAGCTGCAAATGTGTGGTTTTTGGTGCAATATCTCCATAGGTGTATAGAGGCCCATTTCCAGCAACTCTCACTCCAGTGTTCTAATGGTACAATGTGTTTGCTCATTGCCTCAGAAGGCTAATGGATGATTAGAAAACCCTTGTACAATCATGTTAGCACAGCTGAAAACAGTTGAGCTCTTTAGAGAAGCTATAAAACTGACCTTCCTTTGAGCAGATTGAGTTTCTGGAGCATCACATTTGTGGGGTCGATTAAATGCTCAAAATGGCCAGAAAAATGTCTTGACTATATTTTCTATTCATTTTACAACTTATGGTGGGAAATAAAAGTGTGACTTTTCATGGAGAACACAAAATTGTCTGGGTGACCCCAAACTTTTGAACGGTAGTGTATAGTAACAGATATTTCACAGAGACTTGTATCATGGATGTTTCACATAATCTAAGGCTAATAATAAACATAATGTGTTATTTCTCAAACAAAAAAAAATATTTGTAGATATGTTGAAGCTTTCGGGAATGAGATGTTTATTTAATGTTAATGGAAGGAGTCTCCAGTGTCACTCCTTTGCGATGGTCAGTAAGTTTTCCTCTATGGGAAAATCTTCAGGACAGAAGAGTTCATGATTTGTGGTTTCTCCGTAACATGACAAGTTGCATTTTTTTAACTTATTAATTTCAATACAGGGCGGTGGTGCACATGGGTTACATGGTGCTGTAGTGGTTAGCACTGTTGCCTCACAGCAAGAAGGTTCTGGGTTCGAGCCCAGCGGCCAACGAGGGCCTTTCTGTGTGGAGTTTGCATGTTCTCCCCGTGTCCGCGTGGGTTTCCTCCGGGTGCTCCGGTTTCCCCGACAGTCCAAAGACATGCAGGTTAGGTTAACTGGTGACTCTAAATTGACCGTAGGTGTGAATGTGAGTGTGAATGGTTGTTTGTGTCTATGTGTCAGCCCTGTGATGACCTGCCGACTTGTCCAGGGTGTACCCCGCCTTTCGCCCGTAGTCAGCTGGGATTAGACTCCAATTTGCCTGTGACCCTGCACAGAATAAGGCTACGTTTACATTAGACCGTATCTGTCTCGTTTTCTTCGCGGATGCACTGTCCGTTTACATTAAACCGCCTGGAAACGCCGGGAAACGGGAATCCGCCAGCGTCCACGTATTCAATCCAGATCGTGTCAGCTCCGGTGCTGTGTAAACATTCAGAATACGCGGATACGCTGTGCTGAGCTCTAGCTGGCATCTCATTGGACAACGTCACTGTGACATCCACCTTCCTGATTCGCTGGCGTTGGTCATGTGACGCGACTGCTGAAAAACGGCGCGGACTTCCGCCTTGTATCACCTTTCATTAAAGAGTATAAAAGTATGAAAATACTGCAAATACTGATGCAAATACTGCCCATTGTGTAGTTATGATTGTCTTTAGGCTTGCCATCCTTCCACTTGCAAGTGGTAAGTGATATGCGCTGGGATCTCACACACAGCGGCTCAGTCCCGAATCACAGCTTGTTCACTTCACTCGCGCGCTCTGTGAGCTGCGCAAGGCCGGAGTGCGCACCCTCCAGAGGGCACTCGCTGTTCAGGGCGGAGTGATTTGGAGCGCAGGATGCCTGCGGAGCCGAGCGTATCCGTGTATTGGTATTGCTGTGTGCACGCAAATCGTGTATTGGTGTTGCTGTGTGCACACTAATCGTTTTAAAAACGTTAATCTGATGATCTGCTGATAGGGTCTAATGTAAACATGGGCTAAGTGGTTACAGGTAATGGATAGAATTTCAGTACAGAGAAAGAGAAAAACAAGAGAATGACCAGTGAGACAACAACGGTTTCTATAATCTTTGCTATTGTAAAAATGATGATAAGCATGAACTTGTCTTGTTGAAGTTTCACAACATTAACTAGAAAGGCACTCAGTAGAGCACATACCTCCACCAAGGGACACATCAAAATCAAATCACTTGAACCTCGTACAATACTAAAGTTGTGCACCAAATTTCATTAAAATCTGTTCAGTACTTTCTGTGTTACGTTGGGAACAAACAGAAAAATCCTGGATCCACATACATATCCAGGGCGGCACGGTGGTGTAGTGGTTAGCGCTGTCGCCTCACAGCAAGAAAGTCCGGGTTCGAGCCCCGGGGCCGGCGAGGGCATTTCTGTGCGGAGTTTGCATGTCCTCCCTGTGTCCGCGTGGGTTTCCTCCGGGTGCTCTGGTTTCCCCCACAGTCCAAAGACATGCAGGTTAGGTTAACTGGTGACTCTAAATTGACCGTAGATGTGAGTGTGAATGGTTGTCTATGTGTCAGCCCTGTGATGACCTGGCGACTTGCCCAGGATGTACCCCGCCTTTCACCCATAGTCAACTGGGATAGGCTCCAGCTCGCCTGCGACCCTGTAGAACAGGATAAAGCGGCTAGAGATAATGAGATGAGATGAGACATACATATCCAGATTTGCATCTAATCAATTGTTTCTTGGCCCATGGCTCACCTTTCCTCTAAATTTCATCAAAATCATTTCACTACTTTTTGAGTTACGTTGGCAACAAACAAACAAATGGGCAAAAACATAACCTCCTCCAATAAAATTGGTGGAGGTAACTAGACATAGTAGTGACATGCTTTGGTATAAAAAAAAACACACTTAAGGATATGCTATAATTATTATACCCCTGCTCCAAAGGAGGGGGGGCATACTGTGTTTTTTTTTTTTTTTTTTTTTTTACCTCTGTCCGTCCGAAACACCCTTTTTCTCAGCAACCACAAATCATAGCCACTTGGTACCAAACTTCAGCTTGGGGTTCTATACCGTGTGTACCGTTTTCAGGTCTGTCGCACATCGACTTCCTGTTTACCGACTGAATGTATTTACAAAACATATAGCGTGGATTTACACAATTTTCACAACACTTTTCTCAGCAACTACAAATCACAACTGCTTGATATTTGGTACTGAGCTTCAGCTTGGGGTTCTATACTGTGTGTACCATTTTCAGGTCCGTCCCACATCGACTTCCTGTTTACCGATTGAATGTATTTACAAAACATATCGGGTGGATTTTGATGCTATTTCAAGAAGCGAAATTCTATTTCAAAATGCCAGTTTCCCAGGATGCTATTTGAAATCCCTGGAGAGAGACACTGCTCTTTACTTACCTGTTTCAAGGTTAATTATTTGTTGAAGTCAACATTCATAATAAGTGTCCTGTTCCTTCGATTGCTTGCATTCTGATATAAGCGAGAGTGGGGGGATACGCAAGTGAGCAGTAGCTCACAGTTGATCTTGTTGGAATATAATTAGCTTCAGAGAGGTAACAGCGACAGTGTTTTGAGTTGGTGTGCATCACAGTGGCTTGTTTTTGATTAATTGCCTATGACAGCACTTCACATGTTTCATGGGTTACATACTTCATAGCATTCCATATTCTTTTCAATGCCTCTATATTAATGAAAACAAGAATTTCAAGGTGACAGTGGCTTTTTAAACAATTTGGTGCCTGTGATGGTATGAGATCACGCCGGAATTACACACGCCAAACTCCACCTTCTGCGCGCAAATAGCAGGCAACCATTCGAGCAGTATTTAATCCTGTCGTTAACTGAGATCCAAATACCAATATGTTGCTGTATTATGTCCTTGCTATATGTGCTTAACTCTGTGATGAATGATGTCATCAATCTTCACAAGAACCCCTGGACTGCTGTCTACAGAACAGACTCAATGATCCCCATCATATTTTCGAGTATGTACGGGTATTTTCTTACCATTTTCCGCACTTTGGTTTTCCACATGATGATGGATGGCAAAGGGTTTTACATGTGTTCCACCTTGTATTTGGTCGAAGGCAATAAGAGAGTTTCTGGAGAAAGTACAACTCTGGGACCAAAAAAAAAAAAAAAACACCCCAGAAAGCACATTAACAGCTCCTTAACGCCCAGAAGTTAGTATTACATATTGTTTTGACTCAATGAGCTGGAGCTGCAAGTTAAACGTTCATATGAGGAAAAAAAAAAATCAAATCTTTGTTAACCTCTTTAAGAACTCCCACAAGTCTGATATTTGCTTATCACAGCCCACATGATGATGCAATTACGGCTCTGTGTAGGAAAACATTTGATTTTTTAAGAAAAGAATATGCTTATAATAAGGGTGGCACTGTGGTGTAGTGGTTAGCGCTGTCGCCTCACAGCAAGAAGGTCCGGGTTCGAGATCCGTGGCCGGCGAGGGCCTTTCTGTGTGGAGTTTGCATGTTCTCCCCGTGTCCGCGTGGGTTTCCTCCGGGTGCTCCGGTTTCCCCGACACTCCAAAGACATGCAGGTTAGGTTAACTGGTGACTCTAAATTGACCGTGAGTGTGAATGGTTGTCTGTGTCTATGTGTCAGCCCTGCGATGACCTGGCGACTTGTCCAGGGTGTACCCCGCCTTTCGCCCGTAGTCAGCTGGGATAGGCTCCAGCTTGCCTGCGACCCTGTAGAAGGATAAAGCGGCTAGAGATAATGAGATGAGATGAGAAAAGAATATGCTTATAATAAGGGTGGCACGGTGGTATAGTGGTTAGCGCTGTCGCCTCACAGCAAGAAGGTCCGGGTTTGAGCCCCGTGGCCGGCGAGGGCCTTTCTGTGCAGAGTTTGCATGTTCTCCCCGTGTCCGCGTGGGTTTCCTCCGGGTGCTCCGGTTTCCCCGACACTCCAAAGACATGCAGGTTAGGTTAACTGGTGACTCTAAATTGACCGTAGGTGTGAATGTGAGTGTGAATGGTTGTCTGTGTCTATGTGTCAGCCCTGTGATGACCTGGCGACTTGTCCAGGGTGTACCCCGCCTTTCGCCCGTAGTCAGCTGGGATAGGCTCCAGCTTGCCTGCGACCCTGTAGAACAGGATAAAGCGGCTAGAGATAATGAGATGAGATGAGATGAGATGCTTATAATACATTGCTGTATATTGTTTGCTATTTAACTTAGAATCTAAATGTTAATTTGCCGAGTTTTTCAAAGTGTGTGTAAAGACGTTTGGCCTGTACACACACGGAAAGAGCAGCAGCTATGGGCTGATGTACCGTAGGAAGCTGCAGAGGAGGAGTTGTAGTACAAGGGAGGAAGGAAGGAGATGGCAGCAATCGCAGCGTGAGTGTGATTGAGAGGGAGAAAAAGAAAAGCAGGAGGCGCCGCAGAATGACAAAGAAACTGAAAGGTAGCAAAAAAAAAAACCAAATAAAAAAATCAGAGTCGTGTGCGTCCATCTATCGATTCAGGGTGGGATGCACAGAAACCTAGGGAGGGTGAAAAATTGCATGAGCTGTCAGAGAGATGGAGAGAAATGGAAGTACGGGGTGGTGGAACTGACACTTTGGCTTGTTGCCTGCTAATGCAGCTTAGTGGCCATATGTAATTAAGAGAGAGAAAGTGTGCATCAGGAGTGAATGAAGAGGTGAAGCTGAGGCATAGGAGCTGAATTAAGAGTGCAAATGCAGCCAGGGATAAATGAATGAATAGAAGGAGGGAAGCAGTCAGGAATAGAGAGAGAAGGGAGGAAGGCTGATTTACACAGCAAGTCTCTATTAACACTGTTGGAGCACTTAAAGTGGTCGGATTTGTGCTACCCATCCGTCTTTCATGCTCCACACCTCTCTCTGTCTGTTTATCCTTGTCCTTCTCACTTCCTCACAGACTAATATCTTCCTTCTCATCTGTCTTTACCAGGACGCTGTTTACTTATGAACTTAATATTAAACAAAGCAGTTTGCTCTGTCGCTCCACAGCACAGATTAGCGAGGATTACCAGGGTAAATCTCTTAATGAATGTGATGCGCAAGTAACAGTTTGCTGAATTTCCTGTTCCAAATGTGATTTCTGTCTCTTAAGCAGTGTTTTAATTCTCCCTTCGCACTTTAAACATTATATGAAATTAACTTTACATTATTATTCCGCTTGTCCTGTGTTCCGTGTGAAAAAGGTGCCTTTTTCAAGGGAATTTTGAACGACGTTCTCATAAGTAACTCAGAAGTCGCCGTGTTTTTTTTTTTTTTTATGCATCCCTACATCCCTATTTAAATACCTTGGTTGCATTTTTATTTACTCTAACAGTTTATAGCTGTTACAATGCAGGCACTGATTTGTCTTGTGGGCTTTTTTTAAGGATTAAATTGATCTATAAATGGTTTAAATTCCAAAATCGTATTCATTGGCGGGGGCGGCACGGTGGTGTAGTGGTTAGCGCTGTCGCCTCACAGCAAGAAGGTCCCGGTTCGAGCCCCGGGGCCGGCGAGGGCCTTTCTGTGTGGAGTTTGCATGTTCTCCCCGTGTCCGCGTGGGTTTCCTCCGGGTGCTCCGGTTTCCCCCACAGTCCAAAGACATGCAGGTTAGGTTAACTGGTGACTCTAAATTGACCGTAGGTGTGAATGTGAGTGTGAATGGTTGTCTGTGTCCATGTGTCAGCCCTGTGATGACCTGGCGACTTGTCCAGGGTGTACCCTGCCTTTCGCCCGTAGTCAGCTGGGATAGGCTCCAGCTTGCCTGTGACCCTGTAGAAGGATAAAGCGGCTAGAGATAATGAGATGAGATGAGTATTCATTGGCATAACCGCCGTTATATCAGGGAAACATCCATCCATCCATCCATCCATCCATTATCTGTAACCGCTTATCCTGTACAGGGCCGCGGACAAGCTGGAGCTTATCCCAGCTGACTATGGGCGAGAGATGGGGTACACCAGATCATCGCAGGGCTGAGACACAGACACAGACAACCATTCACACTCACATTGACACCTACGGTCAATTTAGAGTCACCAGTTAACCTAACCTGCATGTCTTTGGACTGTGGGGGAAACCGGAGCACCCGGAGGAAACCCACGCGGACACGGGGAGAACATGCAAACTCCGCACAGAAAGGCCCTCGCCGGCCACGGGGCTCAAACCCAGAACCTTCTTGCTGTGAGGCGACAGCGCTAACCACTACACCACCGTGCCGCCCATCAGGGAAACAAAACACTGTTTATTTTCCTATTATGCTGTTCATTTTTTATGCTTATTTATATTTGTGCATATTGTGTATATATTTGTATACAGTAAATGTTTTTAAGCCTGTTGTATTTTAAAATGTTCCTTTTATGCTGGATGGGATTGTAATTTAAAGCAATAAACATATAATACATTTAATCTGCATTGCTAGTCCTCATTTTCTATCCCTCATTTTTATGTGTTTACAAACCTCAGAAGTGCAAGCGCATGCAGTTTTTTTTTTTTAATGGACTTTTGTTTTTCTTGTCCTCCACAGGACAAATGACATAGGATGAACACTGCTGCCCAGCTGTGTCTGTGTTTGCTGTCGTCCCTTCTCACCCTGGCCTGGGTGACAGTGCCGCTGTGCCAGGCTTCCCCCTGTTCCTCCCTTGTGACAGGGGTCCTGTACGGCTCCTTCTCCCTCAGGGACCTTTTCCCTGGCCCGCACGGCCTGAGAACTGGCTGCTCGTGGACCGTGGAGAACCCAGATCCGACCAAGTACACCCTCTACTTCCGCTTCAACCGTCATGCCGGGTTTTGCCTAGCTTTCTCACCACTAGTATTGCCCCTGGACCACTACCTCGCCAACCACACATGTGGACAGGTGCTGCCCGACCCAGAATTTATAGAGCCGTGCCAGGTGTCTGGTCCTCATGCTTTCCTGCAATTTGATAAGAACTTTGTGCAGTTGTGTCTAGCTGCAGAGACCAAACAAGATTCTGATGAAGTGAAGGTACCTCTGTCTGCTGAAACGCTGGACTTCAGGCTTGTGGAAGTTCTTCTGATCAACAATGAGAATTCCAGCCAGTTTACATGTGGAGTGCTGTGCCGCTGGTTTGAGGAGTGCCTCCGTACCGGCTCTGGTAGAGAAAGTGAAGGCTGTGGAATCACCCAAACTGGGTGTGTGTGCCCTAATGTTGGGCCTCCAGTGCCAATACTGCCTGCTACCCCCCATAACCACTCTCTGGATCCCAGTGCCAGTGTGCTGCTGCCGCCCACTGATGACTGCTGCGTCACCCAACTGCATGGCAAAAACGGCATCTCCAATATTGCACCCAGAGATGTTCATCAAGGTAAGACAGCTTCTTTAAATCCAACCTACTTGGAGTCACCTCATGCGTAAAGTGCGTATCAGTGGGATATAGGAGTCTCTTTAATTTGGAGTCAACTCTGTAGTCTTGTTGTGCAATTTAAACTTTGTTGTTGTTTTGGTTGCCGCCTCTGATGGGGTGATTCCATGATTGGGATGCCTTTCTAATTCACCATTCAAAAATGTATTAAGTCATCTCAGACAACGCATTTTTTTTTTTACAAGGTTTTCTTTGCTGACTGCTTTTTGCTCTTTAAATAGCTAACAGGATTGCACGTAACAGGATTTAGCGTAGAATTAGTAAATGCACAAAATGTGGTTAATGAGCATCCATGATAATGTCGTTAATAATGGACATGAATAATATTCTGATCATTTAGTTAAAATTGATTTTCAATCAATTTGTGGAACAAGTTTCCTCATCAGTCAAGATCACATTGAAAACAGAGGGAAAAAAACAAAAAACAAGAAAACTTACTTTTCTTCTTGCCATGTTTTTCAAGAAATTCAGATTTGTGATCTAGAATATTCCAGATACTTCATAGGGGTGAATGGATTCCAGTAACAGGGTGAGCGAAAGTTATGGGGCTAAAATGTACATTTAAGGAACATTTAGATATAGTGGGATGAGGCAGGTACAAATGTTGTTTATTTTTAAAATGTATGCTTACTTTACGAACACACATTTGTAAATGTAATATCAGTAATACACAATAGGTTCCCAAATTACACTACCGTTCAAAAGTTTGGGGTCACCCAGACAATTTTGTGTTTTCCATGAAAAGTCAACACTTTTATTTCCCACCATAAGTTGTAAAATGAATAGAAAATATAGTCAAGACATTTTTCTGGCCATTTTGAGCATTTGATCAACCCCACAAATGTGATGCTCCAGAAACTCAATCTGCTCAAAGGAAGGTCAGTTTTATAGCTTCTCTAAAGAGCTCAACTGTTTTCAGCTGTGCTAACCAGGGCTTTGAACCGGTTCAAGGAACGAAAATGAAAACCGGGAACTTTTTCTATTTCACATGGAACAGAAACGAAACCAGAAACTTTATTATTTTTTATGTTCCGGAACAGAAACGCTTATTAAAAATAATGGTAACCGGTTAATCCCGGTTTTTATTTTGTTCCTCAAAGTTTCCGTAGCCTACAAATAAAAAAGTCATTCTTCTCCTGCGCAAGTTTCTATGACCCGCTGGGGTTCACTTCCTGTGTGACGTTCGCTGACTGAATGGAGAGAGCGGGAGGGTGGACTACTATCACGCCTCCACATCTTAAATAAGAGGTAAATAATGCAGTCTATCGTTATTCAAAAACGTCAGTTTCAAACACGATATCAATATATTTGTCCACGTCAATGAGAGGCTCGCGAACATTAAATGACGTTAACCTCTGTTAGCCTATCAATGCATAGGGCCTGACTAGCCTTTGGTAACACACTAAACGAATTATCTTTCATTTTTGGCACTTTTTCTGTTTGTGTAGATGGGAAGACATACTGAGAATCCAAATCGCCAACATTTGAAATAATAATTGTTTTGAATTATTTCTTGTCTTATTTAATGAAGGTTGTAATAGAATTAGCCTACATTTGGCTTAAGCTGGATGAGACGGAGACATCATTTTATAGCCATTTGCTAAACAGCTGACAGGGAACGTAATTAACCATTCCGGGAACGAAATTTTTTTGTTCTAACCGGTTCGGGAACGTCTATTTAATGGTGGAACCCAAAACCGGAAACGTTAAAATTCCGTTCCTGTTCGGAACGAACCAATAGGAAAAAAAATTCTGGTTCAAAGCCCTGGTGCTAACATGATTGTACAAGGGTTTTCTAATCATCCATTAGCCTTCTGAGGCAATGAGCAAACACATTGTACCATTAGAACACTGGAGTGAGAGTTGCTGGAAATGGGCCTCTATACACCTATGGAGATATTGCACCAAAAACCAGACATTTGCAGCTAGAATAGTCATTTACCACATTAGCAATGTATAGAGTGTATTTCTGATTAGTTTAAAGTGATCTTCATTGAAAAGAACAGTGCTTTTCTTTCAAAAATAAGGACATTTCAAAGTGACCCCAAACTTTTGAACGGTAGTGTATAGAATCACACTTATGTCAATGGTACCTATCCTCCTCGTGCCTTGTGGCACACAGGGCCTCCACAAAGCTCCTCCACCTCTTCTTGTCAGCTGCCACAACCCACGCCTCTTCCCATGTACTCCAGCCCATCTCTCCCCTTTCCTGTCCTACGGTCCGTCTCCGTGTTGTTTTTGGTCCTCCTTTTTAAGGAAAAGAGGTGTCCAGGTCATTGCCACATTACAATCATTGTCATGATCTTGTCTGAGAATATGGCCAATCATCTTCCATCTGCGAAGTTTCACCTTTTCGCTCAATGGTTTCATGTTTGCTCTCTCTAATAACTCCTCTGTACATATGTGATCTTGCCAATGCATGCAGAGGATCCTTCTCAAGCATTTGTTGTTAAAACGTTAAGTACCCTCCTGTCTCCTTTATTCATCTTCCATGTTTCGCATCCATACAGCAACACAAGTTATGGGGCTAAAATGTACATTTTTCATCACCTATAATGGGTGATTCGGTCATGACATTTATTTCTACATTTATGCAAAAATCGTATGATTTTGAAGTATTTTAGATATGTTTTAAGGAACAGTGTAGACATAGTGGGATGAGACCGGTACAAATGTTGTTTATTTTTATAATGTATGTATGCTTACTCTGCATTTACAAATGTGTGTTTGTAATATCAGTAATACACAAAAGGTTCCCAAATTATGGAAACACACTCATGTCAATACCTCAAATAATCCAAGGAAGAAAGATAGAGAGGTCAAGACGTTCACACATTTTGCTGAGACCCCCTTTGGTTTTGTTCGAGCTCCTCTTTCTGGCCCTGTTGATAATGCGTCCCTTTCATCCATTTAAGCAAAGAGGGAGAATGGAGCTTCTGATTGCTCAAGCCAGCATTTCATTTCTTTGAAGTGCGACTGCACCTTTTTCTCTGCATCTCTGCAACAAAGAAGGTTGTGCTTTGCTCTAGGCAGTGTGCCAGATCTGGGCTTTACGCAGTGGGAGTGCTCGTGGCGTGGGCCATGTCTGACATTTGAGAGAAGGCCTGCGGAGACTTCGGGCTGCGTTGACTGATGTTTCCTAATGAGAATCAGATATTCACATCTTGGCCTTAATCGGGTCAGTGCCCCCCAGGCCTATTTACTGTGTCTTATCTGCCCCTGTTGCCATGCTGACAGGCAGGTTATCGGACGATGCAAGCAATCGGCAGCGTGAATACGGACGATTATCAAATGTTTACACAATAATACACACACAAATACACACTGCTTGGCTCCAATCACTCATACAAGTGTTGATGTCAAGGACCTGTGGCCAAAGACAACAAAGTAATGGTGGAAACTTTTCATGAGTTTAGCGTCTGGAGTCTTCTGATTATTTGGAGAATGTTGGCGGTATCTGGCTGCATTTAGAATCTCTCTCTCTCTGTCTCTCTCTCGTATCGCCAGACAAGCTGTTCTGTAATTTCCGATTATTATAGAACAACCTTTGGTCACAAAAATGATTTCTGACTCTTTGTTTCAGACACTATTTACCAACCCTGCTCCCACACGTAAAGCCTAAAGAAATCCCTCATCACAAGCAAATGTTTTAAATTGTAATTTGAATAACTAATTAACGTGTTTGAATATTTCAAGCTCGCGGCATGTTTGAGAAATCATCAGACACATTCCAACTCGCAAACTCCAGATAATGACAAACCGCTGAACCATGGAATAACGTTCCCAAATCCCAGAAGAGGTGGCAGGCTTTGAGAAGACGAGCTGCGTTGACAGACAAGAATAAAATACACAAACCACACAGTTGTGTTTCAAACTGAGTATAAGGGAAAAGGAAAGAAAAAAAAACCAAAACAAAACACCATCTTTACAAACGAGCGCGGATTCCCATGATGCCGCTGTTTACTTCTCATTGTTCAAAAATATACAGTACAGTGTATGACATCCTATAACAGTTTCCTGATTGACTTTGATAAGTCAATTCTAGTAAACAACAGCATCTGTGCAAAAGAAGCAAACACTCTGGATAGTTGGTGAGTCAGTGGCGAAAGTAATCAGTGATTCATTCATTGATTTGAAAGAAAAGAACAGAAATGAATTGACATAACATGGACTTTCATGCAATTCATGCTGTACTGTGCACACTTAGACAATTTATCATCGGTGTTTCGTAGTTTTGTGGACGTAGCACTGTGCACACTCAATGAGCGATCATAGACCAGGCTCATGCACGACAAATCGAGAGCTACTGTCAAGAGCTACTGGCCATGGTAGTTGTTTCTACACTAATTTGGAAGGAAACAAGTAATAAAGAGACGGAAGAGAAATTCGGGGACACCTGCAGCAAGGATTGTTTGTTCTGCAAAGAGAACAGGAAGCACAACACCTTCTCAAACAGCACATCATGGTTGTTTTTATCTTTGCTGGGTACGACATGCCAGATATTATAATTTCTTATTAATATAAGAATAGTATTGCGCTTATACTTTTCCTCCAAAACAAATTGGCTGTTCCAAATGTTCTTGCTAATAGAGAACATCAAACATTCTTTGAAAAATGCTGAAAAACAGCTCACAGACGGAGAAAAATGCGTTGCTGAACCATTTGTATGCTACACTAATGTACTGTGTACATTAAACAGATCCTTTCTATTTGGCAAAACACTAGCTTCTATTTTAAAACCTGGTCATCTGATTTAACAAAGTTGCTGCTTTTCACCTCAAATTCTCCTTTTTTTTTCAAATTAATAGCATTTTAAAGACGGGTTTGAATTGTTTTTTTCTATTAGACATAACATTCAGATAAATGTGACACCTCACCAAATCCAGGGACACATGTCGGCCGAAACGAATCCGAGATAATCGCAAAAGAATCTTTTTTTTTTTTTCGAAATTTGTGATTTTTGTTTTTTTTCCATCATGTGCAAGTTGAGATCTTGAAGAATGGAATCAGTATTTCAGATAATAGATTGTTTTGTTGGAAAAGCATACATTTTTTGTTGCAAATCGTCTCGTTTTTGTCAGGACTGTAGCCTGCTGGGGGGTGTGGGTAAATTACCATATGGGCCATTCACATGATGATTTAAGTCTTTTTTTTTTTTTCGCGAATCAGCTGTATGATCCGAGTTGAGCGCGTGGCTACTTAACCTGCATAGAGGCGTGTGATTTCACTATGGAATGAGCAAGTTAAACAGCGCGCAGAGGAGCTGAAACACCGCGAAGCAAACAGACACACGGTTTTTACATCGGAGATAACCATTTCTAGCAAAAAAAACGCAACCAAAAGGAAGCTAGGATCACATTCCATCGGAGGCATTGGTGTGTGCAAGGCGCCGTTTCTCTTTCTGATGGAGTAAGTTTATTAATCTAATGCTGTGTGGTTATTTTTGCATGTAACGGAGAGTGTTGTGGTTTGGTTAAGCCTAGGTCACAACCGGACGTATGATTTTTTGGCCGTGTGATTTTTGGCGTTTCCCAAATCGCTGCGTTTTTTTTTTTTTTTTTTTTGTTCTTGGAGAAAGACGCACGTTGGCTGTAAGTTTGTCTTTCAACCTGAAAAAAAACGTAAGCGCCCGTAGAGTTTGTTTGACATGACAAAGAACCTCTGCGGCCAGTCTGCGGCTCGAAAATCAGCACGTCACACGCGCGCTCTCGTGCGTTTCACGCGCCCTCCATGTGTTTCTTGCGTTTTTTGCATGTAGACCGGCCATAGGAGCGCGTACTGTACGGCCGGTTGTGACCGAGGCTTTACATGAAACAAGTGTTGTGTTAGTTGTGTCATCATCGTGCTATCTTTCTTTCTTACGGTGTGAGTAATTTTTCAACCACAAAACGTTAAAGTATACTTTAGGACTTATTTTTGTACTTCATAATTGTGTTGGGCATACTTTGCATGGAAGGAAAATTGACGTGGTGATCTTTGTTTACATGAAAGTAGTATCGTGCTAGCTCGTAGGGGGTAGGGCTTCCTTAATGTCATGCAAATGAGCACCATTATGTGCCCGCCCTGCACCCAGAGTAGCTGAGATGGAAAACTTTGAGGGTGATTTTCTCCCTTTCCTGTTTTAAGAGGTATACACTTTCAAAAGGCCACACATTCTTCAAATATTGTCAGATCTCCACATGGAAGGCATCATTGGAAAGCTTAGAAACTGTACTTTCTGAATCTGTCAATAACTCAAAATGCCCCCGGGCAGACATGTGTCCCTGGATTCTGGATTTGGGCACAAATTTGTTGATAAAAGTCCAGGGTCACAGTCAAGTGTAGGATATGTGGAAATGCTATGGGCGTTATTACGTATAGTGGGACGGGCTTCCAAGATTCACGGCAATCCAGTTGGCTTAAACCATTTCACCACTGAAGACCGCTATTCCGCTCTCATTGTAGTAGGGAAACCCCTTCTGGAAAAAGTTATGCAGTGGTGAAAGGTTGAATAATGGCTTTAAAATCACCTCTTTCAATAAAATAGGCTTGTTTCAAACTACAGTCAAGCCAGCCTCTATAGAGGACGTGCAGTCACGTGACCCGTCCGTGTTTACTCCGCCATATTGGACGGCTTCAGGATTGTTTACCTTGCGCGAGCGTAATGGATCCAGGGAGTCAAAGTCAAAGTCCTTCCCACGCCTTACAGTACCTGGTATTCCTAGGCAGTCTCCCACTCAAGTACTAACCAGGCCCAACCTGTATGTGGCGCATCGGGCGGCGCCGATCTCCGTTTCCATAGCCCTCGGCCTCTCGCCTATTACATAGCTAGGGTTACAGTGGGGGGCTAGTCCTCTGGTAACCACGAGAGTTTAGTGGTAGCGTGTCCGCTTCTCGATCGGGAGATCGTGAGTTCTATTCACGGTCAGGTCATACCAAAGACCATCATAAAAATGGTACCTACTGCCATCTGGCAAGGCACGCTGCAGTACAGATGTGCATGGGGAGTTAAACTCTCGTGGATCCAGGGAGTAATCCCCAAGAAAATTCTGAAAATGCCCCATCTACATCGCGCGATAACTGGTCTAAGTTTGTTCAGCATCTTGAAGGTGACGTGAGGCAGCGTTATGTGGAAAAGTGTTCCAGGTTGGGGATTGCAGATCCGTACAACTTGCCGCAATCCTTGTTCAGGGAAATTCGGAGCTGCGGTGCCGGCGATTTGCCCGATCTGGCCTACCATGACATTTGCAATTTTCTTGTTAATCGTGAATCGTGTTACACTGGCAAAGCCCTCAAAGCTTACAAGAGCCTGGAAGCTTATAAATATTTTGTTGCGGGATGGGTATCCCAACTATACCTCTGGAAGGTTCCGAAGAAGAATGTCTACTTGATAACCTCACGAGTAAGTGGCATTAAGACGTTTATCATAAAGAGACTATGCAGGACGTTTTATCGTAAGAATGTTCGAAATCTAAACTCAGTTCCAGATAATGACAGGGTTGTAAATATGTATGTTTTTGTCTGAAAAAAAAAATCACAAATCACCGCTATCTTTATCTGTGCAGAATTATTATTCAATATCAGATATAAATCTATAGGGGTCACAGATATGTCCAGCTTCTATATTCAAACAAATTTAAAAAATATTTTCTTGCACCTCTATGTGCCTAAAATAACATACGTATTCTTTTTGAGTACTTTACACAATCTGATAGGAAGAACTTTATAAACAAGTTATGCATTTGTATACATATTTTATTGAGAACATTAATATTACATGTCCATGTGAAAACCAGTTATATTTTTTTGATCACAACTTGGTGATAGGTGGTGCAGAATACTACAATTATACAGTAAGTTCTAACTAATATTTTGAAAAGACCCCAATGGTCCAATAAAGTGTGCAGTGACTAAAAACAGCGTCTCTTCTCGTCTGCGGGGAATCTATAAAATGACAGGCCCTCCTTTTGGCCCGGTCTATTGGTACAACCAAATGCTGAACAAGATATAACCATTCTCGAAAGATCTACTCCCACACACTTGATAATTAGAACGGGTTCGTCTAAGTTCTATGCGCGACCATGCCGTCCAAGATGGCGGATAAACAAATATCACGTGACCTCGTGACGTCACGTGCACGTTGTCTATACAGATAAACACTGTCAAGCTAGAGCTCATGTTGGTTTATGCTATGTGTAGCCTATAGGGGACTTCATATGTCATCATAACTGCAGATTTGTTTATGCGGCCATGTTGCTGGGCAAGCTTTGTGTTTGCCAGCAACCGGCACAAGGGTACGCGAGTGATTGTAAGCCCAATTCAGTACATCTACAGATAAACTTGTACAACCCCGATTCCAAAAAAGTTGGGACAAAGTACAAATTGTAAATAAAAACGGAATGCAATGATGTGGAAGTTTCAAAATTCCAAATTTTATTCAGAATAGAACATAGATGACATATCAAATGTTTAAACTGAGAAAATGTATCATTTAAAGAGAAAAATTAGGTGATTTTAAATTTCATGACAACAACACATCTCAAAAAAGTTGGGACAAGGCCATGTTTACCACTGTGAGACATCCCCTTTTCTCTTTACAACAGTCTGTAAACGTCTGGGGACTGAGGAGACAAGTTGCTCAAGTTTAGGGATAGGAATGTTAACCCATTCTTGTCTAATGTAGGATTCTAGTTGCTCAACTGTCTTAGGTCTTTTTTGTCATACCTTCTGTTTTATGATGCGCCAAATGTTTTCTATGGGTGAAAGATCTGGACTGCAGGCTGGCCAGTTCAGTACCCGGACCCTTCTTCTACGTAGCCATGATGCTGTAATTGATGCAGTATGTGGTTTGGCATTGTCATGTTGGAAAATGTAAGGTCTTCCTTGAAAGAGACATCATCTGGATGGGAGCATATGTTGCTCTAGAACCTGGATATACCTTTCAGCATTGATGGTGTCTTTCCAGATGTGTAAGCTGCCCATGCCACACGCACTAATGCAACCCCATACCATCAGAGATGCAGGCTTCTGAACTGAGCGCTGATGATAACTTGGGTCATCCTTCTCCTCTTTAGTCCGAATGATACGGCGTCCCTGATTTCCATGAAGAACTTCAAATTTTGATTCGTCTGACCACAGAACAGTTTTCCACTTTGCCACAGTCCATTTTAAATGAGCCTTGACCCAGAGAAGACGTCTGCGCTTCTGGATCATGTTTAGATACGGCTTCTTCTTTGAACTATAGCGTTTTAACTGGCAACGGTGGATGGCACAGTGAATTGTGTTCACAGATAATGTTCTCTGGAAATATTCCTGAGCCCATTTTGTGATTTCCAATACAGAAGCATGCCTGTATGTGATGCAGTGCCATCTAAGGGCCCGAAGATCACGGGCACCCAGTATGGTTTTCCGGCCTTGACCCTTACGCACAGAGATTCTTCCAGATTCTCTGAATCTTTTGATGATATTATGCACTGTAGATGATGATATATTCAAACTCTTTGCAATTTTACACTGTTGAACTCCTTTCTGATATTGCTCCACTATTTGTCAGCACAGAATTAGGGGGATTGGTGATCTTTACTTCTGAGAGCCGCTGCCACTCCAAGATGCTCTTTTTATACCCAGTCATGTTAATGACCTATTGCCAATTGACCTAATGAGTTGCAATTTGGTCCTCCAGCTGTTCCTTTTTTGTACCTTTAACTTTTCCAGCCTCTTATTGCCCCTGTCCCAACTTTTTTGAGATGTGTTGCTGTCATGAAATTTCAAATGAGCCAATATTTGGCATGAAATTTCAAAATGTCTCACTTTCGACATTTGATATGTTGTCTATGTTCTATTGTGAATACAATATCAGTTTTTGAGATTTGTAAATTATTGCATTCTGTTTTTATTTACAATTTGTACTTTGTCCCAACTTTTTTGGAATCGGGGTTGTAGAAGTTACATCTGAAAGAACAATGCCAGAGACCTGTAGTGCTTTTGGATGTAATAACAGATGTGGAGTTAAGCCGGGTTTAACTTTTCACCGCTTCCCGGTGAACCCAGAAAGATAAGAACATTTTATATCCGGTTAGTGTGAAAGCTCTGTGCACCTGTTATTTCTCCAAACACTTTTTCTAGCTGAAGGCTATTCCGTTATAAAAATTGCATAGATCTAGATCTCGCCTTGGCGTACTCAAGTTGACATTCAACAAGTCTGTAAGTTAGCATAACATGGACAGAACTTTGGTTTAGACAGTAAAGCGTTTAACAGGTTGCATGGTCTGGCAGTACTCAGTACAGTCTACTGGTATATACACAAGTGAGTCATATTTAGCAGCTCGATTGCACTACAAAAAAACAAAAAAACATGGCAAATGTCTGAACGTTAAAATGTAGATCTGGATGTGGGCTTTGGACATGATATATTTTATTAAACCTAATGCTTGCCGAGACCAGCAGCATGTTTGTTATATACTGATAATGTAGATTCGGCAAAACAACATAAAATATGCTAGATCTAGGCCCTGGCTTGTTTATTACTTTTAGAAGTCCACGTTTGAGCTTACCTTTATCCTAATAAGGTATTTTTCTCATCTCATCTCATTATCTATAGCCGCTTTATCCTGTTCTACAGGGTCGCAGGCGAGCTGGAGCCTATCCCAGCTGACTACGGGCGAAAGGCGGGGTACACCCTGGACAAGTCGCCAGGTCATCACAGGGCTGACACATAGACACAGACAACCATTCACACTCACATTCACACCTACGGTCAATTTAGAGTCACCAGTTAACCTAACCTGCATGTCTTTGGACTGTGGGGGAAACCGGAGCACCCGGAGGAAACCCACGCGGACACGGGGAGAACATGCAAACTCCACACAGAAAGGCCCTCGCCGGCCACGGGGCTCGAATCCGGACCTTCTTGCTGTGATGCGACAGCGCTAACCACTACACCACCGTGCCACCTGTACTTAGAAGTCTCAAATACTAAATAGTTCAGGATGTTGTAGTGTCCCAAATCCGGTAGCTGGTTTGCCGAACGCTTTTTTCACGTGGAATAAATACATTTGTGGGTAAATTATATAAATCAGTGATGTCTGCATGTTTCAGCTTTTGGATGTAACACAATCTGCTGATATAATCAAAATTTTAATTGTTTCAGAGAGATTGTACAGACTGCAGTCGTCTCAATTTTCATTATTAACTGTCGTGGCTGTGTTTCTTTTTGCCTGGCAATATGGCAGACACTGCATGATCAACAAAAATCTGTGATGTCCGTAAAAGGCCCCTATAGGCCTCGATTTAGTGCTTTTTGTCGTTTCCATTTTTGACCACTATCAATTGTAACTCCGTGGACCTAAATGGGGCAGCATGATACCGCAAGGTTGCACGAAATCTAAAAACGAAAGCAACAAGTAGCATGGACTGGTGAGGCATTCTGGTAACAGCATGCAGGAACTGATTTCAAAATAAAAGTTACCTTCTGGTGAATGTGATTTCACATTCATTCAGTATGTCAGGAATGAATGAATGAAATAATACAGAAATAACTACATAAAAGAAAATGAATAAATATTCAATAAAATAATGCTAATTAATTAAATAATACATTATCTCTATCATGAGAAAACAAGCTTTGTTATTTGAGATCAGGAGATAAATTAATGAGAAAACAAACCTTGTTATTGTAAGATAATAAGATAAATTAACCCATGATCTTGGGAAAACAAGTTCTGTTATCTTGAGATAACAAAATAATTAACTTTTGATATCAAGATAACGACGTTGCAAAATTATTGTGAAGACGGATGTTCTCAGTTTCTGTAGACTTGATATATCGACATCAGACAGAGTTTGCATGTTCTCCCCGTGTCCGCGTGGGTTTCCTCCGGGTGCTCCAGTTTCCCCACAGTCCAAAGACATGCAGGTTAGGTTAACTGGTGACTCTAAATTGACCGTAGGTGTGAATGTGAGTGTGAGTGGTTGTGTGTGTCTATGTGTCAGCCCTGTGATGACCTGGCGACTTGTCCAGGGTGTACCCCGCCTTTCGCCCGTAGTCAGCTGGGATAGGCTCCAGCTCGTCTGCGACCCTGTAGAACAGGATAAAGCGGCTAGAGATAATGGATGGATGGATGTAAAATTGTTTTGCAGAGTCTTTGCTTTAATGCACCAAACCTTTTTTTTTTTAATATACAGGTAGTCGTCGACTTACAACTGCGTTTGGTTACGACTGACCGGTCGTAAACCGATCTGGTCGTAAGTCGGCCTATGTTAAATGAACGTAAGTATATTGTGATGTGTAATGATATTGTAATCATCTTAAAGTCTTATTTTATCAACATTTTCTTATTTCATTGCCTTGGCTCATTATTTGGTTTAAGTCAAACACTGCATACTACACTGCGTACAGTACAATTCGTTTAATATGTGCAAAACAAAAAATACAAAATACAGGTGTGAAAAATAGAAAACATTTTAGTTTGAAACATACCAAAATACAAATGTAAAACATAGCAAAATACAAAATTTAGTGACCGCTGGCATCACTGGTGCTTGGCTGTGGGTCGTCTACGTCATCATCAGCTGTTGCAGCGCTCGGGCTGGCGGGAGGATTTGCTCGTTTCATAAACCAGGAGCTGGGGCGGAAACTGTTGTATGCGGCGAGAGGCGCTGCCGGGAGCTGGGGCGGAAACTGTCGTACGCTCAGCTGGGAAACACTTGCCAGTCATAACTAGACGGTCGTAAAGTCGATCGGTCGTAAGTCGCATAGGTCGTAAGTCGACGACTACCTGTAATTCCAAAATGCAAATTTCATATTAGTTGAAAAATCAGGTAAAAAAAAAATCTTGCTGTAAAACTACATGAAATTTGTTCAGCTTTCTGAATCACAGCCACAGTCTTTAAAAATCAATAATAGCGATGATGGATGGAGAGCCGCTCTCAGTTCTGACTCTTTAAAAGCACATACACAGGCTAACGAATGGCTCTCTGATCCAAATCCAACTATGGCCCACTCTCTCAGGCTAACATGAGGGTCAGTGCTGTGTCTGTGTGCCGACAGGATTGTGTTCAGATAATATCAGCTAGCTTGTCTCTTCACTCTATTTTCAGTGTGTGTGTGTCTGTTGTGTCATAAATGTCAGTTTCATGGCCATAAAGGATGAGCAGAGTACATAACCTCTCTGTGTCTACTGCACTGTTAGCTTCTCATCTTGGACTGGTATAGAAAAGCCAAGATTTTCAGCAAACACCAGTATGTAGAACTGTTAATGCGAGAGCCTGCTGGTGTAAATAAATGAGCTGGGGGGTAAAACAGTTAGCTGAAAATTGATCCCCCCCCCCCCCCCCCCAATCTTCAACTGTCCACTGTCGCCTCAGGTTCCAGTTCTTGGTGGATAGCAGTGGAACATGATCCAGCCTTCTTCTGTTGTAGTTCATCCACCACAAGGTTTGACATGTTGTGCATTGTGAGATGCTTTTCTGCTCAACATGAGGGAAAAGAGTGGTTATTAACCCCGCCGACAGTAGTCGGAGGGGTTATTATTTTCACCTGCGTCAGTCTGTGTGTGTGTGTATCTGTCTGTCTGTCTGTCTGTCTGTCTGTGTGTCTGCAAGATATCTCAAGAACCAATGGATCGATTTGGACCAAATTTTGTACATGTGTTGCCAATCACCCAGGAAGGAAACCATTAAATTTTGGAGGTCAAAGGTCAAAGGTCAAGGTCATGGCAGAACTTCGAAATTTTCGCCCAATGTATTTTAATAGGGAAAAGGCGGGGTTTGCACTCGTTAGAGTGTCCCTGTCTAGTTTGATTTACCATAGCCCTCTTGTCAGCTCAAACCAGGTTCTGATCTCTCTCATGAAAAAGGCGTTTCCACCTGCACAGCTACAACCTACTGGATTTGTTTGTTTGTTTGTTTGTTTGTTTGTTTTTCCCCCACACCATTCTCTGTCAACTCTGTTGACATTTGTACATAAAAATCCCAGGAACTGGTTGTCACCACAAAACCTTGTATACATACTGTTTGTACACACCCTGCAGTTTTGACTTCAGACAAGTAAATTGTGAAGGGAACTGTAGACCCATGGTTGCATAGCCATGGGAATGTATTCAGAACAGTGTGTGCTGAAACAAGGAGGGTGGGGTGACTTAACCGGGCAGAAATGGGCCTCTTAGGAATGGTGTTATGAATGCGCGTAAATATGCGGTAAAGTGCTTTCGAAAATCTGCTTTTTTGTACATCTGATTACACAATTGTTCAGTTGGTAAAAAGTGTCACCAAACTACACTGAGCTCACAGTAGGCCTATCTATGGCTAGCTAACCATGGAACATACCATTGCTCAGGATAATACCAATTATTCTCTCCACATTCACTGGATATGAGCAATCACATGCTCTGATTGATTGATTGATTGATTGATTGATTGATTGATTGATTGATTGATTGATTGATTGATTGGCTACTCTACTACTAGGATATCAGCTCCTATACCATGGGTAGAGAAAAACAAAATGGCGGAGCACGTTGCTGAACCAACCGAGGACGAAATAAAAACTCTACTCAAAAACAAAACCCCCCAAAAAATACAAAAAAAGCAACAAAATATGGAATAAAAGTATTTGATGGTAAGAAAGTATCTTTTTTATTTTTATTTTTCAAGAATTATTATTACCACATTTTTCACAAATTGCTTCTGTCATTTCACCGGTTTGTTTAAATTCTAAGCAGAAATGATTTTATAGTTAGTTTTTTGTTTCTTTTTTATCAGACATCTAGTTTTTGGGTTTGTTTACCTGACATGTTTCGATGTACGACTGTCGTCTTCCTCAGAGTGTCACCGGATGTTATTGGTGACGCATCTTTTATCAGCTGATGATTCCGAATAAAAGATGCGTCACCAATAACATCCGGTGACACTCTGAGGAAGACGACAGTCGTACGTCGAAACATGTCAGGTAAACAAACCCAAAAACTAGATGTCTGATAAAAAAGAAACAAAAAACTAACTATATTTAATATAAGACATAATGAACGTAATCGAAACAGAAATGATTTTGTCGGACATTTTGTACAAAATTTTTATTTATCGAATTTGCTAAAAATGACAGTAAAAATGCTCACTTTCTCAAAATCCAGTGAATGTGGATAGAATAAAACAGTTATTCCACTCAATCTTGTCACACATGGCTTATAGCTATCAGCTCATGTACAACTTGATTTCATGGAATGTTCTATAATCCTCATTAATGCACTGACAGGAATACGACCACAAATTAAATAACCAACACAGAATTCCCCTATATATCACAATTCAGAATGCCCTCGCTCACATAGACTGCAGCCAACCAGACTGAGGAAAAAAAAACAAAAAACGTACTGGCCTACTGTATCCTATTCTACGCAAGGCAAAGACATCTGGGTTTTGAATTGAAGAGGTCGATAATGTTATCGTAGCTGCTACACAAAAGTCACATCGAACTATTACAGTATTGTGAGTAAAGTTGCAGCAGTATGTAGGTTTAAGAGGGATCTATTAGCAGAATTGGAATATAGTATGCATAGTTATGCTTTTTATCAGTGTTTAGTATGAATACGGAGGTGATGACAGAAAACTGTGCATGATGATTGGTCGAGAGATTCGGACTATTTCTCGATAATCACTTCGAGTGACTCGGCAAAATGGCCACCAATTGCTTTGTCACCATAAGTGAGGAAGAATTACAGATTATGAAAGAAAATGCTGTTCCTAAAAGCACTAAAGATGATACAAAGTTTGGTCTAAAACTATTCAAAAGTAAGGTGGAATTGTGATTTATTTTATCGATTTCCAAACAAAGTATTTTATGTGAATCGGCATAGATAAGTGACACAAGTCTGCACGCATGCTGCAAGTCTATACACATGACAGTTGTACCTATTCTTTAAGTTTGTTTCTTAAGACACGTAATTTTTTAGTACGTTACCTCGTTTGTTGACAGTTTCGGCGAACACTTCCGCCTTCTTCAAAACAGTCACCAGATGTCGAGTGGTGACGTGCCTTATCAGCTGATGTTACTCTATGGAGGCGTGAACGTCCCGCCCAATTTGACAGGTAGTCCACGCCTCCTGCTGTCAGGTCGCTGCCCCAGGACTGCGCTCCAGGTGTGTGACAGCGCGTACGCTCCCTCATCCCGGTTCATCGTCCTCTGCGCCCGCTTTCGTATCTCCACTGCCTCCAAAATCCAACGCTGATATCTATTCTCTTCAGCGCGAATGACTCTGGCCTCTTCCCAATTAATAATATGATTTTGTCGTTTGCAGTGGTCTGAAATGGCTGATTTTAAGTTTTCTTGGTTTGCTTTTTCTTTTTCGGATCTTGTGAGTCTTTTTGTTGTTTCTTTTTCACATTCTAATTGGTGTTCTTTCCTGCGAGTGTGGAAGCATCTGCCCGTTTCACCAATGTAGACTTTATTGCATGAACGGCAAGGGATTTCATATATGACATTACATTTATTGTCCAGTTGTATTTTGTCTTTGGGGTGAACTAGCAGGACTCACGGAATACCACTGCAAAAACTCAAAACAACTGGCAAAAGAACTAAAGGAAATCAAGATAAAAAAGGATGAAATCTTTGTATCACATGACGTCATATCCCTCTTTACAAAAACACCGGTCACAAACACTCTCAACATAGTAGAAAACCGGTTAAAAGCAGACAGAACCCTGAAAAAATGTACAAAACTTACAGCACAGGACATAACAAAACTATTACATTTCATTTCCACGTCCACATATTTCCAATTCAAAGGTACAATCTACAGACAAAAAGAGGGATTGGCAATGGGGGACCCGCTATCTGCCACTCTATGCAACTTTTTTATGGAGGATCTGGAAACCCGAGCCATAGAAACAGCACCGGACGACTGCAAACCTATCTTCTGGAAAAGATACGTTGAAGACATTCTTGAAATAACCAAAACAGGTCACACACAACAATTCACGGATCATCTAAACTCCATAGACAAGACAGGCAACATCAAATTCACACACGAAGAAGAAACGGACAAGACAATAGCTTTTCTGGACCTAAAAATACACCACACAGAAGAAGGTAATATCAGAATTACAACATACAGAAAACCTACACACACCGACCAATATCTTCTCTGGACATCTGAACATCCCATCGCACACAAAATGTCAGTAATCAGAACACTATACGACCGAGCACAGAACATCACGGAGGAGAAAGATAGACAGGAGGAGGAACAACACAACCAACAGGCATTAAAAAACTGCCAATATCCACCGTGGGCAATTCGAAAAGGAAAATTACAGACACAAAAAAAGGAAAAAAACAAACAAACAAGAAAAAACACAGAAAAAACAAACCGGGGCTTTGTCACATTACCATACATAAAAGGAGTTACAGAACGCATCCAACGATCCATGAGGAAATACCACATCAACACCCCGGTCAAACCATACAAGAACCTCCGACAGCTGCTAGTTCACCCCAAAGACAAAATACAACTGGACAATAAATGCAATGTCATATATGAAATCCCTTGCCGTTCATGCAATAAAGTCTATATTGGTGAAACGGGCAGATGCTTCCACACTCGCAGGAAAGAACACCAATTAGAATGTGAAAAAGAAACAACAAAAAGACTCACAAGATCCGAAAAAGAAAAAGCAAGCCAAGAAAACTTAAAATCAGCCATTTCAGACCACTGCAAACGACAAAATCATATTATGAATTGGGAAGAGGCCAGAGTCATTCGCGCTGAAGAGAATAGATACCAGCGTTGGATTTTGGAGGCAGTGGAGATACGAAAGCGGGCGCAGAGGACGATGAACCGGGATGAGGGAGCGTACGCGCTGTCACACACCTGGAGCGCAGTCCTGGGGCAGCGACCTGACAGCAGGAGGCGTGGACTACCTGTCAAATTGGGCGGGACGTTCACACCTCCATAGAGTAACATCAGCTGATAAGGCACGTCACCACTCGACATCTGGTGACTGTTTTGAAGAAGGCGGAAGTGTTCGCCGAAACTGTCAACAAACGAGGTAACATACTAAAAAATTACGTGTCTTAAGAAACTAACTTAAAGAATAGTTATAATAATCAGACATAATGAATTTTCACTACATATGACAGTTGTACGCTGCTTTTGAAGATTGAGAAATTATTTTTTTGAATACAATTTTTTAAAAAATAATCACCTGTGCATTTGTATTAAAACAATTATCCACCTCAGGCTCAGTGAATATCAGTGACTTCATCTTGGTTATACCCGATATTCACCTCGCCTTCGGCTAATAATTGTTAATTATTCTATCCACGTTCCCTGGATATGAGCAACTGTGTGCTCTGATTAGCTATCCTACTACTACAACCCCAATTCCAAAAAAGTTGGGACAAAGTACAAATTGTAAATAAAAACGGAATGCAATGATGTGGAAGTTTCAAAATTCCATATTTTATTCAGAATAGAACATAGATGACATATCAAATGTTTAAACTGAGAAAATGTATCATTTAAAGAGAAAAATTAGGTGATTTTAAATTTCATGACAACAACACATCTCAAAGTTGGGACAAGGCCATGTTTACCACTGTGAGACATCCCCTTTTCTCTTTACAACAGTCTGTAAACGTCTGGGGACTGAGGAGACAAGTTGCTCAAGTTTAGGGATAGGAATGTTAACCCATTCTTGTCTAATGTAGAATTCTAGTTGCTCAACTGTCTTAGGTCTTTTTTGTCGTGTCTTCCGTTTTATGATGCGCCAAATGTTTTCTATGGGTGAAAGATCTGGACTGCAGGCTGGCCAGTTCAGTACCCGGACCCTTCTTCTATGCAGCCATGATGCTGTAATTGATGCAGTATGTGGTTTGGCATTGTCATGTTGGAAAATGCAAGGTCTTCCCTGAAAGAGACGTCGTCTGGATGGGAGCATATGTTGCTCTAGAACCTGGATATACCTTTCAGCATTGATGGTGCCTTTCCAGATGTGTAAGCTGCCCATGCCACACGCACTAATGCAACCCCATACCATTAGAGATGCAGGCTTCTGAACTGAGCGCCAATAACAACTTGGGTCGTCCTTCTCCTCTTTAGTCCAAATGACACGGTGTCCCTGATTTCCATAAAGAACTTCAAATTTTGATTCGTCTGACCACAGAACAGTTTTCCACTTTGCCACAGTCCATTTTAAATGAGCCTTGGCCCAGAGAAGACGTCTGCGCTTCTGGATCATGTTTAGATACGGCTTCTTGTTTGAACTATAGAGTTTTAGCTGGCAACGGCGGATGGCACGGTGAATTGTGTTCACAGATAATGTTCTCTGGAAATATTCCTGAGTCCATTTTGTGATTTCCAATACAGAAGCATGCCTGTATGTGATGCAGTGCCGTCTAAGGGCCCGAAGATCACGGGCGCCCAGTATGGTTTTCCGGCCTTGACCCTTACGCACAGAGATTCTTCCAGATTCTCTGAATCTTTTGATGAAATTATGCACTGTAGATGATGATATGTTCAAACTCTTTGCAATTTTACACTGTCGAACTCCTTTCTGATATTGCTCCACTATTTGTCGGCGCAGAATTAGGGGGATTGGTGATCCTCTTCCCATCTTTACTTCTGAGAGCTGCTGCCACTCCAAGGCCCTGTTTACATTATTTCGAATCAGCGGATCATCAGATTAACGTTTTTAAAACGATTTGCGTGCACACAGCAACGCCAATACACGATTCGCGTGCACACAGCAACGCCAATACACGGATACGCTAATCACATGACTAATTAGACGGCACGTCACATGATCCCAGTGCATATCGGGCATGCGCAAGTCACTCACCACTTGCAAGTGGAAGGATGGCAAGCGAACACCTTCTCCAGCAGATAAACACACCTGGCTGTGACGTTCATGTTCTCACTGAGTTTAAGCGCCTGAAGGAGGTTGAAATGTGTAAATAAACCTCAATGCGGCTCAGCGCTTCCTCCTGCGCTCCAAATCACTCCGCCCTAAACAGCGAGTGCCCTCTGGAGGGTGCGCACTCCGGCCCTGCGTAGCTCACAGAGCTCGCGAGTGAAGCGTACGAGCAATGATTTGGGACTGAGCCACTGTGTGTGAGATCCCAACGCCAGCGAATCAGGAAGGTGGATGTCACAGTGACGTTGTCCAATGACGACGTCAGCTAGAGCTCAGCACAGCGTATCCGCGTATTCTCAATGTTTACACAGCACCGGACCAGACACGAACTGGATTGAATACGTGGGCTCTGGCGGATTCCCGTTTCCCGGCGTTTCCCGGCGTTTTAATGTGAACGAACAGTGCATCCGCGAAGAAAACGAGACAGATACGGTCTAATGTAAACTTGGCCCAAGATGCTCTTTTTATACCCAGTCATGTTAATGACCTATTGCCAATTGACCTAACGAGTTGCAATTTGGTCCTCCAGCTGTTCCTTTTTTGTACCTTTAACTTTTCCAGCCTCTTATTGCCCCTGTACCAATTTTTTTGATATGTGTTGCTGTCATGAAATTTCAAATGAGCCAATATTTGGCATGAAATTTCAAAATGTCTCACTTTCGACATTTGATATGTTGTCTATGTTCTATTGTGAATACAATATCAGTTTTTGAGATTTGTAAATTATTGCATTCCGTTTTTATTTACAATTTTTGTACTTTGTCCCAACTTTTTTGGAATTGGGGTTGTAGGCTATCAGGTCATATACCATGAGTAGAGAAAAACAAAATGGCAGAGCATGTTGCTGAACCAACCGAGGACGAAATAAAAACTCAACTCGAAAACAAAACCCCCAGAAAATAAAAAAAGCAACAAAATATGGAATAAAAGTATTTGATGATAAGAATGTATCTTTTTTTTCAATAATTATTATAGCATTTTTCACAAATTGCTACTGTCATTTCGCTGGTTTGTTTATATTCTAAGCGAAATTGATTTTGTCAGACGTTTTGTATAAAGCTTTTAATTTATCGAATTTGCAAAAAATAAAACTAAAAATTATCTGTTTCTCAAAATCCAGTGAATGTGGATAGAATAAAACAGTTATTCCACTCAATCTCATCATACATGGCTTATAGCCAACTCGGTGCTACGCGCCTCATCAGCTATCAGCTCATGTACGACTCGATTTCAAGGAATAACTGTTAAATAATCACCTGTAACTACAACCCCGATTCCAAAAAAGTTGGGACAAAATACAAATTGTAAATAAAAACGGAATGCAATAATTTACAAATCTCAAAAACTGATATTGTATTCACAAAAGAACATAGACAACATGTCAAATGTCGAAAGTGAGACATTTTGAAATTTCATGCCAAATATTGGCTCATTTGAAATTTCATGACAGCAACACATCTCAAAAAAGTTGGGACAGGGGCAATAAGAGGCTGGAAAAGTTAAAGGTACAAAAAAGGAACAGCTGGAGGACCAAATTGCAACTCATTAGGTCAACTGGCAATAGGTCATTAACATGACTGGGTATAAAAAGAGCATCTTGGAGTGGCAATGGCTCTCAGAAGTAAAGATGGGAAGAGGATCACCAATCCCCAACATGACAATGCCAAACCACATACTGCATCAATTACAGCATCATGGCTGCGTAGAAGAAGGGTCCGGGTACTGAACTGGCCAGCCTGCAGTCCAGATCTTTCACCCATAGAAAACATTTGGTGCATCATAAAACGGAAGATATGACAAAAAAGACCTAAGACAGTTGAGCAACTAGAATCCTACATTAGACAAGAATGGGTTAACATTCCTATCCCTAAACTTGAGCAACTTGTCTCCTCAGTCCCCAGACGTTTACAGACTGTTGTAAAGAGAAAAGGGGATGTCTCACAGTGGTAAACATGGCCTTGTCCCAACTTTTTTGAGATGTGGTGTTGTCATGAAATTTAAAATCACCTAATTTTTCTCTTTAAATGATACATTTTCTCAGTTTAAACATTTGATGTGTCATCTATGTTCTATTCTGAATAAAATATGGAATTTTGAAACTTCCACATCATTGCATTCCGTTTTTATTTACAATTTGTACTTTGTCCCAACTTTTTTGGAATCGGGGTTGTACAAATTATTGTTTTTTCATTAGCGTAGCTCTTCATATCTACATAAGAAGTGGGTTGTCTTCCATGGAGTCCACCATGTTCCATCGCCATGTTTCTAGACTAGCCCAGAGCAGACACTAGTTCTAGAGAAGTCCTTTCACGTTTTTAAGGCACCTGACAGCCAGTGTAGTCCTCTTGCAGGCTTTGATGGGAGGATTACAACCAGGCAGAACTTCACCTTGTGCAGCTGATCCGGAAAGAGTAAACTTAAAGCCTAGGTCACAACCGGACGTACGATTTTTTGGCCGTGCGATTTTTGGCGTTTCCCAAATCGCTGTGTTTTTTTTGTTCGTGGAGAAAGACGCACGTTGGCCGTAAGTTTGTCTTGCAACCTGAAAAAAAACGTAAGCGCCCGTAGAGTTTGTTTGACATGACAAAGAACCTCTGCGGCTGGTCTGCGGCCAGTCTACGGCTCGAAAATCAGCACGTCACATGCGCGCCCTCCGTGCGTTTCTTGCGTTTTTTTGCACGTAGACTGGCCATAGGAGCACGTACGGCCGGTTGTGACCGAGGCTTAACACTGCTCAAAATAATTTTTAAAAAAGGGAAAATGCATATGTATCACTGGTAGGAGGGACCACAAGGGTGGTGTACAGAGAAAGTAAGAGAAAAAAATGAGATAAAAAAAATACAACAACATGTGAAAACATATTGTAGCATACTTCAGCAACTTGGGACCCCGGGTGGTGGCCCTTTGAGGTGGGGGTACTGCAGCACACCCAGCACCCCACTTCCTGTGTTTATGCATAGATACATTTGAAACAATTAAAGTACTGTACATTTTCAACCTGTAATATGACCTTATTGGACAGTTTGGCTTGATTACAATCTATTATCTTGTATAATTACACCCTTCACACATCACGACGCAAAGCAAACCTAGGTAAGCAAACATCCCACTTTATCTAATATCCGTTGCTCTCTAGTAATGCAACCTACAAGAGTGCGCCTCATCTTTCAGCTTATTGTGCAAATTCACAGATCAAACAGTGAAGGTTCTTGAAATGCCATATCCGCAATCCCTCTGTATTAATAGTCTGGTATTGTGCTTGCTTTTCTCCCTCCTCGCTTGGCCTCATTGACTGTGTGTTGAGTGACAGGGGTGTAATTCCACTTCATTGTATAACGTGGAATCATCAGTCATTGACAAATGTGCCTCATCCATACAAAACATCTCAGAAGCAACATGTCAAGGGAAACCGAGCGTTCTTGTGCGCCATGAAGCAGTGGGAAGACCTTATAAGAAAAAGGGGGAAAAAAATCAAGTGGTATCTTCGAGGCAACAACTTGAATTCATGTTTGTTCTTATTCAGAGAACTGTATCATTTTTCTTCTGCTCCTATTCTGTATCCAAAGACTTTCAGGAGTTGTGATTTTTAAGGAAGCTTTAATTGCATGTCTGACCCTTGCTATAAGCCTCAGGGGGTTTTATGACAGCTGCGTGTCGTAAATAGTTTTCACGTTGCCGGCCTGTGAAGATCACAGATACGCTCTGGAGATATATGTTTATCCGTGAATGGCATGTGTATTCCCCAGATCTCTGGAAATATTCACAGACCTTTCTATTTTACTCCTGTCACTGTTTTTGCTTCTGATCCTGTTCACAAGGTCATTTTGAAGAAACAAAATTTCACCTGACATTCAAACACCTGTCCCTGTCAAATTTGGTCAAGACTTTTTTTTAAGATTTGTTTGATTCTTTGAGAATATCCTGTGCTTCACGTGTCGTTTCCGTGATAACATTAACAGCAGAATGTCAAGGATGTAGTAGCTCATCTGGCCTGCCATCAAAACATCCATGACTACCAAAACATCAACCAGAACTGAAATGTGACAATGTGTGAGAGAGAGAGAGAGAGAGAGAGGACCAACCTCTACGACAAATTATTTACAACAGCAAAATCAACACGGGACTGAAATTTTGTTCTCCAAGGGAAGATCTACCCAAAACTTCGATCAGAATTGAATTTGCATGATAAACGAGAGAGAAGATACAATTCTAGTCAGGAGAAAATATGTTCAGTTGACCTAATTACTAACTTGTTAGCAAAAAATTGACGATACAAGACCAAGTTTTGTGCAGAAGGTCTAGTTCTTTGAAATAAAACAATCAGAACTTCAATCCATTGAGAACTGAGGGAGGGAGGAGACACGATTTAACTGAAAATATATAAAGTTGTAAACAAAGTTGAAAGCAAATTGTTGACGACAAGAAAATAAACAAACAAATGATCAAGTTTTGTTCCCCGAAGGAAGATCTAGCTAAAATATCAATCAGAACTGAAATCGGGTCAGAACTGCGAGAGGGGATACAATTCTAATGAGAAGTCCAAAAAATTCACGAAATTGACTTAATTAGCAGTTCGTTAGCAAAAAATTGACAATACAATGACCAAGCGTTGTGCAGAAGGTCAAGTTCTTTCAAACAAAACAGTCAAAAGTGAAATCCATTGAGATTCGATGGAGGAGATATGACTTAACCGAAAATAAACAAATTGTTTACAACAGGAAAATGACCAAGTTTTGTTCCTCAAGGGAAGATCTACCCAAACCATTGATCAGAACTGAAATCAGATGAGAAATGAGAGAGGAGATTAAAAAAAAATGTAGTGACAGGCCTGGAATATTAGTTAATTTGGCCTAATTATGAACTCGTTAGGAAAGAATTAGACAAAATGTTGAAGTTTTGTGCAGAGTGATGAGTTCTTTCAAACAAAATCAGAATGGAAATCCATGGAGAATTGACGAAGATATGATTTAACTGAATTGTAGATGACTGACGCCACACCATGGCAACAGCCCATCAGCCTTATGGCCAGATGAGCTAATAAACATGAAAGCATGACTGTAAGCTTGAAATAGAATCCAGTCTCAGCATGTTCACACAATCAGAGTTATAAGGATTGTAGTGTAATGCTGCTATCTTTATCCGTTTCGTGCTCCAAAATTATCGGAACATGGATTTAACCCTGAAGTAGACAGGAAGCCTTTATTTGTCACATGTACACTTAAGCACAGTGAAATTCCTCCTCTGCATTTAACCCATCTGAAGCAGTGAACACATACAGCACCCGGGGAGCAGTTGGGGGTTAGGTGCCTTGCTCAAGGGCCCTTCAGCCCAACCTCAGGCCATGGCTGCCCCATGAAGGCGCCAAAACTTTTTTTTTTAAATTAAATAAACATTGCAAAAAACCCTCACATCTTACCAAGTGATAATATCTTGAATATAGTCAAAATTATCTAATAATTCCTTTTCCAAGGTTATAATAAACCAAATAAACCTTCTTTTTTTTTTTAGATATTTTGTACTCATTTTAAGCTTGACATTTTCTTTCATCATTTTGCTTCTTTCTCGAAATAAATGCTTAAATGAGCAAAATTATCTGCCAATAGAAACTTGGAATTATTAATAATAAAACATCTAGAAGGGTGGCATGGTGGTGTAGTGGTTAGCGCTGTCACCTCACAGCAAGAAGGTCCGGGTTCGAGCCCCGTGACCGGCGAGGGCCTTTCTGTGTGGAGTTTGCATGTTCTCCCCGTGTCCGCGTGGGTTTCCTCCGGGTGCTCCGGTTTCCCCCACAGTCCAAAGACATGCAGGTTAGGTTAACTGGTGACTCTAAATTGACCGTAGGTGTGAATGTGAGTGTGAATGGTTGTCTGTGTCTATGTGTCAGCCCTGTGATGACCTGGTGACTTGTCCAGGGTGTACCCCGCCTTTCGCCCGTAGTCAGCTGGGATAGGCTCCAGCTTGCCTGCGACCCTGTAGAACAGGATAAAGCGGCTAGAGATAATGAGATGAGATGAAAACATCTAGAAATGGGTTTAATAATCATATATCTGGTTTATGATAATCCTTATAATTGGGAATGGTAGAAATTTTTTGACTATATTCAAGATATTTTTGTGCTCAGATGTCCTTTTTTTCTTCTTCTTCTTCTTCTTCTTTTCAGTGAAACACCGGGAAAAAGTCCAGCAACACCGGTACTGTTAGCATTGTGACATTTGACTCTGGCTCCGACAGTTCCTCCATCTCTGCCACATCTTAGTTCATATTTCCCAAAATATGAACAAACTAAAACCACAATGAAATGTTATAGCCTTTAAACCACTATGACCATCACAGCGTATTGGCTAACTTTTTTTTCAGTGCTCGCCAAATTTAGTGAGTGCCTCTCAGGAAGTACTCGCCAAACCTGTTGAACACTCGCCACATGTACAGTCAAGCCAGAAAGTCTGCACACCCCTTTCACCTTCTTCACATTTTATGTTAGATTTATTCTACAACAGATTGAGTTCGGTTTTTGTCACAAAATTCTACACAAAATGGCCCATAATGACCAAGTGAAAGCAGGTTTTTAGAAAGGTTTTTAGCAATTTTATGTTACTGACAAAAATAGGTTATTTAGGGGTTACATATCTGTACACACCCTTAGCCTAATACTTGGTTGATACACCTTTGGCAGCAATTACAGCTTCAAGCCGTCTTGGGAAAGAAGCTATGAGCTTGGCACACTTGTTTCTGGACATTTTTGCCCATTCCTCTTGGCATATCCTTGCAAGCTCCATCAGGTTGGATGGGGAGCATCGGTACACAGCCATTTAGATTAGATTAGATTAGATTAGATAAAACTTTATTGATCCCTTTGGGCGGGTTCCCTCAGGGAAATTAAGATTCCAGCAGCATCATTACAGATAAACAGAGAAAATAAATAGAGAAAACTTCTAGATAAATTAAAATAAATTAAGTATTTACATATACAAATATAAAAAGAATAAGATATGGGGAAGAGAGGAAGGGAGAGGGGGCGAGAAGGGGGGGGGGGATTCAGCTCCTTCCACAGATGTTCAATTGGATTCAGGTCTGGGCTCTGGCTGGGCCACTCAAGGACATTCACAGACTTTCCCCGAAGCCACTCTTCTGTTTTCTTGGCTGTGTGCTTTGGGTTGTTGTCATGTTGGAAGGTAAACCTTCGCCCCAGTCTGAGGTCCAGAGCACTCTGGAGCAGGTTTTCTTCAAGGATCTCGGTGTACTTAGCTGCATTCATCTTTCCCTCTATCAAGACTAGCTACCCTGTTCCCACTGCTGAAAAACATCCCCACATCATGATGCTGACACCGCCATGCTTCACTGTAGGGATGGCATTAGCCAGGTGATGAGCAGTGCCTGGTTTCCTCCAGACGTGATTCTTGGTATTCAGGCCAAAAAGTTACATTTTGGTTTAATCAGACCAGAGAATCTTGTTTCTTATGGTTTGAGAGTCCTCTAGGTGCCTTCTGGCAAACTCCAAGTGGGCGGTCATGTGCCTTTTACTAAGGAGTGGCTTCCATCTGGCCACTTTACCATAAATGCCTATTTTGTGGAGTGTTGCCTGGATGGTTGATCTTCTGAAAGGTTCTACCATCTCCACAAGGATACGCTGGAGCTCTGTCAGAGTGACCCTCGGGTTCCTGCTCACCTCCCTGGCCAAGGCCCATCTTCCCCGATCGCTCAGTTTGGCCGGGTGGCCAGGTCTAGGAAGATTCTTGGTGGTTCCAAACTTCTTCCATTTATGAATGATGGCGGCCACTGTGCTCTTTGGGACCTGTAAAGCTGCAGCAATTTTTTCTGTACCCTTCTCCAGATCTATGCCTTGACACAATCCTGTTTCTGAGGTCTGCAGATAATTCCTTTGATCCCATGGCTTGGAGTTTGCTCTGACATGCATTGTCAACTGTGGGGCCTTATATAGGCAGGTGTTGGCAATCCCCAATCATGTACAATCAATTGAATTTACCACAGGTGGATTCCAATTAAGTTGTAGAAACATCTCAAGCAGTATCAGTGGAAACAAAATGCACCTCAGCTCACTTTTGGGTGTCATATCAAAGGGTGTGCACACCTGTGTACATATGATATTTTACATTTTGATTTTTAATAAATTAGCACAAATGTCTAAAAACCTACTTTCACTTTGTCATTATGGGCTATTTTGTGTAGAATTTTGTGACAAAAAATGAACTCAATCTATTGTAGAATAAGTCTGTAATGTAATAAAATGTGGAGAAGGTGAAAGGGGTGTGCAGACTTTCCGGCTTGACTGCATCAGGCCCGTACGTGACTTAACTTGGGGGGTCCTTATTTTGACAGTTGTTCATAAAGTATTCTTAAGTTCCATATAATATAATTTAACTCCTTTATGTATTAACTAAATGAGTATTAGAACAAATGAATAGCTCTATTCTATATTGTTTTTTAACTAATTATTAAAATGGTCCGGCGGCACGGTGGTGTAGTGGTTAGCGCTGTCGCCTCACAGCAAGAAGGTCCTGGGTTCGAGCCCCGGGGCCGGCAAGGGCCTTTCTGTGTGGAGTTTGCATGTTCTCCCCGTGTCCGCGTGGGTTTCCTCCGGGTGCTCCGGTTTCCCCCACAGTCCAAAGACATGCAGGTTAGGTTAACTGGTGGCTCTAAATTGACCGTAGGTGTGAATGTGAGTGTGAATGGTTGTCTGTGTCTATGTGTCAGCCCTGTGATGACCTGGCGACTTGTCCAGGGTGTACTCCGCCTTTCACCCGTAGTCAGCTGGGATAGGCTCCAGCTTGCCTGCGACCCTGTAGAAGGATAAAGCGGCTAGAGGAGATGAGATGAATAGCTCCATGAGATCCCTGGTGGGTTTTTTTGACAGTTTTGTCGATAAACCAACCCCGTGCTATATACAAACTCTTCTGAACCCCCACTTTGTATGGCCTAATCCAGATTTCTGGATCTGCCAGTGAGTCCATTTAAAAAGCTCTCTGATGCATGGATTCTGTATATTTCAGTGTCATTTGACAGCACTGTGTTCATTCTTAATCATTTTTTAAAAATTACTCAAATAAATTAACTGATAAAAACTGCTCAGGCATTGTCTCCAATACTTGTTTTACACAACTTGACTCTTTTTTTTTTTTCACCCAATAAAAATATATTTATTTCCATTCCTAATTTTGTTATTTCTCTCATCATTTTCTGTGTTGACTTACCCTTTTGTTTTGACAGGACTGACACACTGGCTTATATGCTAAAAATCTTCAGGACAGGGATCCCAGATGGGATGATGTAAAAATAATAATAATAATAATAATAATAATAATGGGGTCTACCACGCTAAACTCATGCTTAAATTGCGATTTATATATCTAATAACCAATATGTACCTCCCACATAATAGTTGGGGCCCCAAAAAAGGATATCTGCCAAGAGGGAGTTGTGTAAGTATAGATTTTCTATATAATTTGGTCTAATAAAAACGATCTCTCCCCATAAGCAGGCCCCAGCCGAACGCGCTCGAGATTGACACTCGCTGATTCCCGTCATTTTTGTTTTCATTTTCATTTTTGCAATGGTGGCCCCCAACATCCACGAGAGAGGAGTTTTTGTCGAATATTTCTTGGATTTTACATGAATACTAGTTGGAACCCATCATTCTGACCACACTCGCTGAGAAAGGTGAGTCTGGGGCGATTTTTACTCGCCATTAGATTTCACAACTCGCATTTGGCGAGTTGCAGGTGGTTAAACTATACACTGCCATCACCAGGCAGTTACTAAGGATGAATGAATTTACCTTGTGCTGCATTAGACTCACATACACATCTGCGAATTCGGTCTGTCTTTTTTTCTCACAAGCTTCATATCTGACCATTTGCATGAAAGTAAAAAATACCCCATCCATGTCACTTTTTTCTTTATGCTGCTATGCAGGTCCCCCCTCCAGGTACGATGCAGACCTCCTAGAACAGTGTCTCCAATTTTGATTTGTTCACAGCACGCTGATTCAGAATATATTATAATATGAATATATTCATATTCAGTTCCATCCCAAGTTTGGAACAGAGCATTTCATAATTGTATGAAAGGCAATCGGAAATTGTGTCTCAATTTAACTTTATCGCATGATGAAGTCCAGGCTTTAAAGGAGAACTGAAGTCATTTTTAAACTTGCTTTATTTCTTAATTAACGTGTTTTTCAATTACGTTTTCGGTTTTAGTAACCTTATATCGTGACTCGTATTGGCAACTAATTGCAATTAAACATTACACTTATCGGCCTGTTCGGTTTTTAGCCATGTTGAATTTAGTTCGTTTGGTCGACGGCAGGCGTCGCTTATCTGCGTGATTTTCACGAGACTTGTGCGAGACTTTGAAACGTCGAGTGTTAGCCAGGTTTTGAAAACTGCTTTCCAAACGAGAAATTGGACAAAAACGAGTTGAAATGACGATTACTGCCTACTTTTTCAAACTTTCCTGATTGCTATCAAAACAAACAAAACTTCCGGCTTGATTACGTCAGCATTCGAAAGAGGGCGCGCGCGTCTTTTGACAGCGTCGGCAGATGTTGGTCACTTTGATTTCTGCTGTATGTTTTACTTCCGTCCTATGATGTCTCGCACAGGTCTCAACGAATCTCGTTTACGGCCATTGCTTTGACATATGGACTGGTATATTACATAGCGTATTTCAAACACTCATAACTTGCTACAGCAGTGACAAAATAGCGATCAAAAATGCATTCCGATATTTAATAAAATGAGAAATATAATTTTTTATAATAAAAAATTAGCCTTTAGTTTTCCTTTAAGGAGCCTCTAATCCAGCTACTCCACTTCAACCATGCTATACAGCATCTCCAGTTGCTGCCATAAATATAATAGAAAAGTTATGAGAGTGAGAAATATCCAAATATCACGATGAATTCATTGATGTCCCACTGAACCAAAACATCTCTCTTGATTTCAAAGCAGTGGACCATTTTAATCTCATCTCATTCTCATTATCTCTAGCCGCTTTATCCTGTTCTACAGGGTCGCAGGCAAGCTGGAGCCTATCCCAGCTGACTACGGGTGAAAGGCGGGGTACACCCTGGACAAGTCGCCAGGTCATCACAGGGCTGACACATAGACACAGACAACCATTCACACTCACGGTCAATTTAGAGTCACCAGTTAACCTAACCTGCATGTCTTTGGACTGTGGGGGAAACCGGAGCACCCGGAGGAAACCCACGCGGACACGGGGAGAACATGCAAACTCCATACAGAAAGGCCCTCGCCGGCCACGGGGCTCGAACCCGGACCTTCTTGCTGTGAGGCGACAGCGCTAACCACTACACCACCGTGCCGCCGGACCATTTTAATAATTAGTTAAAAAACAATATAGAATATTTGTTATTAGGGATATACAGGAGCAATATACACAATTTTGTGGTTAGAGTCCGATTAAAAGTCCTTCACATGCCTGGCGACCCTCCTGACAGCAGGTGTGTGTACAGTGGGAGTGCACCCACAGGGTTTGGAGCACCCATTTGTTTTATATTTACAAAGGTCAGGCATTTTTATCACACTTATTTCACATCAAAATTAATTTAATATTATATAGACTTGGATATTTTGGCCCGAACAGAAGGACTTGTTTTGGACGTTTGGAATCATTAGCTTGTTGAAACAATGATCACTTCCAATGATTTAACCTCTTGGCAAAGGTAGACCAGTTTCAAATATACTGATAATGAAAAGAATTAATGATGTTCTCAATCTTCAGTGATCCACCATAATTTACATATGTAAGGATGTGGGCTTTTCCTTATCTCCATGTCCAAGCATCTGTTTGTTGGCTTGTTTGAACAAGAAGTTAAATTTCACAGTGAAATTCCTCTCAGCGTTTAACCCATCTGAAGCAGTGAACACACACACATACCCAGAGCAGTGGGCAGGCATGCTAACAGCACCCAGGGAGCAGTTGGGGGTTAGGTGTATTGCTCAAGGGCACCTCAGCCTAAGGCCACCTCATGTAAGCCTAACCACATGACTGTGAGGGGAAACCCACGCAGACAACATACAAACTCCACACAGAAAGGCCCCCGTTGGCTGCTGGACTCGGACCCAGAACCTTCTTGCTGTGAGGCGACAATGCTAACCACTACACCACCCTTGTTTGTTTGTGTTTTCTAAAAGCTCTTTTTACAATTTTGGTTTTGTTCTTTTTACATAATACATGTTTGAAACTTGTAAGGAAATAAAAATGACACATTATTAAGGAAGCCGATGTGCTAATAACAAATTATTATGATTATTATTATTATTTCTTTGGCTGAAAACACTAATTACTGTGTGCAATATTTATTTTGTACCAAGTTTCTAATTATTCTGACAGGTGCTAATAACGGAGCTCACCGCACGCAAAGTGCATGGAGTGTAAACTCCATACTTAAAAGAATATGGTAGTGCATTGACCTGATTTTTGATGGCTTTTGTGACCATACGGTGTGCATATTCATGTCTGTATGGACGAATGATGTATGTGTACCATCGCAGGGAGCCCGACTGTAAGTGCAAGGCAATGTACGGTATCTCATAAACATTTGACCACCAGACAAATGTGTATCTTTATTTACATAAGATAGATGGATTTTATCCAGTGCTGAGTTTTAATCTGCTTTTTAAAAAATAACGTGGGATTACTTACTAACACATTTTACACTCGTTGGGAGCTCTGCTTCTCAGCAGTGACTTTTATTTATATATATATATATATATATATATATATATATATATATATATATATATATATATATATATAAAAAGAATAGAGTTGTATTGTACAAAAAAAAAACATTTTGAGCACTCTGTCTGATGTAGGCAGCATTCCTTCCAGCTATTGAGATGATGCCCATCACTGTATCCACGAAGACATGGAGAGAGCTGTCAAAACCTTTAAACCTGGCCCTGTGGAATCCTCTGCCCCATGTGGATACAGTGTCTGTTTAAAATAGACCATCTTTGTGTTTTGCTGCTGCGTGTGTGCAGCATCCATCACAGACGCACACCAGTACACAGTCGAGTAGCTCAAACTCTGGGTGAGTGCGAATCATGCCCATTTGTTCTTGGCAATTCACATTCGAGGATTTTATGGAAGAAAAATAATACATACATACATACATACACGGGCATAAGCTTAGACGGGGATGAAACTGAACCTGTGAACATGTATGTGTGATACATCATGGTACTCCAGTGGGGCAGCTGCACTACATCTCAAAATAAAGCATTTTTTAGTCCTGCATTTGGATGGATTGTTTGTTCCAAGGTGCATATCAAAAGGAGATCCATCCATCCATTATCTGTAACCGCTTATCCTGTGCAGGGTTGCAGGCAAGCTGGAGCCTATCCCAGCTGACTACGGGCGAAAGGCGGGGTACACCCTGGACAAGTCGCCAGGTCATCGCAGGGCTGATACAGAGACACAGACAACCATTCACACTCACATTCACACCTACGCTCAATTTAGAGTCACCAGTTATCCTAACCTGCATGTCTTTGGACTGTGGGGGAAACCGGAGCACCCGGAGGAAACCCACAGAGACACGGGGAGAACATGCAAACTCCACACAGAAAGGCCCTCGCCGGCCACGGGGCTCGAACCCAGAACCTTCTTGCTGTGAGGCGCCAGCACTAACCACTACACCACCATGCCGCCCCTCAAATGGAGATAACTTCCTATATATCTTTGCAGCCAAAGAAGAAACAGTTAATTTTTAATGTCACTGGTCTTGTTTTTATGTTTATTATTTGTTTACTAAAATACTGTACAAAAGTATTGGACACCCTATTTTTTTCATGCAAACTTTGTTCTAGATTTCTATTTTATGACTTCTGTTATCGAGTCAAAACATTCCAAAAACATTTTAGAGTCCAAACTTTCGTTTTCCAGCACAAAATGAAATGTTACAGGAAAAAAAAAAAGTTTGTATCTGAGCAGCATATTACATAAGAGACCACTTTTCAGATTAAAAAAAAAAAAGAAAACATAATGAAGGCTGCTGGGTTTTGGTGCAAAATGAAGAAGCAAATGTGACAGTCAAAGTGTCCAGAAGAACTGTGGCTGGTTCTGTAAGATGCTCAGTAAAACCTACTTAAAAAAAAAAAAAAAACAGAAAAAAACCCCCCAAAGGGTCGTCTTACGCCAAATATTGACTTTGTTTCATGTATTATGGCTTACTGTTTATAGTGTTTTTTTAATGTTGAAACATTTAATTTCATTATTTTTAAGCCAGCGGCACAGTGGTGTAGTGGTTAGCGCTGTCGCCTCACAGCAAGAAGGTCTGGGTTCGAGCCCCGGGGCCGGCGAGGGCCTTTCTGTGCGGAGTTTGCATGTTCTCCCCATGTCCGCGTGGGTTTCCTCCGGGTGCTCCGGTTTCCCCCACAGTCCAAAGACATGCAGGTTAGGTTAACTGGTGACTCTAAATTGACCGTAGGTGTGAATGTGAGTGTGAATGGTTGTCTGTGTGTCAGCCCTGTGATGACCTGGCGACTTGTCCAGGGTGTACCCCGCCTTTCGCCCGTAGTCAGCTGGGATAGGCTCCAGCTTGCCTGCGACCCTGTAGAACAGGATAAAGCGGCTAGAGATAATGAGATGAGATGAGATTTTTAAGCCATCTTTGGTCTCCAGCATTTCTTTCCTCATGCACAGTACTATGTGTATTTTTTTTCCCTTTAGTTTATTTATCATCAGTTCCTCCCTTTCCACCCTATTATATTATGGAATCAATTTTGTGCCAAAATGTTCATACAATACTTTTGAAATATCAAACAAAAACGACAAATCAAAATTAAAAAAAAAAAAAAAGTCAATTTTTTTAGACTGGCAAACAAATTATTCGTGTAATTGTGCAAAATATCAGTCTATTACTCTTCAGAAACCTTTTATTTTTGTTCCGCGTCCTTCTCAGTTTTGTTTGACGTAATTTATTTTGGTTGCGATTCCAGCTTTCTCGTTTGCGCTCCCTGACTTTTTGCTTGCAGTTTTGGCACAAACTTCACGTGTGGGCGGGCTGTCCAGGAATGCATTCCCATTGGCTAACTTGTGTTTGACTGACAGCTACGCTCAGCCATTCCCTACTCGGATTCTGGCGGACTGTTTGACGAGTGACCGATCCATTGACGGTAAACAAGGATGGAGTGGACTTCAGTGGCGACTAGGATATTGAATTAATTCAACAAAGTGTAAGTGCGGGACAAATGTGTTGTATGTGTTGCAGTAGTGCACATTATGCAGGTGTTTCGTGGCAAGTCAAATGTTAGCCTTAGCTCCACTACCCAATATAATAGCTGTCTTGCTAACGTTAAACACGCCTGCATAATGTGCACTACTGCAACACATACAACACATTTGTCCCGCACTTACTCTTTGTTGAATTAATTCAATATCCTAGTCGCCACTGAAGTCCACTCCATCCTTGTTTACCATCAATGGATCGGTCACTCGTCAAACAGTCCGCCAGAATCCGAGTAGGGAATGGCTGAGCGTAGCTGTCAGTCAAACACAAGTTACCCAATGGGAATGCATTCCTGGACAGCCCACCCACATGTGAAGTTTGTGCCAAAACTGCAAGCAAAAAGTCAGGGAGCGCAAACGAGAAAGCTGGAATCGCAACCAAAATAAATTACGTCAAACAAAACCGAGAAAGACGCGGAACAAAAATAAAAGGTTTCTGAAGAGTAATAGACTGATATTTTGCACGATTACACGAATAATTTGTTTGCCAGTCTAAAAAAATTTGACTTTTTTTTTTATTTGTTGTTTTTGTTTGATATTTCAAAAGTATTGTATGAACATTTTGGCACAAAATTGATTCCATAGCACAGCTTCCAACCAGGGATAGTGTAGACTCACCTGTGCTTCCTCGGCAAAACATGATGCTTTTTGAACTGCTGCTCATGCTGCATCACAGGGAAGCATAATATACTCAAGAGGAAAGTGCTATTGACCCTCTTCTGCATACATGAGCTAATAGCAATCCATATTTGGCTCAGGTCACAGTACAGTAATTGATGGGAAGTTACAGTATACTTTCCATCCAGAGGCCGCAGCTTGTTTTGCTCCGTAAATTTTCAGCCCTGGATGGAATAATTACTGTACTTATTTATTGACTTACTTAATACTTTTAAATTTAATTTGTTGTATTACCCCTGGAATAAAATGCACCTAAGTTACAAAACATCAAGAAAGGTTAACCACCCATCAGAGTTTTTCAACTCGAAACTAGAAGACTGTTAATTGTACATCTTTATTACATTTATTTACTCATTAGCTCATTAGCAAAAGATAAAGGATAAAAATGAACCTCTGACATTATTCAACTGCAGCAGTATAATTCATCCAATTAGCTGCATCCAAAGCGAACATAACACAGCATTATTATTATTTGCACACTCTTATTTGGAACCTTTTGGATGGATTAAGGGCGGCACGGTGGTGTAGTGGTTAGCACTGTCACCTCACAGCAAGAAGGTCCTGGGTTCGAGCCCAGCGGCTGATGAGGGGCCTTTCTGTGTGGAGTTTGCATGTTCTCCCCATGTCTGTATGGGTTTCCTCCGGGTGCTCCGGTTTCTCCCACAGTCCAAAGACATGCAGGTTAGGTTAACTGGTGGCTCTAAATTAACCGTAGGTGTGAATAGTTGTTTGTCTCTGTGTCTCAGCCCTGTGATGATCTGGTGACTTGTCCAGGGTGTACCCCATCTCTTACCCATAAGCCAGTATCTCACTGGGCTGCGACAAATTGCGAACGTCATTCGTGAGAGTGTTTCAAAAGTTTCTTGAAACATTCACGGAGCTTCTCAATTTCCTCACCTGAGCCGCAAAGTGTCGCTCCTTAGTCGCTGAAATTTTGAACATGTTCAAAAAATTAGTGCGACCAAATTTCTCTCAAAATAGCTGCAAATGCGTCGCCGGTGTCGCAAAGCCATCGCGAACCCTTCTCAAGACAGTTTCCGTGAGGCTTCCTCTACTTCCCTGCCTGCCGAGGGAAAGCCGGGCTGCGACAGCCTGCGACTAGTTGGAGACACAATAATTGCGGTAAAATATGCAAATATCAATTCAGTGTGATTCCAAGTGAAAATTGTCGCTCATCTCATCTCATCTCATTATCTCTAGCCGCTTTATCCTTCTACAGGGTCGCAGGCAAGCTGGAGCCTATCCCAGCTGACTACGGGCGAAAGGCGGGGTACACCCTGGACAAGTCGCCAGGTCATCACAGGGCTGACACATAGACACAGACAACCATTCACACTCACATTCACACCTACAGTCAATTTAGAGCCACCAGTTAACCTAACCTGCATGTCTTTGGACTGTGGGGGAAACCGGAGCACCCGGAGGAAACCCACGCGGACACGGGGAGAACATGCAAACTCCGCACAGAAAGGCCCTCGCCGGCCACGGGACTCGAACCCGGACCTTCTTGCTGTGAGGCGACAGCGCTAACCACTACACCACCGTGCCGCCTGCTTGCCACCCTGCATAGGATAAATGGTTATGGGTAATGGATGGATGGATGGATGGATGGATGGGTTAAAAAGATTTCTATACCACAGCATTATTTAACTCTCAAATCTGACTGATCAGGAAAGAAGTGTTGATGAACTTTTTGTAATAGCAGCCCTGAAAGTAATGCCGGCTGTAATTCTGATCACAGATTTACATTTATGCACTCGATCTAATACATTATAGTTTCTAAAGTAACAAATTAGTAACTCTCAACCGTCTATATATTTGTTCTCACCTCTGCCAACAACCTTGGCCCCAAATTCTATGGATTGCATCCATTCTACTCGGAGACAGTTTACATTTTTAAACTTTGACTTTGCAGTCACAACGGAACATTTCTCAGGAATGTGTAATAGACCCCTTCGCAGTAAACATCATTCATACGTAAGAGGAAATTGCGCGCGCAGCCTGGACCCAAAAAAGACTCAGAAATGCCTAGTTGTTGTGTTGTCGGGTGTCAGAATCGTAGCAGTGATGGGGTTAAAATGTACAGAATTCCAGCAGGATCTCACCCATTCCAAAAAAATCTCCAACGTCTATGGCTACAAGCCATCAAACGTGTAGACTGGGATGAAAGCACCATCAAAAATGCGCGGGTTTACAGCGCCCACTTCATCACAGGTAAGATCAGGCTATTTATTAAATCTTTCTTTTTTATTCTTTCTAGTCTTCGTTTATTGATGTAGCAAAATACTTTGGTAACGTTTGTCTGATTAGCTGGGTCATAGTTTCACAATGTAATGAATATTGTTAGCATGTTAACTTAGCTTTGCATGCAGTTTTGTTTGTAGGAGAGGTCTCGCTTGACTCAAGCAGTCCAGATTTTGTGCCATCGTTATTTGTGTATGCCGAAAATCACATTTTTAAAGCAAGGATGGAAAGGTAAAATTGTGTGCCCTCACTCTAAATGCCAACTTACGCTGACTGCTCTAACCTAGCTCCCGCCCCGTTCAGTGTCATTTCTGCTCTCTGCCTCTCGCTTTTTACGCAGCTCTGATTTCTCTTAGCTGCACTCTTTACACTATCATTCCTTTCATGCCATTACCTCCTGCAAATTGCTGTTTAGTGTCGGGATTTGCTGTTGTAGCTAAAGCCACATTGCCAACACATCACTGGCATAATTTGATTAAAACAAAATGAATATGAATGTCCCATTGTTAATCAAGTTGTACATGCCCGCACATAACAATCATATGCGTCTAAAGCAGGGGTGGGCAATTATTTTTTCCACGGGGCCACATGAGAAACAGAAAATTTTGTGGAGGGCCGGACCAAAAGGCTGAACTAAATTCTGCATAATATTAATTGTATTTCTTTATATAAAGCAATAAATAACATTGTTTTTACAAGCTGCTAAGACTGGTAAGAGTATGGAAGAAACGAGGTTGCCTTACAAAAAATGTCATTTATTCAATCAAATTTCCCAAAACAATGGTTAACAAAATGTGAACGTTTGTACCATTTTTTTCAGTCACATTCACCCCAAAACACAATAAAGACATCACAATATTGTCTTTCTACTCCAAATATCAAGCAAGATACATCATATTATAATAATGATGCCCACATTTGTAGTCTAATCACCTCATTTGGTGTTTTTCAGTTTTTTATTTGTTCAGTGAGAGAAATCTCGTCTCTGTTGGTCTTTAACGAGTGCATCAGAGTCAGGTTGAATGTCTAAGGTGGAGATGCGAAGCACAGCTGACAGATGATCATCAGTCGATTCGGTGTAGGAATCAGATCTACAGATCGGCTCGGGCTCCGGCGCCTGCTGGTGACGTCACACTATGTGATTGGCTGGACCGTTTGAAGGATGACGTACAAGTTTGTGGCTGGTCTGGACAAATTATGGAAGTAGTTATCGCGGGATTAGGTTTCGTGGGATTTCATGTCATGTTCATGTCGCGCGCATTGCGTTTTTGTTGAACACAACTTCAAAATAAAAGCAATGCACATTCAGTCCATGCATGAGGTAAAATTAGAAAATACGTTTATTTTGTAATTTCTAATTAATCTTACGCGGGCCGGTCAGAATGAACCAAAGGGCCGGATGCGGCCCGCGGGCTGGAAAATGCCCAGGTCTGGTCTAAAGACTTGTAGGCACGAAGTTTTTCGTGGGTGTACACTGAAGTCTTAGCACAGCTAAGCACAGCTGAAAACAGTTGAGCTCTTTAGAGAAGCTATAAAACTGACCTTCCTTTGAGCAGATTGAGTTTCTGGAGCATCACATTTGTGGGGTCGATTAAATGCTCAAAACGGCCAGAAAAATGTCTCGACTATATTTTCTATTCATTTTACAACTTATGGTGGGAAATAAAAGTGTGACTTTTCATGGAAAATCCAAAATTGTCTGGGTGACCCCAAACTTTTGAACGGTAGTGTACACATTCTTCTGCAAGCAGGATTCTGAGCTGGAAGCTGATGATCGACTGTGGTCTTTCTATGTGGAGTTTGCATGTTCTTGTCATGCCTGTGTGGGTTTCCTCCAGGTGCTCCGGTTTCCTTTCACAGTCCAAAGACATGTGGATTAGCTCAACTGGCTACTCTAAGTTGCCCATTGGTGTGAATCTGAGTGTAAATGACTGTCTGTCTGTCTCTGTGTTAGCCCCACAACAGACTGGCAAGCTGACCAGGGTGGACCCCACCTCCTGCCCAGTGTCAGCTCCATTTCACCCACAACCTGCAATGGATAAGCAGCATAAATAATGGAGGGCTGGATTATATGATGCATGACAGGATCTGCTACAAAAGCTGGACTATTTTCCTCTCATATGTTTATCAGTTTTGCTACAATTTTCTCCTCAAGATCGGTCCGTTGAAGCACATCCCTGGGTCCGCATCCAAACCGTAGTCTACCAGTTGATGACCCCTATTTTAAGCTTGTGCTGGTTTTTGATTAAATAAAGTTTCAGCCTTCATCGAATTAAAAGACCTCAAAAATAGAACAATGGGAATGCTATTTTAGCTGCCAAACCGAGTGCGCTACATATTCATCTCTCTTTATTTCTCTGTCTCTCTCGCTCTCTCAATTTCACTGTGATGTGTGAAGGAACACGGAGTTCAAGGCTGCACACGTTGCTGGAGAAACACAAGGTTATCCATACCTCTAAAGCCAAAGTGTATATATGCTATCAACATGCTAATATATGACAATCACTAACCAAACTTGTTCATGATGCCATAATAGTAGACATTATTGTAAAAATACTAAATGAACACAAAAGGCAAAAGACCATCCACATCACCTGTTTCACTGATAACAGATCACCGTATCGTAATCTGTGGTTGGTAGAAGAGAGCAACTGGACTTGCTTGAAAAGTCTTGAATACGTTTCGCCTCTCATCTGAAAGGCTTCCTCAGTTCTGTCTGTCTAATAGGGAGTATCAAGTATTTATCCTCTCATGGATCATCATAGAATCCGAATCAGAATGCTGATGGCTGCATTGTAGGTGGCTGAAAGATGTCATAGACACCCACCTCTGTTCAGTGATGGTCGTTCCAGGTTGACAAAAATGAACAATCCTCTCTGGCTAAGATGTCTGCCAGTTTTCTGGAAGTCCTCTCATACTCCCGTACCAGTCGAAGGGAACTCATCCCAAAGTGCATAGAAACATATCTGTGAAGATACTCAGTCATCCAGGTACATAGTAATCTGTGGTTGGTACAGTAGAAGAGAGCAACTGGACTTGCTTGAAAAGTCTTTTCAAGCAAGTCCAGTTGCTCTCTTCTACCAACCACAGATTACTATGTACCTGGATGACTGAGTATCTTCACAGATATATCACCATATCGTGTTTTTAGATCAGCGTTATGGGACGTGTTTGAATGAAATAAAATTTAAACCCCTCCCTTTCCAAACTGAGACACTTTTTCTTCCATTTCATATAATTTGTATTAGTAAGCAATGAAAGGTAAACAGCAAATGGGGTCAAATTTCAGTTTGACTGAACTTTATCACTGCATGGCATTAATTCCAGATATCTCTCTCTGTCTGGACCTATTCACGCCTGGCATTAACATGCATCCTGGGTGATCAGGTGTGAATGGGGTTAAATGTACATTAGGATTTGATTGCTCAGACCACATTCAGAGGTGGTCTGGGCTGCCTATGGCCACTTTGTTTTTTTCATCAGTGTGTACGTGAATGTGTCCTGGGTCACATCGAAGGACTGCCTACTCAACTGATGTCCACTGCATACGGTAAGTGCACACTCATTTGTGCGCCAACAGCATCATATTAAAGTGCATATCACGGGTAAATTCAGGAGCAAGATCAATGCAGTTCTCCTATTTTATATTAAACTTTGGTCAAATATCTGTAACATTCTGCATTCTCTGCAATTTTTTTTTTACCTTGTGCAATACCAGAAAAATTCAGCTGAAATCAAGCCATTTGAGGCGAATTGGTCCGCCTCTGAAAAACTTGGCATTTGGATTTCCCGGGAAACGTTGATTTTCGTTGTGTCGCGTGCGGGATGCCTCCTTCTGAATCCTACGTCAGCACTGGTTTGTTTATGAGAAAACAACCTGGTGGTTTTCTGCAAATTTCTTCAACGTTATCGCGTAATTATTAAAATGGTTAACAGATGTATCGTAGGAGGGTGTAGCAACACCAGTCATGATGGGATTAGTACTCATCGTTTTCCAAAAGACCGGACAATGAGAGAGAAATGGGATCGCTTGGTCTACACTAGAGCCCTGCACTCCCGCAGGAGTCCCGCGGGAGTCCCGTGGGACCCGACGCAAAGCAGTGCGGCGTGGGACAAATTTTGAAAGCTCATTGCGGGCGCGGGCGGGAGGGGGAGTGCACAATGCGGGAGCGGGCGGGAGAGGTGGTAAGCTGCAGTCCCGCTAACTAAAAACGTGTTTAAAATAAAATTTATAAATTATTAATTTATGTCTATCATATATAATTTGTGCTGGATATTTTATTTGGCATTAATAAAAACATTTTAAGATGCCTAAATTTGCGGATGTGGTCTAATCTCGTGTACGTTTCCGATTCCTTTCCGCTCTTCCGTGTTTGAGATCTCCGATCATGGCAGAAGAGCAGAGCTCCTCTAGTGAAGCTCACAATGGGTATCTCTGTAAAGCCTCAGCTGCGCATGCCGCCTGGCAATGCGCACCCTCGCTACGTGCGCTAGGTGAAGGATCGGTCAGTGGAGAGCTCAGCTAAGCTCAGCATGTTTAATTCCCCAAGCCAATGACAAGAACTTTCGTGAGAAATAACGCGAACGTCTGCATCATGCGGGATTTGCGGGCGGGAGCAGGACAAAATATGGCAGGCGCGGGCGGGAGCGGGACTGAAAATCATAATTCTTTGTGGGAGCGGGCAGGAACGGGACTGCACAATGCGGGAGCGGGACTGAAAATTCTGTCCCGTGCAGACCTCTAGTCTACACAGGCTGTGCACTGAAACCGTGCAAAGCTCGCGCAGCCTGCTGGCGCTTCCACAGGTAATGTCACGAATCTGGCTCCAGACTCCCTTGGGATTTTTCCAGACGCGTTTTGTTATTTTATTTTTTTCTGCTGTAGGCAGATGGCCTTGTGCAAAATTACTCTTCTGGATGAGTTTGTAAAGGGAGATACTTTCATATAAAAAAAAACAACACAAAATTGGTCCAGAATATGCCTATTAAAGGAACAGTCCACCATACTTCCATAATGAAATATGCTCTTATCTGAATTGAGATGAGCTGCTCCGTACCTCTCCGAGCTTTGCGCGACCTCCCAGTCAGTCAGACGTGCTGTCACTCCTGTTAGCAATGTAGCTAGGCTCAGTATGGCCAATGGTATTTTTTGGGGGCTGTAGTTAGATGCGACCAAACTCTTCCACGTTTTTCCTGTGTACATAGGTTTATATGACCAGTGACATGAAACAAGTTCAGTTACACAAATTGAAACGTAGCAATTTTCTATGCTATGGAAAGTCCGCACTATAATGACAGGCGTACTAACACCTTCTGCGCGCTTCGACAGCGCATTGATACGGAGCTCAGATATCAATGCGCTGCCGAAGCGCGCAGAAGGTGTTAGTACGCCTGTCATTATAGTGCGGACTTTCCATAGCATAGAAAATCGCCACGTTTCAATTTGTGTAACTGAACTTGTTTCATGTCACTGGTCATATAAACCTATGTAAACAGGAAAAACGTGGAAGAGTTTGGTCGCATCTAACTACAGCCCCCAAAAATACCATTGGCTATACTGAGCCTAGCTACATTGCTAACAGGAGTGACAGCACGTCTGACTGCGTCTGACTGACTGGGAGGTCGCGCAAAGCTCGGAGAGGTATGGAGCAGCTCGTCTCAATTCGGATAAGAGCATATTTCATTATGGAAGTACGGTGGACTGTTCCTTTAAAGTGCAACAACAACATGGTAAATACTTTAATTTCCAGCAGACTGATTACCAAAGTTTACACTGAATTATTTTTGATGCCAAGTATAATTGCAAATATTTCAGAATTGTGGCCATACAGAACGACTACCAGACATGTTTTATATCACCGTATAATAGCCAACATTTAAACGGCAAATAAACACAAATGCTATAATCCAACAAACATATTTTATTAAAAGTAGTTAGCATGAATGATCTCTTTGCAACTCTTCACAAACTTTATAAACTGAGCATATCGGCGACAACAGTAAAAAACTGGCAGAGGTATGTCTGCTTTGACATTTCAGTGTCCTGCTAAAATGCGTAGTCAAGCCAAAGCACAGGGCCGTTGCTATGGAGGACTCGTGCAACACTTACTCACATGGTCAAACACAGTGAATCTCTCTCTGTTGTAACAGCGGAGGCAAAAGCAAACTTTTGCATCATATAAGTTGATACAACCTCAAATCAGAAAAAAGTTGGGACGGTATGTTTAAATTGAAATTAAATCTGAAAATGATTTGTCAATAATCTTTGGCCTGTATTGCACTCAAATGAATACAATAGCACTTTATTTGATGTTTTACCTCATGAATTTTATTGTTAAAAAAAAAAACACATTTCAATTTTGATTCTTGCAACACATTTTAAAAAAAAACGTTGGGACGATAAAACATTAAACACTTAAAAGATGTTTAGGGACTGAAGACATCAAGTGATGGACTGTTTCAAGTGTTATTTTGTCCCATTGTTGTGTCACAGTACAGGGTCGTTGTCATAATTTTTGTTTCAAAAATCACCACAAATTCTCTATTGGGGACAGAAGGGACAGGCACCCTCTTCTTCCACAGCCATGCCTTTGTAATGTGTGCAGAATGTGGTTTTGCATCGTCTTGTTGAAATCTCCCTGGAAAAGATGTCGTACTGAAGGCAGCATACAGTATGTTGCTCCAAAATCTCAGTCAGTGCGTTTACATGCACATCCAAATCGAGCTACTGTCGGTAATCGAGCTAAGGGTCCCAGCAGGGGTGCCAGAGAGATCCAATCTTACATGCACACAAGGAAATCGAGCTATTGTGTGAGGTACATTGTGCACCCGAGCCACAGGTGGCACTACACGCCCCATCGTGTTGGTACACTTCCGGTTGTCGTCATGAAGAAGAGCTATTCAAGAGTATAAACAAAGTTATCAGTTCCGTGTTCACAAGAAAAACGACGACGAGGACAGCAACATCGAGAGAGAGAAGATGGACAACAACGAAGCAGCTCAGCACTTGTTGAACCGCTTGTGGTCTTGTCACTCATCACTTCCGGAAGGGGCAGTGCTGAAGTAAGTAGCTCGACTATGTAGCTCGATAGGGTTTACATGCACTAAGTAGGTCGGCTACAATCGCATAATCTAGGTCGCGTAGCTCGATTACGAGAAATCCAGTTCGGTTCGATTTCAGCCGAGCTAAGGTGTTTCCATGGCATTTAGAACTTCGATTTCAGTCGAGCTACGGCAGAAATTCGATTTTCTCTATGTGCATGTAAACGCACTGAGTGTATTTTCTGCATTAATGCTGCCATCACAGAAGTGTAAGTTACCTTTACCAAGGGCACTGACACAACCTCATACCATGACACACCCTGGCTTTTGGACTTGTTGCTGTTAAAGTGCATATTCTGGACCAATTTCATTTTTTTTTTTATATATGAAAGTATGTCCCTTTACACACTCATCCAGAAGGGTAATTTTGCACAAGGCCATCTGTCTACAGCAGAAAAAAACAAAAAAACAAAACGCGTCTGGAAAAATCCCAAGGGAGTCTGGAGCCAGATTCGTGACGTTACCTGCGGAAGCGCGAGCAGGCTGCGTGAGCTTTGCACGGTTTCAGTGCACAGCCTATGTAGACCAAGCGATCCCATTTCTCTCTCATTGTCCGGTCTTTTGGAAAACGATGAGTACTAATCCCATCAAGATTGGTGTTGCTACACCCTCCTACGATACATCTGTTAACCATTTTAATAATTACGTGATAACATTGAAGAAATTTGCAGAAACCCACCAGGTCGTTTTCTCATAAACAAACCAGCGCTGGCGTAGGATTCAGAGGGAGGCGTCCCGCACGCGATGCCACGAAAATCAATGTTTCCCGGGAAATCCAAATGCCAAGTTTTTTCAGAGTCGGACCAATTCGCCTCAAATGGCTTGATTTCAGCTGAATTTTTCTGGTATTGCGCAAGGTAAAAAAAAATTGCAGAGAATGCAGAATGTTACAGATATTTGACCAAAGTTTAATATAAAATAGGAGAACTGCATTGATCTTGCCCCTGAATTTACCCGTGATATGCGCTTTAATATGATGCTGTTGGCGCAGAAATGAGTGTGCACTTACCGTATGCAGTGGACATCAGTTGAGTAGGCAGTCCTTCGATGTGACCCAGGACACATTCACGTACACACTGATGAAAAAAACAAAGTGGCCATAGGCAGCCCAGACCACCTCTGAATGTGGTCTGAGCAATCAAATCCTAATGTACATTTAACCCCATTCACACCTGTACTTACAGTAGAGCTGCCTGATCACCCAGGATGCATGTTAATGCCAGGCGTGAATAGGCCCAGACAGAGAGAGATATCTGGATTTAATGCCATGCAGTGATAAAGTTCAGTCAAACTGAAATTTGACCCCATTTGCTGTTTACCTTTCACTGCTTACTAATACAAATTATATGAAATGGAAGAAAAAGTGTCTCAGTTTGGACAGGGAGGGGTTTAAATTTTATTTCATTTAAACACGTCCAATAACGCTGATCTAAAAACACGATACGGTGATCTGTTATCAGTGAAACAGGTGATGTGGATGGTCTTTTGCCTTTTGTGTTCATTTAGTATTTTTACAATAATGTCTACTATTATGGCATCATGAACAAGTTTGGTTAGTGATTGTCATATATTAGCATGTTGATAGCATATATACACTTTGGCTTTAGAGGTATGGATAACCTTGTGCTTCTCCAGCAACGTGCACCGCCTGTGTAGACCAAGCGCTCTCATTTCTCTCTCATAGTCTGGTCTTTTGGAAAACGATGAGTACTAATCCCATCAAGATTGGTGTTGCTACACCCTCCTATGATACATTGGTTAACCATTTTAATAATTTCGTGATAACGTTGAAGAAATTTGCAGAAAACTACCAGGTCGTTTTCTCATAAACAAACCAGTGCTGACGTAGGATTCAGAGGGAGGCGTCCCGCACGTGACGTCACGAAAATCAATGTTTCCCGGAAAATCCAAATGCCAAGTTTTTTCAGAGGCGGACCAATTCGTCTCAAATGGCTTGATTTCAGCTGAATTTTTCTGGTATTGCGCAAGGTAAAAAAATTGCAGAGAATGCAGAATGTGACAGATATTTGACCAAAGTTTAATATAAAATAGGAGAATTACACTGATCTTGCTCCTGAATTTACCCGTGATATGCGCTTTATCAGTCTGGATGGTCCTTTTGGTCTGGAGCACACAACATCCATTTCTTCCGAAAAAGACCTGGAATACTGATTTGTCGAACCACAATACACACTTCCACTGTATGATGGTCCATCCCAGATGCTGCTGAGCCCAGACAAGTCAATGGTGCTTCTGGACCTAGTTAACACAAGGCTTCCTTTTTACACAGCAAAGTTTAAACTGGTATTTGTGGATGGAACTCTGTATTGTAGCTTGACAAAGGTTTGCCAAGTAATCCCGATCCCATGTGGTTATATCCACTGTAAGGGCCAGTCTTTTGACCGTGCGCCAGACTTTGTGATTTACTTTGTTGTTTTTAAGTAAACATTTTAGAAAGACAAGGGAAGTTGTCATGTCTCGTCGCTCACATGGAAAAAGAGTGTTTTTTCGATTGACTCTAGAAATGGTACAGTAACCAAGGAAGAGCTAACGGAGTGCCATTACATCCACTATAGATGAATGATGGTTCTTGATGCAGTGCCATCTGAGGTGGTGTTTACATTAGACCGTATCAGCGGATCATCAGATTAACGTTTTTAAAACGATTCGTGTGCACACAGCAACGCCAATACACGGATACGCTCGGCTCTGCAGGCATCCTGCGCTCCAAATCACTCCGCCCTGAACAGCGAGTGTCCTCTGGAGGGTGCGCACTCCGGCCCTGCGCAGCTCACAGAGCGCGCGAAGTGAAGCGCACAAGCAGTGATTCGGGACAAATAGCAGGAAGTGAAAGTCCGCGCCATTTTTCAGCAGTCGCGTCACATGACCAACGTGGCATGACCAACGCCAGCGAATCAGGAAGGTGGATGTCACAGTGACGTTGTCCAATGACGACGTCAGCTAGAGCTCAGCACAGCGTATCCTCGTTCCTCAATGTTTACACAGCACCGGATCAGATACGTAATGGATTGAATACGTGGGCCCTGGTGGATTCAAGTTGTTCCGCCTGTGGAGTCGTTTCCTGGCGTTTTAATGTGAACGGACAGTGCATCCGCGATGAAAACGAAATGGATACGGTCTAATGTAAACACCACCTGAGGGATCGGAGCTCACGGGTGTTCAGCTTAGGCTTGTGCCCTTTGCCCTTTACACACCAAAATTCCTCCAGATTCCTTAAATTGTTTGATGATGATGATATGCACTGTAGAGGATGAAACATCCAAATCCCTCCCTATCTTTCTTGGAGGAACATTGTTTTTAAACATTTCAATAATTTTCTGAGACATTTGTTGACAAACTGGAGATCCTTGGCTCAACTTTGCTCCTCAAAAACTAGGCCTTTCCTGGATACCGGCAGACGAAATATCTTGAGTTCATTCTGTTTGCAATGAAATACAAGTTTAAGCAAATTTGAAATCACTGCTTTTCTTTTTTATTTGCATTTTCCATACGGCCCCAACCTTTTCTGATCTGGGATTATATTTATGCTTTCTTCCAAATATATATTTTTTTTGGTCACACAATATTAGGCTACTTAATATACTACTCATCTCATCTCATTATCTCTAGCCGCTTTATCCTTCTACAGGGTCGCAGGCAAGCTGGAGCCTATCCCAGCTGACTACGGGCAAAAGGCGGGGTACACCCTGGACAAGTCGCCAGGTCATCACAGGGCTGACACATAGACACAGACAACCATTCACACCTACGCTCAATTTAGAGTCACCAGTTAACCTAACCTGCATGTCTTTGGACTGTGGGGGAAACCGGAGCACCCGGAGGAAACCCACGCGGACAACATGCAAACTCCGCACAGAAAGGCCCTCGCCGGCCCCGGGGCTCGAACCCAGGACCTTCTTGCTGTGAGGCGACAGCGCTAACCACTACACCACCGTGCCGCCCTAATATACTATTAATGAACTGTATTTATTTATTATACTTCCCACCGGACAGTTTGGCCATTTATGTTAATTTTATCTGCTGGACAACTACACGTGATACTGGCTAAAAGCTGGCATATGTTTCCTTCCACTGGTTAAAAAGAACAATGCATTTGGTCTCTGCAAACAGAAATGATGTACGTGTTCATTTGCATATAGAGTGGGGAGGTGAGATATGATCACAAGTGCTCACTACAGATGTGTGTAATAAATGCCAGGTGTGAATGGGCATACTAATCTCCGAGTAAACATTTTAATATGAGGTGTGAACTCCACTCCGTCTTTCGTCCAGCCGACTAACGGTGTTGTTGTTGGGTAAAGAGACAGTTAAATTTTTAGCTGTAAATAACTTGCTGCCTCAAGAGGATTTCATGAAATTAAATTAAGGTTAAGTGTGTTGCAGCAGCTGTAGTGCGTTCGGAGTACTACTAGCATGCACACTGACAAACACTGATAAAGGCTTAATGTTTTGCATCAGATTGAATATTCAAATATTGCTCTAATTTTGCCTCGAAAAATAGATTAAGAGGTGGAGGATAATGCACACAATGTACTTATCGCTTTTAATCGTTATTTTACTATTATGATTTGCCTTTGCTGAGGATCTGTGCCTTTTACTGTCTACAACAAATAGCATTGTTGTTATACTCTCTGCATTCATTCATTCATCATTTTGAATAATCAATATATTGCCACAACCACAGTACTGCTCCAAAACTAACATTGGGTGTTCACTGACATCACACTTCACTGAGACTGGACAGTTGCTTGGTCATTTCTCCAATCGTCCAGTTTTGGTGAGTGCCATCTCAGTGTTTGATGTGTTCTGAGAAGCTTTTCTGCTCACCACATTCACGTTGCTTTCATTTAAAAAAAAAAGTTCATAATTCAGGTCATTATTATAAAATGACTAGATTTTACAAAACATTAATTGCATTTGTGTGTGTGATTGAAATAGCTATTAAAACTTGACAGTATATCAAAATCGTCCATTCAAATTATGTGATCCGAAGCCGATAGCCATGGTTTCCTTTGGTTAGGTGGGGAACAGGAACGGAAAATGTAGGAGCAGAGTGTTGGTTCAAGCTGAACTTGATTCAACTTTGAGTCAATGTCAGTTTAGTGTATCCTAAGAAGATTTCAGGTGTTTTGACCAATCAATGTGGTAAGATTCTTAGTGACGTCAAAGCAAAATAGAAACCCGGATGTCAGCCATGTTGGTGGATATAAATACAAGTGCGGGGTCATGCAACATCTCTCATCTCATCTCATTATCTGTAGCTGCTTTATCCTGTTCTACACGGTCGCAGGCAAGCTGGAGCCTATCCCAGCTGACTACGGGTGAAAGGCGGGGTACACCCTGGACAAGTCGCCAGGTCATCACAGGGCTGACACATAGACACAGACAACCATTCACACTCACATTCACACCTACGGTCAATTTAGAGTCACCAGTTAACCTAACCTGCATGTCTTTGGACTGTGGGGGAAACCGGAGCACCCGGAGGAAACCCACGCGGACACGGGGAGAACATGCAAACTCCGCACAGAAAGGCCCTCGCCGGCCACGGGGCTCGAACCCAGACCTTCTTGCTGTGAGGCGACAGCGCTAACCACTACACCGCCGTGCCACCCGGGTCAAGCAACATTCCATACAAAACATACATAGTCATGCGTGCGCAACTCTTTGTTTTTCCACTGCTTTAAGCGTTCTTTTAGCTCTGCCATATCTTTGTGCTGTATATGGCTGTGGTCACAACAGTACTCATGACCGTGTCACGTTCCAATTTTTTAGAATTCTGTCCACTATTCAGAAAGAGGGTGAGGAAACTCTGAGGCTTAGTACAGAGAGGAGACGAGCACGGTTGAACAACATCGGCAGGGCTGAGCTATCAGAGGCTAAAACCAAAACAGCTCGTGTTTGCAGTAATCATTTTATCTCAGGTGGGATTCAAAAGCTTTCTCGATAATATCATGGAAGAATTTTATTTCGTGTTGCTAGAATTTTGCTATAAAATGAGCGTTCTCTTGTCGTAGTTCATTCGGTTGTTATAAATTTAACGTGTATTACCATTTCGCTTCTAGGAGCGCCAGCAAAATTATACAATAGAAACAATTCAGACTGGGCGCCCACTCAGAACATCGGCTGTGTTTTGTCCAAGGTTGGACTTGATTCTTTGGCACCCAAACCAGATAGAACGTGACATCTGGGTACTCGATGGTCGGAAGAAGCGTCTTATCTTCAGAAAAGTCTGACTTTTTTAAAGGTCCCATGGCATGAAATTTTCACTTTCTGAGGTTTTTTAACGTTAAAATGAGTTCCTCTGACCTTCTTAAGTCACCCCAGTGGCTAGAAATTTCATAATGTGTAAACCAAACTATGCCCAACATTTGAGAATGGCGCGTCAAAACGGCGCGTTGATAAACTCTTCCCTTTACTACGTCAGCAAGGGAGATGATCCCCACGCCTCCCCTCTGGATTCCCACCCACTGTATGGATTGCCCGCCCAGTTGTAGTGAGGAGACCATAGAGGACACAACAACATGGCATCACCTAAGCGAGCGAAACATGGAAATTGCGCTGTACATGGATGTGACAACACATAAAAGAGTCTGTTTTTACTGCCGACGGGAGAGCCCCTGAAGACACAGTGGCTTAATTTTATTTACTTCAATAATACGCCGTCGAGTCTACCTAAGACGGTGTATGTTTGTCGGAAGCATTTTCCTGAGGAATGTTTCCACAACTTGGGACAGTACAGGGCAGGTTTTGCACATCAACTGTCACTGAAGCCTGGGTCCGTACCAAGCATCCCTGCCGCATCAGCCACAAACACCGAACAAGTAAGTGTATAACTGTTAAGTCGTTTTGCCGTGTTTTAAAATCGGTGCCACGTTAGCCTTGCAATGGCTACATTAGCTGTGCAGCTAACCGCTTCCTGCAGTTAGCCAGGTACTCTGCGCTACAAAACCAAAAAGCACGCAGCATGCTCTGTTAAACTGAGTTTAGTCTGGAAATTGACTGTAACTTATGAGCTTATGTTTTGCCGTGTTTTAAAATCAGTGCCACGTTAGCCTTGCAATGGCTACATTAGCTGTGCAGCTAACCGCTTCCTGCAGTTAGCCAGGTACTCTGCGCTACAAAACCAAAAAGCATGCAGCATGCTCTGTTATAATAGCCAATCAAAACAGTTTTTACAAAGACACCCACATTCTTTTTTTTAAGTCACTTGTTCATTTTATTTGTTTGTTTGTTCAGTAAAAACCCAAACATTTGTTGAATTTATTTTATTTCCTCGCGTTGCACCTTAATGACGTCAGCTCGCGGTATTTTTCCCTTCGCGGTTTGTTCCTTCTCTCTCGCCATAGTAAGACACCCACATCCGCTTGTTCTGACCCACTGGAGGTAGCGTCACAGTGCTGTTAGCCAATCAGAGGTAACACGTTTACATGTCATGAATATTAATGATAAGACCTGCCCCCACCCTCTACCCTTCCCTGCCTCCTGCTTCTCATTAGCAAAACGACGCACTGGGAAAAGCGCTGAAATGGGGCTTTCTCCCAGGAGGCTATAGACCCCTTTCACATGACGTCACCGCGCCGCAAGATTTTGTTAGGCGCCATATTGGAAGACCAAGTACATGCACTCACAATATAAAACAAAGTACGAGCGAGAGTAAAGTGACACGATGGCTGATAATTCTGGTTATGTGAGTACATTACCAGCTGCAGAAAGGGCACGGTATGTGGAGAAACTGGCTGTGATTGATGGGTTTGACCCATATGATAAGACTCGGGGCAAGGGAGAATGGAAACATAAGGAGGACCAGACACCAATTCTGCCATCTGTTTGCTACCCAGACATTGTAAACTATTTGTTGTTTACACCCAGTGCCTACACTCAGTGTTCGAACTATGCCGATATTTTCGGGGGGTCCCTTTTTTTCCCTTGGGGGTGTGTGTGCTTGCGCTTGTCTTGGAGCGCGGATCTCCAAACACATGAGAAGCCTATCTTACGCACATATCACGCGGACTCCACACCTCCACACACGCATCGCGTCTGAAGTCATAACTCATCAGGGGAAATCGTGTCCGCATTAGCATGTTCAAAAAACAACCTCGCGTCAACAATGATACCACACGCAAGAAAAAAAAAAAAACAGTCAGGCTACTCAACAACCAACCTGGCAGCAGCGAGCAAGCCCCAAACCATCCTAAATTATTATTAAATTGTAGAAGTCTGGGAGGCTTGCTCCTCATACAGTTATCAACTTGGGGCCAATTTAGCATGTTTTAAATCTGAATTTCTTGCGTTTGCTTACCTCAAAGTGTCTGCAGATCATGCACAGACTTATCCATTATATCCACAGTTTTTTGCCAAGTCTCACACAGGTTTCTTTCAAGTCTACTGTTGGGCCAATAAATCATAAATAAAACAGCTCAGATTTGTTTGTTTAAGTCGTTTGCCACTCCACTTTATTCTCGTGGATTCACATACCGCTGCCGTTAATTCCCCCTAATCACGAGTTTGTTGGTCTTCCAAAATGGCGCAGGGTCTGTTTACTTCCGGTTTCGGGTGACGTCAGTGAAAGGGGTCTATATCTACGTGCCGAGGGTTCATTTCGAGAATGGCTGCGAATATAACATCCGGAAACCTCCACGAGCCCGTTTAAAGCATCAACAAACCACCATGCCATGGGACCTTTAAATAATATGCATGAAAACCACAAATATCTATCTTCTCTTTGTATTGAATCTTCGCTTGACTGTTCAAATCGTGGTAATACTGAGAAAATTCATCATTGTTTACAGACACGCTTTCAGTTGCTTTGTATATCCACCATCATGGTGGACGCTCATGATGGACGCTCATGACATAGCACATTTTGATCACGTGGTTGCAAGTCATCTACCGGTATAAGAGGTTTTTTTTTTTTTGAAAGCAGTGTCTCATGGACCCAAACTGTCCTAGTCTCTCTCTCTCTCTCTCTCTCTCTCTCTCTCTCTCTCCTCTTTCCAAATCCTCCCATCCCAAAGCTACTCAGAGCAAAACTCTCTTACTGCTTTCCATTTTTCCAAATCTTTTTCATTGTTGTACAAAACACATTGTGTCAGGAGCCACATGCAGGATATGAACATATTTTTTTTTTCGTGAATTTACAGAATTTTCATGAAATTTCATGTGTAAATGTCAAGCAATTGACAGATGCACTCATATCCAGATTGATAAATGAGACCCAATGTTGTGATCAAGTCACTTTTTTGCACACTTAAAAACAACAATGTTAATACTATAAATGACTATGAGTACTATAAATTAATTATACTCATTTTTAGACAGGACTCAAAAGCTTCTATGTCCATATTTTGTCATTATTATTATTTTTTTTTTGAATATCATCTATAAAGGGGCGGCACGGTGGTGTAGTGGTTAGCGCTGTCGCCTCACAGCAAGAAGGTCCGGGTTCTAGCCCCGTGGCCGGCGAGGGCCTTTCTGTGCGGAGTTTGCATGTTCTCCCCGTGTCCGCGTGGGTTTCCTCCGGGTGCTCCGGTTTCCCCCACAGTCCAAAGACATGCAGGTTAGGTTAACTGGTGACTCTAAATTGACCGTAGGTGTGAATGTGAGTGTGAATGGTTGTCTGTGTCTATGTGTCAGCCCTGTGATGACCTGGCGACTTGTCCAGGGTGTACCCCGCCTTTCGCCCGTAGTCAGCTGGGATAGGCTCCAGCTCGCCTGCGGTTGAGGGATTAATATCAAGTTTATAAGCATGTCCGACTTCAACTGTATTGTACAGATCACGCAGTGCTTTGATTTTACTTTATTTATTCGTGACTACACCACTGATAGGAACAGACCAATACAGAAAGCACTTTTATAAGCAGAACATGAGGATTTGTTTGAATATTTTTAATAGTGTTTGAACTCTATGTGTACGAAAATACAGTGCTGCTGTTGTCCTGTTTCTTTATATCCTTGGATGCTTGTTATTGTGGCAAAACAAAATATCACCGGCCTCATTAATGTGTGAAATCAGGTTGGTCAGAGGGTGAAGAAATGGTTAAGGGTCTGAGCTTTTAATTAGAACTTTGAGCAGGATCTCTGTGAGCTCTCCTGTCCAGAGGTACTTTGCTGTTTGTGTCTGGTTTTACGTGTAATTAGGCTGCAAACTGCTCAAAAACCTAAAGACGCAATTTAAGCATTTGGAAACACTCAAAGTGTGATTTTCTCCTTCATAAATATGCATTTGAGGGAGGATTGTGCAAGAAATGAAAAGTGTGGCTGATTACATATTCCGGTCAATGTAGTAAATTAGCAACAGGGTGATTTTCCAAAATCCCAAAAATCGGATGTAAATTAGTGCCTTGCGTGTTGTTCAGTGTGTTATGGGCAGAGTTGCCAGCTCTACAGTTTTCTCACAGAATTTGGCTCATTGTGAACCTTGATGATATAGATTTGTACCTAAGAACTGCTACTGTAGTCTCATCTCATCTCATTATCTCTAGCCGCTTTATCCTGTTCTACAGGGTTGCAGGCAAGTTGGAGCCTATCCCAGCTGACTACGGGCGAAAGGCGGGGTACACCCTGGACAAGTCGCCAGGTCATCACAGGGCTGACACATAGACACAGACAACCATTCACACTCTCATTCACACCTACGCTCAATTTAGAGTCACCAGTTAACCTAACCTGCATGTCTTTGGACTGTGGGGGAAACCGGAGCACCCGGAGGAAACCCACGCGGACACGGGGAGAACATGCAAACTCCACACAGAAAGGCCCTCGCCGGCCCCGGGGCTCGAACCCAGGACCTTCTTGCTGTGAGGCGACAGCGCTAACCACTACACCACCGTGCCGCCCTGCTACTGTAGTCTCATCTCATTATCTCTAGCCGCTTTATCCTGTTCTACAGGGTCGCAGGCAAGCTGGAGCCTATCCCAGCTGACTACGGGGAAAGGCGGGGTACACCCTGGACAAGTCGCCAGGTCATCACTAGGGATGGGAATTGATAAGATTTTTACGATTCCGATTCCATTTTCTATCCTGCTTAACGATTCGGTTCTTTATCGATTCTCATTTGAAAAAAGAGGAGAACAAACAGGTCGATTAGCATCAACTTTGTTTAGTTTAGGAGTACTGTAACACACATGACCTTACAAACCCAACAGTGAATTACTCAAATGTTAAACATTATTCTAATAAAAAATAAAATTCTCCTTTTTAAAAGGATATGTGAGATGAGCACTCAAAATAAAACTGTCATAGACAAATACAATCAAGTAACTGTGCATTGTACAAATCTGCAAATACCAACTATGAAGAATTAACAATTCTTTTGCAGAAAAATTAGCATGTCTGCTTTTTCAGGAAGGATACGTGATCTTTCTGGACTAATGGTGTCTCCAGCTGTGGAGAACACCCTTTCAGATGGAGTGGAGGATGCCTGCACACACAGATGGTCATCTTCTAAATGTAATGCATGAGAAGGCATTCATTTAATGTTAACTGTTAGTAATAGGTTTTACAAAGAAGCAAATGACGCTAACATGATGTGTGTTACTTGATTACCTGCCGTAGTAACCGCAGAAGACATGCTAGCGTGGCTGCTGCTGCTGGGTTGAGATTCACCAGTCCGAAGCGTGTCGAAAACGTGACATTCGTTTAAAAGTATCGCATGGTTGTGTGAGCAAATGTTTTTGCATATTGCTCGTGTTCCCTCCCGACGATGTAATATCTACTTTGCAATGACTGCAGGTCGCCCGGTTGTCATCTTTCCTTGAAAAATGCAGCCAAACTTTTGAGCGTTTAAACCTCTTGGTTGCCATGTTTACTGCTTACTGCATGTCGCTACGCATGTTGCGTAACTTGCGTAATATACATGACGTTAGTCATGCCTGCTGGAATCAATAAGGGAATCGTTAGCAAATCTGGCAAACGATTCCATGGAATTGAAACATTGGGAACCGGTTCTCAACAAGAACCAGTTTTCGATTCCCATTCCTAGTCATCACAGGGCTGACACATAGACACATACAACCATTCACACCTACGGTCAATTTATTTAGAGTCACCAGTTAACCTAACCTGCATGTCTTTGGACTGTGGGGGAAACCGGAGCACCCGGAGGAAACCCACGCGGACACGGGGAGAACATGCAAACTCCACACAGAAAGGCCCTCGCCGGCCACGGGGCTCGAACCCAGACCTTCTTGCTGTGAGGCGACAGCGCTAACCACTACACCGCCATGCCGCCGCTACTGTAGTCATAAATACATTACTGTTCCCTTAGATGTGTTCCCTTTTGAGTCCATTTCCACTTAGGGTTTCTTCTTCATGCCCTCTCAGGAAATTTTTCCTGGCCACCATCATACCTGTGTTTTTTGTTTGTTTGTTTTTCTTCCCCCCGGAAGTAAAATCCCCCCCGCAAATCCGGATATGTATGTAAACATAGTAAACATCTGGATATTCTTATATGTGGCTTGGCGGAGGTATGGACTCTACCAAGTGCTCGCTTGTTTGTTTGTTTACTGACTCAATTACTTAAAACGAATGCAAAATGCAAGCATAATCACTCATGGTCTCTGACTTTTGGATTCCAGTGTCATTTGGGATTCTTTGGTCATCCAGATGGTCACAGGACATCCAGCAACTTTCCTCACATCTAATTAAAACAAGTGTTGGCAGGCAAAACAAACCACGCCCGGCAGCACTTATTTTATACCTATATGTTAATAATGGTAATATTTCTCAATCATCAGCTGTCAGGTTATAGTCCTATGAAAATTCATGACCTTGAGTTTGACATTTCAAAGTCATTCAAGGTCAAAGGCCATAGCGGCAACTGAGGTGGTGTTTACATTAGACCGTATCCGTCTCGTTTTCGTCACGGATGCACTGTCCGTTCACATTAAAACGCTGGGAAACGACTCCACAGGCGGAACAACTTGAATCCGCCAGGGCCCACATATTCAATCCATTACGTATCTGATCCGGTGCTGTGTAAACATTGAGGAACGAGGATACGCTGTGCTGAGCTCTAGCTGACGTCGTCATTGGACAACGTCACTGTGACATCCACCTTCCTGATTCGCTGGCGTTGGTCATGCCACGTTGGTTATGCGACACGACTGCTGAAAAACGGCGCGGACTTTCCCTTCCTGCTATTTGTCCCGAATCACTGCACGTGCGCTTCACTTGCGCGCTCTGTGAGCTGCGCAGGGCCGGAGTGCGCACCCTCCAGAGGGCACTCGCTGTTCAGGGCGGAGTGATTTGGAGCGCAGGATGCCTGCGGAGCCGAGCGTATCCGTGTATTGGCGTTGCTGTGTGCACGCGAATTGTTTTAAAAACGTTAATCTGATGATCCGCTGATACGGTCTAATGTAAACACCACCTGAAAGCCCATATGGGACTTCTTATATGTTGATAATGACGAACATCCAGCTATCATGAACAATTTTAAAGTTACAGCCCTCCGAAAACCCATGACCTTGAGTTTGACTTTCATGGTCACTCAAGGTGACCCAAGGAACAGTTGATCAGATTTTGATGCAAATCCGGATATGTATGTAAACATAGTGAACATCTGAATATTCAAATACGGTACGTAGCTTGGTGGAGGTATGGACTCTACCAACTGCTCTTGTTTGTTTATTTGTTTTTTGTTTGTTTGTTTACTTTCTCACTTACTTATAAAAGAATACAAAATGCAAGCATTCTCACTCATGGTCTCCGACTTTTGGATCCAAGTGTATTTAACACTGCTTTTCATTTGGGATTATTTGGTCATCGTGCCAAATGAAAGCCCATATGGGAGTTCCCATATGCTCATAATAGTAAACATCTGTTTATAGGCAACCGTTTTTGAGTTATAATGGAAAATGCGTTATTTTGACCGAAAGGTTGACCTTTCTGGTGACCTTGATGTTCACTTTGACCCCATTACCCCCAAAATTTAATCAGGTAATCTACGGACCATTGCCCACCTACAGTACCCTGAAAATTTGAAGTCAATCTGTGCAACCGTCTAGACGCTAGACTGTTGACAGACAGACACACAAACAAACAAACAAACAAACAAACAAACAAACAAACAAACAAACAAACAAACCGCACTGATTACAATACCTCACCCTGCTGACTCCGTTGCGGGCAAGGTAAACATTCAACACATTTAACAGGAAACTGATAGTGTTCAAGAAGCCATAATCGACCCAAGAAAAAATGGAATTCAGTTTAATTGTACTCGTTTATTGTAGCTTATTCTCTGCACGACAGCTGTTTGATTACAACTAATGAGTAATCACATGCTGTATTAAAGCCTTCTTGCTCTGTTCAGTTGTTCTGACAAAAGAGATTTTACTTAATAAAAGCTTCATTTATTAACATACCTTTATTACAGATTTTCTCTTTATTCCAGAGCTTTTTTATATATCTCTGTGGTTGAACATTTCATACTGGCTTTTAAACCACAGTTTGTGCTCCACGCTGACTGAATTTAGTACACGGCCCCAGGTTTGCGTGATTATTAAGTTAAACATTAATTTCAGACGCTGTGTTGAAGTGGGTTACTCTGGTGTGTTATCTAATCCAGCTACCCTTCCTGATTAAATTTGTACTTTTACTTATTTGTTTCCAGGCTCATTTCTATATGTAGTGGGCTCATTTTAAAATAAATGAATAAAAATATTTTGCTTCTAAGAGGGTGTGGTGCTTGGAAGCTAACAAAATCATTTGACAATGAATTTTGCATTTCTGAATATACATGTGCATTATACACTACCATTAAAAAGTTTGGGGTCAACCAGACAATTTTGTGTTTTCCATGAAAAGTCACACTTTTATTTACCACCATAAGTTGTACAATGAATAGAAAATATAGTCAAGACATTTTTTCTGCCCATTTTGAGCATTTAATCGACCCCACAAATGTGATGCTCCAGAAACTCAATCTGCTCAAAGGAAGGTCAGTTTTATAGCTTCTCTAAAGAGCTCAACTGTTTTCAGCTGTGCTAACATGATTGTACAAGGGTTTTCTAATCATCCATTAGCCTTCTGAGGCAATGAGCAAACACATTGTACCATTAGAACACTGGAGTGAGAGTTGCTGGAAATGGGCCTCTATACACCTATGGAGATATTGCACCAAAAACCACACATTTGCAGCTAGAATAGTCATTTACCACATTAGCAATGTATAGAGTGGATTTCTGATTAGTTTAAAGTGATCTTCATTGAAAAGAACAGTGCTTTTCTTTCAAAAATAAGGACATTTCAAAGTGACCCCAAACTTTTGAACAGTAGTGTATACATCTCAATATTTTATGCGGTGTATTTAATAAAAAAAAGTTAAATTTTGTTTGTTTTTACCTTGCTAAGTGTAATTTTTGGATTTACGTATGTAACTTGGCTCAAAAAACTATACTATCCAGGATTCCCTGGGAAAAGTACAGGCTTTCAGATTGGTCAAACAAATCAGTACTCAAATAGAGATCTTGCAGTCACGTGACCGGAAAGTACACAACCACCATCTTGTCGGTCAAAAACACCGCTGAATACTGCTGCACTCGTGTACAGAATGGATCAATTTCAACCGACGGACTACACGGCTCATTTTTCTAATGAACAGATAACTAGATATATGTATAAAATAAACGATCTACAGATTTGTGACCCTTATGGCTTTCCGGACGGAGTTTTCACGACCGGATTTTGAACTGTCAGCGGAATACCCGGACGTGTATGATTACCTCATTAACTTTCCCTCGCTGTTCAGTGGTGAAGCACTGCGTGCTTATAAATCTCTGGACAGTTTTCTCTACAGAAATTCAGGATTTGTCAGCGACTCAGATGTGGCATCTTGTAAACAAGAATCCTCATTGGATGGGTAAGTCACTTAAGTATTGAGTATAGCACTGACCAGCCGATTATAGAATAGAATAAGGTAATTCCAAATCGTCCGTGTTGTTTACATGGATCTGGCGTTGGAGAGGTAGAGGCTTGGCAGTGGAGGTTTGAGTAGCTGTTTTCTGAGCTTAGTCAACAGGCCGGCTCTGCCTGCAGCCTCGCTTTTGCTTCCGCTCCCGGCGCTGCCTCCTTCGCTTTGCTTCCGATAACAATCCACGGAGACCCCGCTGGTCTCGCTATCTCGTCCGGAATGTTTTTTTTTTTTTCTCGTCTGGAATGTTGTGCATGCGATGGAAATCGCTACAAACCGTCATTTTCTGCTGGAAACCAATGTCCAGTAAGTCCATACGGTTGTAGTGGATATTGAAGTCCGGTACAGACGAACAACACGCAAAAATACACACAAAAACCATAAAAAAGGTGCACAGGTAGGGAGAGCTTGTAGCCGCAGCCGTTGTAGTAGAATTGTATATAGTAGGGTTTTCCAGAAGAAAAGGTAGAAGTAGAAGGCGGAAATATGGCGTTTGACCGACACGATGGCGTCTGTCACAATCTGGATCGGCTGTGACGTCACATGCAAGTGCTCCATAGATATTTTTCTCATGTGATGTTAAATACAGAATGCTTAGTAGCCACTGTAGCTATATAGGTAAGGGAGAGTAGGGAGACTTGGGACAGTTTGTATTCCCATAAATTAATTTCAACCAATCAGGTTTTCGATTACATCAGAAGTTAGGTGCTGCCCCTTTGAGTAACCGACTTTCTTTGGAGCCATGAAGCTGGACACTGCAGTAAGGTTTGTGCAGTTAAATATTTTTATCAACCAAAACTTGTACTTTCTACTTCTCTTTCACTTCCATTCTATGGTGTAATGTTCACTGGTGAATTGGGGATTTGTTAGGAATTAAAGTATGCCGCTAAGAGTTACCATATATAGTATTACTTATTGAACTTAAATTTTGGGGAAAAAAAAAAATTGAATTATTTTTTTCCCCAAAATGGCCAGATGGGGAGAGTTGGGACAGTTCATCATGTTACAAATTTTTTCTTGTAGTTTATGAATATAAACTTGTTTAAATATTTTTTGTTAAAAATGTGGGTGTGTCCCGACATGAAGATTAAGTTTATTTAATTCCTCCTTGAGAATGGATCTGTTTAGTTGAGTCAGGTTTTGGGTAAACTGACATTTTTCTGTGTTCGTACAGTTGATATGTTACACGTTTTTGAGAATAAATAAAAATTAAAGTGAGACGGCCTTTCGATTTCATAAACTCGGTGAAATTTAGTTCCCTCTGAAATTTGGTCATTGTGATATACGTTTATTTCTGTAATATCTAAAAATATCAGGCCATTCTGTGGCTGGGAAGTTATTTATTTTGAGGGGATTAAAGCAAATAATGTGCATGAAATCACTCTCTTCACGCAGTCAAGCAGACAGAGGAAGTCCGTGTGCTGCGTATGCGCAGGTTTACCTTTGAGCGTGCACTGATAGCTACATCATTCTGTCGCTAAACGAACAGCTGATCACACCGAGGTGTTCGCGGACCGCCGATATTTATTAGTTTGGTCCTGCATTTCCTTTCCTTCGTATATAACATAACATCTTTTCTTCTCGCTTTCCGTTACTGTAGTCGGTCTTTCACATTTCATTTGCACACTCACGTCCTCCATTTTTCTCTCCTGTTTCAAATTTGTATCCCACAATGCCTTGCGCGGACGGGGAAAGCCCACCACGTGATGCATGACGTAGTATCTTGAATGGTCTTTCATGTTTCATTCGCACACTCACGTCTGCCATTTTTCTCTCCTGTTTCAAATTTGTATCCTACAATGCCTTGGGTGAACGGGGAAAGCAAGCCTACCACGTGATGCATGACGTAGTATCTTGTATAGGGTCATGGTGAAGCAGGAAAAAATAGCGGAGAATTTAAGGCCATGTGGCCCTAAATTCATTAATTGTTCTATTATTTTAAAAAATAATAATAACAATAATAAAATTGGAAGTCTGTGATTCGGATTCAGTAGCTTTTGGTCCACTAAACAAAAATAATTGGGTGTCAAGGAAAATTCTTTTTATGACCTAAACTTGAAAAATCTGAAAGGCAGTCTACCTTTAAAGGATATGGGACATGGATTTTTACCTGGGCATAATTATGTATAAAGGACATAAGAAATGCCATCTAAATCACTGCAGGGCATCAAAAATGTGAAAATCATCACATTATTCAAGTTTTTCTATACATCAGCGTAAAACAAGGATTCGTTAATGAGCTAGGTGGTCACGTGACCCGTGACGTCACAAAAACTTTTCAAGGAGCCAGCGCTTGGGAATCTAATGTAAACAGGTTACCGAAATGGACACCATCGACAGTGACATTCCCGATGTTTCACAGAGATGTGAAGTTAGACCCTATCAATTCGAACCGATAGCTTGAAATTCACATGAACATAGATCTTGTATTTACTCTGATGGGTCAGATGATTCTGAGAGTGAGAGTTCATTCAGTCCCCATGAAACTGAAAGCGGTCGGCTCGATAACACTTCCTGGTAAGTTAAAAACAATTCTGCTCAAAGGCTAATGATCTGTTGAAAGAAGTATTATTTTTGTATCATACATTGAAAGTTCATCATAGATCTAGCTAAAGTCCGTTGCAAGCTAGTTTTTTTTTTTTGCTGATATTTTTCGAGATTGATTGAGATACAATGCTTCCAGAGTCCGAGATGAAAACATTCAAAATGGCGAAACGAATCAGAATTATGATAATCAATAATTGCTACACCCAAAATTATAATACTAATCCTTACCTCGGCTTTCAGTCGCTTAGCGCAGAGGTCTTCAACAGGGGGGTCGCGAAATCGCACCGGATCACTCATATCAACAAAAATATTCCTGCCCTGTCCCTTGGCCTCCGTGCAGGCTTGCAAACAGCGCGCCTTTCGGCGGATGCCGCCTTTTTCATGGCTGAATCACGCAATAGAGGTCTGCGCGGGTCGGATTTTTCAGTCCCGCTCCCGCCCGCGCCCACATTGTGCAGTCCCACTCCCTCCCGCACCCGCAAAGAATTATGATTTTCAGTCCCGCTCCCGCCCGCGCCCACAAAAAAATTATGATTTTCAGTCCTGCTCCCGCCCGCAAATCCCGCGTGATGCAGATGTTCGCGTTATTTGTACCGTCTCTAATAATAATAATTAGTGCTGTCAAACGATTAAAATATTTAATCGCGAATCATACATTTTTATTATATGAGAAACCATTGTAATTCTCTGATCAGCATAAAAAAGTGAATGGGCTTGCTTTGTACCAATGATGTGTGTTGTTGTTTGTGTTTTTATTTATTTATTTATTTTTTATTGCAAAGCAGAGCTAGTAAGAGAAGTGAATTGATTTACTGCTTGAGTTAGTCTACAACTTTAATCAGAGAGACATGTTACACAGTGACGGTAGGCTTGACTCAATGCTATCCCAGAAATCCTTCCTGTAATATGCAAATTTGGCCGCCTCTGATTGGACAGCCAAATTTGCATATTACAGGAAGGATTTCTGGGATAGCATTGAGTCAAGCCTACCGTCACTGTGTAGCATGTCTCTCTGATTAAAGTTGTAGACTAACGCAAGCCGTAAATCACTTTATTCATGGTTTTCTTGCTAGCGGGGTGTGAACTGCAAGTCATTAGAGTGATCAATGGCAAATTTAAGATGCTATTCCTCTGGTAATCTAAAGGTGATGATACACGGGGCAACTTTTTGAGCAATGTTGCCGAGCAACATTGCTGGGCAATTGCGTTTTGACTCTTTTCTATTGAGATTGGGCAACATTGTTTCTTTCTGAATGGTTTTGATAATCTCTGGCAACTTTTTGAGATAAGCCAATCAGAACGCGAGTATCGAGTCATGTGACCTCCGGTGAGGTTCGGATCAGAAATTTCAAACAAATATGGTGGCCACTCAGTGTCAGTGGAGTGAAGAGATGGAGAGACTCCTCATCTGTTTTTATGCCGGTAAGTTATTTTAATATTCTATATGGAGGAATTTACCTCACCAAAGCTCTAAAAAACAACAGACAGCTTGATTAAATGGTCACAGCAAAAATTAAGACATCGATTTTTTTTTTTAGCTAACTGTAAACTGCCGTTGCTAACTGTTGTTGCCCATTGTTAGTTGCCCTGAAAAGTTGCCCTGTGTCTCACCTAGTTGCCCGTTGCCAGCAACATTGCTCGGCAACAATGCCCAAAAAGTTGCCCCGTGTATCATCACCATAACTCTTTCTGCAAATTTAGGTATCTTAAAATGTTTTTATTAATGCCAAATAAAATATCCAGCACAAGTTATATATGATAGACATAAATTAATAATTTATACATTTTATTTCAAACACATTTTTAGTTAGCGGGATTGCAGCTTATCACCGCTCCCGCTCGCGCCACATATGTGCACTCCTGCTCCCACCCGTGCACGCATATGTGCACTTCCGGTCCCGCCCGCGCCCACAATGAGCTTTCAAAATTTGTCCCGCGCCGCACTGCTTTGCGGCGGGTACCGCGGGACTCCCGCGGGAGTGCAGGGCTCTATCGCGCAGATCCGATTAAAAAAAATAAAAATAGCGATGTTGGTTCATGGAGCATGAGGCATGAAGTGTAAGGATGAGAGAGAGGCGGTTTGGGTCGGGAAGCTGCGCGCATTTGTGCAGCCTGGCGCAGGTGTGCGCGGCTTCCCGATTTGAACTGTTTTTTTTTTCTCATCCTTATGCTTCCTGTTTCATGTTTCATGAATTAATATCGCTCAGTACCTGAGTATTAAAGTTGAAAGAATCCTCAGTGAAATGGTCCGAATACAGTTTGTGGGAAACAGTAGGTGCAAAGTTTTTTTCAACAGGTGTTCTGTAAAGTTGTCCTACCAAGCCTACTGCGCATGCGCAGGTGAGCCCACACTTTCCTCAGCTTCGGGTCCTTGGGGAATGCAAAAAAACTTACTCCAGGGCATTTCCCATTGGAATTATTCCAACCATAAGCAGCACAATACACCATGATGTCCGATGTATGATGTCCAATGTACTTTAAAGACTATAAAAACAATTTTCTTGTCATCCACTTCTCCATTCATCTACCCGCTTGTGCTGTGCCCGAAAGTTTTTGTGACGTATGATCACGTGACAGCGGCTCTTCCGGTTGTAGAAAATGCATATCGGAAGTCGAGCAGAAATGCCATATAATCATCACGAATATAACGATTTTGCTGAATTTAATAGATGATTTTGTATTTGTTGATGCAATTAATTCATATTTTTAATGGAAAGAAACTGATATAGCGTGCTTTTATGTTTCATGTCCCATATCCTTTAAACATGTAGGCCTAGGTATTTTATTTTTGTTCCATCTCTCCCCACTATGTCTCAAATCTCCCAATATACATGTCCCATGTCTCCTCGCAAAACAAACAAAAAAAAATGACAGAAAAAGTGAAGCCTGAAGGCCAGTATTTGTGACAAGCTGAGAAACTAATGTTGTGGTAAGAGGGTACTGTAAATCCTCTCTAATGCATTATGAATGTGACGCTACTGTACCTGCAAAGAATTTCACACAATCGACAAAAGCTGAAAACTTGTCCCAAGTCTCGCTGCTCTCCCCTACTGTTCTGGCTATGCTAATATTAGCTTAATACGGTAGCAATCTTACCAAAGCTATCTGGAGCTGAAATAGCTACAGAAATGTACAGAAAAGTCTGTTCAATATGGAATGAAAAATTTGAGATGAAGGTTCTCTTACTAAATGAACAGCCAGCTCATTCATGCTTGTTTCTTTCTTGTCAAGCCTCTGAGTCAGATCTCACTGGGTCAAACCTCATCCTTTCTTTGTGCCTTTCTATCTCTGTCTTGTGTTTGCTTGCAATTCCTGTAGGTCGGATTGAGTTCAGTGTTGCCTTTGATTGCCTTTCCATTTTAGTCAGCACCATGTAGTCAAAAAGAGATTCTAAATTAGGAAATAAGCACCACAACAGATGTCTTTCTCTTTTATCCTCCGGAGTCTCTATCTCTCTATCTCTCTCTCTCTCTCTCGCCTTCATTTTGTCACTCTCAATCTTACTTTAACATCGTATTTTGCTTACAGGAAGAATTAGTCAGGAAGAAGTATAATAAAGTCCCAGTTATCTGGGTCATGATGCCTTTCTTCCACCTGGGCTGTAGTCTCCTGTACATAACATATGGACAGTAGGGGGAAAAAGAAATAACCTGAACAGATTTTCCTCCTTTATCCATCAGGATATTTGTTTTTTGCTGTAAGTAAACATATGGATGTCTAGGGAAACCCTTCACGTGGTCCAGTTTCTAACTACATCCGCAGACAGTTCGACAGATTGTTGTTCTCTTTTGCACAATCAAATTTTGAGCATGTTTATATCTCCTCATCACCTGTTCACTTGATTTGATTTCTGTTCAGGCTGAAATAATCGTGGATTCATTCATTGTCACTTCTGGCTCAATGACTTGTGAGTAATATCTTTTTGTAAGGTCATTTCAACAGTTTAAAACTTGGTGTGAGAACTTTTCTTTGTTTCAACGTTGATATGAAGACGAAGGAGCATAACAGACATTATGACGGCTGGTATCTGATGATATAAACTGAATTAATGTCCATTTCACTTGGTATGTAACGATCCGAAATTTGATCAAACGATGACGTTAACTGCCGAAGAGAAGCACGCTTAGCTTGCAAGATTTTGACTGCTATCATTGCTGTGTTTGTAAACTGGCTTCATCACCAGTGTGATCTGGACAGACAGACACCAATTTTAGTAAATTCTGAAAAAAAGAAAATGTTTCCTTAAAATTGAGATGTCAAATAAAGGGTAAGACACAACACACTGTGCCATTACTCTTTTTTTTATTGTTTATAGTTACATTTAAAGGGGCCACTCACCCTTCCCTGAATGTTCTCCATCAATGCTAGCAATATTCCAAAAACTATCCAAAAAGATTTAGTGAAATCCTAGGCCATAGTTCTTAAATTATAACATGTTATAATTTGTGTGTGTGTCTGTGTGTGTACACACATATACAGTGTCTTGCAAAAGTATTCATCCCCCTTGGTATTTGTCCTGTTTTGTCGCATTACAAGCTGGAATTAAAATGGATTTTTGGAGGGTTAGCACAATTTCATTTACACAACATGCCTACCACTTTAAAGGTGAAAATTGTTGTTTTATTGTGGCACAAACAATAATTAAGATGAAAAAAAAACAGAAATCTGGAGTGTGCATAGGTATTCACCCTCCCCCCCCCCCCCCCCCCAAAAAAAAAAAAAAGTAAATACTTCGTAGAGCTAATTCTTGTTGCAATTACAGCTGCAAGTCTCTTGGGGTATGTCTCTATTAGCTTAACACATCTAGTCACTGGGATTTTTGTCCATTCCTCAAGGCAAAACTGCTCCAACTCCTTCAAGTTAGATGGGTTGCGTTGGTGTCCAGCAATCTTCAAGTTATGCTACAGATTCTCAATTGGATTGAGGTCTGGGCTTTGATTAGGCCATTCCAAGACATTTAAATGTTTCCCTTTAAACCACTCCAGTGTAGCTTTAGCAGTATGTTTAGGGTCATTGTCCTGCTTGAATGTGAACCTTCATCCCAGTCTCAAACCTCTGGCCGACTCAAACAGGTTTTCCTCCAGAATTGCCCTGTATTTAGTGCCATCCATCTTTCCTTCAGTCCTGACCAGCTTTCCTGTCCCTGCAGATGAAAAATATCCCCACAGCATGATGCTGCCACCACCATGCTTCACTGTAGGAATGGTGTTCTCAGGGTGTTGGGTTTGTGCCACACATGGCGTTTCCCATGATGGCCAAAAAGTGCAATTTTCATCTTATTTGACCAGAGAATCTTCTTCCATGTGTTTGGGGAGTCTGCAACATGCAGTTAGGCAATCACCAAATGTGTTTTCTTAAGCAATGGCTTTTTCTGGCCACTCTTCCATAAAGCCCCGCTCTGTGGAGTGTACGGCTTAAAGTGGTCCTATGGACAGATACTCCCATCTCCGCTGTGGATCTTTGCAGCTTCTTCAGCATTATCGTTGGTGTCTTTGTTGTATCTCTGATTAATGCCCTCCTTGCCCGGTCTGTGAGTTTTGGTGGGCGGGGCCTTCTCTTGTCAGGTTTGTCATGGTGCCATATTCTTTCCATTTTGCTATAATGGATTTAATGGTGCTCCCTGGGATATTCAAAGTTTGGGATATTTTTATAACCCAACCCTGATCTATACTTCTCCACAACTTTGTCTCTGACCTGTTTGGAGGCTCCTTGGTTTTCATGTTGCTTGCTTAGTAGTGTTGCAGAGTCAGGGTCCTTCCAGAACAGGTTGATTTAGACAGACATCATGTGACAGATCATGTGACACTTTGATTGCACACAGGTGGATCTTAATCAACTAATTATGTGACTTATGAAGTGAATTGGTTGGAGCAGCTCTTATTTAGGATTTTCATATGAAGGGGGGTCAGCCCTGTGATGACCTGGCGACTTGTCCAGGGTGTACCCCGCCTTTCGCCCGTAGTCAGCTGGGATAGGCTCCAGCTTGCCTGCGACCCTGTAGAACAGGATAAAGCGGCTAGAGATAATGAGATGAGATATGAAGGGGGGTGAATACCTATGCACACTCCAGATTTCTGTTTTTTCATCTTAATTATTGTTTGTGTCACAATAAAACAACAATTTGCACCTTTAAAGTGGTAGGCATGTTGTGTAAATCAAATGGTGTTAACCCTCCAAAAATCCATTTTAATTCCAGCTTGTAATGCGACAAAACAGGAGAGGGATGAATACTTTTGCAAGACACTCACTCTCTCTCTCTGTGTGTGTGTGTGTGTGTGTGTGTGTGTGTGTGTGTGTGTGTGTATCATATATATAAAATATACAGGGTGTTTCAAAAAAATTATAATATTTCACAATCTAATAACTTTGCCAATTCTCATTCAATTGACCTCAAATTTTAACAGCATGTGCAGAAACAGGTTAAAATGTTATGTTTAATGTTTTTTGTTTTTATCTTTTTCGGTATAGAAATGCCATTCACTGGAAAAGAAAAGGTGTTTTGTGTGTTAGAGTACACTCGAACACAGTCGAACAAGACTGTGCAGCGTGTATTTATGAGAGAATTCTCTAAAAATGCACCAACTGCAATGCAGATCTGGACACCGCACAAAAAGTTCAAAGAGGAAGGCTGTGTGTGTGTCTGCGTCTCAGGCGGCACGCATATTGAAAATTTGTGAAATCGTTCATGGAATCCACATACCTTTGAATTTCTCATTCAAATTTTGAGGAATAAACCTTATATTGCTCAACATTAAATGCGTTCAGTTTCATTTGCCTAGATTATGTAGTTTCTGGGATATTTACATATCAAATAATATCAGATTTTTTGAAACACCCTGTATATATTTTACAGGGTGTTTCAAAAGCCTTTTTTTTTTGACTGATCCATGATGTTTTCGTATGGTTATTCCATTGTAATGGACCAGAACCAGCCTCATCTGTCGCGCGGGCAGCCACAAAGTAAAGATAAACCTTCTTTTGTTCAAAGCGTGTACATTTATGACATGTAAATGATGAAAAAAAAAGAGATACATTTCACAGGGCTAACTAACAGTGAATTTGCGGAGTTTTTGCTGCACAGAAAGCCTATCAGGTAGCGGTCATGTGGTTTCAAAACAAAAACAACAAATTGGATTCTGGGAAGAGTAAGCCGGCCCTTTTAATGTTATGTAATGTTCGTGAGTCCGGTTAGTTCCTGTTATCGATAGCATTATACATTTTTTTCTCCCTCACCAGCCTCTCGTGTATTCTGTGTCTTGAAGATAGTGAGGCAAAAAACATTTTTGAAGACCTCACTGTGTCTGAAAACTTAAACACTAAAGACTCCTTCCATAAGTAGTACATAAACCTAACTTTCTCTTTTCTCCAAACAGAAAGTTTCATCACATCGACATTTCTGTGTTTTTCTTTGTTAAACAATACTTCTGTTTGTTATTAGCCTCAGATTATGTGGCATGTCTGCTACATACTGTAAGCCCCTGTGTATAAACTGTTAATAATAATAATAATAATAATAATAATAATAATGAAAAACTATCAAAGTATAAAGATATAGAGATAGAAATAGAGAGAATGTGGGGCATGAAAACAACAATAATTCTGGTGGTCATTGGTGCCCTTGGGCTTGTTAAAAAGGGAATTGAAAAATACACCAATAAGATCTCTGGGAACATCAGAATTGAAGAGCTTCAGAAGATCGTTCTCCTAGGAACTGCTCACATAGTCAGGAGGACTCTATCCATCAAGTAATTCACCAGACTTATGACTGCCTTGGGTTCAAGGGATGAACTCGGCACCATGAGAGAAAAGAGCAGTACTTTAAGGATCATAATAATAATAATAGAAAGCCATGGCCTCAAGGTTACAGAAGCAACTTTGGGACCAAAATGTTGCCGGTTTGATTCCCTGGACCAGCTGGAATGGCTGAAATGCCCTTGAGCAAGGCACCTAACCTCCAACTGCTCCCCGGGCTGCCACTGCTGTGGGAATGTCAGGGTCTTGTTGTATGTTGCTCTGGATAAGTGCATCTCCTGAAAGCCTGTAATGATAATTTTATTCATAGGCGCCTTTCAGGGCACTCAAGGACACCTCACAACACAGCAAAAATCAAACAGAGTATTAATTAACAATATAACAAGACATAATTACTTCAAGGCATCAGTAATCAACAAGGCACAAAATACACAAGAATGAAAAGAAAAGAAACAGAACTGCTTACCTAGTTAGCATTAGAGTCAGACAGAATAGGCATGCTTGAAGAAGTGTGATGTAAGGTGTGATTTGAAGGTTGGAAGAGAGTCAGTATTATGGATGTCTTGTGGAAGAGAGTTTCTGAGGTGAGGGGCAAGACGGCTTAAGGCTCTATAAACGTCATGGTAGTCAAGCGAGCAGGTGGTGAAGTGAGATTAATAGACGAAGAGGATCTAAGAGTAGGAGAAGGTGTGCAGATGAGAATGCGGTACAAACACTGGTTACGTTACAGTTAGAACTCCTCTCAGAGCTGCTGTTCTAGAAAATGAATGCATGCCTTCTGATGTGGGAATTCATTCGTGTTGTGGTATAAAGTATAATCCTGGAAAAAGAACGCAATGTTGGTCAAAAACTGATTTTTCATCATGTTAAGCTGTTTCATCTGGCAGCTTTCCCCAAACTGCCACACACAAATATGCTTGTGGTGGAAGTTTGACAACTTCATTTTCTACAACATGCTGGAAATGTAGCTTTCAACAAGGATTATGAATAGTCTGGCTTGATGATGGCTTTGTGTCTTTTATTGTTTGTTAAGCCAAATAGCAATTTCACTCGTAATAATGGCTATCTTTCCCCTCTCTGTCTCACACACACACACACACACACACGCACACACACACATGTAAACACACTCTTGCTTACTCACTCTCAGTTGGATTAAAGCGCTGTTTGACTCCCTAGGCCATTGCACCTTGAAATTAGTTAGGTGAAGCTTAAATAATCCCCTGTGTGGCAGGCCAGATGAGAATAACAAACAGGTGGCCTAAGGTGTGTGTGTGTGTGTGTGTGTGTGTGTGTGTGTGTGTGTGTGAGAGAGAGAGAGAGAGAGAGAGAGAGAGAGAGGTCAGCATTGGCATGGATTTTCCAAAACCGTTGGAACAGGGGAATTATTACCTCTGTGTTACATCACCGTTTCTTTTAACAACACTCAGTGTTTGAATAATGAGGACACTAACTGTTAAAGTTTTGAAAGTGAAATTCCTATTCTTGCTTAATATATGACTATAGCTGCTCAACAGTCCAGTGTCTCTGTTGTTGTATTTTGTGCTTCATAATGCACCACATATTCTCATTACCAGGCAGGCCAGTTTAGCACCTGCACTCTTTTACTATTAAGCCATGCTGTTGTAACATATGCAGAATGTGGCTTGGCACTGTCTGACTGGAATAAGCATGGATGTCCCTGGAAAAAAAAAAAAAAAACACGTCATCTGGATGTCAGAATATGCTGGAGTTTGAACTTTGTGCTGGTGTCAATATGGATGGTCCTTGTCCTCTTTAGCCTGGAGGACATGACATCAATGTTTAATAAATAAAAAATAAAAAAAAAATTAAAATGTGTAATCACATTTTTCCACTTTGCATCAGTCCATCAGAGATGAGCTCAAGCCCAGAGAATTCTGCTGTGTTTCTTCATGTTGTTGGTATATGGTTTTCAAACTGTTTCTGAGTGCATGTAGTAATATGCTTTAGACAGTTATGTTGGATTTTAATGCAGTGCCACCTGAGGGATCCAAGATCACAGTTATTCATTGTTGGTTTTTGGCCTTGCCCTCTTATGAGCAGAGATTTCTCTATATTCTCCAACTTTTGATGATATTATGGATGGTGAAAAACCAAAATTCTTTGCAAGCATACATTGAGGTACATTGAACGTTGAGGTAGTGAAACTCATCCCATCCTTGCTTGTGAACGACTGAGTCTTTCGGGGATGCTCCTTTCATGACCAATCATGATACTATCACGTGTTACCAGTTAACCTGTTTACCTGTTGAATGTTTCAAACAAGTGTTTTTTTAGAGCATTTCCACAACTCTCCCAGCCTTTTGTTGTCCGTTCATACTTTTTTTTAATGTGTTGCAGGCATAAAATTCAGAATGAGTGTATAATAAAACAAAAAAAAAGTTTAGCAGTTTGAACTTTAAATATCTCGTCTTTGTATCGTATTCAATCGAATATCGATTGGAAAGGATTTGCAAATCATTGCATTCTGTTTTTTATTGACGTTTTACCCAGCGTCCCAACTTTTTTGGAATTGGGGTTTGTAGAGGTTCTCACACAGGGGCGGAGCACAGGAAGACGGCAAGACAGAGTTCAGGTTCATAAAGCGTTTTTTTTATTGTTACACCTTTCAGTCTAACATATAATCATAGACGCGCGCGCACACAACTGGCGTCTCGTTCGGGAGAGAGTCTCCTCTGTTCTCGTTCTCCCTCCTTAAGTAGGGCGCGGTCACTGGGAAGACACACAAACACAGGTTAATTGCCATCAGGTGTAGTGATTCTGCCACTTACCTTCCCTGACTCCGCCCTCCTGTCACAGACCGATGCTTGACCACGCCCCCGCTGCCACATGCCCCCGCTGCCACATACCCCCACCGCCTGACTCAGGCCGGGCAGCCATCCGGCCTGCAGCTGACTCCCCGCCCCCCCTTGACGGGAGAGGAAGTCCGACACAACCATCTGCGCCCTCGGCCTGTGGATCACCTTGAAGTTAAAGGGTTGGAGTGCCAGGTACCAACGGGTGATCCACGCGTTGGCATCCTTCATGCGGTGGAGCCACTGGAGGGGCGCGTGGTCCGAACAGAGGGTGAAAGGGCATCCCAGCAGGTAGTAGCAGAGGGCGAGGACCGCCCACTTGATTGCCAAGCACTCTTTTTCAATCGTGCTGTATCACCCCTCACGCACCGACAGCTTCCTACTGATGTATAAGACTGTGCGGTCCTCCCCCTCCACCTCCTGGGACAAAACAGCCCCCAGCCCTCTGTCTGACTCATCCATCTGTAACATAAAGGGGAGAGAAAAGTCAGGGGAGTGTCATAGTGGCCCCCCACACAGTGCAGCCTTTACCTCAGAAAAAGCCCGCTGGCATTGCTCCGTCCACTGGACCGGATCTGGTGCCCCCTTTTTAGTCAGATCAGTCAGCAGGCTGGTGACGTCCGAATAATTAGGTATAAACCTACGATAATAGCCAGCCAGCCCCAGGAACTGTCTCACCCCCTTTTTGGTCTTGGGCCTCGAGCAGGCCGCAATTGTTGCTGTATTGTTAATTTGGGGACGCACCTGCCCGTTGCCCAAGTGGAAGCCCAGATACCGTACTTCCACCCGCACACTTCTTCGGGTTGGCTGTGAGACCCGCTCGCCTCAGCAACCTAAGGACGGCCCTCAGATGTTCGAGGTGCCTCGGCCAGTCGTTACTATAGACAATGATGTCGTCGAGGTAGGCGGCCGCATCGGTGGCGTGGGGGCAGAGGACCCTGTCCATCAGCCGCTGAAACGTAGCGGGTGCCCCAAACAACCCAAAAGGAAGTGTGACAAATTGGTGTAAGCCGAACGGTGTGGAAAAGGCCATTTTTTCTCAGGATAGTGGAGTCAAGGGGATCTGCCAATAACCCTTTGTTAAATCCAGTGTCGAATAAAAGCGAGCCGTGCCTAGTCGATCGAGCAACTCATCAATACGAGGCATTGGGTACGCGTCAAATTTAGATACCGCGTTGACTTTTCTATAGTCCATACAGAACCGGACCGACCCGTCGGCCTTGGGTACCAAGACCACCAGGCTGCTCCAGTCACTGTGGGACTCCTCGACGATGCCCATTTCGAGCATGGCCTCAAGTTCTTCCCGAACCACTTTTTTCTTGTGTTCGGGTAGCCTGTAAGGGTGGCTACGCACTACCACCCCTGGGAGCATCTCAATGTGGTGCTCTATGAGGTTGGTGTGGCCGGGCAGGGGCAAGAACACGTCCGAAAACTCAGTCTGCAACTGGGCAACCTCCGCGAGTTGGGTCGGGGAAAGGTGGTCTCCACAGGGGACCGGAGAGGTATGTGATGCTAATGTTCCTTTTTGAACCTCCGGCCCCAGCTCCGCCTTCTCCAGAACCACCGACACCAACGCCACGGGGACCTCCTCGTTCCAGAGTTTGAGCAGATTGAGGTGGTAAATCTGTAGCGCCCCACCCCTGTCCGTTCGCCTCACCTCATAGTCAACGTCCCCGACTCGCCATGTGACCTCAAAGGGTCCTTGCCACTTGGCAACTAATTTAGAGCTCAATGTGGGCAACAGTACGAGTACTTTATCTCCCAGTGCGAACTCCCTGAAGCGCGTACCCTTGTCGTACAGATGGGTTTGCTGTTCTTGGGCCTGACGCAAATTCTCCTGGGTTAGGTGTGTGAGTGTGTGGAGTTTTGCGTGCAGGTCAATAACGTATTGAATTTCGTTTTTACTTGGTGAAGGTCCCTCCTCCCAATTTTCTCGCAGCACATCTAAAATGCCGCGTGGCTTACGCCCATATAATAATTCAAACGGGGAGAGCCCCGTGGAGGCTTGGGGGACCTCTCGCACTGCAAATAACAAGGGTTCGAGCCATTTATCCCAGTTACGTGCATCCTCACTTACGAATTTTTTAATTATGTTCTTGAGGGTGCGATTAAACCGTTCAATAGAGCCTTGCACTCCCACGGGAGTCCCGCGGGACTCGCGGGACCCGCCGCAAAGCAGTGCGGTGCGGGACAAATTTTGAAAGCTCATTGTGGGCGCGGGCGGGACCGGAAGTGCACATATGCGGGCGTGGGTGGGAGTGGGAGTGCACATATGCGGCGCGGGCGGGAGCGGTGATAAGCTGCAGTCCCGCTAACTAAAAACGTGTTTGAAATAAAATTTATAAATTATTAATTTATATCTATCATATATAATTTGTGCTGGATATTTTATTTGGCATTAATAAAAACATTTTAAGATGCCTAAATTTGCAGAGAGAGTCAGATTGCCAGATCCTTTGATCACTCTAATGACTCGCCGTTCACACCCAGCTAGCAAGAGAACCATGAGTGAAGTGATTTACTGCTTGAGTTAGTCTACAACTCTAATCAGAGAGACAGGTTACACAGTGACGGTAGGCTTGACTCAATGCTATCCCAGAAATCCTTCCTGTAATATGCAAATTTGGCTGTCCAATCAGAGGCGGCCAAATTTGCATATTACAGGAAGGATTTCTGGGATAGCATTGAGTCAAGCCTACCGTCACTGTGTAACCTGTCTCTCTGATTAGAGTTGTTCACTCATGGTTCTCTTGCTAGCTCTGCAATAAAAAACAAACAAACAAACATTGGTATAAAGCAAGCCATTCACTTTTTTATGCTGATCAGAGAATTACAATGGTTTCTCATGTGACAAAAATGTGCGATTCGCTATTAAATATTTTAATCGCTTGACAGCACTTATTATTATTATTAGAGACACTACATGCTGAATTCAGAAGCAAGGTAAATAATAACAAACGTGAATGTGAGCTGTAGATATTTATGCTCGAATCCACTCAAAGTAGGGGGCGGGGCACCATCATGCTGTGTCAAGACAAGAGCTTTCCTGAGAAATAACGCGAATATCTGCATCATGCGGGATTTGCGGGCGGGAGCGGGACTGAAAATCATAATTCTTTGTGGGCGGGAGCGGGACTAAAAATCATAATTCTTTGCGGGCGCGGGCGGGAGTGGGACTGCACAATGCAGGCGAGGGCGGGAGCGGGACTGAAAAATCCGACCCGCGCAGACCTCTACCGTTCAACTAAACCGTCCGTTTGTGGGTGATACACACTGGTGCGGATCGGCTTAATACCTAATAACCCATACAGTTCGTTCAGTGTTCATGACATAAACGAGGTGCCTTGATCAGTCAGAATCTCTTTCGGGATTCCAACTCGGGAGATGACGCGGAAGAGCGCCTCCGCAATACTGCGTGCTGAGATATTGCGAAGAGGCACTGCTTCCGGGTATCGCGTTGCATAGTCCACCAGAACTAATATAAAGCGGTACCCTCGTGTTGACGGATTTAATGGCCCGATGAGATCCGTCCCAATTCTTTCGAACAGGGTCTTGATTAACGGTAGAGGGCGCAAAGGCGCTTTTGGAATGGCCGCTGGATTTACTAACTGGCATTCACGGCACGCCGTACATCACCTACGGACATCCCCGCAAATCCCCGGCCAATAGAATCGGGCCATTATTCGGGCTAGTGTCTTATCCTGCCCTAAGTGTCCAGCCATGGGATTAAAGTGAGCCGCCTGGAATACCAATTCCCGGCGGCTTTTTGGAATCAAAAGCTGTGTGATCTGCTCTTTTGTCTGAGTGTCCTGCGTCACTCGGTATAATCTATCCTTCATAATAGAAAAATAGGGGAAGGACGAGGTGGCGTTCGGCGGGAGCATTTGACCATCGATTACTCTCACTTGGTCAAATGCATGCCGCAGAGTCTCGTCTCACGACTGCTCTAACGGGAAATCCGCCAGGGATTCCCCGAGAGAGGGAGGAGGAGCCTGTGGCTCCTCACTCTGACGCGGAGATGATGCAGACGGCTCTGTGACAGTGGCTCGCGCCAAGGCGGCACCGGGACCTCCCCCTGCTGAAATATGACAGGACCCACTCTTCACTAAATGACTCATCAACTCCCCGAATCCCGGCCAATCAGTCCCCAAAATTATCAAGTGGGTGAGGCAAGGATTAACCGTCGCCTTTACTATAAATTTCTCCCCTCAGAAAAAAATGTGGACCGACACCAAAGGGTAGCTATGAACATCCCCGTGCACATACAACACCTTCACCCCCTGTGCTCCCCCCAATGCCTCGTCTTGCACCAGGCTTTGGTGAATTGAGGTCTGATTACAACCAGAATCCACCAACGCCTGATATGTATCCCCTTGAATACTCACCGGTATGCGATATGCTCCGGCTCGATTGAGGGCGGCTCCTGGTGCGTCAGGGATCCGAACCACCGCGCCCACCTCCATTACTGTGCACTGCTGTTGGAGGTGGCCCGGCTCCCCGCAGCGCCAGCAAACCGGCCCGGGCTTCCTCTCTGCACCGGCGCTCTGGGGCTCACTCACCTGGGGGGGGGGGGGAGACAGACACAGAAGGGAGAAACGGGAGGGCACCGCGGGTGCAGCGGGCTGGCTGGGGTGGCGCCGGCCCCCGCCTCCGCGGTGGGGGAATGGGGCGAGGACGAGACACAGGAGGAGAGGGAGAGAGAGAGAGAAGAGGAGGGGAGAGAAGAGGCTGTCGGTTGTCCTGCCACCGGGACAGCTGCCAAATGGTCCTCCGCCAGCTCGATTGCCTGATCCAGCGACGCCGGGCGGTGGCACTGGACCCACTCCGCGGTTCCTGCGGGCAAGCGTGCGATGAACTGTTCCAGTACCACCTGGTCGATTATCCCCTCGGCGTTGCGGTTGTTGGCCCTCAACCACCGCCAGCAGGTGTCCCGGAGTTGCTGGCCGAACGTGAACGGCGGTCCGACTTCCTCCAAGTGCAAAGCGCGGAAGCGCTGACGCTGCTGCTTGGGGGTGCGCCCCACACGCTGGAGGATGGCCCGGCGAAGGTCCGCGTAGGCCAGCCGGCGGTCGGCGGGGAGCTGTAGCGCGGCTAGCTGCGCCTCTCCCGTTCGCAGGGGGAGAAAGCGCGCCGCGCGCTGCTCCATCGGCCAACCCGAGGTCTCTGCGACTTGCTCAAAGACCGTGAGGAATGCCTCGGGGTCGTCCTGCGGGCCCATCTTTGTTAGGGTGAGGGGGGACAGGCCCGCGATGGGAGCGTTGGTAGACCCCGCCGACGCGAGGAGGTGCCGGAACGCCTGACGATCTTCTTGCTGGGCCAACACCAGGGCCTCGAACCACTGTTCCTGCTCTTTTCAGAGGGTGACTAGCGCCTGGTGCTGGCTTTGCTGGGCCGTGGCGAGGGCGTGGATCAGGTCGGCGAACGGGGAAGACTCCATGGGGCTGTTCTGCGCTCCAGAAATTGTCCCAGGTTTCAGCACCACTGTAGAGGTTCTCACACAGGGACGGAGCACAGGAAGACGGCAAGACAGAGTTCAGGTTCGTAAAGCGTTTTTTTAAATTGTTACACTTTTCAGTCTAACATATAATCATAGACGCGTGCGCACACACACACACACACACACACAACTGGCGTCTCGTTCGGGGGAGAGTCTCCTCTGTTCTCGTTCTCCCTCCTTAAGTAGGGCGCGGTCACTGGAAAGACACACAAACACAGGTTAATTGCCATCAGGTGTAGTGATTCTGCCACTTACCTTCCCTGACTCCGCCCTCCTGTCACAGACCGATGCTTGACCACGCCCCTGCTGCCACAGGGTTGTAATTTGGGAGTGCAGAGAAGGTAAATCTAATTAAATTGTTTCCTTTGTTTTTCTGTTTCTTTTAATTTTTCACCATATGATTACGTTCACTATCATTTATCTGACCTCAAAAATGGAGTCGTAATCCGTCTGGGGAAATCAGTCCCACAGCTAATGATTCACCCACAATCCCGCCACTGTGTGTGCAGAAGAGAGAGCCAGAAAGGGATAATGATCAAGATGGATGCAGGATAGAGGGGAAGAGGAGAGGACAAATAAATGACCAGACAATATTGACTAGTAGAGGGTAGGAAAAAATGAAATATTGGACAGAATATTGCTGCATTGTTGTCAGCTACCAGATACTCAAATTTCATATGTGGTCAAACTTCAAATTTCGTATGTGATCTCAGAATGTGTTTAGCTATTGAAGACATTTGTCAAAAGTGTAGGGGATAAAATGGCATTAAATCGAGTCAGGTCTATTTTTGTTTTTCTTCCTTCTTCGTGTCTCATTAGTAGATCATCCTTACTTTTTTAAAGATTAAGAAAAAGGCTTGCTCCTTAAGCAGTAATTGATGCTGTAGGACTAAAGCTGCATTTGGAATTCTCCTGAGCAGACAACCATTGCAAGTGCAGTATTTCTGTCTGTCTAGCGATTATAATGACTTGAGTTTGAAAACTCAAGGCTGTCATGCTAGGAGTTAATGGCAAGGAGCTTGAGATCGAAACAAAGACCGAGAAAGAGAAAGTGAGAGAGAGTGGGGGGTGGGTGGTATGCAACAGAGGGATGAGAATGCGGTACGACTTTTGATTGCTGTGCTAACGGGATTAGTATTCTGAGTCCATCGCTTCCATCTCTCTGTCCCTTTCTGTAGTGGCTGTACACTGAGAGCTTTTATGTGCAGCCTTGGTTCTCACACACACAAAGCCTGATCCAGTCTCCTTTACTCTGAAACATGCAGAAGCTCAAAGGGCTCAGGCTGAATGTCTTCTCTGGCACTCAGCCATCATTGTGCCTCGGACCAGGGTGAAGGATTTTGAGATATGGCTTTATCATCAGCCCGTGCATTAATGTTTCCTTAGGGCAGAGGTCGGCAACTGGTGGTTTTGCAGTCCAGATGCGAACCCAGCAAATAATTTTGAGGCTTCAAAATTGCATTGGTAAAAATGCTATATGCTATGTAGAACAAAATTACCTGTATTTTCTAGCCTGTTGTGGTTTATCCAATAATGTGAATTTATGTAAATGATTTAGATCAAACCCGAGACCAACTACAGGGCAAGAAACAGCTCAGAATCGGGGAAGCTTTCACAGACTTTTACAGATTTTCCATTTTGTTTACCGTCTCTTGTCTGACAATACGGCTTGTTAAAAAAAAAAAGTCAACAAAAACAGAACACACAGTCAAGAATGCGTTTCGACATGTCTGAATCTGTGTCTCGAGTCAAAACTGGTGACGACGAAACAAAACAAAAACTTTGAATTGTCTTACAGCCATGAAACATTCAGCCATGTTTGTGGCTTATCTTGACTTTTTAATAAGAGAGGAATTTTCTAGAACTGGGCCTGAGGAGGTAATGCGAATGTTGTTGCTTGTTCTGTCATGGTTGTGTGGTTCTTGTGCATCATTCACCATGCAGTTTAATGATTAAAGCTGTGACGAAGCAATATACAGCAAAGGTGTAAGTAGTAGCATATAAATACCAGTAAAAGCTAATTCCTCTTATCTCACAGTGCTCATGAATCATCAATTATGCCTGGCTAGAAGTTGTTGATAAAGCTGCCCCTAAAAGCATGGCACAGCTGCAGGGTTTATATTAACACACTCATTTGATTACATTAATCTTATTTATTTCTACAGTAACAAATTATACAGTGACCTGTATCATAGATGCTCCATTAAAAAAAAAAAAAAGTGTAATATGTGGGCGGCACGATGGTGTAGTGGTTAGCGCTGTCGCCTCACAGCAAGAAGGTCCAGGTTCGAGCCCCGTGGCCGGCGAGGGCCTTTCTGTGTGGAGTTTGCATGTTCTTCCCGTGTCTGCATGGGTTTCCTCCGGGTGCTCTGGTTTCCCCCACATTTTTAAGATGGGCGGCATGGTGGTGTAAGTGGTTAGCACAGTCGCCTCACAGCAAGAAGGTTCTGGGTTCGAGCCCAGTGGCTGACGGGGGCCTTTCTGTGTGGAGTTTGCATGTTCTCCCCACGTCTGCGTGGGTTTCCCCAAAGACATGCGGTTAGGTTAATATGGCATGGCCTTGGGCTGAGGTGCCCTTGAGCGAGGAACCTAACTCCCAACTGCTCCCTGGGCGCTGTTAGCATGGCTGCTCATTGCTCACATGTATGTGCATGCGTGCGTTCACTGCTTCAGATGGGTTAAATGCAGAGAAGAATTTCACAAGCACGTGATGAATAATGTTGTTCTCTTAAGATACGCAGGCTAGGCTAATTGGTGGCTCTAAATTGACTGTAGGTGTGAATGTGAGTGTGAATGGTTGTCTGTGTGTCAGCCCTGCGATGACCTGACGACTTGTCCAGGGTGTACCCCGCCTCTCACCCATAGTCAGCTGGGATAGGCTCCAGCTTGCCCCCGACCCTTCACAGGATAAGCGGTTATGGATAATGGATGGATGGATATATGTATTACAGGGTTAGTCAAAATTATATTAACACAAATGGATTATTTTTCTCCTGAATGTGTGGTGCGCCGTGACCGTGAAATGTGTGTCTGGGCTTTTGTAAGGGTTTATTCCTTTTTATTTCACCTATAAGGCATTGAATTCTGTGTAACTTGACCAAGTTTCTGTGTGACCTTCTGTCTAAGTTAGACACGTTGCTCGAGACGTAATATTGATATCTTTTGGAACATTCTATCAGAACTGTGCTATCCCTGACCTAAGGTTGTGCGTAAATGTTGATATCTGTTAGAACATCTGCTAATATGCCAAGGTTTCACTCACACATACATATTTATGGAATTAAGATGTGATTTGCTGACCTAGCCATATTCACACACACGCATTCACAGACACACCCACAGATCCACACGGACACACACACATAGACAGATATCAAACAGTGATGTCATTTCATCCACACAGATAACACCCACATATAATAACCCTCTGTATTCTTGTCTAATTGGGGGGACTTGCGAATAAAGATGTGAACTACTTTGGGGTTCCTGTCTTTCTTCCGCGACTCACCCCCCCCCAGACGTCTGGGTGACACGGGGGGACTGATCTCGAGATGGCGAGGGCCTGAGAGGTAAAAGAAAAAATCTTACAGCTTTAAATGGTACTGTTGCTCAAACAGGTTGAGACCGTCCTGTAAACCATCTTGCACATATGATGCATGTTTTGTGAATAAATGGTTTCTACCACTTAAGTGTTAACATAATTTTGACTAGCCCTATATTCACTTCAAGAAAAAGAGAGGCTAGTGGAAGAATGACTGTTTATAGCAGTCATAACAAAAACGGATTTGTTTCATGGACAACATTAAATGTAACTCGAACTGAACAAGTGTATGGCAGTATCTTCTTTAATTAAAAAAGTTGTAATTATTAGCAAATTGCTGTTGAAATGGATGAATAAAATACTTCAGGTATGCTGCTATAGGAAAATCTCAATAACAGAACCATAAAACTTATTTTCCTACATCATCATCATGGCAAGTCAGATTTTAATTTTGAACTTGTTGCAGAAATGAAGTAAGAGTTTGCATGATTTTTATTTTTGTACTTTTTATGTCCTCTTCCATGTTAAGTGTGGTGTCATCAAACTAACACAACTGGATTATGTACTGAAACATGATTTCCCTTGACCTTGGACAGGCTAATTAAATTAAATCAAATCAGTGTAATGTTCAAAGCTAAAGGAAAACACAGGTAACAGCAGGACTCACTTTTATCCTCGCTGGAATTGCTGTTCATTCATTTCAAATGAGTATCTTTCTCTTTCCTTTAAATAAGCAAGAGCTGCGGTCGAGATTTCATGCTGACCTTACCACTGTGCCCTGAAAACGGTTCACAGAACATTTTCTGTGTGGGTTTATGGAGTTTCAGCTCAATAAATGAAAGCATCCATCCATTATCTGTAACCGTTTATCCTGTGCAGGGTCGCGGGCAAGCTGGAGCCTATCCTAGCTGACTATGGGTGAGAGGCGGGGTACACCCTGGACAAGTCGCCAGGTCATCACAGGGCTGATACATAGAGACAAACAACCATTCACACTCACATTCACACCTACGGTCAATTTAGAGTCACCAGTTAACCTAACCTGCATGTCTTTGGACTGTGGGGGAAACCGGAGCACCCGGAGGAAACCCACGCGGACATGGGGAGAACATGCAAACTCCACACAGAAAGGCCCTCGCCGGCCACGGGGCTCAAACCCGGAACTTCTTGCTGTGAGGCAACAACGCTAACCACTACACCACCATGCCGCCCATATTGTGTGTATATATATATATTTCCCCCCCTCCCCCCCTTGAAGTAATATGCATAAAGAGTGTTGAGAAATATCCTCCTGAGAACCAACCCATAGACTTGTGTCCTCTGTAGTTGACATCTGTTTTACGTGCACACCCTCTTACTCTTTCAAGCTATTCACCTGAATCCTGGTGTCTTTTAAAGAGTACATCCTGGCCTTTCCAGTGATATACGGTATCATGTGACTAGGAGGGTTGCTGGGAAATTCCTAGTAAGGAAATCACAACAAAAGAGAAATTGAGAGACACGTTTTTTTTCTTGGTTCCCAGGAGGTTACACTGTAAGTATCAGTGTTATGTGTAGTTAAATTAACCTGACTCACAACTCCCTTGCCAAGTTTTGATCTGGGATGGATTTATTCATCTATCTATCCATCCATCCATCCATCCAGTGGCCTATAGAATTGAAAGTGTTATTTTAAAAAGTCTCCAGCTGATTATCCTGTGCCTAAATGTAGGCCCTTTGGCTCAATCAATAATTATGTTGCAGATCTCAAAAAACTTTCACAAGGGAGTTTTAAAAAAGGCATTGATCGCATCCCAAACAAGACAAATGATATCACCTTGGATGAATTCAAAATATCCAGCTCAACTTCAGTCCCAAGACATCCAAATAAAATAATTCAGCCCTTGGCAGGCACCAGGGTGTGGAGTGGCAGGTTGGTATGAATAAGAAAGCATGCTGGGAGGATGGCGAGAGTGAGAGAGAGAGAGAGATGGATGAGAATCTGAAAAGTCCTAAAGCCTTTACCTTCTTAGCATATGAGCTAGACAAGAATGGCTAGAGCAGTAGGAGCACCACTGAAGTTGCACTTGTGGAACTTTTTGCTGAAGCCCCAAAGTCCTGTATACCTTCTGAAACTTAAACTCTCAGCACTGCTGGTCTTCCTTATGGGTACTAATTATGCAAGTGTAAGATGTCACTGAGGCAAGATTTTATGCATGGGCCAGCATGCCAAGTTTTCAGAAACCACAATAAAACAATTCCGCCCATGCTAACTTGCTCCGAGGGTGTGCCCCGGGAGATCTACTTTCCTGAAGAGTTCAGGCCAATACCTAATAAAGGACATCTGATTCAGCCAATCAATTTATATGATTAGCTGGATCAAGGATGCTGGAGATATAGTGGAGCTGCTGGAAGTGTAGAGTTGAACAAGGCAGGCTGGTGACCAGGGCTGTACAAGACCTATCATTCATTGATTATAATTCAGGTAGCGCTGGCTTAGTAGGTACTTTTTAACAACTTATATGTTTATTGGCACTGCATGGCGGTGTAGTGGTTAGCACTGTCGCCTCACAGCAAGAAGGTTCTGGGTTCGAGCCCAGTGGCTGACGGGGACCTTTCTGTGTGGAGTTTGTATGTTCTCCCCATGTCTGTGTGGGTTTCCTCCGGGTGCTCCGGTTTCCCCCACAGTCCAAAAACATGCAGGTTGGGTTAATTGGTGGTTCTAAATTGACCGCGAGTGTGAATGGTTGTTTGTCTCTTTGTGTCAGCCCTGTGATGACCTGGCAACTTGTCCAGGGTGTACCCCGCCTCTCGCCCATAGTCATCTGGGATAGGCTCCAGCTTGCCCGCAACCCTGCACAGGATAAGTGGCTACAAATAACGGATAGATGGAGTATAAAGTTTCATTTTTGGCATCAACATCAGATTATTTGCTCTTAACAAATGCTGTAAGACAGATTTATTGTGGACTTGAGTGTCTCATCTCATCTCATTATCTCTAGCCGCTTTATCCTTCTACAGGGTCGCAGGCAAGCTGGAGCCTATCCCAGCTGACTACGGGCGAAAGGCGGGGTACACCCTGGACAAGTCGCCAGGTCATCACAGGGCTGACACATAGACACAGACAACCATTCACACTCACATTCACACCTACGGTCAATTTAGAGCCACCAGTTAACCTAACCTGCATGTCTTTGGACTGTGGGGGGAAACCGGAGCACCCGGAGGAAACCCTCGCGGACACGGGGAGAACATGCAAACTCCGCACAGAAAGGCCCTTGCCGGCCACGGGGCTCGAACCCGGACCTTCTTGCTGTGAGGCGACAGCGCTAACCACTACACCACCGTGCCGCCGGACTTGAGTGTAATGAATGCAAATAAAGGTGATTATTTAGACTATTTACATTTGTAGGAGAAGCTAAAAGTAGATAGAGGAAGCACAATTTATTCAAGTAAAGTACAATTGACACAAACTAAACCGTAAGTTTAGTGTGTTTTTGAGTTTGAACAAAATGGCTACACCTTTGCTGTCTAGCATGTTTGGTATTGAGAGGAAACAAAAGAGATCACGAATGCAGCTCCCTGTCTGTCTTGAAGTGTTTGTATTATAGTTTGCCCCACAGTCTTATGATGCCATCCAAAACACCTTGTGATATAACCCCATTGCTCAGGCCGAATAGTTTAACTGTCCAGCTATCGATTAAATCTTAACCTTCCTATCCAATGCCACCGCCAGTCATCACTGCTTATTAACTTTTCATCTGTTTAATAGCCATACATTCCACTATATTGTCATACCCCAAGCTAACCTTATGTTGGTTAATACGACTGGAAATTAATGCTTCTGTTGTCTTGCCCTCTTCTGTACTTCGGCTATGAATGACCTTTCCTCTGCCCATTATGTGCAGCTCCACTGTGTCTAGCTCATGATACAGTAAGATTAACCCAAGGTCATGTTTCAGATACATACAGTATATCACCAGCGGGAAACAACACGAACCGCATGATGCTGTTTATATTAGTGCTCAATGTCAAAGCTGGAATAGGTGACATACTTAGCAGCCATTTTAATGAACCATAACACTGGCAACTCAAAAAAAGAAACATGTTCTGAGACAAAATACATACAGTACATACTGTACATACATACATACACTACCGTTCAAAAGTTTGGGGTCACCCAGACAATTTTGTGTTTTCCATGAAAAGTCACACTTTTATTTCCCACCATAAGTTGTAAAATGAATAGAAAATATAGTCAAGACATTTTTCTGGCCGGCGGCACGGGGTGTAGTGGTTAGCGCTGTCGCCTCACAGCAAGAAGGTCCTGGGTTCGAGCCCCGAGGCCGGCGAGGGCCTTTCTGTGCAGAGTTTGCATGTTCTCCCCGTGTCCGCGTGGGTTTCCTCCGGGTGCTCCGGTTTCCCCCACAGTCCAAAGACATGCAGGTTAGGTTAACTGGTGACTCTAAATTGACCGTAGGTGTGAATGTGAATGGTTGTCTGTGTCTATGTGTCAGCCCTGTGATGACCTGGCAACTTGTCCAGGGTGTACCCCGCCTTTCACCCGTAGTCAGCTGGGATAGGCTCCAGCTTGCCTGCGACCCTGTAGAAGGATAAAGCGGCTACAGATAATGAGATGAGATGAGATTTTTCTGGCCATTTTGAGCATTTAATCGACCCCACAAATGTGATGCTCCAGAAACTCAATCTGCTCAAAGGAGGGTCAGTTTTATAGCTTCTCTAAAGAGCTCAACTGTTTTCAGCTGTGCTAACATGATTGTACAAGGGTTTTTTAATCATCCATTAGCCTTCTGAGGCAATGAGCAAACACATTGTACCATTAGAACACTGGAGTGAGAGTTGCTGGAAATGGGCCTCTATACACCTATGGAGATATTGCACCAAAAACCAGACATTTGCAGCTAGAATAGTCATTTACCACATTAGCAATGTATAGAGTGGATTTCTGATTAGTTTAAAGTGATCTTCATTGAAAAGAACAGTGCTTTTCTTTCAAAAATAAGGACATTTCAAAGTGACCCCAAACTTTTGAACGGTAGTGCACATATATTGGAGTGCATCATCATCCTTCCTTGTATCTGAATAGCAGAATTGCAAAGGACGCAGCTCAGCATGGCTGAATCGAAGGCATACAGAGGCAGTGCTAGCAGCTGCCATAATATTTCTGGACAGTTAAAGTATTTTCTCACCTCACTAAACACCAATTCATGTCCAGTAAAGTCTTCCAGTGGAGGACTCTTATTAAAATGATACTACAGGGTGAGAACTGATTCCTTAGGTTGGACATTAATTATGTCATTATCTATACAGTCAGCTGTATTGGGGCAGCTCATGTAGCCGATTAGAGATATCAGAAATTAATCCAGTTCATTGTTAAGTATCTTTAAAATCCCTTAAGCAGTAATTTATAATTGCAATTGTAATAATGTAGTGGTTAGCACTGTCGTCTCACAGCAAGAAGGTCCTGGGTTCGAGCCCCGTGGCCAGCGAGGGCCTTTCTGTATGGAGTTTGCATGTTCTCCCCGTGTCCGCGTGGGTTTCCTCCGGGTGCTCCGGTTTCCCCCACAGTCCAAAGACATGCAGGTTAGGTTAACTGGTGACTCTAAATTGACCGTAGGTGTGAATGTGAGTGTGAATGGTTGTGTGTCTATGTGTCAGCCCTGTGATGATCTGGTGACTTGTTCAGGGTGTACCCCGCCTCTCGCCCATAGTCAGCTGGGATAGGCTCCAGCTTGCCTGCGACCCTGTAGAAGGATAAAGCAGCTAGAGATAATGAGATGAGATGAGATGGCGTAATATTTGTGTGACACATAAATATAAGTGCAAGTCATTAAAAATCTTTACAAGTTGAAATGATATCGTATGTGAAAAGTATCTATAGTCATTACGTACTGTATATACTCACCAGCCACTTTATTTAGGAACACCCATACATCCACCTGATGTTTTATGCGGTTCTGTAATCAGCCGATCCCTTGATAGCAGCACAATGCATAATGTCATGCAGAACCAAATCAAGAGCTTCAGTTCATGCTGACTTGATTCAAACATCAGAATGGGAAAAACTGTGATCTCAGAGTGTGACTTTCACTGTGGCATGGGTGTTGGTTTGAGCCAGATGGACTGGTCTGAGTATTTCAGAAACTGCTGATCTCCTGGGGTTTTCACACACAGCAGTCTCTGGAGTTTACACAGAATGGTATGAAAAAAAAAAACACATCAAGTGAGCGACAGTTCTGTGGGTGGAAACAAACACCTTGCTGATGAGAGAGGTCAGAGGAAAATGGCCAGATTGGTTTGAGCTGCCAGGAAGGATAGAGCAACTCATATAATCACTCTTTACAACCGTGGTGAGCAGAAAAGCATCTCAGGATGCAACAGCAGAAGAACACATTGGGTTCCAGTCCTGCAGCCAAGAACAGGGATCTTCAAATCACGAACAAGTTCCTATTAAAGTGGCTGTTGAGTGTATGAGATTTGTGCGTGTTTGTGTCTGGCAGAGAGAAAAGATGTGTAATGAAAAATATGGTGCATGTTTGCTAACATGTTTTAGATGGATCATTTTGTAAATTTTGGATATGCATAGCTGTACAAGATGGTAAATGTATGGATGTACAGCACTAACCACTACACCACCGTGCCGCCCTGTATTTAAATTGTTTTAATTATTTCAAATTTTAAGACACATAAAAATGTAAAATAATATCATTGAGGGTGGCACAGTGGTGTAGTGGTTAGCGCTGTCGCCTCACAGCAAGAAGGTCCGGGTTCGAGCCCCGTGGCCGGCGAGGGCCTTTCTGTGCAGTTTGCATGTTGTCCGCGTGGGTTTCCTCCGGGTGCTCCGGTTTCCCCCACAGTCCAAAGACATGCAGGTTAGGTTAACTGGTGACTCTAAATTGAGCGTAGGTGTGAATGTGAGTGTGAATGGTTGTCTGTGTCTATGTGTCAGCCCTGTGATGACCTGGCGACTTGTCCAGGGTGTACCCCGCCTTTCGCCCGTAGTCAGCTGGGATAGGCTCCAGCTTGCCTGCGACCCTGTAGAACAGGATAAAGCGGCTACAGCTAATGAGATGAGATAATATCATTGAACACTCAAGATCAATTTTATATTGTTTTTATTTAATTCGTTTTTATTTATTTATTTGTTTACTTATTTATTTACTGTCAACTAAGAAATTCTCAGATTAAAGAATTTTGTCACAGCTCAAATGTTCTCTCGAGCTTGCTAAATTCCTCGGGGAGGGATCATGTGGGGGAAGACGTGTTCACAGATTTTTCCGAGGGACAGATGAATGAAATTCCACATCTGTCCAGAGGATTTTGTTCTGCCTTGTAATCCAAAAATGATAGTTTTTCCAACCAAGTTCAAAGAAAGATATTTAATTAACCTGGACAGTCTTAGCTGTAATACTTCTATATTATTACACATTAGGTGCATTTAATTAATTGCCATATTTGATCAAACATGTCATGTCTTCATTCTGTGGAAGTGTGATTTTAATTGTGTTCAGATACTCCAGTTATTTTTTCCACACTTAGTTCTAAGATTAGTTCTAAGGCAGATGTGGGTGCAATCAGTTAATTATTGATATTAAGTGATCAATCTCGTTAAATCAGTCTCATTAAATTTTGAAGGTCAATAATTAAAATGAATCAATCCCATTGAATCGTTTACTTTGACTCGTTTGAATTGAATCATACCATAGAATCAATCTCATTCAGTGAATCATTTAGTGAATCGTTCAATGAATCGTTTAGTGAATCATTTGGTGAATCGTTCAATGAATCATTTAGTGAATCATACCATTAATCCTGGTGCTTAATAATAAATTACCAAACAGCTAAATTATGGTACATTTCCAAATTATTAAGATCACTTACCATATTATATAACATTTGCACCCTTTTTGAATTCTTTGAGAAGATTGGGGACTTCAGATATTGTTCACAAATAAACACAGTTTGTTTAATAAATGAATTTATTATACAAAGATAAAAAGAAAAATAATAAATCAATATATACACAAGCAGTGAGGTGTGTGTGTGTGTGTGTGTGTGTGTGTGCGTGTGTGTGTGTGTGAAGGACTTGACCATGTGTTTAGCCTCGTGTAGCTAACTACACGTGGTGGAGGCCTAGCTAGTTGGTAGCTAAACAAAAGAATGTTATCTAAACAGAACAAAGGATTAGCTCTGTGTTTAGCCTTGTGTTGCTAGTGTGAGTTTGCTAAAGGCCCTATGGCCTAGCTAAAGTGTGTTTGTTAGGCCTGGTGAGGCCTACTGAGCACGTGTTGCTAAAGACAAGGGTATTAGCCGTAGCTAACTAAAAGCTAGCTTGTGGATTTCTAGCTGAGGTGTGGTTTATCAGGCCTGATGGCCTGCTGAGCACATGGTAGGCCTTGATTAGCTTTGTGTTGCTAAGCAGACAAAAGGGAAGCTGTAGCTAACCCACTAGCTCATAACCATACTGAATCCACTGAAATCTTAATGAGATCAAGATGTATAATAATGAAATTATAATGTTAGTAAGAATAAGAGAGAGAGAAGCATGCGCAGCCTATCTATTAAACAATTGAGAGAACATAGAACCAAAATAAATCAACACGCTGCGTGTCTAACAGTGTAATGAATAAACCTGGGTTTAAATTCACACCATTTCAAATAAAAGCAAATTCCTAAGACTATCCTAATTATGCCCAAATGCCAAAATCTTACTTAATCCTGCCTTTAGCAAGATATGAAGAACTATTCGCCGGTGTAGTCTCAGGCCTCGCCGTGGGAGCACGTGAGCCGCTCGTGCTGGAGGCGTAGAAAACTTTCGGGTCCAGCGGAGCACTTGGGTGGGTCCCGTGGAAAGCAGAGGATTCTTGGTCCGAACCTCAGCGTTCGTGAGGAAAAGTCTCTGATCAGAATAAGATGCACAGCGCTTTTGAGTTAAAAAGGATTCAATCGCTTCTTAACTTTTAACTGCCTGGACTGCAGTCGTGACGTCACTTCTAATGCAAGTAAACCGGTTGTAACTCAGGTTTAGTTTAAAGATCGCGCGACTCTAGAGTTTACCTTCGCCAAGGGTAAGAAAGAAAATCGCGCTGAGTGATGGATCTTGCAAGAAAGAAGACGTCTTTCTGGGTGGAGAGCGCGCCTCTTTATACGTCCAGATTCATCGGAAGCCAGACGTGAGAGACAAAGATGGAAGCGTTGTCCCATTGTTTTATGTTTCCTTGTATGATGATGTAGATGATCCCGCCCACGCGTGACGTAGGTCACACGGAAGTGGACTGGGAATTGTAGTTCTGACACAAGATGGCGGCATGATACCTACACAGATATCTCTCTTTGCACATCCAGGAGGGCATAGTAATATACACTCTCCGGCCACTTTAATAGGAACTTGTTCTTGATTCTAAAGCCAGTATCTCACTGGGCTGCGACAGCTTGCGACAAATTGCGAACGTCATTCGCGAGAGAGTTTCAGAAGTGTCTTGAAACATTCGCGGGGCTTCTCAATTTCTTCGCATGAGTCGCAAAGTGTCGCTCCTTCGTTGCTGAAATTTTGAACATGTTCAAAAAATGTGTGCAACAAAATTTCTCTCAAAATAGCCGCAAATGCGTCGCTGGTGTCGCAAAGCCGTCATGAACCCTTCTCAAGCCTCTCAGTTTCCGTGAGACAGGAAGTGCGAGTGTATCTCACTGGGCTGCGACAGCCTGCGACTAGTTGGAGACACAACGATTGCGGTAAAATATGCGAATATCAATTCAGTGTGATTCCAAGTGAAAATTGTCGCTAATTCGCATATTTTATCGCAATTGTTGTGTCTCCAACTAGTTGCAGGCTGTCGCAGCCCAGTGAGATACTGGCTTAAGGTTTCTGTTCTTGGCTGGCAGAAGCAGAACCCAGTGTGGTCTTCTGCTGTTGCATGCTGAGATGCTTTTCTGCTCACCACAGATGTAAAGAGTTGCTATATCCTTCCTGGCAGCTCAAACCAATCAGGGATGGGTTTCCTGAAAGCCTCTTAAGGCCAAGAGTGTCTTTAAAGGACATGGGACATGAAACATAAATGCACGCTATATCAGCTTCTTTCCATTAAAAATATGAAATAATTGCATCAACAAATACAAAATTATCTATTAAATTCAGCAAAATCGTTATATTCGTGATGATTATATGGCATTTCTGCTCGAGCTCCGATATGCATATTTTACAACCGGAAGAGCCGCTGTCACGTGATCATACATCACAAAAACTTTCGGGTACAGCACAAGCGGGTAGATGAATGGAGAAGTGTGAATCGTGATGATGACGAATGCGACAAAATAGTTTTTGTGTCTTGGATGACAAGAAAATTGTTTCGTTTTTAGAATGTTTAATGTACATTGAACATCATGGTGTATTGCGACCTCCTAGTCAGTCAGACGCGCTGTTACTCCTGTTAGCAATGTAGCTAGGCTCAGTATGGCGCCAATGATATTTTTTGGGGCTGTAGTTAGATGCGACCAAACTCTTCCACGTTTTTCCTGTTTACATAGGTTTATATGACCAGTGATATGAAACAAAGTTCAGTTACACAAATTGAAACGTGGCGATTTTCTATGCTATGGAAAGTCCGCACTGTAATGACAGGCGTACTAACACCTTCTGCGCGCTTCGACAGCGCATTGATACCTTCACTCGGAGTTGTACCATTATTTTTTAGACAGGGCGGACGGACCAGGGCATTCGCCCGCCTGGCCGTGCCCGACGAGGAGCGCTCTCGGCCGGCTTGGGAGGCAGACGGCAGCCCCTCCTGGAAGTGTGGTTTTACCATGGGCCTCATGCGGTAAGGATTAGTATTATAATTTTGGGTGTATCAATTATTGATTATCATAATTCTGACTCGTTTCGCCATTTTGAATGTTTTCATCTCGGACTCTGGAAGCATTGTATCTCAATCAATCTCGAAAAATATCAGCAAAAAAAAAAACTACCTTGCAACGGACTTTAGCTAGATCTATGATGAACTTTCAGTGTATGATACAAAAATAATACTTCTTTCAGCAGATCATTAGCCTTTGAGCAGAATTGTTTTTAACTTACCAGGAAGTGTTATCCAGCCGACCGCTTTCAGTTTCATGGGGATTGAATGAACTCTCACTCTCAGAATCATCTGACCCGTCAGAGTAAAGACAAGATCCATGTTCATGTGAATTTCCAGCTATCGGTTCGAATTGATAGGGTCTAACTTCACATCTCTGTGAAACATCGGGAATGTCACTGTCGATGGTGTCCATTTCGGTAACCTGTTTACATTAGATTCCCAAGCGCTGGCTCCTTGAAAAGTTTTTGTGACGTCACGGGTCACGTGACCGCTTAGCTCATTAACGAATCATTGCTTTACGCTGATGTATAAAAAAGTTGAATAATGTGATGATTTTCACATTTTTGACGCCCTGCAGTGATTTAGATGGCATTTCTTATGTCCTTTATACATAATTATACCCAGAAAAAAATCCATGTCCCATGTCCTTTAACTACCTCCTAAGATCCATCGTCAAGCTAACGTGATTTTCCTGAACAACAACATAGCCAAAGTAGTCCTTGAGTTTGCTCTGAATTTATGAGAGACCCAGACCACTCGTTCAAAACAAAGAGCGACTCGCTCATAGCCGAATACACAATGCGCTGTGCCTCAGAGGGACTCTCACGGTCACTGGGGGAAACTGGTGTTGAATCTGCTGCCGGTGTTCAGTTATTTTTCTTGTACATTGCAAGTACATCTCATCTCATCTCATTATCTCTAGCCGCTTTATCCTTCTACAGGGTCGCAGGCAAGCTGGAGCCTATCCCAGCTGACTACGGGCGAAAGGCGGGGTACACCCTGGACAAGTCGCCAGGTCATCACAGGGCTGACACATAGACACAGACAACCATTCACACTCACATTCACACCTACGGTCAATTTAGAGTCACCAGTTAACCTAACCTGCATGTCTTTGGACTGTGGGGGAAACCGGAGCACCCGGAGGAAACCCACGCGGACACGGGGAGAACATGCAAACTCTGCACAGAAAGGCCCTTGCCGGCCACGGGGCTCAAACCCAGGACCTTCTTGCTGTGAGGCGACAGCGCTAACCACTACACCACCGTGCCGCCCGCAAGTACATTGAGTTAATTATTAAATAAATATACACAAAACATTATGAATATATTTCGATATGTTATGGAGCCATGTGTGGATATTGTAATGTCACATCGATATCGCCGCATTTTTAATCAAATTTAACTCCATTAGGCGAGTAATTTATTGAATTTAGTGTCATAAATGAGACATTTCTGCACCTGTAACATTGTGTGTGTGTTTGTGTGTGTGAGAGAGAGAGGGGTTTTGATCTTTCTGTACATATGCCGTAAGAGGTCAGTTCAACCTCCTTAGGTAGAGACAGATCAAAACCTCTCTCTCTCTCTCTAGTGTGCACACATATAAGGAAGAACATTGCTAACTTGGCATTGTGGTTAACAGTTGAAATGTTTGGGTAACAGTGAAATGAACGGGCACGGGGAATACATTTACTTAATTAGTTTATTATTTGTGCATTCTTTTGTGTGAATGTTTATTCATTTAATTAAAAAAATGCTTGGAATAAAAAAAAAATATTGCCCAAAAATGTAAAATAGTTTCAATTATTAATAACCACATTATATATGTGATGCTTAAAGGAGAACTGAAGGCAATTTTTTTATAATCAAAATTCTATTTCTCATTTTATTAAATATCGGAATGCATTTTTGATCGCCATTTTGTCGCTGCTATAGCAGGTTATGAGTGTTTGAAATATGCTCTGTAATATATCAGTCCATATGTCAAAGCGATGGCCGTAAACGAGATTTGTTGAGAGCTGTGCGAGACATCATAGGACGGAAGTAAAACGTACAGCGGAAATCAAAGCGACCGACATCTGCCAACGTTGTCAAAAGACACGCCCACCCTATTTCGAATGCTGATGTAATCGAGCCGGAAGTTTTGTTTGTTTTGATAGCAATCAGGAAAGTTTGATAAAAGTTGGCAGTAATCGTCATTTAAACTCATTTTTGTGCAATATTTCGTTTGGAAAACAGTTTTCAAAATGGCAGCACTGACACCTGGCTGACACTTCACGTTTCGAAGTCTCGCACAAGTCTCGTGAAGATCGCGCGGATAAGCGACGCCTGCCGTGGACCAAACAAACTAAATTCAACACGGCTAAAAACCGAACCGGCCAATAAGTATAATATTTAATTGCAATTGGTTCCCAATACGAGTCACGATATAAGGTTACTAAAACCGAAAACGTAATTGAATAACACGTTAATTAAGAAATAAAGCAAGTTTAAAAATGACTTCAGTTCTCCTTTAATGATGATACAATATATCAACATATTTTAAACATTTTATATTTCATTGGTTTTTGGTAAAAAAAAAAACAACAATGCCATGCGACCTCATCGACTGGACTTAGCAACTACTAATGCCTATATCAGGGACGCACGTTGCAAAGAAGCTCTTTGTCCTGTTGCTCTTTAGACTCCTTCTTATGAGTGAGTTCGGGGAAAACCACGTACACAGACAACATCCGTTGCTGAAGAGAGTCTCTCAACTCTCTCTTTAGCCCTAAAGAGCAATGTTATTGGGAAACCCACCCCTGGCCATGTTCCTCTGACCTCTCTTATCAACAAGGTCCGTGTTTTTGTTTTTCGCACCATTCTGTGTAAACTCTAGACACTGTGTGTGTGAAAACCCCAGGAGATCAGCCGTTTCTGAAATACTCAAACCAGTCCATCTGGCTCAAACCAACCCCCATGCCACAGTGAAAGTCAGTCACACTTTGAGATCGCTTTCTTTTTTCCCATTCTGATGTTTGAAGAAGTGAACATTAACTGAAGCTCTTGATTTGTGTCTGTATGATTTGATGCATTGTCCCACTGTCAAGGGATCGGCTGATTAGATAACGGCATAAAACAACAGGTGTAGGGGTGTTCCTAATAAAGTGGTGAGTGTAAGCACCTAATTTGGTTTATACGTACATAAAGAAAGAAAGCAGAAAATTTTAAGTGTTAAATCATACACTTTTAATAGTTTTCTGTTAATTGCGCTGAAGTGAACATTATTTGCACAATATTTAATTCCATTGTTATTTCGATGGCGGCACGGTGGTGTAGTGGTTAGCGCTGTCGCCTCACAGCAAGAAGGTCCGGGTTCGAGCCCCGTGGCCAGCGAGGGCCTTTCTGTGCGGAGTTTGCATGTTCTCCCCGTGTCTGCGTGGGTTTCCTCCGGGTGCTCCGGTTTCCCCCACAGTCCAAAGACATGCAGGTTAGGTTAACTGGTGACTCTAAATTGAGCGTAGGTGTGAATGTGAGTGTGAATGGTTGTCTGTGTCTATGTGTCAGCCCTGTCCAGGACTTGTCCAGGGTGTACCCCGCCTTTCGCCCGTAGTCAGCTGGGATAGGCTCCAGCTTGCCTGCGACCCTGTAGAACAGGATAAAGCGGCTTGAGATGAAATGTTATTTCGATCCCTTGGCTTGATTTTCCCAAATGCATACCAGCAGCAAAGTGGGGGAAAAAAAAATCTCCCTGGAGGCGTTGCTTTCCGCTGGGACCTCCAGCTGATGTCCAAGAGCTGGGACGTGTCTTTCAGAGCCACAGGATACAGATATTAAGGGATGTAGAAGAGAAGAATTGCAGAAAGAGGGCAAGGAGGGACTGCAGTGGTCTACACCGAGTTTTCACCATATCTCAGCTGTCAGTAGGGACACTGAATGAGTGTGTCGCACTGCCACAAAAGACTCTCATGCCTGCTGGGGAAGCAGAGACAGATCTCCACATCTCTGAATGATGGCTGGGACAATAGCTTCACTGCTGACCAGGGGGAAGATGGTCCATTTTTACTCTTGGCATGAAACAGTTCTTGGTAGCGGAGTCAAACTGATGGACTCTGTTTAATCTTTGAGACTCATTTATACATAACCCCCAGAAATATGGCTGAAACAAACCAAGTCATTTAATTATATCATTTTTGAAAACATTCACCATTAGAAACCTACATTACTCTGATATTTGTTTCTTTGTTTAGGAAAAAATTGTTGATATTCTCATCTCATCTCATTATCTGTAGCCGCTTTATCCTGTTGTACAGGGTTGCAGGCAAGCTGGAGCCTATCCCAGCTGACTACGGGCGAAAGCCGGGGTACACCCTGGACAAGTCGCCAGGTCATCACAGAGCTGACACATAGACACAGACAACCATTCACACTCACATTCACACCTACGGTCAATTTAGAGTCACCAGTTAACCTAACCTGCATGTCTTTGGACTGTGGGGGAAACCGGAGCACCTGGAGGAAACCCACGCGGACACGGGGAGAACATGCAAACTCCGCACAGAAAGGCCCTCGCCGGCCACGGGGCTCGAACCCGGACCTTCTTGCTGTGAGGCGACAGCGCTAACCACTACACCACCGTGCCACCCACAGTATTTCTCATGCCTACCATTTTTTCCTGTCTCCTGTGAGTACTGCAATGTGTCTCTGGCTGTAAACCTAATTGTAGCACATGTACAGTAGATTTAACATCAGTGCTAACAATTTCTTGTCTCGAAGTTCAGCACTTCTTGTACCTGACCTTTGCACTTGTTGTACGTTGCTCTGGATAAGAGCGTCTGCTAAATGCTTGTCATGTCATGTAATTTCCAGAAATGGTAAACCTTCTAGAAAATGGAATTCCTTTCCACCATTTTATTTATATTTCTTTATACAGTTATGTCTGTCCATTCTTCTGAAGGATGCCAAGAATGCTGAAGTTGATTGTATATTCTGGCCATTCAGTTCGAGTTCTTCTCCCTCTTGCCATTGTTGCCCTCATCCTTAAAAATAAATAAATTTAAAAAATCATCTTTTAACGTCTTTTCAGTGTTTATAGGATCTCTAGTCTCCCTTTTTCTTACAAAAGGTCTTAGAGATCATTGTGGCACATGTTCTATTTGGCTCTAATTCCCACCATAGTACTGAAACTGCCCTTACTTAAAGTAAGGTCATTTTCACCATTGCGTTTTTTCAAGACTTGACACCATTTGAGCCCTGAGTTTGGTAAAATTGGTGAAGTGTGAAATCTGTTTTCAAGCCTGGAAGCGGTCCAGAGAAACAATCTTTGGTCCTCTTGAAAACAATGGTCTGGGGTTCATTTCAACCAAACTGCAATATGGTCCAGGCCAAGGTCAGGTGGAGAAGCTATCTGTGCTTGCTGCTGCATGCTGGGTAATGTGATTGGGTCAAGTTGTCTTATTACTTACTGTTCCTGCTTTCTTGATGCCAGGGAAAGTTTTTGTGGCTATTTTACACATAAACTCAGACATTCACCAGACTGGAGTACCATAATTAGCTCATCTCTGAGGTACAAGTGCATGCACTGCAAATATTCTTACAGAGTTTGACTGTTTGTTTGTGGGTGTGCCTGCATGATGGCATACCATCACTTGAGTGTTGGTACCAAAGGAAAATAATAAAAAAGCAGTAAACTGTTGAACCAAGTGCCTACCATTTTGCAATTATGCATACACAAAAGAGATGTTTGGCGCTACACAGATGATCCATAGTTTAGTTATGGGGAATTATAAGCCCCACCCCCAGACAAACACAGACTATCCTGAGTATGGACTCAAGTATTCACATTAATTGTAAAAATGCCTCAAGAAAATGGGAACATTGTGCTTCTTACTGCTTTTGGTACCACAATCATAACATTCCGTTTTCATGTTTCTCAGTGTTTCTCAACCACCACTAATGGGCCATCTAGTGGGCCGCGAATTTTTTTTTCAAGTTGAAGTTAAATTTTTTACTCGTAGTAGAGTACAATTGCTGGGTTGCATCTGACGTCACATCCACCTCATTAAGCTATGGTCACAATACAGCTCGCGATGCTTTGTGATGGGTTATCAATGAAAATGAGGCATTTTGGTGGCAATATACACGTGAGCTAAAAGTTGTGGCCATACAGCAGGTGAACACTTGACTGTCATGCCTTTGCGCGCTTGAGTCTGGCGCAGCTCGAGTGGCTGCACGCGTTCACGGAGCTCATTGTGCGCGCTCTTGGGACCCAGTCACGCCTTTGTGTGCTTGAGTCTGGTGCACAGATATGGAATCAGCACGCACAGATGCGGACGCTGTTTTCACAGAGGCTTTACGAAGTATTGTCACTGTCACGTTTGTTTCTAGCCATGTTTATAATGCTGTTTAAATACTACGCTTTATGATTCTGCTTTCTGCTTTGTTTTTGTAAATATCATGCCTGCTAATAAACACACTCCCTCTATCTTGTAGTGTCCTGATCCCCAGATCTTTAACCCAGCCACATATAAGAAGTTGTACAGCTTCATGCTCTTCCAGGTTTTCATCTGTGTGTCCGTATAGAACGATGTCTGCAGCACCAGGTAGTTTGAAGTGTCGGTGAAATCAATGGATGGATCATGTTCCAACTCATAAGAAAAATCCTTCTTTGTTAGCATGTAAGGATCTAATCCCATTGAGTGGTTTCTATAGCCACTTCTTGGTTTTAATAACTTGCTTGTTTACTGTACACAAACATAAGTTCTTGTGTTAATGGACCAGACTCCACTTTTGGATCATTAATCCCTTTTGACTGAGAATGCCCTGCATGCATGGCTTTATGTTGGCTTCTGGCACATCCGTACATTTTTAAATACAATACCTACAATTAAACAGTTTGGTTTTAGTGCATTTATTTAATTCCTGGGCTCCCATCTGTAACAGGGAGTGATGTTGCATCCCATTAATACACTTTACAGTAGATTATTAGATTCTAATAGAATAGATGAGCCAAAATAATTGGGGATCTTTTTTAATGGGCCCCGACTCGTTACAAGTATGAATAGGTGGGCCTCAAAGCTGAAAAGGTTGAGAACCCCTGTTTTATATCACACTTGGGTATCTGAAGTACATCTAGATTCAGATCCTACCTCACCAACAAACGGCCTTTTATTTGCATTGGCAATGAGAAGTTCTATTCTTTTACCATTATCTAGGCACCTCATGGGGTTGTACGGTATGTAGTATTTCTTTTTGGCCTCCCCATCAAAACTGCAAATAAACTATTGTTAAGGAGCCCAGAACACAACAGCTTGATTGCTTACTCAAGTAGAAACGATGCACATGCCACAAAGGTTCTACATCACAACTATTACTACCGCCATTACTATTATCCATGGGTGGCTAGTATGAATTGGCTCATCCCTGTTTCTTTCAAAGAGAAAAAAATGTCATATCATCAAGTCAAGTTTATTTTTACAGCGCGTTTAACAACAGACATTGTCACAAAGCAGCTTTACAGAATTTTAATGACTTTAAACATGAGCTAATTTTATCCCTAATCTATCCCCAATGAGCAAGCCTGTGGCGACGGTGGCAAGGAAAAACTCCCTCAGACAACATGAGGAAGAAACCTCGAGAGGAACCAGACTCAAAAGGGAACCCATCCTCATTTGGGTGATAACAGATGATGTGATTTCTAACATTTTTAACAGTTTTATCATGAAGTCTGTTTTGTTGATGTTATAACTCTCCATTGATGGAGACTTGAATGCAAAACTGTTCATGACAGTTGAGGTCCTAAAGTTAGCAAGTTAACTGTAGTCCTCAGCCATAAAAGCATTACTGTAAGTGTCCAGAGCATCTTCCAAGTATGACTTTCAACTGTCCATATGGGGCCGTCCTCCACAGGAGCGATGTGATGAGACCCCAACTAGACACAGGGCACTAGGATGGATCAGGCAGGTCATAAAGTATATAAGGCTTCATTTTTGTCTTTATGCCCCTCATTTCACCGAGTACGATCTGGAAAAATCGCACGCGACTATGATCGCAGCTATGTTTTCCTGTAGTCACGGGCAAAATCCGTGCGACCTAAACCCATTATTTTCTGTGTACGCTCTATGTTCGATGTTATCTCGTTCGACCTTCGATATGTATGCTCTACCTGCGTCCTATACGCTCTGTAGACGCTTTACATACTTGCATCTATCCACTCAATCTGATGCGATCTTAACGCGACCAAGGCTCGTTCTGTTCAACCAATCTGCGACATAGCATCGATCTCTCGGGGATCTATCCTCGCAAGTGCGTGACCTCGGCCAATCAAGGCTCAATCTTGGCCGATCTAGCTACGTACGAGTTGCAACGTACCCTCGATCAATACGATTTAGCCTGCGATATAAACATTCTAGCCTCGCTCTGTACGCTCAATTCTCTATCTTTTCTAGACAGATTCTCGCCTGAGCTATGCGCAAATTTGTCATGGTCGCCCGGATTTGCGTGCGACCCACTGTGACCGTATAAAAAGGCCCGGCGATCGGTGGCCGACCATCAGTTTTTGACCAGCCTCCAAAGGGACAACATGGACCCAATCGCTCTGCATCATGCTATTGCGCACTATTTATATGACGTTCAGTAGGCGTAGCTTAATCGGATTAGGCGAAGATAGGTCGCAACTTAAGCGATGGTCGATCTTTATTGGTTGAAGTAGGTCGCACCTTAATCCTCTTTATGCGCCCTATTTATATGACATTCAGTACGTGTAGCTTTAATAGGATTAGGCGAAGGTAGGTCGCAACTTAAGCGATGGTTGATCTTTATTGGTTGAAGTAGGTCGCACCTTAATCCTCTTTAGAATCCAATCGTGCCGTGCCCATGGGAAGAAAAGGGAGCGTACGGGTCTAGGGAAGGTCTGGGACAGGTTGCGCGGAGCGAGGCTTGATTGCAAAAGAGTAAAGCTAGATCGCACGGATCGAGTGAGTGTCGAGGACGGACCGAGCAGCACAACCATGCACGCAATCAGTTCTCGCTCGAGAAGACTGAGCATCACTCATCCCCGTTCTAGCCTCGATTGTCTCTCGACCAATGCATCCTTTCCTCGACCTTGTTCGCTCTTTCGACACTCTCTGTGCGACTTTTAGGTCGAGGCTCAGTTTTTTGACATGTCAAAAAAACGAGCTACGATCTCTTTGTCGGGGAGACCATTCCTCGACCACGTGCAACCACGGAAGACCAAGGCGTGACCGATCCTCGGTCAACCGTCGACTGCGTACAACCTGCGGCGACCAAGCCACGCTCGGAGATCGCAGCTCGGTCTTCCGGGAAGATTTCTCGGTGAAATGACCCCCTATCTGGACTGATTGATTGACTGATGGATTGATTAATTCATTCATATCTTATAAATGTGTTGCACACCAATCTGAGATCTCAGGAATGCACAATGGGCTGTATTCAGCGTTGGCAGCTTAAGTTCAAATGATCAGTAATTACTCAAGGAAAGTTGCTTATGTTCAGATCTGGGTTATGCACATGTCTGAAAGAATTTTCAGCGCTCCCCATTCAGATTATTAAAAATCACGTGTGTCGTTTACACAGGCTGCCAGATTTATCCTGAGAAGACATGATGGGATTTTTCAATAGAGTCTTTAAACATAAGCACGTACCTTTAAGCAAGAAAATTGAGGGGATAGAAAAGGTGGACCGAAGAACAGATCAGGTTAGTTTTCTTGACCTGTAATCAGGCATGTGAATATTTGTATGGAGTAGAGGTGTGAGCCAACACCAGGTCTTTCTGGATCAGTCTTCAATATATTTCTGGTTAAGTTTGGATGGACGGTGTGGTGCTGGAGGTTAACGTCTTTGCTGGCCAAGTCTGACGGTCCTTAACAAGATGGCCAACAAAGTTAAATAAAGACAGATTTGAAGTAGCATCACTTGATGAATGAATTCTTGTCATGTGCCCTCATGGTGTAACAGCTCTTCCTATTCGTATAAGCTTTGCCTCCGTTACCTTTCAGCATGTAGCACAACGATTTACTCCCCATCCTTTTATGCCTGGCAGTAGGAGCAATTTACAGACTGTGTGTAAAAGCTGTCAGTGTTTAAGTAGTTCGCAGTCATTTGTTGGACAGCGAGAGTGACAGGAGATGTGTAGCTGAAGCTATTCGTGATCGTAGAACAAATCTGCTCAACACAACTGATTGCATCGACTGACACACTGATAATACATCTCAGCCCTTTATATCATTATAAGACTTTAGATGATTAAAGCCCATGAAGTAATGCAACTCGTTATAACAGTATAAAGGGGGGGAAAGGCTTTTTGACTTGCTGATTCTAAAGGAACAAGATTACAGCTTTTGTGGAGTTGTATGTGGATGCATGTAAAGCGATGGATTAATGAGAAAGTTGGAGGAGGAAGAGAGAAGGGCAGCCAAATGCAATGAGGCATAATAGTGAGGGAGTGAGAGAGTGCAGGAAGGGGAACTAATTAATATCTGGTGATTTAGTAACCATGCAATCCTACATGTGAATAGAGAAAAGACAAAATGTGGGCAAAGGATTGTAAATCATGTATCCGCGTACTGCTACAGACATATATCATGTCTGTGTGTGTATCGCGCCATGGGATTTTTGTACCGGAGGATCTGTTTACAGAATGTGTAGAAATGATGTTGAAAAGCGTGTGATATTTTGCACCGTTTTCACTGGCTGATCCTGTAGTAGTGCTATTGAGGTGATTATTCATTGATAGTTATGGGATCAGCCAGCAAAAATGGTGCAAAATATCACACACTTTCCAACACAGTTTCTACACAGAGAGAGAGAGAGATAGAGAGAGAATATTACATGGTTGCGTGAAAATATCAAGTTTATCTTTGAGTGGTGAATATATTCATGAGTGAGCAAAGTGAGGAGTAGTTATTGGGTACTTTTTGTTTGTGAATGTGTCTCATCTCATTATCTGTAGCCGCTTTATCCTGTTCTACAGGGTCGCAGGCAAGCTGGAGCCTATCCCAGCCGACTACGGGCGAAAGGCGGGGTACACCCTGGACAAGTCGCCAGGTCATCACAGGGCCGACACATAGACACAGACAGCCATTCACACTCACATTCACACCTACGCTCAATTTAGAGTCACCAGTTAACCTAACCTGCATGTCTTTGGACTGTGGGGGAAACCGGAGCACCCGGAGGAAACCCACGCGGACACGGGGAGAACATGCAAACTCCACACAGAAAGGCCCTCGCCGGCCACGGGGCTCGAACCCGGACCTTCTTGCTGTGAGGCGACAGCGCTAACCACTACACCACCGTGCCGCCTGTGAATGTGTCTATATAATAAAAAGATCAACATTGGCTAGAAGGTATGAAATTTATCTTCTCATGTTGAAAAACTCGCGTTTTTCGTTCGAAATACATCGCGGATCTGAGTAACATATTTCCTGATATTTCACTCCATTAATGTCACTCCCACTGTTTTCCCACTGACTCGACGCGTGTTGTCAAAATGGGGAACTGGTTCAAAATTAAAGTTATTTTGACTAACTTGTGTTTTTTTTTTTCTGTTTGTTTGTTTTGTGATGTGTCCATATGATATAAAGAACATTACACGGTGGTGTGAAGATATGAAGTTTATCTTCTCATGTTGAAAAATTTCACTCATTCACTTTGCTCACTCGTGAAATATATACTGTACAGTGGTGTGAAAAAGTGTTTGCCCCTTCCTGATTTCTTATTTTTTTGCATGTTTGTCACACTTAAATGTTTCAGATCATCAAACAAATTTAAATATTAGACAAAGATAACACAAGTAAACACAAAATGCAGTTTTTAAATGAAGGTTTTTATTATTAAGGGAAAAAAAATCCAAACCTACATGATCCTGTGTGGAAAAAGTGATTGCCCCCTAAACCTAATAACTGGTTGGGCCACCCTTACCGGTAGCACCAATAACTGCAATCACTTTTCACACAGGGTCATGTAGGTTTGGATTTTTTTCTCTTAATAATAAAAACCTTCATTTAAAAAATGCATTTTGTGTTTATTTGTGTTATCTTTGTCTAATAGTTAAATTTGTTTGATGATCTGAAACATTTAAGTGTGACAAACATGCAAAAAAATAAGAAATCAGGAAGGGGGCAAACACTTTTTCACACCACTGTATTCCACCAAGTGACCATGTAATATCCCCCGCGTGCGCTCTCTCTCTCATATATATATATATATGAGAGAGACTGTGTTTATTCAGGTGGCACGGTGGTGTAGTGGTTAGCGCTGTCGCCTCACAGCAAGAAGGTCCGGGTTCGAGCCCCGTGGCCGGCGAGGGCCTTTCTGTGCGGAGTTTGCATGTTCTCCCCGTGTCCGCGTGGGTTTCCTCCGGGTGCTCCGGTTTCCCCCACAGTCCAAAGACATGCAGGTTAGGTTAACTGGTGACTCTAAATTGACCGTAAATGTGAGTGTGAATGGTTGTCTATGTGTCAGCCCTGCGATGATCTGGCGACTTGTCCAGGGTGTACCCCGCCTCTCACACAACTACCCCTTTTCCACCAAATCAGTTCCAGGGCTGGTTCGGAGCCAGTGCTGGTTCACAACTTGTTAAACTTGCGAGCCAGCTGAGAACCAGTTTGCTTTTCCATAGCTCGTGGTGCTAAGGGGAGCCACGTCATTACGTCACTGTATACATCAGTTACGTCGCTGCGTTTGCATAAACCTTGGCGTGAACATCGAAGCAACAACAGCACGGAGAAGAAGCAGCAGCAACAACAACAAGAATAATGGATGACTTCGCGTTTGTACAGCTGCTGCTTCTCATCGCTTAAAAATGGCGACCCTTCACGGTCTTGCGATTGTTGTTGGTCTTAACAACTCCGCCCTCCGTTCTTTCCTCTGGCCCAGCAAAGAGTTGGTGCTAGCCTGGAACCTGTTTTTCTGGCCCAGAGCCAGTTCTTTGTTCAGTGGAAACAGAAAACCCGGTTCCAAACTAAGCACTGGCCCAGGACCAGCCCTGGAACTGCTTTGGTGGAAAAGGGGCAATAGTCAGCTGGGATAGGCTCCAGCTTGCATGCGACCCTGCACAGGATAAGCGGTTATGGATGGATGGATAAAGTTTATTCTTCCAAGCATGTGATGTACAGTATAAAATCATCAACAAGTACGAAATAATCATCGACAGGGTGTCCAAATTGGATCTGCCACATCATATTTAATGTTGTGGAACATCCACAAAACAAGCTAGTTCCTGTTAGTACTTACAACAGCTATAAATCCTGTTCCATCACCAGCCTCTTTTTCCCCCCTTTCTCTTCAAGTTAATCATACAAAGGAAGAAATAATGCTACCAAGAAACTAGAACATCCTTGTGCTGAAGATTCTCCCATTTTTTTGTGCAATTACAATGGTCCCCCTCCCCAATTAATTATTTTATTCGTTTTGGGCAATTCCATGTAAATGTCAACCTCACCATGCAAAAATAAAGCAACATGTAATACATCAAAACCACTCCCAGAGATATCACCTAGGCCTGTATTTTACAGATGTGAATAAGTTGAACCAATTTGTAACTAACCTAATATGTCCCTGTCAGTCTTTCTTTCTTATAATGTAAACCCCAAGCTAAAATCAACTTTGATCATGTACAATTCTATATTATTGCCACAAGCCACAGAAATGTATGCTAAAATCCACAAAACAGCAAAACAATGGCCATCCTAAATATTATTTAAGAACTTTGATAGTTTTAGCTGATATTTAGAGAGTTTTTCAAAGGGTTATGGTGGTTAAATTGCTGATTTTCTAAACATATGCCATGTCTATTTCAGACGCGTCACATCCATAACGGAATTTCGTCACATCCATAACGCTGACTTTTCCTTCTGAAACTCTGCATGAAATACAAAATATTTTAAACAAAGATTTTTTAATATTCACCTTGGACCCCTCTATCAAATGGATATCTCCATTTCGACATTAGGTTTACAATTTCATAGAGTTTGATAAAAACGTACAGTCACCCAAGAAAAGTGATACTTTTTCTGTCACATCCATAACGCATCTTTTATTGGCATTTTCTGGCATGCCCTAGATGTACTATGGGAATTGTTCTTGTTCTATCACTCCTCCAGTATGGTACAGCCTTAAAATATGCAACACCTGTTTAAATACTGGGAGACAATAAAACATGCACTGGGTCATTTGTTGCCATTTTGAGTTCAAGTGTCACGTCCATAACGCTGGAATTGCTCTTTTAGAATATATGAAGCATCCATGGTACACATGCCTGTGAGTGAGTTGTTACTATAGAAACAAAAAAAAATATTATAACGAGAGCGTTAATACAAAGCTGTGATTTGAATCAACCCCTTCTACCCAATCAGCATTGAGAATGGGAATCATGTTTGTCTTTCAGCGCATTGGTTTAAAATTCATAAGCTTCACAGTGACTGATTTCTCATTTTTATTTATTTACTTTTTCGCATGCTCTTTTGGAATTCCTGACACAGATGGCTGTGGCATTGTTATGATTCAGATCCCTCAAAGATGGTGCGAACGTTTACACCACCTGTTACTGATTTCACTGTTGATGTTGAATGAGAATTTAAAAAAATCTATCTATCTATCTATCTATCAGCAGATGGATAACATTGTATGAATGTCAGCCATTTTGGGGCTGAGATCAGAGCATTAGGCCAGTCAGTGTCCTTCACAGCGAGGGTGTGTTTAGAGTCCGGCCTCAGCGCGAGTCATTTATGTTCATCTGCTGTGACGTTCAGTAGAATTTCCCACCCAATCTGTTTGCTGGCCACAGCTCCGCTTGATGGACACGGCCATTTATCATAATCTTAACGCACCACTCCGACAAAATCTTCATAATCCACAGCTGCATGTACCTGTAGGACGCTAACCTAAACACACACGTACGTTATTCCTGTGTGTGCTTCCTTTTATTTCACACGACTTAAGTTGAATAAACAGGTATTATTTTCTGGCTCAGCATATCGTTTAATTTTGTTTTTCTTCTTTTACGCATTTGTATTTAATTAATTTTTCTTTCTTTTCCTTTTTTTAGTTTGATTTCACATTCTTTTCATTTAATTAATTTGAATTGGATTTATTTTCTATTATTTTCCTTTTTTTCTTGTCTTTTGCTGTATTTTTTTTATTTTATTTTATTTCTGACCAGATAATACTTTCACTGAAATGTTTCATTTCAGTTAAAGCCTCGTTAACACAGACACATTTCATGACAATTAATATGTTAAAATGATGAACACGTTATTTCTATTCACTCAGACTGTAATTGGAAGAGTACAACTCAGCACTGTAGTAATGTCCTTGGTGAGATAGGTTAACATGGGGCGGGGGGGCACAGAGTCTGAGCGTGTGTGCGCTAATGTGAAAATAGGATATATTACTGAGGAGAGAGGGATTTTTATTGAGGTCACACCGATAGCTCTTTCAATTTACCAGCCTTTTATATCCTGATATGTTATCTCATGAGCACTAACCTTGACTTCTATTGTATCCTGGTAAGGAAACTCAAAATACCAGTATGTACCTCAATGCAGGTCTTGTCATTTAAAGTAGAAGCTTTTATTTATTTATCATGGATAACGCTCGTGTGAGCCTGCTACTCATCTCATAAATTGGTAATAGACTGCATTTTTGCTTGTGTTCAAAAATGAGCATCTGGTCTAATTTAAAATGAAGAAGTTCAATAATTAAAGCACTAAAATACATATTTTTTTGTGATTTAAAAGACAAGCATGGCTGACTTAGGGTTTCTGTTTTAAGTTATTTCCATTTGATGCCAACCCTCAGTGGATTTCATATTGCCTCTGGAGGCATTCTACTCGGGGATTTTGTGTGGGTGAACATGAGGTAATTATTCCATCAGGGATTTACAACATGCATGAATGCCTTTTCACATTTCCCCCTTGAATGTGCTTATGCATGTGTGTATGTGTGTCACTTACATTTATCTCATTTGACTGACCCTTTTATCCAAAGTGACTTACAATTAAGACAGGACACAACTGAGCAGTTGAGGGTTCATGGTCTTGCTCAAGGGCCCAACACTGGAAAATTGACAACTGTCCAATCCTTATCCCAATGTCTTTACCCAAAAGTGCCTTTGACATATACAGTAGTTGTGTCCAGAATTTTTGGCCTCTTTCTCTTAAAATGAAGCTTAAATTTACAAAGGAGGCTCTAATAAGTCTGAAGTTAAAGTGCATATTCTGGACCAATTTCATTTTTTTTTATATGAAAGTATGTCCCTTTACACACTCATCCAGAAGGATAATTTTGCACAAGGCCATCTGTCTACAGCAGAAAAAAAAAAAAAAAACACGTCTGAGGGCGGCACGGTGGTGTAGTGGTTAGCGCTGTCGCCTCACAGCAAGAAGGTCCTGGGTTCGAGCCCCGGGGCCGGCGAGGGCCTTTCTGTGCGGAGTTTGCATGTTCTCCCCGTGTCCGCGTGGGTTTCCTCCGGGTGCTCCGGTTTCCCCCACAGTCCAAAGACATGCAGGTTAGGTTAACTGGTGACTCTAAATTGACCGTAGGTGTGAATGTGAGTGTGTATGGTTCTATGTGTCAGCCCTGTGATGACCTGGCGACTTGTCCAGGGTGTATCCCGCCTTTCGCCCATAGTCAGCTGGGATAGGCTCCAGCTTGCCTGCGACCCTGTAGAAGGATAAAGCGGCTAGAGATAATGAGATGAGAAAACACGTCTGGAAAAATCCCAAGGGAGTCTGGAGCCAGATTCGTGATGTCACCTGCGGAAGCGCCAGCAGGCTGCGCGAGCTTTGCACGGTTTCAGTGCACAGCCTGTGTAGACCAAGTGCTCCCATTTCTCTCTCATTGTCCGGTCTTTTGGGAAACGATGAGTACTAATCCCATCAAGATTGGTGTTGCTACACCCTCCTACGATACATCTGTTAACCATTTTAATAATTACACGATAACGTTGAAGAAATTTGCAGAAAACCACCAGGTCGTTTCCTCATAAACAAACCAGCGCTGATGTAGGATTCAGAAGGAGGTGTCCCGCACACGACGTCACAAAAATCAACGTTTCCCGGGAAATCCAAATGGCAAGTTTTTTCAGAGGCGGACCAATTCGCCTCAAATGGCTTGATTTCAACTGAATTTTTCTGGTATTGCGCAAGGTAAAAAAAAAAAAAAATGCAGAGAATGCAGAATGTGACAGATATTTGACCAAAGTTTAATATAAAATAGGAGAATTACACTGATCTTGCTCCTGAATTTACCCGTGATATGCACTTTCAGACCACTATTGTCAAGTCCATTACCAGGACTAGCTGAGATCGAGTCAAGATACAATTTTAAGAGGCTCGATCCCAAATCAAGCTCTAGACCAAAAACTATCAAATGCTTTACTTCAACCAACTGGATTCATGCATTTTGCCAATGCTTAGGCTGTTTTCTAGAAGAAGGAATTATTTGTCAAATGTTGTGCATGTGAAAAAAAAAAAAACACACTATATGGCTAAAAGTTTGTGGACATCTGACCGTATGCTCGTTGAACAACTCCTTTCAGATTTAGTCCCGGTACTGCCCTTGGTATTATGTTCTCTATATAACTTGACAGTCAGACAGTCCTTCCTAACATTAGGACTCTAAAGACAGTTGTCTCCTTGTCCACAGGTTTATTGACATTACAAGGAAAGATGAAACCAAAACATAAAAAGCACAATCAACTTGCTTGCGTAAAGACTTGCTTTTAACATGTACAGTGTAAAAACTTAATCTCTGTCATGGATTAAATCCTCATTTTTTTACTATTACAGTTTGTATGTCTTCAGCTAATATTTAAATTAAAATTTAATTAACCATCTGTTCATTCATTCACTTGTAATGTTTCTCATATGAACTTCCAATGGCCTAGCAACAGTAAACACTAGCAGTAGTAACCCGGTAGATTTCTAGCCTCCAACTTCACAGAATATAACACTGTCCTCAATATAACAATCAGCGATTGTAAATAATGATAAAAATAACAATACCCATGATGCTACTAAAGGCACAAGATGGATGCAAATGTTGCTGAAATGTCTCCGATGCAACAGAAAATGTGTCGCTATGCAATGCTCGGTTACTTCCTGATATCTGCTACTGATCACATGACATAACTACCTGTGATGCTTCAAGTGACCACAACAAAATACAGAAACACATAAAACCTCCTTTTGTTCTTAAAAAATGGAGCACTTAATATTAAGACTTCTTCCTTTCGAAAAAAGACATCTAACATGAACTTAGTTATAACAAAACACTCCCCGCTTGATGTGATTGCACGTCACTCACCAAATCCCCGACACTCCATCTACTTAAACATCTGAAGGAAAAAGAAGTACTATCTCTGTAACAAGCCTAAGAAAGAGTGTAGTCTCTCCTGGTTTGTTAACCTTCACCTCAACCTGGTGCACCTTCCCATCTTTACGAGGGAAAGTCTATGTTACCAGTCCAAGAGGCCATTCATTTCTTGCTACTTGGCAGTCCTTGAGGAGAACAACACTTCCTTGCTTGGCATTTGGTTGAATAGACTATCATTTCTTGCGTGGCTGTAGTATGGGAAGGAATTGCTTCCACCATCAGTCCCAGAAGTTGTTCGACAGGTGCTGAACTTGTTGCCACTGGGACTTGTAGAGGTCTGCAACTCCAAACTCACCTGCTGGAGCAGGAACAGTATTCACTTTTTCTGTGAGGAGGGCAGCTGGTGTAAGTATAAATGAATCATCAGGGTCAGTTGTCACAGGAACAAGAGGCCTGGCATTAATAATCGCCGCTACTTCTGCCATGAAGATCACCAGCACTTTGTGGGTAAGTTTGTCTCTCAGCTGGAGGAACATTGAGTCCAGAATTCTCCTTGCAAGCCTAATCATTCTTTCCCAGGTTCCACCGCAATGGGATGCATGGGGAGGATTAAAGGTCTAAGTGCAACCCTGGTCTGACAGGTAAGTCTTGACAATGTTTGAAGGTATCTTCAAGTCCTTACAGGCACCAATGAAGTTCGTGCCCTGATCCGAACGAATGTGTTTGACTGGCCCACACACAGCAAGGACACGCCTTAGCATGTTGATGAAGCTGGATGTGTCAAGGGATTCTATGACTTCGATGTGGACCACTCTTATGTGCATACATGTAAAAATTATGGCCTAATGTTTACTTTGTGCCAAGCCTCCTCTGGTCCAGCATGAGGAGACACTCCAAGGGCCAAACGCATTTAATCCAACATTTATAAAGGGAGGTTCTTTCGAAAGATGATCTGCTGAAAGTTTGGCCATTTTTTGAAAGCTAAGTGGAGCTCTGAGCCTCCTGCAAGTTATACATTGGTAGATGATGATGCTCACTCTTTTCTTCCCACCAACTATCCAAAAGCCAGCTGAACATATAGCCCCTTCTGTAAAGTGTCGGCCTTGGTGGTGGATTTCCTCGTGGTGCTTTCTGATGAGTAAAGCTGCAATATGATGCTGGTTAGGGATAATCAAGGGATTCTTTTCATTCTGATCAAGACTTGAATGGGGGAGATGGCCCCCAACTCTCAGAAGGCCATGTGTATCAATGAAGGGGTCCAGATTTCTGAAAGGACTACCTTTAGGAATCTCCTCTTGTTTTTGGATACATTTGATCTCTTGACCATTGACTTCCTCTTGTACTGCTCGGAAGACAATAGCTGAAACTTTATCGGATTCTTCAACAGTGAATTCTGCTTTGCAGTAATGCCAGCCCTTAAAGCACTCTTGTCCTTCTGGATTGCCTTGAAAAGCCAGGCTATGTGAACAAGGTGAATGATTGCCTGAATAAGTGACTTCCAAGAAGAGAACTTGGCAAATCTTTGGGAACCAAGCTGCTTGGATAATGTTGTGGTGCTTAAAGTGGATACGAGAGGCTGAACTTCTGGGTCTGAACTTGGATCAACGAGGTCATAAGAGATACTCAGATATGGTATGGAGAGAAATTTGGGCCCACTCAGCCAAGTGTTGTCTTTTAGGTGGCCTGTGAGGACAGAATGTGTTGCACAATCTGCAGGGTTTCTGTCTGTTGGCACATAGTGCTACTGGTCTGGACAGGAGCATCTTTGAATATGTAGGTACCCAGTTGCTGACATTAACATAAAAGTGCCTGGTTTCATTACAAATGTAGCCCAGAAGCACCTTCCTATCTGAGTAGTAGGTTATACAGTAGCATCGACCTGAAGGTCTAGTTCTGCTGAGATTAAGTCTGCTACTGTAACTCAACAGCAAGCACTGCTGCACAAAGTTCTAGTCTCGGTACTGTGTGCTCTGGCTTCCCACATCACAAACCCAATGTGATTATTCCCAGCAGCATCGGAGACTTTTAGATATGTCACTACAGTGATGGCTTTAGTTGACACATCGGAGAAGTCACACAATTCTCTTCTGACAGCTGCTGCAGGCGATGTTTCTGTATAGGCTGTGGAGATGGAAAGATTGGACAGCTCTGACAAAGCTCTCCATGACATCCAAGCTTTCTCCATTTCTTGAGGTAATGGGGCATCCCAGTCACCGTTCATAGTGGTGAGCTTTCTCAGAATAGCTTTGCCTTGGATAGTGACCAACGCTACAAATCCAAGTGGATCATACAGGCTATTGATAGTGGATAAGACACCCTGCTGAGTATAAGGCCTTATCTCTTCAGACACACTGAAAAGGAAACAGTCTGTTTGGACGTTCCAATTGAGCCCAAAGCTGCGCTGAACTGGCAGCATGTCTGCATCAAGGTCCAGGTCTTTAAAGTCACTTGCAAGATCTGTGGACAGACGAGCTTCCATGGCTTCTTTGTTGTTCACTGTATTCTTATGCAGCCTCAAGTTTGATTTGGAGAGAATGTCCTGTCTCTTTTTTTTTTTAGCAAGTTTACAGCAGTTTCAACTGTAGGCAGGGACTTCAGACCATCATCTATGTAGAAGTCGCATATCACAAACTGTTTAACATCAGGATTAACGTGGAACTCACTGACCTGAACAGACTGGTGTCGGCCATGAATGGCCACTGCAGGCAAGGGACTTTTACCAAAGACATGGACCTTCATGCGATCATCCACAATATCTTTGGAGAGATCACTGTCTTGAAACCAAAGAAAATGTAGGAAGTTCCTATCATCTTCCCTTACCAAAAAAAACAATAGAACATCTGTTCTATGTCTGCTGTAAAGGCAATTGCTTTTTTTTCTGAAATGGATCAGTACCCTGAGCAGTGTGTTGTTCAGGTCAGTTCCAGTAAACAGCACATTGCTGAGTGTTACATCATTGGATTGGGCACGAGAATCAAACACCACTTAGATTTGCTTAGGTTTTTTGGATGGTACACTTAGAATATTGGCAAGTACCATCATTCTTCTTCCTCACTGAGAGGAGGGGCTAACTCAGCATGACCATTTTTAAACATCTTGTCCTTGAAACTGAGGAAGTGGTCTCTCATTTCAGGCTTCCTCTCAAAGTTATGCCTGAGAGACATGAGACATCTCTATACTTATGGCCTGTTGTTGGGAAACCATGGGCGTGGACTCTTGAAGGGTAATGGTGCTACCCAACTGCTGTTTAAATCTTTTCATAGTCCTTCATGCATTATTTTCATCAAGGTAGCATCCTGAATCAAAGAAGCCACCGAGTTATCAGACTTGGTTCGCCTAAATGTAGTGCACCCCAGGTGGTCAGCATCACAGGTAGGTTCAGCCATAGAATATGTTGGGGTAACTGGTGATCTGGATGTCACAGTATTTTTCTTTAACATGGAACATGCTAGGGCACAGATCAAAGAGAGTAGAGTGTTTTAGCTCTGTGGTGTTTGTGTGGAAGGTGTTGATTGCCAACGGTTTGTGGATGCTACCCAGACATATATTGCCTACAGTGACCCACCCCAGATCCAGTTTCTGTGCATAGGGAAGGTTGTGTGAGCCATTTACCTATTTATGGACATTATGAACTCTGATAACGTCCTGGCCCGGGAGAAGAATAATTGGGGCTTGTGGGTCGATGTCTGGGATGAGGTGTGCCACTGACTTTAGATGTTCATGGTGAATAGCCACAGTGGAGGTTGGGATCTCATCCCTGTTATTAGGAATGTCATTACATTCTATAAGGCTTGACAATGGGATGCGGGCAGTTCCATCCAGGGATTCCACTTCATACCCACTGGCCCTTCTTCCTGCTGATTCCTTTACTCCAGCACATGTTCTCAAGGAAGTGACAGGACTTTGTTCATGGAATAATTCAAAGAACTGTGAGTGAACTAGCAACCTGTTGCTCTGCTCATCCAAGATCGCATACAGTTGTATTGCTTTGTCTCTGTGGCCATTGGGTATACTTTTACAAGACATATTTTGGAGCAGGATCGGTCTGTCAGAGCTCTGCGACAGACTTTTGGTGGTAACATGAGATTGAAGTGAAGCTTCCTCCTCTTCCCCGCCATGCTCAGGAGCAGGGTGTGTCTCTTCTGTCCAGGGTGAAGCGCTATATAGTGTCTTTCCATTTTTGCATTCTGTACGTTGAACTTTGATTTTGCAATTCTTTGTGATATGTGATGATGATGAACAGCATTTAAAGTACACATTGTTCTCTTTTAAAAATATCTTAAGGGCTTCAAAGGGCTTTTCTTGGAAGGCATGACATTTACATAGAGGATGTGGTTTTCAGTGGATGGGCCACAGTTTATTGCGGTCATCCAATTTCGTTGGGGGCTCACCAGTATCAGAGGTTGCTTTGGAGGATGTATCTGTTTTGTGGACAGAGATTTCTCAATGTTTGTTTGGCTTCCAAGCTGTCATCTCAGTCCTGGGAGTCATGTCTGTGTGAGAAATGAGGCTGAAGTTTGGATCATTTCTAATCCTAGCCTCCTGGCTAACAAAGTCGGCAAAGCAAGGATAGGAAACATGATTTTACTGCTTTGTAGAATACACCAACTGATACCCACCTTTCTTGCAGATGAGCTTCTGTACCATTGGGTTGATGCCTTTTACCATGTCAAGGAAAGAGAGGCCAGGCAAGTCTCCTCTGTCCTGAGATGACTGGTGTTCCATCAGTAAATCGCTCAACTTTGTTAATTTAGAATAATCTTGGTTTGTTATTGTTGGAAAATTGTCAATTCATTTAAACAGAGCATCTTCAATCACTTCTGTTGAGCTATAAGTTTGTTCGAGTCTGTCCCATGACATCGCCAGTTCTGCTTCTGGATGGTTAATGTGTATTGCTCTTATCTGTTCAACGTGCTGTGCTGATTACTTGCCAAGCCACTTAAGCAGAAGACCCATCTCCTCACTTGGTGTCAGATTTAAACCACTAATTTCAGTCCAAAAGGAGCATCTCCACGCTCTGTCGTTCTGAAGTTTGTTATTAAATTGAAGTAAGCCTGTAGCCACAAGCTCATGCTGAGTGAGATATCTCACAAAGTCATTTATGTTTGTGCTGCCATTATTGGAGTTTGAAGATATGGGACAAGGTAAGGGAGCAGGAGGATGACCATTGTCATTGTGAGGTCTGACGTGTTGCACATAACATGGTCATCCTCAAACCTGTTGTGTGAATTATGATCATCATCTTCATAGATGCAAAGTTGCTGTGAGGCAAGATGAGGTGAAGCAGTATTTATTTGGCCTGGAAAGACAGATTTGGCTTCGGGTTTGAGATGTGAAGGTGAAGCACTGTAGCTACAGCTTGGCTCTTTTTTGCTGAAACACCATTATCACATAACTGGAGTTCTGTCTCTTGTGCTTTGGTTTGGTCAGTAACACATTGTTTAGTGCATCACGTGATTTCCATTGGGATAGAAACCAGGGCTTTGAACTGGTTCAAGGAACGAAAACGAAAACCGGGAACTTTTTCTATTTCACATGGAACAGAAACGAAACCAGAAACTTTATTATTTTTTATGTTCCGGAACAGAAACGCTTATTAAAAATAATGGTAACCGGTTAATACCGGTTTTTATTTCGTCCCTCAAAGTTTCCGTAGCCTACAAATAAAAAAGCCATTCTTCTCCTGCGTAAGTTTCTATGACCCGCTGGGGTTCACTTCCTGTGTGACGTTCGCTGACTGAATGGAGAGCGCGGGAAGGTGGACTGCTATCACGTCTCCATGTGATAATAAGTGAATTACTGAGTGTCTGAGCAAAGAAGAGCCTGAACGATGCAACCTCCCTATTGGCTGTTTGTAAAAAATGTATCAGTTGTTGCCCTTCCCACGGGAATCATCGCGGGCTCGAGAGACGAGACCTGACGAGTTAGTTCGTTGGTAGCAGAACAAAATGTCTGGACACAAATCGGGTTTTCAGAAAAGGAAAGAAAATAAACGGAGGGTCGAAAATACAAAAAAGGAGGCAGAAAATGCAAAACGAGTTTTAAGGTAGGACAAATGGTTACTTTTCTGAGGCAGCCCGCCGTGGCTGCAGGCTTTCAGTTGGTGTCATTGAATGGTTACTTTTCTGAGGCAGCCCGCCGTGGCCGCCTGCAGGCTTATTTATTATAGCCCATTTAGTTAAAATAGTTGATATAAAATGTTTATAGTTATAGTTATGTGATGGTTGTCCTGATTTAGACTGGTTTTTTTTTTTTTTTGGGGGGGGGGGGGGGGGGGGGGTTTGCGCGATGTTGCACCCGGGCCCAGATTAGGGCAGAACCGGCCCTGGCTACATTTCAGGTGTAGTTTGTTTTATGTATGTATGTACTTGCATAGATGTGTACTTGGCCTTCCAATATAGCGCCTAACAAAATCTCGCGGCGCGGTGACGTCATGCGGTAGCCCTCTATAGGGCCTGACTAGCCTTTGGTAACACACTAAACGAATTATCTTTTCATTTTTGGCACTTTTTCTGTTTGTGTAGATGGGAAGACATACTGAGAATCCAAATCGCCAACATTTGAAATAATAATAGTTTTGAATTATTTCTTGTCTTATTTAATGAAGGTTGTAATAGAATTAGCCTACATTTGGCTTAAGCTGGATGAGACAGAGACATAATTTTATAGCCATTTGTTAAACAGCTGACAGGGAACGTAATTAACCGTTCCGGGAACGAAATTTTTTTGTTCTAACCGGTTCGGGAACGTCTATTTAATGGTGGAACCCAAAATCGGAAACGTTAAAATTCCGTTTCTGTTCGGAACGAACCAATAGGAAAAAAATTCTGGTTCAAAGCCCTGATAGAAACTGAGTTTAAATTGCAACTGCGTTTCTCACTATTTACATCAACAGCAACTTCTAATGCTTCTGCTTCAGAGGTGGCTGCAGCTGCCTCTTTTTTATCCCCTGGGCATATGATGCGGGGGGATATAGCTATCGCTCTGTCTGTCTGTCTGTAAACATTTTAGTTTCTGGAACATAACTCAAAAACTATGAGGTTTTTTTTTGTTTTCATGAAACCTGACAGTTATGTTAAGTGACGAGATGAGTTGTGCCTTTTGACATTTTGGGATCTCTGTCATTTTTATTTTTCAGTATTTCCATGACAATCAATTCAACTTAGGAAAATTCAGAGTGGGGTTAAAAGTGGGTGCTGGGGGGGTATGTCATCTCCTGATGACTCGTTATACTTAAGCATTTCAATAGTTGCTTCTAAGTGAGCTTTCTGTAGCTTCGGCGTACGAAAGTCATGCTTTTGCTGCGTCTGCTCTCGCTCTTGCCTTGGCTGCAGCAGACTCCGTTGATGATGCACTTGATTGCACTGAGGAACATGAAGCGTGGGAGCACATCTTTAATGAAGAGGCTTCCGCTGCTATGGCACAGTCTGGTGGTGTAACTCTGTTTAAACACTGGTCTGACCATGGTGCACTTGCTGCATGTGTTGGCGCTATTATAATCTGCCAGCTTGCACTGGGTTCTCTTGCCCGCTAAAAGCTGTGGTTTCACTGTATCATCCTCAGTATATGTTGTGTATATAACTCAACAATCAGATAAATTCCTTCCGAACACCAAGACTTTGAAGACAGTTGTCTCCTTGTCCACAGGTTTATTGATGTTGCAAGGAAAGGTGAAACTGACAATTACAATCAACTTTATCATTTTAAAAGCCAAGAAAAAAAAAAACGACAATGCGACTATATGTTTTACCACTGTATCATAAAGCAGGACACCTCCAAACTAACACAGTTCCTCAGGTGCCATGGTTGTTCTGATGTTTTCTGGCGGTTGGCAAAGAGCTTTTCGGTGCATTACCACCACCTTCTGGTAGGAACATTCTGCTGTGTGAGCATTGTTTTCTTTCACCAGAGTGAACAACCCTCACATTCACGTTTGAACTGATCAATTCATTCAACATTCACCAAAAGCATTAGCACATCCAATGAATGGTGCTTAATTAGCGTGTTCCTGCACAACACTGAAGACAGTTTTTTGTTATTGTTGTTGTTTTTTTTTTTGGTTTGTTTATTCTGGCCACCATTTCTGTGCTGATGTGGAGATGTTTTTGGTCATCTTGATGAAAGGCTTAACATCCTAGCAGTAGCAACCAGCTTGTGGGTTGTGTGCTGAAATATCCTGGATATAATGATGCCATTAATCTTCATAAAGGCCTCTGGATTACGAGCCGGAAAACAGCCTGAAAGCATTGCTGATCCACCACTAGATTTTACACATTGGGTATCAGGTGCTTTACATTTGTGTCCATCAAACATGTTAATGGGGTTCAAGGACAAAAAGTAAGATTTTGGTCTCATTTGACCACAACACATGGAAATAATTCTAATAATAATATTGCTATTCTGGAACTGCATACAGCTTCGCCAAACGTTCTGGCATGGGGTTTGCATCTAATTGCTGACTTAGTAACCTCAAGCATCTTTCCATTATCTGACTGATCCTGGACCAAAGCCCATGGACGTTTGCCTTTGGTTAATGGTCTTCCAATTAATCATCTTGTTGTGTTTTCTAAATATGCACTGTTGAATGCTTGATTCTGATTGGTCAGAAGGTGTTGATTATATTTTCTATAGATGACTTGCAACCACGTGATCAAAATGTGCTACGTCATGAGCGTCCGCCATGATGGTGGATATACAAAGCAACTAGGATGACAACCACTGAAAGTGTGTCTGTAAACAGTGCTGAATTTTCTCAGTATTACCACGAGTTGAACGATCGAGCCAAGGTTCGATACAAAAAGAAGATAGACGTGTGCTTTTGACCCATATAATTTAAAAAAGTCAGACTCTTCTGAAGATAGGACGCTTCTACTGACCATCGAGTACGAATACAGGTCATTTTATCCAAAGCCTTTTTGTCCAATATTTAAGAGACATTTCGTCCAAAGCCTTTTTCATACGCACTATCAATTATTTTACATTTCAGGTATTTGTTTGTTCGAAAAAAGGAGGAATTCTCAGTTGAAGTTGACCGAAGCAAAACACATTTTTCTAAAGCAAGTAAGTGCCATAGTACGTGCGCTTCAACACTAAAGAGTGTCCTAAGGGAGGTAACCACGTCGGCCTGTGCCACTTGCTGACCCTGGGGTGAGTTAACTCCCTCGTCATTACAAGCTCCTCGCTTGCATGTCTATGTTTCCGGCTGGATCATGCTAAATCTTCAGGCGCAGAGCAGCGCTGTTGCGGAGGCTTTGTTCGCAAATACCAGGCCAAGGCGCGGTCCTACCGACCTGAGACCATGCTCTTTCAAAAGGAGAGGCTTAGAGGGAGGTGCATGTAAAAATTGCCTTCGCTTTGAGCTCCATTGGCCGAGTTATTAATTTTTAAAGCCGGCTGGATCTTATTAAATCTTTAGGTGCGGAGCAGCGCTCTCACGGGGCTTTTGTTCGCGGACACCAGAATACCTGAAATATAAAATAATTGATAGTGCGTCTGAAAAAGGCTTTGGACGAAATGTCTTAACTATTGGACGAAATGGCATTGAATGAAATGGTCATTGGATGAAGTATCCTGATCCCCTCGTCTCTTCTCCGTACTAAGCCTCAGAATTTCCTCGCCCTTTTTCTGAATCACGGCCGGAATTCTAAAAAATCGGAACGTGCCACGGTCACGAGTACTGTTGTGACCGCAACTATATACAGCACAAAGATATGGCATAGCTTAAAGCAGTGGAAAAACAAAGAGAGTTGCACACGCATGATTGTTTTGTACACTGTAAAAAAAAATTTGTTGTTTTAACTTAAAAAAGTTAGTGCAAGGGCTGCCTTAAAATTTTGAGTTCACTGGAATTCACATAGTAAGTTAAATTGTTGTGTACTTACTATATTAATTTCAGTGAACTCAAAATTTTAAGGCAGCCCTTAAGGCAACCCTTGCACTAACTTTTTTAAGTTAAAACAACAAATCATTTTTTACAGTGTATGGATGTCACTTGACCCTGCATTTGTATCTCCACCAACATGACCGACATCCGGGTTTCTATTTTGCTTTGACGTCACTTGCAAGTCAAGGATAGCAGTGACAGTAGTTCTGGCTGCAAAGTTTATAATGGGCTCATTTTCATATGTTTCACTTATATATATATGAGTGATTCCACGCTTATGGGTACTGAAATGGGGACATGAACTTATTTTTAAAAATTCACCTAAAACCATTTCTTTTTTTTACCATCAGGTCACAAAACATGTAATCTTTAATGAATGATATGTTAAAAGATAACTTTAATTTTCTGAGATGTAATAAAAACATATTTATATGCCAAAGTCAGAACGTAACAGAAGTGTTGTGGACATATATATTCTCAATTTTAACAATGTAGAATTACTTTTTGAAACATAGGAAGGTGATGTTTTAGCAAATATAATTAATAAACATGTGTAGTAGAATAAACGTACACATTCTTTCAATAAGATTAACATGGTATAGAGCTAGATTGTAATTAATTTGTAACAGACGCGAGATGGACAATCGTAACAGAAGTAATGTAACAGACATCATTTTGGAACTCATAGGCTTGACTTTGGCATATAAATATGTTTTTATTACATCTCAGAAAATTAAAGTTATCTTTTAACATTAAAGATTACATGTTTTGTGACCTGATGGTAAAAAAAGAAATGGTTTTAGGTGAATAAGTTCATGTCCCCATTTCAGTACCCATAAGCGTGGAATCACTCATATATATATATATATAATTTTAAAAGTATGTATGCTTTCTGTGAGAGAGTTGGCACTTTGTCACAGTTCGAAGTAAGATTTTTATTTGACTCACCCTTGGAATTGCTCCTTTTCAGAATATTCAAACAATTCACATTTTCTTTCTTTTCAAAAATTCAGCCAAACAAGCAAATGTTTGGTTAGAACTAATTCTGTTCACCTCTGCACGAGTATCCTCACTTCATTCAGCATATTAATTCATTTTAAAAAAAAACGTTAAATAGAAATATGGAGAGAGAACTGTGTTTCCCTTAAAAGCACTCAGTAATAGATTTATTTCTAAACGTGGAAGGACTGGAGGTGACAGCAAGCTTGGGGGGAAAAAAAAGAAAGCTCTGCTCTCGTTCACTCACCCACACACCCCACACATCCACACACAGCGACTGAGCAGCTCCATGAGCAGGGCATGGAGCAATGTGTCTGCCTGCCCATTAAAAGCAAAAGCAGAGAGCAGCTCAGTATGAAGAACGTAAAAGTGAATATCTCACTAGGATCTATTTGGTTTGAAGTACCTTCAAAGCACGCCCGTGTTTGTTGTGTGATTGTGTTGCTTTGTGATATGTTGATACTCTGTGATACACTGCAATGACTTCCCTGCTCAGATGAAGTGGATGGCATATTATTTTCATGGCATAAAATATTATCAAGATAACAGCACAATATAGTGTATCTCAGGGTGAGAGCAAAGAGATTAGTCTCAATATCGATTAGCGGAGGTGGTAAAATGAGCCAAATTTTTTTCTTTAACTAAGAGTGGAATTACTCACTGAAGTAAATATTCTGGTAGGAGTTGGAAGACAGCGTAATTTATTTATTTATTTATTTATTTATTTATTTATTACCTCAAAAACACAATGACAGAATTATAAAAAGCAACCTCAAAAGACTCATTTTAGTTCCTGATGGTAACTTATTGCCCCTTTTACCAGCAAAGCAAGAAACATTAAAGTGCATATCATGGGTAAATTCAGGAGCAAGATCAGTGTAATTCTCCTATTTTATATTATAGGGTGTTCACACGGCACATATTTGCATCGATGCTGCACCGATGTATTTTGTTGCGATATATCTTACACCGGTGTAAATTTTGCGCAGCGTTCACAAGTCACAACCCTGCTTACTAGAGAGAAGCGTGTTAGCACCGGTGCAGCCCCACTTGCGGTCACACGGCAGTTTCTGCGACCGTGCAATAGTAGCAAAAACTTTATTACTATCATTTCCTTTGATAGTAATAAAGTTTTGATATAATTTCTTTTTATTACTATCATTTCCTATCATTATTACTATCATTTGCGATGGCAATAATGCGGAAATGAAATATGCGCATGCGTGAAAATGTACTTCCTTTTCCCGGTTGTCATGGCATCACCAAGCGCCGGGAAAACAACGTGGATGAAGACACCAGTGTTGCCAGATACTGCTGACGTTTTCCAGCCCAAAATATGTTCAAATCCGCCAAAATGCACTTAAAACCGCCCAATCTGGCAACACTGGAAGACATGCAGTTCTGTTGTTGTTGATATTCGCCATTTTGGAAGCGCAAAATACCAGGATGCAAATTATGCATTGCTCGTATGTAATCAACTCTCGTCACGCGTAGCGAGTCTACCCCTGTAGCGTTCAGATGTCCCATTTTATACCGGTGCTGCCCCGCAAACTAGCATTTACTCTGGAGTAAATTTCTTAAACCACCTCCCGAGCAGGGTTAGATTTGCACCGGTTTAAGCAGCTTTCAGGGGCTACACCGCTATAACTTTGTACCGTGTGAATGCTCTACCGGGGCAGCCCCGGTGCTACACCAGAGTAAAAGTTGCCGTGTGAACACCCCTTTAAACTTTGGTCAAATATCGGTCACATTCTGCATTCTCTGCATTTTTTATTTTTTTACCTTGCGCAATACCAGAAAAATTCTGTTGAAATCAAGCCATTTGAGGTGAATTGGTCCGCCTCTGAAAAAACTTGGCATTTGGATTTCCCGGCAAACATTGATTTTTGTGACGTCGCGTGCGGGACGCCTCCCTCTGAATCCTACGTCAGTGCTGGTTTGTTTATGAGAAAACGACCTGGTGGTTTTCTGCAAATTTCTTCAACGTTATCGTGTAATTATTAAAATGGTTAACAGATGTATCGTAGGAGGGTGTAGCAACACCAATCTTGATGGGATTAGTACTCATCATTTTCCAAAAGACCGGACAATGAGAGAGAAATGGGAGCGCTTGGTCTACACAGGCTGTGCACTGAAACCGTGCAAAGCTCGCGCAGCCTGCTGGCGCTTCCACAGGTGACGTCACGAATCTGGCTCCAGACTCCCTTGGGATTTTTCCAGACGCGTTTTGTTATTTTATTTTTTTCTGCTGTAGACAGATGGCCTTGTGCAAAATTACCCTTCTGGATGAGTGTGTAAAGGGACATACTTTCATATAAAAAAACCCCGAAATTGGTCCAGAATATGCACTTTAATGAAGGTAACCTATCAACAGGTTTATTCTTAATATCTCAAATGTTAGCTAGCATAACAATCACTCTGACCAGTTAGCTAACATTTCAGAGACCGGTAATTAGCTAAAGCCCACTTAACAACAGTTTTATTACTAATCTGTCAAAATGTTAGCTACCATCGTAATTACTCTGACCATAGAAACCATTTAAGAGCTTGAGAATTAGCTAAGGCTAACTAATGGCAGTTTTAGTCCAAACCTCTCAAGTGTTATGTAGCTGGTAATAACTCTGACCATACAAACCAAACGAATGCTGATAGCTAGCTGTCACAATTCAAACTAACTTGATAAATAAGTGTACATATAAGCTTATCGATGACTGACTGTGAGGAATAAAAGGTCTTTTACTGTCATCTGTGACAGTACGTTTAAATTATTTATGAATTTAGCTGTCAGATGCCAATATACTGTAACCTTATAGAGAAATGTAGTGTTGCAAAAATATAACTTTTACATGGTAGGATTTTTTTTTTCCTCTCTTGAATATCATAAGTCAAACACAAAGGGGGGAAAAGACGTAAATAGTACACTAACAAAATAATGGCATTATGGCATTCAATACTTCCCAGTTATATTGATGAGTGACTCAGTGACACCAGTCAGTTGTGGACGTGTGTGTGTTTATTTTTATATATATACACACACACACACACACACACACACACATACAACCCCGATTCCAAAAAAGTTGGGACAAAGTACAAATTGTAAATGAAAACGGAATGCAATAATTTACAAATCTCAAAAACTGATATTGTATTCACAATAGAACACAGACAACATATCAAATGTCGAAAGTGAGACATTTTGAAATTTCATGCCAAATATTGGCTCATTTGAAATTTCATGACAGCAACACATCTCAAAAAAGTTGGGACAGGGGCAATAAGAGGCTGGAAAAGTTAAAGGTAGAAAAAAGGAACAGCTGGAGGACCAAATTGCAACTCATTAGGTCAATTGGCAATAGGTCATTAACATGACTGGGTATAAAAAGAGCATCTTGGAGTGGCAGCAGCTCTCAGAAGTAAAGATGGGAAGAAGATCACCAATCCCCCTAATTCTGCACCGACAAATAGTGGAGCAATATCAGAAAGGAGTTCGACAGTGTAAAATTGCAAAGAGTTTGAACATATCATCATCTCCAGTGCATAATATCATCAAAAGATTCAGAGAATCTGGAAGAATCTCTGTGCGTAAGGGTCAAGGCTGGAAAACCATACTGGGTGCCCGGGATCTTCGGGCCCTTAGACGGCACTGCATCACATACAGGCATGCTTCTGTATTGGAAATCACAAAATGGGCTCAGGAATATTTCCAGAGAACATTATCTGTGAACACAATTCACCGTGCCATCCGCCGTTGCCAGCTAAAACTCTATAGTTCAAAGAAGAAGCCGTATCTAAACATGATCCAGAAGCGCAGACGTCTTCTCTGGGCCAAGGCTCATTTAAAATGGACTGTGGCAAAGTGGAAAACTGTTCTGTGGTCAGACGAATCAAAATTTGAAGTTCTTTATGGAAATCAGGGACGCCGTGTCATTCGGACTGAAGAGGAGAAGGACGACCCAAGTTGTTATCAGCGCTCAGTTCAGACGCCTGCATCTCTGATGGTATGGGGTTGCATTAGTGCGTGTGGCATGGGCAGCTTACACATCTGGAAAGACACCATCAATGCTGAAAGGTATATCCAGGTTCGAGAGCAACATACACTACCGTTCAAAAGTTTGGGGTCACCCAGACAATTTTGTGTTTTCCATGAAAAGTCACACTTTTATTTACCACCATAATTTGTAAAATGAATAGAAAATATAGTCAAGACATTTTTCTGGCCATTTTGAGCATTTAATCGACCCCACAAATGTGATGCTCCAGAAACTCAATCTGCTCAAAGGAAGGTCAGTTTTATAGCTTCTCTAAAGAGCTCAACTGTTTTCAGCTGTGCTAACATGATTGTACAAGGGTTTTCTAATCATCCATTAGCCTTCTGAGGCAATGAGCAAACACATTGTACCATTAGAACACTGGAGTGAGAGTTGCTGGAAATGGGCCTCTATACACCTATGGAGATATTGCACCAAAAACCAGACATTTGCAGCTAGAATAGTCATTTACCACATTAGCAATGTATAGAGTGGATTTCTGATTAGTTTAAAGTGATCTTCATTGAAAAGAACAGTGCTTTTCTTTCAAAAATAAGGACATTTCAAAGTGACCCCAAACTTTTGAATGGTAGTGTATGTATATATATATATATATATATATATATATATATATATATATATATATATATATATATATATATAAAAAATTAGTTCGGGTTTTTAAAAAAGAGGTGACAAGCTTTACTTGTTACAGGGGAAATAAGAGTTAGCTTTTAACCTCGTTGGTTTTTGTTGTGGATGGGATTCACCAATGACTAATTGGGATGAAATGGGGGAAACTTGAAGGAAAACGCCCCTTTGATTAGGTGTCATCAGACATTACTACTTTTAGCTCTCTAAATTGAGCTAGCACTTTTACTTAAGACTGACTGAGCTGACAACATAGTTAGATATTCCACTAATTAATGCAATCTAGCAAGTTACCAACCTTGCCTGTCAGGTAGATAGCTCAATTCAGTGAGAGAACACACATCTCACTGTTAATGAGAATGTATGAGACAGATCATTACCTTAGACTTATGAAAATGAAAGCATTGTTCAGTTGGAGAGAATAAAATTTTGTCCATGATAATATGGCATATCATATTACTAATTATCTTGCACTGCATAATCTACAGATTTGAATTTAGCATTTGAAATCCGCTCTGAAGCATGGTCACAGGCACAATATACTGTGTGTGTGTGTGTGTGTATATATATATATATATATATATATATATATATATATATTTTTTTTTTTTTTTGTACCTGGCTCTCATTGAGGACTATTAATTTATCGCTGATCTTTCATACAGTGACCAGTTATACAGGAATTGAGTCACGTACTTGGCATTAATCAATCAGTGATCCAGTTTACGCTGTGACAATAAAGCGTGTGTGTATATAAGTTTACACTTCGACTGCTAAGCTTGTTCTTGATAATATTTGCCAGCTACATTAGTTCGCTTGGGAAGATTTGGGTTGTCTTGGAGATGAGTGGGTTGTGCTTCCCTTCAAGAAAGCACTTTTGTACCGTTGAAAGTAGAGTATGTTTTTGTTTCATTGTGTTGAAATCCTCCATTGTCAATGATTGATAATGGCCGTAAACATTTTGCCGAACATGCCTGACAATCAGTGGCTACAACGATGGTTGCTGCTACGTGCTACTAGCAACAAACTCCACATGCTACGTTTTATTACCTCTGCCAAATTTGTTGGAGGTGGTTATGTTTTTGCCCTCGTTTGTTTGTTTGTTTGCATGTAGCTCAAAAAGTAGTCAACAGATTTTGATGAAATTTTGAAGAAAGGTGGGCCATGGTGCAAGGAAAAATTGGTTGGATTTTGATGCAAATCTGGATATGTATGTGGCTACAGAATCCAGATATGCATCCAGATGCAGGATTTTTTTGTCTGTTCCCAACATAACTCAAAAAGTAATGAATGGACTTTGATGAAATTTGGTGTAGGTCTTATCCTAGGTTCAAGTGATTTGATTTTGATGTTGATATGTGCCTTGGCATGGTTGAGGTATGCCTTCTACCGAGTGCCCTTCTCGCGTTTAACATGTTTTATCAGGTTACTTGTATTGTATGTTACTTGTAATGTATGCTATATTTCCTCCTTTTGATATTTTCAGAGAATAGTTTGCCTTCTGCTTTGCTTTTATTTCCATCATTAATAATGAAATACATCCAGATCTCTGTCATTTGGTGCCATCTGTTTGTTAGTGTGGCAACGTAGGCCTGAGATGCGGCTTAGGTGACGGTATCATGTGGTGTTGGAGCACAGTAGGGCTGGAATGGTGTATAATGATTAACATGGAGATGACAGTACAATCTAGGATTAATATTTAATTAATGATTCATCTTTTGGCTTCCAATTTTCTCAAATAAATGTCAAACTCAAGGGAGAAGCAGTGTGCAGGTTAAATTATGTGATATGTAAACTGCTGAAATATGAATTAATTTAGTCCAATGACCTTTAGTTGTTTATTAAAGCAATGTAGGACTACTACTTTTGCTTAGTAGGAAAAAATATATTACTTGTCAATATTGTACCAATAAATTTCCTGCTGTTTCATGTCAACCAGCATAGCATAATATGAACAGTATAACTACACTGTCTTCAGGGACATACAGTTTGTGACTCGTGGCACAGGATGTGCTAGAAATGTAGGCAAAATACATCTTGTCATATTGAAAGACAGAGTTATTAAGGATTTATGTCTACTTGTACAGGAAGCACTAGAAATATCATGGCTATACTTCTACTGTAGACTCTGAGTGTCAGGAATGCAGGCGACAGGCAGATGTAAAAGCGGCAGAGAGTTTATTAAAGGCAAGCTGGCAAGCATATCCAAATCGTGAAGCAAAGAACAGTCAATAAACAGGCAATGGTCAGGCAAGGCACAAACAGAATATCATAGGTAGAGGAAAAGAGCATCAATCAAAATGCAGAACAGTATCGATAACCAGGAAGTCAGCACGAGTATAAAGGCTTGGCAAAATCAGGCAAGGGAACACTGAGCATTTACTTCACAATGTGTGTACATACCAAGAGTCCTTATATATACAGTGGTGATTAGGTGAGATTGGGATCAGGTGTAACGATAACCAGTATTCCAGAGATGGAGCACGGTGCGGTGCAGGTTGGTTATCATAGTCCGTGGCGGCCATGTTTGGTTGCTACTGTAAACTCTGGGAAGTGGAGTCTTGGGTGCAAGCAGGTCCAGGCGTGACATTGAGCTGTAAATCTGCACAATAAATCAATCATATTTAATAATCAATCCCTGATTAATGATGTACCTTAAATTTCCTCAAAGTCCAAATGAATGAATCTCAATTTTTAACTGAGGGGGGAAAAAAAAAAATCAATTCTGAAGGTTTGAAGTTCTGAAATTGCTTGGCTTCAGGCAGTATCTGAGTTCTAGCATGATGAGGCAAGCGGTTTCAACAAAATGACAAACAGTAAATAACAAAAGGGCAACCCTAATCTATTAAGACAAAGACTAAACAAAGGACAGACTGTGTGTGTGTGTGTGTGTGTGTGTGTGTGTGTGTGTGTGTGTGTGTGTGTCCCCTAAGGGTGGGCAGGTGCGTGTGTGTGTGTGTGTGGGGGGGACTTGGTAGATGTACCGTGAGCACCACGCTAGAAGGATGAGAATGGATTTTTGTATTTTTGCATGTCCCGTTTTCAGTTCCAAAGCGTTTTTGTACACATAAAACATTAATAGAAAGCTATTCACTTCCCAGACCTCACCTTACTCTCAGCTGAGTGCACATTTGTTGGCACAGAGTAAATAGTAAATGGTTGATCTTGTGGGCTGGTTTAGAACATGATGGGGGAAAAGGCCCAATGAAATTGCTAGCTTAAAGCATGATCTGAGGAATGATCAGTCTGTCCCCAAGGTATTTGGGTCTTCCTGAGGTATGAGCTGTCTCAAGGTATTTTGTTGTTCCCAAGATGTTTTCGATCTGTGTTGATCCTCTGGCTGATTTTGTAGCAGAGATTCTCTTCACTTCTCAGGGAAACTTTGGAGGTCTGACTGTTGCAAGCTTTTCAATGTCAACTCCAGTTGAAGTAAACTTGCAAGAGTTAAAATCGCAAAAGTTTTTGCAGTCTTGCAGCTTGGCCAGGTTCAAACAAAGTCCATGGGCCATCCACTGATAAGACAGTTATTGGGGTAGCTTCTAAATGGCCCTACCAGGTGACAGTCAGCTGAAAAAAGAGTGGAAGAGCCACTGACCTGATTCTTTTACATTTCACCAGGATGATGCATCATGTTTGTTGATGTACTGTATCAATGCATCTAGTTTACGTTATGACTCCAGACCTCAGTTGCATCGACTCTACACTGTGTTGCCATTTTATCAGGTAAACATACCATATAGAAACCTACTTCTGGCTGGAGTTCTCATCACTTCACTCCTGTGGAAGATGGCCCTATATGTACAGCCCTGATCCATCCTGATGCACTACTTCTGGCTGGAATTCGTCAATTACAGTTTTGCCACAGTAACTTTCGGACTGCAGTTGTCATGAACAGTTTTGCACTCAAGTCAACATCAATGAACAGTTGATAACTTCAAAGAAAAAAACAGACTTCATGTTAAAACTATAATGAATTTTCTGGTTACACAACTGCACTTTTTAGAAGAAAAAAGCTTTATTTGTCACATGCACACTTCAAGCACAGTGAAATTCATCCTCTGCATTTAACCCATCTGAAGCAGTGAACACACACACAGCAGTGGGTAGCCACACTAGAGCGCCCGGGGAGCAGTCAGGGGTTCGGTACCTTGCTCAAGGGCACTTCGGCCCAAGGCCACCCCAAGTTAACCTAATTGCATGTCTTTGAACTGTGAGGGAAACCAGAGCACAGCAACGGGGAGAACATGCAAACTCCACACAGAAAGGCTCTCGCTGGCCACTGGGTTCAAACCCAGAACCTTCTTGCTGTGAGGCGACCGTGCTAACCACTACACCACCGTGGACACACTTATAGAAGTGAGTTATTTATAATCATGCTATCTGTTATCACCCAAAGGGGGATAGGTTCCTTTTCGAGTCTGGTTCCTCTCAAGGTTTCTTCCTCATGCTGTTTCAGGGAGTTTTTCCTTGCCACCATGGCCTCAGACTTGCTCATTAGGGATACATTTATTCATCTCATCTCATCATCTCTAGCCGCTTTATCCTTCTACAGGGTCGCAGGCAAGCTGGAGCCTATCCCAGCTGACTACGGGCGAAAGGTGGGGTACACCCTGGACAAGTCGCCAGGTCATCACAGGGCTGACACATAGACACAGACAACCATTCACACTCACATTCACACCTACGCTCAATTTAGAGTCACCAGTTAACCTAACCTGCATGTCTTTGGACTGTGGGGGAAACCGGAGCACCCGGAGGAAACCCACGCGGACACGGGGAGAACATGCAAACTCCACACAGAAAGGCCCTCGCTGGCCACGGGGCTCGAACCCGGACCTTCTTGCTGTGAGGCGACAGCGCTAACCACTACACCACCGTGCCGCCCTACATTTATTTATTTATTCATTCATTCATATATTTAAAATCTACATTTTTTCTGTAAAACTGCTTTGTGACAACGTCTGTTGTTCAAAGTGCAATACAACTGACATTGATTTGGTTTGATTTGTACCATATGTTGTAGAGGTGCACTTAATGCTGCTCTGTCTGATACACTGATACAACCGTTGCTACCATGTTGCTTACTATTATGATGAGAATGGTCCGGCATTTAATGGTCCAAATAACATCTAGTGATCTTTGTTTCCAGTGAGGGCTAGGTTTAAGGTGAGGTGACGATGTCTAAGTAATAAAGTAGAAAGTAATTGCTTACATGGTAGATACACTGAATATAATGAACTCCCAACAGATTTGAATTACCGTAGACTTATCAGAATATCCAATCATATGGTTATCACACCCTACTTTCATAACCTTGCTTTGAGATTCCAGTAATTTCTTCTTCTTTGGCATTTCTCTGAAATACAGGCCAACATATTCAAAATTCAGCTGAATAAGATAAGATAAGATAAGATAAGATAAAGGCCTGGTCCCACTGCACTTACGGATGCAAAGAGGATGTAAAACGTAAAAAAATCTTTGCCATCCGTTGGAAAACGCTATGCATCCGTTGTGTACTCATTGCATACGTGCTTCATACGCTCTATCCATTGAGCATCCGTCCACTGTGATTTCATCCGTGCAAAAAGTTTTGAGCTGCACAAAACTTTTAGAACGGATGAACTTTCCGCCGTGTACAATGTAAATCCGCGACATATACGAGCAACAAACGTTCTATGTCCGTTATCATCCGTTAAACGTCTGCTGTATCCTCTCTGCATCCTCTGGGCATCCTCGCAACTCACATCCGCTGCAGCTGAAAACGGAAAGAGGGAGGAAAGATAAGGTACATGAAACGTCTATTCATCGTTAGTAGCACGGAAATAGAAAGGATGTAAGCGTATGCATCTCGTATATAAAGTATTCAAAACGGACAAAGCGTTTATATCTGGGATGTATCTCATATATTTAGGATGTCTGGAGTATGTCTAGAGTATGTAGAAGGACACCTAGCGGGCAATCGATATTTTGTATAAAAAGGGGGAGAAAATCATCTAGTAGTAGAGATGTATCGATGTAGCCGCCAGCACGTCTTTCCGCTTTATGCTGACGGTGTGCGTGCTGCATCCCTTTATATCCGCGGAGCAGACGCAATTCATACCCCCCGCATGCGCAGTGAACGGTCTGCATCCGATATACATCCGCGCAACATCCCCTTTGTTTCCATTAGGCGTACGTGATGCATCCCCTTCATCCGCTATGCATCCGCTCTTTCTGCTATGCGTCCGCTTCTCAGTTATCACCGGTAACCCCTTCGGAGCTGTCATCCACTTCCATCCGCTTTCATCCGCTAGGCTTCCTATGAACATGCGTTTAACATCCCCGCTATATACTACCCACGTCTGTTCTTATCCGTTCTGTTTTCGCAAATTTTCGCCAATTTTGTCCATTTCTGGAGCGGATGAAAACGGATAGCTCCACCCCCGAAATTTTGCTCGTCCACTGTGTCCTTTTTGCATACGTTTTGTGTCCATCGGCCAGTGGGACCGGGCCTTAAGATAAGATAAGAAGACCTTTATTATCCCACAATGGGGAAATTTCCTGTTTGCAGCAGCACAGTAGATAGCAGCAGAAGAGGACGTACCATATCAAGCCACACAAGTAAAAAAAAAAAAATGTACCAATTAGTATCAAGTTCTTATGCAGGCAAAGGTTCTGCACACCTTACACTCATATTACAAGAGTTACACCTTGTCAAGTTGGACAAGGAATCCAGTACAAACTCCTGTTTCTGAATTATGGTACAAAGGAATACTTGGCCTCATCCCGCCTTATCTCTTGGCTCTCTGCTCAGATTCTCAGATCCCCTATTTTGATCTCCTGGTGGTGCCTAAGACCAGACTGGCATGAATGGTTTTAGTGCCATCCCTCATCTTTTGAAATGCCATCCTCCAGGACCTTTGTTAGTTAAGAGTGGCCATGATATGCTTCTCTCACAGAGAACATGCAATACAAGACAAGAGAGCAGGATCCTAGACAAACACCAATGACACATTACACCCATCACTTGGCTGCTGTCCTTATCTGGATGCTACTGGTGACTATAGTGTGGGTGGATGTGTGTGGGGGGGACCTGAAGTACAGGTCTTGCCTACGGCATGGCAGTGATTGGCACAGTAGTGCCAGGGTCATCTAGATGGGGCATGGTGTGTGTTTGACAGACAAAAGGAAAGGTCTACACACACACGCGCGCATATCTACACATACACACTTGTTTATGCACAGGTGTCACCTTTCTGTTGTTTGTGTCTTGCTGGTGTAGAATTCAAAGGCTGCCTGTAATCTTGCATGCCCTTTGAGTTTGTGTGTGTGTGTGTGTGTGTGTGTGTGTGTATGCTTAGGTGAGAAAGCCACCTCCTTAGAGCATCTCTATTTGTTCTCTTAATAAGTAGTAATTTATGTTCTATTAGTATGTAGTCATTTACTATAGTACAAGACATTTATTAGCCAACAAGTTGTGTGTTTTTTTTTTCGTGAACAAGTGAGAAATGCAGCTGTCAGAATGAAAGGAATAACTGGTCCACATAGAACCCAGATTAGAGGCTGTAAAGGCTTTATTCTATTTTGAATAGACACAGTGTGTCCATTTAATGATCGGTACATTTCACTGTTCCTTTCATATTGTTCCAGTTTCAATTACTCTCTCCAGAAAAGTTAATCAATTTATCAATCCTGAACACTGAACGTATGAACATTTAAAACCCCCGACTTAGCATGACAAACCTGGACGAATACAGTATGTTTGTACGCGAATGAGCATATGGTGGGCAAAGAATTAAATAAACATCTGATTATAACTGTTGGCTCGCATAAAAATTAGAACTTGAGACAGCAAGATCCTTTTTTTTTGCATAATTGATGAGAGGCTGAATTATATTTTGTTCTGACAGGAGCAAAAGCATGAAAGTTAAGCACGAGTTGAAAAAAAGAGAGAGACCACACAAAAACAGTTGTTCATATTTTTTTTTCTCCTTCCAAAATTCTGACAGGAAATTGGATGCAGAACATGCAGTAAGTGAGTAAGATGTCTTATTTTTAGTTCATCATGAATTCTGCTAAATGCCAGGCTACATGAAAGAACAGGACATGTTTGCCGCTGCCGGGAGATTAAAACCTGGTTGTTAATAGATGAATAAACTTTTCACTAAAATAATAGGCATTTTTTTTTCATTAGCCTGCCAAGGGGCAATTTGAAATTGCAAACTTAAAAAAAAAAAAAAAGCAAAGGAAAGACATGGATTTAAAAAAAAAAAAACACAACCCTCCAATATAGCTAAAAAAAAAGCTCACAAGGTGTTTTTTTTTTCAAACGATTCAACAAAGCAATATTTCACAAACTTGAAATGAAAAAAAAAAACATTTTATGCATTTAAGTCTCATGAAATGACATGAAGAGGAACAGAACCAAAGAAAATCACTATGCCTCTACTGATTGATAGCCACGTTGAATTGGAATAACTGTCAAGACGAGAAAACCTAGCTTTAATCACATAACATCACTCAATGGAAACACAACCCATTCGCAATTATGTTTCGTTGATCATTTTTATTATTTTTTGTAATTGCTTCTCTTTTGTGGGTGGCACGGTGGTGTAGTGGTTAGCACTGTTGCCTCACAGCAAAAAGGTTCTGGGTTCGAGCCCAGTGGCTGACGGGAGCCTTTCTGTGTGGAGTTTGCATGTTCTCCCTGTGTCTGCGTGGGTTTCTTTTGGGTGCTCCGGTTTCCCCCACAGTCCAAAGACATGCAGGTTAGGCTAATTGGTGGCTCTAAATTGAGTGTGAATGGTTGTTTGTCTCTATGTGTCAGCCCTGCGATGACTTGCCGACTTGTCCAGGGTGTACCCCGCCTCTCGCCCATGGTCAGCTGGGATAGGCTCCAGCTTGCCTGCACAGGATAAGTGGTTATGGATAATGGATGGATGCGTCTCTTTTGCGCAAAAGTGCAGTGGAAATCTGCGTAGTGATCCAAACTTTTGTGTTACATGTCCAAACACTGGACTTGAAAAGTTATGTATGGTGGACTGGATCATGGTAAAATGACACAACAGCTACTGTACAGTATATACACTATATGGCCAAAAGTATGTGGACTATTAAAACCTATAAGACAGTCTTCTGCAAACTGTTGCCACAAAGTTGGAAACGCTCAGTTGTATAGGATGCCTTTATACACTGGAACATTACAATTTCCCATCATTGGAACTAACTGGCCCAAACCTGTTCCAGCTTGGTGTGCCCCTTTGCACAATGTGAGCTCCATGAAGGCTTGCACAGAAACCTGACCTCAACCCCACTGAACACCTTTGGGATGAATTGGAATGCTAACTTTACCCTACACATTCATCACAGATATCAGTGACTGAATGGACACAAATTCCCACAGCCACTTTTCAAACTCCAGTAGGAAGCCTTCTCAGATGAGTGTATACCGTTATAGTAGCAACTCCCAAGCATTATACTGTAGTACGTCATTTCTAATCCAAAAAACTAAGTTTACAGTTTGATGCTGCCTGAAAGTGTCTCACATTCTCACATGAACTCAGTTCACCTCATTTTTAGGCTTGTCAGTCAGAAACAGCCACTAGGGAAATGAAATAAGATATGTTCTGCCACCGTAGATATGGCCTACAGGCGATTTCCCAATAGTCTTCCATGAGCAAGAATAAAAGACAATTCTGATGGATGCTGTAGATTTAAGCCTAGGTCACAACTGGACGTACAATTTTTTGGCCGTGCGATTTTTGGCGTTTCCCAAATCGCTGCATTTTTTTTGTTCATGGAGAAAGACGCATGTTGGCCGTAAGTTTGTCTTGCAACCTGAAAAAAACGTAAGCGCCCGTAGAGCTTGTTTGACATGACAAAGAACCTCTGGCCGGTCTGCGGCCCGTCTACGGCTCGAAAATCAGCACGTCACACGCGCGCCCTCCGTGCGTTTCTTGCGTTTTTTGCACGTAGACCGGCCGTAGGAGCACGTACGGCCGGTTGTGACCGAGGCAAAAAACCATAGTATGGATGCTATTATATTTCAATGCAGTGTTCACCAAATTTAACTGCCATCAACCATCAAAATAGTAAATTCTAGAGCAATCATAAGACAAGCACAAGAGAGAAAAAAAAGGAGAGAGATTTTCATGTTTGCTGTCAACAGTGGGGAAAGTGTTAACATGGGGGACGCCATGACCTAATGGTTAGAGAAGCAGCTTTGGGGGGGAAATGTTGCTGGTTTGATTCCCTGGAGCAGCAGGAATGACTGAAGTGCCCTTGAGCAAGGCACCTAACCCCAAACTGCTCCCCAGACTGCTCTGGGTATATTGTATGTCACTCTGGATAAGAGTGTCTGCTAAATACCTGTAATGTAATGTAACAGTCCTCCTGAAATTTCATTTTAATTCCAAAAAAAATTCCCTTTATATATTTCCCTTTATATATATATATATATATATATATATATATATATATATACACACACACACACACACACACACACAGTGGTGCTTGAAAGTTTGCGAACCCTTTAAAATTTTCTATATTTCTGCATAAATATGACCTAAAACATCATCAGATTTTCACACAAGTCCTAAAAGTAGATAGAGAGAACCCAGTTAAACAAATGAGACAAAAATATTATACTTGTTCATTTATTTATTGAAGAAAATGATCCAATATTACATATCTGTGAGTGACAAAAGTATGTGAACCTTTGCTTTCAGTATCTGGTGTGACCCCCTTGTGCAGCAATAACTGCAACTAAACGTTTGCGGTAACTGTTGATCAGTCCTGCACACCGGCTTGGAAGAATTTTAGCCCGTTCCTCCGTACAGAACAGCTTCAACTCTGGGATGTTGGTGGGTTTCCTCACATGAACTGCTCACTTCAGGTCCTTCCACAACATTTCCATTGGATTAAGGTCAGGACTTTGACTTGGCCATTCCAAAACATTAACTTTATTCTTCTTTAACCATTCTTTGGTAGAACGACTTGTGTGCTTAGGGTCGTTGTCTTGCTGCATGACCCACCTTCTCTTGAGATTCAGTTCATGGACAGATGTCCTGACATTTTCCTTTAGAATTCGCTGGTATAATTCAGAATTCATTGTTCCATCATTGATGGCAAGCCATCCTGACTCAGATGCAGCAAAACAGGCCCGAACCATGATACTACCACCACCATGTTTCACAGATGGGATAAGGTTCTTATGCTGGAATGCAGTGTTTTCCTTTCTCCAAACATAACGCTTCTCATTTAAACCAACAAGTTCTATTTTGGTCTTATCCATCCACAAAACATTTTCCCAATAGCCTTCTGGCTTGTCCACGTGATCTTTAGCAAACTGCAGATGAGCAGCAATGTTCTTTTTGGAGAGCAGTGGCTTTCTCCTTGCAACCCTGCCATGCACACCATTGTTGTTCAGTGTTCTCCTGATGGTGGACTCATGAACATTAGCCAATGTGAGAGAGGCCTTCAGTTGCTTAGAAGTTACCCTGGGGTCCTTTGTGACCTCGCCGACTGTTGCACGCCTTGCTCTTGGAGTGATCTTTGTTGGTCGACCACTCCTGGGGAGGGTAACAATGGTCTTGAATTTCCTCCATTTGTACACAATCTGTCTGACTATGGATTGGTGGAGTCCAAACTCTTTAGAGATGGTTTTGTAACCTTTTCCAGCCTGATGAGCATCAACAACGCTTTTTCTGAGGTCCTCAGAAATCTCCTTTATTCGTGCCATGATACATTTCCACAAGCATGTGTTGTGAATATCAGCCTTTGATAGCGCCCTGTTCTTTAAATAAAACAGGGTGCCCACTCACACCTGATTGTCATCCCATTGATTGAAAGCACCTGACTCTAATTTCACCTTCAAATTAACTGCTAATCCTAGAGGTTCATATACTTTTGCCACTCACAGATATGTAATATTGGATCATTTTCCTCAATAAATAAATGACCATGTACAATATTTTTGTCTCATTTGTTTAACTGGGTTCTCTTTATCTACTTTTAGGACTTGTGTGAAAATCTGATGATATTTTAGGTCATATTTATGCAGAAATATAGAAAATTCTAAAGGGTTCACAAACTTTCAAGCACCACTGTATATACACACACAGTATGAAAATTTGTTTTGTACGATGATTATCCATCCATTATCCATAACCGCTTATCCTGTGCAGGGTCACGGGCAAGCTGGAGCCTATCCCAGCTGCCTATGGGCGAGAGGCGGGGTACACCCCGGACAAATCGCCAGGTCATCGCAGGGCTGATACATAGAGACAAACAACCATTCACACTTACCACCAGTTAACCTAACCTGCATGTCTTTGGACTGTGGGGGAAACCCACACAGACACGAGGAGAACATGCAAACTCCACACAGAAAGGCCCCCGTCGGCCCCTGGGCTCGAACCCAGAACCTTTTTGCTGTGAGGCGACTGTGCTAATCACTACACCACCGTGCTGCCATAATGATTATGTACAGTAGATTTTATTTTCATGTGTGTAGATAGCTTGGGGATTCTCCAGGTGTGAGTGAAAATAAGGGTTCATCTGCCTCGGCCTGTTTGTTAAAAATACGTATTGCTCAATTGAAAAATAATCAGTGAAAAGTCATCAGTCAGAGTTAAATGCAGGTGTTTAAAACCTGCATTTATTTCACCTCGACTCAAATTATTTTTCAACTTCAAGACCAAAGTCTTTTGCAGAAACACTTTTTGTACAATTTAATTTTATTATATATATATATCACACATAGAAATCAAGTTACACACTATAAAACTTTAATACATATGAAGGATATAATGCTGCCTTGAAATAACTGGTAAGCTAATCTAGCAAGGCAGCAAAAGCTGCTTTGTACTGATGCTTTTTTTTTTGTAAATGGGTTGAACAGAACATTTAGGGTTAGTGCAGAGGTTCCTGTTATAAGTGTTCCTTGTTTGATGTAAATGCTCTGTGGATTTCACATTGCCTCTGGGGGGATTTTGTGTGGGTGAACATGAGGTAATTATTCCGCCAGGGATTTACAATGTGCATGAATGACTTTGCACATGCACCCTTGTGTGTGTGCGTATGTGTGTGCTGCTCGTTTGCACAGGCACTGTCGTTACACATCACAATCACCAGCCAATGTGTTTAAATGAAGTATGTCTTTGGGCGGTGATTCTGTATTAGGAAATAATTACAAGAAAAGGAAGTCTAAGCCTCAAGGGCATCTGTGTTTGGGGGGAGTGTGCAAAGATTTCCAAGGCTTCATATCTGCCTGCATGTGCCAGAGAGATTGTGTGCATTAGTGCTTATCTCAGTGGATAATCCTGTGAGAGTGATTATGCATTGTTTGGATTTGTGATTAAATGTGATGAAGAAGCTTATTGTGTTAGGGTTATTGACTTAAGAGTAGGGTCAGTCATATGTGCGTGTGTGTGTCTGAACACTGTATAGTTATCAAGTGTTGTAGTCGATTATGCAAGGAAAATACAGAATTCAAAAAGACAACATTTGCAATTTGTTGAATATCAACACATCTAAGAGAAGGTTTGATTAAATGTGATGCCATGGTAAAGAACAAAACAAGCAAACAGACTTATCTCCCCGACATTTCGCATTATCAAACTACACTATACTACTATTCACTTTATTTCACTGCACGACACTTCATATTACTCTGCTATAGTACATTTTGCTCTCCTACACTATATTTAATTTGATTCTAATTCATGTAACTCAACTCCACTGTACTGCGCTTTACTTTACTCCACTCCACAGCATGCCGTTCCATTATACTACACCTTACATCACCCCACTAGACTGCGTTTCACTTTACTGGGTTTCACAGCATATCACTCCACGATACCGCACTTCACATCATTCAACTCCAATATACTGCACTTTACATCACACAACTCCACCATGCCGCACTTCACTATACTCCACCACACAGCACTTTACTCCACCATGCTTCACTCCACAACACTCAACCGCACTACACCGTACTTCACTTCACCCCGCAACACTACTCCATATCACTCAGCCCCACTACACATCACTCAACCCCACTATACCGTACTTCACCCCGCACTCCACAACACTACTCCACATCACTCAACCCCACTATACCGTACTTCACCCCGCACTCCACAACACTACTCTACATCACTCAGCCCCACTACACCGTACTTCACTCCACATCACTCAGCCCCACTACACCGTACTTCACTCCACTATACCGTACCTCACTTTACTCCACATCACTCAACCCCACTATACCGCACTTCACTTTACTCCACTCCGTGTTAGGGTTTTGCTGGGATTCGAACCTGGGTTACTGGTGTGATAATCCAGCAAACCCCCACTAGGCCACCAGGGGGATGACTCAAGTGCAGAGGCGTGAGGCGAAAGTAGAGTATCAAAAAACAGTTTATTTACACTATATACAATCCAATGGAAAAAACAAAAAGAAAATCCAAAAGCTCAGGAGATAAACCAAAATAAAAATATCCAAAGGTTAAATGTCCAAAAACAAAAGGAAAGGCAAAATGCTGAACGCTCAGAAGATCAAAAAGGTACAAAGTCCAAAGAAAGCAAAAAATATCAAAAATACAAGGGCACAGGCAAGATACGTGAGACAGAGGCCACTAGCACAAAACAGCATAGCATAAGACTCCATGACAAGGGAACAAACAGAGGGGTATTTATACACAAAACAATTAAGGAACAGGGCAGGGCAGGAAACAGGCAATCAAGACCAACACAAAACACAGTGGTGGCCTCTAGAGGCCAAAACAAACATGACAAGAGAAACATAACAGCGGCCTCTAGAGGCCAAAACAGTCCCAGTCCTAACACTATGAGTCGGTCCGCCGCGAGGCGAGCCACCGCCTGTCCCAGACCCTGCCTCCCCGGCGCCCCCCGGATGCCCTTGGCTGGGTGTCCGGCACAAAAGCCCCCTCCCCCCCCCCCCCCCCCTCCCCGGGGCGGGGGCCGGGGCCCGGAGCGTTTACTTTGAAAAAATTAGTGTTCAAAGCGGGCCGCCCAACCTGCCTGAATACCTTTGACCCCCAGCGTGTACGCTCATGGAAAACCATATGCCCATACTGCAGATCAACACATAGAATGAATTGCTGCACGTGAGTCGCGCTGTTATGTTGTATTTTTTGTAGTGTATATAATTTTTTTTTTTGGGGGGGGGGGGGTTGTTTTTTTTTTCTCTTTGTGTTTTGTAAATGGGGCTTACCTTATGGGACCTCGAGTCCATTAGTTCGCCCCTCATCTACGCGCATATTAAAGTTTTGTTAGTTATTTATTGTATGTATGTCTCTGTCTTTTGTTTTTATTATTGTACTGTGTAAAGTGAGTAGATGAAATCCAATTAAAAAAAAAAAAACTATACCGCACTTCACTTTACTCCACATCACTCAACTATACTGCACTTCATTTTACTCCACATCACTCAACTCCACTACACTGCACTTTACTCCACTCTACATCACTCAACTCCACTATACCGCACTTCACTTTACTCCACGATACTGCACTTCACTTTACTCCACATCACTCAACTCCACTATACCACACTTCACTTTACTCCACTATACCACACTTCACTTTACTCCACATCGCTCAACTCCACTATACCACACTCCACTTTACTCCACTATACCACACTTCACTTTACTCCACATCACTCAACTCCACTACACCGTGCTTCACTTTACTCCACATCACTCAACTCCACTACACCGTACTTCACTTTACTCCACATCACTCAACTCCACTACACCGTACTTCACTTTACTCCACATCACTCAACTCCACTATACCGCACTTCACTTTACTCCACTATACCATGCTTCACTTTACTCCACATCACTCAACTCCACTATACCGCACTTCACTTTACTCCACTATACCGCACTTCACTTTACTCCACATCACTCAACTATACCGCACTTCATTTTACTCCACATCACTCAACTCCACTACACTGCACTTTACTCCACTCTACATCACTCAACTCCACTATACCGCACTTCACTTTACTCCACGATACTGCACTTCACTTTACTCCACATCACTCAACTCCACCATACCACACTCCACTTAACTCCACTATACCACACTTCACTTTACTCCACATCACTCAACTCCACTACACCATGCTTCACTTTACTCCACATCACTCAACTCCACTACACCGTACTTCACTTTACTCCACATCACTCAACTCCACTACACTGCACTTTACTCCACTCTACATCACTCAACTCCACTATACCGCACTTCACTTTACTCCACGATACTGCACTTCACTTTACTCCACATCACTCAACTCCACCATACCACACTCCACTTTACTCCACTATACCACACTTCACTTTACTCCACATCACTCAACTCCACTACACCGTGCTTCACTTTACTCCACATCACTCAACTCCACTACACCGTACTTCACTTTACTCCACATCACTCAACTCCACTACACCGTACTTCACTTTACTCCACATCACTCAACTCCATTATACCGCACTTCACTTTACTCCACTATACCGCGCTTCACTTTACTCCACATCGCTCAGCTCCACCATGCCACACTTCACTTTACTCCACTATACCACGCTTCACTTTACTCCACATCACTCAACTCCACTATACCGCACTTCACTTTACTCCACTATACCGCACTTCACTTTACTCCACATCACTCAACTCCACTATACCGCACTTCACTTTACTCCACTATACCGCACTTCACTTTACTCCACATCACTCAACTCCACTACACCGTACTTCACTTTACTCCACATCACTCAACTCCACTACACCGTACTTCACTTTACTCCACATCACTCAACTCCACTATACCGCACTTCACTTTACTCCACTATACCGCGCTTCACTTTACTCCACATCACTCAACTCCACTATACCGCACTTCACTTTACTCCACTATACCGCACTTCACTTTACTCCACTATACCGCACTTCACTTTACTCCACATCACTCAACTCCACTACACCGTACTTCACTTTACTCCACATCACTCAACTCCACTACACCGTACTTCACTTTACTCCACATCACTCAACTCCACTATACCGCACTTCACTTTACTCCACTATACCGCGCTTCACTTTACTCCACATCACTCAACTCCACTATACCGCACTTCACTTTACTCCACATCACTCAACTCCACTATACCGCACTTCACTTTACTCCACTATACCGCACTTCACTTTACTCCACTATACCACGCTTCACTTTACTCCACATCACTCAGCTCCACTATGCCACACTTCACTTTACTCCACTATACCGCACTTCACTTTACTCCACATCACTCAACTCCACTATACCGCACTTCACTTTACTCCACATCACTCAACTCCACTATACCGCACTTCACTTTACTCCACTATACCTCACTTCACTTTACTCCACATCACTCAACTCCACTATACCGCACTTCACTTTACTCCACTATACCTCACTTCACTTTACTCCACATCACTCAACTCCACTATACCGCACTTCACTTTACTCCACATCACTCAACTCCACTATACCGCACTTCACTTTACTCCACTATACCTCACTTCACTTTACTCCACATCACTCAACTCCACTATACCGCACTTCACTTTACTCCACTATACCGCACTTCACTTTACTCCACTATACCGCACTTCACTTTACTCCACATCACTCAGCTCCACTATGCCACACTTCACTTTACTCCATATCACTCAACTCCACTATACTGCACTTCACTTTACTCCACAGCATATCACTCCACTATACCGTACTTCACTTTACTCCACTTCACGTCACTCAACTCCACTATACTGCACCTCACGTCACACAACTACAGTATACTGCACTTGACAGCATGCCACTTCACCAGACTGCACTTCACTTTACTCCCCTTCACAGCATATCACTCCATCATGCTGCACTTCACTTTATTCCACTATACTGTTTTTCATTTTACTCCACTTCATATCACTCCACTCTGCAATACTTCACTTCACTTTACTATACTGCAGTTCCCTGCACTCCACTTCACATCATGTCTGTCCACTATACCGCACTTCACTTTAGTCCACTTCATGGTATGTCACACCACTCCACTCCACTGCAGTTTACTTTACTCCATTACACTGCATGCCACTCCACTCCACTATATTGTATGTCACTTTACTCCATGACACCTCATTTTCTGCTTCACTTCACTATATTCCACTACATTAGGCTTGACTTCACTCCTCAACAGTACACTTCCGATCTCTATACTACGGTACATATACATTCAGTCCACTACACTACATTTAAAACACATGATGATATTGTCTTGTGAGAGTGATGGTATAATTATAGCTACTCACGATGTTAGACCCCAACTCCCACCATCAAACAACTATCACCACATCCTTGCACTTTAAAATGGTGCCATGAGACACTTTTGCTATGATGAGACACATGAGATCTAACAACTACGATTTTCTCCCTTCTTTTCTACCCAATTACACATCGCTGTAGCATCTACAGTTCATAAACAATTCACTGATTTCTTGCCTTGAATACCATTCTGTTGTTTTGTCTTGTCTCATTAATGTGAACTATTTCTAGTCTTGAGTATTTCTTGTATATTTTGCACTCATCTCACACCGCCTGTCTGTTTGCATTTTATATAGTACTGTGTTCCCGCATTATGTGATGCACCATGGGCCTGAAAAAAAAATTGTTTCAGGCTATTGTAGTTATATATTGAGGATTGGCGATAAAAATCCTCTTGATTTGGCCTGATGTGGAAGCATTGTGGGTGTATAAGCATGTTGTAGTCATCACTAGTCTAGTCTAATAGCTTAATTGGGACGGTTTGTTGAAATTGAAATTAAAGCTGAAAACAATGATTTGTAAATAAGCTTTGACCTGTAATGCACTCAAAACAATACAACAGCACATTATTTGATATTTTGCCTCATAGTTTTTTCCTTTCTTTCATCTCATCTCATCATCTCTAGCCGCTTTATCCTGTTCTACAGGGTCGCAGGCAAGCTGGAGCCTATCCCAGCTGACTACGGGCGAGAGGCGGGGTACACCCTGGACAAGTCGCCAGGTCATCACAGGGCTGACACATAGACACAGACAACCATTCACACTCACATTCACACCTACGGTCAATTTAGCCCATGTTTACATTAGACCGTATCAGCGGATCATCAGATTAACGTTTTTAAAACGTTAGTGTGCACACAGCAACACCAATACACGACTTGCGTGCACACAGCAACACCAATACACGCATACGCTCGGCTCCGCAGGCATCCTGCGCTCCAAATCACTCCGCCCTGAACAGAGAGTGCCCTCTGGAGGGTGCGCACTCAGGCCTTGCGCAGCTCACAGAGCGCGCGAGTGATGTGCACAAGCTGTGATTCGGGACTGAGCTGCTGTGTGTGTGATCCCAGCGCATATCACTTACCACTTGCAAGTGGAAGGATGGCAAGCCTAAAGACAATCATAACTACACAATGGGCAGTATTTGCATCAGTATTTGCAGTATTTTCATACTTTTATACTCTTTAATGAAAGGTGATACAAGGCGGAAGTCCGCGCCGTTTTTCAGCAGTCGCGTCACATGACCAACACCAGCGAATCAGGAAGGTGGATGTCACAGTGACGTTGTCCAATGACGACGCCAGCTAGAGCTCAGCACAGTGTATCCGCGTATTCTCAATGTTTACACAGCACCGGAGCTGACACGATCTGGATTGAATACATGGACCCTGGCGGATTCCCGTTTCCCGGCGTTTCCAGGCGTTTTAATGTAAACGAACAGTGCATCCGCGAAGAAAACGAGACAGATACGGTCTAATGTAAACTTGGCCTTAGAGTCACCAGTTAACCTAACCTGCATGTCTTTGGACTGTGGGGGAAACCGGAGCACCCGGAGGAAACCCACACGGACACGGGGAGAACATGCAAACTCCACACAGAAAGGCCCTCGCCAGCCACGGGATTCGAACCCGGACCTTCTTGCTGTGAGGCGACAGCGCTAACCACTACACCACCATGCCGCCTCCTTTCTTTAATTTTTTTTTCAAACTAAGCATGTTTCAATTTTAATTCTTGCAACACCCCCCCCCCCCCCCCAAAAAAAAAATGCTATTCCTTCTCACAACACTTAAAAGGTGTAGGGACTGACGACACAGAGTGACGAAGTGTTTCAGGTGTTATTTTGTCCCAATCTTCCTGCAAACACGTCTTAAGGTTTACAACAATATGGGGTTGTTATTACTTTTTTTTTTTTTTTACTTCAAAATTCTCCACACATTCTCTATTGGGGACAGAAGGGACAGGCACCCTCTTCTTCCACAGCCATGCCTTTGTAATGCGTGCAGAATGTGGTTTTGCATTGTCTTGTTGAAATCTCCCTGGAAATGATGCCGTCTTGAAGGCAGCATATGTTGCTCCAAAATCTCAATGTACTTTTCTGCATTAATGCTGCCATCACAGAAGTGTAAGTTACCTTTACTAAGGGCACTGACACAACAACATACCATGACGGACCCTGGCTTTTAGACTTGTTCCTCGTAACAGTCTGGATGGCCCTTTTCATCTTTGGTATGAAACACATGGGGTTGAATTTCTTAGAAAACTGATCTGGAATACTGATTTGTCTGACCACAAAACACATTTCTTCTGTGTGATGGTCCATCCCAGATGCCTCCCAGCCCAGACAAGTCGATGGTGCTTCTTGACACAGTTAACATAAGGCTTCATTTTTGCACAGTAAAGTTTTAACTGGTATTTGTGGATATAACTCCATATTGTAGTGCTTGACAAAAGTTACCAAAGTAATCCCGATCCCATGTGGTTATATCAGCTATAAATGAATGACTGTTCTTGATGCAGTGCCATCTGAGGGATCGGAGATCATGGGTGTTCAGCTTAGGCTTGTGCCCTTGCCCTTTATGCACCGAAATTCCTCCAGCTTCCTTGACTCATTTAATGATATGCACCACAGCGGGTGAAATATCCAAATCCCTTCCTTTCTTTCTTTGAGGAACATTGTTTTAAAACATATCAATTCTTTTCTCATGCAATTTCAAAGTTGACCTCGGCCCATCTTTGCTCCTCACAGTCTAAGCCTTTCCTGGATACTGATTTTGTACTAAATCATGATTACAATCACCTGTTGACATCACCTGTTTCAAATCACATCATTATTTAATTGTTTTACCTCATTACAAACCCTAAATTGCCCCCCATCCCAACTTTTTTGGAATGTGTTCCATGCCTGAAACGAGGGCAGCATGGTGGTGTAGTGGTTAACACTGTTGCCTCACAGCAAGAAGGTTCTGGGTTCAAGCCCAGGGGCCGATGGGGGGGGGCCTTTCTGTGTGGAGTTTGCATGTTCTCCCCTTGTCTGTGTGGGTTTCCTCCGGGTGCTCCGGTTTCCCCCACAGTCCAAAGACATGCAGGTTAGGCTAACTGGTGGCTCTGAATTGACCATAGATTTGAGTGTGAATGATTGGTTGTCTCTGTCAGCCCTGCGATGACCTGGCGACTTGTCCAGGGTGTAACCCGCCTCTCACCCATAGTCAGCTGGGATAGGCTCCATCTTGCCTGTGACCCTGTAGAGGATAAGTGGTTACAGATAATGGATGGATGGACTTGGACTTGATTCAGCCTTGAACACTGGGGATGTGAGACTGGACTTGGAGTCAAGGTTTAGTGACTTGACTACAACACTGGAGTTTGCATGTTCTCCCCGTGTCCGCGTGGGTTTCCTCCGGGTGCTCCGGTTTCCCCCACAGTCCAAAGACATGCAGGTTAGGTTAATTGGTGGCTCTAAATTGACCGTAGGTGTGAATGTGAGTGTGAATGGTTGTCTGTGTCTATGTGTCAGCCCTGTGATGACCTGGCGACTCGTCCAGGGTGTACCCCGCCTTTCGCCCGTAGTCAGCTGGGATAGGCTCCAGCTTGCCTGCGACCCTGTAGAAGGATAAAGCGGCTAGAGATAATGAGATGAGATGAGAGACTACAACACTGGTTCATACTGTCTGCAATGAAGTCCAAGTCAATACTGCTTTCTTTTTTGATTTGCATTTTCCATCTTTGTCCCAATATTTTTTCTGATTTGGGGTTGTATATCTAGTCAAATGTGGGTATATTTGTGGGTGAATGAAAGAAGATAGGAATATTATCAAAAGCCTTTGTATATTTCTCTGAGTGTGAATGTATGTGTTTGTGTGTGTGAAACCTATATTATAGTCTTTCTGTGTAGAGCACCCCACAGTCTGCATTTCTATGTGTTTTCATATGCAGCATGTCTATCAGCAGGAGTAGGAGACACTGTCATAGTCACAGATGTTCTATATTCACTCCGCCGTGAGAACGTGAGTGGAATATGTGGAAAGGAATGGATTCCTGACTCTCTGCCAAGGACTCATGAGCCAATCGTTCGTAGGCATTTCCAGCAAAGATTAGTGGTACGGTGCGCAGTGTGATGGCGAAAGCTCTCTTGCTAATGAGGGTCAGGAAGGATGATAGAAAGAGATGATGATGTTGTACAAGTGTGTGTATGTGTGTGTGCCAGCATATACACATGGTGTATTGTTTAGACTGTTATACACTTGTCAGTCAAACATACCTCTTACATACACACTCTCATATACACAATTTTACCAGTCATGTTCATTATTTTAGACAGTGGTGCTTGAAAGTTTGCGAACCCTTTAGAATTTTCTATATTTCTGCATAAATATGACCTAAAACATCAGATTTTCACATAAGTCCTAAAAGTAGATAAAGAGAACCCAATTAAACAAATGAGACAAAAATATTATACTTGGTCATTTATTTATTGAGGAAAATGATCCAATATTATACATCTGTGAGTGGCAAAAGTATGTGACCCTTTGCTTTCAGTATCTGGTGTGACCCCCTTGTGCAGCAATAACTGCACCTAAACGTTTGCGGTAACTGTTGATCAGTCCTGCACACCGGCTTGGAGGAATTTTAGCCCATTCATCCGTACAGAACAGCTTCAACTCTGGGATGTTGGTGGGTTTCCTCACATGAACTGCTCGCTTCAGGTCCTTCCACAACATTTCGATTGGATTAAGGTCAGGACTTTGACTTGGCCATTCCAAAACATTAACTTTATCCTTCTTTAACCATTCTTCGGTAGAACGACTTGTGTGCTTTGGGTCGTTGTCTTGCTGCATGACCCACCTTCTCTTGAGATTCAGTTCATGGACAGATGTCCTGACATTTTCCTTTAGAATTCACTGGTATAATTCAGAATTAATTGTTCCATCAATGATGGCAAGCCATCCTGGCCCACATGCAGCAAAACAGGCCCAAACCATGATACTACCACCACCATGTTTCACAGATGGTTTGAGGCTCTTCTGCTGGAATGCAGTGTTTTCCTTTCTCCAAACATAACGCTTCTCATTTAAACCAGTAAGTTCTATTTTGGTCTCATCCATCCACAAAACATTTTTCCAAGAGCCTTCTGGCTTGTCCACGTGATCTTTAGCAAACTGCAGATGAGCAGCAATGTTCTTTTTGGAGAGCAGTGGGTTTCTCCTTGCAACCCTGCCATGCACACCATTGTTGTTCAGTGTTCTCCTGATGGTGGACTCATGAACATTAACATTAGCCAATGTGAGAGAGGCCTTCAGTTGCTTAGAAGTTACCCTGGGGTCCTTTGTGACCTTGCCGACTATTACACGCCTTGCTCTTGGAGTGATCTTTATTGGTCGACCACTCCTGGGGAGGGTAACAATGGTCTTGAATTTCCTCCATTTGTACACAGTCTGTCTGACTGTGGATTGGTGGAGTCCAAACTCTTTAGAGATGGTTTTGTAACCTTTTCAAGCCTGATGAGCATCAACAACGCTTTTCCTGAGGTCCTCAGAAATCTCCTTTGCTCATGCCATGATACACTTCCACAAACATGTGTTGTGAAGATCAGACTTTGATAGCTCCCTGTTCTTTCAATAAAGCAGGGTGCCCACTCACACCTGATTGTCATCCCACTGATTGAAAATACCTGACTCTAATTTCACCTTCAAATTAACTGCTAATCCTAGAGGTTCACATACTTTTGCCACTCACAGATATGTAATATTGGATCATTTTCCTCAATAAATAAATGACCAAGTATAATATTTTTGTCTCATTTGTTTAACTGGGTTCTCTTTATCTACTTTTAGGACTTGTGTGAAAAGCTGATGATGTTTTAGGTCATATTTATGCAGAAATATAGAAAATTCTAAAGGGTTCACAAACATTCAAGCACCACTGTATTTGAAAGCACTTGTACTTGAAGAAAACATCTATATTTCTCCAAGACAATGTAGAAATGCTTTATTTGCTCTCTAACCTTGTGTTAATTTTCTGCAGGAATCATGTTATGTCGATACACAAGGGAGCTGTCTTGGCCCCCTTCTGTTCTCACTCTATATGCTACCCCTTGGTAGCATCATTAGAGAACACAATATCAATTTCTGGGCGGCACGGTGGTGTAGTGGTTAGCACTGTTGCCTCACAGCAAGAAGGTTCTGAGTTCAAGTCCAACGGCCGACGGTGGCCTTTCTGTGCGGAGTTTGCATGTTCTCCCCGTGTCCGCGTGGGTTTCCTCCGGGTGCTCCAGTTTCCCCAACAGTCCAAAGACATGCAGGTTAGGCTAATTGGTGGCTCTAAATTGAGCATAGGTGCGAATGGGAGTGTGAATGGTTGTGTGTCTCTATCTGTCAGCCCTGCGATGATCTGGCGACTTGTCCAGGGTGTACCCCACCTCTCGCCCGTCGTCAGTCGGGATAGGCTTCAGCTCGCCCGTAACCCTGCACATGATAAGCGGTTACAGATAATGGATGGATGGATAATAAAATATGATGGGGGATATGTGAAGCAGAGGAACAGACTGAATTTGGCAGGGAGAGACCAATGTGGGTGAAAATGAGTAGCTCTTAATCTCCTCAGGAGAAAGTACACAAAATTACAAGAGAGTCGTGGGTGAGAGGGCACATGCAAATCCTTTTTCTGCTGTACTGACTATAAAGAGAGAGAGAGAGAGAGAAAGACGACAGTAAAAGTTTGTGAGCTGTGCAGATAATAATAAATAAATACAATATGGAGCTGTGGCACAGTCTCTGTTGGACAGACGGGGAAGAATCGGATTGTACTCCCCGTGGAAATAAAATGGCTTGGGGATTTATCGACATCTCAGCAATTATAAGAGCACTGTCACACATCGCCAGTTAGTCAGCTGGGAATTTGTAGGCTCGGCGGAAGGGATTTTTTTCCCTTCTTTCTTTTTACTCAGCTGTTTTTTTTTTTTTTTTTAAACCGCCTGGGATGTGAACCTGGCAGTGTGACTTTTCAATTTGTGGTGTTTATGTGATAATAAAGAATTGATGGGAAAGGTTGTTGTCCATATACTGCACCTATAAACTGGGAATATCTAAATCTCCCATAGTCATTCTAACAGCCTCAAACAGATGGAGCAGATGGACACTTCTGGACATACAGATAGACACAAATAAAGATAAGCATCATAAAACAATGCACCCATGCATGGTGAGTGATTTAAGGATGAGCTGTGGAAACCTGCTGAAGAAAGCAGGATGTTCTGCTGCTGTGAGGACGTACGAATCACACCTGTCCTTGCCTGTCTGTTCATGCTTTGTGATGTTTAGTCATGGGAACGAGGAACGTGTCATATTTTACTTATCAATAAGTGTCCCATTAACTCAAAACACTTCCAGGCAATGTAGTTGCAAAAAAACAGAATACTCAACTCATCTTAGTGTGTAAATGATCTTGAGCCCAACACTGGCAAGCTGTCAAGGCCTCTGCTGCTTCAAACCTTGGATAAACAATTCATCATGCATCTTTCATTTCCTCATTAGGGATTGGTGCAGCGTATAGTTTGAGGGTGAAAGAAAGAGACAGGGGCATTTTATATATATATACAGAGAGAGAGAGAGACAAAGAGAGAGACAAAGAGAGATAAGGAGAGAATCGGTCTGAGACTGCATTGATCGAACAGATCTGCTAACTCAGCGTGGCCTCGCTGAAGGATGAGAATGAATCATCACATCACAGACTGCGACTCTGCTACACATGCACTCTAATACGACACTCCTGCTGTCTAGTGCTACATGCGTACACAATAGAAACCAAATATCAGGACTGGAACTCTTCCAGTCTTTCGTAATATTAAATAAAATGTTTATCGAAAAAATAATCAAGTTAATAACACTATCTTGTTGAACTGGTGATTCTGATTGATTAATTTTCTGGACCAGCACAACAACTGCAGTCTAAATCTGCAAGGTTTATAAAAATAACACATTATTCAAAATGTCATCGTTATCATTTCAATACTGGCCACTAACGCAAGGAATTTAATTTTGGATGTTCGACATAACCGGATGCAAAAACACACAACTGTGGATATGGAGAGGTTTTCTGTGAGGGGATTGATTTGATTAATTAATTAATTAATTAATTAATTAATTAATTAGCTAACTCGCTCATCCAGTTAGCAGGTGATGAGCTTTATGCCTTCATGTGTTGTCTGTCTGTTGTCTGTGGTCCGTCCAGCATCGTCCACATTTCACAAAAATTGCTTCTTGTCTCTCAATTCTTCACTGATTTTTATTCTTTTTGGCAGGAAGGTAGGTCTGCCTGGGGTAATTGTAGCTTCTACCCATCTCATCTCATCTCATTATCTGTAGCCGCTTTATCCTGTTCTACAGGGTCGCAGGCAAGCTGGAGCCTATCCCAGCTGACTACAGGCGAAAGGCGGGGTACACCCTGGACAAGTCGCCAGGTCATCACAGGGCTGACACATAGACACAGACAACCATTCACACTCACATTCACACCTACGCTCAATTTAGAGTCACCAGTTAGCCTAACCTGCATGTCTTTGGACTGTGGGGGAAACCGGAGCACCCGGAGGAAACCCACGTGGACACGGGGAGAACATGCAAACTCCACACAGAAAGGCTCTCCCTGGCCACGGGGCTCGAACCCGGACCTTCTTGCTGTGAGGCGACAGCACTAACCACTACACCACCGTGCCACCCAGCTTCTACCCAAATTTGCATAATTCCAATTAACAATGAAGATATGGAGTAATTAAGCCCTAATGAGCAGTTTCCACATAAACCGCTTCTCCTCCCTCAATTACTGATTTTGATTCTTTCTGGCATGAAGGTAGGGCTACCTAGAGTGCATATAACTTCCATCCATCCATCCATCCATCCATCTTCTGCTGCTTATCCAGGTTGCGGGGGTAGCAGCCTAAGCAGAGCAGTCCAGACTTCCCTCTCCCTGGCCACATCCATCAGTTCTTCCGGGGGAATACTGAGGCATTCCCAGGCCAGCCGACAGATGTAACCTCTCCAGCGTGTCCTGGATCTGCCCCGGAGTCTCCTCCTGGTGGAGCATGCCCAGAAAACTTCCCTTGGGAGGTGTCCAGGGGGCATCCTAACAAGGTGTCCAAACCACTTCAATTAACTTTGATATGGAGGAGCAGCTTGTGACCATAGGTCAGAGTGGGAACGTAGATGGACCAGTAAATTGAGAGCTTTGCCTTTTGGCTCAGCTCTCTCTTCACCACAACAGACCGGTTTAGCATCCGCATCACTACTGACGCTGCCCCGATCCGTCTGTCCAACTCCTGCTCCCCCCCTACCCTCATTCATGAACAAGACCCTGAGATACTTAAACTCCTCCACTTGAGGTAGCAACTCCCCCCTGACCCAAAGTAGGCATTCCACCTGTTTCTGGCTGGGCACCATGGCCACGGACCTGGAGGTGTTGATCCTCATCCCGGCCACTTCACATTCGGCTGCAAAACTTCTACCCAGATTTGCTTAATTACAATTATTAATGAAGTTATGGACTAATTAAGCCTTAATGAGCAGTTCAACAAAAATCACTTCTTCTTGGTCAATTCCTCACCATTTTGGATTCTTTCCGCCAAATAGATTGGTATTCCTAGGGTGTATATAGCTTCTATATATAGTTGTATATAGTGTATATAGCTTGTAACATGGGCGGCACGGTGGTGTAGTGGTTAGCGCTGTCACCTCACAGCAAGAAGGTCCTGGGTTCGAGCCCCGGGGCCGGCGAGGGCCTTTCTGTGTGGAGTTTGCATGTTCTCCCCATGTCCACGTGGGTTTCCTCCGGGCGCTCCAGTTTCCCCCACAGTCCAAAGACATGCAGGTTAGGTTAACTGGTGACTCTAAATTGACCGTAGGTGTGAATGTGAGTGTGAATGGTTGTCTGTGTCTATGTGTCAGCCCTGTGATGACCTGGCGACTTGTCCAGGGTGTACCCCGCCTTTCGCCCGTAGTCAGCTGGGATAGGCTCCAGCTTGCCTGCGACCCTGTAGAAGGATAAAGTGGCTAGAGATAATGAGATGAGATGAGCTTGTAACATTTATTGCACAAGGTGGCCCACTTTCGATCGTTCCTTCTGGACTAGATGGGGCCGGAGTGAGCTACATTGTCATCAACAGTCTCGTTTATTTATTGGAAGAAGTTTCCAGTGTCAGCACTTTGTAACAATCAGAGGTAAAGCTAAAACCTTTTCTCATTTTCTGAAGATTATGCTTTGCAGTTTCTTGGTAACTTGACAAACCTTTTTTTTTTTTTTGTCTTATTAACTTTATGAGAGGACAAAAGAGAGGCTAGTGATAATGTACCCAGGTTGTTTGGCAGTCTTTTTTTCACAAAATGAAACGAGTACAACTGAATAAAAAGTACGGTATACAAGTAATAAAAATAATGCATAGTTGGCATGATGTGCTGATATTGGAAAATAGTTTTACGTGTTTGTATTCCTTGTTTATAATATAAAGAATTGTACTAATACTATGACTGAGCCTTTCCAATTACCAATTAACCCGTTTACCTGTAGAAGGTTCCATATAGGTGTTTTGTTGCTGGATTTTTATTTATTTATTTATTTTTAGCATTCCACAACCTTCCTAGTCTTTTGTTGCCCGTGTCCCAACTTTTTTGGAACATGTTGCAGGCATCGAATTCAGAATAAGTGTATAGTTACAAAAAAATAAAAAAAAACAATAAAGTTTATCAGTTTGAACATTTATCTCATCTCATCTCATTATCTCTAGCCGCTTTATCCTTCTACAGGGTCGCAGGCAAGCTGGAGCCTATCCCAACTGACTATGGGCGAAAGGCGGGGTACACCCTGGACAAGTCGCCAGGTCATCACAGGGCTGACACATAGACACAGACAACCATTCACACTCACATTCACACCTACGCTCAATTTAGAGTCACCAGTTAACCTAACCTGCATGTCTTTGGACTGTGGGGGAAACCGGAGCACCCGGAGGAAACCCACGCGGACACGGGGAGAACATGCAAACTCCACACAGAAAGGCCCTCGCCGGCCCCGGGGCTCGAACCCAGGACCTTCTTGCTGTGAGGCGACAGCGCTAACCACTACACCACCGTGCCGCCCTTGAACATTTATATTGTATTCAATTGAATATTAGTTGAAAAGGATTTGCAGATCATTGCATTTAGTTTTTATTTATGTTTTACACAACGTCCCAACATTTTTTTTGAAACTGGGGTTGGAAAACCAGGTCCTTGGACCCTCTATGAAAGGACGCATGATATGAGAGGAGCATAAAAATATTGGAGCCAGCATATAGAAATACAGCAAGGAAATCTACAAATCAGGAAACTGAGGAATTCGACTTGCCAGGACGTAGCTCTTCTCCACAGTTGTTTCAGCCAAATCTTTTTTGTTCCAGTGCAGTAAAGAAGCTCTTTCACACTTCCAAATACTTAAATGGAAGTGTCAATTTCTACCTCAGCAGAACCTTTCATCCTCACTCATCCCGACTGCTCCTCCAATCATCAGCTTAAACCCCAAGTTGTCTGAGCCTCATTATCCTACAACGGCCCTCTAATGACCACTGGAGCACTGCTGGTGCCACGGGAGCTCCGAGTCCAGCCAAACACATCAGAAGTATGTGGGGAAAGCGAAGCGGAGCAGTGTGTGTGTGTGTGTGTGTGTGTGTGACAGTAATGAGGAGCAATGGGCCTCATTGAGCCTCTAGCACTCCGCCTGAAGTTAAGATCTAGCCAGGATTGGCTTCCAGAACAGTGCGCAGGCATCAGCAGTGTGTGGGCTCTCAGCAGAGCCTTGGTTCACTCATTCAGATGCTCTTTCTTTTGACAACTCTGAGTTTGAGCACCTGTAAACTTCATCTTCGAGTTTCTACCTACAGTAATTTACAATATCCCATTGATTTGCGATGTGGTTATCTACTTTGATTTTGTAGGAGTAAAACTGATTAACAAATTATTTAAAGGTGGTATTCAACTTACATAAAGCTACATAAAGTTTTCTGAAGGTTTACTGAAGAAAAAATGTCAGCATTACTGTCAGCCTTGCGACAAATTCTTCCAATTCAAAAGTAAACTCATTCACAGAATTTAAAACATGTACCGTGAGAAGCCACACCTCTGTAATGACTAATTAACACATTCGTAACATGTTACAATGATTTCATAAAGCATTCTGTACATTGTTATAATTATTCATGCTATAATTATTTACAAAAAGGCATTACTCTGTGCGTATGTGTGTGATATATTTATTTTTTTCGCGGTCTGGTTTCCATCAAATCCTGCGCTCTGATTGGCTGGCGAGTGGACCTCTGGTGGACCAGTTACGGACCTCTGGTGACTCGCTTGTTCACAACAACAACAAACATCGTAACAATTTTTGTCAACATTTATTTTCGCATTTCTCAGGAGAATAGCATTAATTTTACAGCATGGATAGCGATAACGACAGTCTTCACAACGAAAGGAAGTTTTACTACCCTGAGGAAGAAGAAATAAAAGAAAACATTTCAGGAGAAAGCTAAAAACCTGTAACTGTTGCTAACGCCGAGCAAAAACATGGCTGGATCCTGAATGACTCAATTTTGTATAAATAGGGGACGATATAGGTGGCAAAATGTAGTTTTTTCCCCTGCCATGGAAGTGCACTTGTATACTGAGGAGGAAGCAATTTGCATTCCAGCCGTGAATGAGGATTCAAAATGGCGGCTCACCTCGGCTCGGTTTTCCCTTTCGGGTGCTCTCGTTTTCTGTTAGAATTTGGTAAAGAAAAAAAATATATATATTATTTACCAGCTTATTTTCGGTCCCTATGGTGAAATACCATGACCTCAGCCTTGAATACTGACCTCGGCCTAGAGGGCCTCGGCCAGTACTTTCAAGACCTCGGTCACGGTATTTCACGATACGGACCTCCCAGGTGGTAAATAACAGAGATGGGACCAAGTCACACATGTGCAAGTCTCAAGTAAGTCTCAAGTCTTAACCTTCAAGTCCCAAGTAAGTCCCAAGTCTTTTTTGTCTTGGGCAAGTCAAGTCAAGTCCTATAATAAGTCAAGTCCAAGTCAAGTCACCTTAGGCGTATTGGCGTAATTTTAGCAGCAGAATATGAATGTAATACATTGAAAAGGCAATACATAAGTAAATGTCAGTAAACATCCCTGGCACATGTGCCCAACCTGTTAAATATTTGCATTTTAAATACTCATTCTGTAAAATACATAAAACAAAACAGTAATAATGTCACAAAGTTATTTATTGATGGCAAAATTGATTGCAAGATTGAAAGCCAACTAAGTTTCTCACATTGTCATCAGCCAACAAGAAAAATAAACAGAGAATTGGCATTCTGTTATGTGCGTAGTTAAAAGAGGGTAGGACGACACCTTGGGTTAACAGGGGCATGAGCTCCTCCAATCTCTAATCACGTCAGATGAGAAGATTATTATTAATAAGATACACGTGGAGAAACCTGAAGTGACTTCGATGTATGTTTGCGCCAGTAAAAAAAAAAATAACCCAAAGGATAGAGAAATGTGTCAGACATAATTTAGGTCTCAAAAAGAAGACCTGTTCGCCCGTGCAAAAGTGACATCATCTTACCCCATATGACAAGCTACAGAGGTGTGTGCAAAAGCGCTCTCTCGCTCTCCGAGGCTGCCTCAGCCTGTGCGGAGCGGGGACAGATAGAACGACTTTGGCGTGGGAGCCTTGGTTCCCGCTATAATAGATTGTTACGAAAATAAATGTTAAATGAAATATGCATCCTGCGCATTCCTTTCCACAGGAACTTTGCTCACAACATTTCGGTCGTGGCTAACGCACTGTCCTCCTTACCACAAGTGCAATGTTTTGGGAACAATACAGAAAGGACAGTGCGCGGGATTCATCTTTCCTTGAACAATTACCCAGAGACTTTTTAAATTACCTCACTGGGAAATACCCAATGCACCTGTTCAGTTACAGAGTTGCGCTCTCTAAATTGTAGTCATTCAAACCATTGTTTTGGCGGCCTGGTAGCCTGATATACTAAATGTAAATTCATGGTTTGGATGACTGCACAATTTATTTTCGTAGCACTGTGTTACAGCGGGAACCGAGACTCCCGCGCACAGTCAGTCTATTTTGCAGAGTTTAGTATTGCTGCTAGCCTGTATTCAAACAGCGACTGGCATGCCGGTGAATCCAAATCGTGGCGCTTTTTTCAATAGTGCATGATAAGCAGTGGGACGGAGTTTTCTTTTCTTTTTTGATCGGGTAGTGTGACGAAAAAAATGTGCAGGTTGCTGCACTGCTATTTCAAACGGCTATGATAAACTCCCCTGCCTCTATGCCCTATGGACAGTCTGGCTAATGTACACGAACACACTTACACGAATCTGTACTGCTCATGAACGTGTACATGTTCACAAGCTGACCATTAGCTTAACCCTGAAACAGAACAACAGGGTAGGAAGCTGCTTATGTTATTCAGCATTACGACTGCAAAGTGCACAATCAACTTACTACTACTGATATACAATATCATTAAACTTGATGTAACTACATTGCTTACCAGTATTCACATAAGAATTTCACAATAATAAACTGAATCCCTAGCTACATCTGCAACGGCTAAAATCCTCCTACCGCTCACTCTCGTGGCTAACATTGGCTAACGAGGAGTTTAGCTGCTATCACCAAATAACAACACATTAATAAACTTACTGGGCAGAATGGATCTTCAAATGCCGGACGAAATTGGAGGTCGTGGCCTGGCTGTCAGAAATCGTCACGTTGCAAATCTTGCACTGCGCCGTTCGTCGTTTACCTTCTAGGCAGTAGTCCTTGAAGCCGAAAGCGATGACTCTTGGGATGGCTGACATGATGATATGATGTGAAATCTGTGAACACATCGTGGCATGGGGCGTGCCGGTATATAGCCCACGCAGAGAGCGTGCCTGATGGACAGGGTGGTGACAACGCAATGGCAGTGCAATCAAAATTACTGAAGTATGTGCATATTACATTTTATTTTCACAATAAAAACACGATGGAAATAACACTCAAGTCACTCAAGTCATCGTGTGTCAAGTCAAGTCAAGTCCCGAGTCTTAAACTTCCAAGTCCGAGTCAAGTCTCAAGTATTTTCATGTTTTGTCAAGTCAAGTCACAAGTCATGAAAACAGTGACTCGAGTTGACTCGAGTCCAAGTCCCCAAGTCTCAAGTCCCCACCTCTGGTAAATAACATACACTGTAAAAAAAATAGTTGAGAATACTTGAAATTTCAAGGCAACAGTCTGCATTAAGAATTTTATGTTTTGCCAACGATGTGCCCATGATAATCCAAACTATGATAAAACTGTTATCTTTATTAAAAATTCTTAATTAAGTCAATTTTCAATTCCTCATTCTGCCAACACAGATTTCTCTTTTTGCTGAACAGTGGCATTCACAGTAGTGCAAAAAGGCAATTGAGGTTATCACAATTTTTTGGGGGCTTTTTTCACCTCTATTTGGATAGGACAGCGTAGAGACAGGAAATGAGCAGGAGAGACGGGGAGGGATCAGGAAATGACCTCGGGTCAGAACCAAACCCGGGTACCCGGATTTATGGTATGGCGCCTTATCCACCTGAGCCACGACGCTATCACAATTTATCATTAAACTATACATGCCTTTTTTCATTGTTCTACACAATTACAAAACTTCAATATTGAAATAAAGTTTTTAAAACCCACATCGTGGGTATGGCGTCGTGGCTCAGGTGGATAAGGCACCATACCATAAACCCGGGGACCTGGGTTCGATTCCGACCTGAGATCATTTCCCGATCCCTCCCTGTCTCCTGCTCATTTCCTGTCTCTACACTGTCCTATCCAAATAAAGGTGAAAAAAGCCCCCCAAAAAAGTCTGATAACCTCAATTGCCTTTTTGTACTACTGTGAATGCCACTGTTCAGCAAAAAGAGAAATCTATGTTGGCAGAATGAGGAATTGAAAATTGACTTAATTAAGAATTCTTAATAAAGATAACAGTTTTATCATAGTTTGGATTATCATGGGCACATCATTGGCAAAACATAAAATTCTTAATGCAGACTGTTGCCTTGAAATTTCAAGTATTCTCAACTATTCTTTTTTTACAGTGTATATATCAGATATTACACAGTCACTTGGTGGAGTGTATATTTCATGAGTGAGCAAAGCAAATGAGTGAATTATTTCTCAACACGAGAAAATAAACGTCATATCTTTGTGCCACCGTGTAATGTTGTTTATGTTACATGGACACATCCACACACAAAAATACACAAGCTAATCAAAAGAATTTTAGTTTTGAACAGGTTTGCCATTTTGAGAACGTGCATCAAGTCAGTGGGAAAACTGGGAGTGATGTCATCGGTGTGAAATTTCAGGAATTGTTATATACACAGGAGACTTTTTCCGTGGAATAAAAATATGTATTCTGTTCCCTTCTAGTGGGTTTATTGATAGCATGCAATATTATCATATCGCTTATCCTCCATGTATTATGCCACTCTCCCCAATGGAGAATGAGCGTGCAGTATTGTTATAATATTGCATGTTGTCAAGACAACATGACATCACACATTGGAGCTCATGTGAATATCCAATAACAAAACTTTTCTGCTGCGCATGTGTACAGTCATTTCTTTGTCCACCAGGAAAGAGAGAAGACGAGGCTAGGATTAAGCACTAAATAAATAAGCTGAAACTAAAGATGTGCTGAACACCCGAAAGGCTACCAAAACTTCATGATATATTCTTCACGCATATTTACAAGAGAAAAACATACCAACGGACATCGAAAAACAGGAAAAGAGACACATCGGAGATGTAAAACTTCAGTAGTGAGTGACTGTGACAGTTTGTAAACAAACACGGCAGCGAGGTTTACGTTGGTAAAAGCAGAAGATTTTGAGAGAATTTTGGCTGCCAGCTCGCGCCATTGTGTGTAGTTGTCAATGTTGATTTAAAAAGTAACTCAGTAAATTACACAGGGAAAATAATAATATTTGGCTTGACTGCACTAGCATTGGCCTGTGCTAACATTACACCAGCTAGAAGGTAACTGGACTGCCACACTAACAGTACCGAGTCGTGGATAAACTCGCATTGGCCTTCGTTAAGGCTACTGCTACACTAGGTGGAAGCAAACTGGACTGCCGTGCTAACGGCACAGAGTCGCGGATAAGCTCGCGTCAGCCTTCGAGAATGCTGATATGAAGAGTGTGTATGTATAATAATAATATTGTCTGACTCATCGGCTATCAGCTCATGTACGACTTGATTTCGTGGAATAGCTGTTAAATATATCAATGGATGACAAATTACAGGGAAAACACATGGCAGTGGTTGGCTGTGGAGGCATTTTACTGGCCTGCTTTTGGTTGAAGGGAATTTCACTGCAAATCAATCCAAAGTTCTTCTGGCTAATCACCTTTTTCCAATGATGCAACGTTTATCCTGATAGGCGTGGTCTCTTCCAGGATGACCCTGCCCCACCCGGTTCACAGAATGGTTTGATGAGGATGAAAATTATGTAAATCATGTGCAATGCTCTTCACAGTCATCAAATCTTAACCCAATTAAATGTCTGTAAGAGATTTTGAAGTGACATGTGAAACGGCACTATCCACAACATCATTAAAACCCCAAATGAGAGAATATCATTTGGAAGAATGGTGTTCATCCATTTGGTACAGTTCCAGAGATGTGTCGAATCAACGGCAAGGGCATTAAAGCTGTCCTGGTCTCTTGTAGTGGACGAAAATCTTACTCTGACATCTACTATCATGGTTTGTTCACCTTTATTTAATATGTCTCTTATAATTATCCCAGGTTTAAGCATGGCAGTATGGGGGGGGGGATAAAAAAATATATATAAAACAAACACATAATGTAAGCGTGTGTTTGATACCGGGGTCAGTGCTCTATCACTTTCCGCCTTTGTTCTACTTGACATTTTTAAATAAGAACACATAATGGTTGACAGATTCATGCTATTCTGTACATCATAGCGTGATGGATGCTACAGTCACTGTGTGATTAATCACTTCTATTTTAGCAGTCAATAGGCCCATCAAGAAATTTCTCATGAGGCCGAGGCATACTCCAGCCACACGACTGAGATGTTGGAAAGGGAAGATCTCTGTATGGCAAAAAAAAAAATCAATTTGTGACAAACCAAGGCACTTTAAAAAGCATTAGAGAGCATGTGTCTCGATACAAAATACGCCATGGGAAAAGGTCTCTGTCAGTGCAGAGTGAGTCTGGAAGCTCTGAACCGCAAGTTGTTGAAGTGCAGTCTATGCTAATCTCAAAAACAGATTTGCTGCTTTACACGATGACGATGAGTCAGCCACACCAAATGACACCTGCAATCATTTTATCGAAGTTTGCGAGGAAGCCATTGGTGCTACCATCCCATTAAAACCCAAAACCAAGAGGCATGCTCCCTGGGAAACAGCAAAAATATGTAGAAAGGGAGATTCAGCACATGGCACAAATTCGAAACTCTATGCCATCTTTAGAAAACAAAATCACATTTAGCTCAGCAAAATCGGCACTCCGTAAGACTTACAGAAATGAGCAAATGATGCCGAGTAAAATCCTCATTGCAGTAAGGAAGTAAGGAAGTTTGCTATGCTAATATCGCAAGTACTTTTGTGAATGTATTACTTGTATAAATAAGCACCCTTAAGGTCAAACAGTTAAAATTACTGCTGTGACCATGAGGATTGATGATTTCTAATTTTTTTTCCCTTCGAATTTAAGTGTCATGAAGTGAAAACCTTGACTGATTATGCTTATGAATCTGGCCGTTAGAAATTCATCTCATTCTCATTATCTCTAGCCGCTTTATCCTTCTACAGGGTCGCAGGCAAGCTGGAGCCTATCCCAGCTGACTACGGGCGAAAGGCGGGGTACACCCTGGACAAGTCGCCAGGTCATCACAGGGCTGACACATAGACACAGACAACCATTCACACTCACATTCACACCTACGGTCAATTTAGAGTCACCAGTTAACCTAACCTGCATGTCTTTGGACTGTGGGGGAAACCGGAGCACCCGGAGGAAACCCACGCGGACACGGGGAGAACATGCAAACTCCACACAGAAAGGCCCTCGCCGGCCCCGGGGCTCGAACCCAGGACCTTCTTGCTGTGAGGCAACAGCGCTAACCACTACACCACCGTGCCGCCGGCCGTTAGAAATTTAATTAGGAAAAAGAAATCTGAATTTGTATGTACTTATTATGCTATCTGAAATTTAATTTTGAGATCGACTTTAATTTGTTTACCTTAATCCAAAATCTCAAACTGAATTTTATCATGAAGGACGTACTATTCAATTTCAGAATGACGTACTAGAATAGTCAATTTCTAAAAGTATTCAGTCTTTCTATCCATTGATTATCTGTAACTGCTTATCCTGTGCAGGGTCACAGGCAAGCTGGAGCCTATCCCAGCTGACTATGGGCGAAAGGCGGGGTACACCCTGGACAAGCCGGCAGATCATCGCAGGGCTGACACATAGAGACACACAACCATTCACACTCACATTCACACCTACGGTCAATTTAGAGTCACCAGTTAACCTAACCTGCATGTCTTTGGACTGTGGGGGAAACCGGAGCACCCGGAGGAAACCCACGCGGACACGGGGAGAACATGCAAACTCCGCACAGAAAGGCCCTCGCCGGCCACGGGGCTCGAACCCGGACCTTCTTGCACCTCAGTCTTTCTATTTATCCATCATATCTTGCAGGCAAGGTCATTGAAACACAAAAGCCCTAGATGACTCTGAATAATGGTGAACTTCTTGAAATGAATCTTATTTAAATTGTTGCAACATTTAATTTGTTATCCTTTATATTAAAAGAAGGGATACATAATTGAGAGACTGGATGTTTTGTTAAATTGATCATACACATTTTTGATTTTGAATTTCCAGTGTTCATATATCCTGAATCTTGACACATGGTTTCAGATTTTACATTGCTGTTTTGCAAACTATGACATTTAAGGTCAGTTAAAAATTGTGTTTCAGATAATATGATGCAAATTCAAAACTAGAGTGCATGCCTCCGCCAAGCCACATATTTGAATTTGCATCAAAATTTAATCAATTGTTGCTTGGCCCAAACTTTATCAAAATCCTTTCGCCCGTAGTCAGCTGGGATAGGCTCCAGCTTGCCTGCGACCCTGTAGGACAGGATAAAGCGGCTAGAGATAATGAGATGAGATGAGACATGCAATACTTTTTGAGTTAATTTGGGAAGACACAAAAAAAATCCTGGATCCACATCCATATCTGGATTTGCATCAAAATCTAATCAATTGTTCCATGGCCCACCTTTCCTCACAATTTCATAAAAATTTGTTCACTACTTTTTAAGTTATGTTGGGAGCAAACAGGTAAACAAATGAATGTGAAAACCTCCTCCAACAAAGTTGGCAGAGGTAATGACTACATTCCAATTCAGTTTTTTGTACAACCCCGATTCCAAAAAATTTGGGACAAAGTACAAATTGCAAATAAAAATGGAATGCAATGATGTGGAAGTTTCAAAATTCCATATTTTATTCAGAATAGAACATAGATGACATATCAAATGTTTAAACTGAGAAAATGTATCATTTAAAGAGAAAAATTAGGTGATTTTAAATTTCATGACAACAACACATCTCAAAAAAGTTGGGACAAGGCCATGTTTACCACTGTGAGACATCCCCTTTTCTCTTTACAACAGTCTGTAAACATCTGGGGACTGAGGAGACAAGTTGCTCAAGTTTAGGGATAGGAATGTTAACCCATTCTTGTCTAATGTAGGATTCTAGTTGCTCAACTGTCTTAGGTCTTTTTTGTCGTATCTTCCGTTTTATGATGCGCCAAATGTTTTCTATGGGTGAAAGATCTGGACTGCAGGCTGGCCAGTTCAGTACCCGGACCCTTCTTCTACGCAGCCATGATGCTGTAATTGATGCAGTATGTGGTTTGGCATTGTCATGTTGGAAAATGCAAGGTCTTCCCTGAAAGAGACGTCGTCTGGATGGGAGCATATGTTGCTCTAGAACCTGGATATACCTTTCAGCATTGATGGTGTCTTTCCAGATGTGTAAGCTGCCCATGCCACACGCACTAATGCAACCCCATACCATCAGAGATGCAGGCTTCTGAACTGAGCGCTGATAACAACTTGGGTCGTCCTTCTCCTCTTTAGTCCGAATGACACGGCGTCCCTGATTTCCATAAAGAACTTCAAATTTTGATTCGTCTGACCACAGAACAGTTTTCCACTTTGCCACAGTCCATTTTAAATGAGCCTTGGCCCAGAGAAGACGTCTGCGCTTCTGGATCATGTTTAGATACGGCTTCTTCTTTGAACTATAGAGTTTTAGCTGGCAACGGCGGATGGCACGGTGAATTGTGTTCACAGATAATGTTCTCTGGAAATATTCCTGAGCCCATTTTGTGATTTCCAATACAGAAGCATGCCTGTATGTGATGCAGTGCCGTCTAAGGGCCCGAAGATCACGGGCACCCAGTATGGTTTTCCGGCCTTGACCCTTACGCACAGAGATTCTTCCAGATTCTCTGAATCTTTTGATGATATTATGCACTGTAGATGATGATATGTTCAAACTCTTTGCAATTTTACACTGTCGAACTCCTTTCTGATATTGCTCCACTATTTGTCGGCGCAGAATTAGGGGGATTGGTGATCCTCTTCCCATCTTTACTTCTGAGAGCCGCTGCCACTCCAAGATGCTCTTTTTATACCCAGTCATGTTAATGACCTATTGCCAATTGACCTAATGAGTTGCAATTTGGTCCTCCAGCTGTTCCTTTTTTGTGCCTTTAACTTTTCCAGCCTCTTATTGCCCCTGTCCCAACTTTTTTGAGATGTGTTGCTGTCATGAAATTTCAAATGAGCCAATATTTGGCATGAAATTTCAAAATGTCTCACTTTCGACATTTGATATGTTGTCTATGTTCCATTGTGAATACAATATCAGTTTTTGAGATTTGTAAATTATTGCATTCCATTTCTATTTACAATTTGTACTTTGTCCCAACTTTTTTGGAATCGGGGTTGTATAATTCTAATTTCTATAATTCAAACAGTGTGATTTTATCTTTATACCATGCCTGAATGTACTTAAGTGAATTCCACTAAAGCAGTGTCTGGCTTACTGACTATCTGGGAAACAGTATACAGAATAATAATTATTTTTACTATGAAGAAATATCACACAAACAAGAATGGTGTTACACTGATCATAAACATGGCTGTGATTTGACCGGAACTAACTTGTATAATATTCAAAAATTATTCTTATTTATAGATTGTGAGGTGTTAAAGATTAAGGCAATATCATGAGATAATAACTCAGAATGATGAGAGTAATATCACAAAATAAGATACTGACTTGAAATCAGATATTTACAAGATGTTATGAGTTACATTGGATTAAATAATGTAGATAGAAGTCAAAATAACAATGTGTTTCGAAATACAAACTTAACATAATTTGAAATCACAAAATATTAACTCGAGACTGAAAGTATCTTGGAGTAAGCAGATAATAATGTGAAACAATCACATACAAATGTTGCCAGGCAAAACAAACCTCACACTGTAGCACTTATTTTATACCTATATGTTGATAATGGTAATATTTCTCAATCATCAGCTATCAGGTTACAGTCCTCTGAAAATCCACAACCTTGAGTTTGACATTTCAAAGTCATTCAAGGTCAAAGGTCATGGCAGCACCTGAAGGCCCATATATACTATTGATAATGGTAAACATCTGGCTATCATGAACCATTTTAAAGTTATAGCCCTTTGAAAACCCATGACCTTCAGTTTGAGCTTTCAGGGTCACTCAAGCTCAAAGGTCATGGTGCCAAATGAAAGCCCATATGGAACTTCCTATAGACCCCTTTCACTGACGTCACCTGAAACCGGAAGTAAACAGACCCTGCGCCATTTTGGAAGACCAACAAACTCATGATAACGGCAGCGGTATGTGAACCCACGAGAATAAAGTGGAGTGGCAAACGACTTAAACAAACAAATCTGAGCTGTTTTATTTATGATTTATTGGACCAACAGTAGACTTGAAAGAAACCTGTGTGAGACTTGGCAAAAAACTGTGGATATAATGGATAAGTCTGTGCATGATCTGCGGACACTTTGAGGTAAGCAAACGCAAGAAATTCAGATTTAAAACATGCTAAATTGGCCTCAAGTTGATAACTGTATGAGGAGCAAGCCTCCCAGACTTCTACAATTTAATAATAATAACTATGTGTAGGTTATTCTTAATAACAGCTGTAATATCACGAACCAAGCCACTAACAACATAATTGTAAGCCTGTAGCCCTTTGTAGGCCTTCAAGTCATCAGCAGTGTAGGCACTGGGTGTAAACAACAAATAGTTTACAATGTCTGGGTAGCAAACAGATGGCAGAATTGGTGTCCGGTCCTCCTTATGTATCTGACACAGAGAAATAATATAAATCGTGCTGCCTACCAGATTACAGTCATCTGTTTTATTGTATCAGTACTAGTATCACTTACTATACTCATCAGTCATAGATTAGTCCAGTACAACATGACCAGCTTGCTTTTTTTCCATTTGACTGTCGCAAGTTTTTTCAGGCTGGTACAGTCAAAAATTGAAAAAAGTTTTGGCCTACTAAACTAGTCATCGAGTCTACTAGTGTATTAATTGGAGTCGACATGAAAACGTTAGGTAAAAACTTTAAACCAGTACAATCTCTTCTTCAAAGTTTCACCAAATGGTTTTATTTATGCAATTTAAAGTTCATAATACTGTATAACTTTGGTCGAGTAAAAGCACAGAGCAAAAACATGGCTGAATCCTGAATGACTCCTATTTGTTTAAATAGGGGACTACATAGGCGGCAGAATGTAGTTTCTTTTTCCCTGCCATGGAAGCGCACTTGTATACCGAGGAGGAAAGCAATTTGCATTACAGCCGTGAGGCGGCTCGGCTCGGTTTTCCCTTTCGGGCGCTCTCGTTTTCTGTTAGAATTTGGTAAAGAAAAAAATATATATATTATTTACCAGCTTACCGGGTCCATTAACATAAATCTGACAGCTGACAAGGTCGGGATATAAACGAACTTTTGCGTTAAACTGTGTGCTTGGATTCACATCATTTTTTCTGAGTCTTATCATATGGGTCAAACCCATCAATCACAGCCAGTTTATCCACATACCCTGCCCTTTCTGCAGCTGGTAATGTACTCACATAACCAGAATTATCATCCATCGTGTCACTTTACTCTCACTCGTACTTTGTTTTATATTGTGAGTGCATGTACTTGGTCTTCCAATATGGCGCCTAACAAAATCTCGCGGCGCGGTGACATCATGTGAAAGGGGTCTATAAGTTGAAAATGGTAAATATCTGGCTATCAGGAACCCTTTTCAAAGTTATAGCCATCTGAAAATCTGTGACCTTGAGTTTGACCTTTCAAGGTCACTCAAGGTCAAACATCATAGTGCCAAATGAAAGGCCATATAGGAGTTCCTATATGCTCATAATAGTAAACATTTGTCTCTCAGCAACCATTTTTGAGTTATAATGGAACATGTTATTTTGACAGAAAGGTTGACCTTTCCGGTGACCTTCACCTTCAACTTGACCCGATTACCCTCAAAATTTAATCATGTAATCTGTGGACCATTGCCCACCTACCCTGAAAAGTTGAAGTCAATCGGTCCAACAGTCTAGACGGTAGATTGTTAACAGACACACAAACAAACAAACCACACTGATTACAATACTGCTGACTCCGTCGTGGGCGAGGTAAATATCTTAACTATTAAGAAAAATAATGAGATAACTCAACATATTGAAATAATGAGTAATTAGGTAAAAAATAATGCGATATGCTAAAATACATACTATCCTGAACTAAGGAGGTATTAAGTTAAAATCAGATATCAAGTTGAAATAATCACTTCTTTTCACAACTTAGAGCTTCGCACATTAGTATACGGTTTAGAACAGGAAAGGAAACAGAAAAAAATCAAATTTTATTTTGTTGAATTTATTATTTCTTTTTGACATCCAGAGTCTTGATGCATGTCTTCCTTCCTGTCTCCCTTAATCTTCATCTCATCTCATTATCTCTAGCCGCTTTATCCTTCTACAGGGTCGCAGGCAAGCTGGAGCCTATCCCAGCTGACTATGGGCGAAAGGCGGGGTACACCCTGGACAAGTCGCCAGGTCATCACAGGGCTGACACATAGACACAGACAACCATTCACACCTACGGTCAATTTAGAGTTACCAATTAACCTAACCCGCATGTCTTTGGACTGTGGGGGAAACCGGAGCACCCGGAGGAAACCCACGCGGACACGGGGAGAACATGCAAACTCCACACAGAAAGGCCCTTGCCGGCCCCAGGGCTCGAACCCAGGACCTTCTTGCTGTGAGGCGACAGCGCTAACCACTACACCACCGTGCCGCCCTCCCTTAATCTTATTTGTGAATAACTTTAACTGACGTAATGCCATGTCATCACAGCTCTTTTAAAGCTTTGGCATATTCATATGAGCAAAATAATGGCCACAGAAGGGGGAACTAATTCAAGAAGATGATCATTGTCATTCAGGTGTGTCTGATGGATGATGCAAAAAAAAAAAAGAAAAGTTTCACTCCAGAGCTGATCAGAGTTACTTTTCAGTTACAGGTCTTGGAACGACATGCCTTTCCTAGTCCTAGTTACTGAATAATTTATTGTTGTAATATGAATAGCTGATGAATAATCTTTTTTTATTACACACACACACACACACACACACACACACACACATTAATCGGCTTTACTTGTCAATAGTCAGAAAAGCACAGGTTGATTTCTTGGGCTTAGCACAATACGATTCTGAACAGCATCCCATTTTTGGCTACCTCGGCATCATCACTGCTTATATATGTCTCTGTAATTTGATATATTGCCTGCTTAAGTCAAATTTGCATGCAGCACAGTGCTTTCTCTTGCTCGTGTCTCCGCATGTAGACTCTCCATCATAAAGCTGTCATGCATTGCAAAATTGGAGCAAAGGAAAAAAAAATGCTCTGACATTTGAGAAACATAAGACATAAGAGAAATCCTGTTCTACAGCATGAAAATGAAATCGCTTTCTTCTGTTCTGTAATGTGAGGTGAGTATTTAATAAGCAGGAACCCTTTGAACTCGTTGAAAAGCTTACCTTTTCAGAATCAGTCCTTATTCTTAGTTTGCACGTGATGTCATAGCTAATCATGCATGGGGCTTTGAACCGGACGTCAGCCATGTTGGAGGATATACTGTACACAAGTTCACGTGGTGCGCATTTACTGTAGAAGATATCCTCAAGAGGTTGTTACGCTTAAGAATTCCTTTTGTTTCTTCGCTATGCCGACTCTTTGTGCTGTAATTGGATGCGGACACAACTCTATTCGAGACAAGGGGACTATAAGTTCCTTAGGATTCCAGCAATTATAAATAATCAAGGAGAAAAACAAAACAAAACAAGAGAGTTGTCCACGAAGCGTAGACTTCAACGGCCATCCAACATAAACCAGGCTGATTGGGGCGACGAGAAAGCAAAAACCACATGAGTCTGCAGAGAACATTTTATCAATGCTAAGTACTACGAAATACAAGGAACGCCATCTTTATTTTGAGGATGCTTGGGGAAAGGGCTTTAAAGGTAAATCAAGATCTTTACCTGTGTTTTGTCGACAATATCAAGGCTTTCGATCGTGTACAACATGATAAACTCATGATGTTGCTATCTGACCTGGACATTTTTGACAAAGATTTAAGAATAATTCAATCCTTATACTTCCATCAAACAGCCGCGATCCGTCAGAACAACTCTCTCAGTGAATGGGTGAAAATCGAACGAGGAGTGCGACAGGGATGTGTACAGTCACCAGACTTTTACAACCTCTACAGCGAGCAGACCCTCCGCCCTCTTGACGACCTAGAAGGCTTGATAATCGGAGGTGTAAACATCACAAACGTTAGGTATGCTGATGACACGGTTTTAATTGCGACATCAGAAGAAAAGCTACAGAGGCTAGTGGATTGTCTAGTAAAAGAAAGTACAGAATATGGCTTGGCTATAAATACAGATAAAACCGAATGCATGGTCCTTTCCAGACAACAACCCAAGAATTGTAAAATCACTGTGAATGGAGTACAACTCAAACAAGTACAGCAGTTTAAATACCTCGGCTCAATCATTACAGACGACGCGAAACCTACAAAGGAAATCAAGTCCAGGATAGCACAGGCAAAACAGGCCTTTTCTTCACTGAAGAGTGTTCTTTGCAACATGAAAATCTCGATTAACACCCGTCTACGAGTTCTTCAGTGCTACATCTGGCCCATTCTGTTGTATGGTGCCGAGTCTTGGACGTTGCGCAAGGCAGACCTGAGTCGACTAGAAGCAGTTGAGATGTGGTTCCTGCGTAGAATGCTCAAAATTCCTTGGACTGCGAGGAAATCCAATGTCGAAGTTCTTCAAGAAGCAGAATACCAACGAAAACTGCTTGCAATAATTCGGGGCAGACAAATAAAATTCCTTGGGCATATCATCCGAAAAGGAAAACTAGAACACCTGGCGCTCTCTGGAAAAGTCCCTGGGAAAAGATCACCAGGAAAACAACGGCTAACGTTGATGGACCAAATCAAGCAGTGGTCCCAAAAATCGACCCAAGAACTGTTCCACTTGTTCTACACTAGGCAATTGGTCGCCGATGTCTTTTGACATGGCACCCAATAAAAAAATAAATAAATAAATAAACTACGAAATAGTTATTAATGAAAGATTGCAATATATAAGAAATATTGGATTGCTTAATAGCCTGGTCGTGCAAAAACTCGCAGCTGTCGAATGTGACAAAGCCATGATCATCGAATGTGTGAGCCGACAATCAAATGCTTCTACGATTATTTCATTTTAAAAAGAGCTGTATATAATTTTTGATGACGTTGCTTTTATTTTTGCCTTTTCTTTCCATTCGGGAAACCAGCTGATCCTGACAATTTTACGAATATAGACTGGGCTCCGACACAAAAATATGGGCCACAACAAAATCAAAGATGGTAGCTACTAAAGTGATGTCTCGAAATGCTAGGCTTACGGAGCGCAGAAAGAAACGCAAAATTATTAAAGAATCTTAAAGAGTCAATTGAACAGGATTCATGTCAATGACAATTGAGAAATGACTACAGGCTTCTCAGTGTAACTCTTCTTTACCTTCCAGTCTGTATGTGTATGTGCTTATTTATATATATACTCACATATACACACACACACAGCAAGAAGGTCCGGGTTCGATCCCCATGGCCGGCGAGGGCCTTTCTGTGTGGAGTTTGCATGTTCTCCCCGTGTCCGCGTGGGTTTCCTCCGGGTGCTCCGCAGTGGCGGAACTAGACTTTTTTCCTTGGGGGGGGCAAGGGGGTGGCCAGGACTATTTCAGGGGGGTCAATGGTTCCTACTACTACACACACAAATATGCACGAGCACTCACAATTAATGTTAGCGATCGTGTGCTGTATATCTGTTTTTTATCTTATGTGTTTAAATTATGCATTATTGTTATTATTATTATTATTTATTCTTACATGGTGTTGCACCTGTTCTTGTCTTGTGTTCTTGGCCATGTCATGACTTCTAATTATTTTTGTCTTTTTGTTATATATACATACACACCTTTCTTTCTTTCAACATTAAAATTCCAGGGACTACAGATGAAAGAAAACTAGTCAGTGATTATTTCTAGTGCATTTACATGTTAATTAATACACATTGATCCTTCTTAAATAAATAAACTTATAAACAATACTTTCAATTTACAATCATGTTTAAGTAGCTACGTATTAAGCACACAGAAGATGTCATCTCATCTCATTATCTCTAGCCGCTTTATCCTTCTACAGGGTCGCAGGCAAGCTGGAGCCTATCCCAGCTGACTACGGGCGAAAGGCGGGGTACACCCTGGACAAGTCGCCAGGTCATCACAGGGCTGACACATAGACACAGACAACCATTCACACTCACATTCACACCTACGGTCAATTTAGAGTCACCAGTTAACCTAACCTGCATGTCTTTGGACTGTGGGGGAAACCGGAGCACCCGGAGGAAACCCACGCGGACACGGGGAGAACACGCAAACTCCGCACAGAAAGGCCCTCGCCGGCCACAGGGCTCGAACCTGGACCTTCTTGCTGTGAGGCGACAGCGCTAACCACTACACCACCGTGCCGCCCCCACAAAAAATAAATAAATAAATTGCCTTAAATAAATAAATTGCCATCTTTTCTGTCCGCCAACTCCACACCCCCTTAATGCGTGACCATAAGCTACCATACCAGCAACGCCGAGTAGGTCCAACTTAAAGTCAATAAACTAAGAACCCAAATCATCACACAGATATCTACCGTCTCTCTGTAATCCGCGGCTAGCCTCTACAAATGACGCAAAAGATGCCACTGTTTATTAAGAACGTGCAGAAGGCATCTAGCTTCTAGCAGTAGCACAGTGCTCCGTACACTCTTTCCCTAGCAGAATGGGCGTTTTTTGCACTTACAACAAGAAGGTTGCGTGCCACGGTAATAAACACACTCCCTGTACTCCCTTCAAAAGAGGGTCTAGTCTTCAAAATACGCCATGATTTACTTAATTCTGAACATTGTTCATACTGCTAAAAGTCACTTCACATCACACACCTAGTTTTGACTACATCTGCGTTTTCACCTTTTCTATTGCAAAATAGAAGAATTGCCAAATCATTCTGATTTATGAAACGAAAATCGATTGGCCAGAAGATCCACTGACTGAGCTTATTGAACTCGTGAACTTATTTTGGGATAAACTGCTGTCGTATACTCACCGATATAGGTCAGTCTTAAAATCCATCTGGCTGAGGAGCAGCTGCCTTTTCTGTTCAATGGTTCCTTCTTCTTCTTTTTCTTCTTTCCCATGTCTTCTATTGTAAATTGGATTGCAACGCCTTGTGGTAGCTTGCATTGCGCCATCTACTGTACAGGAGGAACCTAGCAGTCACAGACTTCAATGCAACTGGCTTTTCTCGTGCAGTGCCGTAACATGTCAATCATCTGGGGGGGCATCTGGGGTAGCCAATCAGATTCCAGGGGAGGCTAGTGCCCGCCCAGCCACCCCTGTAGCTCTGCCCCTAGTGCTCCGGTTTCCCCCACAGTCCAAAGACATGCAGGTTAGGTTAACTGGTGACTCTAAATTGACCGTAGGTGTGAATGTGAGTGTGAATGGTTGTCTATGTGTCAGCCCTGTGATGACCTGGCGACTTGTCCAGAGTGTACCCCGCCTTTCGCTCGTAGTCAGCTGGGATAGGCTCCAGCTTCCCTGCGACCCTATAGAAGGATAAAGCGGCTAGAGATAATGAGATGAGATGAGACATTGTATGTCCTCCAGCATGGCGACGGTCAATGACGCAAGCAGTTTTGGTCACGTGGTTGCAAACGAAGAACTGGGTCAATGAGAGAGAGAGAGATATGGGGTGGGGTGGGGTGGGTGGGTGGGTGGGTTGGAGGTGTTAACCATCTTTTTATGGAAGCAGTTTTATGTTTTGACAAGATGAATCATTTTTTGAGCAGTTACCATTTCTCAGCGGTAAACCTGTACAGACTTGTTGTAGTTTAATGTACTTGGGAACTGCTGTCATCATGGGCGCTGGATCCACCTGACAAATGGAAACAGTGTGCTTTCTCTCAGTTCACCTCTAACCAGAGATAAGTTGAACCATTTAGCCACACTACAGCCACCCCGGCAGCAGTGTCATGACTTGTTTGAGTCTGTTCACTTTGGCTGATTTAGTGCCTTCTAAATGAAGTCCCTGTGGGCCGCCTCAGAACCCCGCTAATTTTACTTAACCAGATTTTCATTAGAGCCATTAGACATCTGTCTTTGACCCAGGAGTGATGAACAGAGAGAGGGAAAAGAAGTATGGAGGAAACATGATTAGTGCGCTCTGAGCTTCAAATGTTTGACTATATTAGGACAGTATAAGGAATCGCTAATCGATTATTTATTATCTATTGTGACTGCTATCAAGTTGAATGATTCAAATGTCTTTTGGAAAACGCTGTGTTTGCACCTTTAAGAGTGATGAAAAATAATTGATATGTTTTTCCTTTTTGTCAATTTTGCATCCGGTTCAGTGTTATTTGTCATATGTATGTTAACCCAGGGTGGCACGGTGGTGTAGTGGTTAGCACTGTCGCATCACAGCCAGAAGGCTCTGGGTTCGAGCCCCATGGCCGGCGAGGGCCTTTCTGTGCGGAGTTTGGATGTTCTCCCCGTGTCCGTGTGGGTTTCCTCCGGGTGCTCCGTTTTCCCCCACAGTCCAAAGACATGCAGGTTAGGTTAACTGGTGACTCTAAATTGACCGTAGGTGTGAATGTGAGTGTGAATGGTTGTCTGTGTCTATGTGTCAGTCCTGTGATGACCTGGCGACTTGTCCAGGGTGTACCCCGCCTTTTGCCCGTAGTCAGCTGGGATAGGCTCCAGCTTGCCTGCGACCCTGTAGAACAGGATAAAGCGGCTAGAGATAATGAGATGAGATGAGAAATTGACCGTAGGTGTGCATGTGGGTGTGAATGGTTGTTTGTCTCTATGTGTCAGCCCTGCGATAATCTGGTGACTTGGCCAGAGTGTACCCTGCCTCTCACCCATAGTCAGCTGGGATAGGCTCCAGCTTGCCTGTGACCCTGCACAGGATAAGTGGTTACGGGTAATGGATGGATGTTAACCCAGGGTCAACACTACAATGAAATGCGTTGGACAACAGAAGAAACAGAAACAAGTCTCTCAGCATTGGAGCCGTCTTCTTCTTTAGTGTTCTGCCTGGTGGCAGGTTCATCAAAGTTTCTAAGGAAGAATTACAGTTGTGGTTTCCTGTTGCTTTCTGCTGGATTATTATAGAGGTTTTCTCTTCTCAGTAGCCAGTTAGCCTAACTACATGTCTTTGGACTGTGGGGGAAACCAGAGCACCCCGAGGAAACCCACACGGGCACGGGGAGAACATGCAAACTCCACACAGAAAGGCCCCTGTCAGCCACTGGGCTCGAACCCAGGACCTTCTTGCTGTGAGGCAACAGTGATAACCACTGCACCACCATGCCACCCATTGGAGCCCTATAGAAGTTTAAAAGTATAGCAACATAAAAGTTAAAGGTCATAACTATAAAATAGAAATAATTAGAAGTCATATCTAAGGGATAGTATGTGCATGTGTTATCTCAGAGCCAGTAACAAAAATTATCTATCTATCTATCTATCTATCTATCTATCTATCTATCTATCTATCTATCTATCTATCTATAAGAGAAGAGAACGCCTGTGTGTGAAAACTATTAACGTGGGGAGACTGCTGCATGACAGCCACCACACATACTTCGCAAAATGGGTGCTCATATCCAATGGCAAGGAGAACCAAGATGATTGGGAGTCATCATTTGCTGCAGCCCTCATCCGCCATTGCAGCCAGCAGAGTTGCTGCCATCTACTGCCTGCTCCGCTATTGGGGTCTTGAGCCAGAACTGCCACTGGGTTGACTGACAGGACTGCCATGTTGTAGGAACTGCTGCCAGGTTGACCAGACAGAACCGTTGAGGTGGGTGAAGCGACCTAGGCCATATCCCTGGCCAAGGGAGGCTGAGGGTGTGCCAACACTTGCCCAAGGTGTCCACCCAGGTTAGTGGAGGGAAGAAGGCGCCTTGCATCTCCATTCTAGACCGGCTCCAAGCAAGGTCTAGCCACTGCCCTTCAACTAACAAAAAGTAAAGAAACACTATGTAGCTGACTCTGAGTTCTTGTTGGTGCGGCCATCTTACAGTGCAATTGGATATCCTGAATGAACCTGCTGTCTTATTTCGGAGTAAAGTCACAAAACATCTTTCTTTGCTCTGTCTTAGCTTCCAAAACATGAATGGAGACTTCATTTAATAAAATGAAGTCGCATCTTGTTTATCAGAGATGTCTCGCTTTACAAGTTCAACACAAAGCATGATCAGATGTATGCATCGTGCACATGTATTTCAATTTTATGATCTTCGCTATCGGTAAATAACTCATTAGATTTATTTGATAGACCCTCCTAAAATTTTGAAGTGGTAATTAAACCAAACCAACTAATTACATGCTAATGCCAATGACTAACAGCAACAGCTGACTTGTAACCATCTTCAGGTATTTGTTCTCTGTGTAAAGGATAGATGTTACGTATGGCTGGTCACACCCCCTTCTTTTCCTGCTATTGTGCTGCAGGTGATACTATTATCTCATCTCATCTCATTATCTCTAGCTGCTTTATCCTTCTACAGGGTCGCAGGCAAGCTGGAGCCTATCCCAGCTGACTACGGGCGAAAGGCGGGGTACACCCTGGACAAGTCGCCAGGTCATCACAGGGCTGACACATAGACACAGACAACCATTCACACTCACATTCACACCTACGGTCAATTTAGAGTCACCAGTTAACCTAACCTGCATGTCTTTGGACTGTGGGGGAAACCGGAGCACCCAGAGGAAACCCACGTGGACACGGGGAGAACATGCAAACTCCGCACAGAAAGGCCCTTGCCGGCCATGGGGCTCGAACCCAGGACCTTCTTGCTGTGAGGCGACAGCGCTAACCACTACACCACCGTGCCGCCCGATACTATTATCAATATGCAAAATATAGGATATCCCAAGCTTGGTATGTTGTTTGAAACCAAGGCACCAAACACCTCTTCCATGTTACAGGGCTGTTCAGGGACACATTTTGTATCTTTACTATGTATCTTTCACCGGCTCCAATTCGATCCTGACCTCCTTACAGTCTGTGTGGTGTTTCACATGTCCTCCCTGTGTCCATGTGCGTTTCCTCAGGGCTCTCTAGTTTCCTCTCCTGTCCCCAAAACATGTAGGTAGGTGGACTGGCTATGCTAAACTGCCTCTAGGTGTGAACGAGTGTGCAATTATGTGTGCATGGTGCTCTGTGATGAACTGATTTTCCATCCAGGGTCTATTCCCATCGTGTTCTGGTGTTGGAATCATGCTAAAACTTTACTGAGTTACAAAATATTATAACAATTCCCTGAAATTGTTATATAATACATGTACAAAGCATGTCTCCTTGAAAGGACCATGTCAGCGAAGGAAAAGTACAGTTTGGTACCTTTATTTTATGAGAGTGCAGTGTGGGCGGTAAACAAAAACCTTGACATTTGAAAAATTAAAAGAAAGAAAAGGAGACGGAGACGGAAAGCTGGAAACAAGACAGGGAGGAAATCAGAGCCACAGGGAAGCTGCCAAAATCGAGCACTGCACAGTGTACGCTCTTAAAGCAGATCATCAGACCATCTCGACCATCCCACGACATTATTTCCTCTTCAGAAATTAATAAGGCTGTCCATCTGTTTGCATCATTCCGCTTCAAAATTTCACAAAGATAAGTAAGTCAATTCTTCTTTTTCTGTTATTTTCTACACCAATATTAGCCACAAGGTACACTCCATAAATGTAGCCTTGCCTTCTGTCTTATTCTCTAGGATGTCCTTCTCTCAGGTAGACATGTGTAGGATAGACATTGTGCTCTCGGCACTGCTCTAAGCAGAATCAATGTTATCTGCAAGGGGAAAACAACTGAGAGAATACTAAAACCCATCGATCAGTCTCCTTAGAAATGTATCATACATGCAGGAGATCTAAATCCATCCACTAAAGGGCATTAAAAATGGATCACATGGTCAGCTTGTCTTGTCTTTTCTCTGTAAGGCAGTGGATTGTCAGCCTGTGTGCACAGCAGGGAAGACAAATTGACAAAAACTCATCCATGAATGTCTTGAAGTTTTGGATAGATGTCTATTGTTTTATAACTCAGGAGACCAAAATGGAACAGCCTGTGTTTAAACAGTCGGGTAGAAATATAATGCGATGGCAAGCCTGTCATTACAGTATTAGAGAGGACAATGCAATCAACAGCGGTGAATACAAGATCATCAGCAAGCCGTTGATTAGAACCGGGGAACTATTGTACCATGCTGATTACGGCACAGAGGTACAACACAGGTTATATAAACATACGCACCTAACACTGAAGAAAATGGACATTTATAATCAGGTTGCCTTTGAGCAGCACACAGGTGTGAGGTAAAATCGTGGTGTTCACATAAATTTGGACAAGCGATTGTCCAAACGTATTCTGAATGTAAATTTTTCCGTTTGCGCTGATGTGATAGAAGTGAACACGTGATCACAACTTGAGCGCTATTTAGCATCATGCAATGCATAGTGTATTGAACACTTGTATAATACAAAAATGCACGATGCTATAATGCACAAACTCATGATTTCTATTATCTGATTTCTATTCGCAAAAATTTGAACTTTATTTTGTTTTCCTATATATCAAATCGGCGGCACGGTGGTGTAGTGGTTAGCGCTGTTGCCTCACAGCAAGAAGGTCCGGGTTCGAGCCCCGTGGCCGGCGAGGGCCTTTCTGTGTGGAGTTTGCATGTTCTCCCCGTGTCCGCGTGGGTTTCCTCCGGGTGCTCCGGTTTCCCCCACAGTCCAAAGACATGCAGGTTAGGTTAACTGGTGACTCTAAATTGAGCGTAGGTGTGAATGTGAGTGTGAATGGTTGTCTGTGTCTATGTGTCAGCCCTGCGATGACCTGGCGACTTGTCCAGGGTGTACCCCGCCTTTCGCCCGTAGTCAGCTGGGATAGGCTCCAGCTTGCCTGCGACCCTGTAGAAGGATAAAGCGGCTAGAGATAATGAGATGAGATATATCAAATCGACATATCACATTGAGACCCTTGTCTCAAGCTGTACATCATATCATACGGTGATGTAAAATTCTATGAATAATACAGTAAAAATATTTTTAATAATTACAAAATAAGTTTACTTGATGATGTTATCGAAGTTAACGTTATTGTTCCAGGACAGAATTACAGTGCAGTACAGTAATATTTTAAATTTAAAGTAAAAAATGCCACAATATTAATTTCTTCAAGGATCTTTCATCTCTTCAGTCTATTCACAGTGTAACACAAGTGTTTTTTTTTCAGGTTTGTTGAATCTATAAAAGCACCTGTTGTGGTAGTGATTTAATTAGCTTGCGTTATCTGATAAGACATAATAAACATTGGCAGTGATTGCTGTTAGTTCATGCTTCTTTATGTCATTAAGTGTTAAATATTATTATCTGGGGCGGCACGGTGGTGTAGTGGTTAGCGCTATCACCTCACAGCAAGAAGGTCCTGGGTTCGAGCCCCGTGGCCGGCGAGGGCCTTTCTGTGTGGAGTTTGCATGTTCTCCCCGTGTCCGCGTGGGTTTCCTCCGGGTGCTCCGGTTTCCCCCACAGTCCAAAGACATGCAGGTTAGGTTAACTGGTGACTCTAAATTGACCGTAGGTGTGAATGTGAGTGTGAATGGTTGTCTGTGTCTATGTGTCAGCCCTGTGATGACCTGGTGACTTGTCCAGGGTGTACCCCGCCTTTCACCCGTAGTCAGCTGGGATAGGCTCCAGCTTGCCTGCGACCCTGTAGAACAGGATAAAGCGGCTAGAGATAATGTTGATGAGATGAGATATTATTATCTGATAGCAGATGTTTTATATACAGGGTGTTTCAAAAAATGTGATATTATTTGAGATGTAAATATCCCAGAAACTACATAGTCCAGGCAAATGAAACTGAACAGGCTCAATGTTGAGCAATATAAGGTTTATTCCTCAAAATTTGAATGAGAAATTCAAAGGTATGTGGATTCCATGAACGATTTCACAAATTTTCAATATGTGTGCCGTCTGAGACGCAGACACACACACAGCCTTCCTCTTTGAACTTTTTGTGCTGTGTCCAAATCTGCATTGCAGTTGGTGCATTTTTAGAGAATTCTCTCATAAATACACGCTGCACAGTCTTGTTCGACTGTGTTCGAGTGTACTCTAACACACAAAACACCTTTTCTTTTCCAGTGAATGGCATTTCTATACCGAAAAAGATAAAAACAAAAAGCATTAAACATAAATTTTGACCTGTTTCTGCACATGCTGTTAAAATTTGAGGTCAATTGAACGAGAACTGGCAAAGCTATTAGATTGTGAAATGATATAAAATTTTTTTAAACAATCTGTGTGTGTGTGTGTGTGTGTAATACACACACACACACACACACACACACACACATATATATATATATATATATATATATATATATATATATATATATATATATTATATATATATATATATATATATATATATATATATATAATTCTCATCTCATTATCTCTAGCCGCTTTATCCTGTTCTACAGGGTCGCAGGCAAGCTGGAGCCTATCCCAGCTGACTATGGGCGAAAGGCGGGGTACACCCTGGACAAGTCGCCAGGTCATCACAGGGCTATATATATAAAATAATTTTACATACAGTGACATGAATGCTATCTTGGATATGAATGTCATGGCAATATTTGGGCTTTCAGTAATTTCTTTGAACTGTTCTTTTTCTGTGGCAGAATGATTGTACAGCATACAGCTTGAAAAAAATACTAGAATTTGGTGCACAAGTTTTAATTTTCTTTGAGTTTTCTGAAATCAACACAGGGTCAAAAATTTATATATGCTCTTTTAGATTAATAATTCAGAGACGCTGAAACTTCCAAAATGTCTCTTATCTTGCCAAGACCGAGGTCTCTTAACTTCCTGTTAGTGATCATGATTGACTACAGCTGGTAGCTTCTCTGTGCCTTCATAAAAAGGGTTTGTTTACAGCACTCATTGGATTGACCAACACACAGTAAAATGGGGGAAGTCCAAGGAGCTCAGTGCAGATCTGAGAAAGAGGATCGCAGATGTACTCAACTCCAGAATGTCTCTTGGAGCCATTTCTAAGCAACTGCAAATTCCAAGATCAGTTCCAACAATTGTATCCAAGTTATTGAGAGGTGTAGTCACTTTGCCAAGCCACTTTGCTTCAAGAAAACCCAAACTGTCACCCTCAGCTGAAAGGAAATTGGTTTGCATGATCAGGAACAACCTGGGAATCACCATGGACTAAGAGGCTGCTATCCAAGAAATAACCCCCTGCTCCAAAATTGACACCTTCAAGCTTACAGTAACTAAAGTTTGAAGCTGACCACACAGACAAAGAAAAAAGTCTTCTGGAGGAAAGCTGTATGGTCAGATGAGATAAAGATTGAGTTGTTTGGCCACAATGACCACCATGTACAGAGGGACACTGTATCAGCTGGTGGTGGTGGTAGGCTCATCATGCTCTGAGGCTGTTTTGCTGCCAGTGGAACTGGTTCATTGCACAAAGTGGATGGAAAGTGGACTACCTCAGAATTCTTCAGCATAAACCATCAGAAACTTGAGACTTGGGAGTTACAACAGGACGATGAATCCAAACACACATCAGAGCTGGTTGTGGAGGATAAAGCAGGCGGACATAAAGCTTAAAACAAGTCCTGACTTCAACCCTATTGAAAATATATGGACCATGCTTGTAAGTCAAGTCCATGCCAAGAAAAAAAAAAAAGAATTCTACCATGAAGAGTCGTGAAATATCCAACCAGAGTTCTGCCAGAAGCTTGTTCATGGTAAACAAAAATGTTTGGTCAAGGTGAATCTTGCGAAGAGACATTTTACCCAAATATTAGGTGTGCTGTATGTATATTTTTGATCCTGTGTTGATTTCAGAAAACCCAAAGAAAATTCAAACTTGTGCACCAAATTCTTGTGTATTTTTTTAATTAAAGCTGTATGCTGTGCAATCATTCTGCCACAGAAAAAGAACAGTTCAAAGAAATTACTGAAAGCCCAAATATTGCCGTGACATTCTCATATATAACTGACAGTAAGTTAACCAGAGGCGGCACGGTGGTGTAGTGGTTAGCGCTGTCGCCTCACAGCAAGAAGGTCCGGGTTCGAGCCCCATGGCCGGCGAGGACCTTTCTGTGCGGAGTTTGCATGTTCTCCCCGTGTCCGCGTGGGTTTCCTCTGGGTGCTCCGGTTTCCCCCACAGTCCAAAGACATGCAGGTTAGGTTAACTGGTGACTCTAAATTGACCGTAGGTGTGAATGTGAGTGTGAATGGTTGTCTGTGTCTATGTGTCAGCCCTGTGATGACCTGGCGACTTGTCCAGGGTGTACCCCGCCTTTCGCCCGTAGTCAGCTGGGATAGGCTCCAGCTTGCCTGCGACCCTGTAGAACAGGATAAAGCGGCTACAGATAATGAGATGAGATGAGATGAGAAGTTAACCAGAGTTTAAATACCAAGGAAAGTGTATTACTAAATGTAGCTACAATAAAAGACTATACCAATTATCTCAATTTTCTTTAAAAGCTCCTCTTCTTTTTATTTTTACTTTATTATCCTTTGGTCTAGACTGTGAAAGTAGCAGCAAGAAAACGCCGATATGCAACATGAAGCTTTCATAATCTGATACTTTTTCCTCACATGAAAAGCTTGATTGCTTGCCCTGTTTGTCTGCCATGATGCAAGGAAACAGCATAAGGACAGAGGCTGCGTTTGTATTCTGCATAAAGATCATTTACTGCTGACACAATGCCTTAACACACAATGCATCCCACATAAACTCTTCTGGAAGTCCTGACACTTGCTGAATGACAAAACAGGACATCAATAATGAGTCCAGGCTATAGGATGGATAGCAAAGACCTGGTGATCTGTAGTGAGCCATGAGGGTGTTCTGTTTTCCTTTAATGAATTTCTGAAGCCACATGGATGCATAATAAATTGTGATGCATGTTTTATGGAGATGGAGGACTCCAAGTGCTTTGCTCCTTTTAACCAGGTTTTTTAAAAAAAAAAATCAGAAGATAGGGTGATTTGGGACATCGTGGCTCAAGTGGATAAGGCACCATACCATAAATCCGGGGACCTGGGTTTGATTCTGACCTGAGGTCATTTCCCGATCCCTCTCTATCTCCTGCTCATTTCCTGTCTCTACACTGTCCTATCCAATAAAGGTGAAAAAAGCCCAAAAAATATCTTTAAAAAAAAAAAGAAGATAGGGCGATTAAACAAGCTGGACTATGGATGTGAATATTTTCCTTACGGACACTCCTTCGATTCGTTGTTTCCTCAATTGTTTTTGCATTTCAAGAAATAGCTCAGACCTCCTACTCCTGTCTAGATAGCACCATGCTGTGTGAGCGGTCATGATGATCAGATTCAATCAGAATTAAAGCCCTGAACTGCAGGTCTGTGGGTGCATTCACACTTCAGATAGCTACAGTTTTGATTTGGCCCCTTTTCACGGAGTGATTTTATCAGGTTCACACTCATTTCCACACACAATACTAGCACCTCCTATTGTGTGTGTTGCTCTACACTCCTGTTGCAAGTTCTTTATATGGGACTAGTGCTAGAACACCAAACAGGTAAAAACATTATGGTCATACATACAGGGATGTGTAAATATCCTCCTCAATAAATATTGGGGCAGGGTAAAAGTACAGAATATTAATATAATTATGATTTTTATATTACCGTATGACTTCATTCAGATAGCGTCTTTCATACATTTAAAATGCAACTCAAAATGCATGCCAGGGTGAAGTAAAGAAAACAATAAGACAGAGTCATCTATATCCCCCGCCCTATATACCAGCTATATACCAAGTTTCAAGATATTATTTGTCACATTTTTCAAGTTCTGCTGCAGGAAACCAACCCTACCTCTTTACACTGACCTCAGCAGCCCATGACACAAACCCACCGGACCTTTGGTCCAGATGAGGTAAAAATTAAGAAAAGACTTTCAATGGTTTGTCCATTCAACTTGAGTGATTGTTTTTTATTAAATATATTTTGAAATTTTGAATTTGATGCCTAAAGCACAGAAAAAAAAAGTTGGGATGGGGCAAAGTAAGAGAGAAGTTTATAGAATATTCAAGTTACACCAAGTTGCAATATTCCACAATAAGCAGATGAATTGGTAACAGGTGAGGGTTTCAGGATTGGGTATAAAAGGAGCATCCACCAAGGCTCAGTCCGTGGAGGACTAGGCTGGAAATGACTGTTGAATGGCTGTGACCTTCAAACCCTCAGACAGCACTGAATAAAAAAAACACCATGTTACTGTGATAAATATAGCCACATGCGCTTGGGAGTACTTTGGAAAATTGTCATTGAACACAGCCTGCTGCTTCATCGAGAAATGTAACCTGTAACTTGAACATTTTACAACATTTAAGAAAAATCCCAACTTTTCCATAAACAGGCTTTGTATGTTGGTATTGCACCATGCAGATGTGTCACATTAAGTTCTGCTGAAGTGAACAAGTGACATGCCAAATGAATGCAGGATACATGTGGCAGTCTTCTTGCCTACAGCAAGTATAAACAAGAAGACAGAGTCATCTATATCCCCCGCCCTATATACCAACTATACCAAGTTTCAAGATATTATTTGTCACATTTTTCAAGTTGTGCTGCAGGAAACCAACCCTACCTCTTTACACTGACCTCAGCAGCCCATGGCATAAACCCACCAGACCTTTGGTCCAGGTGAGCTAAAAATTAAAATTTCTCACATTTCTTTGTATCAAAAGGCACATATACATTACTTAATCAACACACATACCAACTTTCAAGACCATACCACTCATAGTTTTCAAGTTCTGCTCTGGAAACAAAACCTACCCTGAAGACTAACCTGAGACACTAAGTCTGAAATTGTTTCCATGGAAACATGAAAAATTTCTCACATTTCTTAGTATGAAAAGGCACATCTACATCACCTTGTTAACATGTATACCAAGTTTCAAATCCGTATCATGAATAGTTTTGGATATATGCTCTGGAAACGAACATTGCTCTTAGAAACTAAGTCAAAATGTATTTTTTATGTAAAAATTTGAAAAATAGTTTTTTTTTTCAAAAATCCAAAATAGCAAAAGGCACCAGTTCACATGTTGCTTGATATATATATATATATATATATATATATATATATATATATATATGAAGTTTAATGAAGATATCTTCAGTAGTTTTAAAGATATGGCCCGGAAACAAAAACGTGACCGGATGGACGGAACCTGTTTCTATATCCCCCACCAAACTTCATTTGGGTGGGGGATAAAAAAGGAAATAAACTAAATTAGGCTGCTAATACTGCTGCTACTACTACTACTACTACTAATAATAATAATAATAATAATAATGTGGCAAAATATTTACTCCACGGTGTGGTTGAATTCTTGAACTGATTGGTCATACGCTGTTGATTAATTTATTTTTAACAGCTCTGACAGTAGTATAGGCTGTAATTCACTGTAACCACAGGTTTTGATTAATGTACTTATTCATATACTTTGTTTTTATAGTAACAATTATTCCACAGGTACTAGTGGACAATTTACCACAAGCTGGCCTCGTGGTTAGCGTGTCTGCCTCTTGACCGGGAGTTCACGAGTTCTACTCGCAGTTGGGTCAGACCAAAGACCATCATAAAAAATGGTACCTACTGCCATCTGGCAAGGTACACGGCAATACAGATGTGAGTGGAGAGCCAGACTCTTGCCATTACCAGAGGACCAGCCCCCCCACTGTAACCCTAGCAATATAATAGGCGAGAGGCTTTGTGCTACTTAAACGGAGATTGGTACTGCACCCATATGCCACAAAAGCTAGTTAGTACTGGGACAGGAGACTGCCTGGGAAGACCAGATCCTGGCATTGGAGGGACTTTGACTTGACAGGTGGACAATTTACCTACTGTAAGGTAGAAATCTGTAATTAACAGATTTCTTTATTGTTATTTACAAAAGAAAAACATAATTGCTGATATGATGAAGTTTTCTCTCATATGATGATGATGATGATGATTTAATATTTATGGAAGGAGTCCCCAGTGTCAGTGCTTTATAACATTCTGGAACGTTTCCGTCACAGGAAAGTCTGCAGGGCAGATGACTGTGCTTTTCAGTTTCTCGGTAACATGATAATCTGTGTCTTATTAACTTCCAGAGAGAATTAAAGAGGCTTGTGAGGGATCACGTGTTTATACCTGCTATAGCATAAGTGATAACAGGAACTAACCGGACCTACAGATGTTCTACAGCGTAAAAGGTAACTATAAATGGTTAAGAATCATGATGTATCATTCAGTAATAAAATAACATTTTTAATTGGGGTAAATCAGTGTGGTATAGGAGGGATAAAAGACTTTAGGATAAAAATAATCAGGGTGACATCACAACACCTCATCATGGATTAGTTTATTAAAATAGCATGCCCAATTATATTTTATTCCTTAGATAAAATCTAATAATGTTTTGTGTACAAATAGGAAAAAATATTATTTATATTATAAAAAGTACTGCTAAAATGTCACACCACTACAAATAAGGCAATGTTTACTTACTTACGTACTTACATATTAACTTATGCACTTCTTTCCGTACTTACTGACTTATTTACTTATGTATTTACTTACTTATGTACTTACTGACTGACTTACTCATGTACTTATGTATTTACTTACTAACTTATTTACTGATGTACTTATGCATTTACTTACTTATTTACTTACTTATGTACTTACGCATTTACTTACTTATTTACTTACTTATGTACTTAGTGACTCACTCATACTTACGTATTTACTTATTTAGTTACTAACTTAGATACTTATGTATTTACTTACTTATGTACTTACTGACTCACTCAGATACTTACGCACTTATGTACATACTTACGTATTAACTTGTGTACTTCTTTATGTACTTACTGACTTATTTACTTACTTATATTCTTTCACATTTACTTACTTATGCATTTACTTACTTATGTACTTACTGACTTACTTACTTATGTACTTACGCATTTACTTACTTATTTACTTACTTATGTACTTAGTGACTCACTCATACTTACGTATTTACTTATTTAGTTACTAACTTAGATACTTGTATTTACTTACTTATGTACTTACTGACTCACTCAGATACTTACGCACTTATGTACATACTTACGTATTAACTTGTGTACTTCTTTATGTACTTACTGACTTATTTACTTACTTATATTCTTTCACATTTACTTACTTATGCATTTACTTACTTATGTACTTACTGACTTCCTTACATATTTATGTATTTGCTTCGTAACTTATGTAATTTCGAATTTACTTACATATATACTTACTAGTTTACTTACTTATGCAATTACTTATGTACTTACATATTAACTTATGTATTTACTTACTTATGTACTTACTGGCTTACTTACTCATATACTTATTTACTTTCTTACTTACGTACTTACTGACTCACTCAGATACTTACGCACTTATGTACATACTTACGTATTAACTTGTGTACTTCTTTATGTACTTACTGACTTATTTACTTACTTATATTCTTTCACATTTACTTACTTATGCATTTACTTACTTATGTACTTACTGACTTACTTACTTATGTACTTACGCATTTACTTACTTATTTACTTACTTATGTACTTAGTGACTCACTCATACTTACGTATTTACTTATTTAGTTACTAACTTAGATACTTGTATTTACTTACTTATGTACTTACTGACTCACTCAGATACTTACGCACTTATGTACATACTTACGTATTAACTTGTGTACTTCTTTATGTACTTACTGACTTATTTACTTACTTATATTCTTTCACATTTACTTACTTATGCATTTACTTACTTATGTACTTACTGACTTCCTTACATATTTATGTATTTGCTTCGTAACTTATGTAATTTCGAATTTACTTACATATATACTTACTAGTTTACTTACTTATGCAATTACTTATGTACTTACATATTAACTTATGTATTTACTTACTTATGTACTTACTGGCTTACTTACTCATATACTTATTTACTTTCTTACTTACGTACTTACTGACTGACTGACTTACTTACTTACTTACTTAGAAGTCAGTTATTTATAATCACGCTACGGTATCTGTGATCACCCAAATGAGGATGGGTTCCCTTTCAAGTCTGGTTCCTCTCTAGGTTTCTTCCTCATGTCATTTCAGGGAGATTTTCGTTGCCAGCATTGCCTCATGAGGGATAACGTTATCGGTTTAAAATGTGCATTTTTAATTTTTTTTGAAAGCTGCTTTACAACAATGTCTATTGACTAAAATTGACGTAACTTACTATTAAAAGGTATGACATTAGTAGGCAACTACTAGTTAGTTAAATTGTATTTTTTTTTTATATCAGTGATAAATGTTTCATATGTGGAACATGGAGAAAGCCAGCACTAGATGACCTTAACACATGATTGAGAACATGCATGTATTTCTTTCCTCATGTTTTGGACACAATGGAAGGTTTACTTTAATATTACATGTGAAGTTGTACCGAATATCAGCATGGCTGTGGTTCAGTCATAGGCAGTGTCAAAGATAATCAGTACAACAGTGTGCGTGTGATATTGCTTTTATACATCAGTTTTATAAACAAGGAATATCATGTAAGAAACATCTCATTCTCATCTCATTATCTCTAGCCGCTTTATCCTGTTCTACAGGGTCGCAGGCAAGCTGGAGCCTATCCCAGCTGACTACGGGCGAAAGGCGGGGTACACCCTGGACAAGTCGCCAGGTCATCACAGGGCTGACACAGAGACAAACAACCATTCACACTCACATTCACACCTACGGTCAATTTAGAGTCACCAGTTAACCTAACCTGCATGTCTTTGGACTGTGGGGGAAACCGGAGCACCCGGAGGAAACCCACGCGGACACGGGGAGAACATGCAAACTCCGCACAGAAAGGCCCTCACCGGCCACGGGGCTCGAACCCGGACCTTCTTGCTGTGATGCGACAGCGCTAACCACTACACCACCGTGCCGCCCTGTCGCTAACACTGCTGTAGTAAATGTTTTGAACTAGGAAGTGGAATTTGACGTGACAATCACAGACAAGTGGAGTGATTATACATAGTGAAACATCCCATTGCTGTTATACATCCCAGTGCTGTTAAATATAAATATTGGCAGTCTTGGAATGCCACTCAACCAATCAAATTAGCGGCCTGGAACTAACTTTCGGAAAAAAAAAATAATGCTAAGAATACCTGTTTTCACCCTTTTGAGACAGAATAAAACCACTTGCAGACCACTGCCAAAGAAGAGATTTTTTATTTTAGAAATGTTTAGTCTCTAAACAGGCATAGCGTATGATTGATTGATCGTTGAATTTATGCTGAAGCCCCAATTCTTTTTTTTCGTCTTGCTATTGTGTTTGTGTCTGCCATTGGAGTCCAGAGTGTCTAGACCTGCATACTCAATAACTGACAGTGCAAGAAAAGGATTTGATCAGCATAACAGGATTTATTTTCTGATTTCAGAGTTATGAGAAAGCGTCTTGTCTTTCGATTTGTAATAAAATGCCTCCAGACTAATGGAGGAGCGTAGCATAAGCATATCGCAACACAGCAAGACAATGACTCCAGTCACGGCAGTCAGTTCCCTAATTTATATCCAGTCAGGCATGTGCATCACTTGTGAAAAGGAGACTGGAGTCACAAATTCGCTGACACACAAACAGTTGTAAACAAAATTTATGAAGATGAAGTTGAAGGAAATCTGATGTTTATCACTGAGTGGTAGGCATGGTGTCATGGCACTTTCACTTTCAAGTACTTTCACTCTTTTATTGATACGTTTGCTTAGTGATAATGTGCATGTGCGTAGAGAAGTGCTGCAATTACAAAATGAGTTTTTTTCTTCACAAAAATATGCACTTTACTGGATATTTCAGATGAACACTCCAGGGTTTTTCAACTTAATCTCAATTTACTGCAGCGTATGCGTAACTACCATGTACAAAAATGTCCTTGAACTGAGAACAGAAAAAAATATATATCCAATTTCACTTCTCCGTGGCACTGAAGAGGAGTTATTGCTTGTAAATGTTTGAGTATATAACGCAGTGTAACTGATTTTACATATCTAAATAAAAACTGTGGTAAAAATGAAAGAACAGCTTCAAATTCTTCACCCAAGTTAAAGTAGAAAAAAAATCAAGCATGAAAATATGAAAGCATTGATTTTAGTTACTAATAGTAAATCAGTCCCACTTCACCAAGGAACTGATATTAACTTAAACGATCTACCAACAGGCAGCACGGCGGTGTAGTGGTTAGCACTGTCGCCTCACAGCAAGAAGGTTCTGGGTTTGAGCCCAGTGGTTGACAGGGGCCTTTCTGTGCAGTGTTTGCATGTTCTCCCCGTGTCTGCCCGGGTTTCCTCCGGGTGCTCCGGTTTCCCCCACAGTCCAAAGATATGCAGGTTAGGCTAATTGGTGGCTCTAAATTGACCGTAGGTGTGAATGAGAGTGTGAATGGCTGTTTGTCTGTATGTATGTGTCAGCCCTGTGATGACCTGGAGACTTGTCCAGGGTGTACCCCGCCTTTTGCCCATAGTCAGCTGAGATAGGCTCCAGCTTGCCTACGACCCTGTAGAACAGGATAAGCGACTACAGATAATGGATGGATGGAAGGGTATCTAGCAACAACTTTATTTATAATCTCTCAAAAATTAGCTAGCATGATTCCTCTGACCATACGATGTAGCTGATTGCTCATATCTAGCTGACCTTTGAGAGGTTAAGAATTACTGTAGTTATGGCCAACTAACAACACCTTTATTCCTAATCTCTCAAGTGTTAGCTGGCATGATATTAACCCTAATGATACAGATTAGCTGAATGCTACTTACAAGCTGTCAAGTAGTTGTACATTGTTACATTTCACCTACAGATCCATCCATCCATCCATCCATCCATAACCGCTTATCCTATATAGACCTCTTGCAGTCACGTGACCGGAATGTAAACAGCCGCCATCTTGTCAGTAAAAAACACAGCTGAATACTGCTGCACTCATGTACAAAATGGATCAATTTCAACCGACGGACTACACGGCTCATTTTTCTAATGAACAGATAACTAGATATATGTCTAAAATAAACGACCTACAGATTAGTGACCCTTATCGATTACCGGACATAGTTTTCACGACCGTGTCAGTGGATATTGAACTGCCAGAGGTGGAATACCCAGATGTGTATAATTACCTCATTAACTTTCCCTCGCTGTTCAGTGGTGAAGCACTGTGTGCTCAGCCCCCCTCAGATGTGGCATCTTGTAAACAAGAAAATAACAATCCTCATTGGACGGGTAAGTCACTTAAGTATTGAGACCCCGCTGGTCTCGCTATCTCGTCCGGAATGTTGTGCATGCGATGGAAATCGCTACAAACCGTCATTTTCTGCTGGAAACCAATGTCCAGTAAGTCCATATGGTTGTAGTGGATATTGAAGTCCAGTACAGACGAACAACACGCAAAAATACACACAAAAAACATAAAAAACGTGCACAGGTAGGGAGAGCTTGTAGCCGCATCATCCTCATCATGCGCCGCCATATCCACTATTATGGTTGAATATTTTATATTATCAATTAGATCAAGTATCAGTAGTCGATCACTATTACTGTATATATGGTATACCTGATAGCAGCAATCCATTTTGCACGCCTGTCAGGGTCCCGTGGCAGCCTACTGTCAAGTGTATGTGAGCATCATGGGTTTCCCACACTTGAAAGGGAAGGACTCGGACACAGGATTCCACTCGTCTTATGTTTTATTGATTTTCAGTGGAGTTGACGTTGTAGTAGAATTGTATATAGTAGGGTTTTCCAGAAGAAAAGGTAGAAGTAGAAGTAAGAAATATGGCGTTTAACCAACAAGGTGGCGTCTGTTTACAATCTGGATTGGATGTGACGTCATATGCAAGTGCTCCATAGGGTCGCAGGCAAGCTGGAGCCTATCCCAGCTGACTATGGGTGAGAGGTGGGGTACACCCTGGACAAGTTGCCAGACCATCACAGGGCTGACACATACCGTAGAGACAAACAACCATTCACACCTACAGTATGGTCAATTTAGAGTCACCAATTAAGCTAATGTGCATGTCTTTGAACTGTGGGGGAAACCAGAGCACCTGGAGGGAACCCACGCAGACACGGGGAGAACAAGTAAACTCCTTGAAAGGCCCTTGTCAGCTGCTGGGCTTGAACCCAGGACCTTCTTGCTGTGAGGCGACAGTACACCACTACACCACCATGCTGCCCCCCACCTACAGATTCTTTCTCTAAAAAAGTAGTTCTATCACTGAAAGGAGGGATTATAGAGAAACAGAGCTGATTTTACAAATACCAGATCCCAGTTCTTGGCTGTACAGAAGTGGAACCATATGTGGTTTTCTACTGTTATAGTCCATCCACCTCAAGATACAACATGTTCTGCTTTTTGAGAGATACTTTTCTGCTCACCACATTTGTAAAGAATGATTATTTGAGTTACCGTAGCTTTCCTGCCAGCTTGAGCCAGCTTACTTACCTCTTTATTCAACGAGGCATTTCCACCCACATAACTGCTGCTGACTAGATAGTTTTTGTTTTTCACACCATTCAACAAATGCCTTTGTAAAATTCATGAAAGCGTTCGATAAAATTTGTTCTATAAAAAGTGTACACATTTATTGAATTCCCATAAACTCGTTATCGTGTAAGACAAATTCTTTTGTCAGTACAGACCTCTGATTCAAAATGCGTTGGGATTTGAAAGCGCATGAGAGAATTTACTGTTTCATAGTAATGGCAGTAGAGCTTTCTTTATGAAACATCCCACTCTACCAACCTGTAACAATTCATACCATGAAAAGTTAACAACATCTGATATTACTTCATGGGAGCAGCCATGGCTTGAAGGCTAGAGAAGCAGTCTTGGGCCGAAAGGGTCACCAGTTTGATTCCCAAGACAGGCAGAAACAATGTGAGTTGAGTGAATGAACAGCACTTACCCCTCCCTCTGCATCATGGGATACATGAGATGGGTTAAATGAGTTTACATGTGAGCAAATAAAGGCTTCTTCTTCTTCTTCTTACAACTACTGCTAATAATAATCAAAGTGCCTTCCATGTCAGGATCTGGTCTTCCCAGGCAGTCTCCTGTCCTAGTACTAACCAGCTCTTTGAGGCGCATGGGTGCAGCGCCAGTCTCCGTTTCTGTAGCCCTTGGCCTCTTGCCTGTACAGCTAGGGTTACAGTGGGGGTTAGTCCTCTCGTATCTGTATTGCAGCGTACCTTGGAAGTAGGTACCATTTTTATGATGGTCTTTGGTATGACCCGACCACGTGTAGAACTTGTGATCTCCCGGTCGAGAAGCAGACACACTAACCACTAGGCCAACTCATGGTACAACTAATAATCTCATCTCATCTCATTATCTGTAGCCACTTTATCCCATTCTACAGGGTCGCAGGCAAGCTGGAGCCTATCCTAGCTGACTACGGGCGAAAGGCGGGGTACACCCTGGACAAGTCACCAGGTCATCACAGGGCTGACACATAGACACAGACAACCATTCACACTCACATTCACACCTACGGTCAATTTAGAGTCACCAGTTAACCTAACCTGCATGTCTTTGGACTGTGGAGGAAACCGGAGCACCCGGAGGAAACCCACATGGACAGAACATGCAAACTCCACACAGAAAGGCCCTCGCCGGCCATGGGACTCGAACCTGGACCTTCTTACTGTAAGGCGACAGCGCTAACCACTACACCACTGTGCCACCCACAACTAAGAATAATACTAATAATTTCTATAGTGCCTTTCACAATCCCGAGGTCGCTTTACAAGAGGGAGGGAAAAAAGGCATAACAGTAAGAGAGGAAGAGAAATGTTCATGGAAAATACATGATGAACTAGCAAGACAAGACTAAAGGGAAGGAAGAGGACACTTAAACAAAAGACAGAGTGATGGATTATTCATTATAATGTATTTGACATTAGAGGAAATTTAAACAAACTGTGCTTTAAGAGGATCTCAGGGAAAAAAAAAACAGACCAAGCCTTTAATGAGTTGACCTATTACGTAGAAGAAGAAGAAGAAGAAGAAGAACTTTATTCATCACATGCTTGTGAAATTCCTCTCTGCATTTAACCCATCTGAAGCAGTGAACACACACATGCACAATGAGCACATGCACATACCCAGAGCAATGGGCAGCCATGCTAACAGCACCCAGGGAGCAGTGGGGAATTAGCTGCCTCGCTCAAGGGCACCTCAGCCCAAGGCCATCCCATATTAACCTAACCACATGTCTGAACTGTGGGGGAAACCGGAGCACCCAGAGGAAACCCACACGGAGACAACATGCAAACTCCATACAGAAAGGCCCCCACTGGCCACTGGGCTCGAACCCAGAACCTTCTTGCTGTGAGGCGACCACGCTAACCACTTACACCACTGTGCCGTATCGTACAATAAACGACTCATACATGCATTCTTCCTTTCAGAGATAGAATTACTTTTTGAGAGGAAAGACTTGTGACAGTGGCATGGTTGTTGGTTGGTGCCAGATGTTTCGAGGATTTCAGAAACTGCTGATCTCCTGGTATTTTCAGACACAACAGCAGAGGTGGACAGTAACGAAGTATATTTATTTGAGTGCTGTACTTAAGTACACTTTTTGAGTATCTGTACTTTACTTGAGTATTATTTTTTGGCAACTTATACTTTAATTTCACTACATTTGAAAGACAAATATCGTACTCTTTACTCCACTACATTTCTATCAAGGTCCTCGTTACTATGAAAGTGGAATTTGAAAGTGGATGTTTGTTTCTAGGGCGGCACGGTGGTGTAGTGGTTCCCGTCGGTTGCTTCAGAGGCATTAGGTTTTGTAAGCGCTGTGGCAATAATACAACAATGCATTGGCAGAAAATTTACTTTTAATACATAAGTATTTTTAAAAGCAAATACTTCAGTACTTTAACTTAAGTAAAAAATTGGACTGTACAACTTTTACTTGTATTGGACTAACATCTGACCAGTGGGATCTGTACTTTGACTTAAGTTGGATATTTTTTTTCCACTTGGCACAGCAGTCTCTAGAGTTTCCAAAGAATGGCATGAAAAACAAACAAGAAATCCAGTGAGCAGCCTTTACATTGGTGGAAATACCTTGTTGAACAGAGAGGTCAGAGGAGAATGTCTAGACTGGTTCAAGCTGACAGGAAGGCTGCGGTAACTCAAATAATCACTCTTGACAAATGTGATGAGCAGAAAAGCATCTCTCAAAAAGCAGAGCATGGTGTCTCTTAAGATAAATGTTCTGTAACAGCAGAAGACCGCATCAGATTCCACTTCTGTCCAGCCAGGAGTTGGAGTCTGATGCTATAGTGGGCCCAGGCCTACAGAAAATGAACAGTCAAATGTTGCCTTAGCAAGAAAATGGCTCAATAAAATATATAAATCAGTAAAATATGCACTGCACGTCTATAGTGGTGTGCAAAACGTGTTGTGTTTTGATGGCACGATATATTTTTTCACTAGTGTCCTCATATGATAAGTAGGTACTAACAGAATGATATCTCATCGCAGACCTCAATCTTATAGCTGATTTCAGAGGCTGTGAAGACTCCAATGATGAATCTAGGGCATTGTGAAAAAGGTATGATCTTATGCTCTATTGCTTCAGCGCTGGAAGAAAAGCTGCCTCTGAAATAAAGTACAAATCATATACCAAGCAGCGCAATACATTGCTTATGAAGTTTACTTCCCATAGTAAGGCATAGAACGCAGGAGAATATGAGCTATATGATATTTCATAGTAATTCGTTTTGTTGTTTGATGCCTCTGGACTTCATTCTGTTGTAAATGTGCATTGAATTATTATCTCATTATTCCAACTTAATATTTAACACCCCAAAATGAATAAGACTCAATTACTGAATATTAGCTGATAGTATGAACAATTTGTATTCTGAATGCAGTTTCACAGGCACAAAGTAAGCCAAATGCCACTTTAGTGGATTTGAATGTAAGCGTTAGGGGTTGAAATACTCTTTTGAAAGAATGAGATGTTAGTGAGGGGCGGCACGGTGGTGTAGTGGTTAGCACTGTCGCCTCACAGCAAGAAGGTCCGGGTTCGAGCCCCGTGGCCGGCGAGGGCCTTTCTGGGTGGAGTTTGCATGTTCTCCCCGTGTCCGCGTGGGTTTCCTCCGGGTGCTCCGGTTTCCCCCACAGTCCAAAGACATGCAGGTTAGGTTAACTGGTGACTCTAAATTGACTGTAGGTGTGAATGTGAATGGTTGTCTGTGTCTATGTGTCAGCCCTGTGATGACCTGGCAACTTGTCCAGGGTGTACCCCGCCTTTCGCCCGTAGTCAGCTGGGATAGGCTCCAGCTTGCCTGCAACCCTGTAGAACAGGATAAAGCGGCTAGAGATAATGAGATGAGATGAGATGTTAGTGAGATGGTAATGAAGTGATGATAACTCAAAAGAACAGGTTATTAAGATTAAATTAGTGAGATTTTAAGTAAAAATGATGAAATCAGGGGCGGCACGGTGGTGCGGTTGTTAGCACTGTCGCCTCACAGCAAGAAGGTTCTGGGTTTGAGCCCGGCGGCTGACGAGGGCCTTTCTGTGCGGAGTTTGCATGTTCTCCCCGTGTCTGTGTGGGTTTCCTCTGGGTGCTCCAGTTTCCCCCACAGTCCAAAGACATGCAGGTTAGGTTAACTGGTGGCTCTAAATTGACCGTAGGTGTGAATGTGAGTGTGAATGGTTGTTTGTCTCTATGTGTCAGCCCTGCGATGACCTGGCGACTTGTCCAGGGTGTACCCCGCCTTTCGCCCAAAGTCAGCTGGGATAGGCTCCAGCTTGCCTGCGACCCTGTACAGGATAAGTGGCTACAGATGATGGATGGATGATGAAATCAAATGTTGTAATCATGAGATATTAACTTGAAAGAACATGATAAAATCTCAAAATAGGAATTACAAGATAACTCAAAATAATAAGTTGATTAATAATGAGATGTTAAGTCAAACCCCACCCACACACAACTTATGGTTCAGGGCTTCTATAAACATGAGCACCTGTTACTGCCAATAATGACACATTGGTTTTAATCAAAATGTTAATTTGTTTTAGTATAAATACGGAGATGATTTATAGAAAGTCGTGAGCACTGATTGGTCGAAATTCAGACTGTTTCTCAGTAATCACCTTGAGCGACTTGGTAAAATGGCTGCTAATCGCTTTGTCAGCGAAAGTGAGGAAGAATTACAAATGATGAAAGAAAATGCTGTTCTGAAAAAACACTAAAGATGCGACGAAGTTTGGTCTGAAACTATTCAAAGGTCAGGTGGAATTGTGATTTAATTTAGGTGACTCGATGTAGATAAGTGACACAAGTCTGCGTGTGCCTTTATTACATTTGCATGCCGCGTTTGAAGCTTAAAATAAATCTCATCTCATCTCCTCTAGCCGCTTTATCCTTCTACAGGGTCGCAGGCAAGCTGGAGCCTATCCCAGCTGACTACGGGCGAAAGGCGGGGTACACCCTGGACAAGTCGCCAGGTCATCACAGGGCTGACACATAGACACAGACAACCATTCACACTCATGGTCAATTTAGAGTCACCAGTTAACCTAACCTGCATGTCTTCGGACTGTGGGGGAAACCGGAGCACCCGGAGGAAACCCACGCGGACACGGGGAGAACATGCAAACTCCGCACAGAAAGGCCCTCGCTGGCCACGGGGCTCAAACCCAGACCTTCTTGCTGTGAGGCGACAGCGCTAACCACTACACCACCGTGCCGCCCGCTTAAAATAAATGATTTTTTTAAATACAATTTTTTTACTCATATTTTAAAATAATCACCAGTGTATTTATACTAAAACAATTATCCATCTCAGTCTCAATGAATACTGGTGAATAATAACCGAGACAAATTCACCAATATTCACTTCACCTTCAGCGAATGATTGTTAAATAATAACTTTTTCCCCCTTCTGTGAAGAGTTTAACCTGACAGAAAGGTAATGTTTTGTTTCCTTATATTTCTCAATCTAAAATCTGATAAACAAATATTCCACATGCTTATGGTGTCCAAAGGGGGCAATAACGAAACTGTTAAATACTCAAGCCTGAAAATCACCAATGCAATCCATAATGATATTTATCATTTTGTGTAAATCCTCAGGTGTTAAACTGCTTCACTATGTAATGACTTCACTTCTTAATTAACTTCATGTTTCTTTTCCTCAAATCCTCATAATCTTGCTTGCTGACTCTGACTCATCTCTCTCTTCTCACAGCTGGAGGCACTTGCTTAATCAAGGCCAAAACTTTTCCTCTATCTTCTTCGATTGGCAGATTTTCTGCAGCTTAACGTCAAGGAGACACGCTATGTTGTCAGTCAAGGGTGGCATCTCTCAGTACGCTCCTGCTGGCATTTTTTTTAATGGCAGATGAGGGTTTCGCTGCTTGCCTCAGCGGTTTGTTCCTGCCAATGAGACACAAAAAGTGCTGCTACAAAATAACTCTAAGCCACCATGAACTAGAGAGAGGCCTGGGCTGTTAGCAGCCTTAAAATACACTCTATCCTTCGAGCACGCACTCTACCCATGTAGCAGACAAAATATACATCTAATGTTCGTCTAGCTATCAAGCGTCTTTCTGTCCAGCTAAAATATAATCTGCCGGCGTAGCATTACCTCTGTCTAGCATGCATCTGGCTCATTTAGCAGACACTTTTGCTATCTAATATACACCTTCTCCACTTTCCATTTAATATAGATTGTGCACTTCTGTTTCAGCACCTCTCTAAAATAGACTCCCATCTAACATTCACTCTTTCCATTTAACATAAACCTTGGCCATCGAACACATACCCGGTCAATATAAGTCAAGTCAAGTTTATTGTCAATTATGCTATACATGCTCGACATACAGCACAGATGAAATATCAGTCCTCTCTGACCCACGGTGCAAACAGGCAATGCAATAAATAAAAAATTAAAATAGAATAATTGAAAACAAACAAACAAACAATATAAACAGTATAAACACTCTAGACAGAAACTAGACATACACTAAACACTCAGACAAACAATATAAACAGTATAAATAAACAGTATAAACACTAGATGAGAACAAGACATAGACTAAACACTCAGACAGACAATATAAACAGTATAAACACGAGATAAGAACTACACACAGACTAAACACTCAAACAGACAATATAAACAGTATAAACACTAGATAAGAACTACATAAAGGCTAAACACTCAAACAGACAATATAAACAGTATAAACACTCTAGATGTGAACTAGATGTAGACTAAACACTCATATATATACACACACACACACACACACACACACACATCCATAACACCAGTATGCTATCTACCCGTGAACACTCGTGTTTCATTTTATATATATATATATATATATATATATATATATATATATATATATATATACACACACAACCCCGATTCCAAAAAAGTTGGGACAAAGTACAAATTGTAAATAAAAACGGAATGCAATAATTTACAAATCTCAAAAACTGATATTGTATTCACAATAGAACATAGACAACATATCAAATGTCGAAAGTGAGACATTTTGAAATTTCATGCCAGATATTGGCTCATTTGAAATTTCATGACAGCAACACATCTCAAAAAAGTTGGGACAGGGGCAATAAGAGGCTGGAAAAGTTAAAGATACAAAAAAGGAACAGCTGGAGGACCAAATTGCAACTCATTAGGTCAATTGGCAATAGGTCATTAACATGACTGGGTATAAAAAGAGCATCTTGGAGTGGCAGCGGCTCTCAGAAGTAAAGATGGGAAGAGGATCACCAATCCCCCTAATTCTGCTCCGACAAATAGTGGAGCAATATCAGAAAGGAGTTCGACAGTGTAAAATTGCAAAGAGTTTGAACATATCATCATCTACAGTGCATAATATCATCAAAAGATTCAGAGAATCTGGAAGAATCTCTGTGCGTAAGGGTCAAGGCCGGAAAACCATACTGGGTGCCCGTGATCTTCGGGCCCTTAGACGGCACTGCATCACATACAGGCATGCTTCTGTATTGGAAATCACAAAATGGGCTCAGGAATATTTCCAGAGAACATTATCTGTGAACACAATTCACCGTGCCATCTGCCGTTGCCAGCTAAAACTCTACAGTTCAAAGAAGAAGCCGTATCTAAACACGATCCAGAAGCGCAGACGTCTTCTCTGGGCCAAGGCTCATTTAAAATGGACTGTGGCAAAGTGGAAAACTGTTCTGTGGTCAGACGAATCAAAATTTGAAGTTCTTTATGGAAATCAGGGACGCCGTGTCATTCGGACTAGAGTGGAGAAAGACGACCCAAGTTATCATCAGCGCTCAGTTCAGAATCATGCATCTCTGACAGTATGGGGTTGCATTAGTGCGTGTGGCATGGGCAACTTACACATCTGGAAAGACACCATCAATGCTGAAAGGTATATCCAGGTTCTAGAGCAACATATGCTCCCATCCAGACGACGTCTCTTTCAGGGAAGACCTTGCATTTTCCAACATGACAATGCCAAACCACATACTGCATCAATTACAGTATCATGGCTGCGTAGAAGAAGGGTCCGGGTACTGAACTGGCCAGCCTGCAGTCCAGATCTTTCACCCATAGAAAACATTTGGCGCATCATAAAACAGAAGATACGACAAAAAAGACCTAAGACAGTTGAGCAACTAGAATCCTCCATTAGACAAGAATGGGTTAACATTCCTATCCCTAAACTTGAGCAACTTGTCTCCTCAGTCCCCAGACGTTTACAGACTGTTGTAAAGAGAAAAGGGGATGTCTCACAGTGGTAAACATGGCCTTGTCCCAACTTTTTTGAGATGTGTTGTTGTCATGAAATTTAAAATCACCTAATTTTTCTCTTTAAATGATACATTTTCTCAGTTTAAACATTTGATATGTCATCTACATGTATGTTCTATTCTGAATAAAATATGGAATTTTGAAATTTCCACATCATTGCATTCCGTTTTTATTTACAATTTGTACTTTGTCCCAACTTTTTTGGAATCGGGGTTGTATATATATAAAATATTACACAACATATTTTTCAGGTAACAATCTGACTCTGACCCAACATCTGTTTTGAGTGTCTATACAATATTGGTCCAGCATTCGTGCAATGGATAAAATTTTGGTTGCCAACACTGGGCCAAGGTCAGCTGTTCTGTTGGGTCAATGTCAGGTGCCAATTGTGGTCCAATATAATTTTGTCCATTGAGCCAACATTGGGTGACAGATTTTCAGCCACCTTCAAGTCCGCCAACATCAGCCATTTTATTGGGCCAACTTAGTCGGGTTTGTTATTAAAAGTGCTCAGTTGGCTAACTGGGCATGGATGGTAGACATAAAAGCTGCATTTGCCATTATTCAGCTTTGTTCTTTAAAGGGGGGCTGAAGTCATCTTTAAACTTGCTTTACTGCTTAATTAATGTGTTATTCAATTACGGTTTCGGTTTTATTAACCTTATATCGTAACTCGTTTTGGCATATTATATTACACTTATCAGCCTTTTTGGTTTTTAGCCATGTGAGTGTAGTTCATATGGTCCATGGCAGGCGTCGCTTATCCACGCGATCTTCACGAGACTTCAAACATGAAGTGTCAATGCCGCCATTTTGAAAACTGTTGACACAGCGGCCAGAGCGCCATATCATTCCAATTTAGATTAATTTCGAGACTTGCCAGCTTCATCAGTGATTATTCCATATGACTTTGAACCAACATGGAGTAGATAAGAGTTGTAAAGATAACAGGATAAGGACTAGTCCATCGCGCTGGTATTTACGTCATTACTGTTGCACAATTAAAGCATGCCAGATCAGGTGGCTGGTGGGTTTTCAAAATAATTGTGGGCGGCATGGTGGTGTAGTGGTTAGCACTGTCACCTCACAGCAAGAAGGTTCTGGGTTCGCGGCCGGCGGGGGCCTTTCTGTGCGGAGTTTGCATGTTCTCCCCGTGTTTGCATGGGTTTCCTCTGAGTGCTCCAGTTTCCCCCACAGTCCAAAGACATGTGGTTAGGTTAATATGGGACGGCCTTGGGCTGAGGTGCCCTTGAGCGAGGCACCAAACTCCCAACTGCTCCCCAGGCGCTGTTAGCATGGCTGCCCACTGCTCTGGGTATGTGTGTGTGCTCATTGCTCACATGTGTGTGTTCACTGCTTCAGATGGGTTAAATGCAGAGAGGAATTTCACAAGTGTGTGATGAATAAAGTTATGCTTTCTTTTTCTTTCTTAATAAATACATACATGTATTTTTGTGATAAATACATATTATGCTGAGCATATTCCCTACATAATCCTCACTAAGATTTCGGACAGCACTACAAAATGGCGTCCTCACTATATAGTGCTCTATATAGTGAGCAGGGAGCGATTTCGGACACAGGGAAAACTTCCGGCTTGATTACATCAGCATTTGAAAGAGGGCGCACGCGTCTTTCAAACTTCCGCTGTACGTTTTACTTCTGTCCTACGTATGATGTCTCGCACAGGTCTCAGCGAATCTCGTTTACGGCCATTGCTTTGACATATGAACTGATGTAGTACACAGCATATTTCAAACACTCAAAACTTGCTATAGCAGTGACAAAATAGCTGTCAGAAATGCATTCTTAGATTTAATAAAATGAAAAATAAAATTCTGATGATAAATTTGCCTTCAGTTCCCCTTTCAATCACATGAAACTTACAGGTCGGTCATCTCCTTGGTGTAATTTTTATTTTGATTCAACGATGTTGTTTGCTCAGTCTATAGACTTCTAGTTTCTCCAATCCAAAGGCATTTTGAAAAATCATTACAAAGTACAGGACAAATTAATCCACCTTGTTCATGTTTATTTCACTTTCACATGCACCTTCGCAATCACTACTGACAATGAGTTATGGATGCTTCAGAGGAGTGGGCTTCGTTATGTTATCCACAAGGCACACAAAATCTATTAAATATTTCACCAAGTGTTACAACAAATTACACAACAAATATTATGGTCCCAATGGGAAAAATTTAGCCTTATTTTTATGTTTTTTTTTTTCATTCAAAGAGAGGGTTTCACAATACTAGCACCACCATTTATACCAACTGGTCCTGCTCATCATTCTCTACTCCCAGATGCAAGTACTTGCTTAATCAAACTACTATTTTTTCCCCCTCCATCCTCTTTGATTGGTGAATTTCCTGCATCCCAGCTTCAAGGAGTCATATCACTGGTCGTTGACAGTGGCACCTTGCAGTATGCCACTTCTGAGATGTTTTACGGCACAGATACGGCTTCTCTGCATGCCTCAGCAATTTGTGTTTGACATTTCTGAGTGAAAACTGCACTTGAACAAAAATGATTACACTAACGCATGTGCTTGTAAAAGTCTGAACATAGAGCTGGGATCATCAAATAGCTCCAACCACACAATTTTTCCTCTTTAAAATAATTTGGAAGTCTGTAAAAAATAAAGGGTATTGAATTACGGAATATATTCCTATCATGAAGATCCATGGAAATCTACTGAAATATGTAACTACATGTAGACAGTATTCTGTCCTGCTGGAAGGTGTATACAGTGCAAAAACTTACACATGCAATCAAAATCACAGATTGTCTTTAGCTATTAAATTGATCCCAGCTGTTAGACTTGGATTACTGAGGATCTAGAAGGAGAAAGAATTGGTACTGGCAGATCTCTGTCGGCATTTTTTCCAGTCCAGAGGTTTGTGTTAAATGTTTTGAGCTGCTGTATTTTTATTTATTTATTTATTATTGTACAAGTAGTTTTACTGGATCTTACTTTTCAATATTACTCAAGTAAACATGCGAAAAACCGAGATATATATATATACTTTAAGCACGTATCGTACCTCTGCTTTCCTGTGTCTGAATATAACATGTAGTGCAGTACATAGGGTGTATATGCCACTAGGCCACTTGTTTTATACCTTAGATAGAGCTAATGAAATGGAGATCAAATATTCATTTAAATTTGAGATTTCCATCCATCCATTATCCTTAACCACTTATCCTGTTCTACAGGGTCGCAGGCAAGCTGGAGCCTATCCCAGCTGACTATGGGTGAAAGGCGGGGTACACCCTGGACAAGTCACCAGGTTAACGCAGGGCTGATGCAAAAAGACACACAACTATTCACACTCACATTCACACCTACGGTCAATTTAGAGCCACCAATTAGCCTAAGCTGCATGTCTTTGGACTGTGGGGGAAACCGGAGCACCCGGAGGAAACCCACGCAGACATGGGGAGAACATGCAAACTCCACACAGAAAGGCCCCTGTCAGCCACTGGACTCAAACCCAGAACCTTCTTGCTGTGAGGCAACAGTGCTAACCACTACACCAATTGTGCTACCCAGTTTGAAATTTCAAACAGTGTAATGTCTCCTGAAAGCTGATAGAAGTTATGACAACATGATTACATTCAACCATTGTCATTATCTTTATTAACTTGTGTGTGATGAAAAGCAATGGGTGATTAGATTGTCTAGGAGTTAGGATTATGAATGAATGAATGAAATGTGTACAAGGTGAGATCAAATGTAATTCATGACCTCGTAGCACTGAAATATGTAAATCAGACCACTGTAGCATAGTTTGGGTCAAGTTTAATTTATCGCATAAGGCCATCTGGGGGACACTGATATACAGCATAGTGAGCTGGAATATTCATCGGAATCAACTGTGGAAGATCAACGGAGTTCAATGGCAGTATAGAGAGAAAGTGACTAACTTGGAATGTGCTTTGGGAACTCGGCCACATCTTCTGTGATGCGTCGAATGATGAGGCACAATGCAAGTGCTTAAAGCAGATACACAGAGCCTTTATTTTTAAATAAATTTCTGAGTGGATAGTATCTCCATCCTTGAATCTTGTATGCTGAATAAATGGGAATAATATATAATATATAATTTTTTTTGAGAGTTAAAATTGACCGCAAAGTTGGCATTCGAGGTGCCCTGCTGAGCCAGCCATGCCTAAGTGCATGACGTCACTTAGGTAACTGGTTTTAAGGCCGATGCCTTTGACAGCTACAGTATAGACCAAAGTCATATAAATAAAAATTTATGGTGAAAGTCAGAAATACCGTTACCGACCTGCTCAACTAAGACTGATTTGACTTCATTGATTGTGGGTTGACTCTCATTAAAACAGGATAAGCATTCTGTTCAGGCAACAGAAATGAGATGCTATAGAAAGATCCTAGGCATCCATTACACAGACCATGTAACAAACCAAGAAGTCTGCAGATTGACACAACAAGCAATAGGACCTCATGATGACCACCTCATAATCGTTAAGAAGAGGAAGCTGAAATGGTACAGCCATGTCTCCCGCTCATCAGGTCTTGCAAAGACCATCCTGCAGGGGACAGTGAGAGGCACCTGCAGACGAGGAAGACAACGTAAGAGGTAGGAAAACATCACCAAAGAGTGGATGGGAATGAGCTTTGCGGAGTCCCAGAGGGAAGTGGAGGACGGAGACAGATGGAGGAGAGTGGTGGTTACGTCTTCAGTGGTGCCCCAACGACATCAGCAAGATGTCACGGGATAGTTGAAGAAGGTGAAGGTGTTATAACTTATGCAACATACATGTACATGCATGCATTTTCACTGATAAAACGTAAATGGCTAATTAAATAATCAGATGAACTGAGACAATCACATTCTGAAGCAAATTAAATAATCTTATACCAGTAACTTAAACACACATTACGAGTTACATGTATTAATCTAAATGCAGGTAAACAACATGCTGTTTTTGTTGTTTTTTTATCCAAATGAGAGTCGGAGCTTGCCCGTCTGTGTTCTCGCTTCTTGAAGGCCGATCTTGTGGCTGATTGTTTATGAAACAATCTGACTTTCGGTTGTTCATTCAGTTCTCCGTTCATTCGCTTCTTCCATGTAAGGGCGAGATATTGCTGCTGAGACAAGCATATCCAGTGGAGAAATCAGATGACTGGTCCACTCATTCTCCATTTTCTCCATACTGAGTACTCCGCCATTACTGCTCGGCTCAGGCAATTACTAAAACCCGGGACAGAACGGGATGTCAAGTCAAGTCAAGTTTATTTGTATAGCACTTTTAACAATAAACATTGTCGCAAAGCAGCTTTACAGAATTTGAACGACTTAAAATATGAGCTAATTTTATCCCTAATCTATCCCCAACGAGCATGCCTGTGGTGACGGTGGCAAGGAAAAACTCCCTCAGATGACATGAGGAAGAAACCTTGAGAGGAACCAGACTCAAAAGGGAGACAACATGACTATATCATTAACAGTCCTAACAAAATCAGCTTCGTTGATGCTATAAACCCCCCATTGACGGAAACCCGAGCGCAAAACTGTTCACGACAACCGCAGTCCCAAAGTCAGCAAGTCAACTGCAGTCCTAAAGTCAGCAAGTCAACTGCAGTCCCCAGCCACAAAAGCACCATTGCAAGAGTCCAGAGCTTCCTCCAGGTGCGACCTCCAACTGTCCACATGCGGCCGGCCTCCACAGGAGCGATGCGATGAGACTCCAACCAGACACAGGGCACCAGGATGGATCAGGCAGGTCCAAGGAGCAGAAGAGGTCAGCATCTCAATCCCAGGACCGACATGTAACTCAGAGGGACAGATTGGGGGGAAGAGAGAGAAAACACAGGTGGTTATGTATGCCCAATGTCACCTGAATAAGTAGGAACAGTATACTTATTGCACTGAGTACAAGCAGGGACTCCGGCAACTAACTATGACAGTATATAACTAAAAGGGGAGAGCCAGAAGGTAACACAGGCATGAGGGAGCCCCGGGACATAAAGCAGCCAGCCACTACACCGTCAACAAACTCGAGTGAGCAAGCGAGTGGGGACTGACAGCATCCATACATCCCAGTTTACCAAAACGCTCTATGTCTGAGGACCCTCCAGATCTACACCTTTACCTCATGAACACCATAAACAAAAGGCTTGACTAAACAGATATGTTTTCAGCCGAGACTTAAACACTGAGACTGTGTCTGATTCCCGGACACTACTTGGAAGGCTGTTCCATAACTGTGGGGCTTTGTAAGAAAAGGCTCTGCCCCCTGATGTAGCCTTCACTATACGAGGTACCAGCAGATAGCCTGCACCTTTTGATCTCAGTAGGCATGGCGGGTCATAGAGGAGCAGAAGTTCACTCAGGTACTGTGGTGTGAGACCATTAATTCAGTGCTTTAGTACTTTAATCCATACGAAATTCGATTGGGAGCCAGTGCAGTGTGGATAAGACAGGGGTGATGTGGTCATATTTTCTAGTTGTAGTAAGGACTCTTGCTGCTGCATTTTGAACTAACTGGAGCTTGTTTATGCACTTATTGGAACATCCAGACAGTAAGGCATTACAATAATCCAACCTGGAGGTAACGAAAGCATGAACGAGTTTTTCCGCATCTTGTAGTGACATTAAATTTCTTATCTTAGCAATATTTCTGAGATGAAAGAAAGCTATCCGGGTAATGTTATCAATGTGAGTTTCGAATGAAAGACTGGGGTCAATAATCACTCCGAGGTCTTTTACTGCTGCACGTGAAAAAACAGAAAGGCCATCCAGAGTTACTGTGTAATCGGAAAACTTACTTCTAGCTGTATGTGTACTTGTCCTACTACAAGTACTTCAGTCTTGTCAGAGTTAAGCAGAAGGAAGTTAATAAGCATCCAGTGTCTAATGTCCTTAACACATTCCTCAATTCTATTAAGCTGGTGTCTCTCATCAGGTTTTGCAGAAACGTACAACTGTGTGTCATCAGCATAACAGTGGAAACTAATACAATGTTTACGAATAATATCACCCAGAGGTAACATATATTAAGAAAAAAGCAGTGGACCCAAGACAGAACCTTGTGGAACACCAAACTTTACCTCAGTATGTCTAGAAAAATCGCTATTTACATCAACATACTTATAGCGATCAGTTAAATAAGACCTGAGCCAGGAGAGGGCCGTTCCCGTAACTCCCACACCATTTTCTAGTCTATCCAGAAGAATGGAATGATCAATGGTATCAAATGCTGCACTAAGGTCAAGCAACACAAGCAGCGAGACAGCCCTGATCAGACGCCAACAGTAGGTCGTTTACTACTTTAACGAAAGCTGTCTCTGTGCTATGATGAGGTCTAAATCCTGACTGATGCATTTCATGGATGTTATTCCTATGTGCATATAAGCATAACTGCTGTGCCACAGCTTTTTCAAGGATCTTGGAGATAAAGGGGAGGTTTGATATTGGCCGATAATTGGACAGCTGACAGGAATCAAGGTCAGGTTTTTTAATCAGGGGTTTGATAACTGCTAGTTTAAAGGATTTGGGTGCATCACCAATCGTAAGAGAAGAATTTATTATTTTTAGAAGCAGTTCAATTACTTCAGGTATTATCTGTTTGAATAGACGTGTAGGTCAGGGATCTAGTACGCAAGTTGAGGCTTTTGATGCCGAGATTAATGAAAGTAATTCAGTTTCTCTTAGGGGAGTAAAACATTCTCATTGATGATTTGATACAGTTATATAGTTAACTACAAGGTCACTTACATTGTCTGACCTTAAATTAGTAGTTTGAATTTTTTGTTGGATATTCTCAATTTTGTCATTAAAAAAATTCATGAAATCGTTGCTACTACATACTACAGGTGTGCATGTGTCTATAGTGGACTTACAGCGTATTCCTGGTTAATTTTGCTACAGTATTAAAAAGGAATCTAGGATTATTTTTGTTATCTTCTATTAGGGAGGAGAGATATGTTGATCTCGCAGCACTAAGAGCTTTTCTATACTTCAGGAAGCTCTCCTTCCGCACTAATTTGAACGCTACCAACTTTGTTTGACGCCATTTACGTTCCAATTTTCGAGCGGTCTGTTTTAATGCGTGAGTGTCATCATTATACCAGGGTGCTAATTTTTTGTCTCTGACCATTTTCCTTTTAAGAGGAGCTACATTATCTAAGGTATGGCAGAACGTTGACTCTAAGCATTCAGTTGCCTGATCAAGTACTGCAGGGGCTGACAGTGACCCAATCAAAGTTGATAACTCTGGGAGATCATTTATAAAGCTCTGTGCAGTAGTTGACGTGAATGTACGTTTAATACAGTAGCGTGGTGAGGTGCGTATATTATTACTCAGACATAGTTTGAATGAGATGAGATAATGATCTGAGAACTTCAGACTGTGGAAGTGTGACTATATTTTCTACGTTTAACCTGAATGTTAGTATTAGATCGAGGGTGTGACCACCATTATGGGTCGGTCCTATGACATTCTGATTCATCCCTACTGAATCTAAAATGGACACAAACGCTGTTTTCAAAGGGTCTTCTGGGTTATCGAAGTGAATATTAAAATCTCCGACAACTAAAGCTTTGTTTCAGGAAATAGCCAGATCTGAGATAAAATCTTCAAATTCACAAAGAAACTCAGAATATGGCCCTGGGGGCCTGTAAATAATAAGTAATGGAATTAACTGGGTAGACTTATTTTTCGAGGCTGCATACATTATATGACTATGAAGAATTTCAAATGTATTAAATTTATAACCAGGTTTTTGTGTTACACCTATATAATCATTATAAATAACCGCGACACCTCCTCCTTTGCCAGTTAGACGAGGCTGGTGTATATAACTGCATCCAGGAGGACTCGCTTCATTTAATGCTATATATTCATTTGGCTTAATCCATGTTTCAGTTAAACAAAGTACATTAAACTCCTGATCAGTAATGAGTTCATTAACCATTAGTGCTTTAGATGTAAGAGATCTAATCTTTAATAGCCCCACCTTTAGATCAAAGGTGCTGGCAGCAGCTGTACAGTCAGTATGATCTAACTTTATATTGATTATGTTACTGGAACAAACTCTCTGAAAATTTCTACCTTTTTGTTGAGCTCGGGGAACAGACACAGTCTCGATGTAGTGGACCCTGAGTGACGACTCTGTGCAGCTAGCAGACAGTCGGTTTAGCCTGTTCGTCTGCTCCCTGGCCTTGGCTCTGGATTGTCAGAAATTAACTAGGCTTGTTCTGAGACTATGACCTATGCTGCAGGAAATGAGAGCAGCACCTTCCCGAGTGGGATGGATACTGTCCCGCCCTAACAGGCCAGCAGTGCCCTCAAAATTAGCCCAATTATCTATAAAGCCCACACTGTTTTCAGAGCACCACCTGGACAACCAGCAGTTCAGCAACCATAACCTGCTGTAAGCTATATCGCCATGCCGCATTGGGATGGGGCCAGAGCATACTACAGCATCGGACATTGCCTTCGCTAATTTAAACACCTCTACAAAGTTACTCTTAGTAACCTCAGACTGACGAAGGCGTATATCATTAGCTCCTGTATGGATAACTATCTTTGAGAACCTGTGCTTGCCTAGGACCCTCAGATTACCTGCTATGCCGGGCGCCCTGACTCCCGGTATACACCTAACTAAAGCTGCTGGTGCCCCTAAAGGCTGAGCTAATTTCACATGCCGTATGATAGAGTCCCCTATAACCAGAGCTCTTTCAGGTTTCTCAGTGGGTGCATCACTAAGGAGAGCAAACCTGTTCAACACGTGACGCGGAGAGGAGTGGTGCTCCCGTGGGCGAGCCTCAGCGGTAGCTTTGGCTCTACGCTTATGCCGCCGAGCCGTCACCCAGCTGTAAGGGCTTTAATGCCGGAGTTGGGGGATTGCTAACTCCACCTAGGGCATCCAGACTTTCCCCTACAGAAACTACACTGTTCTCATGCTCACTGACCTTCTCTAAAGCCTGGACACGCGCTTCTAGCACTATAATCTTCTCCGTCAGAGAGCTACCTAATCTGCACTTATCACAAATAAAGCTATCACTAGCAGCAGAGGAAGAATGACTAAACATCCTGCACTCAGCACACTGAACAGGCTGAAGGTGTGCCATGATGAAAAGATTCACGTACCTTAATCGAAGATCTGTTGATATTAAAGCAGATCCGATGTGGATGGCTTCTGCTTGTGGTCTTTACAGGAGGAGAAAAAGAAAGCTTCCAGTCTCGGCGTCCTTCCGAAAAAAGAGAAAAAAACGGAAAAAGGAAAGCGAAAGTGGAAAGTACAAAAAGGAAAGCGACAGGACAATAAAAATGAAGAGGATACTGGAAAATAATTTGTCGAAAAAAGTAAAAAAAAAAAAGATTAGTAATTAACACCAACACTCGCGGGAAAAAAGGACTCGTCGCAAACAACTCAGGAGCCAGGAAGTGCGTAGCACAGAATGTGCATGTGTGTGTGCTCATCACTGGGATGTCACCGGTTTTAGCAACAACCATGGGGAGGTCACTGCCCGAGCAATATATCACGTCCTGTTCCATCCTGGGTTTTAGCAACAATCCTCAGCTCACTCCGTGAGGACTGGTGCAACTGAACTTTGCTTTAAAAAAAAATAAAATAAATACTTTCATTTTTTTGTAGTTTTCTTTAATTGTTGGTACAGTACTGCACCCTCTTTCAATATGGGCATCTAGCCAACGTTCCTCAACAGATCAGAGGTCTCATATGAGTCTTCTGTAAAACGTGCAGAGCAGAGGAGAGACCACTTCGTAGGCGCCCAATGTGCCCGTGAACTTATCGCTAAATGCGTTCAAATCTTTGCAGTTTGAACATTCTTGGGCCATGAATGCAACATAAATCCAGCTTCTGTTGTGTTGCTGGCAGGTGCATGATGATAAATTAGCTCAAAATGGAGGATCGGAGTTGCAGTCAGCTCTGTGTTTTAGTATAGCGGAAATGGCGATGAGACCGATAGACTTCCTGCTGTGACGTTACGGACGTCAAGGTCATTCACTCAGACTGCTACCTATATAAATCACTTTAATCATAAAAATTACTATATTAGATTTACTGTTAAGCTTAAAACTATTCCTGTACCATTCTTGAGGTCTCAAGGCATTTAAAAACGAAAGTGAGGCCATGGCTCTGCGTATATGCTTTAAACTCAGTGTGGTTTTTATTAAGGGCAACCCAGGAACTGTAGTCAGGGATCAAAGCACAGGCAGACAAAGAACTCATAGCCTTCTTTAACATGCAAGTCAAATCAACAGGCATAGGTAAAAAAAAAAAAAAGAGAGAGAAATTAGAAAACAGAATACAAGGCTTAGTACTGTACAATTTAACCAGCAAGACTTTGCAACAGGATATATACAGTACCAAAGTTTACTACTACTACTACTAATAATAATAATAATAATAATGCACTCATGAGACTGATAAGATAGCTAAATGCCAAGATCAAGATCTGACAACTGAGATTAATAAGATGTGGCAAACTCAAGCAAAAGTGATCCCAATAGTGATCGGTGCCCTTAGTGCAAAGGATCTGCTTCTTGAAAGGCTAGTTTTGCTGGGAGTACACCCAAAGAGAATAGACAACATCCAACAATTGGCTCTGTTTGGATTGGTGCACATCCTGAGGAAAGTCTTGTCCATCCCAGTCTAGACAGATGGCAGAGACCAACTACTGACATGTCATGATATAACCAATAATACTAATAATGATGCCCTCAGAAGACTGAGAAGATAGCTAAATACCAAGATCTGACAACTGAGATTAACAAGATGTGGCAAACTCAAGCAAAAGTTATCCCAATAGTGATTGGTGCCCTTGGTGTAAAGTATCTGCTAAGTGAAAAGCTAGGTTGCTGGGAGTATACCCAAAAAGAATAAACATCCAACAAGCGTATTTGTTAGGATCGGCGCACATCCTGAGGAAAGTCCTGTCCATTCCAGTCTAGTGGTAGTAGACAGATGGCAGAGACCTACTCCTGACATGTTGTGATATAACCAATAATGATAATGCATCAGTTTGTCAAACTGGACCTAATGCATTCTGTGAGTGGGAAGTTCAGGAATAAAAAGTCTTATGGCTCTAAGGGTTTGAAGATGTGTTTATGGTGTATCTGTTTCAGAGGGTCGAGTATAGCAATATCCTCCTAAAACACACCTTTTCATTTGTCTACTACCCTAGGCTAAAAAGTTGAATATCAGGAAGGGTGTAAAGTCTCTAAGCCATACATGGAGAGTACAACCCCGATTCCAAAAAAGTTGGGACAAAGTACAAATTGTAAATAAAAACGGAATGCAATAATTTACAAATCTCAAAAACTGATATTGTATTCACAATAGAACATAGACAACATATCAAATGTCGAAAGTGAGACAGTTTGAAATTTCATGCCAAATATTGGCTCATTTGAAATTTCATGACAGCAACACATCTCAAAAAAGTTGGGACAGGGGCAATAAGAGGCTGGAAAAGTTAAAGGTACAAAAAAGGAACAGCTGGAGGACCAAATTGCAACTCATTAGGTCAATTGGCAATAGGTCATTAACATGACTGGGTATAAAAAGAGCATCTGGGAGTGGCAGCGGCTCTCAGAAGTAAAGATGGGAAGAGGATCACCAATCCCCCTAATTCTGTGCCGACAAATAGTAGAGCAATATCAGAAAGGAGTACGACAGTGTAAAATTGCAAAGAGTTTGAACATATCATCATCAACTACAGTACATAATATCATCAAAAGATTCAGAGAATCTGGAAGAATCTCTGTGCATAAGGGTCAAGGCCAGAAAACCATACTGGGTGCCCGTGATCTTCGGGCCCTTAGACGGCACTGCATCACATACAGGCATGCTTCTGTATTGGAAATCACAAAATGGGCTCAGGAATAATTCCAGAGAACATTATCTGTGAACACGATTCACCGTGCCATCCGCCGTTGCCAGCTAAAACTCTATAGTTCAAAGAAGAAGCCGTATCTAAACATAATCCAGAAGCACAGATGTCTTCTCTGGGCCAAGGCTCATTTAAAATGGACTGTGGCAAAGTGGAAAACGGTTCTGTGGTCAGACGAATCAAAATTTGAAGTTCTTTATGGAAATCAGGGATGCCGTGTCATTCGGACTAAAGAGGAGAAGGACGACCCAAGTTGTTATCAGCGCTCAGTTCAGAAGCCTGCATCTCTGATGGTATGGGGTTGCATTAGTGCATGTGGCATGGGCAGCTTACACATCTGGAAAGACACCATCAATGCTGAAAGGTATATCCAGGTTCTAGAGCAACATATGCTCCCATCCAGACGATGTCTCTTTCAGGGATGACCTTGCATTTTCCAACGACAATGCCAAAACACATACTGCATCAATTACAGCATCATGGCTGTGTAGAAGAAGGGTCCGGGTACTGAACTGGCCAGCCTGCAGTCCAGATCTTTCACCCATAGAAAACATTTGGCGCATCATAAAACGGAAGATACGACAAAAAAGACCTAAGACAGTTGAGCAACTAGAATCCTACATTAGACAAGAATGGGTTAACATTCCTATCCCTAAACTTGAGCAACTTGTCTCCTCAGTCCCCAGACGTTTACAGACTGTTGTAAAGAGAAAAGGGGATGTCTCACAGTGGTAAACATGGCCTTGTCCCAACTTTTTTGAGATGTGTTGTTGTCATGAAATTTAAAATCACCAAATTTTTTCTCTTTAAATGATACATTTTCTCAGTTTAAACATTTGATATGTCATCTATGTTCTATTCTGAATAAAATATGGAATTTTGAACCTTCCACATCATTGCATTCCGTTTTTATTTACAATTTGTACTTTGTCCCAACTTTTTTGGAATTGGGGTTGTAATTATTCAGGAGTCAAGACTTGGGGCCAGAATTACTAACAGTTTGTGCTGGCTCAAACCCTCTTTTGGTGTTAAAATACTCCTGTTGGGATTTACTAAAGATGTCCAGTGAAAACTGAGTGATGGAAAGAAATGGACATTGTTATTTTTGGCCTCATTGCATGTGTTTCCTGGAGTTTCCCTTTAAAACTGGAATAACTGGGGAGGAGAGTATTTAAATGGATCATACAACAGGATTTACTAAGGTTTGCGTTTGTCAGTTTACTGATAATTGCACCATATTTTTTACACTTACAGTAATGCTTTTATGGCTGAGGACTACAGTTGACTTGCTAACTTTAGGACTGCAGTTGTCATGAACAGTTTTGCACTCAAGTTTCCATCAATGAAGAGTTTATAACATCAACGAAACTGACTTCATGTTAAAACTGTTAATATTATAGTCATGCTGTCTGTTGTTGCCCAAATGAGCATGGGTTCCCTTTTGAGTCTGGTTCCTCTCGAGGTTTATTCCTCATGTTGTCTGAGGGAGTTTTTCCTTGCCACCGTCACCACAGGCTTGCTCATTGGGAATAAATTAGGGATAAAATTAGCTCATGTTTAAAGTCATTCAAATTCTGTAAAGCTGCTTTGCGATGATATCTATTGTTAAAAGCGCTATACAAATAAACTTGACTTGACTTGACTGGTGAAAAAAGTATGTGTTAACACTTTTTGCACTTGACATAGCTGCAGCAGTTGCTGCTCGGAGGAGATGCTGCCAGGAACAGACGGCATGGGGGAGAAGGGAAGGAATTTTCTCCACTCGTGTTAATTTATTTGGAATGCCAGAGGGATACATTATCAGAAGATGCCATTTGCCAAAGCATGTTATTCTTAATTTGCCCCACACCTGTTTGTGACCCAATGTTAATTTGCACTGCTCTTGGTGGATTGTGTTGGCCATTATTAAAATGAACTGGCTGTGTCTGTATTCATTAATTTGCATATTGTATGAAGATCATCTGCAGAACTGACCACTCCCATTGGTGCTTTTTTTTTTAATTGTGGCCTCACACTAATTTGCCCTACTGAGTAAACCCATCCCTTACTCACACAAAGTGACAGCCATTTTTATCACAAACTCTGTACCTACTCTGATGCAGGGATTAACACAGCTGCACTGCCAGCTGTGTTGGAGGAGGTAATGTTTCACCTCCATTTTGTTTGTTTGTTTGCCTGTCCCCAATATAACTCAAAAAGTCATGAATGTATTTTGATGAAATTTTGAGGAAAGGTGGACCATGGGCCAAGGAACAATTCCGATGTAAATCTGGATGTGTATGTGGATCCAATATTTTTTTAGTCTGTTCCCAATGTAACTCAAAAAGTAGTGAATGGATTTTGATGAAATTTGGTGCACAGCTTTAGTATTATCCTCCGTTCAAGTGATTTGATTTTGATGTTGATAACATGTGGCTTGGTGGCGGTATGCACTCTACCAAGTGCCCTTCTAGTTACCTTGCCCGGGACGGAGTCCACCAGGAGGCGAGGTATTGTTTTCAGTCATGTTTCTTTGTAAATGATATTATGGGAAGACGGCTGGATCAATCTTCATGAAACTTTCAGGATAGATGCACATTGGTCTCAAATAGAACTTCCAGCATTTTGAAGATCATTTGGTCAAGGTCACCAAAAAGGTCAAATTTGCTTTTGTTGTGGCTACTGCCTCATATACAGTGGTGCTTGAAAGTTTGTGAATCTTTTAGAATTTTCTATATTTCTGCATAAATATGACCTAAAACATCATCAGATTTTCACACAAGTCCTAAAAGTAGATCAAGAGAACTCAGTTAAACAAATGAGACAAAAATGTTATACTTGGTCATTTATTTATTGAGGAAAATGATTCAATATTGCATATCTGTGAGTGGCAAAAGTATGTGAACCTCTAGGATTAGCAGTTAATTTGAAGGTGAAATTAGAGTCAGGTATTTTCAATCAATGGGATGACAATCAGGTGTGAGTGGGCACCCTGTTTTATTTAAAGAACAGGGATCGATCAAAGTCTGATCTTCACAACACATGTTTGTGGAAGTGTATCATGGCACAAACAAAGGAGATTTCTGAGGACCTCAGAAAAAGCGTTGTTGATGCTCATCAGGCTGGAAACGGTTACAAAACCATCTCTAAAGAGTTTGGACTCCACCAATCCACAGTCAGACAGATTGTGTACAAATGGAGGAAATTCAAGACCATTGTTGCCCTCCCCAGGAGTGGTCAACCAACAAAGATCACTTCAAGAGCAAGGGGTGTAATAGTCGGCAAGGTCACAAAGGACCCCAGGGTAACTTCTAAGCAACTGAAGGCCTCTCTCACATTGGCTAATGTTAATGTTGATGAGTCCACCATCAGGAGAACACTGAACAACAATGGTGTACATGGCAGGGTTTCAAGGAGAAAGCCACTGCTCTCCAAAAAGAACATTGCTGCTCATCTGCAGTTTGCTAAAGATCATGCAGACAAGCCAGAAGGCTATTGGAAAAATGTTTTGTGGGCAGATGAGACCAAAAGAGAATTTTTTGGTTTAAATGAGAAGCGTTATGTTTGGAGAAAGGAAAACACTGCATTCCAGCATAAGAACCTTATCCAACTGTGAAACATGGTGGTGGTAGTATCATGGTTTGCGCCTGTTTTGCTGCATCTGGGCCAGGACGGCTTGCCATCATTGATGGAACAATGAATTCTGAATTATACCAGCGAATTCGAAAGGAAAATGTCAGGACATCTGTTCATGAACTGAATCTCAAGAGAAGGTGGGTAATGCAGCAAGACAACAACCCTAAGCACACAAGTTGTTCTACCAAAAAATGGTTAAAGAAGAATAAAATTAATGTTTTGGAATGGCCAAGTCAAAGTCCTGACCTTAGTCCAATGGAAATGTTGTGGAAGGACCTGAAGCGAGCAGTTCATGTGAGGAAACCCACCAACATCCCAGAGTTGAAGCTGTTCTGTACGGAGGAACGGGCTAAAATTCCTCCAAGCCAGTGTACAGGACTGATCAGCAGTTATCGCAAACGTTTAGTTGCAGTTATTGCTGCACAAGGGGGTCACACCAGATACTGAAAGCAAAGGTTCACATACTTTTGCCACTCAGAGATATGTAATATTGGATCATTTTCCTCAATAAATAAATGACCAAGTATAATATGTTTGTCTCATTTGTTTAACTGGGTTCTCTTTATCTACTTTTAGGACTTGTGTGAAAATCTGATGATGTTTTAGGTCATATTTATGCAGAAATATAGAAAATTCTAAAGGGTTCACAAACTTTCAAGCACCCCTGTAGAGGCACTAGCCACTACTTCATCGTGCTGTGAGAATGTAAGAGTGTAACAGTCGTGCATTGCACATGCGCATACACGTGTTCAGATTAAAATGGCCTGTGAGTTTATACAATTCCGTTCACCGTTCGAAATAAACGGACTAAAGAAATCACTTTTAGACATGTTTATGCTTATTACAAAGGGAAAGTGTGTTCCACTAAGCTCTAGTGCCGGGCCATTTCCGTGAAATAAGAGTTTGGGTCATGGCGACAGTGTGTGTATGCCAGCCTTGGTTAGGAGGTTTCAGTTTGGAAAACTGTAAGAGGTAAGAGTAGAATAATATAAGAGTAGAATAATATAAAGTACAGACACGTGGTATATTTTACTTCTGTGATTTTTAAATTGTTCATTTTTGGATTACGCTTCATTTTTGTGGCTACTGCGTCATAGCGTAAATATATATGCTATATTTACTGTATGGACACGGGATCAGAAAACTATTTTATTTATAAGCAGTAGCCACATGGACCCATAGGGTACCTATTTTTTTGTGATATATTCCTTTATATTCATCATAAGTGCTACTGGGCGAGGTTTGTTTTGCCTGTCAACACTCGTTTAGTAACTTTTAGGTAATAACTATGTCAAACCTATGTTACTTTATGCAACTGTTAATTTTTAGCAGTTCATAAATTGAAGTGTAGTGGCAGTTTATGTTCAAACTACACTATAATAGAGGTTAAATTCAAGCTTGGCAACAGGCTGTTGCCAGAGATCTAGGAGCTAAATATACTGGTTCACAATGGTTTCACTAGCCTGTAACTTTCGCTATCACTCACAGGCAGTGTTGTAGTCGAGTCACTAAACCTCGAGTCCGAGTCCAGTCTCGAGTCCCCAGTGTTCAAAGCCGAGTCAAGTCCAAGTCATTAAAGAAAATTTCAAATCGAGGTCGAGTCCACTATTGATCCGAGTCGAGTCCGAGAACAAGACTCCACCCGCACCATTTGACGGTGGCTGTTGCTGCCTTTATGTGAAAGTGTCTCTGCTACTGTGTTGGACTAAGGGCCTCTGTATGCTCTTGCGACAAGGCTTTCGCAGATAGCTTTTCACAGACAGTTGTAATTTATCGTTGAGCGGGGAGTAATAGGTGTGCGTGATGTTATTCACCGCCACAACGCAAGGGGGCGCGAAGTCGCGAAATCGCTAGGAGTAGTTGGTGGGTGTGTTTAGTGGAGTGTTTATCCTCCGGTTACTTATAATGACTAGAACTGGAGTCGTATAGATGTACGTACTTCCTCACTTCCTCGATCAACCGCTCTTCGTGCTGCTCCATCTTCGCTCGTGTTTTTAAAAATGGCGGTCGTGAAAACAAAACAAACCGGGAAAGTAGGGAAGCGGAAGTGCGTGTACAGCGGATGTAGAGTGGACCAATCAGAGCCCTCTTGTCTGCGACGCTGTCTGCGAGGCTTCTGCGGTGGTCACAATTTTTGGGAGGTGCGCGCAGAGCGTCTGTGAAGGTGGGGGGGCTACGCAGACGCCATCTGCGACGCCATCTGCGAGGACTGCATTGTCAGCATCAATTGGCCTTAACGTTACTGCTCAACTGCCCCATTTTAGTTAACAGGCTACAGATAAAAAGCCTGTTCATCACTCAGCAAGCCCCGCCCACTATCAACATTCATAAAACATGAGAGAGGGTTAACACTAGCTAGTTCATCGTTCAGCAAGCCCTGCCTGCTATCAACAGAGCAATGAACATAGCGTGTCACGTCCTTCTCTGGGTGGAGTCTTGCCAAATGATGAGTGAAGTTCGAGGTTGTCCCCGTCGTCTCCTTGATAGTTCTTCTACATATGGAACACAAAGCAGTGCATTTTTTTTCCCACTGCACGAGAAATCTATATAAGCAAAGCGGACAATCCTAGGGGCGTTCTCTGCAGGCATTTTAGCGCCATTAACGTTAGTTTGTTCCTGAACATGATGTATGAACAGGTGAATGCATATTCTCTTGCACAAAATAGTCTAAAAATTAATGTAGATATATCTTATGCCAAATTATTATGGCATCTTACAAAAAAATAAAGAAGAAATCCGAGTCCTCGTCTCCAATTTACGAGTCCGAATGCAGTTAATGCACAAGTCCGAGTCATCAGTGTTCAAGTCCAAGTCAAGTCATGAGTCCTTAAAATTAGGGCACGAGTCGGACTCGAGTACTACAAGCCTGCTCACAGGTCCTAAACACCAGGCCATGTCGTATAAGCTGTATTAGTTTTGCATGTGATTTTGGTTAAGAAATTCAAAAATTAAAAGAAATAAGATTAACACAGGGGTGGCACGGTGGTGTAGTGGTTAGCGCTGTCGCCTCACAGCAAGAAGGTCCGGGTTCGAGTCCCGTGGCCGGCGAGGGCCTTTCTGTGCGGAGTTTGCATGTTCTCCCCGTGTCCGCGTGGGTTTCCTCCGGGTGCTCCGGTTTCCCCCACAGTCCAAAGACATGCAGGTTAGGTTAACTGGTGACTCTAAATTGAGCGTAGGTGTGAATGTGAGTGTGAATGGTTGTCTGTGTCAATGTGTCAGCCCTGTGATGACCTGGTGACTTGTCCAGGGTGTACCCCGCCTTTCGCCCATCGTCAGCTGGGATAGGCTCCAGCTTGCCTGCGACCCTGTAGAACAGGATAAAATGGCTACAGATAATGAGATGAGATGAGAAGATTAACACAAGTGAAGTGCAGAGTAAATGCAGTCAGATGTGGCAAACTACAACTGAAAAGCTGATGTAGCTTTCTGCCACATGTGGGATTTGAACTCCCAAGCTATCACAAACCCTGAAGCTAACCCTGTTCCAATGTCCATTTATATACAGTAACTGGCTTGATGAGCCTCTGATTGTCTTTCATAAAAAACTCAGATAATCCATTACTGATACTCAAACCATCTCATCTCCTCTAGCCGCTTTATCCTTCTACAGGGTCGCAGGCAAGCTGGAGCCTATCCCAGCTGACTACAGGTGAAAGGCGGGGTACACCCTGGACAAGTCGCCAGGTCATCACAGGGCTGACACATAGACAACCATTCACACTCACACCAACGGTCAATTTAGAGTCACCAGTTAACCTAACCTGCATGTCTTTGGACTGTGGGGGAAACCGGAGCACCCGGAGGAAACCCACGCAGACACGGGGAGAACATGCAAACTCCACACAGAAAGGCCCTCGCCGGCCCCGGGGCTCGAACCCAGGACCTTCTTGCTGTGAGGCGACAGCGCTAACCACTACACCACCGTGCCACCCCTCACTCAAACCAAGGGGAAAAAAAATCTTTCGACCGTCACCAAAGTGCCTGTTAGGTGACTGTCATCAACCTACCTATCAACTCACATTAATTAATCAATGTCAACAGTTTTCTCGTTGTTGCTGTTCAATTTATTTCAAACATATTATACTTGAGTAATGCTTTGATAGTGATGTATGAATACATGCACTCATTTTTAAAGACTCAGGAACTAATGAAACGTACAGTATGCTTCATTATTTCCTGATAATCCTGTCCAAAGGACTATTGCATGTTTTAATTCATCATTATGGAAGCATTAGTTAAGTATTAATACAGTATGGGCCATATTCAGAGATGGCGAGTTAAGTCCGAAAGTTGCATCAGTATTTATGATGGAGAAAGTTATGTGTAGGAGTCAGGTTACACAGTTCCCAGCACTCTAAATTCAGATTATGGAAATTAGCTGTGTGTAATTCATGTCTGTAAACTTGCTAGATTTTGTATAAGTGCTTTTCAGTAACCTCTACACCACCACCTTTTAGACAACTCAGTTGCCTTTAAGCCTAAAAAAAAAAAAAGGAAGTTAAAGATAGAAAATGCAGACTGTAATGAAATGTCCTGCAACATACAGTAAAAGCAAGGTACGATTTTAAGATGGAAAAAAAAGAAAAAAAGAGGAATACAATAATATGGCTTCCACCCTCATTATTTAGCAGGCTGTAAAATAGCACTTGATCCAGTGCATCCTATTATCTTGTATTTTATTTGTTATATTTAACAGTTATTCCACGAAATCAAGTCGTACATGAGCTCAAGCCGTGTATGACAAGAGTGAGCGGAATAATTGTTTTATTCTATCCACATTCAATGGATTTTGAGAAACAGAGCATTTTTATTTTTTTTTTAATTCGATAAATAAAAACGTGATACAAAACGTCCGACAAAATCATTTTCTCTCAGAATGTAAACAAACCAGCGAAATGACCGGAACAATTTGTGAAAAATGCGATGATGATGATGATGATGATGATAATAATAATTCTTGAAAAATAAAAAAAAGATACTTTCATTCCATATTTTGTTGCTTTTTTTGTTTTGTTTTTTGGGGGAGGGTTGTTTTCAAGTAGAGTTTTTATTTCATCCTCGGTTGGTTCAGAAACACATGCCACCATTTTGTTTTTCTCTACTCATGGTATATGAGCTGATATCCTAGTAGTAGAGTAGCCAATCAGAGCACACGATTGCTCATATCCAGGGAATGTGGATAGAATAATGCATTTTATATTGACCGTTAATTGTAGCCACATTTTAATGAAGTCATAGAATACTGAATCAAGGTCACGAAATCGTAATGTATGCACAGGACATAGTAGGTGTAACATATTGTGATTACATCAGTCATGCATGAAAAATGGTTGAAAGTCAGAGGTCAGAATCCCACACAGTTGTATGAATAGCGCTTAATGCTGAGGTACGATTACTGATATTGAACACTTGGATCCATGGTTTTATGTTATGTTGAATATATAATCCATAGACATCTCTTTTGCTCTCACTTTTCCCCCTCCCGGCATACTGTATAATGCGGGGGGATGTAGCTATCGCTCTGTCCGTCTGTCTGTCCGTCTGTAAACATTTTAGTTTCCGGAGCATAACTTGAAAACTATTTGGAATATTTTCACAAAACCAGACAATTATGTTACATGACTAGATGAGTTGTGTCTTTTGACATTTTGGGATTTCTGTGATTTTTATTTTTTTCCATATTTCCATGGCAACCAATTCAACTTTGGAAAATTTGGAGTGGGGTTTCATGTGGGGGGCCGAGGGGATACGTCTTCCCCTGATGACTCTTGTTTTTCTAGTTCTTGATGTTTAAGAGATGATTCTTACACTCTCAACTCATGCCTTGTCCAATAGCAATTTCAAATTCAGTTCATTTAAACTCAATTGAGATTTCTTGAAAGACAGACCGATATGAGTTGACGTGTTTGGAAATAAATTAATATGCTGACTCATGACAGCCTATAGATGCTTCGTAGAGTGTTCATATTGGACTGTCCAAATAAACTGCTGAAATCTCGTTTGGCAGAATACATATACCCGACTTAGCATTTATTATTTTACGTTGTATTAGTTGCTATTTGGAAACATCAGTCAGTACTTGGAGCTCGGGTGCATGGTGTTCTGGATCAGACCGATTTAATGGTATTGAAGAAGGCAACAAAAAATAGCATTAAAGAGAAGAGTAATGAGGATAGAAGCAAGCCGGCATATACAGTTAGGGCCATAAATATTTGGACAGAGACAACATTTTTCTAATTTTGGTTCTGTACGTTACCACAATGAATTTTGAACAAAACAATTCAGATGCAGTTGAAGTTCAGACTTTCAGCTTTAATTCAGTGGGTTGAACAAAATGATTGCATAAAAATGTGAGGAACTAAAGCATTTTTTAAACATAATCCCTTCATTTCAGGGGCTCAAAAGTAATTGGACAAATTAAATAATTGTAAATAAAATGTTCATTTCTAATACTTGGTTGAAACCCCTTTGTTAGCAACTACTGCCTGAAGTCTTGAACTCATGGACATCACCAGACGCTGTGTTTCCTCCTTTTTAATGCTCTGCCAGGCCTTTACTGCAGCGGTTTTCAGTTGCTGTTTGTTTGTGGGCCTTTCTGTCTGAAGTTTAGTCTTTAACAAGTGAAATGCTGCTCAATTGGGTTGAGATCAGGTGACTGACTTGGCCATTCAAGAATATTCCACTTCTTTGCTTTAATAAACTCCTGGGTTGCTTTGGCTTTATGTTTTGGGTCATTGTCCATCTGTATTATGAAATGCCAACCAATCAGTTTGGCTGGATTTGAGCACACAGTACGTCTCTGAATACCTCAGAATTCATCCGGCTGCTTCTGTCCTGTGTCACATCATCAATAAACACTAGTGACCCAGTGCCACTGGCAGCCATGCATGCCCAAGCCATCACACTGCCTCCGCCGTGTTTTACAGATGATGTGGTATGCTTTGGATCATGAGCTGTACCATGCCTTCGCCATACTTTTTTCTTTCCATCATTCTGGTAGAGGTTGATCTTGGTTTCATCTGTACAAAGAATGTTCTTCCAGAACTGTGCTGGCTTTTTTAGATGTTTTTTAGCAAAGTCCAATCTAGACTTTTTATTCTTGAGGCTTATGAGTGGCTTGCACCATGCAGTGAACCCTCTGTACAGGGGCGCAACTACCCACTTTTTGGGGGGTATGCAGCAACAATTTTGGCGCCCCCCCAATATATACAGTATATATATATATAAATGCACATTTTACAGTTCACTGAAGTTTATTTAAACATATCTCACTATAACAACTGAGGTACTCATAGCACAAAACATTTACATTTACACAATGTCCAGAACACCAGTCAGGGTGTTAAAAGGAAAAAATAAGAAAATGGAGCAAAACAAAAAGTCAACAGAACTTCCAACCACCCTGCATTAGGTCTTATTTAGCGTGGACGTAAACTAATAAGCAACACTAAAACGTTTATTAGGCCTACCTGATGTCATCATGGCTCTCCTCCTCTCTACCAGTTGGTATCTCCATGTTCATCTCAGTCTCCTCTGTATCCTCTCTCTCTTCCTCCGCTACTCTGTCTTGTCTCTGTTCTTGTCCCCTAGCCCATGTCAAACAACCAGCCTTAGTTTCCTTGCAGGCATATGAATTACACATTTCTGATGCAGTCTTACCATTAGTAGCCTAATCATAAGAAATCTGTTATTTACAAAGAAACATCTTTTTTATGTAATACAGGCTATATTTGAAAACATATTTGCAATGCAAGCTTCAAGGTTTCTAATGGTATCAGTTATATGTCTCTAAGATAAAAACTCGCAGAGATTCAGATGTGTGTTTAGAACAGTCCTCAATATCCCTGTAGAGGGAGCACTGACTTCTACAGAAGCCACGCTATGACCTTAGATGGATACAGAAACGTCCACCGAATTCACAAATGCGTGAAAATAGTATGACCTTGCAACAGTGTCGGACTCGTGAATCCAAGATAGAAATGCTATTTATCATATCTGAATTTATTATGGAAATGAACTAATTTGGGTGGCACGGTGGTGTAGTGGTTAGCACTGTCGCCTCACAGCAAGAAGGTCCGGGTTCGAGCCCCGTGGCCGGCGAGGGCCTTTCTGTGCGGAGTTTGCATGTTCTCCCCGTGTCCGCGTGGGTTTCCTCCGGGTGCTCCGGTTTCCCCCACAGTCCAAAGACATGCAGGTTAGGTTAACTGGTGACTCTAAATTGACCGTAGGTGTGAATGTGAGTGTGAATAGTTGTCTGTGTCTATGTGTCAGCCCTGTGATGACCTGGCGACTTGTCCAGGGTGTACCCCGCCTTTCGCCCCTAGTCAGCTGGGATAGGCTCCAGCTTGCCTGCGACCCTGTAGAACAGGATAAAGCGGCTAGAGATGAGATGAGATGAGATGAGATGAGATGAGATGAGATGAACTAATCTGACTTTCTGTTACACAAGCCAGAGTTAGCTAGCTATCCATGAATGGTGATTGCATAATCAGGTGCTTGTCCGACCGACATTAACGATCTTTGCATTCACGCAGGCACCACATTTCAATCAATTTGACAAATGGGTACTAAATCCTTGCCCATAGCCTGTGTGCATCAGGCTCAGCTATGCAATATGCTAAATCGCTATACAATTTCAGCTAGCCAGGCCAGCGCAGCACTATCTAGTCTTCTGTGAACTTCATAGCCTAATCCCTGACCCTGAACACAAGATCTGTTTCCATCATAGTCCATACCCGCTACTGTCTTTCATCCACGTCAACATTTTTTGGCGCATCCCCTCACATGCCTTCTCCTTTTCTTTCTTTCTCTTCCTAACTTGGGCACCTGATAACTTTTTCGCTTTCTCCGTCCTGCCTTAAACAATCCATGGGCGACAATCTATGGGTCTATGGGCGACAGCTACTGTATGGAGTGCTCAGCAGCGCCCCCTCCCCTCCTCTCCCCTCCCCTCCTCTCCTCCCCCCCTCTTCCACGGTGAGTAGCCTAAGCTGTGGAAAGTAAAGGGACGTTGGACGTTTCTTTACTATTTTAAGCAGAATATTTTGAGCATAGCCAAGAGTTAAAAGCACAAGAGTAGTTTTAAAACATAGCATGATAATTTTTTGTCCCTCCCTTGTTTTGGCGCCCCCCCGGCGGAGTGCCCATATGCACCGCATATAGAGCATACTCCGTTTTTGCGCCACTGCCTCTGTATTTACTTTCATGCAGTCTTCTCTTTATGGTAGATTTGGATATTGATACACCTACCTCCTGGAGAGTGTTGTTCACTTGGTTGGCTGTTGTGAAGGGGTTTCTCTTCACCATGGAAATTATTCTGCGATCATCCACCACTGTTGTCTTCTGTGGGCGTCCAGGTCTTTTTGCATTGATGAGTTCACCAGTGCTTTCTTTCTTTCTCAGGATGTACCAAACTGTAGATTTTGCCACTCCTAATATTGTAGCAATTTCTCAGATGGGTTTTTTTCTGTTTTCGCGGCTTAAGGATGGCTTGTTTCACCTGCATGGAGAGCTCCTTTGACCGCATGTTTTCTTCACAGCAAAATCTTCCAAATGCAAGCACCACACCTCAAATCAACTCCAGGCCTTTTATCTGCTTAATTGAGAATGACATAACGAAGGAATTGCCCACACGTGCCCATGAAATAGCCTTTGAGTCAATTGTCCAATTACTTTTGGTCCCTTTAAAAACAGGGTGGCACATGTTAAGGAGCTGAAACTCCTAAACCCTTCATCTAGTTTTAATGTGGATACCCTCAAATGAAAGCTGAAAGTCTGGACTTTATGTCCATGTCCATTATATAACCTGGGTGCGATTTGCTGGGGGGGATGGTGGGGATCATCCCCCCCTCTGGTTTTTATCTCTGCTGAAAAAAAATCCTCGGGGACAACCCCGTCAATAAAACAAACAAACCAAAAAAAAAAAAGTTGACATGGCAGGCATGTTGTGACACAGTTTTCTATGGTCTACATTGCACTCACTTTCAAAATGACCCGAAGTGGCAGCTTTGATGTTCACGAACGTCCCCAGCAAATAGATACATTGTAGATAATAACAATATCTTTGCGTTCTATGCAGGGATGCAAACAGCGCGCCTTTTGGCGGATGCCGCCTTTTTCACGGCCGATATTTTTTTTTTTTAAGGGGGACGTTGGAGTGTCTGATTATAATTTCAAAGTAAATTCTGTATTAAAATTACTAAATAAGCAAATCCGTTACAGTCCATGAAACAGGAAGTATAAGGATGAGAAAAAAAACAGTTTAAATTGGAAAGCTGCGCACAATGTGAACTGCGCCATCAGAGCAAACTGTTCATTTAGTATTCATGTATTTTAGTGATTTTCGAGTCACTGTCCATTTAATCTGGAGGGAGAGAAACATCACAGCAACGCGACAAGCAATGCGAAGTTTGTTGTGTGTTAGTGTTCGTGTATTTAGTCAGAGAGATAGGAAGATGAATTTACTATCTCTGGTTTAGTGTTCGTTTTCATTTAGTGTTATTCATTTGATATCATCGGGTGTTATTGAGCTGTTAGCCTATTGTTACCTTAATTTTGTGACGTTTCATGATTAAAAAAAAAAAAAACATCCCCCCTTCTGTTTTTTTGACAAATCGCACCCTGTATATAACTATAACTTGAATATGTTTCAGTAAACAGGTAAAAAAACAAAATTAGTGTCAGTGTCCAAATATATATGGACCTAACTGTAAATAAATATGTAATTTACTCCAGGCTAGGATAGTGAGTGAGAAAAAAAAGAGAAAGAGAAGAAAACATCTGAGAAAAAGTAATCAAAAAATGCCCCCTTTGTGGTGATTTCAGCCTGGTGTATTATTTCTGATGTATTGTCAAGTCCAGTGGGAGCAGTCAGTATTGATTGCAAACCCCAAACACATCTCTCTCTTTCTATCTGTCTCTCTTTCACTCTCTCTGTCTTTCTCATTTACACACAAAATAGCTTTGAAAAGAAAACAAGATGGCGTCAAAGAAAATTGCCCTCTTCACTGAGAATGTTGCTGATAAACTGTGCCTACAGTGACTAGTTAAAAGCATTAGGAGACCGAAACGGTGCGGAGCTCAATCGTGCTGAAAACCCAAAAATGATTAAGTGATTTTTAGTTCATTAGTTAACAACACAGGCGCTTTCTTTCACACAAGCTGCGTGACAGGAGAGAAGTGTTGAAGGTGTAATATCCTAATCCTAATCCACATGCATACAGCAGACGCTGTATGTTTCAATCTTTTAAGGAAATTACTCCTAAAACAGTTTGCACTAAACTAGGAGGAAATATTAAAAAGATATATACTCCCATATACATGCATAAATGCACACATAAATAAATAAAATACATCTTAATGCAAATACTAGAGCAGCAGCTACAATTATCGACACCTTTACCCATAAAAAACAATTTTACAAAGGTGAGTTCCAGTTACAACAGTTATTATTGGTTAATTAATCAACCGGAAGACCCCACCCCTTATCCTTTGATCTTATCCTCTGATGACACAGCTTGTTACCGGAGATGGAATTTTTTTTTAGCACGATTATCAATTTTTCGGAAAACCCGGACGTTATCATCGCAGGTAAGCATGCTGGAAAGATCATGGACATGTTTTTACTGATCAAATTCACCGATCTTTCATGATCTCCTCGTCGAAACCTACTTTGTTTCTTACTCTTTCATTTGACAGCCGCCATTTTGTATCGAAACGCGCGTTTGAGAGTCACGTGAGGTGTCGATAATAGCGATCACTTTCACCGGTGTCCACCATTATCGACACCCTGTGGATTTAAGCAGGGCTTAATTTGAGCCGGAACATGACGGAACAAGATCCGGAACCTCCGTCATCGGATCCGGCAGCTATTTTCATTTCATTCGGTGTTCCGGCAGCTATTTAAATGGATCAGATCACTTCCGTGACCATCACAAAGGGAAAAAATCAAACAATAAATTAAATAAATAAGTAAATAACTGGGCGGCACGGTGGTGTAGTGGTTAGCGCTGTCGCCTCACAGCAAGAAGGTCCGGGTTCGAACCCCGTGGCCGGCGAGGGCCTTTCTGTGTGGAGTTTGCATGTTCTCGCCGTGTCCGCGTGGGTTTCCTCCGGGTGCTCCGGTTTCCCCCACAGTCCAAAGACATGCAGGTTAGGTTAACTGGTGACTCTAAATTGACCGTAGGTGTGAATGCGAGTGTGAATGGTTGTCTGTGTCTATGTGTCAGCCCTGTGATGACCTGGCAACTTGTCCAGGGTGTACCCCGCCTTTCGCCCGTAGTCAGCTGGGATAGGCTCCAGCTTGCCTGCGACCCTATAGAAGGATAAAGCGGCTAGAGATAATGAGATGAGATAAGATGAGTAAATAACTGTAACTGTCTGTAACTGTTCATCACTAAAGCGTTTTCTAAGATCATAATGTCTGATATTATTATTATTATTTATTTTTTTTAACACACACACAATAGGTGTGTGTGCGTAAAGGTTTTTTTTTTTGAGTCGCTGGACCCACCCACCTCCTGCGTTCCGGGACCTCCCACTTCACAAATTAAGCACTGGATTTAAGGGACATTTACAACTGTTATGGATCGATCTTAGTGTAACATTGCTGAAGTAGATGAAGTACTTAAAAAAATTAAAATAAAAGTGTTGTGATTTATAATATATATTTTTTCCTGATTCATAACAGAATGGAATGTTTATAGAGTATTTGGAATCCGATTGCAAGAAATAGAATTAGACCAGAATTAAATTCCTAGCATATGAAAAATTACATGCTTGAAATATTCAGATTTTTCAAATCCATTCAGAAAAAAAAATATATATATATATCATCTCATTATCTCTAGCCGCTTTATCCTGTACTACAGGGTCGCAGGCAAGCTGGAGCCTATCCCAGCTGACTACGGGTGAAAGGCGGGGTACACCCTGGACAAGTCGCCAGGTCATCACAGGGCTGACACACAGACACAGACAACCATTCACACTCACATTCACACCTACGGTCAATTTAGAGTCACCAGTTAGCCTAACCTGCATGTCTTTGGGGGAAACCGGAGCACCCGGAGGAAACCCACGCGGACACGGGGAGAACATGCAAACTCCGCACAGAAAGGCCCTCGCTGGCCCCGGGGCTCAAACCCGGACCTTCTTGCTGTGAGGCGACAGCGCTAACCACTACACCACCGTGCCGCCCCCCCAAAAAAAAATAAAATAAAATAAAATATATATATATTGAAGTTTGTTGTAAATATCGACCACATATTACAATATCAGTCGACATTTTATATTTTGGTTCGAGGAATGACATGCAACCTTTGACCTGGATTTTCATGTGGTTACAGTGTTAATTACCTGTTGACATTTATTGGTAAATGACAAAACTAGAAATTAATACAAACAACGAATGGTTAACAAAATGTGATCTAAGAAAATACTTCAAAAGTGGAACAAAAAGATTTTCTGACTCAGGTTAAACAATCACTTCATCTGTTTCCCTACATTAGAATTACTTCCTCATTTACATAAACACAGAGATCCGTATATTTATCCTCATCTCATCTCATCTCATTATCTCTAGCCGCTTTATCCTTCTACAGGGTCGCAGGCAAGCTGGAGCCTATCCCAGCTGACTATGGGCGAAAGGCGGGGTACACCCTGGACAAGTCGCCAGGTCATCACAGGGCTGCCATATATTTATATAAAATATATTTTGTACTAAATATAAGTCAATGTAAAACTAATTTTCAATAAAAACTATGTTTTGTTAACTTAATACCACATACTGATTATGTTTTTAAATAAATAATCATCTTGGTGTTGATAACTGTAGACAAAGATGTCGATAATTGTGGAATGGTGTCATGTGATCTGATACGCTAAGTAATCGGGAATCAACTCATTTTTTTTTCCAGTGGGAGTAATTATTCATGCACAATTTATGTATTGAAAGTCTTTTCTACTTTTTCAACAGCCAAAAGATCGTTCAAGTGTCGATAATTGTAGCCGCCGCTCTTGTATAAAATTGTGACTACATATACTGTACATATTCCCATTTACAGTTCAATAATAATAGAATTATAATTTGATTTGAAAATTTTGACTTCTTTAGTTGTAAGACTTGATCGCTGAAAGGGCAACAGCCTTGAAATTGTTTCGGTTTACTTCGTTAGTTCTTGGTAAACTGTTCCATGTTACTATTGTCTTTGGATAAAAGGAGTACTTATCAGCATTATTCGATACACTAAGTTGGTGGAAAGGACGACTGTTTGGTAATCTGGTAGCTCTTGTTATTTGATGCACCTCAGGAGGAAAGCTGATGCCAACATGTCCCATCAAAACCTTGTAGAACATGCTTGTTTGGAAGAGGAGTCTATGATCTTCGAGGGAATCCCAGCCAAGATGTTCAATCAATGTTAATTAAAAACAAATCTTGGAGCTCAGTGTTGGACCATTTCAATTTGGTTGATGTTCTGTTTGGTGTAAGGATTCCAGGCACTACAAGCATATTCACCGGTGAGTTGGCCTAGTGGTTAGCGTGTCCGCCTCTCAATCGGGAGATCGCGAATTTGACTCACGGTTGGGTCATACCAAAGACCATCATAAAAATGGTACCTACTGCCATCTGGCAAGGCATGCTGCAGTACAGATGTGAGTGGGGAGTCAAACTCTCATGGTTACCAGAGGACTAGCCCTGCACTGTAACCCTAGCTATGTAAGAGGTGAGAGGCCGAGGGAAACGGAGATCGGTGCCGCCCTATGCGCCACTTGGCGTGGGAAGGACTTTGTCTTTTTTTTTGGACAAGCATATTCAGGTTTTGGATGCACCAGGGGACGATAATCTGTGTCCTTGATTTTTGGATTACAACCTCCCAGGATACGCTCAATAGCGTTTATAAGAAAACGAGGATCAGATTCTGCCATTTCTCTGCACACACTGCAAAGGAAGTGCTGTGAGTCACAAGGCGCTGAAAGTGGTGTCAGTATTCTTCCATTCAGAAACGCTGTTATATTGTTCTGTTAGTATCACACTGAACATCGCATACAAGTGGGCTCTTGTGCATCGATTATCGCAAACGTGTGTTTGTTAAAGGTCACGTTTCATCCTTGCTTTTTCATTCAAATATCTCCGTTTTCTGAGCCTCCTGCCAATCCAAAGACGATACTTCCCGAGCGTTTTATCGTTCTTTCATCAGATTAGAAGGAGACTCAAAGCATGTGTGGTGCATGAGGGGGAAAAAAAGGGACAAGACTTTTTCTTATTCTGCGTGTGCTAGTAGCTAAGAGAGAAATGATTGGTGTCAATATCCACTGCGATTAACCCTGTACGCCAAGAGCAGAGCTGGAAGTTGGTCGACTTGTTATGATACCTCGACCAGGCAATTTAATTTTAAAATCATATAGCCGCTTAAAACTCGGGGATGTGTCTGTGCTATGGGAGAGCAAGTCTTACATAGACATTTAAAAATTATTTGGCATGGACACGTGTTTACATAGCAACTTGTCATAGAGATATATGGCTCAAAGTGTGTGTGTGTGGGGAATCATGATTGCAAATCCGCTCATAACCTCAGTAGTAATTCATTTATTGATTGATTTCTTCTTCTTTTTCCTCATTTATTTATCCATCCATCCATCCATCCATCTATCCATTATCTGTAGCCACTTATCCTGTACAGGGTCGCAGGCAAGCTGGAGCCTATCCCAGCTGACTACGGGTGAAAGGCGGGGTACACCCTGGACAAGTCGCCAGGTCATCACAGGGCTGACACATAGACACAGACAACCATTCACACTCACATTCACACCTACGCTCAATTTAGAGTCACCAGTTAACCTAACCTGCATGTCTTTGGACTGTGGGGGAAACCGGAGCACCCGGAGGAAACCCACGCGGACACGGGGAGAACATGCAAACTCCACACAGAAAGGCCCTCGCCGGCCACGGGGCTCGAACTCGGACCTTCTTGCTGTGAGGCGACAGCGCTAACCACTACACCACCGTGCCGCCCCTCATTTATTTATTTATTTATTTGACTAATTGATTTTTGGATTGTAAACTACAGAAGCGTATTGCTGTCATGCCATCAAAAAAAAAAAAAAAAAACTAAACAGATCAGTATTATGTTATGGCATTGAAAGTTTGTTGTAACAAGATATTTTTACGCTATTACGACATGCAAATGAATCATGTTATATTCAGAAATGTTTCTTGTTATAAAAATATACTATTTATTTTGTTATGTGATAAATGAATGTCATAATGCATGGCACGGTGATGTAGTGGTTAGCACTGTTGGCTCACAGCAAGAAGGTTCTGGGTTCGAGACCAGCGGGGCCTTTCTATGTAGAGTTTGGATGTTCTTTTCCTCCGGGTGCTCTGGTTTTCCCCCACCGTCCAAAGACATGCGGTTAGGTTAACATAGGGCAGCCATGGCCTGAAGGTTGGGCTGAAGTGCCCTTGAACGAGGCACCTAACCTCCAACTGCTCCCCAGGCGCTGTTAGCATGACTGCCCACTGCTCTGGGTATGTGTGTGTGCTCATTGCTCACTTGTGTTAAATGCAGAGGATGAATTTCACTGTGTTTGAGTGTACATGTGACAAATAAAGGCTTCTTCTTCTAACTTAAATTTTTCCATGTTATACCATGACATGTTTATATGTTGTAATAATGTGTAAAGATCTTGTTGAAAGATCTCATCTCATTATCTCTAGCCGCTTTATCCTTCTACAGGGTCGCAGGCAAGCTGGAGCCTATCCCAGCTGACTACGGGCGAAAGGCGGGGTACACCCTGGACAAGTCGCCAGGTCATCACAGGGCTGACACATAGACACAGACAACCATTCACACTCACATTCACACCTACAGTCAATTTAGAGTCACCAGTTAACCTAACCTGCATGTCTTTGGACGAAACCGGAGCACCCGGAGGAAACCCACGCGGACACGGGGAGAACATGCAAACTCCACACAGAAAGGCCCTCGCCGGCCACGGGGCTCGAACCCGGACCTTCTTGCTGTGAGGCGACAGCGCTAACCACTACACCACCGTGCCGCCTTGTTGAAAGATAATGTAAAAATATCGTATAACATGAAAAAAGTCCCGTTATCACAAGAAACTTTTCATGTTATAATGTGATACTGATCTGTTTTTCGTTTCTGGTGTGGCAGCAAAACACTTCCATCGTAAACCAGCACACTGCATTTATATTTAAGTGGAAGTTAGGTGTACGATAACCAGCAGGCCCAGAGATTTCAAACCACATCTTCTGACTGCTCAGACATTTTCTTGTTTAATCCTTACAGCCATCAGAATTCTGCACTTGAAATAATATAAACCGATATAAAACACTGTGCATCTATTTGAATTGAGGGCATGTTGATTTACTGTAAAACCTATGTTCAATGAGGAAAAAAAAATCTTCGAATTTATTGCGTTAAGTGGTTGCACAAATTTAATTTGTCTGCATGTATATTTGTCGTAACATTCACTCATTCTCGTTTGTTATATTAGCTGTATTATATCAAGTAGAGTTTAATTCAGACGAGTAATTCCAACTATCTACTTGAATAAGTGATGTGGACAAAGTCACACATAAACTGTTAACTTAAACTAGATGCCTTACACTGAAAATAAATCGGTACAATTTATTTTTTAAAAAAGCAAGTCATAAAACAAGTCAATCAAATGTTTGCTCTTTTCCTTTATATAAATTATATTTATTCCTTGCAAGAGAACTTAAAGCTAAACTGCCTTTCAGATTTTTCAAATGTAGGTCATAAAAAGAATTTTCCCCGACACCTAATTATTTGTGTTTAATGGACTGAAAGCTACTGATACCCTGTCCACACTAGGGATTTTGTACCGATACGAAACTACTTTCGTACCGCAACACCTGTCCACACTAGCAACTATACCGGTACTGTAGCGGTATAACTGTATCGGTACGAAACCCACAAATGTATGGGTTTCGTACCGGTACAGTATCGGTACTGTAGCGCTTCGCTGTAGTGTGGACAGATGAAGCGGCTCTGTATCGATACAAATATAATGCGCATGCGCAAAGTCACACACCTCAATCGATGTCTTCGCTGAATAAAATAGTGAAGAACGGAGATTCGTTTGTTTCTTTCTCAACTGCCTCGCGCGTTTTATACGATTCGACTGAATAAATGACCACCAGAAATACAGACTGTACATTGACAACAAAAAGCACACACACGCTGTTTCATCCGTACGGAAGCCGAGAGAGGCCCTTCATATAATCCTTTTTTTTTATTCACCTTGTTATCCTGAGATAACGACATAATTAATTCAGGATCTCGAGAAAACAACACAACTAATTCGAGATCTCGAGAAAACAAAACCGTTATTCCGAGATAACGACATAATTAATTCAGGATCTCGAGAAAACACCACAACTAATTCAAGATCTCGAGAAAACAAAACCGTTATTCCGAGATCTTGAGAAAACAAAACCGTTATTCCGAGATAACGACATAATTAATTCAGGATCTCAAGAAAACAACACAACTAATTCGAGATCTCAAGAAAACAAAACCGTTATTCCGAGATAACGACATAATTAATTCAGGATCTCGAGAAAACAACACAACTAACTCGAGATCTCAAGAAAACAAAACCGTTATTCCGAGATCTTGAGAAAACAAAACAATTATTTCATGATCTCGAGTAAACAGCTGAGAAATGGTTCATTCAGGTGCGCCAAGAGACTTGTGATATGCTGACTTTGGGGCTATTTCTCATTCTGTATAGACGCAACTTTGGTCATTAGAATGTCTGGAATAATCGATCACCTAATAAGGCAATATTTTGATCAGGGGTTGACACAGGGAGAGATTGCATTAAGTCTTTTAATAAGGGATAATTTCAAAATTAGTCCGCGGCACCTCCGCAGAAGACTGGCCCGGCTTCGTCTCTACCGACGGAGATACAGTGATCCAGCTGAGATCATGAAATAATTGTTTTGTTTTCTCGAGATCTCGAAATAACGGATGCCATATATTCTCGGAAGGAAGTTACTCGGTAACCACAGAAACATTTCGCGCACGCGCATTTCAACTACTGTGAAAGAAGACCGCAAACATTTCTCGCTAGTGTGGACAGATGCACTAAACTGTACCCGTATACTTTGTATCGATACAGTTATACCACTTTCGTACCGGTATAAGTGTGAACACAGCATGAATTCAAATCACAGACTTCCAATTTTTTTTTAATAGAACAATTAATGAATTTAGAGCCACATGGCCATAAATTCTCTGCTATTTTTTCCTGCTTCACCATGACCCAATTCAAGATACTACATCATGCATTGGGCTTTCCCCATTTGTGCAAGGCATTGTGGGATACCAATTTGAAACAGGAGAGAAAAATGGAGGCTGCGAATGAAACGTGAAAGACCGACTACAGTAACGGAAAGAAAGCGAGAAGAAGAGACGTTACGTTATATACGAAGGAAACGCAGGACCAAACTAATAAATATCGGCACTCAGCGAGCACCTCGGCGTGATCAGCTGTTCGTTTAGCGACAGAATGATGGAACTGTCAGCGCACGGCCAAAGATAAACCTGCGCAGGCGCACACACACGGACTTCCTCTGTCTGCTTGACTGCACGAAGCGAGCGATTTCATGCACATTATTTGCTTGGGAATCCACTCAAATCAAATAACTTCCCAGCCACAGAGTGGCCTGTTTTTTTTTTTTTAAAGATATTACAGAAATAAACATATATCAAAATGACCAAATTTCGGAGGGAACTAAATTTCACCGATTTTATGAAATCGAAAGACCGTCTACTTTTAAATATTATGATTAAAATTATGTAAATCGAAATGTTGTTGTGAAAATACACAGTGCCCAAAATTCATGTCTTGTCATTTGGAAACATCTTGATTTTGCAAGTAATTTATTATTATTTTTATCCCCTCGGCATATAATGCAGGGGGATATAGCTATCACTCTGTCCATCTGTCTGTCCGTCTGTAAACATTTTAGTTTCCAGAGCATAACTCAAAATCTATTAGGAATTTTTTTTTTTCATGAAACTTGACAGTTAAGTGACTAGACGAGTTGTGCCTTTTGCCATTTGGGGATTTCTGTGATTTTTTAATTTTTCCATGGCAACCAATTCAACTGAGGAAAATTTGGAGTAGGGTTTCGTGTGGGGATACATCATCTCCTGATGACTCTTCTTACTACTGCTAGAACTAGAAGAACTAATAACACTTGAAGCTGCTCATAACATAAGTTGTACTATAATGAGAACATACCCTTATGTACATCTTCGTAAAGACTGCCAACATGACTGTTTAACGGGCGGCACGGTGGTGTAGTGGTTAGCACTGTCGCCTCACAGCAAGAAGGTCCGGGTTCGAGCCCCGTGGCCGGCGAGGGCCTTTCTGTCTAGAGTTTGCATGTTCTCCCCGTGTCCGCATGGGTTTCCTCCGGGTGCTCCGGTTTCCCCCACAGTCCAAAGACATGCAGGTTAGGTTAACTGGTGACTCTAAATTGACCGTAGGTGTGAATGGTTGTCTGTGTCTATGTGTCAGCCCTGTGATGACCTGGCGACTTGTCCAGGGTGTACCCCGCCTTTCGCCCGTAGTCAGCTGGGATAGGCTCCAGCTTGCCTGCAACCCTGTAGAACAGGATAAAGCGGCTACAGATAATGAGATGAGATGAGATGACTGTTTAACCAAGTCCTATCCAAACATATAACTGACTGACAAACACAATGAGAAAAAAAATTGACGAAAGTACTCGATATTGCAAAACATTTCCTAACACAATAACTTTAGGCCTTAAAACCAGCACAAAACAAGAAATATTGAAAGCAGCCCTTCCATAACACTCAAACTTCAATCCATTTTAAAATTGCTTGAACCAGATGCAAATTGAGTTCATAAGCCACACTCCCACCGCAGGATCAAGATATTCCAAGGTGAAGAAAATGGCCGTTGTCATGGCAAATGGCTTTGAGCATGCACAGTCAGAACCTCAGGCAAAGCAGGTTTAATTATATATCATAGACTTTAACCCTGAGAACGTAACTGATGCAAATTGCCTCCAAATTCACATCACATTTCCCCACTGAATTGCTCACAAAGTCTTCATCACAGTGAGGTGCTTTGCATACCACATGAAACGGCACGACTTGATCTTTCCCATGATGTTAGTTTCTTGACTATGTGACAAAGCATTAGCTAGAAAAATCATTTTGAATTTGCATCAAATTTAATCATAGTTAGAATCTGCATACAGCTCTGCATCCATCTCCACACTCATTACTTTTGTTTGAATTACTCATGAACTCGTCATTGCATATTTATTGAACACACATATCGCAAGAAAGAGTGGAGCTGGAGCTTTGTAATGATGCTCGTGACATTCGTACAGTGTTTGTACTTATCACAATAATCACATTATGATTACAGATTAAAGGCCTGAAGAGTAATATCTTTGCTAATTTCTTCACACATTTTCACTTTCCTGTTTCCCAGCTGAATAAATTGCGAAGTCTGTATCACTTCACAGTGTACCACATACCAACATACACAGCAGAACGTACCCTAAGTAATGATATTAGTAGTTTCTCCATGCAACAACTCAATCTTGAGTAATCTGGTTATGAATTTACAGCAAATAAGACAATGACCTTTTTTTTTCTGTTAGACACGATATATTATTTATTTATTTATTTATTTATTTTTGACTGACATGCTAAGCCTTAGAGCTTCTCACCAGATTCCAGACAATCATCCGTACACAATTTTGAAAATATATGTCTAATGCCAGCGTTTTATGATGAGATGCATGTAAAAATGATTTCATAACACACACACACACACACACACATTCTATCTGTAGTTGGTAGAAGAGAGCAACTGGACTTGCTTGAAAAGTCTTGAAGACGTTTCGCCTCTCATCCGAAAGGCATCCTCAGTTCTGTCTGTCTAATAGGGAGTATCCAGTATTTATCCTCTCATGGATCATCATAGAATCCGAATCAGAATGCTGATGGCTGCATTGTAGGTGGCTGATAGATGTCATAGACACCCACCTCTGTTCAGTGAGTATCTTCACAGATATGTTTCTACGCACTTTGGGATGAGTTCCCTTCGACTGGTGCGGGAGTATGAGAGGACTTCCAGAAAACTGGCAGACATCTTAGCCAGAGTGGATCGTTCATTTTTGTCAACCTGGAACGACCATCACTGAACAGAGGTGGGGTCTATGACATCTATCAGCCACCTACAATGCAGCCATCAGCATTCTGATTCGGATTCTATGATGATCCATGAGAGGATAAATACTTGATACTCCCTATTAGACAGACAGAACTGAGGATGCCTTTCGGACGAGAGGCAAAACGTCTTCAAGACTTTTCAAGCAAGTCCAGTTGCTCTCTTCTACCAACCACAGATTACTATGTACCTGGATGACTGAGTATCTTCACAGATACACATTCTATCCACATTCACTGGATATGAGCAATCGCATGCTCTGATTGGCTACTCTACTACAAGGATATCAGCTCATATACCATATGGTAAGTAGAGAAAAATAAAATGGCGGAGCGAGTTGCTGAACCAACTGAGGAGGAACTAAAAACTGTACTTGAAAAAAAAATTGTTAAAGTATTTAAAAGAAACAGAAATAGCTAAAAGAATATAGTTCCCCCCCAATATCTCTTGTTCCTCACTCCAGCCCAGTTGGTGGCAGTAATGCACCTTTAAGTTGGTTTGCCAACTGCCAAAAAAAACCCCTAAAGAAGAAGAGGAAGAAGACCCCCCCAAAAAAAAATACAAAAAAAGCAACAAAATATGGAATAAAAGTATTTGATGGTAAGCCTGTATCATTTTTCAATAATTATTATTGTTATCACATTTTTCACAAATTGCTCCTGTCATTTTGCCAGTTTGTTTACATTCTAATCGTAAATTATTTTGTCAGATGTTTTGCATAAAGTTTTTATTTATCAAATTTGCAAAAAAAAAAAACTAAAAATGCTCTGTTTCTCAAAATCCACTGAATGTGGAGATGATAAAACAGTTATTCCACTCAATCTTGTTGTACGTGTCTTATAGCCAACTCGGTGCTACGCACCTATCAGCTCACGTACGACTCGATTTTGTAGAATAACTGTGTTTATATATAATGACCAAGATAAGTGTTTAAAAGTAAAGATAGTGTTTAGAAGAAGAAGCCTTTATTTGTCACATGTACACTCAAGCACAGTGAAATTCCTCTTCTGCATTTAACCCATCTGAAGCAGTGAACACACACATACCGTACATACCCAGAGCAGTGGGCAGCTATACTACAGCGCTTGGGAGGAGGCAGTTGGGGATTTGGTGCCTTGCTCAAGGGCACTTCAACCATGATACTGACCAGACGGAGGGGAAAGTGCTGTTCATTCACTCAACTCCCCTCACATTTTTCCTGTTGGTCCCAAGAATTGAACCGGTGACCCTTTGGGCCCATGGCTGCCTCATAGCTGTTTCTAGTAAAGCATTTTGAACTTGTTTATTATTATCTTGTTGGGGGGTTAAATAGAAAAGATGAGAAAAATTTTATCATGAACAATTGTGTCAGAAAACAGAATCCAGGGACACATGTCGGCCCGGGGGCATTTTGAGTTATTGACAGATTCAGAAAGTACAGTTTCTAAGCTTTCCAATGATGCCTTCCATGTGGAGATCTGACAATATTTGAAGAATGTGTGGCCTTTTGAAAGTGTATACTTCTTAAAACAGAAAAGGGAGAAAATCGCCCTCAAAGTTTTCCATCTCAGCTACTCTGGGTGTAGGGCGGGCACATAATGGTGCTCATCTGCATGATATTAAGGAAAGCTCTACCCCCTACGAGCTAGCACGATACTACTTTCATGTAAACAAAGATCACCACGTCAATTTTCCTTCCATGCAAAGTATGCCCAACACAATTATGAAGTGCAAAAATAAGTCCTAAAGTATACTTTAACGTTTTGTGGTTGAAAAATTACTCACACCGTAAGAAAGAAAGATAGCACGATGATAACACAACTAACACAACACTAGTTTCATGTAAAGCCTCGGTCACAACCGGCCGTACAGTACGCGCTCCTACGGCCGGTCTACATGCAAAAAACACAAGAAACGCACGAGAGCGCGCATGAAACGCACGAGAGCGCGCGTGTGACGTGCTGATTTTCGAGCCGTAGACCGGCCGCAGAGGTTCTTTGTCATGTCAAACAAACTCTACGGGCGCTTACGTTTTTTTCAGGTTGCAAGACAAACTTACGGCCAACTCGCGTCTTTCTCCGTGAACAAAAAAAAAACGCAGTGATTTGGGAAACGCCAAAAATCACACGGCCAAAAAATTGTACGTCCGGTTGTGACCTAGGCTTAACCAAACCACAACACTCTCCATTACATGCAAAAATAACCACGCAGCCTTAGATTAATAAACTTACCCCATCAGAAAGAGAAATGGCGCCTTGCACACACCGATGCCTCCGATGGAATGTAATCCTAGAACGGTCCGTGTATCATCCAATCATTCAAGTATTCCATTCAATCTGGAAAACGAGGTTGCGGTTTTTTTTGCTAGAAATGGTGATCTCCGATGTAAATACCGAGTGTCTGTTTGCTTCGCGGTGTTTCAGCTCCTCTGCGCTCTGTTTAACTTCCTCATTCCATAGTGAAATCACACGCCTGTATGCAGCTAAGTAGCCATGCGCTCAGCTCGTATCATACAGCTGATTCGCGAAAAAAAAAAAAACAAGACTTAAATCATCATGTGAATGGCCCATATGGTAATTTACCCACACCCCCCAGCAGGCTACAGTCCTGACAAAAACGAGATAATTTGCAACAAAAAATGTATGCTTTTCCAACAAAACAATCTATTATCTGAAATACTGATTGCATTCTTCAAGATCTCAACTTGCACATGATGGAAAAAAACAAAAATCACAAATTTTGAAAAAAAATGCTTCTTTTGCGATTATCTCGGATTCGTTTCGGCCGACATGTGTCCCTGGATTCGGTGAGGGGTCACAATTCTGTAAAGGTTGAATTATTTTTCTTTAAATGTGTACAAAACAGGAAAAGATAGGTATAGACTTCTGAGGGTCAAGAAAACACCAATATTTCTAATTTATCCAATACTTGTCTTTTTTTTTGTAAATAAAGCACTGCTAACATTTTTATCAGGAAAAAAAACAGACTGTATTCAAAATTCAAATTTGTAAGCTTTTTAGAGAAAGCTAATTCAAACGTGTGTCGTGAATGAGTTTCCTTTCTGAGCCAATATTTAAGCGCAGTTTGAAGCATAATTGAAATTCAGCTGCAAAATTTGTAGATGTTTTTGTGTAACAGCGGCATACAGTATAATGGCTGGTTTCATTTTCAACATGCAGTATAAACTGGTATGATTCTGCCGTAGTGAAAAATAAATAGCAACCCTTTCACTGGAGCTTGACTTATTCATCCTCATGCTCCAACTCAGTCAAAAATAAAATACCATTTGCTTGTATTTGCACGTAGTGTAACATGACAATGAATAAATACAGTACATTAATAATAATAAGCATAATAATAAAATAATAAATATGAGCATAAATAATGACTTGTTGGACAATATTCTTTATTTGCTTGGTAATAGCTTGTGGTAGTGAACTTTAGTAGCAGAGCTTACAGAAGACTTTCTCTCACACACACACACTGCAATGACCATTTATTGCATCACTTGCATGTAAACCAAGTATACGGTATGTACATCATAAACTCAGCTCCAGCGTACACACACATACACACCTGGAAAAAAAAGATGCATTTTGCCTGTCTGTATTTCTTTCACTCTTGCTGTTATTTGATCTCCATCTTTCTCCATTCCTCCCTCTCGCTACTCCTCCGTCATTCTTAAAATCTATCCTGCCCTTGTTCAACAAAGAGGGACTTTGGCTCAAACTAGCAAAGCCGTAAATCCGCTTTCTTCGAGCCAATCTTTGTCCAGTTGAAAGCAATTTTTACATCTCTCTCTCTCTCTCGCTCTCTCTCTCACACAAATAATATTCACAGGGTTCGTTGTGTGAAAAGGTGCCTCAGTAATAAATGTATGTGTGTTTGTGCAGTAAAATGCTGAAGGAGCAGTATTTCTGGAAATTGACAGGGCAGAATGAATAGCGTGATGAATCATATAGTCCAGGGTAATATTCTTAACAAGAACATAAACACACACACACACACACACACACATGCAACTTAGTTTATTCCTCTACACTGACAGTAATGATTGATGGACAGTCAGAACTTCTAAACCTCAAGCCCTCATCATACCCAGGCTCGCCCTTTGAAACAGATCTTCATTCTGCACTTTATCCTGGTTGGCGTCGAGTAGGTGGTGGCGGATGGCGGAGGATCCAGAGTTTATCCCAGGAACACTAGATGTAAGGTGAGAACACACCCTGGATGACATTCCTGTCCATTGCCACTCACGCATTCATTCACACCCGTGTGCAATTGAGACATGGGTGTGCTTATTATTAAAGCTGACAAAACACTAGGTAGGAATCTCATCTCATCTCATTATCTGTAGCCGCTTTATCCTTCTACAGGGTCGCAGGCAAGCTGGAGCCTATCCCAGCTGACTACGGGCGAAAGGCGGGGTACACCCTGGACAAGTCGCCAGGTCATCACAGGGCTGACACATAGACACAGACAACCATTCACACTCACATTCACACCTACGCTCAATTTAGAGTCACCAGTTAACCTAACCTGCATGTCTTTGGACTGTGGGGGAAACCGGAGCACCCAGAGGAAACCCACGTGGACACGGGGAGAACATGCAAACTCCACACAGAAAGGCCCTCGCCGGCCACGGGGCTCGAACCCGGACCTTCTTGCTGTGAGGCGACAGCGCTAACCACTACACCACCGTGCCGCCCCAGCTTTGATATCATACATTGAATTTTAATAGGGAGAATGGCTTGTCTTTCCTTCTGGGTCTGTGCCCGGTTCGACAGTTATAGCGCTATGTAACTCTGGTGGTGCGTCCATGAGGCCTTTTGCAAGAACTGTGCAACACTTTACAGCACCATGAGAACTGTATAACACTTTAGGGCACTCCAGCTAGCTTCCAGAATCGGCAAACGTAAAAATAAGCTAAATCGGTATTCTCAGTATGGACATCATGGCAGTCGAGGTGAAGAGACTAAAGAAAACGCTATCGGAGGAAGACAGGAAGAGAAAAAGCAAATGCACTTGCTTGATGTTTGGCTGTGTTAGAAAAGTGTGTCCGAAATCGCTCACTCGTTCACTACTCCCTACTCACTATATAGGGAACTACTGTATAGAGGACTATATAGTGAGCTCATTGGTAAAATGAAAAAAAAAATGCTTTCGGACAATACTCCGTCGCGCTGGTATTTACAGTACGTCATTACAATTAAAACGTGCCAGATCAGTCGGCTGGTGGGTTTTCAAAATAATAAATACTGTATGTGCATGTATTTTTTGTGATAAATCCATATTATACTGCATAGACATATAAACATAGACGCCGCATTCTGCGTAGAATCATACGTCATCCTCGCCGCCATATTGGATGTGGCAAAGTGGAGATTCTTCAGCCGTCTCTGGTATAGCGTCTAGACAGTAGCCGAGAATAAAGATGCCTCATTCATGTGCTGCGTTTAACTGTACCAACAGGTTTACCGTCCAAACGAGATCACATGGGATTACCTTTCACAGGTGAGACTGGAAAAATACTTTTCATTGTATTTGGTCATTATAACGTAATTTTACGAACAGATTTTTCTGACTTTGTGGCTAATATGAAGTCTCGCGCATAATAGCCACTCGGTGAAACCTGTCTCCATACAACGAAGTATTTCCTTCGTAAGTACGCTGATTGTTGTTAGTTGCTTAGCTAACTTTTTGCATACTATGTAGGTTTCCCAAAAATAAAGAGATGAAAAAGCAGTGGGAGACAGCTGTGCGACGGGAAGGGTTTTCTGCTACTCTGTCATCCATGCTGTGCAGTGAACACTTCAGAACGGAGGATTTTGACAGAACAGGTCAGACAGTCAGGATCAGAGAGGGAGCTGTTCCTTCAGTCTTCAGTTTCTCAGCTCATCTCCACCGGGTAGGTGTATAGTTATAAGCAGTGAGAATTAGATAATACAGTGCCACACTATGATGACCGTTTTTGAACATATGATGAATAGCCCAAGAGTATTAGCTCAAAATCGAGTCCAACCCGGAACAAATTAGTAACAAGCTGAATTTTTCAGAATATGTTCAGAATACCCTTAGGAATAACATACTAAAAGTCCCGGGGAATCCACCTTGTGCTCTCTGAGAAATTCAAGATGGCGTCCAAAATGGCCGCCGATTGGAGATTTTTCAATATCTCAGGGATAAAACATAATATAAATGCAATTAAAATGTTAAATTATATGTTCTCTCATACAAGCAATGCAAATTCACCATTGTCACACTGTTAAAATTAAAATGAACCAAGATTACAAGGTCATTAATGTGGAAATTACATGGAATTTGATGGTTGACATGATTGACAGATTAGCTTAGTAGGCTACCTACATACATGAACATAATGTAAGACAACAATTAGACATCAATTTCCTTAATATTTAGTGCATCTTTAAGCTTTGATAAAATATTAAAGGGAAATTAAATTTGAGAACTCTATCTTCTAAAACTACAATGGCAAGCTGTTTCAGTACACTTCAACATTCCGGCGACTTTCATGACAAAAAGGTCTGCCCCAATAAAAGCTCTTGCTTATAAACAATGAGTAGACTTAAACACTTCTCAGTGCCTCAGTTGTAATGCTTGGACCTTTGTTGTACCATCAGTGAAGTAGGGAATTTATTCAAGCTTGTTTAAGGGTGGAAAAAAATTAATCGTTGAGTTTCTAGCGCCAGTCTTTATACTAGCAATGCCAGTGTGTTCGGACAAAAAATGACTAAACTCAGCATGACCTTTTAAAAATGACTGAACTCAGCATGACCTTTTAACATGCCATTTTTCATTTTACACCACCAATTTACTTTAATTAATATTAATGAAAATAAGTGCTCCAACCCCTAGTAATTGTGTTTGTTGTTTTGTGAACAGAATAGGATGATACGGAGTGAACGAGTAACCAATGGATCCACACTATACACAAATATACTGTTATAATAATGTGTACATTGTTATTATATAATGTTAATACACAATGTAATTAATACACACATGTTGGAATTTACTTTCCTACCCTACAAAACATATATTCTGACCTTTTAATTGCATTAATATTTTGTTTTGGGCCTGAGATATGGGCAGATCTCCATTTGGCGGCCATTTCGGACGCCATCTTGAATTTCTCAGAGAGCACAAGGGGGATTTCCGGGGACTTTTAGTATGTTATTCCTAAAGGTATTCTGAATATATTCTGAAATTTTCAGCTTGTTACTAATTTGTTCCGGGTATAACCCTATTACTCCTGGGCTAGAATGTTTTTAACCTTTCTGAATGTGAAGGAATCAGTGATGTATTTTGTTTTGGTATGATGTTAGAACCTGGCCGAACTCAGTTTGGCGGTCATTCAGCTCACTTTATTCAACGAGAGTAGGTCTGTGTGGTGACTCATCTCATCTCATCTCATTATCTGTAGCCGCTTTATCCTTCTACAGGGTCGCAGGCAAGCTGGAGCCTATCCCAGTTGACTATGGGCGAAAGGCGGGGTACACCCTGGACAAGTCACCAGGTCATCACAGGGCTAACATAGAGACACAGACAACCATTCACACTCACATTCACACCTACGGTCAATTTAGAGTCACCAGTTAACCTAACCTGCATGTCTTTGGACTGTGGGGGAAACCGGAGCACCCGGAGGAAACCCACGCGGACACGGGGAGAACATGCAAACTCCGCACAGAAAGGCCCTCGCCAGCCACGGGGCTCGAACCCGGACCTTCTTGCTGTGAGGCGACAGCGCTAACCACTACAGTGTGGTGACTCAATAAATAAAACAGTAAATTTTTATTTTCATTCACTATTTCCAGTTTTTCCACTATTTCCATCATTTATCATATTCAGTCTTGTAGGTTGGTTATTGTGGCTTCAGGTTTTGGTAGCTTGCTACGGTATGCTGACTGATTAGCTTACCTGAGCTATCTATCGCGTATCTGTCGCTAGTTTGCAGTGTACAGGGTATTTCGCACACTATTTATAACCATCACATTAAAAGTTATACGTGTTGTTTTGATGCCTGTTTGTTTCCCAAATATATACGTGTGTGTGTTAATGGGTGAATAAAAGGCATCGAGTTAAATATTATTGTAGAAAGGGGCTTTATGAAGTTCAGTCCATTTACTTGCATTGGTTTACGGGGAAGATTTGCCACATCCAATATGGCGGACACTCTGACGTATCCCAGCAACGGGGCCACCAGCTCAATGCGGCGTCTATGTTTATATGTCTATGTTATACTGACTGTATTTCCCACATTAATCAATACAAAGTACCTGCATCTTTCAGTTAAAAAAAAAACAAGGCTGAATACGTTCTTCTTTGCCGCTGCCTTTTATTAAATCAAATTTGAGATTTTTAAGCGACTTTTTGATTTCTTTCAGCGCGACTGCAATGCATGATGGGCTATATTACTTTGGTTAGTGACTATTGGTTGTACACTACTTTTCGTGATGCATTATGGGATACTTTTGAGTGCACTATATAGGGTGTAAATAATCCTCACTAAGGTTTCAGACAGCACTACAAAATGGTGTCCCCACTATATAGCGCCCTATGTAGTGAGTAGGGAGCAATTTCGGACACAGGGATCGACTTGTTAGCTTTTGATCAAAAGCCAAGTTTAGCCGCAAGCTATATCTCGAGGTGATGTTAGCAAACTTGCTAGATAACACTCAGACATCACTACTGGTAATAAGGGCCCTTGTGTTGGTTGTTGTCTAGCTTTGTTGATGAGCTTGCCACACAAGTTTGCATCACTTTGTCAGGGGCATCCAGGTTTTGTAAGGTCAATTTAGTTGACTAGCTGTTCTTTGTCCGTTAGCATCCCCCAGCATGAGATATGTTAGTGTTCGTATGGTTCCGGTTATGTTATCTTCACATGGTACTATTCTGAATTGTGTGTAATGCATGTGCAATCATAGACTTGCAGTGAAAAAAAAAAGAAAAAAAAAAAGCCTGAGCATGCATGTTTACTTCAAGACACAAGTACTGTAGTGATCTGTCTCACGGCTAACAGAAAAACAACATTAATCCGACAGCAGAGTTTACATCCCTGCCAGTGGTATTTATGAAAGATTATGGTGTAACCTTATCAGTGTTGTCCCCGTCTCATGGAGATTTGTGGTTTTACCAGATGACAAACATCATCTAACCCCAGTCTCATCTCAGGCTAGCATGCAAATAATTAAATTCATCTCACACAAAAACTTTTTGTCAGTCTTTGTCAATCTCGTACCAATTCAACCTTGAAAACTTGTACCATTGCAAACCTACAGTATCTCAGCTCCAGTAGCTTATAATAGATTCCACTGCCCAGTGTATATTATGTGTAATATGTGCCTATATCATGTGGATCTCACACACACACCACATTCAAATACTTATCAGTGTATATAGCCTGAAAATGCAAACACTATATTTCAGCAAAACTAAAAGTTCCTGTTATTCTTTTTATGTTAGTGTTAATTTCCGGTGCCATGCCATGTGATAGTGTTTGTTTTGGTTTTTGTTCTAGTTATCTAGTTATCGCCACCCATTTCCTGTCATTATTGGTTGCATCAAGCCCCCTACCACCTGATATATTATACCCCCAGGTATGCCTGCTCAGGAATCACAGATGCAATAAATAAAATAAAAAAATATGCAGTCATATTTGTGTAGAATCCTGAATGAAATACTACTCTGCCTCATCAGTCGACATCAGTGGTGTAAAAGTGAATTACACTCCGTAACTGTAGGGGGAGCCAGAGAGGAAAAATACCAATTCTTGCATAATGGGGCTTTAAAGAACACAAACAAGGAAGAAATGCACATTCATACAGTATATATATGCACACAGTTCAACAGAGAATTAATTGACATAGTAAATGATTGTGGGGGAGGGAAGGAAGGAATGAATGAATGAATGAAGGAAGGAATAAATGAAGGAATGAATAAAGGAAGGAATGAATTTATGAAGGAAGGGATGAATGAATAAAGGATTTAATGAAGGAATGAATGAATAAAGGAAGGAAGGAAGGAAGGAATTGAATGAATGAAGGAAGGAATTAATGAAGCAAGGAATAAATAAAGGAAGGAAGGAATTAATGAAGGAAGGGAGGGAGGAAGGAAGGAAGGAAGGAAGGAAGGAATTAATGAATGAATGAAATAAGGAATGAATGAATGAAATAAGGAAGGAATTAATGAAAGAAGGAATGAATGAATTAATTAATAAATTAATTAATGAAGGAATGAATAAAGTAAAGAAGGAATTAATGAAAGAAGGGGGAATGAATGAAGGGATTAATGAAGGAAGGAAGGAAGGAAGGAAGGAAGGAAGGAAGGAATTGAATGAATGAAGGAAGGAATTAATGAAGCAAGGAATAAATAAAGGAAGGAAGGAATTAATGAAGGAAGGGAGGGAGGGAGGAAGGAAGGAAGGAAGGAAGGAAGGAAGGAATTAATGAATGAATGAAATAAGGAATGAATGAATGAATGAAATAAGGAAGGAATTAATGAAAGAAGGAATGAATGAATGAATTAATAAATTAATTAATGAAGGAATGAATAAAGTAAAGAAGGAATTAATGAAAGAAGGGGGAATGAATGAAGGGATTAATGAAGGAAGGAAGGAAGGAAGGAAGGAAGGAAGGAAGGAAGGGGAATTAATGAATAAATGAAAGAAGGAAGGAACAAATGAAGGAATGAATGAATGAAGGAAGGAAGGAATTAATGTAAGAAGGAATGAATGAATGAATTAATAAATTAATTAATGAAGGAATGAATAAAGTAAAGAAGGAATTAATGAAAGAAGGGGGAATGAATGAAGGGATTAATGAAGGAAGGAAGGAAGGAAGGAAGGAAGGAAGGAAGGGGAATTAATGAATAAATGAAAGAAGGAAGGAACAAATGAAGGAATGAATGAATGAAGGAAGGAAGGAATTAATGTAAGAAGGAATGAATGAATGAATTAATAAATTAATTAATGAAGGAATGAATAAAGTAAAGAAGGAATTAATGAAAGAAGGGGGAATGAATGAAGGAAGGAAGGAAGGAAGGAAGGAAGGAAGGAAGGAAGGAAGGAAAGAAGGGGAATTAATGAATAAATGAAAGAAGGAAGGAACAAATGAAGGAATGAATGAATGAAGGAAGGAAGGAATTAATGTAAGAAGGAATGAATGAATGAATTAATAAATTAATTAATGAAGGAATGAATAAAGTAAGGAAGGAATTAATGAAGGAAGGGGGAATGAATGAAGGGATTAAGGAAGGAAGGAAGGAAGGGAGGGAGGGAGGGAGGGAGTAAGGAAGGAATTAATGAAGGAATGAATGAATGAAGGAAGCAATGAATAAAGGAAGGAAGGAATATATATTGCAGACACCTGTACGTTTGTCACATTTTGGCTTTGAGCCTTTCTGGCTTCAGGAGCTGCACAGTTTCCATAAAGGCGTCTTTAACTGTGTGCTTCATTCACACGTGAAGCTCCGTGTCATTCGATCAGGAACTAAAGCTGTGGAACAATCACTCCCCACTGATTTTATCCCTCTCCTTCCAAACTGCTGCTGTTTGTCATGTCAAGTTGAAATCCAGCTGCTCGATGACTAGATTATGCTTTTTGTTTATGGTTGAACAGCACAAGATGAACTAAGTGTGTGCATTTATATGATTGTGTGTATTACTTACAGCAGCGGAAGAACCTCGTAAAGGATTAAATTTGTGTTGAGATGCAGTATGTGTCAGACGTGTGAATCACCTTCACTGCGCAATAACATATCAGATGTGAGCATAATATTTTTTTGTTTGTTTTTATGGCAGGATAGCGAGTGATAGATTACAAGTTCGAGGTTACATTATGTTTCATTAATGGGGGACACTTGTTTGAATCATCATCATCATCATCATGGGGAAGCCATGGCTTAAAGGTTAGAGAAGCAGCTTTGGGACCAAAAGGTCGCCAGTTCGATTCCCCGGACCAGCAGGAATGGCTGAAGTGCCCTTGAGTGAGGCATCTAACCCCCAACCGTTCCCTGGGCTGCCACTGCTGTGGGTATGTTGGGGTCTTGTTGTACATCACTCTGGATAAGAGCGTCTGTGAAATGTCTGTAATGTAATATAATATAAAGACAGAGATCTGAAAACATGCACGATCAGGGACGGGGTAAAACCGAGGTTAAACTAATTGGACAAGACCAGTTATACGTGTGGTCAAATTGCATCACGTATACAAAATTAAATCTAAATATAAATAAATACTATCAAAGAGCAGAATACTGTATATTTAACAGTTATTCCACACAATCGAGTCGCACATGAGCTGATAGTCGATAGTAGAGATGCGTAGCACCGAGTCGGCTATAAGCCATGTACGACAAGATTGAGTGGAATAACTGTTTTATTCTATCCACATTCACTGGATTTTAAGAAACCGAGCATTTTTCTTGTTATTTTTTGCAAATTCAATAAATTTGTACAAAACATCTGACAATCATTTCTGCTTAGAATGTAAACAAACGGCGAAATGACAGTAGCAATTTGTGAAAAATGCTATAATAATAATTCTTGGGGAAAAAAATTTTTTAAAAAAGTTCTTACAATCAAATACTTTCATTCCATATTTTGTTGCTTTTTTTTTGTATTTTGGGGGGTTTTGTTTTCGAGTACAGTTTTTATTTCATTCTCAGTTGGTTCAGCAACACGCGCCGCCATTTTGTTTTTCACTACTCACGGTATTGAGGTATTTCACCTGACGTCACAGGCTCACGTGACGCCCCGGTGTCCGCCATTTTGAACGTCAAGCTACATACTAACGCTGCAGACAGAGATGGAGAACCGGCTTGAAAAAAAACGTGTTACAGACACCTAGAATAGATTAATTTGTCAGTAAGCACTCTATAAATAACCATGGTGTTTGCTTGTTGTGCTGTGGGCTGCCACAACAGACAGGGACAGCGTGCAGGACGCTCCTTTTACCGGTTTCTAGTGATGGGAATTTTAGCTCTTTTGGCTCTTCTTACTATAAAGAGCCGGCTCTTTCGGCTCCCAAACGGCTCCTGAGATTTTATTTTTGATTTAATTGCTGCAATTAACTAGTTAATTAATTACATTATTATTTATATTTTATCAATAGGATGTTTTCCATTTTATTTTTTAGTTTTTGTAGCCATTGTAAAGCTTTGTAAAGTATAGCAGTGTAACAATGTTCTAGCTATAGAAATAAAACTTACTTACCAATTAATAAATTATTTTCTCACAAACATAATGCAAAACTGTGTTATATTACCAATATAAAATACACAGCTGATTTTCCCCTCTTCAGGTGCCTCACAGACTCCTCTCCCCTGCGCTCCACAGCTTTAAGAATTACACCAATTTTCGCATTTTCGCAGCTGTGAATGACATCAACCCCCCCAACCAAAAAAAGTAGGCGTACACCATGCTACTTTTTTTCCTTTGAATGGTAACAGACAACACAAAGACGCAATCGGACAGCAACTTTTTTTGTGAAAGTCTCTCTCTCTGAGGCACCTAAGGACAAAAAACTAATTCGGCTCCCACCGAAGAGCCGGCTCCCGTCGTTCACTTCAAAGAGCCGGCTCTTTGAACCGGATCGTTCGCGACCGACACATCACTACCGGTTTCCTACTGACCCAGACAAGAGGGCCAAATGGATTGCAGCTGTGAAGAGACAGGATTGGGAGCCAACAGAGTACCCCAGACTTTGCAGTGATCATTTCATTTCAGGTTAGTTTATCAGTTAACGCAATTTTGATAAAATATATAGCAAAAAGTAAATGGGTCAGTGTTTGTTAACCCATCTGAGCAGTGAAACAAGGCAGTGTTAATTTGTCTAGGGTTGCATGTAGCAGACATCAGACATAAAACGCAATAACAGAGGCTAGAAAGAAACGGGACACAGAAATAAATAAACAGGGCTCCATACCAAGGCTGGGTACAGTGTTTGTGATAAAAGACAGATCCAGTTTAACACGAATCACAGCTTACTTTCTTGTTAAAATGTGCAAAGGTCTCCACCATCTCATACCGCCTTGCACTGAAGGACTTAAGCGTGCCGTCCAAAATGGCTGCGTCACGTGACTTGGTCACGTGGGTGAAATACCTCAATATAAGATGATATCCTTGTAGTAGAGTAGCCAATCAGAGTGCACGATTGCTCATATCCAGTGAATGTGGATAGAATAATAATCTATATTATATGATAACCTTTTATTCACACCATGCTTGTTTCTTCACTATGCTGATGTGAATGTGTGTGTGTGTGTGTGTGTGTGTGTGTGTGTGTGTGTGTGTGTGTGTGTGTGTGTGTTTGTGTGTGTGTGTGTTGGGTTCTGCTGGCCAGAAAAGAATATTGTCTAGTGTGCAAATTTTCTACAAAGGCCATCTTATGTTCAAATGGAAAAGGCTGGATCCATATTTCAAACTGAAATGGCCCAAACAAGATGGCTATTGCAACTATGCATGGGATGAAGTTCCACTCAGACTGCTATTACTGCACAGTGCTGTGGCACTTCAGAGTATAACATTGTTCAATGCAGCTTTTAGTCAGTAATGAACGAGGAAAGCTGGTGTTCTTAAGACCGAGAGTGCGTATTGATTGTGTAGGATGGATGAGCGAGTGCTTAGAAGAAGTGGCCCACTTCAGCATCAGCAAATAATAAAGACACCCTTAAGGCGAAAGCAATTTGAGCTTTAATTCATTTCAAGTATGAAACAACAAACTGGAAGGTGGTGTGGGTATGTGGGTGTGACAACAATGACGCCTTTCAATTACTGGTTAAACAGCCAGCTGTGGAAATGCACAAACACATGCACACATTGGCAGATGAAAATATATGGATGTATCTACAGCAGGGGTCACCAAACTCTTTTCTCTGGGGGCCACATTGTTGTTCCTGACTGTGATGGGGGCCGGGGTCGGGTCAGCTATATCACATAGAATTGTATGACCCAGACAAATATGACCACCAGCAGGCCTCATTGTGTAGTAGAGATTACTAGCCTGGCACAGCCATCCCCACTACTATATCCCCCACTACTATATCCCCCACCACTATATCCCCCACCACTATATCCCCACTACTATATCCCCCACCACTACTATATCCCCACCACTATATCCCCACTACTATATCCACACCACTACTATATCCCCACCACTATATCCCCACTACTATATCCCCCACCACTACTATATCCCCACCACTATATCCCCACCACTACTATATCCCCACCACTATATCCCCACTACTATATCCACACCACTACTATATCCCCACCACTATATCCCCACTACTATATCCACACCACTACTATATCCCCACCACTATATCCCCACTACTATATCCCCCACCACTACTATATCCCCACCACTATATCCACACTTGATTCCTGGCACATATTTGTTTATCTTTACTAGTGGTTTGCAAAAGTAGTAATCGAGTCTTCACACTGTTTTAATTTGAAATACCACAGATATTCCATTTATTTATTTTCTAATAAAAATAACATCAAAGCTGTCAAGGTAAGAAACATCTGCCTAGTTGAGGTGATTGACACTGGCAAAGGCGAGTGGAAAATTATAAATTGTAGGTAGGCCTGTTGATATTACTAATAATATAAATAGTAATTGTATGCAGCACTTAATAAAGGTCAAATAAATAGGCCTATAAAATAAATACATTTTAAAAAACAGTGAAATTATAATAATATGAGCAATAGATCAATAGATCACAGCAGTTGTGCTGTGTCCTGCACGTCGTTGCTCTCATCCATGGCCAAAGCAAAAAACTCGAATTCTGACGCTCTCTCATTCAGCTGGTCATACACGTTGTCCCCCAAATCTTCAGTTCGCCTGGTCATAGTAGGTGCGGAGAGACTCGCCGCGTTGAGCGCATCCTTCTTGTCGGGACACACCTCCTCGGCCACAGCAAGCATGCATACTTTAACAAAGTCCCCATCAGTAAACGGCTTTCCATGGGTAGCCAGTAGGTGAGCTACCTTATAGCTAGCTCGGACAGCAGCCTGGTTGATCTGGGTTTGGCGAAGGAATACATTCTGTTGTGCAGCCAGTCCGCATTTCATCCTCCGAATCCTGTCTTCTCTTGTTTGCCCTCGCAAACTAGCATACTCTTTGTGGCGGGTTTCGTCGTGACGACGCAGATTATATTCTTTGAAAACCGGCACGCTTTCTTTACATACAAGACAAACTGCACGGTCCTTACACTGAACGAAAAAATAATTGGTGCTCCACTGTTCTTTAAAAACTCTGCACTCTCTGTCAGCTTTTCATTGACCGCTAGCCATTTTGCTGTCCTGAACACTGACAGTTCTCTGCGCGTGCGCTGCCTGTCACTGCTTGATCGCGAGCATATGACGAAAATTCGGAAAATATGAATAGTTCATTTTATAACTAAATATAAATTTTAATTGATAAAATCAACAAAATACAAGATGCAGACATGTTATTATTTGCCAAAAAGCAATTTAAAAAAAAAGGCCATGACCACTTTGGGGATTGCCTCATAGGGCCGGTTCAAGTGGTGGGGGGCAGAGGGGCTGGGGGGCCGGTCAAAGGGGGGTGGCGGGCCGGATCTGGCCCGCGGGCCGTAGTTTGGTGACCCCTGATCTACAGTATATAAGAAGCAGCAAAGTTTGTTTGTTTCTTTGTTTGTCTTGAGCTAACGTTGCCATTTCTCGACGGATTTTCACCAAATTTGGCAAGTCAGGGGATGACCTGGAATTTTGTCGATAGAAACAAAATTCATGTACGGGCCCCAGGGAGGTCCCTGAGGGGCACAACATTCACCCACCCCCTCCCTCAATGCCTTTCACATTATATTTATCAACGCAAACTCTCGGCAGATCTTCACTAAACGTGGCACATCTGAGCTTCCCCGCCTCCAGAACCTGGGTAACCTACTCATACAAAATAAAACCCTGGGGTTTCTGTATGTCATCGATACAGGGTGTTCAGCATTAATTTTCAGATTCTTCTTCTTCTTTTATTATTATTATTATTATTATTATTATTAATAATTTATTTTCACTTTTTTCAAGCCAGTCTCTTTCCCCACCAAAACTGGACAGTTGAACACTGAGGGGGAAAAAAATCACCAGCTTTCTATTTATTTTATTTATTTTTTCCTCCCAATCTTCAACTGTCCAGTTCTGGTGAGCTCAGATTCCTGTTTTTGGCTGACAGGAGTGAAACCTGATGTGGACATCTGTTGTTGTAGCCTCTCTAATTCAAGGTTTCCCATATTTTGTTTTCTGAGATGCTTTTCTGCTCACCATGGTTCTAAAGAGTGGTTATTTGTGTTAGGGTAGACTTCCTGTCAGCTCCTGTCTGGCCATTCTCCTCAATAAGGCATATCCACTCACAGAACTGCTGCTGTCTGGATGTTTTCTTTTGTTTTTCTATGTGTGAAATTACCAGGAAATAAGCAGTTTCTGAAATACTCGAACCAGCCGACAGTATATGGCCATAGTCAAAGTCACCGAGGTCGCATTTTTCACCATTTTGATGTTTTGTGTGAACATTAACTGAAGCTTTTGACCTGTATTTGCATTGTGCTGCTGCTATACAATTTTCTGATTGGATAATTGCAAGAATGAGCAGGTGTACAGGGGTTCGTAATAAAGTGACTTAAAATGTTCCCACTTTATGAGATCCAATAACAAGCTCTCACATGGAATAGAATAAAAATGGGCTGTTTGTCACTTCTCTAAAATCACCCTCGTGGGAAAAAAAGAAGAAAATGTATTATTTGATCTTTATCACATATCAGATACATAGTAGTATGAGAGCTGGAGTGTATTTCAAGCTCCTTGGTTTGAGTGGATGAGAAAATGCAGAAGGATTTGACCTTTTTGTGCTGCTATCTAGGTAAAACCATCTTCAGGGTTATGGTGAGCAATGGAGAAAAAAAAAAATCAATGCAACCCAAAATAAAAGATGGTGAAATTGGTGACATTGCCAAGAACAATAAAACATGGCCATTCCTAAAGAAATACTCAGATGTGTTTTAACCTAATTTCAGTTTTGCTTATCTGTATTGTATGCGTGATTAACATACACCGTGCTTTCAGAGCATTTCTATGAACTGAGAAAATGGCAGAAAACCAATTTACTTGAATCTCACTTATTTAAGGGCAATTGTTGGGGTGACAATTAACATTTGTGCAAAGCACTTTGTAAAACACGTTGATGAATTTTCAGCTAAAGGCGTTTCTAAATTAGGCTCTAAGATCGTATAATTTATCCTATTAAAGCACTACTTTTGGTTCAGTACTAATGTGGGTCTGATCACTCATGGAGATCATAAAACACTCAAGGGGAAAAAAAAAAAGCTCCAGTGTTGAAATGTTGCATAAATGCCTTTTAACCCAAAGTGACTCTGTCACATAAGAGTCACACCAAGCGTTTTCATGACTTCAGTCAATCCACAGAGATAATAACTATTTAATGTTTAATAATTGATGGAATAAGCCTAGTTTGGGAGTGTAACAGTCCCTTGGAAAATTAAAAAAATGGGAGACAGGCTTTTGACAACTCAAGGTGCATAGATAGATAGATAGATAGATAGATAGATAGATAGATAGATAGATAGATAGATAGATAGATAGATAGATAGATAGATAGATAGATAGATAGATAGATAGATAGATAGATAGATAGATAGATAGATTTAACTACACTTTTCAGTGAATCACTCTGCTCTATGCACGCATACACACAAACATATGGCGTTGGATCACTCAGCCCTCTCTCTCTGATTTCTCTGCAAGAACACAAGAGACACACATAAATACATTGCCAGTAATCAAACACAGGTGAAACTCATCATGTGTTAACCACCGGTCCTACCTGACTCCTCATTGCCCATAGCTGACGCTTGATCACGTCCCCACTGCCACAGATCCCAACCCCCAGCGGGTAATCAGCAACCACCATCTGTGCCCCCGGCCAATGGGCCACCTCAAACTTAAAGGGATGAAAAGCCAGATACCGACACGTGATCCATGTGTTGGTATCCTTCATGAAGTGGAGCCACAGGAGTGGGCATGGTCGGAACAGAGAGTGAAAGGGCATCCCAGCAGGTAGTATCGGAGCATGAGGATAGCCCATTTGATGGCAAGACACTCCTTCTTGATTGTGCTGTACTTTGGCTCTTGCGCCAAGAGCTTGTGGCTGATGTACAGCCTGGGGACAGGGTGTTCCTCCACCACCTGGGACAAAATGGTCTGCAAGATAAAAGGGAGAGAAATGTCAGGTGAATGCAACAGTGGGCTGTCATACAAAACCGCTTTATCCAAGGTGAAAGCCTGTTGACACAGCTCTGTCCTCTGGATCGGATCTGGTGGCCCCTTGTGAGTGAGGTCAGTCAGCGGACTGGTGATGTCCGAAAAATTAGGTACAAACCTTCTGTAATAGCCAGCCAGCTTCAGGAACTGCCTCATCCCCTTTTTGATCTTCGGTCCCAGGTAGGCCACAGTGCAGTCTTATCAATTTGAGGATGCACCTGCCCATGACCCAAGTGGAAGCTCAGATACCGTAATTCCACCTGCCCAATGGCACACCACCTCAGATTTGCTGTAAGTCCTGAGAGTCAAATCTAAGGACAGCCCTCAGATGTAAATTCCACTGCCAATCATGAGTGTAAATAACGATATCATCCAAACAGGCAGTGGCATATGTAGTGTGTGGGCAGAGGATTCTGTCCATGAGTCGTTGAAACATTGCTGTGGCTCCAAACAACTCGAATAAAAGGGTGTCAAATTGATGTAAACCAAATGGAGTGGAAAAGGGCAATTTTTCACAGGATAATGCAGTCAAGGGTATCTGTCAATATCCCTTAGTCAACTCCAGTGTCGAATAAAAGCAAGCCGTGCCTAACCAATTTGAGCATAATCATCAATGCGAGACATCTAATACGCATCAAATTTAGACACCATGTTGACCTTTCTAAAGTCTATGGGACTGACCTATCAGTTTTGGGAACCAAAATTGCTGGGCTGCTCCAATCACTGTACGACTCCTCAATTACCCCCGTGTAGAGTATAGCCTTGAGTTCATCCCAAACCACATTATTTTGTATTCAGAAAGCCAATATGGGCGGCTGTGTACCACAGAGAGGTCTCAGTGTGGTGCTCTGTCAGGTTAGTGCAACCAGGTAGGAGGTGAAAACACATCAGAGAATTCATCCTGCAACCTGTGCTCTCTGGGATGGCGAGAGGTGGTCTCTACAGGGGACCAGGGTGAATTGGACCACACTTTTTCGACCTACCTCCAGTTCCAGCTCTTCACTCTCAGGACCCACCATAGCCAGAGACACAAGAACCTCCTCTCTCCACAGTTTCAGGAGATTAAGGTGGTAAATCTGAAGACCATCACCTCTGTCCATTCGCCTGACCTCATAGTTGATTTCTCTAACTTGCCATGTGACCTCAAAGGGTCCTTGCCACTTTGCAAGTAATTTAAAGCTAGATGTGGGGATTAAAACAAGCACTTTATCTCCCAGTGAAAATTCCAGTAGCCAAGCCCACCATTATGCAGCCAGGATTGCAGTTGCACCTGGAGCAAATTCTATACCATGTTTGTTGGTACCATAGGGACTGGTTTGAGTTGACAGAAAGGCTATGGTAACCCAAATACCCACGCTTTGCAACTGTTGTGAGCAGAAAAGCATCTCAGAAAGCACAATGTGTCGAACCTTAAGACGGAGGGGCTACATGAGTAGAAGCCTATATCAGGGTTTCACTCGTGTCAGCCAAGAACAAGAATCTGAGGCTCGAGTGGCCACAAGTTCACTGAACAGTTGAAGATTGGAAAAAAGGTTTCATATGCGAATGGGGCTTAAAGTGCATATTCTGGACCAATTTTGTTTTGTTTTTTTAAATATGAAAATATGTCCCTTTACACACTCATCCAGAAGGGTAATTTTGCACAAGGCCGTCTGTCTACAGCAGAAAAAAAATAAAATAACAAAACTCAGTCTGGAAAAATCCCAAGGGAGTCTGGAGCCAGATTCGTGACATCACCTGCGGAAGCGCCAGCAGGCTGCGCGAGCTTGCACTGTTTCAGTGCACAGCCTGTGTAGACCAAGCGATCCCATTTCTCTCTCATTGTCCGGTCTTTTGGAAAACGATGAGTACTAATCCCATCAAGATTGGTGTTGCTACACCCTCCTACAATACATCTGTTAACCATTTTAATAATTACGCGATAACGTTGAAGAAATTTGCAGAAAACTACCAGGTCGTTTTCTCATAAACAAACCAGTGCTGACGTAGGATTCAGAGGGAGGCGTCCCGCACGCGACGTCACGAAAATCAATGTTTCCCGGGAAATCCAAATGCCAAGTTTTTCAGAGGCGGACCAATTCGCCTCAAATGGCTTGATTTCAACTGAATTTTTCTGGGATTGCGCAAGGTAAAAAAATTGCACAAAATGCAAAATGTGACAGATATTTGACCAAAGTTTAATATAAAATAGGAGAATTACATTGATCTTGCTCCTGAATTTACCCGTGAAATGCCCTTTAATTGTACTCACCTGTTGTTTACTGTCTCATTAATTTCCTGTATAAATGTCCCTTAGTATCTAACTCACATTGCTATACAGAATTTTATAATATACTGTATATAAGAACAAGAGTAAGAACTTTGCTCAATACCCCACCAGATTACGTGCATAGATACTCATATATTTTGACCAAACTGTCATGAAGAGGGTGCTGATACCCCCCCACACACAAAAAAAAAAAATAAGAAGAGGAAGAAGAGCTCAGATTGCGATTTCTTTTCTGCTCTTGAGCTTCGCCTTCATTACTGCTCCGAAATTGTCTGTAGCATTTTGCCAGCTATGTTTACAAAATCATTCACCTAAAACCATGAAACGGGACAGTGAGGCAGTGAAACATTCACATTTTCATCTATCATAGACACACATATGGTTTTCTCAGAATAAATTAATAAAGAGCCATACTTGTCAGCCACTTTAATAGGAACACCCATATCCCTGCTCAGTAGCACGGTGGTGTAGTGGTTAGCACTGTCGCCACACAGCAAGAAGGTCCTGTGTTCGAGCCCAGTGGCTGATGAGGGCCTTTCTGTGCGGAGTTTGCATGTTCTCCCTGTGGGTTTCCTCCGGGTGCTCCGGTTTCCCCCACAGTCCAAAGACATGCAGGTTAGGCTAACTGGTGACTCTAAATTGACCGTAGGTGTGAATGTGAGTGTGAATGGTTGTCTGTGTCTATGTGTCAGCCCTGTGATGACCTGGCGACTTGTCCAGGGTGTACCCCGCCTTTCACCCGTAGCCAACTGGGATAGGCTCCAGCTTGCCCGCGACCCTGCACAGGATAAGCAGTTACAAATAATGGCTGGATGGACGAATATCCCTGCTCATTCGTGCAATTCTTCAGTCAGCCAGTCATTTGGCAGCAATTCAATGCATACAATTATACAAATACAGTTCAAGAACTTCCATTGGCGGTCATAGCAAACAACAGATTGTCAAAAAAATTTGGTTTTAGTGGCTTGACCATGACATAGCTGTTCTTGTCAGACCAGCTGGTTTGAGTATCTCAGAAACTGTGTTTCTCCTATTATTTTGGCTTGCATTGATTTTTCTCCTTTGCTCAAGGATGGTTTGGCCAAGATAGCAGTGCAAAAAAAATTTCAAATTTTTATCCATTTTCTTATCAAACCAAACCAAGACACTTGGAATACACTCCAGTTCTAATACCACCGTGTATCTGAGATATGATAAAGATCAAATAACACACTTTTTTTTTTTCTCAGAGGTGAGAAAAAAAAAAAAAAGCTGGCAGATAATTTTTTGGCAGTTTATGCAACAATCACGGTCAAATGTTGCGATTGTCATTGCCAGTAAGTGCAAACTTACCATGTTCGATTTGAAACAACACTAACCTGTTGACTTTCACGCACTACGTATGTACGGTAAGTACATAGTGTGCACAGTGTACTCCATTGATGTGTACTAATGGAAGTACGTGAATTGAGATACAGTAATCTGAGTTTTGAGTGAGCACAAGTTCATTGGACAGTTGAAGATTGGAAAAAGATGGTGTGACTTGTGTATAGCCATTGAATTCTCTTCCATTCATAAAAAAAGATACATTTAAAGTGCCCCTGAAATCAAAATTGTTGTTTCAGAACTTTTGTGTTCCTTGAACAATATAGTATATCTTAAAAAAATAAATTAAAAAAAAAAAAAGATAACCCCTTTGACTTTTTAAATTATTATAGGTCTATTTTCAGGCGGCACAGTGGTGTAGTGGTTAGCGCTGTCGCCTCACAGCAAGAAGGTCCAGGTTCGAGCCCCGTGGCCGGCGAGGGCCTTTCTGTGCAGAGTTTGCATGTTGTCCACGTGGGTTTCCTCCAGGTGCTCCGGTTTCCCCCACAGTCCAAAGACATGCAGGTTAGGTTAACTGGTGACTCTAAATTGACCGTAGGTGTGAATGTGAGTGTGAATGGTTGTCTGTGTCTATGTGTCAGCCCTGTGATGACCTGGCGACTTGTCCAGGGTGTACCCCGCCTTTTGCCCGTAGTCAGCTGGGATGGGCTCCAGCTTACCCGCGACCCTGTAGAACAGGATAAAGCAGCTAGAGATAAATGAGATGAGATGAGGTCTATTTTCAGCTGCGTCAAATGCCTCTCAGTCATGATCCTGCAGCTCTCAATCACCATTGCTGCCTCTGATGGTTGACCTCGTCTCAAATATGTACAGCATAACTCTAAAAAACACACGTCATCTCGAATTTCATCCTCATTAAAGTTGACAAGTATAGATGAAGCCAGTAGTGAGAAATCCTCCAGAGTTAAACGTGTCACTGTTCTCCATATTTAGCTTGTGTGCTAATCTGTTGTCAAGAGTTTGCTTTGCTTCAGTGGGGTTGTGGCATATCTTGAAGGGTGTTGTGCAAATCAGTCAAGCACTTCAACATGCTGTCACTCTGACTTCATGTTTCAAACGGAATATACATAAACATGCAGAATCAAATCATGGCTATCATGCCATTTCTTGCTAACTTTGTTTGTAATATTTTTGTTTGCTTGTTGTTTTCCAAGAGGTTGATCTGCACGTCGAGTGGCAGGGAGGCACCCTGATGCTAACAAATGATCTCTGAGTAAATAGGGTGTTCAAAAATGACCAACTGATTGACTGATGACCTACCACTTCCTGAATCTGATTCAGAGAATTAATATCAGTAAATGATTATGTACAATCTGTTCCCAGCCATTTTCTCTGTTTTCTATGGCAGCATATTGTTGCTATGCCAGCAGAAGAAAAACAGATCAGATTTTCTATTTAAATCCATCCATAACTGCGTATCCTGTGCAGGGTTGCAGGCAAGCTGGAGTCTATCCCAGCTGACTATGTGCGAGAGGCGGGGTACACCCTGGACAAGTCACCAGATCATCGCAGGTCTGACACATAGACACAAACAACTATTCGCACTCACATTCACACCTACGGTCAATTTAGAGCCACCAATTAACCTAACCTGCATGTCTTTGGACTGTGGGGGGAACCGGAGCACCCGGAGGAAACCCGCACAGACACGGGGAGAACATGCAAACTCCACACAGAAAGGCCTCCATTAGCCACCGGGCTCGAACCCAGAACCTTCTTGCTGTGAGGCGGCGACAGTGCTAACCACTACACCACCGTGCCGCCCTACGTTATAACATGAAACGTTTATCGTGATAAGATATTTTAATGCTATTACAACATCCAAACTCATGTTATAACAAGAAACTTTTCACACACACCGATTTTTAATTCATGGCAAAGTAAAGATTCCTGCAAAGTTCACTTGCTTCTACTGTGGTTCGAACATTTCGATTTCGTGAAGGTTCACAGGAGTCATTTCTGAAAAGTCAGCATTTTCTCAGTCTGTGTTTTAATTATTAAATAACGAGTGGATGAATAGTTGAGAAATGGACCCAAGATATTTCTGTAAAGAATTTTGTGCTTAGTTAGGTCATATGATCTGTGTGAAGTCTACAGATTTTGAGTGGAGGGAATCAAATGTAGTATCACAGCCAACAGGATAACAAATTAATTTCCTTGTACATGTATCAAAAGTTTTAATATTTATAACACAAGCTCTAAATTTAATGAGAAAAGCTAATCATGAGATCAATTTTTGCGAAGTATATCAGCTAACCCACTTGCAATCCAAAGCTCAGTTGTGAATGAATGGATGTTCATCCATTCATTAATTCATTAAACAAACAAACCAAACTACAACCCCGATTCCAAAAAAGTTGGGACAAAGTACAAATTGTAAATAAAAATGGAATGCAATGATGTGGAAGTTTCAAAATTCCATATTTTATTCAGAATAGAACATAGATGACATATCAAATGTTTAAACTGAGAAAATGTATCATTTAAAGAGAAAAATTAGGTGATTTTAAATTTCACGACAACAACACATCTCAAAAAAGTTGGGACAAGGCCATGTTTACCACTGTGAGACATTCCCTTTTCTCTTTACAACAGTCTGTAAACGTCTGGGGACTGAGGAGACAAGTTGCTCAAGTTTAGGGATAGGAATGTTAACCCATTCTTGTCTAATGTAGGATTCTAGTTGCTCAACTGTCTTAGGTCTTTTGTGTCGTATCTTCCGTTTTATGATGCGCCAAATGTTTTCTATGGGTGAAAGATCTGGACTGCAGGCTGGCCAGTTCAGTACCCGGACCCTTCTTCTACGCAGCCATGATGCTGTAATTGATGCAGTATGTGGTTTGGCATTGTCATGTTGGAAAATGCAAGGTCTTCCCTGAAAGAGACGTCGTCTGGATGGGAGCATATGTTGCTCTAGAACCTGGATATACCTTTCAGCATTGATGGTGTCTTTCCAGATGTGTAAGCTGCCCATGCCACATGCACTAATGCAACCCCATACCATCAGAGATGCAGGCTTCTGAACTGAGCGCTGATAACAACTTGGGTCGTCCTTCTCCTCTTTAGTCCGAATGATACGGCGTCCCTGATTTCCATAAAGAACTTCAAATTTTGATTCGTCTGACCACAGAACAGTTTTCCACTTTGCCACAGTCCATTTTAAATGAGCCTTGGCCCAGAGAAGACGTCTGCACTTCTGGATCATGTTTAGATACGGCTTCTTCTTTGAACTATAGAGTTTTAGCTGGCAACGGTGGATGGCACGGTGAATTGTGTTCACAGATAATGTTCTCTGGAAATATTCCTGAGCCCATTTTGTGATTTCCAATACAGAAGCATGCCTGTATGTGATGCAGTGCCGTCAAAGGGCCCGAAGATCACGGGCACCCAGTATGGTTTTCCGGCCTTGACCCTTACGCACAGAGATTCTTCCAGATTCTCTGAATCTTTTGATGATATTATGCACTGTAGATGATGATATGTTCAAACTCTTTGCAATTTTACACTGTCGAACTCCTTTCTGATATTGCTCCACTATTTGTCGGTGCAGAATTAGGGGGATTGGTGATCCTCTTCCCATCTTTACTTCTGAGAGCTGCTGCCACTCCAAGATGCTCTTTTTATACCCAGTCATGTTAATGACCTATTGCCAATTGACCTAATGAGTTGCAATTTGGTCCTCCAGCTGTTCCTTTTTTGTACCTTTAACTTTTCCAGCCTCTTATTGCCCTTGTCCCAACTTTTTTGAGATGTGTTGCTGTCATGAAATTTCAAATGAGCTAATATTTGGCATGAAATTTCAAAATGTCTCACTTTCGACATTTGATATGTTGTCTATGTTCTATTGTGAATACAATATCAGTTTTTGAGACTTGTAAGTTATTGCATTCCGTTTTTATTTACAATTTGTACTTTGTCCCAACTTTTTTGGAATTGGGGTTGTAAATAAACAATATAAAATAACAAATAAATAAATATCAACTAACAAATAAATAAATATCATTTCCTGTGAAGTTGGTGTTTCATTTGGATGAGTGACTATTCATGACAAGAAATTCAAGCAGTTTAAATGGAAGGATAGGGTTTTTTTTTATTATTATAGTTTGCCTCTTACTGTCAGCTTTACCGCAAAGCAAAACATAATCCAAGAACAAATGGTGTCACACGGTATTGATGAAATTTCCCAATTAAACCAAATGTCAGGAAACAACCTTGATTGGACTCCAAACTTCATCATAAAAGCAAAATGCACAGTAAAATGTTATTGAAAGTGCTTTCACTGTTATCTCAGGTTAGAGTTACATCAGGATAAAGGTTTATTATCCCCTGCCCAAACAAAGTTTGGCGGGGGATATAGAAACGGGTTCTGTCTGTCCATCTGTCTGGTCACGTTTTTGTTTCCGGGCCATATCTTTAAAACTACTGAAGATATCTTCATGAAACTTTTGTATATTTATCAAGCAACATGTGAACTGGTGCCTTTTGCTATTTTGGATTTTTGAAAAAAAAATAGTATTTTTCAAATTTTTGCATAAAAAAAATACATTTTGACTTAGTTTCTAAGAGCAACGTTCGTTTCCAGAGCATATGTCCAAAACTATTCAAGATATGGATTTGAAACTTGGTATACATGTTAACAAGGTGATTGTAGTACGTGAGTGGGTGGGTGGAGCACAGAAGTACGGCAGGCCAGAACTGAGTTCCAAAAAAACTCTTTATTTTCCACTTTTCAGCGTAACGTTATTCTCCCAGCCACATGTGCGCACACACAAGTCGCCTAGTTGGGGAGAGAGCTCCCTTCCTCTGCTCTCTCTCTCCTTATATAGGGCGCGGTCACTGGGGAAGACACACAAACACAGATTAACAGACATCAGGTGCAGTGATTCTGCCACTTACCTTCCGGTCACAGACCGACGCTTGACCACGCCCCCGCTGCCACAGTGATGTAGATGTGCCTTTTTCACACTAAGAAATGTGAGAAATTTTTCATGTTTCCATGGAAACAATTTCAGACTTCGTCTCTCAGGTTAGTCTTAAGGGTAGGTTTTGTTTCCGGACCAGAACTTGAAAACTATGAGTGGTACGGCCTTGAAAGTTGGTATGTGTGTTGATTAAGTAATGTATATGTGCCTTTTGATACAAAGAAATGTGAGAAATTTTAATTTTTACCTCACCTGGACCAAAGGTCTGGTGAGTTTATGCCATGGGCTGCTGAGGTCAGTGTAAAGAGGTAGGGTTGGGTTCCTGCAGCAGAACTTGAAAAATGTGACAAATAATATATTGAAACTTGGTATATAGTTGGTATATAGGGCGGGGGATATAGATGACTCTGTCTTCTTGTTTATACTTGCTGTAGGCAAGAAGACTGCCACATGTATCCTGCATTCATTTGGCATGTCACTTGTTCACTTCAGCAGAACTTAATGTGACACATCTGCATGGTGCAATACCAACATACAAAGCCTGTTTATGGAAAAGTTGGGATTTTTCTTAAATGTTGTAAAATGTTCAAGTTACAGGTTACATTTCTCGATGAAGCAGCAGGCTGTGTTCAATGACAATTTTCCAAAGTACTCCTAAGCGCATGTGGCTATATTTATCACAGTAACATGGTGGTTTTTTATTCAGTGCTGTCTGAGGGTTTGAAGGTCACAGCCATTCAACAGTCATTTCCAGCCTAGTCCTCCACGGACTGAGCCTTGGTGGATGCTCCTTTTATACCCAATCCTGAAACCCTCACCTATTACCAATTCATCTGCTTATTGTGGAATATTGCAACTTGGTGTAACTTGAATATTCTATAAACGTCTCTCTTACTAGATTTTCTAGATTTGTAAATACTTTTAAAAGTAAGGTCAAAGCTTTCAATTTGAGAGTCCGATCATGACAACACAACATGCCAGTGTGTTTAACATCACGGGGCATGAAATCACGAAACATTTCAGTTTGACTTGGAAACTCGATGGACAGAGATGTTTTGGTTTTCACATGTCATCTTGTGGACATAACTTTTACTAGTGCATCTCAAACAATTAGAATATAGTGGAAAAAGTTCATTTTGCGTAATTTAATTCAAAAAGGTATCTTTTCATATGTTCTATATTCATTACAAGTAAAGTGAAATATGTCAAGCCTTTTGTTTTAATTTTGATGATTATGGCTTCAAGCTCATGGAAAACTTAAATCTAGTCTCTCAAAATATTAGAATATTTCCAAAGATCAATCAAACATTATTTACAATACTGAAATATCCAAGTTCTGAAAAGTATATTCATTTATACACTCAATACTTGGTTGGGGCTCCTTTACCATGAATTACTACATCAATGCAGCGCGGCACAGAGGCGATCAGCCTGTGGCACTGCTGAGGTGTTATTGAAGTCCAGGTTGCTTTGATAGCGGCCTTCAGCTTGTCTGTATTTTTGGGTCAGGTGTTTCTCATCATCTTGACAGTGCTCGATGGGGTTCAGGTCAGGTGAGTTGGCTGAACATATCAAGCACAGTAATATCATGGTCAGCAAACCATTTGGTAGTAGTTTTGGCACTGTGGGTAGGTGCTGAGTCCTGCTGGAAAAGAAAATTGGCATCTCCATCAAGCTTGTCAGCAGATGGAAGCATGAAATGTTCTAAAATCTCCTGGTAGATGGCTGCGCTTACTTTGGACTTAAGAAAACACAGTGGACCAACACCAGCAGAGGACATGGCGCCCCAAATCATCACAGACTGCAGAAACTTCACACTGGACTTCAAACACCTTGGATTCTGTGCTTCTCCACTGTTCCTCCAGACTCCAGGACCTTAATTTCAAATGGAATGCAAAATGTACCACTGAGCAACAGTCCAGTTCTTTCTCTCCTTAGCCCAGGTAAGATGCTTCTGACGTTGTCTCTGGTTCAGGAGTGGCTTGATATTCAGAATGTGACAGTTGTAGCCCTTTTCCTGAAGACGCCTGTGCATGGTGGCTCTTGATGCACTGACACCAGCCTCAGTCCACTCCTTGTGAAGCTCTCCCAAGTTTGTGAATCAACTTTTCTTGATAATCCTCTCAAGGCTACTGTCATCCCTGTTGCTTGTGCACTTTTTCCAGCCAGCCTTTTCAGCAATGACTTTCTGTGGCTTACCCTCCTTGTGGAAGGTATCGATGATTGTCTTCTGGACAATTGTCAAGTTAGCAGTTTTCTCCATGATTTGTGGTTGCGTGGACTGAACTAGACCGAGAGATGCATGGTATTTATACTGTTTTACTCAAACTCTAAATTAAATACTCTCATACTTTGAGACTTTTTGTGTGCGTCTGCGCTGTAGGCCATAATAATCAAACTTAAAATAGAAAATGCTTGAAGCATTTTAGTTTATGTGTGATGAGTCTAGAAAATATTAGATTTTCACTGATGGAAAATATTGAACTTCTTGACGATATTCTAATTGTTTGAGATGCACTAGTAATGGGGTAAGTAACTAGATGAGATTGTTGACCAAAAGTCAGTGACCAAGGAAAGAGGGCAAAAAAATAAGGGGCCAAGGGTAAGACTTAACACAATGCTACCACCGTCATGCTTCACAATCAAAGATTAAGCCGAATATCTCATCTCATCTCATTATCTCTAGCCGCTTTATCCTGTTCTACAGGGTCGCAGGCAAGCTGGAGCCTATCCCAGCTGACTATGGGCGAGAGGCGGGGTACACCCTGGACAGGTTGCCAGATCATCGCAGGGCTGACACAGAGAGACAAACAACCATTCACACTCACATTCACACCTACGGTCAATTTAGAACCACCAATTAGCCTAAGGGTAGTATCTCACTGAGCTGCGACAGCCCGCAACTAGTTCGAGACACAACAATTGCGATAAAATATGCGAATTAGCGACAATTTTCACTTGGAATCACACTGAATTGATATTCGCATATTTTATAGTGTCGCAGCCCAGCTTTCCCTCGGCAGGCAGGGAAGTAGAGGAAGCCTTACGGAAACTGACTTGAGAAGGGTTTGCGACGGCTTTGCGACACCAGTGACACATTTGCGGCTATTTTGAGAGAAATTTTGTCGCACAAATTTTTTGAACATGTTCAAAATTTCAGCGACGAAGGAGCGACACTTTGCGACTCATGCGAGGAAATTGAGAAGCCCTGTGAATGTTTCAAGACACTTTTGAAACTCTCTTGCGAATGCCGTTTGCAATTTGTTGCAAGCTGTCGCAGCCCAGTGAGATACTGGCTTAACCTGCATGTCTTTGGACTGTGGGGGAAACCGGAGCACCCGGAGGAAACCCACACGGACACAGGGAGAACATGCAAACTCCACACAGAAAGGCCCTCGCCGGCCACGAACCCGGACCTTCTTGCTGTGAGGCGACAGCGCTAACCACTACACCACCGTGCCGCCCGGAAAAAAATTATGTAAAATATAATATATAAAATGATACAAGACCCTGAAGTATTCTTAAGTTTTGAAATTATTATAATCTACTGTATAATACAGTGATATAGTCAAATAATAATAAAAATCATAGCCATACTCTCCCTAGTTACTTCACTGAAAGTCGTGCTTTCTACATGTTCGTCTTTTGCTCATATTTTTCTGAGGTAGTCTTCATGTTTCTCAAAAATAAAGTTGAATTTTTTTATTTTTATTTCCAGGAAAAATGAGCATTGTAGCAAAATTGTGATGCTTCAGTTATTATTCTTGAAGGTGTTCATGTTGTGGAGGAAAGGTCTGTCTTCAAATCCATTAACTGCTCCGTTTGCATTTGTATCATTGAAACATGAAAGAGGTCAATTAGTATTTGATCTTTACTCAAGCGATTTCTGCAATGATGGTTATTCCAAATGCAGTCTCAGTGTGTTTGCCTAAAATCTAATGAGTCTAATGCGCCAGTGGTTTTACAAAGTTAGTCTGAGTTCTTTGACACGAGTTGAATGATTCTGTAATTCTTATGTAGCCTTGTGTAAATGAACTAGTGGAGGTCACTATGGGCAGTTTATTTGCAACAGAAAATGGCACTGACATAATTGTCAGTGCAGCTAATTTATAATATGCCTACACGTAAATTCCTCTGCTCTAAGATATTTTAGTTTTGGTTCCACCAAGACATCACTGATTTTGTTTTAATTTAATACTGACAGTTGGGTCTAGTGGTGACAAACATTGAACTGTAAGTGTTAAGTTACTTTTATGCTTTGATCGGGATAATGAGCACAGTAAAAAATGCTTCAATGGTAGATGTACAATTCGATTAACATTTTCTTATGGTGATTACTTCAGGTTAACAAGCATTCTGAAATTATATATACAGTGTCTTGCAAAAGTATTCATCCCCCTTGGTGTTTGTCCTGTTTTGTCGCATTACAAGCTGGAATTAAAATGGATTTTGGGGGGGTTAGCACCATTTGATTTACACAACATGCCTACCACTTTAAAGGTGATTTTTTTTTTTTTTTTTTTATTGTGACACAAACAATAATTAAGATGGAAAAAAGACACCTTTTGCTGCAATTACAGCTGCAAGTCCCTTGGGGTATATCTCTATTAGCTTATCACATCTAGTCACTGGGATTTTTGCCCATTCCTCAAGGCAAAACTGCTCCAACTCCTTCAAGTTAGATGGGTTGCGTTGGTGTACAGCAATCTTCAAGTTATGCCACAGATTCTCAATTGGATTGAGGTCTGGGCTTTGATTAGGCCATTCCAAGACATTTAAATGTTTCCCTTTAAACCACTCCAGTGTAGCTTTAGCAGTATGTTTAGGGTCATTGTACTGCTGGAATGTGAACCTTCATCCCAGTCTCAAACCTCTGGCCGACTCAAATAGGTTTTCCTCCAGAATTGCCCTGTATTTAGTGCCATCCATCTTTCCTTCAGTCCTGACCAGCTTTCCTGTCCCTGCAGATAAAAAATATCCCCACAGCATGATGCTGCCACCACCATGCTTCACTGTAGGGATGGTGTTCTCAGGGTGATGGGTTTGCGCCACACATGGCATTTCCCATGATGGCCAAAAAGTGCAATTTTTGTCTCATTTGACCAGAGAATCTTCTTCCATGTGTTTGGGGAGTCTGCCACATGCTGTTGGACAAACTCCAAACGTGCTTTCTTAAACAATGACTTTTCTCTGGCCACTCTTCCATAAAGCCCCGCTCTGTGGGGAGTGTACAACTTAAAGTGGTCCTATGGACAGATACTCCCATCTCTGCTGTGGATCTTTGCAGCTCCTTCAGTGTTATTTTTGGTGTCTTTATTGCATTTCTGATTAATGCCCTTCTGATTACTTGCCCAGTCTGTAAGTTGGGGTGAGTGGCCTTCTCTTGTCAGGTTTGTAGTAGTGCCATATTCTTTCCATTTTGCTATAATGGGTTTAATGGTGCTCCTTGGGATATTCAAAGTTTGGGATATTTTTTTAGAACCCAACCCTGATCTATACTTCTCCACAACTTTGTCTCTGACCTGTTTGGAGGTTTCTTGGTTTTCACGTTGCTTGCTTAGTCATGTTACAGAGTCAGGGTCCTTCCAGAACAGGTTGATTTTATATATATATATATATATATATATATATATATATATATATATATATATATATATATATATATATATATACAACCCCGATTCCAAAAAAGTTGGGACAAAGTACAAATTGTAAATAAAAACGGAATGCAATAATTTACAAATCTCAAAAACTGATATTGTATTCACAATAGAACATAGACAACATATCAAATGTCAAAAGTGAGACATTTTGAAATTTCATGCCAAATATTGGCTCATTTGAAATTTCATGACAGCAACACATCTCAAAAAAGTTGGGACAGGGGCAATAAGAGGCTGGAAAAGTTAAAGGTACAAAAAAGGAACAGCTGGAGGACCAAATTGCAACTCATTAGGTCAGTTGGCAATAGGTCATTAACATGACTGGGTATAAAAAGAGCATCTTGGAGTGGCAGTGGCTCTCAGAAGTAAAGATGGGAAGAGGATCACCAATCCCCCTAATTCTGCACCGACAAATAGTGGAGCAATATCAGAAAGGAGTTCGACAGTGTAAAATTGCAAAGAGTTTGAACATATCATCATCTACAGTGCATAATATCATCAAAAGATTCAGAGAATCTGGAAGAATCTCTGTGCGTAAGGGTCAAGGCCGGAAAACCATACTGGGTGCCCGTGATCTTCGGGCCCTTAGACGGCACTGCATCACATACAGGCATGCTTCTGTATTGGAAATCACAAAATGGGCTCAGGAATATTTCCAGAGAACATTATCTGTGAACACAATTCACCGTGCCATCCGCCGTTGCCAGCTAAAACTCTATAGTTCAAAGAAGAAGCCGTATCTAAACATGATCCAGAAGTGCAGACGTCTTCTCTGGGCCAAGGCTCATTTAACTGTGACTGTGGCAAAGTGGAAACCTGTTCTGTGGTCAGACGGATCAAAATTTGAAGTTCTTTATAGAAATCAGGGACGCCGTGTCATTCGGACTAAAGAGGAGAAGGACGACCCAAGTTGTTATCAGCGCTCAGTTCAGAATCCTGCATCTCTGATGGTATGGGGTTGCATTAGTGCGTGTGGCATGGGCAGCTTACACATCTGGAAAGACACCATCAATGCTGAAAGGTATATCCAGGTTCTAGAGCAACATATGCTCCCATCCAGACGACGTCTCTTTCAGGGAAGACCTTGCATTTTCCAACATGACAATGCCAAACCACATACTGCATCCAGGCCCAGCGCCAGGAACAGTTTACTAAGGGGGCAATTAGAAATCGCAAGGGGGCAAATATTTTTCATATAGTGTGTAGTAGTGATGGCGGTCTGACAGCGTGTTTCAAACAATTAACTGCGCCAACCACAAAACCACCACGGCCCCGAAGGTTGCTTTAGTCCGGGAAAATCATGTGACATATTACCAGGGCAGTTGCGCTTTATCAACACCCATGCCCACCTGTTAACCCTCCCCTCCGATTTTCTCACAGACACGTGTTACAACCGGAAAGATGCCAAACATAAAACAACACACACAAACCTACAGGCAAGTCCTTTACATTTAAAATACATACAAATAGCTCCGCGGCATGAAAACAAAACGTCAATGCAAGTCTAAGGTACTTGGCTCGGCGGCCAAAATCATAATTTAAAAAAATCAGCAGACCCCGCGGCTGCACCAGTAATAGCCTTCCTGACTCGCACCGAGTCAACGCTAACCACTTAATCCACGATCCCAGTTTAGGCGTGTAGGGGACTAAACACTCTGGACTGATGAATTTTCACTCCCGCTGCATGGGGGGTGACGTCAACGACACATATTCTTACGCTATTTGCGCACAAAGCAGACCATATATGAACACATACACTAACATAAACAGAGATAAACTTAGCCTACAAAGAAAGAAAATGGATTCACAATATTGTGATTGAATTCGTTTAATTCGGTGGGGGAAAGACTACTCCCGTAAACTGACTGCATATTACAGGATATTGCAAAGACAGGGCACTTGTAAGTGTACATGTAAAACCCCCGCCCACACGACCCCTCCCCTTGTCCTTATCACAGGTCTGTGTGTGCGCGGCTGTGTCAGCATTACATATCTATGTCTAAAACAGGTGATTTATGTGAAATGTATTTTTGTGCAATGCGCAACCACTTAATATTTCGTATTTGAAAATGCAAATTATTAATGCGTCTATAATACATTATATTTTCATAAGAAAACAATTAAGTGATCTGAGTCTCCGTTGAGGGGGCGGGGCTGTAGCCACGAGGGGGCGACGCCCCCTTTCGCCCCCCCACGGCGCCGGGCCTGACTGCATCAATTACAGCATCATGGCTGCGTAGAAGAAGGGTCTGGGTACTGAACTGGCCAGCCTGCAGTCCAGATCTTTCACCCATAGAAAACATTTGGTGCATCATAAAACGGAAGATACGACTAAAAAGACCTAAGACAGTTGAGCAACTAGAATCCTCCATTAGACAAGAATGGGTTAACATTCCTATCCCTAAACTTGAGCAACTTGTCTCCTCAGTCCCCAGACATTTACAGACTGTTGTAAAGAGAAAAGGGGATGTCTCACAGTGGGAAACATGGCCTTGTCCCAACTTTTTTGAGATGTGGTGTTGTCATGAAATTTAAAATCACGTAATTTTTCTCTTTAAATGATACAGTTTCTCAGTTTAAACATTTGATATGTCATCTATGTTCTATTCTGAATAAAATATGGAATTTTGAAACTTCCACATCATTGCATTCCATTTTTATTTACAATTTGTACTTTGTCCCAACTTTTTTGGAATCAGGGTTGTAGTTTGGTTTGTTTGTTTGTTTGTTTAATGAATTAATGAATGGATGAACATCCATTCATTCAGAACTGAGCTTTGGATTGCAAGTGGGTTAGCTGATATACTTCGCAAAAATTGATCTCATGATTAGCTTTTCTCATTAAATTTAGAGCTTGTGTTATAAATATTAAAACTTTTGATACATGTAGAAGGAAATTAATTTGTTATCCTGTTGGCTGTGATACTACATTTGATTCCCTCCACTCAAAATCTGTAGACTTCACACAGATCATATGACCTAACTAAGCACAAAATTCTTTACAGAAATATCTTGGGTCCATTTCTCAACTATTCATCCACTCGTTATTTAATAATTAAAACACAGACTGAGAAAATGCTGACTTTTCAGAAATGACTCCTGTGAACCTTCACGAAATCAAAATGTTCGAACCATCCAATATATAATATATAATATATATATATCAGTACTTTAGAAAGTGACTTGGAGGTTCTTTCATGTCGTGTTTTTTTTATAGTCTTCTTGTGAATTCCCTCTCCATTGCCTGGAAATCCTCTGTTTTATTGTGAGTGTATAATTAGGAAGGAGTGCTACAGAGCTGTGACATGTGCAGCCCTTTCCAAATTATGCCACACATCAAATCTTTCTGTTTTTATTTCTAAATTTAAGAAGAATTTCTTATTCTGATTAAAAAATGAGTCCTACATTATATATTTCTTTAGTCTTATGTTATATATCCATAGGCGTAATCCCAAGTTCCTACTAGAAGGCTCATTTTAGCCGATATGCATTACCTTCCATACATTGACTGTGAGATATGGAGACAATTATTATGCACTTAGTCATCTTTAGAATGAGCTAATATTCGTAACAAACAGTTCACGGTATCTGTAATTAATAGCATGTGCCATAGCAAAGCACCAGTGCTGTTTCATATGAACCTTTTATCCAGTTAAATGCCTTCAATTAACAATTAGGATTAATTGGGGAATTAAACTGAGGTCTGTTAGAGACATTGCAGATCGCTACCTTGGTCAGCTGAACTAAAGCATTTCTCATTTAATTTCTCAGTCCATCAGACAGCAATCATATTGGTGCTTTTATTTTCCACTTAACAAATTTTCCCGTTTCCTCAGTTGTTTATTCAAGAACGGATATATAAAACAAGACAAATGATAGAATTCCCCATGTGGGATTATTATTTTTAGTTAAAATTGAAAAAATAAAAGAAAATAAAATTCTGTAATCGTAATTCACAGTCATTGTTGTGTCACGGGTGTCAAATCAGAATTGGTGGGAAATTTGCAGGCATTTATTGTATGCCAGCACAAACCCAAAAGTGGTACAAAAGTGGTACAAAAATTTAAGAAAGATGGAACTGCAACCCATCGTCCAGGTCGTCCACAGAAGTTAACACCTCGACAGGAGTATCTTCTGATGAGAAGGGATAAAGAAAATCGACATGCAAGTTCACTGCAGTTATCTAAAGAAGTAGAAAGCCAAACTGGGGTGACTATTTCCCGTGACACAATACGGCGTACACTGCAGAGGAATGGCATGCATGGATGCCGTCCACGAAAGAAGCCTCTCCTAAAGCCCAGGCACAAAAGAGAGGCTTCTTTCGTGGACGGCATCCATGCATGCCATTCCTCTGCAGCGTACGCCGTATTGTGTCACGGGAAATAGTCACCCCAGTTTGGCTTTCTACTTCTTTAGATAACTGCAGTGAACTTGCATGTCGATTTTCTTCATCCCTTTTCATCAGAAGACGCTCCTGTCGAGGTGTTAACTTCTGTGGACGACCTGGACGATGGGTTGCAGTTCCATCTTTCTTAAATTTTTGTACCACTTTTGCTACAGTATTCTGACTGATAAGTAAAGCTTTGCTGATCTTCTTGTAGCCTTCACCTTTGTGGTGTAAAGAAATTATTTTCTTTGGGGAATTCTGAAGAGACAAGTTGAGCATCACTCTCCATCCAGCATCCAGTCACTAAAAGAGGTCGTTGTTGAAGAATGGAAAAAGACTGATGTTGCAAAATGTCGCCAACTTGTTCATTCCATGCCTAGAAGACTTGGTGCTGTCATTAAAAATCATGGAGGCCATACAAAGTACTAGATGTAGTAGTTTTTGTTGTTGGGTGTACTCATTTTTGCACCACCCTAATTTGAGTAAAACTGAAAAAATGTGTAATCTAAGTTTATATTATTAACCTTACTTTCACGTTATAAGTTAAACAGATGTTATATTAAACTTTGTCTTGTCAACATTTTGGAAATTGTTTGTGTTCATTGAGATATTGTTTAAAATGTTACTTTTCAAAGGGGTGTACTCATTTACGCTCAGCACTGTGTATATACAACCCCGATTCCAAAAAAGTTGGGACAAAGTACAAATTGTAAATGAAAACAGAATGCAATGATGTAGAAGTTTCAAAATTCCATATTTTATTCAGAATAGAACATAGATGACATATCAAATGTTTAAACTGAGAAAATGTATAATTTAAAGAGAAAAAATTAGGTGATTTTAAATTTCATGACAACAACACATCTCAAAAAAGTTGGGACAAGGCCATCTTTACCACTGTGAGACATCCCCTTTTCACTTTACAACAGTCTGTAAACGTCTGGGGACTGAGGAGACAAGTTGCTCAAGTTTAGGGATAGGAATGTTAACCCATTCTTGTCTAATGTAGGATTCTAGTTGCTCAACTGTCTTAGGTCTTTTTTGTCGTATCTTCCGTTTTATGATGCGCCAAATGTTTTCTATGGGTGAAAGATCTGGACTGCAGGCTGGCCAGTTCCATACCCGGACCCTTCTTCTACGCAGCCATGATGCTGTAATTGATGCAGTATGTGGTTTGGCATTGTCATGTTTGAAAATGCAAGGTCTTCCCTGAAAGAGACGTCGTCTGGATGGGCGCATATGTTGCTCTAGAACCTGGATATACCTTTCAGGATTGATGGTGTCTTTCCAGATGTGTAAGCTGCCCATGCCACATGCACTAATGCAACCCCATAGCATCAGGGATGCAGGCTTCTGAACTGAGTGCTGATAACAACTTGGGTTGTCCTTCTCCTCTTTAGTCCGAATGACACGGCGTCCCTGATTTCCATAAAGAACTTCAAATTTTGATTCGTCTGACCACAGAACAGTTTTCCACTTTGCCACAGTCCATTTTAAATGAGCCTTGGCCCAGAGAAGACGTCTGCGCTTCTGGATCATGTTTAGATACGGCTTCTTCTTTGAACTATAGAGTTTTAGCTGGCAACGGCGGATGGCACGGTGAATTGTGTTCACAGATAATGTTCTCTGGAAATATTCCTGAGCTCATTTTGTGATTTCCAATACAGAAGCATGCCTGTATGTGATGCAGTGCCGTCTAAGGGCCCGAAGATCACGGGCGCCCAGTATGGTTTTCAGGCCTTGACCCTTACGCACAGAGATTCTTCCAGATTCTCGGAATCTTTTGATGATATTATACACTGTAGATGATGATATGTTCAAACTCTGCAATTTTACACTGTCGAACTCCTTTCTGATATTGCTCCACTATTTGTCGGCGCAGAATTAGGGGGATTGGTGATCCTCTTCCCATCTTTACTTCTGAGAGCCACTGCCACTCCAAGATGCTCTTTTTATACCCAGTCATGTTAATGACCTATTGCCAATTGACCTAATGAGTTGCAATTTGGTCCTCCAGCTGTTCCTTTTTTGTACCTTTAACTTTTCCAGCCTCTTATTGCCCCTGTCCCAACTTTTTTGAGATGTGTTGCTGTCATGAAATTTCAAATGAGCCAATATTTGACATGAAATTTCAAAATGTCTCACTTTCGACATTTGATATGTTGTCTATGTTCTACTGTGAATACAATATCAGTTTTGGGATTTGTAAATTATTGCATTCCATTTTTATTTACAATTTGTACTTTGTCCCAACTTTTTTGGAATCGGGGTTGTGTTTATATATATATATATATATATATATATATATATATATATATATATATATATCGAGAGAGAGATTGAGAGGGGATATTGCACGGTTGCATGAAGATATGAAGTTTATCTTCTTGTGTTGAAAATATTTTCACTCGTTCCCTTCGCTCACTCGTGAATACATTCACCACTTGAAGATAAACTTCATATCTTTGTGCAAGTGTGTAATGTTCTTTAGTATATTGCTTGGACACATCCACACAAAAAATGGAAATGCAAGTTAAAAGGATTGTTATTTCGAACCAGTTTGCCATTTTAACAACGCGTGTCTAGTCAACAGGAAAACACTGGGAATGACGTCATCAGAGTGAAATATCGGGAAATATATCACTCCGGTCCATGATGTATTTCATCTGAAAAATGCAAGATTTTCAACACAAGAAGATAAACTTCATATCTTCAAGCCAACGTGTGATTTTTCTTTTTATTATATCGACACATTCACAAACAAAAAGCACCCAAATTTAATGAAATAATTCATCAGTTTCCTCATGAGTCACATGTATTAGATTTATGTCACGGTTTTGGTTCGCCATGTCCTGGATGGAGCTCGTATGTATATAGACTGTTGTTTTTGGATGGCAAAAGTGTGAGCTGTTTTCATCTTTGTGCATTATCCCTCTGTACCCTGCAGTATTTCACTAAGGAAAAAAAAAATCCTTTGTTTTTTTCATCATCCGATAAACAGTTTTCATTAGAAAACTAATCACTGCAAGTCTGTTTTGTTTGAAAGAGCATGAATTGTATTTCAATATGACATAAAATTTGTATTAGTAACATTTATGAATATTAAATTACATAGCTTTACATACACCCTAAACCTCACTTATAGTCAGGTCCAGTTTGGACTTCAGTTTTGAATAATACATATATATTATTTATCGGCTTAAGGTCGGTCCGTATCGTGAAATACTGTTACCGAGGTCTTGAAAATACTGGGCCGAGGTCAGTATTTTCAAGGCCGATGTCACGGTATTTCACGATACGGACCGACCTTAAGCTGGTAAATAACATATTTATTTTTTTCTTTACCAAATTCTAACAGAAAATGAGAGCGCCCGAAAGGGAAACCGTATTTAGAACAAACCTGCTACAAGCGCTTCAAAAACCTGTTTGACAAGCTTCATCAGCTCGGAATTTTCCAAAAATAAAAAACTTGATCTAGGCGACACAAAACCAGGTGCTTTCGCTGTGAACACTGTTGTTATCGCTATCCATGCTGTAAAATTAATGCTATTATACTGAGAAATGTGAAAATAAATGTTGACAAAAAATGGCTACTATGTTTGTTGTTGTTGTGAACGAGCGAGTTGCCAAAGGTGCGTAAGCGGGGTCCGGATCGTAGGATTCCAGACCGCTTGCGAGCCAGTCAGAGTGCACGATTTGATGGAAACCGGACCGCGAAAAAAAATGCAGATGTATTTATTACATTTTATATCTTCTTAATGTGTTTAAGCAGTATTTATTATACATTTTGCAAATAATTCAGTATTGGATTATTCATGAAACACCACTAAACCACATAGATAATAAGAACTCAGCTGAGACGTTAATGATTTAGCCAACAAGATAAAACAAACTATAAGGGGACTAACAAATAGGATGATGCTAATATTACTCATTATTATTATTATTATTATTATTATTTTTATGACATTTGTTACATCAACTTGATCATCACTGTCATATAGCCTACTGTCTCATCCAGTGTAAACAGAAGCGGCCGCTGCTAGCCATAACTCCATCCATCCATTACCCGTAACCACTTATCCTGTGCAGGGTCGCAGGCAAGCTGGAGTCTATCCCAGCTGACTATGGGCGAGAGGTGGGGTACACCCTGGACAAGTCTCCAGGTCATCGCAGGGCTGATACAGAGAGATACACAACCATTCGCACTCACATTCACACCTACGGTCAATTTAGAGTCACCAGTTAACCTAACCTGCATGTCTTTGGACTGTGGGGGAAACCGGAGCACCTGGAGGAAACCCACGCGGACACGGGGAGAACATGCAAACTCCACACAGAAAGGCCCCCGTCAGCCACTGGGCTCGAACCCAGAACCTTCTTGCTGTGAGGCGACAGTGCTAACCACTACACCACCGTGCCACCCTTCGCTCTATCTCTCCTCAACCAATCAGTCAGTACAGAGAGAGAACTAACAAAATCTTCAGAAATGTCAATGGCAACATACCCTTTTTCCTTTTTCAAAATCATGATATGGTGTTCATGTCTCCATTATAATACCCTGCTTGTCCACAAGCAGGGTATTATTTTATGAAGGTTATACATCCGCTGCCATTTCAGTGAAATCTGTGCAGGCTGTCCGTGTCCGCTCTGGGATATAAAGGGATAACAGGCTTTACATCTGCAGTATATATTGGATAAATTATGTGAGCCTGATTTACATAGTCTACATCATCAATAATTAAGATGATAATTGCATTCCATAGTTATTGATATTTGCAGTTGTTTGTTGTTTTCAGACTTTGATGATGATGAGCAGAAGGTCAAGACCCAGAGGCCAAGATCAGCAGACCAGCCGGGAGTGTTCCAAGCCCAAACAGGTATCTTATCTCTCCATAACCTTTGACCTCTATGGTTTAAAAAAAAAAATACCCTTGCTAGATCACCCCTTTTGGAAAGCTTAAACATCCGAGCATCCTAGTATCCCTGTTTCACCTTGGCCCTGGGGGGAAGATGAGGATCTGACTCACCCACATGCAAATGAACCTATAATGTAATTATAAAGATGTGTAATTAATTTGATTTGGCCAGTCACTCTGTGATGTTGCCTCAGTGCAAGGACATTTTGGAAATGACATCGAAAAGCCTAGAGATCATCGCCTGCTGGCACATCTTACCCTGCTGGTGTTGCTGTGTCTCATTGGCACCTCCAAGGAAACTGTATATAGTTATAGGGCACAGTTTGAGGAAAAGCAAAGATGATGCCATACACAGGCAAAGAAAGCTATGGCCCGGGGCATATGGCCCCTCTCAGAGCTGCCGAGTCCAATTAACATTGGTATTCTTTCTGCCCTCTAACCTTATCAACAGAACACAGAAGTCTAGTACTTGGGCTTCTCTATGGAGTTTGATGCATATGCAGCTCATGAATCTTTGAAAAATTGTGTGTTTGGTCATATTAACAGAATGAATCGATTCAGAGATTAGTTGTCAAAAATTTATCAGTCTTCAAGTAGAGCATAGCCTATACACTTACCTGACACTTAAAAACAGCACAATAATATTGAGTCGTGCCCCACTTTGCTTTCAGAATAGCCTCGATTCATCGTGGCCTGGCCTTCACAAGGTTTTAGAACCATCCCTTTGAGATTTTGGTCCACTTTAACATGATTGCATTATGTCATTGATGCAGATTCATCAGCTGCACGTTCAATGTGCAAATCTCCCATTCAACTACATCCCATAAGTGCCCTCCTGGATTCAGATCTGGTGACTGGGGAGGCCACTGAAGTACACTTACCTCATGGAACCAGTTAGACATAGCCTGTGCTTTGTGTCATGGCAGATTATCATTCTGGAATTAGCCATTATAAAACAGGAAACATGTGGCCATAAAGGGATGTTCGTGATCAGCAACAATTCTCTGATGGGCTGTGACATTCAAACAGTGCTCAAATGGCAATATGGTGTCAACCAAGAAAACATTCACCACACCTTTACACCACACCCTCCAGCCTGAACTGTTGACACAAACCAAGTTGGGTCCATGGAATCTTTCTCTTGAAACCAAATTCTGGCCCCAGATCTGCATGGAACAGAAGAAATTGTGATCCATCAGACCAGGTGATGTGTTTTGATGATCTTCAACCTAACTTTCATTGAGCCTGTCCATGCTGTTGCAGGCTTTGACGTGTTCAGCGTTCACTGTAAAAAATTTTAAGGGCGGGTGTTGATTGAACATAGATTTTACATATCATTTGACTCAGAAATGTAATTTTCACTTACAACCAACTAAACCAGGTCGGCCTAATACACTTTCTCTCATTGTGATATCATGTTGAGCTATCAAGAATTTTAACATCCAAATATCAAAGATATCCTTGTTGATAGAACTAGCTGCAACCTGTTGCAACGCTGCATGTTGGTATCCTTGTTGGTAGAACCAATGACGCATATATACACGTGCTGTATCACTGTAAAAAAAAAAAGTGACCATCTCAACTTAAATTTTCTAGGCAACATGATGCAAGATAATTTTGTGTTGAGATGGTCAACACCAAAAGGTAAGTTGGCTGAACTCAAATTTAAACTCAGAAATCCTTGTTAGGTCAACAGCAATTGAGACAGGTTGAGTAAACTAGAATTTTCTAGGCAACATGATGCAAGAGAATTTTGAGTTGAGATGGTCAACAACAAATAGTACATTGGTTGAACTCAAATTTCAACTCAGAAATCCTTGTTGACTTAAGAAGGATTTTCGTGTTTAAATTTGAGTTCAACCAACTTACCTTTTGTTGTTGACCATCTCAACACAAAATTCTCTTGCATCATGTTGCCTAGAAAATTTAAGTTGAGATGGTCACTTTTTTTTTTTTTTTACAGTGTAGAACTTTTTTTCCAATAGGCCTTGGGTACTAAAGTTCTACAGGATTTCCATTAAGTTTTCTATAGGATTCCTTTAGAACTTGTTCTATAGGAATTCTATAGAATATTTTTAGCAGGGACAACATACAAAGATGGTCAACAGTTGTGAGCTTAACACTTTGTGGCAACAGTTTGGAGAAGAACCACATATGGCTGTGATGGTCAGGTGTCCACATACTTTTGGTCATATTGTGTACATATAATCTGGTTGAACTAGACAGATAATAATAACAATAATAATAATATGATTACCCGAGGCGGCACGGTGGTGTAGTGGTTAGCGCTGTCGCCTCACAGCAAGAAGGTCCGGGTTCGAGCCCCGTGGACGGCGAGGGCCTTTCTGTGCGGAGTTTGCATGTTCTCCCCGTGTCCGTGTGGGTTTCCTCCAGGTGCTCCGGTTTCCCCCACAGTCCAAAGACATGCAGGTTAGGTTAACTGGTGACTCTAAGTTGACCGTAGGTGTGAATGTGAGTGTGAATGGTTGTCTGTGTCTATGTGCACTGTAAAAAAAAAAAGTGACCATCTCAACTTAAATTTTCTAGGCAACATGATGCAAGAGAATTTTGTGTTGAGATGGTCAACAACAAAAGGTAAGTTGGTTGAACTCAAATTTAAACACGAAAATCCTTCTTAAGTCAACAAGGATTTCTAAGTTGAAATTTGAGTTCAACCAACGTACTATTTGTTGTTGACCATCTCAACTCAAAATTCTCTTGCATCATGTTGCCTAGAAAATTCTAGTTTACTCAACCTGTCTCAATTGCTGTTGACCTAACAAGGATTTCTGAGTTTAAATTTGAGTTCAGTCAACTTACCTTTTGGTGTTGACCATCTCAACACAAAATTCTCTTGCATCATGTTGCCTAGAAAATTTAAGTTGAGATGGTCACTTTTTTTTTTTTACAGTGTTCTCAGATGCTTTTCTCCTCACCATAGTTGGTCAAGAGCGGTTATTACAATATCGACAAATGTTGTGACATTACATGAAGGTATATACCGTAGTTGTGACTTATATAAGGTCTGTGCCCATTTAAAATCTGCACTCCAAGGCAGTGAACATGTATTTGCAGCACATGGACAGAAATCCTGGCCCATTTCACTGTGTAATTAGACCATATGCAGTTGGACATTGATTGGTAACAGCACTGTTTTTGAACATATTTTACAGCAAATGTATTATACATGAATAACACCAAAATCTCTTAGATCATGGTTGAAGTTGAAAAAAAAAATAAAAATACAAAACTGAATAACACCTCATGACACATTTTTATAGTTAAATGTTTTGTAATTGCATCCAGTCTGTCACTATCTCTCATGAGTCAGTGACACTGCTATTCATTCGGGCTTTGGTGTTCTTGATAAAACAGAAGCATGCGGACGTTGCGTTCAGTGTGGATTGAATTTCACAGTAGTTTATCTGGTGTGAATTCAAACTCTGTGCCAATATGTCGGAAAAGTTGGGATATTTCTAAAATGCAATTTAAAACAAAAATCTGTGATTTGTTAATTCCCTTGAATCTTTTTTTTTAACTAACAAAAGGACAAACGAAGGATTTCTAGTGTTTTCACTAACCAATGAAAATGTATTTTATAAATAGAAACAAATTTTGAATCTCATGGCTGCAGTACACTTAAAGTTGGGACATGTTTACCACCATGTTACATTACCTTTCAGTGGCGGCTCCTGAATTTTTTTTCAGGGGGGACAATTTTCCCCCGTTATGTCTACACGGACCATAAATGTCCACAGGACTGAAGTAAATTGACCTAGGTAGCAAGTCAACTGTTCTACAGAATGTTCTGTAAATAGATTTTGTACTTCAAACTCCATGACCAGCAAGAATTTTACAGACTGTGCAACTTAAGGACAAACAGGAAAGTGCACTTACTGTAACAAAACATTGTAAATAATTGGCTAACATAACAATAGCAGTTGAATAAATAGATGAGTGGATCTTTAGATCTTGCAATCCTGGTATTTACCAAGGATATTACCAAAGTGCTAACTCTCAGAGCAAAGTGTGGCAAATATAAAAATGCACATTGAAAACATCAAAAGTGAACGGATTCTGTGACTGTGTGTGTGTCACAAAGTCAACCAAACCCAGAAAAACACCACGGTGACTGGAGCCCTCAGTTTCATCTTTGCCTCGTAGAGCTAACTCGAACACTCCACAAAATTTCACGCATTGGGTGAGCCGGTTTAATATGTGCCTGTTCTTGCTCACCTCATCATTGTGGCAGCGAACTGCTAGCCTGTAGCCCTCATCCAGCTGTGTAGCGATGTTCACTCTCCCAAAAGCCGAAAATTTCAGGCAGCTGCCCATGTGAATCTTTGATGACTCATGTTTTTTTATTTTCTCCGACAAATGATGCATGTCCGAAACTCCAGTGACCGTCCAAGCAGTGTTGTCCATGGAGCCACCTCCAGGGTGGGAAAGTAAGCAGGGGGAGCAGAAAACCGCTGAGGCGTCCTCGCAGCCAGCTCGCCAGGATTTGCGCTGGGACCATGTTGAAGTAAAACCTCGAGTATATGATTTCCCCCCTTGTCGAAATTTGTTTTATGTTTAGATTTGGTCGAGGGGGGTCCAGCTTGTTTTGTTGCCAATTTAGCTCGATTTGATCGCTGACTAAATGGAACTTCTTTTAAGGACCGCACTGAATTGCTTTCCGCATCCATCTCACCTCAGAAACTGAGCGGATCGAACGCAACTTTGCCTCGCTTCGCAGTGACGTAAGCACATTAGGACAAGCCCCCCCGGAACCCATAGAGATTGCATTGAAGTGTCAGTCAGGAGAAAAAAAAATATATTAACATTGGACTCTATCAGTGAACTCTTGGGCGATTTTCAGCGTGACTGAAATCGCCCCAAAAGGGGCGGTACTCTAGAAGCAAGACCACCCTGATTGGACAATGATACCCAGAGACAGATTAAAACGGCCTCAAGCAGCGCTGGTGAAAGTTTGTTTTAAAAAAAGAAAAAAAAAACTTTTTTTTTTTTCGTTTTGGCAGTGCGTCGCCCAATCGCCCTTATGCACCAGCCGCCCTTGTTACCTTTCCTTTTAATTACAGTTTTTAATCATTTGGCAACTGAAGATACTAAGTGCTATAGTTTTATAAGTGGAATATTTGCCTTGACTTGATATAAGACTTAAGCTGCTCACAAATCTGAGGTCGCTGTTGCCTGGTATCTTCATGATGTACCACACAGTTTCAATAGGAGAGAGATTTGTCCCATGTTGCTATATTTGTCACAGTAGCATGATAGTTCCTCTTGCAATGGCATCTGAAGGCTCGAAGATTATTCACTTTCAGCTCACATTCCGATCTTGCCCTACACAGACTCCAGATTCCCTGAATCTTTTCACAATATTATATACCGCAGATGGTAAAAGACCTAAATTCTTTGCAATCTTGTATTGAGAAATGCTCTTTATAAACTGATTGAGAAATTCTTTCTTGAAGATGGGTACAACCAATCTTTGCTCAGAAAGACATACCCTGTGTCCGAAATCATTCCCTAATCACTATATAGTGGACTATATACAGTAGTGAGGTTGCCATTTTGTAGTGCTGTCTGAATGTATAGTGAGTATTATTATACCCTATATAGTGCACTCAAAGTATCCCACAATGCATCACGAAAAGTAGTGTACAACCGATGGTCACTAACCAAGCAATATATCCCATCTTGCATCACGGTTGCGTTGAAAGAAATCAAATCAAAAGCCTCAAATTTGATTGAATAAAAGGCAGCGGCAAAGAAGAAAGTATTCAGCCTTGATTTAAAAGAACTGAAAGGTGCACAAAGTACTTTGTATTTATTAATGTGGGAAATGCGCTCAGTATAATATGGATTTATCACAAAAATACATGCATGTATTTCTTATTTTGAAAACCCACCAGCTGACTAATCTGACACGTTTTAATTGTGCGACAGTAATGGCATAAATACCAGCACGACGGAGTAGTGTCCGAAAGTGTTTTTTCATTTTATCAATGAGCTCACTATATAGTCCTCTATATAGTAATTCCCTATATAGTGAGTGAACGAGTGAGTGATTACGGACACAGGGATAGCCTTTGGTGGATATACCTTTTATACCCAATCATGATACCTCGCCTGTTTCCAATAAACCTACTTATTGTGCAATTCCAGCTTTTCTGGAAATGGGGTTTGTAGTTTCCATTATCTTAAGAAAATATTAACCCATTTAATCTTAATTATTTTCTAATCTATGTGAGTAGGTAGCAAATTAGATGGCTTTGAGGGGACTAGCCTCTCCTAGTTAAAATTTGATGTGTATGTGTAGGATTATATACCTAAATCACATTAACTATTTATAGTTTTGATTACTTCTAAGGAATGTTGATGGTTTGTAATTAGCTAGCCAACAGGATTCTAACTGAATGATCTCACGATTAGGGTGCAATTTAGCTCATTTAATTTAAACTTTATTTTTTTAGAATACATTATATGGTGGCGGCACGGTGGTGTAGTGGTTAGCGCTGTCACCTCACAGCAAGAAGGTCCGGGTTCGAGCCCCGTGGCCGGCGAGGGCCTTTCTGTGCGGAGTTTGCATGTTCTCCCCGTGTCCGCGTGGGTTTCCTCCGGGTGCTCCGGTTTCCCCCACAGTCCAAAGACATGCAGGTTAGGTTAACTGGTGACTCTAAATTGAGCGTAGGTGTGAATGTGAGTGTGAATGGTTGTCTGTGTCTATGTGTCAGCCCTGTGATGACCTGGCGACTTGTCCAGGGTGTACCCCGCCTTTCGCCCGTAGTCAGCTGGGATAGGCTCCAGCTTGCCTGCGACCCTGTAGAACAGGATAAAGTGGCTAGAGATAATGAGATGAGATGAGACATTATATGGCCATGTGTTTCTTCTTCAGTCTGTTGCCACAAAGTTGGAAGCACATAGTTGTATCGAATGTCTTTGTATACTGTAGCATTACAATTTCTCTTTACTGGACCTAAGATGCCCAAACCTGTTCCAGCATGTGCACAAAGCCAACCCCTTGGCTTGGTTTGCCAAGGTTGGAGTGGAAGAACTCAAGTGGGATGAACTGGAAAGCTGACTGTGGTCCATGCCTCCTCACCCAACATCAGTGTCTGGCTTCACTAAGGCTCTTGTAGCCATACTCCAAAATCTACAAAAACGTTTACAAAAGGGGGTGGGGGGATACATCTGGAATAGGATATTCAACAAATACACGTGCGTGATAGTCAGGTGTCCACACACTTTTCGCCATAGCGAAAACATGCCTTATTAACTCAACCATTGACTCAGCCATTCAAATGTGCAAACCTGGTTCAGGAAACAGTTTCATTTTTACAAGGTTTCTTTGCTGGCAATGACTGCCCTTTGGTCTTAATTGAGAAACAGGCTCGGGATTTTTGCCTCAAATTAACAAACACTCAAAATTTGCTTACTTTCAAAGTATACGCTAGGTAACAAGGTTGTACTTTCAACGTGAACATGGAAAATAAAGAAAAAAAGAATGAGGAAACATTTTCCTTTCCAAATAATGTAATGTCTGAAAGAACATGTAATTATCCACAAGCAAGTTATTAATCTGATGCGTGCAGACATGTTGCTGTAAAGCAGGAATTCTCAATCTTTTCTACTTTAAGGCTGACCTGTTCATACTTGTAATGAGTTGGTGCCCATTAAAAAAGATCCCCAATTATTTTGGCTCATCTATTCTATTAGAATCTAATAATCTATGGTAAAGTGTATTAATGGGATGCGACATCACTCCCTGTTACAGATGGGAGCCCAGGAATTAAATAAATACAATAAAAACCAACTGTTTTTAATCGTAGGTATTGTATTTAAAACTGTATGGATGTGCCAGAAGCCAACATAAAGCCATGCATGCAGGTCATTCTCAGCCAAAAGGGATTAATGATCCAAAAGTGGAGTCTGGTCCATTAACACAAGAACTTATTGCCATGTTTGTGTTCAGCAAACAAGCAAGTTATTAAAACCAAGAAGTACACTCAGAAGAAGTGGATACAGAAACCACTCAATGGGATTAGATCCTTACACACTAATAAAGAAGGATTTTTCCTACGAGTTGGAAAATTATCCATCTGTTGAGTTCCCTGACATCTCAAACTACCTGGTGCTGCAGACATTGTTCTACACGGGGACACAGATGAAAACCTGGAAGAGCATGGAGGAGTACAACTTTTTTATATGTGGCTGGGTTAAAGATCTGGGACTCAGGACACTACAAGATAAATCCTGTATCGTTTATGCCAGGGTAAGTCGGCATTTCTGGGCTTTTTGTACACGTCTTTGTGATGGTTGCTAGGATGCTACAAGTTTTAGTCTCATCTCATCTCATTATCTCTAGCCGCTTTGTCCTGTTCTACAGGGTTGCAGGCAAGCTGGAGCCTATCCCAGCTGACTACGGGAGAAAGGCGGGGTACACCCTGGACAAGTCGCCAGGTCATCACAGGGCTGACACATAGACACAGACAACCATTCACACTCACATTCACACCTTCGCTCAATTTAGAGTCACCAGTTAACCTAACCTGCATGTCTTTGGACTGTGGGGGAAACCGGAGCACCCGGAGGAAACCCACGCGGACACGAGGAGAACATGCAAACTCCACACAGAAAGGCCCTCGCCGGCCACGAGGCTCGAACCCGGACCTTCTTGCTGTGAGGCGACAGCGCTAACCACTACACCACCGTGCCGCCTAGCTTCAACTTATTAAAAAAAAAAAAGATTGCTGCCCACTACATGGGGGCCGTGGCCCAGAGGTTGAGAAACACTGCTGTAAAGGACATGTAACCTGAGTTTAACATCTATCTATCTATCTATCTATCTATCTATCTATCTATCTATCTATCTATCTATCTATCTATCTATCTATCTATCTTTACATTTATTTAACATATTTGTAAATTTAATTTCAGTGGGACACAAATGAACAAATGACACCCAACTAGCTACTTTAACTGTTTCCAGTTGTCTTTCTTATTTATAGCTCAGCTACTTCAATTAAGACCAATGTGAATAAATGTGACTGAAACTACCAGTTATCAAGTATTTGTTGACTTTAACAGCCAAAATGTGTTACATCATTGTGCACTAAAGTTTATGCACGGCAAAGGCTCTCATGGTTTTCTTTCTCTCTTTTACTCTGTCATAGGTGATCCAGCAGCCGAGGAGTGGTCTCAGTGGAGTGTGTGTTCGCTGACGTGTGGGCAGGGTTGGCAGGTGCGTACTCGCTCCTGTGTGTCCTCTCCGTATGGCACACTGTGCAGCGGGCCGCTGAGGGAGACACGCCTCTGCAACAACACTGCCACCTGCCCAGGTGAGCCACAGCATCAAGCAGGTAGAGTACTTCCTTTTTGCTCACACACACACACACACACACACACACACACACACACACACACACACACACACACACATAAACTGTACTGCATGAGCACACACAGAAATGTAGCTATTAGTTGCTTGTCACTAAACATGAAGCAACGATATACTGTATGCATGAAAATGACTGCACAAACTGAATTATTCCTAAAACTTGCCACAAAATTTGCTAACTGGTCATCGTCTCTCTCTCTCACACACACACACACTAGGGATTGCATACACTAATCGGCTAATACATTCACGATTCGCTGCTGTGGATTCGCCAGGAAGTGGGTAGGAGAAAAAATAAACAGGCTAAATGTAGTTTATTATTATGAGAATATTTAAGAGAAAATGAACCACATATTTTCAACTACACGTTGTGTCCGACTACGTTCCCCAAAGACCCCCCCACACACACACACACTCCCTCCTTGCTTTAATGGAGCAATTTTCACTCATAAACTTTCATATGGAATCTGAGAGTTTGTGCAAGACGTGTAGGGTTTTTTTTTTTTTCTTAAATCCCAAATCCAAATTCTAAACCCCAATTCCAAAATGAAATTCCAATTCAATGCTTTATGGCATAATGAATTCCATCTTGACTAGTGCTGTGCATGCCATGAGTCCCATTCAGCGAGTTTAGAGCCTTTAATCAGTGCGTGCCAGCTGACAGAGGTTATCCAGACTCATTTTTGGATGCTATTGAGACCGCAGTTGCAGAAAAAAAATGTCCCAGACGCTACTGTTGACATAGAATCTTCCATCCGAGGAAGGCTGATCACTGAACTATAAGGAGAGCTCTGTTGATGGGCATAAGCTCCCATGCTGCACGCTCTCAGCACGAGAATCAATAGTCTCAGCTGAGCCACCAGGTTGATTTGGTGCATCCGGAAATAAATAATGATATACAGTATTATGTCCTGTATACATTTATTGTGCTGATTCATGTATTTTTGTTTTTAACCTTGTTGCCTTAAAAAGCATTGGAATTGGTAGCCCATGTATGGCAATTAATTGAAGTCTGGTTTGAAATGTTCTTTGTTTTTTGTTGTTGAACCTATTTCGTTTCCATTTCCGGTTGAGAGTACGCTGTGTGCATTCTGGCTGCCACTTCTCACCGGAGCTTTTTATTTTATTTTATTTCCCCTTTTGTTTTTCTTTTTTGTGTTTGTTTGAGTGTTTTGTCCGCCAGTTATGATGTAGCTCCAGACCCAGTTTTGGGTGTCGGTTCCCTCCAGTAATTGGCTCCACTGTTGGTGCTGTCTGCCCTAGCTGTGGACTGCAGTGAGCTCGTTGGTCTTTTAACATCATGGTTGTCCAGCGCTCTGTGCGGTGGCGCTTCTGTGCTTGGTGCGGTGTTCCGAGCGATGTTGCTCGGTGGCGTCGCATTGGCTGTGCAGGTAGTTTGGGACATACCAGCGATCTTTGCAGTGGTGCTTCTGTGCTCATTTTGTGGATCCATGGCGCGGTGTTCCAAGTGATGTTGCCCAGTGGCATCGCGGCGGCTGTGCAGGCAGTATGGGACTTATTTTCGTGCACCTTTTGGTTGGACTGTGGTAGCTACACCATTGGAATGACATCCTGACCTTCTTTTGGTGGATTATTTTTTCCCCCTTAATTGTAAAGCGACCTTGGGTATAAGAAAGGCGCTATATGAATTCAACTGATTATTATTATTATTATTATTATTATTATTATTATTATTATTATTATTTATCAGTTTTTAACTGCTGTAATGTAACCCTAAATCAGAAAAAGTTGGGACAGTATGGAAAATACAAATAAAAAAATAATAATAATTAAAAAAAATAGTTATTTCTAAATTTACTTTGACTAGTATTTCATTGCAGACAGTATGAACCCAATATATTTCATGTTTTTGTGGAAAAGGTCATTTCATTTGTTAATAAACATCAATTCCTGCATTTCAGACCTGCAACACATTCCAAAAAAATGCTGTGCCGGGGAAATTTAGGGCTAGTAATGAGGTCTCATCTCATTATCTCTAGCCGCTTTATCCTTCTACAGGGTCGCAGGCAAGCTGGAGCCTATCCCAGCTGACTACGGGCGAAAGGCGGGGTACACCCTGGACAAGTCGCCAGGTCATCACAGGGCTGACACATAGACACAGACTAGTAATGAGGTAAACAATTAAATAATGATGTGATTTGAAACAGGTGATGTCAAGAGGTGATTATAATCATGATTTGGTACAAAATTGGTATCCAGGAAAGGCCTAGTCTTTAAGGAGCAAAGATGGGCCAAGGATCTCCAGTTTGTCAACAAATGCATGAGAAAATTCTTGAAATATTTCAAAACAATGTTTCTCAAAGAAATATACTGTATGAAGGGATTTGGAGGAATTCTGGTGCATAAAGGGCAAGGGCGCAAGCCTAAGCTGAACGCCCGTGATCTCTGACCCCTCAGAAAGCATTGCATCAAGAACCATCATTCATCTATAGCTGATATAATCACATGGGATTGGGATTACGGAGCTCCATCCACAAATACCAGTTAAATCTTTACTGTGCAAAAAGGAAGCCTTATGTTAACTGTGTCCAGAAGCACCATCAACTTCTTTGGGTTTGGAGTCATCTGGGATGGACCATTACACAGTGGAGATGTGTATTGTAGCTAGATGAATCAGTATTCCAGGTCTTCTTTGTAAGAAAGGGACACCGTGTGCTCCAGACCAAAGATGAAAAGGACCATTCAGACTGTTACCAGCAGCAACAAGTCCAAAAGCCAGGGTCTGTCATGGTATGAGGTTGTGTCAGTGCCCTTGGCAAAGGTAACTTGCACTTCTATGATGGCAGCATTAATGCAGAAAAGTACATTGAGATTTTAGATTAATATATGCTACTTTCAAGACAACATCTTTTTCCAGGGAGATTTCAACAAGACAAAGCAAAAAACACATTCTGCACACATTACAAAGGCATGGCTGTGGAAGAAGAGGGTGCCTGTCCCTTCTGTCCCCAATAGAGAATGTGTGGTGAATCTTGAAACAAAAAATACCACAACAACAACCCTGTACTGTTGAACGCCTTCAGACATGTTTGCAAGAAGAATGGGACAAAATAACACCTGAAACAGTTTATCACTCGGTATCTTCAGTTCCACGGGCGCAGATGACGGGGGGGATTCGTCCCACCCAGATTTAAATTCACCTTGTTCAGTTCCCCCCACTTATAGGGAGGAAAAAACGTCTATGCTGTCTTTCTTTGCATAAGGCAAACCTCACGGAAAAATCAAAAGACTAATTACCATTCGGTTTATTGAGGTGCACAGCAGTACAGACGTAGTTGCAACTGCGCAGACTGCACAGGTTGCGAGCTCGAGCTTGGTTGTTATGGTTACCCACAACAAGTTTGACAGGCATATCGGGGACAGCGCCTCCTAGTTCAGGACCCCAACACGGCATGATGAAGGGTGCCAAAAGGCAGAAAACGATTGCATCGTTTTTTCAAAAAAAACAAAAACGACTGTAAGTAAACTGTGCCTTACTTTATCATATCACCTTGCAATTTTTTGATAGTCTGTTCAAAGTAATGTCGTAGTGAAAGTAAAATCGTACGGAGTAGAGATGCCTTTCTGGTAGCCTCCTTCTTTCGGTGGCAGCCTGTAGATACAGTGCTCAGAAGGCAGTTTTAATGTTTAATCTGGCGTTCCCTGCCATAATTTCAGCGAGCATATTGTTTCATAAGGAAACTTTGCGAAGAGTTGTTGACTGACTGCTGCTCACGCAACACACAGGCATAGTTAGAAAGTCAGTATGCACTGGTTTACACTTTACACACACACACGTAGCCCAGCCTCTCGCTATGGTTAACAGTTGGAACTTAGCGGTTTTAAAACTAGTTTTGCAATTTCTGTGCGTGATGATAATGTGTAAACTTTGGATTTCCATAGGCTATGTTAAAATGTTATCATTGTCCTGGCCTGCAGGTAGTTCCTGGTGATGGCAGTGAGGGAGGTGAAATAACATGTATACACACTACCTTTTAAGTTCGTTTCTTAAGACACGTAATTTTTTAGTATGTTACCTCGCTTGTTGACAGTTTCGGCGAACACTTCCGCCTTCTTCAAAACAGTCACCAGATGTCGAGTGGTGACGTGCCTTATCAGCTGATGTTACTCTATGGAGGCGTGAACGTCCCGCCCAATTTGACAGGTAGTCCACGCCTCCTGCTGTCAGGTCGCTGCCCCAGGACTGCGCTCCAGGTGTGTGACAGCGCGTACGCTCCCTCATCCCGGTTCATGGTCCTCTGCGCCCGCTTACGTATCTCCACTGCCTCCAAAATCCAACGCTGATATCTATTCTCTTCAGCGCGAATGACTCTGGCCTCTTCCCAATTCATAATATGATTTTGTCGTTTGCAGTGGTCTGAAATGGCTGATTTTAAGTTTTCTTGGCTTGCTTTTTCTTTTTCGGATCTTGTGAGTCTTTTTGTTGTTTCTTTTTCACATTCTAATGACAAAATCATATTATGAATTGGGAAGAGGCCAGAGTCATTCGCGCTGAAGAGAATAGATATCATCGTTGGATTTTGGAGGCAGTGGAGATACGTAAGCGGGCGCAGAGGACGATGAACCGGGATGAGGGAGCGTACGCGCTGTCACACACCTGGAGCGCAGTCCTGGGGCAGCGACCTGACAGCAGGAGGCGTGGACTACCTGTCAAATTGGGCGGGACGTTCACGCCTCCATAGAGTAACATCAGCTGATAAGGCACGTCACCACTCGACATCTGGTGACTGTTTTGAAGAAGGCGGAAGTGTTCGCCGAAACTGTCAACAAGCGAGGTAACATACTAAAAAATTACGTGTCTTAAGAAACGAACTTAAAGAATAGTATACACACTACCGTTCAAAAGTTTGGGGTCACCCAGACAATTTTGTGTTTTCCATGAAAAGTCACACTTTTATTTCCCACCATAAGTTGTAAAATGAATAGAAAATATAGTCAAGACATTTTTCTGGCCATTTTGAGCATTTAATCGACCCCACAAACGTGATGCTCCAGAAACTCAATCTGCTCAAAGGAAGGTCAGTTTTATAGCTTCTCTAAAGAGCTCAACTGTTTTCAGCTGTGCTAACATGATTGTACAAGGGTTTTCTAATCATCCATTAGCCTTCTGAGGCAATGAGCAAACACATTGTACCATTAGAACACTGGAGTGAGAGTTGCTGGAAATGGGCCTCTATACACCTATGGAGATATTGCACCAAAAACCAGACATTTGCAGCTAGAATAGTCATTTAGCACATTAGCAATGTATAGAGTGGATTTCTGATTAGTTTAAAGTGATCTTCATTGAAAAGAACAGTGCTTTTCTTTCAAAAATAAGGACATTTCAAAGTGACCCTAAACTTTTGAACGGTAGTATGTGTATATATATATATATATATATATATATATATATATATATATATATATATATACACACACACATGCATACACAAAATGGAATCATTTGCTGACAGCTCAGTCCCCCCCAGTTCAAAAATCCTATCTGCGCCCCTGTTCAGTTCCCAAACATCTTTTAAGTGTTGTGAGAAGGAATGGGAACATTATAATGTGTTAAATGCCTTACCGTCCCAACTTTTTTTTTTTTCTCATTTGGGGTTGTAAGATATCCTAAAAATAGTGATATGCTGAATCAGATTATTTGCTTTCACTATGGAAAAGATGACGAGCTAACTCATGAATGGACCTTTGAACATGGCAAAAAAGAGTAGATCTTAAAAAGTCAGGTTGGTGGTGTAAGATTTTTGGTATTACATCAAACTTGGAGGTATCACAGTATATTTTTATCTACTACCCTGATAAAATTAGGAATCTCAAAGCAATAGTATTAAATTATACTTAGATCTTCCATCCATAAAAGAATATTTCAAAATATATAAAATTCAAGAGTGATAGACTGATCAGAGCACTCATTCTTGTCAAGTTTCATGCACATGACCCCAAGGCCAGTCTTCACTGCTATTAAACGCTGAAGAATTGATGCAAATTTCCCTGCCTATGAGACATTTATGGATTGCCATTTGTTTTAAGATGATGTAGGTCATCCCATATGCTAATTCCATACTTTTGGAAATGGATTAACTCAATTTATCTTCTTTATTCAAAATTTAGCAGCTGTATTGATATCCGAATATCCCCAGAATCCTCTTTGATGATAAATGAGTTTGTAAGGTTTGCGTTTGATGTATTTTTAGCTTTTACCCCAGTTGTTGAAGCATGTGGAGTCAGGGCAGAGGCAAATGAGCTCATATTCAGTGTATACTGTTTCGGCGTGGATTTGGGTGAGACCAGGATTGTACTGTATCTTTACAGGAACACAATACAGACTGGGAGAACCTACTCCTGAATACTGTGTGACCTGTTTATACTTTTTAAAGAGGTCTGGCACTACCCATTCTCTCCTGCAAGCACAACATGTTTACGGAATAAAAGTCAGATAGACAGGAACGGAGATGTGTTATAGAGAGTCCACAATGCTAAGTGGTCGAATACGGTTGACACGTAGGACATATAATTCATTGATGAATTAAAAATATAGAAACATTGGCAAATTACTGTTGTATAAGAGGATAAAAACAATTTGGGCATGCTGCGATTGTAAAATAAGGAACACCCTGAAGTATTTTGATCCTCTTAAACCCTCTCTTACACCACAACAATTTGCTAATGGTTATATTTCACCCATTTATAGTGACTTGTGGCGTGTCAGCAAAACATGTAAAATGTCATATGTCATATTACCACCTATGTTGAGTAGCTATAACCGTGAGTTGGCCTAGTGGTTAGCGTGTCTGCCTCTCGATTGGGAGCACATGAGTTCTATTCACGGTTGGGTCATACCAAAGACCATCATAAAAATGGTACCTACTGCCGTCTGGCAAGGCACGCTGCAGTACAGATGTGAGTGGGGAGTCATACTCTCATGGTTACCAGAGGACTAGCCCCCCACTGTAACCCTAGCTATGTACTGTAATAGGCGAGAGGCCGAGGGTTATGGAAACGGGGATTGGCGCCGCCACATGGCATTGGAATGACTTTTTTTTTTTTTGAGTAGCTATAAATGCCAGTTCGTCCAATTAGTTTTCTCTCCTGAAATATATATATATATATATATTAGTGCTGTCAAAAATGTCGCGTTATTAACGCGTTAACTTGACTCAATTTTAACGGCGATAATTTTTTTATTGCGAGATTAACGCTCTGTGACATGATGCCACGCCCCGCACAGCCAGAGTCCTCTGCCCTCCCCCGAAGAGCCACGGTGCTCCGATCATTTTCCCATCGGTGGCTCCAGCCCCATTTTGCAGTGGCTGTGACAAGACGTGTTATGCTCTGCAATAAAAAAATAAATAAATAAATAAAAAACATTGGTACAACCAGTGTTCGAACTATGCCGATATTTTCGGGGGGTCCCTTTTTTTTTCCCTTGGGGGCGTGCTTGCGCTTGTCTCAGAGCGTGGATCTCCGATCGCGCACTCACTTCGGATATGCAAATGCTTCCCGTTACACACGATTGCTATGTCAATAAACATCATTTTGCCAATATTTTAGAGACCCCCCAACATTTCCCAAATCATGTTTTCAAGGGATCTCATGTCTGTTTCAGGGGATCTCGGATCCCCTGTGTACCCCCGTAGTTCGAACGGTGAGCAAGCCCATTCACTTTTTTATGCTGATAAGAGAATTACAATGGTTTTTCATGTGACAAAAATGTGCGATTAAATTGCGATTAATCGCGAGTTAACTATGACAGTCGCGACATTAATCGCGATTAAATATTTTAATCGCTTGACAGCACTAATATATATATATATATATATATATATATATATATATATATATATATATATATAAAAATCTCCTTCTCACCCCCGGTGGGATATATATATATATATATATATCCCTGAAGACTGTCCTGTGGTGGAAAAACCTTTTACCTCTCTTAGAAAGCACTGGCACTGGAGACTCCTTCTAAAAAATAGTAAATATATACATCTTACAGAAATATCCCCCATAACAAAGTTAATGTATGCTTTATATTTTAAATATCATGGGGGGGTTGTGGGTTTTTTTTTAATTAGTTTATTCGGTTGAGATTGTTGAGCATCCACCAATGAAATCCATGCAAATTAGCTGTTATTATAGAAACGATTATGTATTCGCTCAAGCACAATAATATAAACATGTCATTTGAATAACAGCAGCGCAACTGTCAAAGCGATTACAGTATTTGGCATCGAAGACCAGTGCTGTAGAAAACGATACACACACACACACGTACACAAAAATGGAGTTCGCAGCATCTTTGTTTTGGGTTGTTTTGAAATCCTGAGTCCAAATTCACGGCTGGAGTCAAAACGCGGACAGACATTTTCATCACAGGCATCTCCAGACGTCTGAAACCTGACTTGGATGTATAAGCAGGAAAATAACAAAGCTAAGAACAAAACACAGTGTAGTGTACGGGTCTTAATAAAACAGTGTTAAACGTTAAATTTAAGTTTTTCGGATGGAGCTGAAGCAGCAGTGAGGAAAACAGAAATTAAACACAACCACTCGTACTACACGTATTTTCAGTAAAGGCTTTTGGAATTAAAACTGACAGGGTCGGTCTCCTACAAGCATCACACAACTGAAGTCTATTATTAAAACAGCAGTGTTACGGCCACAGCCCATGATGTACCTGGCTCTCGGGGTTGTTGTTGTTTTTTTCCCTTCTCTCTCTCTCTCTCTCTCCTTACGCTTTCATTATGGATGAACAAGTGTGCAAGTGATTTATGCTGACCTTCTGTGTAGCCTATTTATAATTCAGCAGTGAGTGCTGTTGTTGTTGCATCGGGGCTAAGAGCAGAAGGCTAAGGGGATTCCCAAGACTTGAGCTGAGCATCAGCTTAACTCTACACACACACACACACCATCTTTGGCAAAAATTCAAAATGAATTTAATTAATCGGCCAAAGCAAATGCTGCAATGTGTATTTTATTTTTAGAGGTATTATTAATCAGAATAATTCGAGCATGAGCCTTAGAACAGAAAGTGTTCTTATATTTGAAGTGTAAATGTACTTGTCATTTTTCTCTTTCGTCTGTTTTCGTCTATCGTACAAAATTATAAGTAAAATTCAATCTGACCTGTTGGGAAAACAATTCACTTTGCTTTCAGTGCAATCCATTAATAACTTGCTGTTGAATAAGCTGTACTGAACAATGATTAAAATGGTAATTAAGATGAGGAAGTTAAAGGTAACTATATATACAGTTCTGTGCAAAAGTCTTAGGCACGTGTAAATAAATACTGGAGACCAAAGACGGCTTGGAAATAATGAAATGAAATGTTTCAACATAAAAAAATACTATAAACAGTAATCAGTAAGCCATAATAAATGAAACAAAGTCAATATTTGGTGTGAGACGACCCTTTGCTTTAAAAAAAAAAAATAGTAATCTCAGGTCCAGTGAGTGCAGTTTTATGCAGAAATGGTCTGTAGGTTTTACTGAGCATCTTCCAGAACCAGCCACAGTTCTTCTGGACACTTTGACTGTCACACTCGCTTCTTCATTTTGCACCAAAACCCAGCAGCCTTCATTATGCTTTCTTTTTTAATCTGAAAAGTGCTCTCTTACGGTATATAATATGCTGCTCAGATACAAACATCTTTTTTCTGTAACATTTCATTTTGTGCTGGAAAAAATATGAACGTTTGGACTCCAAAATGTTTTTGTACCGATTCGATAATGTTGAAGTCAGAAAATAGAAATCCATAACAAAGTTTGTCTAAAAAAATAGAGTGCCTAAGACTTGAGGGTCGGCGATCCAGGAATCTATCAACTAGCTTCCCTGAATTCTCTTGGGTGATTACAGCACACCAGAGGGACCCAAACCCTCATCTGGTGGCGGGCACACATGCACGACTATGGGCAATTTAGAGTAGCCAATCAACCTAATCCACATGTCAGTGGAAGAGGCCACGGTATATACAGTGGTGCTTGAAAGTTTGTGAACCCTTTAGAATTTTCTATATTTCTGCATAAATATGACCTAAAACATGATCAGATTTTCACACAAGTCCTAAAAGTAGATAAAGTGAAGCCAGTCAAACAAATGAGACAAAAATATTATACTTGGTCATTTATTTATTGAGGAAAATGATACAATATTACATATCTGTGAGTGGCAAAAGTATGTGAACCTTTGCTTTCAGTATCTGGTGTGACCCCCTTGTGCAGCAATAACTGCAACTAAACGTTTCCAGTAACTGTTGATCAGTCCTGCACAACGGCTTGGAGGAATTTTAGCCCATTCCTCCGTACAGAACAGCTTCAACTCTGGGATGTTGGTGGGTTTCTTCACATGAACTGCTCGCTTCAGGTCCTTCCACAACATTTTGATTGGATTAAGGTCAGGACTTTGACTTGGCCATTCCAAAACATTAACTTTATTCTTCTTTAACCATTCTTTGGTAGAACGACTTGTGTGCTGAGGGTCGTTGTCTTGCTGCATGACCCACCTTCTCTTGAGATTCAGTTCATGGACAGATGTCCTGACATTTTCCTTTAGAGTTTGCTGGTATAATTTAGAATTCATTGCTCCATCAATGATGGCAAGCCGTTCTGGCCCAGATGCAGCAAAACAGGCCCAAACCATGATACTACCACCACCATGTTTCACAGATGGGATAAGGGTCTTATGCTGGAATGCAGGGTTTTCCTTTCTCCAAACATAACGCTTCTCATTTAAAGCAAAAAGTTCTATTTTGGTCTCATCCATCCACAAAACATTTTTCCAATAGCCTTCTGGCTTGTCCACGTGATCTTTAGCAAACTGCAGATGAGCAGCAATGTTCTTTTTTGAGAGCAGTGGCTTTCTCCTTGCAACCCTGCCATGCACACCATTGTTGTTCAGTGTTCTCCTGATGATGGACTCATGAACATTAACATTAGCCAATGTGAGAGAGGCCTTCAGTTGCTTAGAAGTTACCCTGGGGTCCTTTGTGACCTCGCTGACTATTGCACGCCTTGCTCTTAGAGTGATCTTTGTTGGTCGACCACTCCTGGGGAGGGTAACAATGGTCTTGAATTTCCTCCATTTGTACACAGTCTGTCTGACTGTGGATTGGTGGAGTCCAAACTCTTTAGAGATGGTTTTGTAACCTTTTCCAGCCTGATGAGCATCAACAGCGCTTTTTCTGAGGTCCTCAGAAATCTCCTTTGTTCGTGCCATGATACACTTCCACAAACATGTGTTGTGAAGATCAGACTTTGATAGATCCCTGTTCTTTAAATAAAACAGGGTGCCCACTCACACCTGATTGTCATCCCATTGATTGAAAACACCTGACTCTAATTTCACCTTCAAATTAACTGCTAATCTTCGAGGTTCACATACTTTTGCCACTCACAGATATATAATATTGGATAATTTTCCTCAATAAATAAATGACCAAGTATAATATTTTTGTCTCGTTTGTTTAGCTGGGTTCTCTTTATCTACTTTTAGGACTTGTGTGAAAATCTGATGATGTTTTAGGTCATATTTATGCAGAAATATAGAAAATTCTAAAGGGTTCACAAACTTTCAAGCACCACTGTAAGAAATGGATTTGCTTCCATCCATCATCCATAACCGCTTATCCTGTGCAGGGTCACGGGCAAGCTGGAGCCTATCCCAGCTGACTATGGGCGAGAAGCGGGGTACACCCTGGACAAGTCTCCAGATCATCGCAGGGCTGATACATAGACACAAAGAACCATTCACACTCATATTCACATCTAAAGTCAATTTAGAGTCACCAGTTAACCTAACCTGCACGTCTTTGGACTGTGGGGGAAACCAGAGCACCTGGAGGAAACCCACGCGGACACGGGGAGAACATGCAAACTCCACACAGAAAGGCCCCTGTCGGTCACTGGGCTCAAACCCAGAACCTTTTTGCTGTGAGACAACAGTGCTAACCACTACACCACCGTGCTGCCAGAAAACCCTCATCATCTCATAATTGAACAATTATCATTACCATTGCATTATAAATCATATTACTGACACATAGTTAGCTTCAAGGTTTTCCTATAACCTGCTGCTTATGCCTCATTATGGGGTAATTGCAGAACTGTGGGCGAGCTCCTTGATGTCTGCAGAGCCTTTTATTAAGAGAAGGTTTAACCCTTTCACCACTGCAGACTGTTATCTCGGTCTCATTGGAATAGGGAAAGCCTTGTGTATTCTGTCTGCCGATTGGTTAAGAAGTCGGATTTCCTACGACGTAATTTAGATAAATGCAATATTATTTTATGTTAATTAGTGTCATGCATCGTTCGGTAAATCTCATCTCATCTCATTATCGCTAGCCGCTTTATCCTGTTCTACAGGGTCGCAGGCAAGCTGGAGCCTATCCCAGCTGACTACGGGCGAAAGGCGGGGTACACCCTGGACAAGTCGCCAGGTCATCACAGGGCTGACACATAGACACAGACAACCATTCACACTCACATTCACACCTACGGTCAATTTAGAGTCACCAGTTAACCTAACCTGCATGTCTTTGGACTGTGGGGGAAACCGGAGCACCCGGAGGAAACCCACGCGGACACGGGGAGAACATGCAAACTCCACACAGAAAGGCCCTCGCCGGCCACGGGGCTCGAACCCGGACCTTCTTGCTGTGAGGCGACAGCGCTAACCACTACACCACCGTGCCGCCCTCGTTCGGTAAATATTAGTGGATAAAACACAAATTTAAAACCTGTGTCCAGTTTATTGCCATAAGTGTTACATATTCTCCAAGAAGAATTCCTCTAGTGTGCAACAGTACCAAATATGCCACTTTGGCACACACACACTGGTTCACTATATTTCCTTTAAAACTTGTGTACTGGCTTATATTGAATTTATCCCAAAGTTGCTTAGTGTTAACGTGATTTCTTATATAAAGTTATATCGTGTATAGCAGCCTGTATGTGAAGCTACGCAGTGCTGAAAAGGTTCATTTAAAAATAATTTAACTATCAGTAAAAAGCTCGTATCGTTTTCAACCAGCTGTGTTTGTTGTCAGATGCAATTTATAGTGTTATACACTTTCACTGAGAAATTGTACAGCCTAGCAGGAGGCTGGCTAAATAGATCTGTCATTGATTGTTAGTTTGGACATGTACGTTCTCAGAATATAAGGGTGCTAAACTGCATGTTTCTTTTTTTATTGCAGTGGTATCCTCAAGGGCATATTTTTCGTACTGTTAGTCTCCATCTATTTGATGTTTATGTGAATGCAGTTTACCATTAAAAAGGATTTCAGGTGCATAATTGGACTTTTCAGACAATTCTTGTACCTTTAATTGGCTTTCAGGGTAATATTACACTGTGTGCACCAGCACATCTTGCGCTTGTAGCTCTAACGGTGATGCACATAGTGCGTAGCTTGTGTTTAATTCTCTTTTCAACTTGTAATTTAAATTGAACATGTATTTTATTATGGGTATCATGCAGCCTGTCATTACCCAAATGAGCTGTGTGAGGTAGCTAAAAGCAGCGCATCCTTCACATATTGGATTAAAAATGTGCAGGACGACAGGGAAAACATGTTCCAGGATTCATATATTTATATATTTATTACAATGCCTTGCAAAAGTATTCATCCCCCTTGGTGTTTGTCCTGTTTTGTCGCATTACAAGCTGGAATTAAAATGGATTTTTGGGTGGTTTGTACCATTTGATTTACATAACATGCCTAACACTTTAAAAGTGAAAATTGTTTTTTTTTTGTTTTTTTTTATTGTGACACAAACAATAATTAAGATGAAAAAACAGAAATCTGGAACGTGCAGGTACCTATTCATCCCCCCCAAGTCTATACTTTGTAGAGCCACCTTTTGCTGCAATTACAGCTGCAAGTCTCTCTATTAGCTTAGCACATCTAGCCACTGGGATTTTTGCCCATTCCTCAAGGCAAAACTGCTCCAACTCCTTCAAGTTAGATGGGTTGCGTTGGTGTACAGCAATCTTCAAGTTATGCCACAGATTCTCAATCGGATTGAGGTCTGGGCTTTGACTAGGCCATTCCAGGACATTTAAATGTTTCCCTTTAAACCACTCCAGTGTAGCTTTAGCAGTATGTTTAGGGTCATTGTCCTGCTAGACCGTGAACCTTCATCTCAGTCTCAAACCTCTGGCCGACTCAAACAGGTTTTCCTCCAGAATTGCCCTGTATTTAGTGCCATCCATCTTTCCTTCAGTCCTGACCAGCTTTCCTGTCCCTGCAGATGAAAAACATCCCCACAGCATGATGCTGCCACCACCATGCTTCACTATAGGAATGGTGTTCTCAGGCTGTTGGGTTTGCACCACACATGGCATTTCCCATGGTGGCCAAAAAGATACATTTTTGTCTCATTTGATCAGAGAATCTTCTTCCATGTGTTTGGGGAGTCTGCCACATGCTGTTGGGCAAACTCCAAACATGTTTTCTTAAGCAATTATTTTTCCTGGCCACTCTTCCATAAAGCCCCGCTCTGTGGAGTGTAAATAGACATCTGACGTCACGGCATACCACACATTCAGGAGAAAAATAATCCATTAGTGTTAACATAATTTTGACTAACCCTGTGTATATATATCTCACCTCATTATCTCTAGCCACTTTATCCTGTTCTATAGGGTCGCAGGCAAGCTGGAGCCTATCCCAGCTGACTACAGGCAAAAGGCAGGGTACACCCTGGACAAGTTGCCAGGTCATCACAGGGCTGACACATACTGTAGACACAGACAACCATTCACACCTATGGTCAATTTAGAGTCACCAGTTAACCTAACCTGCATGTCTTTGGACTGTGGGGGAAACCGGAGCACCCAGAGGAAACCCACGCGGACACGGGGAGAACATGCAAACTCCACACAGAAAGGCCCTCGCCGGCCCCGGGGCTCGAACCCGGACCTTCTTGCTGTGAGGCAACAGCGCTAACCACTACACCACCATGCCCCCCCTCTATCTATCTATATATATATATATATATATATATGGATATGATGCATCTTTAAGGTACATAAACGAAACATTATTAGATTTTTAGAATTAAGATTCTCAATGAAACATACAAGCTCCTTTCTTCTTAAGAGATACTTAAAGTACTAAATGTACAAAAGCTCTACCCTTGAGAGTAGCATGGAAAGGTACAGTTTAGTAGACTTTTGTGTGAGAGTGTCTATGTCCTATCCCCCCCGCAAAGGGTCTCTGCATGGCCCCAGAACTGGATACTGACATTACGCATAGAAACTTATGAAAATATGATGCAGTTTAGTCAGTTTTCAAGTATAATTTAAGTCCAGGTGACACAGTGGCATAGCAGTTAGCCGGTTCCCTTGTTGATCCCAAGCTTTGGTTACCGTCTGTGGAGTTTTTCGTGTTCTTTCCAAGTCCATGTTGGTTTCATTTGGGTGCTCATGTCTTAAAAACATGCTGATAGTTTCATTTAGTTTATTTACCAGGGGCACTGCACAACACAACTGTTGAGGCAGGCTTAGCAATATAGCTATTTTGCCTCTGTGGTCCATGAGCAGGCATACCTTGGGGTATATCAGGTGGTAAGTGGCTCAATGCAACCAACAATGACATGATATAGGTGGAGATAACTAGATGACTCGAAGAAAAACCAAAACAAACATGATCACATGGCATCTGTGGTTCAGCCATGACTCCCAGTCAAATGCATAGAATTTAGGGAACTGTGAAAAAAATAAGGATTGCATTCTTTAATAAACGAGAAGCAAGCTATTTGAGAGGGTTCTAGTTTTGGCTAGAAGTAAAAGCAAGACTTAATTAGATGAGGAGCAAGGAAATTTTCTAAATTCTTAAAATGGCTTTAACTCTTAGTGTGAATGAATGGTGATACGATCAATCCCACAATCAATTAACTGTTGGTTAAAGTATTTAAATGGGTTACATTTCTCAAATGGCATACATATACAGTACCAGCCAATAGTTTAGACACCGAACTGAATGTTTTTTTTTCTTTATTTTTATTCATTAAAAGACACTTAATGTCTTAAAGTAATCATGGGTGTTGTTTCTCTTTACTTAGTTGAGCGGTTCTTGACATGATATGGATTACTACAGTTGTGGAACAGGACTATTTACTGTATTGTTATTATTTACTATTTACTGTTTGATCTCAAATTCATTAAGAAGGCAAGAAACTCATCCACTAATTAACTTTTGATGAGACACCTGTTAATTGAAAAGCATTCCAGGTGACTACCTCATGAAGCTGGTTAAGATAACGCCAATAGTGTACAAAGCGTCATCAAGGTAAACAGTGGCTACTTTGAAGAATCTAAAACATCAAATATATTTTGCTTTTTTAACACTTTTTTTGTGTGCCACATGATTCCATTTATGTTCCAGATGTTATTTCATAGTTTTGATGTCTTCAGTATTGTTCTACAATGTACAAAATACAGGGAAAAAAAAATGAGTAGGGGTGTCCACACTTTTGACTGGTACGCTCTTAGAAAATAAAGTTCATGACTGTATGTTTAGGTCTACAATGGCTCGTCACTGGGGCAGGGCCTTCTAAAGTACTTTATTGTACCCTTTATATACTGCTTGGGAACATGTATGTACCTTTTTGGCCCTAAAACGATCCATATTAGTTACCTTGAGGTCCAATAATGAGCCCTAGGGGGTACATTAGTGTAGGTTGTACCTTGGGGGACAGAAATGGACTCCTGCTGTACCCCTATTTCTGACAGTGTACAGTATATATGACCAGCGAGTGGCCTAGTGGTTAGTGTGTCTGCCTCTCAATCAAGAGATCGTGAGTTTGACTCACGGTCGGGTCATATCAAAGACCATCATAAAAATGGTGCCTACTGCCACCTGGCAAGGCACGCTGCAGTACAGATGTGAGTGGGGAGTCAAACTCTTGCGGTTACCAGAGGACCAGCCCCCCACTGTAACTCTAGCTATGCAATATAGGCGAGAGGCCAAGGGCTACGAAATGGAAATCGGTGCTACCAAATGCATCATGAGTGGTGCAGGAAGGAAGGACTTTGACAGTAGTCAAAAGTAGTTTTGCTCGAAACACATCAATGCAGTGGATAGCAACATCAACTTCACTCGGGAGGATGTCAGTGGGAATAATCTAGCCTTCTTGGATTGTGATGTACACATTAGACAAGACAGAAGCCTTAGTATCGAGGTCTACCGGAAATCCACACACACAGCCCAGTACCTACTTTTCGACTCTCACCACCCACTGGAACATAAATTGGGGGTCATTAGGACCTTGCAACACAGGGCTCAGAACATTCCTACAACATTAGAGGGAAAAGAGAAGGAGCAGAATCATATCAAGAAAGCACTTCAGAATTGCGGTTATCCCAACTGGGCTTTCCTAAAGAGCATAAAAAGGAACATAACTGACAAGGATGATAACAGGAACAAACGCAAGAACATTGTCATTCCCTACATTTCTGGTCTATCTGAGAAACTCAGGAGGATCTTCTACAAACACAACATTCCGGTACATTTCAGACCCAATAACACCCTGAAGCAGAAACTGGTCCACCCTAAGGACAGAATACCCAGACACAAACAGGACAACGCAGTGTATGCAATTCAGTGCAGTGAGAATTGCACAAATTCGTATATTGGGGAGACGAAACAACCGCTATACAGGTGCTTGGCCCGACACAGGAGAGCCAGCTCCTCAGGCCAGGACTCGGCTGTCTACATTCATTTTAACAATGAACAACACTCATTTCGGGATTGTGACGTACGCATTTTAGCCAGAGAGGATCGTTGGTATGAGCAAGGAGTCAAAGAAGCCATTTTTGTCAACCTGGAACGGCCATCACTGAACAGAGGAGGGGGTCTAAGACATCATTTGTCAACCATCTACAAGGTGGTCTTGGACACTCTTCCCAGACGGCTGGGTGTACACCAGGACCCAGCTGTTTTCGGGGACTCACAGGAGGACAGAGAGAGTCAGATTGCCATTGATCACCCTAATGACTCGCCGTTCACACCCAGCCTCCAGCGACCCACACCAACATGATGCCTCAATGACACCTTAGATGAGCTGGTCATCAGAATTCTGATTCTGAGGCCAAGTTTACATTAGACCGTATCTGTCTTGTTTTCTTCGCGGATGCACTGTCCGTTTACATTAAAACGCCTGGAAACGCCGGGAAACGGGAATCCGCCAGGGTCCACGTATTCAATCCAGATCGTGTCTGATCCGGTGCTGTGTAAACATTGAGAATACGCGGATACGCTGTGCTGAGCTCTAGCTGGCGTCGTCATTGGACAACGTCACTGTGACATCCACCTTCCTGATTCGCTGGCGTTGGTCATGTGACGCGACTGCTGAAAAACGGCGCGGACTTCCGCCTTGTATCACCTTTCATTAAAGAGTATAAAAGTATGAAAATACTGCAAATACTGATGCAAATACTGCCCATTGTGTAGTTATGATTGTCTTTAGGCTTGCCATCCTTCCACTTGCAAGTGGTAAGTGACTTGCGCACAGCGGCTCAGTCCCGAATCACTGCTCGTGCACTACACTCGCGCGCTCTGTGAGCTGCGCAGGGCCGGAGTGCGCACCCTCGAGAGGGCACTCGCTGTTCAGGGCGGAGTGATTTGGAGCGCAGCCGCTGAGGAGGAAGCGATGAGCCGCACTGACACATTTCAACTTACGTGCCGAATTAGTCATGTGATTAGCGTATCCGTGTATTGGCGTTGCTGTGTGCACGCTAATCGTTTTTAAAAACGTTAATCTGATGATCCGCTGATACGGTCTAATGTAAACCCCACCTGATTCTGAGCCAGGAGAGGATAAATATCTGATACTCCCTATTAGTCAGACAGAACTGAGGAAGCCTTTTGGACGAGAGGTGAAACGTTTTCAAGAATCTTCAAGCAAGTCCAGTTGCCCATTTCTACCACCCACAGTTTGACAGTGTATATATATATATATATATATATATATATATATATATATATATATATATATATATATAAAATCATATGTTGTAGACAATATTTCAGATGATAAGCTCTACATCAGACAATGAAAATATAATGTATTACATAGTCATAAGATGAAAATAAACAATTGAAGAGTTTATACAAAATTTAAGCACAAAAAAAGTGGTGGTGGGGGGTGAATCATATGTTGGAGCCTTGAACAATCACAGTCAAATGTCAGAACAGTGTTTTTAATTGAATCTCTCAGTTGATCTTTCCATATATAAAATCAATTTGTCTTCAAGTTCCATATCTCAAGTAATAAAATGCTACCGTATATCTTTCATTCCTCATAGATAATCTCCAGCAACCATAGACATGCTCCGTGTGATAAGAATGTGAGTGTATGAGATACTAAAGTATGTCCGATAGTTTTACCTCACTCAGCTGTGATTGAGATGTTTTTCAACAAAAGGTTTCCTTCATTTGATTACCCCAAGATCATTTTCATGATGAGGAGGCCTGATATCCCTTTATAGCATGTGTGAGGACACGTCTTGTGTCTGTACCTCTCATTATGAAAAGCCTGTTCAGGTGCCAGTCTGCACTGAAAGATATAACGGAGAGATTTATTCAGAGTTAATGGCACCTCACTGAATAAGCTATCATATAGGCATAATTGTATCAGAGTTGAAGTAAGCGAGATTAATCAGCTCAGAGTGCTCTATAAAAGACAGAAAATGTATAGAGGTTAAACACTAACCTCTTATAGCATAGTATTTTTAAGTGCAGAACTGCTGAAGTAACATGGTGGTTATTTTTTTTAATAAGATGTAGCCACAAATTAATATATTGAGGCCACTAATTACTATTTCAAGGCCACATTTTGACGAGCCCACAAATTATGTTGTTATGGACATGATTAGTAACTTGAGCACCAATTGCCATTGTTCTATGTTTATTTATTTATTCATTTATTTATTTATATTTGGTCATGTGCCTTTGTTTTGGTTTTTATCTTGTCTCCATTCCAGTCCTCTCATTGGTTAATTACCTTACTGTGTTCACCTGTTCTCATCATCTCATCTCATTATCTCTAGCTGCTTTATCCTGTTCTACAGGGTCGCAGGCAAGCTGGAGCCTATCCCAGCTGACTACGGGCGAAAGGCGGGGTACACCCTGGACAAGTCGCCAGGTCATCACAGGGCTTCAACTGTTCTGTGATTAGTTATTTATTTATTCCTTGTAGTTTCTATTTCTCGTGGGCGAAGTCTTGCCAATCATAATCTGAGTGTTTTTGTCTGTTGCTTTTCAGTTTTCCAACAAGGTTATCCTTCTTTATTGCATACTTGTGCATTGACCTCTGTATTAAATTTTGACTATGATTCTTGGAATAACCAGAATAAAGCCCACTGTGAGATATATATATGTCCTATATATATATATATATATATATATATATATATATATATATATAGGACATGCGTGATGCCAAGATCATCACGCTGTACAAGAAGAAAGGGGACCGCAGTGATTGCAACAACTATTGTGGTATCTCGCTCCTCAGCATCATCGGCAAAGCCTTCGCCCACATTGTCCTCAACAGACTGCAGCTCCTCGCCAAGCGGGCGTACCCAGAGGCACAGTGCGGCTTTAGAGTGGCCAGATCGACCATCAACATGGTTTTCTCCCTGAGACAGCTACAGGAGAAGTGCCATGAGCAGAGACAACCCTTGCTCATCGCCTTCATCGACCTGACCAAGGCGTTTGACTTGGTCAGCAGAGAAGGACTCTTCATCCTCCTACACCAGACTGGATGTCCCCCCAAGCTCCTGAGGATGATCACGTCCTTTCATGACAACATGAGCAGCACTGTTCAGTACGATGGATCATCCTCAGACCCCTTCCCAATCAAGAGCAGTGTCAAGCAGGGGTGCATCCTCACTCCGACTCTCTTCGGCGTGTTCTTCTCCCTGCTGTTGCGCCCTCTACTCCCACCAAGAACGCAGACTGAACGCCTTCCACATGTGCTGTCTCAGAAGACTTCTGGGCATCACCTGGCAGGACCGTGTCACCAACACAGATGTCCTGGCCAAGGCAGGGATGCCCAGCATGTTTGCCATGCTGACCCAGAGATGCCTGCGCTGGCTAGGCCACGTCAGCCACATGGACGACGGCCGCATCCCAAAGGACGTGCTGTATGGTGAGCTGGCCACAGGCTCCAGACCCACAGGATGACCCGCACTATGCTACAAGGACATGTGCAAGGGCGACCTGCGGGCAGGCGGCTTCAACCCCACAGACCTGGAGATGGCGGCCTCAGACCATGCTGACTGGCGGTCCACCACCAAGGCCGTTGTTGGGGAAGCCGAGGAAAGGAGAGAGACCCGGTGGGGGAGAGGAGGCTCCAACAACAGCGGAGACTGCAGACGGCATCAGTAGACACCGTATATAATATATTTTTTTAAACACTTGCATCTTGCCTCTAACCAAAAGTTACATGAGTACTTTTTTGACCATGAAATACATGTCAAGAAGCTTAACTCATGGCCTTATTATATTCATTCATGGCCATGAAAAAAAAAAAACAACAACACCATGCCCCTTCGGCAGCTCCATATTTAATAGCTTGATTGTAGCAACTGCTTTTATAATAATAATAATATCATCAACAACACTTATTATTAATTAAATGGTACTACTGTTACTGACTGATGCATATACAACAATAATTTTTCTTTTAAACATACCATATCCTGTATGTGCTTAAACACAGTCAATTTTAGTGAATATTCATTTTTATCACAGATGTATGAAAAGCAGAAATAGTATGTCAGAAAAAAATTACACTGTGTTCAGCACAGCACAGATGCATGAATGCCTGCCTTCACTGATTAGACTTGGCAGTACCACAAGCACAATTATCACGTCATGCTTAGTAATTATCTAATCAGTCGCTTTCCACGCTGCATGCAGGGTGTGCCTGCTATTCATTTATTCAGATATTCATTTATTTGTTTTGATTGCCTCATGCCACATCTTGACCTCTGATCCAAGTTTCCTCAGCCAAATCCCTTTGCCAAATGACTGCATAACATGGTCCAACATGGGCAGAGGGCAACCACAGCATCACATTAAACCAAAAGGTGGCGCTTTCTGTTTGCTTATACTTTTTCAAAACCGTTAGAGACAGAGCCCCGTCCTCCTTCAGGGCACTTCTGGTGCTGCTCCTGTCGGAGTCTCCTGGGAATGTTTAAGAATGCCAGGCTTGCATGGCTTTAACTACACTGTGAATGGACACGGGTATAGAACTCAGAAGTGGAATCCTGGACGTCTGCGTTCAATTTGTTTGTGAATGTTTTGCTCTGTTGGCTGATTATCGTCTTGTAATCTGACTGGATATTTCTCTAATCGTTTCCAGTCTTTCACACAGACTTAAAGTCTCTCCGTCTTCACTACAGAATCCATACCTCCTGTAGACACGCTGGTGTCCCGAATGATTAGACCTTTGCTGGTTTGATGGATTTTGTAAGGCAGATTGTACAGGTGCTGGAGGCAAGAATGACAAGGATGATGGGGGAAAATACAACACACACTGAAAGCGTTTCTCAGCATCAAGTGTGACTCATGGAAAAGGTTGAGCTTACGTTTTAACCATTATCTAAATCCAGTATGGACATTTTTTTTTAGGGTTGAGTAAAAATCATGTTATTATTAGTGCGCTTGGTGTGACTTGTTTCTGAAGGAGAAAGTAGTGGTTCATTGAACAGCTAGCCATAGTAATATAATCAGTTTCTCTATGTTGAGTCTTTCAGAAAGTAGTGATCCCATCCCATCCCATCCCAGTGTTCATTTTCTACTGGCTCATGCGTACAAAATTGGAAGATTAGCATCCAGACAAACTGAGAGATATCAGAGGAGGTGTATGTGAAATTAATTGCTACTGGAAGCAAATCCAGGTTGCACGGTGGTGTAGTGGTTAGCACTGTCGCCTCACAGCAAGAAGGTTCTGAGTTCAAGCCCAGTGGCTGATGGGGACCTTTCTGTGTGGAGTTTGCATGTTCTCCCCGTGTCTGTGTGGGTTTGCTCCGATTTCCCCCACAGTCCAAAGACATGCAGGTTAGGCTAATTGGTGGCTCTAAATTGACTGTAGGTATGAATGTGAGTGTGAATGGCTGTTTATCTGCAATGAACTAGTGACTTGTCCAGGATGTACCCCACCTCTCACCCATAGTCAGCTGGGATAGGCTCTAGCTTGCCCGTGACCCTGCACAGGATAAGCGGTGATGGATGGAGTTGTTTAACCAGGAACCAGCTAGTATTCTGGTAACTGTGACCTCTGTGGTAGGGAGGGGAAACAACAACACATTCAAGTTTATGATGTGGGTTTTTTTTTGTTGTTTTCTTTAGTTAGGTTGGGTTAAAAAACGATTTTGCTCTCTAGAGTATATGTTAGTTAGCTGGTTATAGTTATTGATAAGAACTCTGGAGATGTGCTTGAGGAAAAGCCCTAGATTCAGACGGTCTGCACCTGACCATTGTGCTGTGAGATAACAGCGGAAGAACCATTTTACTTCAACCAGGGTTATCAAGGTGCTAATTATATTTTATTCTGTCCACATTCACTGGATATGAGCAATCACACACTCTGATTGGCTACTACTAGGATATCAGCTCATATACCGTGAGTAGAGAAAAACCAAATGGCGGCGTGTGTTGCTGAACCAACTGAGGACGAAATAAAAACTCGACTCCAAAACAAAAGCCCCAAAAATACAAAAAGAAAACCCCAACAACATATGGATTAAAAATATTTGACGGTCAGAACATATCTTTTTTAATTTTCCAAGAATTATCATCATCATATCATTTTTCACAAATTGCTACTGTCATTTCGCCGGTTTGTTTACATTCTAAGCAGAAATTATTTTGCTGTATGAAGATTTTATTCATCAAATTTGCAAAAATACACATAAAATGCTCTGTTTTTCAACATCCAGTGAACATGGAAAGAATAAAACAGTTATTCCACTCAATCTCATTGTACCTGGCTTATAGCCAACTCGGTGCTACACGCCTCGTCAGCTATCAGCTCAAGTACGACTCGATTTTGTGGAATAGCTGTTAATTATTTGGTGCTTTAAAAATGATGCTTCCATCCATCCATCCATCTATTTCAAGCAACAAGATGTCATCTAAATTGCACCAGTCAGAGTGATGGAGGGACTGAAACACACACTTACACCCCATATCCATCAACCATGCATCTTCACTTCATCCATATTTTATGCTTCGTAATCTTAAATCTGCCCGTTCCCATGCAGATGAGCTCTTGCCTTTGTCCAGATTCAAAACCTCGTTCCCCTGTTCTCCCTCCCTTTCTTGCTCAACCACTCCTTGTGAGTTTTTTGGTGCTCAGTGTTCGGCTTAAGCCATGCCTCTTTTGAGCTTTGCACTACAGAGCGAGATCAATTATTTATCGGCATACATAATTCATGCGACATCCCTGCTCGACACAGTGTGGGCCAGCTATCCCTCCCTCTCTTTCTTTTTCAAAACCCCTTTGCCTTTCCCTCAGAAATCCTCACTGCTCTCCCGTGATCCTCCATCCCACTCTTAAATCTCATCCATCTCTCTTACACCCCACTGCCTCTCATCAAATCTCAGTAACCCCCTTCAAAATTCGGCTGCATTTCTATTTTGGTGTCATTCTGCTCACTCTCTCTCTCTCGCTCTTTCTCTCTCTCTCTCTTCCTACTCTAGCATCCACATCACTTTTTCTTTCCCCTTTTAATTTTCTCTCATTTATCTGTGCGCGCTTTTATCTCGCCTTCATGCACCAGGTCCATTTCCCTTTGTTGATATGACAGTGCAGAGAAGCTAGTCTGAATTAGCATTGAGGTGCATTGCTAACGATGTAGCGATTGGCTTCTCTGCTCTCGCATTAAAGCCAATCTCAGGTCTAAATGAGCAAGAGGGATGAACAGGCTGCAGTATGCCCTGTGGGCCATGTAGTTCTCTTGCCTGGTTGGTTATCTGGCTGTCGTGGTTTTCACTGTTGTTGCAGTGCTGTGTTCTGGCACGAAGCCTCCATTCTCTCCAGCATTTCATTACTCACTCTCTATCATTACTTTGCACTTTACAGCCATCTGGGTCTCCAGTGTAGGACAAGGAAAAATCTATTCCTCATACATCCGTGCAATGTTCAAAAGTCTGACTGTAAACCCACGTTTTTATTCCATCATTGTGCTCAGGTGATTTATTATTAAGGAGATATTCATTCCCTTGCAGAAAAAAAATTCACATATTTTGCATGTAAAATGTGAATACTTTTGTCGTAAATAATAAGACATGTCCTTCCTGTCAATAAAATAAATGAATTGTGTGTAAAAACAATCATGAGATCACGTGTGAAAATAAATACACATCCTTTTTATTTTCCATCCTAAAAAAAAAAAGATGAATTTGAAGATGCCATTTTATCCAAATAGTATTAAAAACAGTTGTTACACCAAAAATGGTCATCAAGATGATACTACATGTACAGTACACCTCCTACAGGAAGTCTCATCTCATCATTCACCTCATTATCTCTAGCCGCTTTATCCTTCTACAGAGTCGCAGGCAAGCTGGAGCCTATCCCAGCTGACTACGGGCGAAAGGCGGGGTACACCCTGGACAAGTCACCAGGTCATCACAGGGCTGACACATAGAGACAGACAACCATTCACACTCGCATTCACACCTACGGTCAATTTAGAGTCACCAGTTAACCTAACCTGCATGTCTTTGGACTGTGGGGGAAACCGGAGCACCCGGAGGAAACCCACGTGGACACGGGGAGAACATGCAAACTCCACACAGAAAGGCCCTCGCCGACCCCGGGGCTCGAACCCAGGACCTTCTTGCTGTGAGGCGACAGCGCTAACCACTACACCACCGTGCCGCCCCCAACAGGAAGTGTTAATTAATAATGGCGTAATTAATACAGTCCTATAGACAACACATTATCCGTACGTTGTTTCACATTCATGAGCAGAGGTGGCAGCAGGAAGTTTTGGATGGGTGGCGACGTGTCGCGTGCCAAATCTAGGGGTGCCCGGGGGCGTGCTCCCTGGGAAATTTTGGAATTTTTAACCTTCTAAAACGCTATTTCCCGCATTTTGAGAGGCGAATTTTGTGGAGTAAAGCTAAGTTTAATGTCTCTATTAGAGTACATTTCGTCCATGTATTTTTTTCGATATGAAACAGAACCAATGATACTATCATGTAATTACGTCTACTTAGTATCGTTGAGAGGATAACACCCTCTTACCATGAGTTTGGTATTTTCTACTGTGTTTACATGTGAGTAAATATACATACAATGTTCAAATGTACCTTGCTTAATTGAAGGAACCAAAGTAGCACATTCTCTTGTCATTGAAAGATTAGAAGGCAGCAGCAATGGGGGTCAAGTCCATGGTGTCCATCTTTATGTACATGTAGCAGTGTACAGGTGTTCAGTCGTTGTTCGGTCATCGAAGACCAAAGGTATGTCAACACCCTTTTCAAGGTGGAGAAAGCTCCGGGGTGCCAGGATAAAGGGACGCAGCGGGATTTAATAAGGGAAAACAAAGACACGTTTATTCACACTACTCTCTCCTTTTCTTCCTTGTCAATAGTCAAAGGACTCCCATTGGAACGTGCCCCCCCAACATAATTTTAGGGGGGGCAGTTGCCACCCCCCGCTGCTGCCACTGATGAGTCAATATTGATTTGAAATGTGAATAATTTTGTTTTAAGTGTAATTTAAAAGTGCTGACTACAAAATCATCTGAATTTTTTTAATTTTTGTGGCTACTGCATCATAGAGGCGAAGCGAGGCAGTAGCCACTATATCATCATATTGTAAGAATGAGTGGAACAATAGCGCACTGCGCATGTGCATACGCATAAGGATTACGTACAATCACCAGAACAGCGAATCGTGATCTCGCAATACAAACAGTTGATCTCATGTTATCAAAGGTACACAAGAACGAGTGGCGAAGCCACTGTCATCGTGTTGTACCATTGTAAGAATGAGCGTAACAATAGCGAAACTTCGTAACCAATCAGCACTTATCCTGATCAAGTTCGATTACCCGTTCTACTTCTTGATAAACTTTGGAACCAATCAGAACCAGAAATGACATAAGAGAAACCTCGTTATAACTTCATAGTATCGGAAGATAATCGGCAGATAAAAAGATAAACGAAATTCACCTTGTGGTTCGCCAAGGCTACTGATTCGATATCAAGTGAATGGTGTATATTTTAAGAAAATTTACCTTTTGATTATCACAGCTTTTGTTTGGTCCTTCTGAAAGGTCAAATGAAAGGTTTTGTAAGTGTCTTGGCCGATATATTGAAAAGCCGATATCGAACTTCTGCTATTCACTTAATTTTTTTTATTTTATTTTTGATTTTAGAGTCTTTACACTACACTTGTGAAAAAAAATGTGCTCATTAGTACTAAATAATGCTTCTGAGACCATTCATGAACAAGTGCTTTCTTACTATTTTGAAAATCGATATATTGTTCACAGCACTGGATTTTGAACAAAAGACAGTCAACAAAATCAGTAACCAAAATACTCCAAGCCCTGATGCTGCTCACAGCTTGGTGATGCTTGCAATAGATGAGGCGAGTATCATTGAGAACATGTACAGTATATATGCGATATTTACTGCATGGACATGGGATCAGAAAACAATTTTATTTATAAGCATTAGCCACATGTACCCATAAGGTACCCCCTCCCCCTTTCTTTCTTTTTTTTTTAATTACTGTGCATGACATTTTCCTATGTCTCGCAAGAACAATATCATCTGGATGAGATGTGATCATTCTGATGTCCTGAGGGTTGCTTTTCTCCATTTTTGGGACCGTTTTCTTCCCTCATGAAGTGAACAGTATGGCCCTACGGAAACAGTCGAACGTGAGGAGCTTTAATTAATTAGCATAACTATGGAACTGTGTCACACCAAGATGGCGATGCATGGAAAACATCGCGACTCTGCGTCGACCTCGGAGAGTTTTTAGTCGCAGGGATGTAATTTGTCGTTGACATTTGTGAATAGATCCGTGAAACAAAAGACAAATATATATTTTCTGTTACTGCTTTTGTCTTATTTCTTTCTCTGTAAGATCAAAACTTTAGGTGTATAACTCCATACTCACTACTGTGGAGTCGAGCCCATGCATTCTAAAGCTAAGATAGCGAAACGCTAGCTAGAATGATTGAGTTATTCATCCAGAAAAATGACACGTCATCTAACCTTGCTCTATCTTACAGTTGCACTCACTAGGCAGGCTTTCCTTTTCTTTTCCGTTGGCTTTTAGCTGGTGGGAGAGCCGAATCCGCCATGTTTGCCCATGCCAACTTGTTTTGGTTAAAAGTAGGTCAGACACGCCCCACGGTGGTCATGTGATATTGTTGCTCACTGGCTTTGGCGATCTTCAGAATCGTAAAGTGCGAGATGCATTTTATCTTGGCAAAACATTTACTCATAGGATACACGGTGTGTGCAGCAGCGAAACATCTCGAAACTCCAACAGCAATAGACATAGAACATTTTGCCTGGAATTCAACTTTGCAATCAGAACCTTTAACTAAAATTAGTTAGTATGTTATAATAGATGGAATGAAGCCAGATCTTGAAGTCAGACTTTTGTACTCCGCTGCATGGTGCACCATTTGACACTTGTAAATGTAATAAGAATGTACATCAATAAAGATATTATGATGAAAAAATTTATTTCATTAAATTTATTTCATTAATGTGTCTATGTCAAATCCCAGAATGTTAAGAAATGTCTCATCTTGGTTATACACACACATATATAGTCTATCACATTCAGTACATTCTTTCTCCTCAAGCCTTCCACTAATTCACTTCAACCTCAGCATTCTTCAACATTCCTTGAACATGGTGGGCTTTCTGAAGAAGGCATGTTGTCCATATTGCTTTATTCATCAAGCTCAAGGGTTCTCATCTTTTCCACTGCCCTGCACAATGTGAAGCTTTCCAGACTGCTGCTATACACCTGATCATCTAAATACAGTATCAAGCTCTTCAATGAAACATTGGGTGTGCATGGAAGATGGAAAAGCTGAGAACCCCTGCTGTAGAATGTCTATTTTTGTGGGCTTCTATCTTGTATAAGTTTTTTTTTTCCCCACCAACTTCTCCACCAATTAGTATCAATAAAGTCTATTAAAAATATTGGTGTTTGCAGTGCATGTCCTATGGGAAGAGTGGTCTGCTTGGAGCCTGTGCTCGGTCTCGTGCGGCCGGGGCTCTCGGACTCGGAGCAGGAGCTGCGTGGGCCCTGAGCGCCGAGCCGAGGCCTGCCCACGTCTTGATGTGCAGAACAAACTCTGCTATATAGCTGTGTGCCCTGGTTAGTATCATTTCCCATTTCTCAATCATGCTCGTCTCTGAATGGGTCCATGTTCTTTTATTGTGCTACTGCTTTGTCCATATTGTCCATTTTTTATTGTCTTTGTTAATATTGTTGTTCTCTGGTTGTCCACTGCTTATTTTTTTTTTTAATTCAGAAAAGCATGTATTTGTCTATTCATACTCTTTTATGTAAGCTAAAAAGTGCTACCAGTTATACTATTCTCTTTCCGAGCCTGTTGCATGTGAGCAGTGCGAAGCTGCTGTGAGACCTGGCTACCATCAGATTGATGTGACCCCATGATTTCTTTATACTGTTGACAGTAGAGATGCATGGATACCATTTTTCAGACAGAGTACCTTTACTGGCTAATAGTTATTATTCTATCCACATTCATTGGGTATGAGCAATGGCGTGCTCTGATTGGCTACTCTACGACCAGGATATCAGCTCATACACTACCGTTCAAAAGTTTGGGGTCACTTTGAAATTTCCTTATTTTTGAGAGAAAAGCACTGTTCTTTTCAATGAAGATCACTTTAAACTAATCAGAAATCCACTCTATACATTGCTAATGTGGGGCGGCACGGTGGTGTAGTGGTTAGCGCTGTTGCCTCACAGCAAAAAGGTCTGGGTTCGAGCCCCGTGGCCAGCGAGGGCCTTTCTGTGCGGAGTTTGCATGTTCTCCCCGTGTCCGCGTGGGTTTCCTCCGGGTGCTCCGGTTTCCCCCACAGTCCAAAGACATGCAGGTTAGGTTAATTGGTGACTCTAAACTGACCGTAGGTGTGAATGTGAGTGTGAATGGTTGTCTGTGTCTATGTGTCAGCCCTGTGATGACCTGGCGACTTGTCCAGGGTGTACCCCGCCTTTCGCCCGTAGTCAGCTGGGATAGGCTCCAGCTTGCCTGCGACCCTGTAGAAGGATAAAGCGGCTAGAGATAATGAGATGAGATGAGATTGCTAATGTAGTAAATGACTAGCCTGGGAAATCCCATGCTGCTTTGCACAATCGTTCCGATCTGAAAAGACAGCATGGAAACTATGGTCTAAAGGCTCGCCTGAGTTAGGGAGCCAATCAGAGAGTGGGGAGGGGTGGAAAGACGGTGACGCATACTACTCGACAAACGGAAGCTTGTAGTTTATTTGGGACTGTTTACGGATCACATTTAACATGGCGGCGAGCAATACGAACCAAACTTTCGATCAAGCTTTAGACACTGTTCTGAATAGTTTAGAGCGAAAGTTTGTTTTAAAAAAAAAGAACAGCGTTTGGCGTTACAGTCTTTCGTTGACACGAAGACAGATGCCTTTGCCTTGCTCCCGACAGGGTTTGGTAAAAGTCTCATTTACCAGCTAGTCCCCTTAGGCTGCTGGGCCATAGAAGGTTCACGCTGCACGCTACACGCGTGTAAAGAAAAGTGGACAAACGTAGCATGACTTGCTCTGGGCCATAGAACGGTGTTCACGTTGCACGTTGCACGCTGCACACTTCACGCGTGAAGCGAGAAATGAACATGCACACTTTTTTCTAGGCGTGAAGATGGAAATTCCAGTCAATGCATGCGGTCACCGCCGCGCCAGCCAATCAGAACGGGTCTAGGGAGATAACTCTATGCTTTCAGGGGAAAACTTCAGAAAAAATATAATTGAATGGTATAATTGAAAAATATTTCTTCATCGGCATTGTCAAGCAGATTATAGAATGTTCGGTGAAATTCACCACGGGTTTCTCTCAGAAGGAAGTGTTCTCGGCTCCAAATTCTGTTCCTTTTTCTCTTCCTCTGGCTCAGTAAAAGCAGAATGAGGCAATCGTCGTCATCCAAAGAGTCCGTATTGTTGGTTACTCGGTCAAAGTAGAACAGACGCAACACGTGAACATCCAAGCATGAAGTTTAATGGCCCAGGGTCCGGTTCTTCACGTGAGCGTGTAGCGTGCAGCATGCAGCGTGCAGCGTGAACCTTCTATGGCCCAGCAGCCTTAGTGGCTAAGCAGATGGGGTTTAGCCAAACCCCGGTCGTTGCGGTAGTCTCGCCACTGACTGCCTTGGTGGAAGACCAGGTAAAGGAGGCAGGCGATCTCGGGATTTCTGCGGCACAGCTTGGTCCAGAGCAGGAAAATGCTATCAAGAGTTTCTTCTTCGTCGCTCTAACTACGTCACTGGGTACAACTGCCATGATTGGCCATGGGCTACGTATACGCCAAATGATAGACATTCGCAACGTCCAATAAACGGCCGTTGACAATCGTAAACCACACCTCCCCTACGAGAAATTCAATAGGCGGATTCCAGACCATATTTCACTTGTGATATGGTCTGGTATTAACCAGACTAGTAAATGATTATTCTAGCTGCAAATGTCTGGTTTTTGGTGCAATATCTCCATAGGTGTATAGAGACCCATTTCCAGCATTTAATTGTACAATGTGTTTGCTCATTGTCTCAGAAGGCTAATGGATGATTAGAAAACCCTTGTACAATCATGTTAGCACAGCTGAAAACAGTTGAGCTCTTTAGAGAAGCTATAAAACTGACCTTCCTTTGAGCAGATTGAGTTTCTGGAGCATCACATTTGTGGGGTCGATTAAATGCTCAAAATGGCCAGAAAAATGTCTCGACTATATTTTCTATTCATTTTACAACTTATGGTGGTAAATAAAAGTGTGACTTTTCATGGAAAACACAAAATTGTCTGGGTGACCCCAAACTTTTGAACGGTAGTGTATATGTGAGTAGAGAAAAACAAAATGGTGGAGCATGTTGCTGAACCATCCAAGGACGAAATAAAAACTCTACTCAAAAACAAAACCCCCCAAAATACAGAGAAGCAATAAAATATGGAACAAGTGTTGGCAGGCAAAACAAACCTCGCCCAGCAGCACGTATTTTACACCTATATGTTGATAATGGGAATATTTCTCAATCATCAGCTATCAGGTTACAGTCCTATGAAAATCCATGACCTTGAGTTTGACATTTCAAAGTCATTCAAGGTCAAACATCATGGTGGCAACTGAAAGCCGATATGGGACTTCTTATATGTTGATAATGGTAAATATCTGGCTATCATGAACCATTTTAAAGTTATAGCCCTTTGAAAAACCATGACCTTCAGTTTGACCTTTCAAGGTCAAAGCTCATGGTGCCAAATGAAAGCCCATATGGCACTTCCTATAAGTTGATAATGGTAAATATCTGTCTACCATCAACCGTTTTCAAGTTACAGACCTCTGAAAATCTGTGACCTTGAGTTTGACCTTTCAAGGTCATGGTGCCAAATGAAAGGCCATATGGGCATTCCTATATGCTCATAATAGTAAACATCTGTCTATCAGCAACTGTTTTTGAGTTATAATGGAAAATGTTATATTGACCGAAAGGTTGACCTTTCCAGTGACCTTGACCCCATTACCCCCAAAATTTAATCAGGTAATCTGCGGACCATTGCCCACCTACCCTGAAAATGCGAAGTCAAACAGTGCAACCGTCTAGACGCTAGATTGTTAACAGACAGACACACAAACAAACAAAGCGCACTGATTACAATACCTCGCCCCGCTTACTCCATCGCAGGCGAGGTAATAAAAGTATTTGATGGTAAGAACATTTTTTTCCAAGAATTAGTGCATTTTTCACAAACTGCTGCTGTCATTTCGCCGGTTTGTTTACATTCTAAGTGGAAATGATTTTGTCGGACGTTTTGTACAAAGTTTTTATTTATGAAATTTCATCTCATCTCATCTCATCATCTGTAGCCGCTTTATCCTTCTACAGGGTCGCAGGCAAGCTGGAGCCTATCCCAGCTGACTACGGGCGAAAGGCGGGGTACACCCTGGACAAGTCGCCAGGTCATCACAGGGCTGACACATAGACACAGACAACCATTCACACTCACATTCACACCTACGCTCAATTTAGAGTCACCAGTTAACCTAACCTGCATGTCTTTGGACTGTGGGGGAAACCGGAGCACCCGGAGGAAACCCACGCGGACACGGGGAGAACATGCAAACTTCGCACAGAAAGGCCCTCGCCGGCCCCGGGGCTCGAACCCAGGACCTTCTTGCTGTGAGGCGACAGCGCTAACCACTACACCACCATGCCGCCTTATGAAATTTGCAAAAAATAAAAATGCTGTTTCTCAAAATCCAGGGAATGTGGATCAAATAAAACAGTTATTCCACTCAATCTCATCATACATGGCTTATAGCCCACTCGGAGCTACGCATCTCGACAGCTATCAGCTCGTGTACGACTTGATTTCATGGATTGACTGTTAAATACACCATGTAGTAAATCCAGAGAGAACAGTACCTCGCACTAATGAAGTGGTATATGGATAATACTGATTTTAGGGAATAATTTTACAGTAGAGTTATTTCCTGATTCTCAAGACAGCCCCATTCACATTCATGCAAATAATACTGAAATACCATTTCTGGCGATGGCTTTGAAATGGTTTCTCAGGAGGCTTCGAAATCAGAAGTTCAACCCCTGTACACCTGAGAAGAGGTGAAGAGTTTTTGGATGGCACATTTGGTGCAGAAGGTTAAAGTCCATCAAAATACTTCAAAGAAATGTAAAGCTTGACTTGTATCGTGAAAAGAAGCAATTTCTTTTAACAGAACATATTAAACAATACAGGAAAAAAACAAAACAATTGAACGGCCCTCTTTCTTTTCTATATGAAAGGACTGACAGTTGATTCTTTAAACATTCATTGCGAGAATGACAGACATAAAAGTGCCGATTAGCTGAGACAAAGAAATTGCATGTTGTCTTTTATCAAGAATCACATGGTAATGTAGATAATATACTGTAGTTAACCCTATCCGTTTAGTGTAATGGAATGGTGCTGGAATTGCACAGGGAATCCCAAATTCAATCCCCTGTGTGTCTGTGTAAACTCCTGAAAGAACCATCGCAAATTTCGTCAAGTGCACAGTTTGCATGGACTTCGCCCAGCTGAGCTTGCGGTATATGTCGGTCCAGTAGTGGTAGTGTGCATGCGTTCAGCTTGTGTGGTGACGCGTCCACAAAATCAAGTATAGTTTGGAGACATCCATGCGTACAGTCACGCATGTGTTGTGAAAAGCAACAGACGTACATCCATGGACATATACTTGGGCCTTAACTGTAGAAATTGGGTTTATTATAATTTTCTTTCTTTTCAGTATCATTTCCCTGATTGTTTTTATACTGTTTTTTTTTTTTTTTTACCTCTGTCTGTTCATCCATCCGTCCGAAACACCCTTTTTCTCAGCAACCACAAATCATAGCTACTTGGTACCAAACTGCAGCTTGGGGTTCTATACCGTGTATACCATTTTCAGGTCAGTCGCACATCGACTTCCTGTTTACCGACTGAATGTATTTATGAAATATGTAGCATGGATTTACAAAATTTTCATAACATTTTCGTCAGCAACTACAAATCACAGCTGCTTTATATTTGGTACCGAGCTTCAGCTTGGGGTTCTATACCGTGTATACCGTTTTCAGGTCAGTCACACATCGACTTCCTGTTTACCGACTGAATGTATTTATGAAATATGTAGCATGGATTTACAAAATTTTCATAACATTTTCGTCAGCAACTACAAATCACAGCTGCTTGATATTTGGTACCGAGCTTCAGCTTGGGGTTCTATACCGTGTATACCGTTTTCAGGTCAGTCACACATCAACTTCCTGTTTACCAACTGAATGTATTTACAAAACATACCGTATAGCGTGGATTTACAACATTTTCATAACATTTTTCTCAGCAACTACAAATCACAGCTGCTTGATATTTGGCACTGAGCTTCAGCTTGGGGTTCTATTGAGGTATTTCACTCACGTGACCAAGTCATGTGACGCTGCCATTTTGGACGGCACGGCTCGAATCAGTTTGAATGTGAGGAAGGCGACAAACGAAAAACATAAAAGAAAAAGGAGCGAGATGCAGAAAACACCTTCACTATCCAGCGACGTAGGGCATTTACAGGGCGAGCAGAGGGAGAGGTATTTGCAAAAATTGAGGTTAGCAGGCTTAGAGAACGACGTTTACCTGCTTCCACCAGGATTGTTCACTGACGTACGGAAGTACACGAAGCCCTCGTCTTTACCTGACTTCGGCCCACATGATCTGTATACCTATGTCGTTAAAAACCCATCGCCATACACAGGTATTGATCTGAAAGCGTACACGAGTTTGGATGCCTACAAATATTTTGTGTCAGGCTGGGTAACATGCCTACATCAGCGGGTCGTCCCTGGAGCCGGTGGTCGCCATCTGATTACAGCTAAGGTTTGTTCACATTTTCATTTACTTTCGGTCCTCAGGATAAACAAAATGTTATTAAATGTCATTGAAATAACTTCTTAGTCTGTTGAGACATGGCCCGTTATAAATTTGCTGTTACCAGGCAATGACCAAGAACTGTATTATTAGGGTCGGTGTAGTTGTAGCAGTGTATTGGCAACTAGCTGTTAGCACTAGCTAATGTCAACAACATAGTAGCTAGTATGTTACTGTAGCAATACTTACGTTCAGTCATTTGGATGACTGTTAAAACCTTTCAGTCTCAAGTTTTTCCTTTACTGGATTTACTAGTTAACGGAGCTAGCGCGCTCGGCCGAGCCGGGAGCCATCGCGCGCTCGGCGGCCGAGCCGGGAGCCATCGCGCGCTCGGCGGCCCAGCCGGGAGCCATCGCGCGCTCGGCGGCCCAGCCGGGAGCCATCGCGCGCTCGGCGGCCCAGCCGGGAGCCATCGTGCGCTCGGCGGCCCAGCCGGGAGCCATCGCGCGCTCGGCGGCCCAGCCGGGAGCCATCGCGCGCTCGGCGGCCCAGCCGGGAGCCATCGCGCGCTAGCTCAGTAAACTAGTAAATCCAGTAAAGGAAAAACTTGAGACTGAAAGGTTTTAACAGTCATCCAAATGACTGAACGTAAATATTGCTACAGTAACATACTAGCTACTGTTGTTGACATTAGCTAGCTTGCCGTCCAAAATGGTGGACACCGGGGCGTCACGTGACCCTGTGACGTCAGGTGAAATACCTCAATACCGTGTATACCATTTTCAGGTCAGTCGCGCATCGACTTCCTGTTTACCGACTGAATGTATTTATGAAATATGTAGCATGGATTTACAAAATTTTCATAACATTTTCGTCAGCAACTACAAATCACAGCTGCTTGATATTTGGCACCGAGCTTCAGCTTGGGGTTCTATACCATGTATACCGTTTTCAGGTCAGTCGCACATCGACTTCCTGTTTACCAACTGAATGTATTTACGAAACATACCGTATAGCGTGGATTTACAACATTTTCATAACATTTTTCTCAGCAACTACAAATCACAGCTGCTTGATATTTGGCACCAAGCTTCAGCTTGGGGTTCTATACCGTGTATACCATTTTCAGGTCAGTCGCACATCGACTTCCTGTTTACCGACTGAATGTATTTATGAAATATGTAGCATGGATTTACAAAATTTTCATAACATTTTTCTCAGCAACTACAAATCACAGCTGCTTGATATTTGGCACCGAGCTTCAGCTTGGGGTTCTATACCGTGTATACCGTTTTCAGGTCAGTCGCACATCGACTTCCTGTTTACCAACTGAATGTATTTATGAAATATGTAGCATGGATTTACAAAATTTTCATAACATTTTTCTCAGCAACTGCAAATCACAGCTGCTTGATATTTGGCACCGAGCTTCAGCTTGGGGTTCTATACTGTGTATACTGTTTTCAGGTCAGTCGCACATCGACTTCCTGTTTACCAACTGAATGTATTTACGAAACATACCGTATAGCGTGGATTTACAACATTTTCATAACATTTTTCTCAGCAACTACAAATCACAGCTGCTTGATATTTGGCACCGAGCTTCAGCTTGGGGTTCTATACCGTGTATACCGTTTTCAGGTCAGTCGCACATCGACTTCCTGTTTACCTACTGAATGTATTTACAAAACATATGGCATGGATTTTGACGCTATTTCAAGAAGCAAAATGCTATTTCAAAATGCCAGTTTCCCAGGATGCTATTTGAAATCCCTGGGGAGAGACACTACTCTTTACTTACCTGTTTCAAGGTTAATTATTTGTTGAAGTCAACATTCATAATAAGTGTCCTGTTCCTTCGATTGCTTTCATTCTGATATAAGTGAGAGCGGGGGAGATGCGCAAGTGAGCAGTAGCTCACAGTTGATCTTGATTTTTGTTTTTCATTCACAATGTCTGGAGAAATGACTTCTCTCTCTCACACTCTCTCACATACACACCCCTTGTCACCTGCCTCAGTGTAACTTTACTGGCACGACCACATTATGTTGTGGCAGCTAAATCAATCTCCAGTATAAATTATTAATGCAGCAATAACTATTGTAATATGGTTATTTAGGATCGCATTCACATCTGTACATATAGCACATATATTAGTGCGAGCACATACACATAATTTACTAACATTTAATAATTCATTAACTCCCAGGAACTGTTAACCCATTGTTTTATTTCTCTCCCTCTCCCTCTCTCTCTCTCTCTCTCTCTCTCTCATTCCCTTCATTCTGTTCAGCCACAGCTTGAAAATGCCCCATTCAGCTTCCCCTCCATCTCAGACAGACTAATGTAGATGACTCCAACCTTATTTAAACACATCCGCAGATGTGCATGCACCTGTTTGTGTGTGCTGACTCTCCTTTATGGCACTGCTGTCACCTTTCATGAGTGGGCTTTGCAGATCTCAGATTAGTTATTACCTCACTGCGATGAGCAATAAATCATTTGACTGTTACATTTCAATTTAGCTTCAGTTTGAACAGTCCTGAAAACCCCCATTAGGTTGCCAAGGGAAGGTATAGGGGTGCTGTCCAATCACCGTGATTGTCTTTGATTCGAGGTGGCGTGAGCAAGCAGGGCCGGCCAATCAGCACAAGCGTGGTTTTGACTGACGATGATTACAGCCTGTCTGCCAGCAAATCCTTTGCGTCCATCCTCCAGAGTATTCTCGCTCCAGACCATCTCACCTTACTCATATTCAAATGTCAGGCTGCGAGACTGTTGGTGACAAGCAATTCACTTGCAGCAATTAGCGGCAGGCAGGGTCAGGTCATGTCAGTAGACACTTCAGCTACTCACTGAAGCATGGTGGGCCACGAGAATCATTTTAGACATGGCAAATTATGCCAGTAACATGGTTGTTTCAGCCTTACAGGGCCTTGCACCCAAAGACTTTACTCTTTCTAGTGCTTGGCTTTCTTAATTTGGTTCTCAATATCTATTCAAACACCAAGTGATAGATTTATTTGGCATGTGTGTATCTTTAGCCATATTTATATTAGCCTACTTGATGTGCAATTTGAAATAGTGAACTAAAAATGAATAATGGAAACACATGAATTTCAGGTTCAGGGGGCAACTATGCTACAGCACCCGGGGAGCAGTTGGGGGGTTAGGTGCCTTGCTCAAGGGCACTTCAGCCCAGCCTCACGCCATGGCTGCCCCATGTTAACTTAACTGCATCTCTTTAGACTGTGGGGGAAACCAGAGCACCCGGAGGAAACCCACACAGACACAGGGAGAACATACAAACTCCACACAGAAAGGCTCCTGTCAGACACTGGGCTCGAACCCAGGACCTTCTTGTTGTGAGGCGATAGTGCGCTAACCACTACACACCAACTGGAAATGATCCTTTTCTGAAAAAAGAGCTCTCTGTAAGAGCGATCATGAGAGGAGAAAACTCAGTTTTAACTGTATAACATCAGCTGATGGAAACACAGAAGAAGAAGAAACCTTTATTTGTCACATGCACACTTCAAGCACAGTGAAATTCATCCTCTGCATTTAACCCATCTGAAGCAGTGAACACACGCACACACACCCAGAGCAGTGGGCAGCCACACCAGAGCGCCCGGGGAGCAGTCAGGGGTCAGGTACCTTGCTCAAGGGCACTTCAGCCCAAGGCCGCCCCACGTCAACCTAACTGCATGTCTTTGGATTGTGGGGGAAACCGGAGCACCCAGAGGAAACCCACGCAGACATGGGGAGAACATGCAAACTCTACACAGAAAGGCCCTTGCTGGCTGCTGGGTTCGAACCCGGAACCTTCTTGCTGTGAGCCAACCGTAAACACTACACCACCGTGCTTTGGAAACCTGCTGATCTGCCGTGTCATGTTCGGTATAAATGAATTTACTTCAATAAATGCCACGAATGAGGTACACTGAACATTATACATACCCGAAAGAGAACCCTTGGTGGTTTGGGAGTTTTATCGGTCCGACAGGTTCGTTCGGCTGCTGAAGAATGCTGCTTTTTTTACAGACTTTGGAATATCGCTAGTTTCAGACGATGAACAGTATCGATTTTTATAATCTTCTATAACTGAAGGCCGTTCCAAAGACCATGGAAATATTCTGGGTCACAGTTTAAGTCCGTCTTTTTCCCACCAGACATCAGACATCAGACAAAACTTTATTTATCCCCGAAGGGCAATCAGAAGGGCGAAGACCGGTACATTAAAATAAGAGCAAGAGAATAAAATCACAAAAAGAATAAAATCACAAAAGTGGGTGGGAAAAAAACAAAACAAAAAAGCAGCGTATTATGTACAGGCCTGCTGCCAGAAACAAAGTAAAAAAAAAAAAGCAGCAGATAAAATATAGCAAATAAATTCAATGAAGGGCGGCACGGTGGTGTAGTGGTTAGCGCTGTCGCCTCACAGCAAGAAGGTCCTGGGTTCGAGCCCCGGGGCCGGCGAGGGCCTTTCTGTGCGGAGTTTGCATGTTCTCCCCGTGTCCGCGTGGGTTTCCTCCGGGTGCTCCGGTTTCCCCCACAGTCCAAAGACATGCAGGTTAGGTTAACTGGTGACTCTAAATTGACCGTAGGTGTGAATGTGAGTGTGAATGGTTGTCTGTGTCTATGTGTCAGCCCTGTGATGACCTGGCGACTTGTCCAGGGTGTACCCCGCCTTTCGCCCGTAGTCAGCTGGGATAGGCTCCAGCTTGCCTGCGACCCTGTAGAAGGATAAAGCGGCTAGAGATAATGAGATGAGATGAGATGAAATTCAATGAAGCATGGATAAAATTAAAATGACAATATGATTAGAGTGACATTGTAGTTAAAGTGACAAGGTGATATTGTAATATTGCACATCAGGACATGTGATATTGCACTAGAGTATTGTACAGAAGGCTTAAGTTATTGTAACTGTCTTAGACTTCTTAGAGTTCAGGAGGAGAATGCAGGCGGTTCCTATCCTGTACAGTAATGGAGTAATACCAGCAGCATATAGAAAAAGCTAAAACACTTTCAATGAATGTATAATAGAATGTCAGCAAGATGTTCTGACTGACAGAAAAAGAGTTCAGTTTCCTTAGTAGGTACATCCTCTGGTGGCACTTCCTCAGGATCCCTTCTGTGTTGGAAGAGAACCTCAGTTGGCAGTCCAGAATGGTTCCCAGGTATTTATATTCCTCAACTGTCTCGACCGGAAAACCGTGGACCATAGTGATGACAGCCGCTGCCAGTTCCCTTTGGCTGCTGGAGGAGGTCACCACCATCTCCTTAGTTTTGCTAACATTCAACTCCAGGCAGGAAGAGTCACACCACTCTACAAACTGCTGAAGAGCGGGTCCATGATGGAGGGAAGGGCTGGACAGGAGGGACAGGAGAACTGTGTCATCAGCAAACTTAACCAGGTGACAGTTGGGGTACGTTGATCTGCACTCATCAGTGTATGGAATGAAGAGCAGCGGAGAAAGCACACAGCCTTGTGGGGAGCCAGTGGAGGTGGTGAGGAGATCAGACAGATTATTGTTAATCCGGACACGCTGGGTTCGGTTGGTCAGAAAGTCCAGGATCCAGAGGATGAGCTGGCTGCTCATGTTGAAGTTCCGGTGGAGTCTCTCTGCCACAATATGCGGTTGCAGGGTATTAAAGGCCGAGGAGAAATCTGCAAACAAGAGTCTGGCGGAGGTATTGGGAAGCTCCAGGTGTCTGTGGATAGTGTCGATGATGAAGGCCTTAGCATCGTCGACACCTTTATGGCTTTGATATGCAAATTGGAGCGGATCAAGTTGTGAATTGGTCAGAGTGAGAATATTGCCTGACAAGCCTCTCCATAGCCTTCATCACCTGGGAGGAGAGTGCCACTGGGCGCAGATCGTTCAGGGCCATGGGGGGGTCTTCTCTTGGGAATGGGGACAATTGTTGAGTGTTTCCAACATTTGGGGACAGTTCCCCAGAGAAATGTAAGCTACAAACACTTGTCCATTTCAATTCAGTTCGAAGGTTTTCGTTGCGGATTAAACTTATCCATTTCTTTCTTCTCTTCTTCTTGACTGGCAGCCAATAAAAGCTCAAATGAGATGTTGTCTTTGTTGTGGAGACACAGTAAGGGACACAGCAATTCACTTTAGGCGGCATGGTTAAAACCGCTTAGACACAACAATGCAGTGTTTAACAAAGGAGAAAGTAAACAATACGGCGGAGCTGACCCCGGGTATCACCCATAATGCATTGTGGTAAACGAGCGATGATGTAGTTATGGGTTAGGGTCATTGACAGGCAAATAGAGATGGCTTCTTGTTCTGTTCAAATGTTGGGTTTAAATCCCAATGTTCCCAAAGATTCCCTAACGTGTCTCTTAACCATCACTGTGTCTATGGTACTTATTCTTGCTAACTTCCTCAATTATAAATCTTCCAAATGAATATACCAGTTAATTACACTAAAGTGACTTTAAAAACATCAGTCTCAATCACTTAAGTTCAGAAAATCATTGAACCCTTGACTGTGAAATCAATATTGTGTTATGGGTGGCGAGTAGGATAAGCAGAACACAGACCAGTAAATCCAAGAATGAAAACAATTTAATAGAAGTAAAAAATAAACCAAAAATAATCCAGAAAAAGCTAGGGACAAAAAAAAAAAAACGAGGCAGACAAGGACAAAAACTGCTAGCATAAAAAATAGTCCAGACAAAAAACTTGAGACAAAAACGTAGCAAAACAAACATAAAAAAGACAAAAATGTCGTGCAAAAAACTGTGACAAGAAACAAGCAAAACAAAGAGCAAAATCCAAGAAGCAATAATGGCACAGAGACGACGTTAAAAACCAACAAGATGTTCTGGCAAAGTCCCCATCTGAGAACGGCCTATTTATACACAGAAAAGCAAACCTGGAAGTGAATGCTGGCAAGATGGAAGTCCCGTCCCAGATCCCGATTAGTGCTGAATAATAAATCTCCGGAGTGGAAGTCCGGGGCGGAGCATGACATATTGATGTTTTCTTTTTACCAGTCTCTTTGTAACTCATTGTAGACACCATCATGTTAATACCAATTGACTAGAAATATAAAAGGTTTGGAGATTGTTTGTCATTTTAATCATATAGTTCTGGGAAAATTATTATATTTGGTCACCCTTTTCCAATCTAATGTCCATCCAGATACATACTCTGTAGAACATACAGTATGCTCCGACAGGTCTTGCACTGCAGTAGCAGATTGTTAGCAGCATGTTGGTGTGATTTTGATTGTGCATCTTTGGTTGTGTGTGAACTATCCCACCATCATTTACAAGATAATAAGAGACAGTTGGTTTGACCAACTTGGGGTTTTCCAGTGCTAGAATGTCTTGCTCAGACCTCAGACTGATCAAGAACATGATTTTGTCTACACAGTACACTCGCTGGGTTTTTTCAACAGTAAGATTAAGTAATATTTCATCACGTAGCATGATATTTAAAATTACTATTATGACTGTTTTTGTACACACCAAATGTCCTGCTTGATTACCCAACAGATTTGTTTAGATTTGGCAGGGAAGTGGTATGTACATGTGAACCACAGACATCGAAACATGCCTTCAGGCAAAATATCAGCTCATACAATGTCCTCTATGCACTAATACATATCGACAGATGAGAAAATTGGGGGTGGTGGGTGGTGGGTACACCTCCTCCTGAGAAACCTTGTCATGCTCCCACTGGACTGAAGAAAATTTCTCATGAAAGTTATGCAGATGACTCGCAACTCTTCTCCTTGTGTACTGTACATTGTCCCTATAGCTGTTGTTTTAATAATTTTTAACATAATTTGATTTAAAATTTTGATAAATCACTCTGAATTGACCTGTGCCTCATAGATACATGTAAACTTGCCTTATCTGTTATACATTTATTCATCTTTACGTATATTCAGTTATTTTTCAGTGAGTAATATAAAATATCCAGAAACTAGGTACAATTAAAGTAATTGGAAAAGTTTTCACTAAAGTCAGGAATATACTCATTCCTTGGATCCCAAATGATTAGTTTCCACAACTCAAAGCTTCTCCTCAAAGTATTGAAACCATCCCATGAAAGGTTCATTTAAACATAGGTCCAGACAAAATATCAGCTGGTACTACTACACTAATACAACCCCGATTCCAAAAAAGTTGGGACAAAGTACAAATTGTAAATAAAAACGGAATGCAATAATTAACAAATCTCAAAAACTGATATTGTATTCACAATAGAACATAGACAACATATCAAATGTCGAAAGTGAGACATTTTGAAATTTCCTGCCAAATATTGGCTCATTTGAAATTTCATGACAGCAACACATCTCAAAAAAGTTGGGACAGGGGCAATAAGAGGCTGGAAAAGTTAAAGGTACAAAAAAGGAACAGCTGGAGGACCAAATTGCAACTCATTAGGTCAATTGGCAATAGGTCATTAACATGACTGGGTATAAAAAGAGCATCTTGGAGTGGCAGCGGCTCTCAGAAGTAAAGATGGGAAGAGAATCACCAATCCCCCTAATTCTGCACCGACAAATAGTGGAGCAATATCAGAAAGGAGTTCGACAGTGTAAAATTGCAAAGAGTTTGAACATATCATCATCTCCAGTGCATAATATCATCAAAAGATTCAGAGAATCTGGAAGAATCTCTGTGCGTAAGAGTCAAGGCCAGAAAACCATACTGGGTGCCCGTGATCTTCGGGCCCTTAGACGGCACTGCATCACATACAGGCATGCTTCTGTATTGGAAATCACAAAATGGGCTCAGGAATATTTCCAGAGAACATTATCTGTGAACACAATTCACCGTGCCATCCGCCGTTGCCAGCTAAAACTCTATAGTTCAAAGAAGAAGCCGTATCTAAACATGATCCAGAAGCGCAGACGTCTTCTCTGGGCCAAGACTCATTTAAAATGGACTGTGGCAAAGTGGAAAACTGTTCTGTGGTCAGACGAATCAAAATTTGAAGTTCTTTATAGAAATCAGGGACGCCGTGTCATTCGGACTAAAGAGGAGAAGGACGACCCAAGTTGTTATCAGCGCTCAGTTCAGAAGCCTGCATCTCTGATGGTATGGGGTTGCATTAGTGCGTGTGGCATGGGCAGCTTACACATCTGGAAAGACACCATCAATGCTGAAAGGTATATCCAGGTTCTAGAGCAACATATGCTCTCATCCAGATGACGTCTCTTTCAGGGAAGACCTTGCATTTTCCAACATGACAATGCCAAACCACATACTGCATCAATTACAGCATCATGGCTGCGTAGAAGAAGGGTCCGGGTACTGAACTGGCCAGCCTGCAGTCCAGATCTTTCACCCATAGAAAACATTTGGCGCATCATAAAACGGAAGATACGACAAAAAAAGACCTAAGACAGCTGAGCAACTAGAATCCTACATTAGACAAGAATGGGTTAACATTCCTATCCCTAAACTTGAGCAACTTGTCTCCTCAGTCCCCAGACGTTTACAGACTGTTGTAAAGAGAAAAGGGGATGTCTCACAGTGCTAAACATGGCCTTGTCCCAACTTTTTTGAGATGTGTTGTTGTCATGAAATTTAAAATCACCTAATTTTTCTCTTTAAATGATACATTTTCTCAGTTTAAACATTTGATATGTCATCTATGTTCTATTCTGAATAAAATATGGAATTTCGAAACTTCCACATCATTGCATTCCGTTTTTATTTACAATTTGTACTTTGTCCCAACTTTTTTGGAATCGGGGTTGTACATTGAGACAGATGAGAAAATCGGGCCAGACCCCAACTTTTGTCAATTTGTTTTGGATGCAGCTAGATGAAAAGGTATATTCTGTGCAGGGCTTTGAACCGGTTCAAGGAACGAAAACGAAAACCGGGAACTTTTTCTATTTCACATGGAACAGGAACGAAACCAGAAACTTTATTATTTTTTATGTTCCGGAACAGAAACGCTTATTAAAAATAATGGTAACCGGTTAATACCGGTTTTTATTTCGTTCCTCAAAGTTTCCGTAGCCTACAAATAAAAAAGCCGTTCTTCTCCTACGCAAGTTTCTATGACCCGCTGGGGTTCACTTCCTGTGTGACGTTCGCTGACTGAATGGAGAGAGCGGGAGGGTGGACTACTATCACGTCTCCATGTGATAATAAGTGAATTACTGAGTGTCTGAGCAAAGAAGAGCCTGAACGATGCAACCTCCCTATTGGCTGTTTGTAAAAATGTATCAGTTGTTGCCCTTCCCACGGGAATCATCGCGGGCTCGAGAGACGAGACCTGACGAGTTAGTTCGTTGGTAGCAGAACAAAATGTCTGGACACAAATCGGGTTTTCAGAAAAGGAAAGAAAATAAATGGAGGGTCGAAAATACAAAAAAGGAGGCAGAAAATGCAAAACGAGTTTTAAGGTAGGACAAATGGTTACTTTTCTGAGGCAGCCCGCCGTGGCTGCAGGCTTTCAGTTGGTGTCATTGAATGGTTACTTTTCTGAGGCAGCCCGCTGTGGCTGCCTGCAGGCTTATTTATTATAGCCCATTTAGTTAAAATAGTTGATATAAAATGTTTATAGTTATAGCTATGTGATGGTTGTCCTGATTTAGACTGTTTTTTTTTTTGGGGGGGGGGGGTTGCGCGATGTTGCACCCGGGTCCAGATTAGGGCAGAACCGGCCCTGGCTACATTTCAGGTGTAGTTTGTTTTATGTATGTATGTACTTGCATAGATGTGTACTTGGTCTTCCAATATGGCGACTACCGAAATCTCGCGGCGCGGTGACGTCATGCGGTAGCCCTCTATAGGGCCTGACTAGCCTTTGGTAACACACTAAACGAATTATCTTTCATTTTTGGCACTTTTTCTGTTTGTGTAGATGGGAAGACATACTGAGAATCCAAATCGCCAACATTTGAAATAATAATTGTTTTGAATTATTTCTTGTCTTATTTAATGAAGGTTGTAATAGAATTAGGCTACATTTGGCTAAAGCTGGATGAGACAGAGACATAATTTTATAGCCATTTGTTAAACAGCTGACAGGGAACGTAATTAACCGTTCCGGGAACGAAATTTTTTTGTTCTAACCGGTTCGGGAACGCCTATTTAATGGTGGAACCCAAAACCGGAAACGTTAAAATTCCGTTTCTGTTCGGAACAAACCAATAGGAAAAAAATTCTGGTTCAAAGCCCTGATTCTGTGACATTTGGCAGCTACTGTATGAATTGGAGTGACCCACATCTGGGGTGTTCCTCATGATTTGATCCTTGGCTCCTTCCTGATGAATATGTACATGTTCCCAATGAGCTGAACAGAAGTTCTCATAATAGCTATGCAGATGACACTCAAACCTACATCACAGGTTCATCCATTTACTACATTCCTATAGATGCACTATGTAAATGCATTGATCACATTGACGGTCATACATAACAAGCACAAAACACAGCGGATTATATTCAGTTACACTGATGAACAACTTGAGTTTAATGTCTTCCTCCAAACGAAGGCTTTCGATGCCATGAAACATATACATAACATTGGACTTTAAGCTGATTCAGATCCCAGGATCAACAGTCATTTTAAAGTGAAAATAAAGTTAGCCTTTTACAATCAGATGGTTTGTGCACAAGGATGTGAACATGAGTAAAACTTGTGCATGAAACTTATTTCTGGCAAGCTTGATTACTGTAGTGGCCTCTTTACTGGTCCTCCTGGAAAGTCCATCAGACAGCTGCGGCTCATTCAGAACACTGTTGCAGATCCTTACACCGGCTCCCAGTCAGCTACAGTTTATACATGTATAAATTAAATGACCTTCGACAGAAATAGATCTCTGTTTTGTTGGAAATATCAATCCGAGAATGCATACATGTCTGTTCTTACAGTACTGTGCAAAAATCTTAGGCACCTTTTTTTTTTCATACAAACTTTGTGATAGATTTCTATTTTATGACGTCTACATTAACGAGTCCAAACGTTCGTTTTCCAGCACAAAATTAAATGTTACAGAAAAAAAAAACTGTATCTGAGCAGCATATTACATAAAAGAGCACTTTTCAGATTAAAAAAGAAAACATAATGAAGGCTGCTGGGTTTTGGTGCAAAATGAAGAAGTGAGTGTGACAGTCAAAGTGTCCAGAAGAACTGTGGCTGGTTCTGGAAGATGCTCAGTAAAACCTACAGATCATTTTCGCATAAAACTGCACTCACTGGACCTGAGACAACAATTTTTTTTTTTTTTTAAAGCAAAGGGTCGTCTCACACCAAATATTGACTTTGTTTCATTTATTATGGCTTACTGATTACTGTTTATAGTATTTTTTTATATTCAAACATTTCATTTCATTATCTTTAAGTCAGGGGTGGCACGGTGGTGTAGTGGTTAGCGCTGTCGCCTCACAGCAAGAAGGTCCTGGGTTCGAGCCCCGGGGCCGGCGAGGGCCTTTCTGTGTGGAGTTTGCATGTTGTCTGCGTGGGTTTCCCCCACAGTCCAAAGACATGCAGGTTAGGCTAACTGGTGACTCTAAATTGACCGTAGGTGTGAATGGTTGTCTATGTGTCAGCCCTGTGATGACCTGGCGACTTGTCCAGGGTGTACCCCGCCTTTTGCCCGTAGTCAGCTGGGATAGGCTCCAGCTTGCCTGCGACCCTGTAGAAGGATAAAGTGGCTAGAGATAATGAGATGAGATCTTTAAGTCATTTTTGGTCTACAGCATTTCTTTACTTTTTTGCACAGTACTGTATGCGTCATTAAAAATCGCGATCCACCTTTAGCACCGAAGGGTTCAGTTTCCAGGATGCTGTTTAGGAAAATAATTAATAACGGGATGGTGTGATGCAGAACAAACAGAAGTCAATTATTTTCCATGAACGGAATGTCCGGAAGTGTTTTATTCCACTTATACCACAGCAGTTTGCCAGTGACACTTTGTATCCATTACTAGATGATGCACTTTTATCCATTTATAGTAACGTAAAGCAAGTTAGTTCCTTTTTGTGAAATACAGCTTGTTCACTCACCAGCTGCTCTTTTTGTTTCTCTCCAAGTTTCCAGTCCTAAATGCTTTCCCGTGTCAGGAAACCTATCTTAGCAGTTCCAGCTTTACCTCTGACTGTTACAAAGCACTGACACAGAAGACACTTTCAAAAATGCAAAATAAATGACTCCTCATTTTAAAGGCTGTTCCTTCTCATAATAAGACTTCACAACTTGTATGGTTTCAACCCAACTGGGCTATAAACTTTAAGAATAATTTAGGCATGTGAGGTTAATACATCTGGCTCGGTCTGTTATCCAAGGTGCAACAACATAAAATAACCCCTGTGGAAACAAGGAATTAAACAGCAGTTCTTAACAATAGTTCCTATTCTTACATCTTTTCAGAGTTTCTTCTTTTAGAACCCTTAATACATTTTTTTTTAATTGTCTGTCGATGTAAACAATGAAATATAAACAAGAACTCTTTGCTACTAACAGTGTTGGAACATCAACATTCAAAATGGTTCTCATATTAGCCATGAAAAATAATTTATCAGTTACTTATAGCTACTCATGAAAATTAAATTATCATTATCATCTACTGACTTTTTTTTTTAAAATACTACGGTGGTGTAGTGGTTAGCGCTATCGCCTCACAGCAAGAAGGTCCGGGTTCGAGCCCCGTGGCCGGCGAGGGCCTTTCTGTGCGGAGTTTGCATGTTCTCCCCGTGTCCGCGTGGGTTTCCTCCGGGTGCTCCGGTTTCCCCCACAGTCCAAAGACATGCAGGTTAGGTTAACTGGTGACTCTAAATTGACCGTAGGTGTGAATGTGAGTGTGAATGGTTGTCTGTGTCTATGTGTCAGCCCTGTGATGACCTGGCGACTTGTCCAGGGTGTACCCCGCCTTTCGCCCATAGTCATCTGGGATAGACTCCAGCTTGCCTGCGACCCTGTAGAACAGGATAAAGAGGCTAGAGATAATGAGATGAGAATGAGACTTTGTACTGCATAAAAAGCTCGCTTACCCAAGCTTTCAACTCTATCCAGAGTCTTCATCGGGGGAAATGACATCACTTCGAGCATGCATTGCGCTTGCCCGAAAGAATGTTGTCCCAAATCTCCGGAAGCTGGTACCGGCCCCTGTCTCGGTTCAGGGAGGGCTTGAGGGTTCTGATGTGGATGGCTTCTCATACCGTACACCTCGTTTAAACCAGTCCGGCTCCTGTTCTAGAATTTTCACATTGTCTAGCTGTATCCTGTGTCCCATGTGGTGTTTTGTGAATATGTTGCAATACCGCCGATGATATCGAACTTAGGCATCTATGTTCCATGTATCTGGTTCGAAGAGATCATTTGGTTTCACCAACATAAGAAGCATTACGCTTCTCCTTGTCACTCCCTTCACATTGAATGAGGTAGACAGAGCCACATCATTCACTGGCAGGAGTTAGGGCCCTTAGGTCTCACCAGCAACTGCCGTAAAGTGCTGGAAGGCTTGAAATCCAGTAGTATCCCATATTCCCGAAACACCCGTCTTAGCTCCTCTGCAAAGTTTTTGACATACGGCAGTGTAACATGAGAAACAGTTCTGGGTTTGGCTGTCACACCCTCCTGTTTTTCTACTGTTGGTTTGGGCTTCCTACCAGACTGTTTTAGTGCCCATGTCGGGTAACCACATCTACTAAGGGCCTGATTGATGTGGTGCAGTTCTTTAGGCCTGTCCTCCTGGTCAGAAACCACAGTATTAAAAAAAAAAAAAAAATCACTTATGGTTACCAAATTAGCTGCATACAGTAGATGAAACTTTTCAACAGAGGTGGACAAAGTACCCAACTTCATTATTTAAGTCAAAGTACAGATCCCACTGATCAAATGTTACTCCAATACAAGTGAAAGTTGTCCAGTCAAATTTTTACTGAAGTTAAAGTACTGAAGTACTTGCTTTTAAAAAATACTTAAGTATTAAAAGTACATTTTCTGTCAACACATCATTGTATTATTACCACAACGCTTACAAAACCTAACGCCGTTACCAAAGACAGAAATGTGAATTCACAAAATGAACGCATGCTGTGCCATCATGGTGGTTTAATGTTAAGCTAGCGAGTCAGTGAAACTCCACCTGACATGCTAGCAAACTCTTTTCAAACTCGAAATCATATTGGGTAGCTAACGCTACTAGAAAAGAAAGATTTCTACATTCTGCTTATTTGGCAAGATTATGCTAAAACATTTCTGAAAGGACTTTAGATAAGTTAATGTTATTCATGTGAGCATAACTCCGTTTTTACATGCTAACTAAGAGTGTCCAAGTTAATTAGATATGTGTAAACGTTAGTCATGGACAAGGCGATGGCAACTTGGCAGGCAAATCCATAGAGAGTCATTTGACTAACCAGACTGCATACAGTGGTGCTTGAAAGTTTGTGAACCCTTTAGAATTTTCTATATTTCTGCATAAATATGACCAAAAACATCAAGTTTTCACACAAGTCCTAAAAGTAAAGAGAACCCAATTAAACAAATGAGACAAAAATATTATACTTGGTTATTTATTTCCTGTGGAAAATGATTCAATATTACATATCTGTGAGTGGCAAAAGTATGTGACCCTTTGCTTTCAGTATCTGGTGTGACCCCCTTATGCAGCAATAACTGCAACTAAACGTTTCCGGTAACTGTTGATCAATCCTGCACACCGGCTTGGAGGAATTTTAGCCCATTCCTCTGTACAGAACAGCTTCAACTCTGGGATATTGGTGGGTTTCCTCACGTGAACTGCTCACTTCAGGTCCTTTCACAACATTTCAATTGGATTAAGGTCAGGACTTGGACTTGGCCATTCCAAAACATTAACTTTATTTTTCTTTAACCATTCTTTGGTAGAACGATTTGTGTGCTTAGGGTCGTTGTCTTGCTGCATGACCCACCTTCTCCTGAGGTTCGGTTCATGGACAGATGTCCTGACATTTTCCTTTAGAATTCACTGGTATCATTCAGAAGTCATTGTTCCATCAATGATGGCAAGCCATCCTGGCCCAGATGCAGCAAAACAGGCCCAAACCATGATACTACCACCACCATGTTTCACAGATGGGATAAGATTCTTATGCTGGAATGCAGTGTTTTCCTTTCTCCAAACATCACGCTTCTCATTTAAACCAAAAAGTTCTATTTTGGTCTCATCCATCCACAAAACATTTTTCCAATAGACTTCTGGCTTGCCCATATGATCTTTAGCAAACTGCAGATGAGCAGCAATGTTCTTTTTGGAGAGCAGTGGCTTTCTCCTTGCAACCCTGCCATGCACACCATTGTTGTTCAGTGTTCTCCTGATGGTGGACTCATGAACATTAACATTAGCCAATGTGAGAGAGGCCTTCAGTTGCTTAGAAGTTACCCTGGGGTCCTTTGTGACCTCGCCGACTATTACACGTCTTGCTCTTGGAGTGATCTTTGTTGGTCGACCACTCCTGGGGAGGGTAACAATGGTCTTGAATTTCTTCCATTTGTACACAATCTGTCTGACTGTGGATTGGTGGAGTCCAAACTCTTTAGAGATGGTTTTGTAACCTTTTCCAGCCTGATGAGCATCAACAACGCTTTTTCTGAGGTCCTCAGAAATCTCCTTTGTTCGTGCCATGATACACTTCCACAAACATGTGACTTTGACAGATCCCTGTTCTTTAAATAAAACAGGGTGCCCACTCACACCTGATTGTCATCCCATTGATTGAAAACACCTGACTCTAATTTCACCTTCAAATTAACTGCTAATCCTAGAGGTTCATATACTTTTGCCACTCACAGATATGTAATATTGGATCATTTTCCTCAATAAATAAATGACCAAATATAATATTTTTGATTAACTGGGTTCTCTTTATCTACTTTTAGGACTTGTGTGAAAATCTGATGTTGTTTCAGGTCATATTTATGCAGAAATACAGAAAATTCTAAGGGGTTCACAAACTTTCAAGCACCACTGTAGCTATTGCAATGTTATCGCTAGTTCTAAAAGCACAGACAACTTCATTGCAAGGTTTCTCTTGGAATAAAATGTTTATATCCCTCAATATGCTTCCGCAGGTTGGACAGCGAGTTTTTATAGGCCGTGATGTGGTTCATTTTAGGCAAACAAAGCAAACATTTAAAATGAAATGAATCTTTAATCCTTTCAGAAGACTGGAACATGGGTTCATGGGCCATGGGTGTGTGAATTCTCTAGAAAAATCGCCTCCTTCCATTCTGCCATCAACTGATCGTGTTAAATAACGCTGCTGAGAAATCACTGAACTTGATTTTATACAGTCTATGGACGTGACGTGACCCTAGTGATTATTGATCGGCTGTCTCAGTGTCACCTGCGAAAAAAACAATCATGTTTTAGAAAAGAAAAGAAAAAACATCCACTTTTAAAGCTGCTTCATAGTAATGAGTAACGAGGAGCTTTGACAGAAACATAGTGGAGTAATAAGTATGATATTTGTCCTTGAAATGTAGTGAAGATAAGTCATAAGTTTCCAAAAAAAATGATACTCAAGTAAAGTACAGATCCTCAAAAAGTGTACTTAAGTACAGTACTCGAGTAAATGTACTTCATTACTGTCCACCTCTGCTTTTCAATGTGATAATCAGCTACTGTGTATAAAAGTGCTATGGCTTCTCTTTAACATCACCAATGGTTAAATGAATACCTGAACTTGCAGATCACCAGGTGAACATGAATATATTTACGCAACATTTGTGATTCACTTTTGTTTTTTTCAGCATTTTTTTTTTTTTACGGTTTCAACCCAACTGGGCTATAAACTTTAATAGTAATTGCTTTATAATAATAATATAAACTATAGGGTAGCACGTTGGTGTAGTGGTTAGCGCTGTCGCCTCACAGCAAGAAGGTCCGGGTTCGAGCCCCGGGGCCGGCGAGGGCCTTTCTGTGTGGAGTTTGCATGTTCTCCCCGTGTCTGCGTGGGTTTCCTCCGGGTGCTCCGGTTTCCCCCACAGTCCAAAGACATGCAGGTTAGGTTAACTGGTGACTCTAAATTGACCGTAGGTGTGAATGTGAGTGTGAATGGTTGTCTGTGTCTATGTGTCAGCCCTGTGATGACCTGGCGACTTGTCCAGGGTGTACCCCGCCTTTCGCCCGTAGTCAGCTGGGATAGGCTCCAGCTTGCCTGCAACCCTGTAGAACAGGATAAAGCGGCTACAGATAATGAGATGAGATGAGAAAACAACCCCTGTGGAAATAAGGAATTAAACAATAGTTCCTATTGTTACACCTCACGTCACTATATCACACACACACAATGTTGCTGGGCGGCACAGTGGTGTAGTGGTTAGCACTGTCACCTCACAACAAGACGGTTTTGGGTTCGAACCCAATGACCAATGGGGCCTTTCTGTGTGGAGTTTGTATGTTTTCCCCGTGTCTGCGTGGGTTTCATGCACATTAGGTAAAAATACCCAGCCACTAGGGTTTAACAAGGCAGTGCATACTTAATGCCAGTCCCACATCTGGATAAACTGAAGGCTCAGCGTAAGATTAGCATGAGCTAAACTGGTTATTAACCTTCTGAAAATAAAGCCTCACTTTTTAAAACAATTTTTAATAGGGATTATCCATCATTCAAGACCCTGTGTTTATTTTAATCATTCTTTTTGTCTCCTCTCATCTTCTCAAGCCGCTTTATCCTTCTACAGGGTCGCAGGCAAGCTGGAGCCTATCCCAGCTGACTACGGGTGAAAGGCGGGGTACACCCTGGACAAGTTGCCAGGTCATCACAGGGCTGACACATAGACACAGACAACCATTCACACTCACACCTACGGTCAATTTAGAGTCACCAGTTAACCTAACCTGCATGTCTTTGGACTGTGGGGGAAACCGGAGCACACGGAGGAAACCCACGCGGACACGGGGAGAACATGCAAACTCCACACAGAAAGGCCCTCGCCGGCCCCGGGGCTCGAACCCAGGACCTTCTTGCTGTGAGGCGACAGCGCTAACCACTACACCACCGTGCCGCCCATTCTTTTTGTTTCTTTTTTTATTTCTTTCAAGCACTCTAAATTGTGTGAATACGGTACTGTAGTACAGTATTTACATACAGTAGATACATGCCTTCTCGAGTATTCATTTTTTCATTTTTAACCATATTGAGATTTTTTTTTCAGTGACTGGTATGAAATATTCAGAATTACAATTAAATTAATTGGAAAGGTGGCTATAAAAGTGAGGAATATATCAAGCGCTTGGACTTTATAAAATCCCTTCTGTGTTTCAAATCATAATTAGGGTCATAGTAGATGCAGATTTCAGCTTTGTACTTTTCTTATACTCTTTATCAAGTTTCTTAAGCTTCATAGTGGTAGCTCAGTCATTAACATGCTGTATTACTGCTCGAAAGGTCATGTGTTCAAATCCTAGCATTGCCAAGCTGCCATTACTGGGCCTTTAACCATTAACTGCTCGGTTATGTAAATGAGATAAATGTACATCACTCTAGGGATGGGAGATAATTAAACACTTGATACGTCTGGACTTGCATAGGAGTTAAAAGGGTTAAATCATCCTGCATTTTGTTTAAGGAAAGGTTCAAACATCTCGATGATTTTATGCGAGGAAGATTTAGAGTGCAATTTTACACTTCAGAGAATGACCTTATCTAACTCGTCAACGGATAAGCAGATGTTTTACTCTATAAGAGGCAGGCTTTAGAGGGAAAAGAGGGATGATTTGAACCCAGGAGGGTTGGAGTGGCTCAGGAAGAGAAGGAGCGAATGCATTAAAGCGAGAAAATGTAGTCGGCGCTGCAAGTGAACAAACGTTAATGAGTTAATATATGCTTTAACAGGAAATGAAGATGAATTGATCATTAATTGAGGTTTGGAGCAATAGGAAATGCACCTTCTCCATTCAAATGATTATTCTAAGTGGAATGATCGAGAACTAGTCAACTAGTTTGTGAGGAAGTTTGATTCTGAGAAACAGAAAAAGCAAACAACACAGGCTTTCCCTGTTTGTTGTTGAACACTGGATGTCCAGAGATATCGAGATTCAAAGGCCAGGTACCTTTGAGATGATAAACACCCACACAGCCTTGGGGTGTGAAGGCGTATAGTCAGCTTCAATAACTTATAGATGCATTCTCTCTCATCTCTCACTCTCTCTCGTGCTCCCGTTCTTTCTCTCTCCCTTGTTTAAGTTCCACAATGCTTTATTGCCACAAGTGTTGTTGCTCATGCAAATATTACAGGAAATGGAAGGTCAATTACGGGTTAATTTAATTGAGGTAAATAAAAAGTTATTGATCATAAACAGCAAGTAGCCAATAACCTGAATATGGCTTTCAAAAAAAAAAAAAAAACGTTGGTAAAACTTCACTGGTTGTCCCTAAGAGAGGTTACGGTGGATTTGTCTGCTGGGGCAATAATTTATTATTTCTTTCGTGGTATACGAGTACATAATGAACTATCAGTATCTGCGCACTCCTTGAGTTGAGATTGGGCAGTATCCTTCCATCCATCCATTATCTGTAGCCGCTTTATCCTGTTCTACAGGGTCGCAGGCGAGCTGGAGCCTATCCCAGCTGACTATGGGCGAAAGGCGGGGTACACCCTGGACAAGTCGCCAGGTCATCACAGGGCTGACACATAGACACAGACAACCATTCACACTCACATTCACACCTACGGTCAATTTAGAGTCACCAGTTAACCTAACCTGCATGTCTTTAGACTGTGGGGGAAACCGGAACACCCGGAGGAAACCCACGTGGACACGGGGAGAACATGCAAACTCCGCACAGAAAGGCCCTCGCCGGCCACGGGGCTCAAACCCGGACCTTCTTGCTGTGAGGCGACAGCGCTAACCACTACACCACTGTGCTGCCTGGGCAGTATCCTATTTTTTTTTAATATATATGTTTGCAGTGGAAGGGCTGGAGAGAGAGAGGGAGAGAGAGAGAGAGTAACAAAGGAAGTTTTTTCTTTTCTTTTTATTTCCTAAAGGAACGTTACTAAACTGTCAAGCACAACTTGAACCTAAGCTCATGTGCAGACTTTATAGCTACATCACATCAAACTAGATGGACAGACGCTATTGAAATTGCTCTGTATTCTGTGTGAATGCACTGTATTTAACTATAGGAAGACAAAGAACATCTCTCTCTCTCTCTCTCTCTCTCTCTCTCTCTCTCTTCTACCTATTTCAGCAATGTATTTTTTTTTTGTGAAAAATGTTCCTGATTCTATTATTGCCAAAGTAAATAACATGAAGGAAAGAATAAAGTTAGTAACAAAGGTATTAATCATAAACAAAGAGCAAGAGAAGACAAAAAGGAACAATTATTTTAAAAGCATCGCTGCCTTACTGTGACAGCAGGCCACAAATCTGACTGCTGGCTGCTTCCCAAAAATGCATGGCAGTCTATCGCTGTCATTCTCTTCTGCCTGTTTTGCTCTTTTTATTGGATCTCTAGCTTTATTGGAATGGTTGTCACAGACACAACATTTGCAAGTCAGAAAAAAGATGGTTATTAAAGTGTAGTCGTCATCATCATCATCATCATCATCATCATCATCATTATCATCATCATAGGTTATGGAATGTTCATCACTGTCAGTTTCCTGAACAGCTTTTTTTTTTGTGTCTTCTTGGTCTTCATTCTGGGTCGATCAGAAATCCTGAAAACTTGTCTTCAGAATTTAAAAGATCTATCAGTCAATCTGTATAATAATAATAATAATAATAACTAGACTGCATTTCCACAGAGAAAGTGTAAAGTGTGCTTGCTGAGCTGTCACAGAACAGCTATCATGCTAACATGCTAAGGCTAAAATGCTAACAGCTAGCATGCTTATATGCTAACAATGAACATGGGAATGGGAGCATGCTAATAGATAGCATGTTAACATGCTGATGCTAACATCCTAGTGCTAACCTGCTAACTGTTAAAGGAAAACTGAAGACAAATTTTTTTATCAAAATTCTGTTTATCTCATTTTATTAAATATCGGAATGCATTTTTGATCGCTATTTTGTCACTGCTATAGCAAGTTATGAGTGCTTGAAATATGCTCTGTAATATATCAGTCCATATGTCAAAGCAATGGCCGTAAACGAGATTCGTTGAGACCTGTGCGAGACATCGTAGGACGGAAGTAAAACGTACAGCGGAAATCAAAGTGACCGACACCTGCCAACGTTGTCAAAAGACGCGCAACGCCCTCTTTCGAACGCTGATGTAAATTTTGTTTGTTTTGATAGCAATCAGGAAAGTTTGAAAAAGTCACCAGTAATCGTCATTTAAACTTGTTTTTGTGCAATATTTCGTTTGGAAAACAGTTTTCAAAATGGCGGCACTGACACCTGGCTGACACTTCACGTTTCGAAGTCTCGCACAAGTCTCGTGAAGATCGTGCGGATAAGAGACGCCTGCCGTGGACCAAACAAACTAAATTCAACACGGCTAAAAACTAAATAGGCCGATAAGTATAATATTTAATTGCAATTAGTTGCCAATACGAGTCGTGATATAAGGTTACTAAAACTGAAAACGTAATTGAATAACACGTTAATTAAGAAATAAAGCAAGTTTAAAAATGACTTCAGTTCTCCTTTCATATGTGAACATGGTAAGGCTAATATGCTAACAGCTAGCATGTCAATATGCTAATTTTAACAGCTATCATGCTAACATGTTAATTGTGAGTATTTTAACATGCTGAGGCTAATATGCTAACTGCTAGCATGTGAACATGCTCGTGTTCATATGCTAAGATTCTCTGGCTAACATACTAACAGCTAGCATGTTCACATGCTAATGCTAACATGCAAACAGCTAGCATGCTAAGGCTATTGTGCTAATTGTTGCTTCAAGCTGCTTTGTGTAGCAAGCACACATAATAATAATAATAATAATAATAATAGAAAAGTATATACTAAAATTAAATTATTATTATTATTATTATTATTATTATTATTATTATTATTGGGGCGGCACGGTGGTGTAGTGGTTAGCGCTGTTGCCTCACAGCAAGAAGGTCCGGGTTCGAGTCCCGTGGCCGGCGAGGGCCTTTCTGTGTGGAGTTTGCATGTTCTCCCCGTGTCCGCGTGGGTTTCCTCCGGGTGCTCCGGTTTCCCCCACAGTTCAAAGACATGCAGGTTAGGTTAACTGGTGACTCTAAATTGAGCGTAGGTGTGAATGTGAGTGTGAATGGTTGTCTGTGTCTATGTGTCAGCCCTGTGATGACCTGGTGACTTGTCCAGGGTGTACCCCGCCTTTCGCCCGTAGTCAGCTGGGATAGGCTCCAGCTTGCCTGCGACCCTGTAGAACAGGATAAAGCGGCTAGAGATAATGAGATGAGATGAGACACATTATACAATGCACTAATGCATATGAAAAAGACAGTTATACTGTTTCAAGTTACCAAAAATATAACAGCTGATATAAGTCAAAGGCTAATGCTACCTCACAACTATTAGCGGTCTCTCTCTGTCTCTCTCTCTCTCTCTCTCTCTCTCTCTCTCTCTCTCACACACACACACACACATTTTTTACTTCAGCTGCCATCTCTGCTGGCAACTGAAATGCTGTCCTGTCTTTTTTTTTTATTACTGACCATTTCTTTGAGTGATGATTTCACAGTTCAGAGCAACACACACACACACACACACACACACACACACACACACACACACACACACACACACACACACGCAGAGCATGTTCCTCAACACCGATTGAGTTTATGAGCATCAGATGATCAGTGTTATTTATCACACTTTTCTGCTGTTTCATATGGGATCATGTCAAGCTGCGTGTTTCTTCCCTGTGTAGGTCAACCTGTCATAACTCGCATGACTGAGCTTTACCTGATTAAACCAGACCACATTAGGCCTCATGCGGCAGGTATACTGAATACGCCTTAATAGTGCTTTTTAAATTAAAAAAAAAAGGTTGTACTGTATATGAGTTGAGTTACACTGAGTAGAGATGGCAAGGCCATTATTTTCCATCTTGTGCTTCCTCGTCCATGTGCCAGCAATTGGCAAAGCAAATATGTTTTTAACATACGCCATTAATCATACTGAAATCGGCCTAAACACATATTTCTCTCCATTTTCCCAGTCAGCTCGTGCATCGTAAGGAGATGGTAACAGTAGACGATAGTAATTTGCAGGAAGTATGAATCGTGTCAGGTTTGAGTCACAGGGCTTCTCTGATGGGAAACAGGTCATGTAAACATCATTACACTGGTTTTGGTTGTCAGTTTAATCTTTAAGCTCAAGGGTTTAACATGATGATAAAAAAAAACACTCATCCGTCACAATCTGATCTTGAAGTTGTCACAGGAATCTGATTCACTCAGAAATAGGTTCAGTACCACACTGCTGTGTTTAATGTTCATGAATTTAGTTCAGATTGTAGGTGTGTGAGCTTCTAGTAATAGTGAATACATAAAACATTATTGTGTTTTATGTTGATTTATGTGCCACGGTGGTGTAGTGGTTAGCACTGTTGCCTCACAGCAAGAAGGTCCAGGTTCGAGCCCCGGGGCCGGCGAGGGCCTTTCTGTGTGGAGTTTGCATGTTCTCCCCGTGTCCGCGTGGGTTTCCTCCGGGTTCTCCGGTTTCCCCCACAGTCCAAAGACATGCAGGTTAGGTTAACTGGTGACTCTAAATTGACCGTAGGTGTGAATGTGAGTGTGAATGGTTGTTTGGCTCTATGTGTCAGCCCTGCTATGATCTGGTGACTTGTCCAGGGTGTACCCCGCCTTTCGGCCGTAGTCAGCTGGGATAGGCTCCAGCTTGCCTGCGACCCTGTCGGACAGGATAAGCGGCTACAGATAATGGATGGATGGGCATTCTTTGGTCAAATGACTTGTGTGTTTATGGTCATTGTCTTGCTGCACATCATCATGATTTTGGAGTGTTTTGCTGTATTTGGGCCAGGACGGCTTGTCATCATTGATGGAGTAATGAATTCTGAATTATTCCAGTGAACTCTAAAGAAACCTATCAGGATATCTGTCTGTGAACTGAATCTGAAAAGCAAGTGGGTCATGCAGCAAGACAACGACCCTAAGCACACAAGTCGTTCTACGAAAGAATGGTTCAGGAAGAATAAAATTCATGTCTTGGACTGACCAAATCGAAGTCCTCACCTTAATCCAATCGAAATGTTGTGTGAGCAGTTCATGTGAGGAAACCTACCAACGTCCCAGAGTTGAAGCTGTTCTGTACGGAGGAACGGGCTAAAATTCCTCCAGGTTGATGAGCAGCACTGATCAACAGTTACCACAAACGTTTAGTTGCAGTTATTGCTGCAGAAGGGGGTCACACCAGATACTGAAAGCAAAGATTCACATACTTTTACCACTCACAGATATGTAATATTGGATCATTTTCCTTAATAAATAAATGAACAAGTATAATATTTTTGTCTCATTTGTTTAACTGGGTTCTCTTTATCTACTTTTAGGACTTGTGTGAAAATCTGATGATGTTTTAGGTCATCTCATCTCATTATCTCTAGCCGCTTTATCCTTCTACAGGGTCGCAGGCAAGCTGGAGCCTATCCCAGCTGACTACGGGCGAAAGGCGGGGTACACCCTGGACAAGTCGCCAGGTCATCACAGGGCTGACACATAGACACAGACAACCATTCACACTCACATTCACACCTACGGTCAATTTAGAGTCACCAGTTAACCTAACCTGCATGTCTTTGGACTGTGGGGGAAACCGGAGCACCCGGAGGAAACCCACGCGGACACGGGGAGAACATGCAAACTCCACACAGAAAGGCCCTCGCCGGCCCCGGGGCTCGAACCCAGGACCTTCTTGCTGTGAGGCGACAGCGCTAACCACTACACCACCGTGCCGCCCCTGTTTTAGGTCATATTTATGCAAAAATACACAAAATTTGAAAGGGTTCACAAACTTTCAAGCACCACTGTAAGTCATAGTAGGAACTAGCTTGTCTCATGGATGTTCCATTCTCATCTCATCTCATTATCTCTAGCCGCTTTATCCTGTTCTACAGGGTCGCAGGCAAGCTGGAGCCTATCCCAGCTGACTATGGGCGAAAGGCGGGGTACACCCTGGACAAGTCGCCAGGTCATCACAGGGCTGACACATAGACACAGACAACCATTCACACTCACATTCACACCTACGGTCAATTTAGAGTCACCAGTTAACCTAACCTGCATGTCTTTGGACTGTGGGGGAAACCGGAGCACCCGGAGGAAACCCACGCAGACACGGGGAGAACATGCAAACTCCACACAGAAAGGCCCTCGCCGGCCACGGGGCTCGAATCCGGACCTTCTTGCTGTGAGGCGACAGCGCTAACCACTACACCACCGTGCCGCCCATGTTCCATTCTATTACAAGTAATAATAATAGCTATAATAAATGGTTAAAAAAAGACATGATGATGTTTTTATGACCTCCACCAACTTTGTTGAAGAAGGTTATGTGTTCGCCTCCATTTGTTTGTTGCCTCGCCCGGGACAGAGTCCACCAGGAGGCGAGGTATTGTTTTCAGGGGGTGGTTCTTTGTTTCTTTCTTTTTAAGCAACATTATGGGAAAATGGCTGGACCAATCTTCATGAAACTTTAAGCACAGATGGGCATTGGTCTCAAATAGAACTTCCAACATTTTGAGGGTCATCCGATCAAGGTCAAGGTCACCAAAAAGCTCAAAATCATTTTTTTCATGATATCTTCCTTTATATTCATCATATTTACTTCAAACCAATTCCAAAATGTTCATCTTTCAATTCTGCTTCCACTGATATGCTACATGATGGGGTATCTCTCATAGCTTTCTTTCAAACTTTCATTTGTTTGTTTGTGCATCTGTCTGTCTGTTAGCAATCTAGCGTCTGGATGGTTGCACCAATTGACTTCAAATTTTCAGGGTAGGTGGGCAATGGTCCGTAGATTACCTGATTAAATTTTAGGGGTAATCAGGTGAGGTGAAGGTTAAGGTTATCGGAAAGGTCAACCTTTCAGTCAAAAATAACATATTTTCCATTATAATTCAGAAACGGTTGCCGATAGACAAATGTTTACTATTATGAGCATGTAGGAATTCCCATATGGCCTTTCATTTGCCACCATGATCTTTGACCTTGAGTGACCCTGAAAGGTCAAACACAAGGTCACAGATTTTCCGAGGGCTGTAACTTGAAAACAGTTGATGGTAGACAGATCTTTACCATTATCAACTTATAGGAAGTGCCATATGGGCTTTCATTTGGTGTCATGACCTTTGACCTTGAATGACTTTGAAATGTCAGACTCAAGGTCATGGATTTTCATAGGACTATAACCTGACAGCTGATGATTGAGAAATATTACCATTATCAACATATAGGTGTAAAATAAGTGCTGCTGGGTGAGGTTTGTTTTGCCTGGCGACACTTGTTTCTTTGTTTGTTTGTTTCTTCCCCACGTAACTCAAAGTTACTGTACATAGTGCCTCTTCTGTCAAGAAACCAACATTATCTAAGAATATCTAACAGCTTTACTGATAATCTCTCAAAAAGGTAGCTAGCTTAACGAGACCATCAATGACGGCGTAGCTCACTCCAGACCAAGTCTGGGTCAAAACTATATGCACCCTAGGTACCCCTACCTTCATGCCAGAAAGAATCAAAATTGGTGAAGAACTGAGGGAGAAGAAGTGATTTGTGTGGAAACTGCTTGTTAGGGCTTAATCACTCCATATCTTCATTATTAATTGCAAATTTGGATAGAAACTATATGCACCCAAATCAGACCTACCTTCCTGCCAAAAATAATAAAAATCAGGGAAGAATTGAAAGGTAAGAAGCGATTTTCATGAAATGTGGACAACGCTGGATGATGGACGACAGACGACAACGGATGGATGATGGACAACATATGATGGCATAAGCTCATCACCTGTTGATCGGATGAGCTAATAATAACTCGAGCTTGGTGAATGCTAATAGCTAGCTGTCACAATAGAAACAATAGAAACTGCCTTGATAAATGAAACACAAAGTAAATATAGCAGCGAATAGATCACAGTGATGAGTTTTAGGTTCCAACCTTCCTGCCACATTGGTTAAAGTTGAAATGTATTTATTTTTATTTATGCCTTGACAAATTTCTGATGATAAAAAAATATGATTATAGAGAAATGTAGTGGCTAGAAAGTAGGGATTTTTTTTTTTTGACATGAAAAAACGCATTAGTTGAAAGAAAAAAACTCAAGTAAAGTAGAGCTTAAGGATTTTACCAAACTTACTGTATTTTACAGGCAGTGGGTTTTATATTTCATCATACCAATCCATTGTTAATTCCACAAGAAGCGTGGTGTGAAGTGATGAGACCAGTCTTGTTATTGAAGTAACTCAGGTTGGATTCAGGCAGAAAGAAAAATAATAATTTTACTCACACAAATTGTACTTTTCTCCCCCTACCCTCAACAATAGAGACCAGTGAGCACTCGTTGTATCAAAGTGAAACGAAGACTCTCATTAATTTCTGCATTAACGTTATCCAAAATCTCTTTTTGGTGTAATTGCCTGCAGATAGTAATCTTCTTTACCGATTTTTTTTAAAGTACTTGTTGTTAATGTTTTTAAATGTGCTCTTATCTCAGATTTTTCTTTTGATAAGAGCCACCAGACTGCAGGATATTAAAGCTGGGGTATGAAAATTGTACATAGTAAAAGTTTATGTGTATATTACTCTATCTGAATGGTACATGCATATATCTTAATATTGTATCCCTATTTAAATGTAACAGTGCATGTGTGAATAAATGACCTGGGAATTATCAGGGTCTAACTGATGATTCAGTGATTTGGAGATATTGAGGCAAATTACGTGGTATATTCTAAAGGCTTGATTAGGGTGATTAACTGTACAGTATATTGCACAGTACCAGTCAAAAGTGTACACATGCCAACTCAGTCATATTTTTTTTCTTTATTTTTGTGAATTAAAAGACACTTCATATCCATCCATTATCCGTAGCCGCTTATCCTGTGCAGGGTCGCAGGCAAGCTGGAGCCTATCCCAGCTGACTACGGGCGAGAGGCGGGGTACACCCTGGACAAGTCACCAGGTCATCACAGGGCTGACACGTAGACACAGACAACCATTCACACTCACATTCACACCTACGGTCAATTTAGAGTCACCAGTTAACCTAACCTGCATGTCTTTGGATTGTGGGGGAAACCGGAGCACCCGGAGGAAACCCACGCAGACATGGGGAGAACATGCAAACTCCACACAGAAAGGCCCCCGTCAGCCACTGGGCTCAAACCCAGAACCTTCTTGCTGTGAGGCAACAGTGCTAACCACTACACCATTGTGCCGCCGACACTTCATGTCTGAAAGTCATAATGGCCAGATTGTTTCAGGATACAAAGGCTACAGTAACTCAGATAATCAATCTGTACAACTGTGATGAGCAAGCAGAAAAGCATCTCAGAATCCACAACATGTCGAACTTTGAGGCAGATGGGCTAAAGCAGCAGGAGACTAAGTCAGTTTCCAGTCCTTTCAACCAAGAACAGAAAGTTGAGGCTGCAGTGGCTACAGGCTCACCAAAACATTGATATAGAATTTGGTGCAAAGTGCATGAATCCATGGACCCAACCTGTCTTCTGTTAACAGTTCAAGCGAGTGGAGGTGGTGTAACGATGCAGGGAATGTTTTCTTGGCACACTTTGGGCTCATAAACACCAATCAGTCATCCGTTGAATACCCCAGTCTATTTGAGTATTGTTGTTGACCATGTGCATCCCTTCACAGGCACAATTTACCATCTTCTAACAGCCACTTCCAGCATGATAATGCACCATGTCACAAAGCAAAATTTGTCTCAAAGTGGTTTCATGAACATAACAAGGAGTTCAGTGCTCTTCAGTGGTTGTCCCAGTCACTGAATCCAATAGGACACAGTTGAGATGTGGTAGATTACGAGAATCGCAGCATGAAAGCACACCTGAAAACATCTGCAGGAAGTGCATGATGCAGTCCTATCAACATTGACCACGATCTCAAAGGAATGTTTTCAACATTTTGTAGAATTCATGACATGAATTATTAAGGCTGTTTTGAGAGCAAAGGGAGGCCCTACACAGTATTACTATGGTGTTTCTAATAAACTTCTCAGTGAGGGTGTGCAAATATATCAAGTGTTGGTGTTGTTTTTTTTTTTTAGCAAAGTACTGTATATTACTGATAACAGAATCATACCACCCTATTGTTGATTATTTTCCCATAACAGCATGGCCTTGATGTTTTATACCTTACTCAAAGTCCACTTACCCCAAAAGTGCAGTTAAATACAGTGGTGCTTAAAAGTTTCTGAACCCTTTAGAATGTTCTATATTTCTTCATAAATAGGACCTAAAACATCATCAGATTTTCACACAAGTCCTAAAAGTAGATAAAGAGAACCTGGTTAAACAAATGAGACAAAATATATTATACTTGGTCATTTATTTATTGAGGAAAATGATCCAATATTACATATCTGTGAGTGGCAAAAGTATGTGAACCTTTGCTTTCAGTATCTGGTGTGACCCCCTTGTGCATCAATAACTGCAACTAAACATTTCCGGTAACTGTTGATCAGTCCTGCACACCGGCTTGGAGGAATTTTAGCCCATTCCTCCGTACAGAACAGCTTCAACTCTGGGATGTTGGTGGGTTTCCTCACATGAACTGCTCGCTTCAGGTCCTTCCACAACATTTCGATTGCATTAAGGTCAGGACTTTGACTTGGCCATTCCAAAACATTAACTTTATTCTTCTTTAACCATTCTTTGGTAGAACGACTTGTGTGCTTAGGGTCATTGTCTTGCTGCATGACCCACCTTCTCTTGAGATTCAGTTCATGGACAGATGTCCTGACTTTTTCCTTTAGAATTCGCTGGTATAATTCAGAATTCATTGTTCCATCAATGATGGCAAGCCGTCCTGGTCCAGGTGCAGCAAAACAGGCTCAAACCATGATACTACCACCACCATGTTTCACAGATGGGATAAGGTTCTTATGCTGGAATGCAGTGTTTTCCTTTCTCCAAACATAACGCTTCTGATTTAAAGCAAAAAGTTCTTTTTTGGTCTCATCCGTCCACTAAACATTTTTCCAATAGCCTTCTGGCTTGTCCACATGATCTTTAGCAAACTGCAGACGAGCAGCAATGTTCTTTTTGTAAAGCAAAACCAAGGATAATATTTTTGTCTCATTTGTTTAACTGGGTTCTCTTTATCTACTTTTTGGACTTGTGTGAAAATCTGATGATGTTTTAGGTCATATTTATACAGAAATATAGAAAATTCTAAAGGGTTCACAAACTTTCAAGCACCACTGCATTTAGTTCCACATCCACTGAAATCCACCCCAATCCGTTCAGGCAGATCGGGGTGGCATCAACAGTAATGCAGGCATTGTACTGGTCCGTTGTGGTGAAGAGGGAGCTGAGCTGGAAGGCAAAGCTTTTGATTTACCACTCAATCTACATTCCAACCCTCACCTATGGTGATTAGCTTTGGATAGTGACCGAAAGGATGAGATCGGGGATACAAGCAGCTGAAGTGAGATTTTTCCATATGGTGGCTGGGCTCACCCTTAGGATAAGGAGCTCAGACATCCGGAGGGATCTCGGAGTAGAGCCGCAGCTCCTTCATGTCAAAAGGAGTCAGCTGAGGTGGTTCGGGCATCTGATTAGGATGCCTCCTGGGCGCCTTCCTTTGGAGGTCTTCCGGGCACATCCAACTGGGAGGAGACCTCGGGGTAGACCCAGAACACGCTGGAGAGATTATATACAGTAGGGCAAAAAAGTATTTAGTCAGTCACCAATTGTGCAAGTTCTCCCACTTAAAAAGATGAGAGAGGCCTGTAATTTTCATCATAGGTATACCTCAACTATGAGAGACAGAATGAGAAAAAAAATCCAGAAAATCACATTGTCTGATTTTTAAAGAATTTATTTGCAAATTATGGTGGAAAATAAATATTTGGTCAATAACAAAAGTTCATCTCAATACTTTGTTATATACCCTTTGTTGGCAATGACAGAGGTCAAATGTTTTCTGTAACTCTTCACAAGGTTTTCACACACTGTTGCTGGTATTTTGGCCCATTCCTCCATGCAGATCTCCTCTAGAGCAGTGATGTTTTGGGGCTGTCACTGGGCAACACGGACTTTCACCTCCCTCCAAAGATTTTCTATGGGGTTGAGATCTGGAGACTGGCTAGGCCACTCCAGGACCTTGAAATGCTTCTTACGAAGCCACTCCTTCATTGCCCGGGCGGTGTGTTTGGGATCATTGTCATGCTGAAAGACCCAGCCACGTTTCATCTTCAACGCCCTTGCTGATGGAAGGAGGTTTTCACTCAAAATCTCACGATACATGGCCCCATTCATTCTTTCCTTTACACGGATCAGTCGTCCTGGTCCCTTTGCAGAAAAACAGCCCCAAAGCATGATGTTTCCACCCCCATGCTTCACAGTAGGTATGGTGTTCTTTGGATGCAACTCAGCATTCTTTCTCCTCCAAACACGACAAGTTGAGTTTTTACCAAAAAGTTTTATTTTGGTTTCATCTGACCATATGACATTCTCCCAATCCTCTTCTGGATCATCCAAATGCTCTCTAGCAAACTTCAGACGGGCCTGGACATGTACTGGCTTAAGCAGGGGGACACGTCTGGCACTGCAGGATTTGAGTCCCTGGCGGCATAGTGTGTTACTGATGGTAGCCTTTGTTACTTTGGTCCCAGCAATCTGCAGGTTATTCACTAGGTCCCCCCGTGTGGTTCTGGGATTTTTGCTCACGGTTCTTGTGATCATTTTGGCCCCACGGGGTGAGATCTTGCATGGAGCCCCAGATCGAGGGAGATTATCAGTGGTCTTGTATGTCTTCCATTTTCTAATAATTGCTCCCACAGTTGATTTCTTCACACCAAGCTGCTTACCTATTGCAGATTCAGTCTTCCCAGCCCGGTGCAGGTCTACAATTTTGTTTCTGGTGTCCTTTGACAGCTCTTTGGTCTTGGCCATAGTGGAGTTTGGAGTGTGACTGTTTGAGGTTGTGGACAAGTGTCTTTTATATTGATAACGAGTTCAAACAGGTGCCATTAATACAGGTAACGAGTGGAGGACAGAGGAGCCTCTTAAAGAAGAAGTTACAGGTCTGTGAGAGCCAGAAATCTTGCTTGTTTGTAGGTGACCAAATACTTATTTTACTGAGGAATTTACCAATTAATTCATTAAAAATCCTACAATGGGATTTCCTGGATTCTTTCCCCCCATTCTGTCTCTCATAGTTGAAGTGTACCTATGATGAAAATTACAGGCCTCGCTCATCTTTTTAAGCGGGAGAACTTGCACAATTGGTGGCTGACTAAATACTTTTTTGCCCCACTGTATCTCATCTGGCCTGGGAGCACCTTGGGATCCCACAGGAGGAACTGGAAAGCATTGCTGGGGAGAGGGATGCCTGGAATACCCTGCTTAGCCTGCTGGCACTGTGACCCAACTTCAGATAAGCGGAAGATGGATGGATGGATGGACCGACCTCCACTGAAATGTCCTGCCCACATCTATGTTCACAGAATTACTGCCAAGATTAAAAGAATTACAAGTTTACCAGTGGAAATGAGTTCTCATTTTGATTATCAACACTGTCCACATCAGTGTCTGTCCCAACACCTGAGGAAAACGTTACTCATGGTATTTAAACACGAGCCTCACCATCATCTCTTCACTCAAATCATCTGTTCATGCTAACATAATTGAGGAAATAAATGCTGATTAATTCAGTCAGGTCTGTTTTATTTTTTTATTTTAATCTTGTAATGAAGACAAAGTTTTGGTGTCATGATTACAAACTGAATTGATTTGGCTTAAGTTTGTTTTGCTGTGTCACATACAGTAGCAGTCAAAAGTTTGGACGCACCTTCTAAGTTAGTGTTTTTTCTTTATTTTTATTCATTAAAAGACAGTTCTTCATGTCTTCGAGTCATGATGGATGTCACTTCTCTTTACTTAGATGAGCAGTTCTTGACATAATATGGATTACTACAGTTGTGGAACAGGGCTATTTACTGTATTTTTATAATTAGGGCCCGAGCCCTATGGGCGAAGGCCCTATTGTTCTTGTAAGAGTTCACTATTATTATTCTTCCGTCTTCTTCTTCTTCTTTATTTTTCTCCGCTATTGTTCTTGTAAGAGTTCACTATTATTATTCTTCCGTCTTCTTCTTCTTCTTTATTTTTCTCCGCTGTTGGGCCATTTTCGGGGCGCTTGCCATGGGCGAAAACGCACGAAATTTGGCACCAGTTCCGAGAATTGCCACCGCTACTCAGAACCAGAAGCCCAAACTTGGCCGGGGCTCAGGGCCTCCATAGCGCCCCCTAAGTCGTTGTGATTTTGGCCTCCCGCATTAAGGTGCCTGGTTGCCATGTAGTTTGTAGTAGTGGCATGCCATTTGGTACGCATCTGTATCTCACTAAGCCGGACAAAAATGTAATGCCAATGCTTTAGCCACGCCCAACAGGAAGTGAGGTAATTTCACTTTTGTGCGAAATGCATGGCCACGAAGACGGCGCAACCGTTCATAGGAATGTCACCAAAATTGAGACACATCATCTACAGACATGGCTGACAAAAGTTACTAAATACGTTTCACGTAGGATAAACCGTTCAGAAGTTATACGTCAATCAATTTTCAATGCAAAATTTTACATGCTTAAAAATTCATAACAAATCTTCTGATTGCTCAAAACTGCTCATACTTCACACGCAAATCACTCATTGGGCTTCTGACATGTTACCCAATTTCTGTGATATTTCGCCACTGGGGGCGCTATTTTTGGGCAAAAATTCCAATCTTTCCTCAAATTTGGTCAAACTTCACGGCCACCCTCTTACTACCTCCCATGTCATGTATACCACATTTTGGGAATTTTCGTCCATGGGGGGCGCTGTTTTTGGCCGACGCAATTGCTCCAAAACAGGTTTTTGGTAAATAATTCCATAATGCTTTTCCTTCACACCACTACCTTGTGATAGTACGTTGCTGTTGTAGACACTTATTTTTCCAACTCATAATCGCTCATGTACAGCATAGCGCCACCTACTGACATGGGAAAAACCAAAAAATGTATTCTTCAAAAATCTATATCTCATCTTCTATTTACTCAATTGTCATCAAACTTCATACGCAAACTCTGCATAGCTCACCTGGCATGTACGCCAAATTTTGTGCACTTTCGCCCCTGGGGGTGCTGGTTATGGCAGAAATGATATTGCACCTTCTGATTTGTCAAACTTGGCAAGCAAACTCTTTACACGACCCTTATTGGGGCGCTTGCCATGGTCGACAACGCACGAAATTTGGCTCCTTTTTCTTAGACTGCCACCGCTACTGAGAACCAGAAGCCCAGATCCAGGCGGGCCTCAGGGCCTCTATAGCGCCCCCTAACTCGTTGTGATTTTGGCCTCCCGCATTAAGGTGCCTGGTTGCCATGTAGTTTGTAGTAGTGGCATGCCATTTGGTACGCATATGTATCTCACTAAGCCGGACAAAAATTTAATGCCAATGCATTAGCCACGCCCAACAGGAAGTGAGGTAATTTCACTTTTGTGCAAAATGCATGGCCACGAAGACGGCGCAACTCCTCCTAGACCGTTCATAGGAATGTCACCAAAATTGATACACATCATCTACAGACACGGCTGACAAAAGTTCCTAAATACGTTTCACGTAGCATAAACCGTTCAGAAGTTATACGTCAATCAATTTTCAATGCAAAATTTTACATGCTTAAAAATTCATAACAAATCTTCAAATTGCTCAAAACTGCTCATACTTCACACGCAAATCACTCATTGGGCATCTGACATGTTACCCAATTTCTGTGATATTTCGCCACGGGGGGCGCTATTTTTGGGCAAAAAATCCAATCTTTCCTCAAATTTGGTCAAACTTCACGGCCACCCTCTTACTACCTCCCATGTCATGTATACCACATTTTGGGAATTTTCGTCCATGGGGGGCGCTGTTTTTGGCCGACGCAATTGCTCCAAAACAGGTTTTTGGTAAATAATTCCATAATGCTTTTCCTTCACACCACTACCTTGTGATAGTACGTTGCTGTTGTAGACACTTATTTTTCCAACTCATAATCGCTCATGTACAGCATAGCGCCACCTACTGACATGGGAAAAACCAAAAAATTTATTCTTCAAAAATCAATATCTCATCTTCTATTTTCTCAATCTTGATCAAACTTGATACACACACCCTTAACAGGTCACCTGACATATGTGCCAAATTTTGTGAACTTTTGCCACTGGGGGCGCTGTTTTCAGGCAACAATTTATATCTCGGCTTCTGATTGGTCAAACTTGATCAAACTTGACAAAACAACTCTTCATAGGTCCCTTGACATGTCTACCAAATTTGGTGATCTTTCACCACTGGGGGCGCTCATTGCACTGTAGCAGTTGCAGGAGAGGTGTTTACAATCATGAGGCACCCGGAGTATGTTGTTTTGGTTGCCTTAAACACACATGACTTGTGGGGAATGGGTAGGCAGTCGGGAGCAAGTGTTGTAGCGTTACATACAGACTAATAGATGTCTAACAGAAGACAATCCTATGTAGCTATAGCTTGGTGACTGATGAGGTAAATACATTAATTTGGTTGGGAAGCCATGGCATTAAATGTTCTGTCCATGACAACATCTCAGCGCACCGTGTACTCTGTGTCCAATTCTGTGCTTTGTCGCCATTGTGGGAGTAATGTCTCTTGCCGAAGAAGCTGTGGAAGGTTTTTCGCGGGGACGCATGCCCCCGCCCCCCTTGGCCGCTGGCGCGAGGGCCCGTCGAGGCCGCTTGCGGCTTTAATTAGGGCCCGAGCCCTATGGGCGAAGGCCCTATTGTTCTTGTAAGAGTTCACTATTATTATTAGGGCCCGAGCCCTATGGGCGAAGGCCCTATTGTTCTTGTAAGAGTTCACTATTATTATTCTTCCGTCTTCTTCTTCTTCTTCTTCTTTATTTTTCTCCGCTGTTGGGCCATTTTCGGGGCGCTTGCCATGGGCGAAAACGCGCGAAATTTGGCACCAGTTCCGAGAATTGCCACCGCTACTCAGAACCAGAAGCCCACACTTGGCCGGGCCTCAGGGCCTCTATAGCGCCCCCTAAGTCATTGTGATTTTGGCCTCCCGCATTAAGCTGCCTGGTTGCCATATAGTTTGTAGTAGTGGCATGCCATTTGGTACGCACATGTATCTCACTAGGCCGGACAAATATGTAATGCCAATGCATTAGCCACGCCCAACAGGAAGTGAGGTAATTTCACTTTTGTGCGAAATGCATGGCCACGAAGAGGGCGCAACTCCTCCTAGACCGTTCATGGGAATGTCACCAAAATTGATACACATCATCTACAGACATGGCTGACAAAAGTTACTAAATACGTTTCACGTAGGATGAACCGTTCAGAAGTTATACGTCAATCAATTTTCACTTCAAAACTTGACATGCTTAAAAATTCATAACATATCTTCTGATTGCTCAAAACTGCTCATACTTCACACGCACATCACGCATTGGGCTTCTGACATGTTACCCAATTTCTGTGATATTTCGCCACTGGGGGTGCTATTTTTGGGCAAAAATTCCAGTCTTTCCTCAAATTTGATCAAACTTCACGGCCACCCTCTTACTACCTCCCATGTCATGTCTACCACATTTTGGGAATTTTCATCCATGGGGGGCGCTGTTTTTGGCCGACGCACTTTCTCCAAAACGGGTTTTTGGTAAATAATTCCATAATGCTTTTCCTTCACACCACTACCTTGTGATAGTACGTTGCTGTTGTAGACTCTTATTTTTCCATCTCATAATCGCTCATGTACAGCATAGCGCCACCTACTGACATGGGAAAAACCAAACAATTTTTTCTTCAAAAATCTATATCTCTTCTTCTATTTACTCAATTGTCATCAAACTTCATACGCAAAGTCTTCGTAGCTCACCTCACATTTACGCCAAATTTTGTGCACTTTCGCCCCCGGGGGTGCTGGTTATGGCTGAAATGATATTGCAGCTTCTGATTTGTCAAGCTTGGCAAGCTAACTCTTTACAAGACCCTTATTGGGGCGCTTGCCATGGTCGACTACGCTCGAAATTTTGCCCCTTTTTCTTGGACTGCCACCGCTACTGAGAACCATTATTATTAGGCCCCGAGCACCGTGCAGTGCGAGACCCTTTTCTTGCCATGTGTCCAATTCTGTGCTTTGTCGCCATTGTGGGTGTTATGTCTCTTGCCGAAGAAGCTGTGGAAGGTTTTTCGCGGGGACGCATGCCCCCGCCCCCCTTGGCCGCTGGCGCGAGGGCCCGTCGAGGCCGCTTGCGGCTTTAATTTACTATTTACTGTTTGATCTGAAACGCATTAAGAAGGCAAGAAATTGCACAAATTAACTTTTGACGAGGCACTCCTGTTAATTGAAAAGCATTCCAGGTGACTACCTTATGAAGCTGGGTAAGATAACGCCAAAAGTGTGCAAAGTGTCATCAAGGTAAACACTGGCTACTTTGAATAATCTAAAACATTAGACAGATTTTGGTTTTTAACACTTTTTTTGTTTGCCACATGATTCCATATGCGTTCCAGATGTTATTTCATAGTTTTGACATGTTCAGTATTGTTCTACAATGTAGAAAGTACAAAATACAGGAAACTCTATGAATGAGTAGATGTGTCCAAAATTGTGATTGGTACTGTATATCATACAAGAAAAATAGGTTTAAATCCAAGGTCAGAACAGCATGTAACTGAGACACACTTCTGTTTTTGGCAAACACCAGCCCACATGTGTCACCTTTTGTATATCATGCAAGTCAGTAGTTATGTCTGAGATCTTAACACAGATGTGAGCAACCTCTTGCAGTGTGTGCACTGCAAAAAACTGAAAGTTGAATTTAAGTTGAAAATTCCTTAATACTAGTGAAATTATCTTGCTGCATGGACAGACAATTTTACTTGACAAGACATCTTGGAATAAATTGGTTACAATCTAGAACTAGTTTTAATAATCTCAGCGTTGGTGTCTAGTATTCTTCTAATAGGGAATGCGAGATCGTTCCACCTATATTCAAGGTATTCTAACTTCAGATATCATTTTTGCAGTGTAGAAGAAAATAAGACACCAACTCTGAGATTATTAAAACTGGTTGTAGATAGTACCCAACTTATTCCAAGATGTCTTGTCAAGTAAAATGATCCGTCCATGTAGCAAGATAATTTCACTAGTGTTAAGGAATTTTCTCCTCAAATTCAGCTTTCAGTTTTTTGCAGTGCCTGTACCTCCTCTCTGATTACAACCATTTGTAAGTGTGCGACAATTTGATTTTCTGGCTGAGAAATGGTAATGGTGTCCATCATTAGGAAAGGGAGAGCATTGGTTGCATACTATTTAGAACAGATTTGTGTCAATGACAAGTTTTATCAGTGAAGAATTGTGTGCTTGGGTAATATTGTTCTACAATGCAGAAAATAGTCACAATACAGAAAAAAAACCCCTCTATGAATGAGTAGGTGTGTCCAAATTGTGAACTGGTAGTGTAGATAGCCAACAAATTAAACAAATCTTTAGTTCAAGACAGTTTAAGATGTTAGTCAGACTGATTGTTTTTCCTGCTGCATTTGTTAAACTGGCTCCTCACCCAACACTATCTATGCTGGTAGACACCAAGGTAAGGTTAGAAATTTCTGTAAATAAAAGCATTTCATATCCTTTTGGTACATTATTACAGTACATCTGCCAACTTTGTTGGAGGTAATGTTTTTTTTTTTGTCTGTCTGTTCCTACTGTAACCCTAAAAGTAGTGAACAGATGATCATGAAATTTTGAGGAAAGGTGGACCATGGACCACGGAACAAGCGATTCTATTTTGATGCAAGTATGTGGATCCAGGATTTTTTTATTTTTTATTTTTGGCTTGTTCCCAATGTAACTCAGAAAGTAGTGAACGGATTTTGGTGAAATTTTGAGGAAAGGTGGAGCATGGACCACAAAACAATTGATTAGATTTTGATGTAAATCTGGATATGTATGTGGAACCAGGATTTTATTTATTTATTTATTTTTGGCTTGATCCCAATGTAACTCAAAAAGTCGTGAACGGATTTTGGTGAAATTTTGAGGAAAGGTGGAGCATGGACCACAGAACAATTGATTAGATTTTGATGTAAATCTGGATATGTATGTGGAGCCAGGATTTTATTTATTTATTTATTTTTGGCTTGTTCCCAATGTAATTCAAAAAGTAGTGAACAGATTTTGATGAAATTTTGAGGAGATGTGGAGCATGGACCATGAAATAATTGATTAGATTTTGATGTAAATCTGGATATGTATGTAGATCGAGGATTTTTTTTTTTTTTTTGCTTGTTCCCAATGTAACTCAAAAAGTAGTGAACAGATTTTGATGAAATTTTGAGGAAAGGTGGAGCATGGACCACAGAATAATTGATTAGATTTTGATGTAAATCTGGATATGTATGTGGAGCTAGGATTTATTTATTTATTTATTTATTTATTTATTTATTTTTGCTTGTTCCGAATGTAACTCAAAAAGTAGTGAACGGATTTTGCTGAAATTTTGAAGAAAGCTGGAGCATGGACCACGGAACAAGTGATTCTATTTTGAAGCAAATCTGGATATGTATGTGGATCGAGGATTTTTTTTTTTTTTTTGCTTGTTCCCAATGTAACTCAAAAAGTAGCGAACAGATTTTGATGAAATTTTGAGGAAAGGTGGAGCATGGACCACGGAACAATTGATTAGCTTTTGATGTAAATCTGGATATGTATGTGGAGCCAGGATTTTATTTATTTATTTATGGGCGGCACGGTGGTGTAGTGGTTAGCGCTGTCGCCTCACACCAAGAAGGTTCTGGGTTCGAGCCCCGTGGCCGGCGAGGGCCTTTCTGTGCGGAGTTTGCATGTTGTCCGCGTGGGTTTCCTCCGGGTGCTCCGGTTTCCCCCAAAGACATGCAGGTTAGGTTCACTGGTGACTCTAAATTGACCGTGAGTGTGAATGGTTGTCTGTGTCTATGTGTCAGCCCTGTGATGGATGACCTGGCGACTTGTCCAGGGTGTACCCTGCCTTTCGCCCGTAGTCAGCTGAGATAGGCTCCAGCTTGCCTGTGACCCTGTAGAACAGGATAAAGCGGCGAGAGATGATGAGATTTATTTATTTTTGCTTGTTCCCAATGTAACTCAAAAAGTAGTGAACGGATTTTGATGAAATTTTGAGGAAAGGTGGAGCATGGACTATGGAACAGTTGATTAGATTTTGATGTAAATCTCGATATGTATGTGGAGCCAGGATTTATTTATTTATTTATTTATTTATTTTTGCTTGTTCCCAATGTAACTCAAAAAGTAGTCAACAGATTTTGCTGAAATTTTGAAGAAAGCTGGAGCATGGACCACGGAACAAGTGATTCTATTTTGAAGCAAATCTGGATATGTATGTGGATCGAGGATTTTTTTTTTTTTTGCTTGTTCCCAATGTAACTCAAAAAGTAGTGAACAGATTTTGATGAAATTTTGAGGAAAGGTGGAGCATGGACCACGGAACAATTGATTAGCTTTTGATGTAAATCTCGATATGTATGTGGAGCCAGGATTTTATTTATTTATTTATTTATTTTTGCTTGTTCCCAATGTAACTCAAAAAGTAGTCAACAGATTTTGATGAAATTTTGAGGAAAGGTGGAGCATGGACCACGGAACAAGTGATTATATTTTGATGCAAATCTGGATATGTATGTGGATCCAGGATTTTTGCTTGTTCCCAATGTAACTCAAAAAGTAGTGAACGGATTTTGATGACATTTTGAGGAAAGGTGGAGCATGGACCATGGAACAAGTGATTATATTTTGATGCAAATCTGGATATGTACGTGGAGCCAGGATTTTATTTATTTATTTTTTTGCCTGTTCCCAATGTATCTGAAAAGTTCGTGAATGGATTTTGATTAAATTGGGTGTACCATTTGAGTATTATCCTTGGTTTAAGTGATTTGGTTTTGATGTTGATAATATGTGGCTTGGCAGAGGTATGCAATCTATCAAGTGCCCTTCTAGTAATTGACATGATCTTAAATTAGATATGTCAAAGTGTATTAATAGCAGAAAAAAAAAAAATTTTGGTCAATATCTGATTTTTTTTTTAGATACACAGACATGTTTTCCGAGACAACCACATATAATATCAGCAGAAAGCAGAGGCTTTTCTTTTTGCAGCATTGTATAAATCATAAATTGCAGTTTGGGGTTCAAGGTGACTCAGAACAATGGAGCAGGTCATATATGTGACTGACTTTGTTATGGTCTTTGTTATTGCAGTTCAGATGTGGGTTCATATTTGACAGTGATTCATTACAGCACTGTCCAATCCCCCAGATACACACACAGCCTGCTTCTCTGCTCATGTCTGCATCAGTGTCTGCTTGTTTGTTGTTCTGTCCTTCTGTCTTATTAACTAGACCCGGGCATGTTTCTTTCTGTGCTTCTCCTTTTTTTTTTCTGGCATACAGGGTTTCATTGCTTGAGCTCACAATTAAAAAAAAAAAGTGAGATAACTTTGACCAGTTATATTTATCAGTATTCATAATCAAGTTCGTAAAATGCGTACGTAGCTAGGATAACACAACACACAGTGGGTTGTATTCATTGAACAAAGAACAGCGTCATAACATAACATGTGTGGTAGAAACATATGTTATGAAATGTATATGATGAATACATTCTTGACCGAATATAATTTAAGAACTAAGTTTTAGTTTTGTATTTAAAGAATAAAACACAACAGGGTGTGCTCTTTTAGGAAAATACATCAACAGTTGGTTGTGATTCCCATCATGAAGCAGAGTTACTGGACCATGCAGTGAGTAAAGGCAGGATACAAATGCATAAACTCAGCATGTTGTTTATTAAGGACTTTCAGCTCAGTACAAATGCAGCAGGCAGATCCATAATTAGAAACAATAGAAAACATAAAAACAGGAAAATGACATAAATGCTAAATAAGACTTCAGTGACAAACCCACAGGAGGGTATAAATAGGCAGAGTAATCAAGATCTAAATGGAGAACAGACAACATAATCAGGAAAGAAACCAATCACAGAAGTGCGGTGGAAGCAAGACCAGGAAGCAAAATAAAAACGCTATCATAAAAGCATATATATATATATATATATATATATATATATATATATATATATATATATGGGTTTTTTTTCCCAGCTGGGAGGTCCGTATCGTGAAATACTGTGACTGAGGTCTTGAAAGTACTGAGCGAGGCCCTCTGGGCCGAGGTCAGTATTCAAGGCCGAGGTCACGGTATTTCACCATACGGACCGACCTTAAGCTGGTAAATAATATATTTATTTTTTCTTTACCAAATTCTAACAGAAAACGAGAGCGCCCGAAAGGGAAAACCGAGCCGAGCCGCCATTTTGAATCCTCATTCACGGCTGTAATGCAAATGGCTTCCTCCTCGGTATACAAGTGCACTTTCATAGCAGGAACAAAACTACATTTTGTCGCCTATGTAGTCCCCTATTTATACAAAATTGAGTCATTCAGGATTCAGCCATGTTTTTGCTCGGCGTTAGCAAGTTACAGGTTTTAGCTTTCTCCTGAAATGTTTTCTTTTTAATTTCATCTTCCTCAGGGTAGTAAAACTCGCTTTCACTGTGAAGACTGTCGTTATCGCTATTCATGCTGTAAAATTAATGCTATTCTCCTGAGAAATGCGAAAATAAATGCTGACAAAAATTGCTACTATGTTTGTTTTTGTTGTGAACGAGCGAGTCGCCAGAGGTCCGTAACCGGGGTCCGTAACTGGGGTCCGTACTGTAGGATACGGACCCGCTCGCCAGCCAATCAGAGCGCAGGAGTTGATGGAAACCAGACTGTGAAAAAAATAAATAACAGTTATTCCACGAAATCGAGTCGTACATAAGCTGATAGCTGATGACCCATATGGAAAAGATGTAGATAAATCTTATAAAATTTGTATGTCCTTTGTCTGAAATTTGTATGTAAAGCATACAACAGTGAAACCAGATATAAGATCCTTAGTAAATTTGAACAAAAGAAACTTGTATGATTTGCAAATTTATCAGAACAATATATGACAGTAATGCAAAAGTGGCCACTTTCAGGAGTAAGTCCTATTCCTTATATGATGCACAATACATGAAACATAAACTGAAGGTGATGGAAAGTAATTTTTTTTTATAAGTTTCTTCTTTTTCTTTTCCATCTGGGGAGGCATGTAGCACCGATCGGCTATCAGCCAGGTACGATGAGATTGAGTGGAATAATTGTTTTATTATGTCCACATTCACTGGGTTTTGAGAAACAGCATTTTTATTTTTTGCAAATTTGATAAATAAAAGCTGAATACAAAACTTCTGACAAAATCATTTCCACTAAGGCAGACTTCTTAAAAACCTATTGATGGCTGCATGAATTGACTTTAGCGTTGTTTTTTGTAGAAAGTGCCGTCTTGCTGTCGTGCCGAGATATAAAATAGCTTTAGACATTTATTTAATTCTTCCTTTGATATAGTTCTGTAATTTTCAAACTTCTTTGAGCTTTTGAACCAGCCTAATAAAAAAAAAAAAAAAATCAACAAATGTTAATGCTTAAAGATGAAGCGTGTAAACAACCCGGTGAAATGACAGGAGCAATTTGTGAAAAATGCTACATATAATAATAACAGTTCTTGAAAAATAAAATTAAATACAGATACGTTCTTACCACCAAATACTATTATGACATATTTTGTTCCTTTTTTTTTTATTTTGGTGTTTTTTTTTAAATTTCGTCCTCGGTTGGTTCAGCAACACGCGCTGCCGTTTTGTTTTTCTCTCCTCACGTACAGTATATGCATATGAGCTGACAACCTCATCAGAGCGTAGCGTAGCCAATCAGAGCGCGCGACTGCTCATATCCAGTGAATGTGAATATAATAGTAAGAAATATGCCAGGCGGCTAGGAGATTTCTTGAAAGTTAACACCCCATCGTTGATTATTTTTCAATAACACAGTGTCCTGAAATGTTTTATTTCTTTTTTTATAATTAAAGAATGATACATTATACATTTTATTTACATACATGGGTATCCGCTATACAAGTCTCTATGAAAGGTACCATGGAAATGATAACGTATTAAAAAAATGAGCATATTAATATGATATGATCCTTGAAGCTGGAACAGTTGTCAGAGTTGCTGTTGGGGAAAATTAACCAAAACCTTTTGACCAGTCTGAATTAAGCAATATTAAGTATATAATAGTGTTTAATATGTGACCAAATAAAATCAGGTCTTAATAGAAGACTCAGACTTTTTGACACAGATATATATTGTAGTGTGTGTGTGTGTGTGTGTGTGTGTGTGTGTGTTTTAATTTATATGTGCCATTTGTGCCATTTTCCTCGATTGCTTAAAATTTCCTCTCGTCTCTCTCTCTCTCTCTCTCTCTCTCTCAAGTGGAGGGGCAGTGGTTGGATTGGGCTCCTTGGTCTCGTTGTTCAGTATCGTGTGGAACTGGCACTCAGCAGAGGCTGCGGCGCTGCAGTGTGTCTGTACACGGCTGGGCTGAGTGTAAAGGTCCACAGTCAGAAACAAGGGAATGCACTAACCAACCTTGCGATGGTACGTCACAAACCCACCATTTCTCATCGCTGTGATTAGTTATCCGTATGAAGAAAAAGATTCGTTATTTACGGTTTTGCATAACAGGTTGTATTTTTACATTCATACATTACATTCAAAGCACTGAAATGCACGTGTGCTTTGCAAAGACCTCTATTTAATTTATTTTTTTATTTATCCTTTATTTAACCGGGGTAAATCACATTAAGACGGAAGTCTCTTTTCCAAGTGAGCCCTGGCCAAGAAAGGGCAGCACCTATTGTAGATAGAATATAAAGCATACAAACATAAAAATGCAATACAACGTACAAAAGAAGAGGTTCATAATTTTACATTTTACTGGCTTCTTATTCAGAAAAAAAATTTATTAAAACTGAGTGACTAAGCCAAAAAAGAGAAGCAAATTCTTTAATTTATCATAAGCTCTGATTTATTCATTCACATAAAAATGGTACTTGTTTGTATTTATCTCTGCATGTTTTTTTTCCTTCTCTCATTTCACGAAGACCCATTTCATATGATCATGGTGATCAGTGGTTTATGGGGGGAATAAAATAAGTGTTTTAATAGCCGTGTTTCAACAGCCGTGTTTCCATTAACCTGCTTGATGCACAATTTGAAATTGCAAACTAAAAAACAAGTAATGGAAACGCTTGAATTCGGAAAAAAACTCGCAACATCACACACACAAAAGTTTTTATGCTCGCATGAGGTGGGTTTTCAGACAATTTGACCAAGCATTATTTTGCAAAATTGAAATGGAAACACATTTTTTTTTTCACGTGAGCAAATGGAAATGCTACCTTTCTGGTAAACGTAGAGCTCATGTGAGAGGACCCAGCGTAACTTTTTTGTCACTCAGTCAAACACAAACCTTTTGCGATCATGTTTTGTCAAAATGTTTGAAATATCACTTCTATTTCGAGGGGAAAAAATGCAACAGAAACCTGGCTAATGACTTCCATTAAGCAACTAGAAGTGGATTGTAAATATAAGGTGAATTTGAATAGTATTATAACAGTGACATTTATTTTCATCAGTGGGAGATGGATGGATGGATGGATGGATGGATGATTTTAGTGTCACTACAGTAGCTCATCTCATCTCATTATCTGTAGCCGCTTTATCCTGTTCTACAGGGTGGCAGGCAAGCTGGAGCCTATCCCAGCTGACTACGGGCGAAAGGCGGGGTACACCCTGGACAAGTCGCCAGGTCATCACAGGGCTGACACATAGACACAGACAACCATTCACACTCACATTCACACCTACGCTCAATTTAGAGTCACCAGTTAACCTAACCTGCATGTCTTTGGACTGTGGGGGAAACCGGAGCACCCGGAGGAAACCCACGCGGACACGGGGAGAACATGCAAACTCCACACAGAAAGGCCCTCGCCGGCCACGGGGCTCGAACCCGGACCTTCTTGCTGTGAGGCGACAGCGCCAACCACTACACCACCGTGCCATCCGTCACTACAGTATTGCTGTTCTTATTTACAGTCTCACGTGCTGCCAGACAAACTACAGCACCCATGATTCCTCTCACGTTCTAGACTTCTAAAGACACAAGCCTGTTAACAAATGAACATGCACATCTTAAACAAGCCAAACTCACTCATATTTTATGATGCTTCAATCCAGCCATTTTGACTGTGACATGATTAAGTGTTTATATTTGCTTGTTTTGTCTCACAGGTTTGCTTTTTGTTTTGTTGCTCAATTGCCTGTTTAGTCTAATCCTGCTTACACCAGTTTGCTGATTACCTGCATGCTGTTGGTTTTGATTAATGTTCATCCCTCTGCCTCCTTTGCCATGTGTTTAATAAAAAAAGCCTCATCTGTCCATAGTGAGAGAATACGTTGCTGGAAGAATGGCTACAGCAAATTATAATGATTTCCATCAGCAAACATTACTGTGGGCGGCACGGTGGTGTAGTGGTTAGTGCTGTCACCTCACAGCAAGAAGGTCCGGGTTCGAGCCCCGGGGCCGGCGAGGGCCTTTCTGTGCGGAGTTTGCATGTTCTCTCCGTGTCCGCGTGGGTTTCCTCCGGGTGCTCCGGTTTCCCCCACAGTCCAAAGACATGCAGGTTAGGTTAACTGGTGGCTCTAAATTGACCGTAGGTGTGAATGTGAGTGTGAATGGTTGTCTGTGTCTATGTGTCAGCCCTGTGATGACCTGGCGACTTGTCCAGGGTGTACCCCGCCTTTCGCCCATAGTCAGCTGGGATAGGCTCCAGCTTGCCTGCGACCCTGAACAGGATAAGCAGTTACAGATAATGGATGGGTGGGTAAATCCATTAAAAAGAATCTGAACCAGAAAACCTGAAGTTGTTGGAAACATTGGATTAAATCAGGCAGAAACGTGCCAACTGAAAAGGAAACACAGAAATTCACTCAACGACTAAAAATTGCTGTTTTTGTCCTGGAACTGTTAAGTCTGCACTATTTTAAGTTCAACTCAGACATCCCAGCTCAGTTCAAATAGTACAATTCAGCATGCTTTGGTATGGTCTGCTTAGCAGTGGAAATTATGACAAAATATAGGTTTGTATTTAATCTTCAGCACCTTCCATTATCAAAAAGAAGTATACTTCAAGTTCATTTTATAAAGTATACTTAAGTAAAGTTAAAGTATATTTCCTTAAGTATACTTTTGTGTACCAAGTATACTGATATCAATGTACTTACAGTATACTTGTAAGTAAACTAATCTAATACTTCTTGGGACTAAATTGGGCCACTTTTAGTTTATAAAAAGTATACTTTAAGTCTAAGAGAAGTAAACTCTGAGTATACAACTATTATTTTTTATTTTGTACTGCGAGTATACCACAAGTAAACTTACATACTAATAGTTTACTAGTTCTATACTTGTCGTCCACTCTTTAGTTTACTTCACTGGAAATATACTGTGAGTTTACTTGTTTTATACTTCTAGTCCACTTTTTAGTTTACTAAAGTATACTTTGTAGTATACTGGAAATATACTATTAGTTTACTCGTTACACACTTCTAGTCCACTTTTTAGTTTATAAAAGTATACTTTATAGCATATTGGAAATACAACCCCGATTCCAAAAAAGTTGGGACAAAGTACAAATTGTAAATAAAAATGGAATGCAATGATGTGGAAGTTTCAAAATTCCATATTTTATTCAGAATAGAACATAGATGACATATCAAATGTTTAAACTGAGAAAATGTATCATTTAAAGAGAAAAATTAGGTGATTTTAAATTTCATGACAACAACATATCTCAAAAAAGTTGGGACAAGGCCATGTTTACCACTGTGAGATATCCCCTTTTCTCTTTACAACAGTCTGTAAACGTCTGGGGACTGAGGAGACAAGTTGCTCAAGTTTAGGGATAGGAATGTTAACCCATTCTTGTCTAATGTAGGATTCTAGTTGCTCAACTGTCTTAGGTCTTTTTTGTCGTATCTTCTGTTTTATGATGCGCCAAATGTTTTCTATGGGTGAAAGATCTGGACTGCAGGCTGGCCAGTTCAGTACCCGGACCCTTCTTCTACGCAGCCATGATGCTGTAATTGATGCAGTATGTGGTTTGGCATTGTCATGTTGGAAAATGCAAGGTCTTCCCTGAAAGACACGTCATCTGGATGGGAGCATATGTTGCTCTAGAACCTGGATATACCTTTCAGCATTGATGATGTCTTTCCAGATGTGTAAGCTGCCCATGCCACACGCACTAATGCAACCCCATACCATCAGAGATGCAGGCTTCTAAACTGAGCGCTGATAACAACTCGGGTCGTCCTTCTCCTCTTTAGTCCGAACGACACGGCGTCCCTGATTTCCATAAAGAACTTCAAATTTTGATTCGTCTGACCACAGAACAGTTTTCCACTTTGCCACAGTCCATTTTAAATGAGCCTTGGCCCAGAGAAGACGTCTGCGCTTCTAGATCATGTTTAGATACGGCTTCTTCTTTGAACTATCAAGTTTTAGCTGGCAATGGCGGATGGCACGGTGAATTGTGTTCACAGATAATGTTCTCTGGAAATATTCCTGAGCCCATTTTGTGATTTCCAATACAGAAGCATGCCTGTATGTGATGCAGTGCCGTCTAAGGGCCCGAAGATCACGGGCACCCAGTATGGTTTTCCGGCCTTGACCCTTATGCACAGAGATTCTTCCAGATTATCTGAATCTTTTGATGATATTATGCACTGTAGATGATGATATGTTCAAACTCTTTGCAATTTTACACTGTCAAACTCCTTTCTGATATTGCTCCACTATTTGTCGGCGCAGAATTAGGGGGATTGGTGATCCTCTTCCCATCTTTACTTCTGAGAGCTGCTGCCACTCCAAGATGCTCTTTTTATACCCAATCATGTTAATGACCTATTGCCAATTGACCTAATGAGTTGCAATTTGATCCTCCAGCTGTTCCTTTTTTGTACCTTTAACTTTTCCAGCCTCTTATTGCCCCTGTCCCAACTTTTTTGAGATGTGTTGCGGTCATGAAATTTCAAATGAGCCAATATTTGGCATGAAATTTCAAAATGTCTCACTTTCGACATTTGATATGTTGTCTATGTTCTATTGTGAATACAATATCAGTTTTTGAGATTTGTAAATTATTGCATTCTGTTTTTATTTACAATTTGTACTTTGTCCCAATTTTTTTGGAATCAGGGTTGTATACTATTAGTTACTGGTTATATACAGCCAGTCCATGTTTTAGTTTTGAAGTATACTGCAATTATCCTTCTAGGTATACTATTAGTTTTCTAGCCCAAACCCTTACGTCATGCACACTACCAGTAGACAACTGAAGTGTTTTGAGCTGACCACAAACTTATGCTACATGTAGGTTTAAAAGATGGGATTTAAAACATGCTGCCATATATCACAAAGAAGCCAATATGTGTGAAAAAGAAGTATTTTATAGGCTACTATCAAAAGGATAAGCACAACTACAGGGCAAGTCGGCTTAAACATAAGGCACACATATTTTAATACGTATACCTTGATCAAAAGTTTAAGTATAAGCTTACTTACACTACCGTTCAAAAGTTTGGGGTCACCCAGACAATGTTGTGTTTTCCATGAAAAGTCACACTTTTACTTCCCACCATAAGTTGCAAAATGAATAGCAAATATAGTCAAGACATTTTTCTGGCCATTTTGAGCATTTAATCAACCCCACAAATGTGATGCTCCAGAAACTCAATCTGCTCAAAGGAAGGTCAGTTTTATAGCTTCTCTAAAGAGCTCAACTGTTTTCAGCTGTGCTAACATGATTGCACAAGGGTTTTCTAATCATCCATTAGCCTTCTGAGGCAATGAGCAAACACATTGTACCATTAGAACACTGGAGTGAGAGTTGCTGGAAATGGGCCTCTATACACCTATGGAGATATTGCACCAAAAACCAGACATTTGCAGCTAGAATAGTCATTTAGCACATTAGCAATGTCTCATCTCATCTCATTATCTCTAGCCGCTTTATCCTTCTACAGGGTCGCAGGCAAGCTGGAGCCTATCCCAGCTGACTACGGGCGAAAGGCGGGGTACACCCTGGACAAGTCGCCAGGTCATCACAGGGCTGACACATAGACACAGACAACCATTCACACTCACATTCACACCTACAGTCAATTTAGAGTCACCAGTTAACCTAACCTGCATGTCTTTGGACTGTGGGGGAAACCGGAGCACCCGGAGGAAACCCATGCGGACAACATGCAAACTCCACACAGAAAGGCCCTCACCGGCCACGGGACTCGAACCCGGACCTTCTTGCTGTGAGGCGACAGCGCTAACCACTACACCACTGTGCCGCCCACATTAGCAATGTATAGAGTGGATTTCTGATTAGTTTAAAGCGATCTTGATTGAAAAGAACAGTGCTTTTCTTTCAAAAATAAGCACATTTCAAAGTGACCCCAAACTTTTGAACGGTAGTGTACACTTTTCTATATACTTTTCAGTATAAGCCAAGTATACTTACCGTATGTCTAACTTTGTGAAGTATATCTCTGGCAAGTAAATAAAAAGTAAACTGAAAACATACAGTACTCTCTTATTTTTAGTTTAAAAGCAGTATACTAGAAGCACACTTGAATAAACTTCTTTTTTGTAAGGGTTGTCACATCATTTGATGAAAAAGGGCTAAAAGTGTCATGATTTGTGACCCTTCTTCTGTTCATATTCATTCTTTTACCCCCTTCTTCTTTCAGGAGGTGGAAACTGGGGAGCGTGGAACCAGTGGAGTCCGTGCTCTAAGACGTGCGATTCAGGTTGGCAGCACCGCTTTCGGATGTGTGAAGGCACAGGAATCCAAAATTACCCCTGCGATGGATCAGGGGAGGAAGTGCGGCCCTGCAACAACAAGAAGTGCCCAGGTGTGCGTGTGTCTGTGTGCAGATGTGCCCTTCATTCATTTTGCATTTCTATAATCAGCTTGTATTTCATCATTCTTCTTTTCCTCCTCTTGCTCCCTTCTCTGTGGGCATCTGTCTTTTTCTTTTGCTTCCATCTTTCCATCTAACTGGGCATTTGTTTTTCTCCTCGCTCCCTTCCTTGAGTGCTCTCTATTTGTCTGGGTGTCTTGCTTTTCCTTCCCACTTGTCTGTCTGTGCACCTGTAGGTCTCTCTTTCTCTTTTTCATTTGACAGTGTGCCTTCTGTTTCCTGCTCTGCTGTTTTCCTCCCTCTCTCCTTCAGCAGAGGCACGTCCTCCCGTGTGATTTGTCAGAGCAGCACAGCAAACAGCAGATTTTAATAAGCAGCTCTTTGACTGTAGCTTTGGGAGGCTATAGATTAAATAAATGTCAGGCATCGCTGTGGTGCTTATATCAGGACTTTGATAGCACTGTGCCAGTGCCTGAAAGACAAAGATGTGTCCAAGTTCTTTGTGGGAAGACATAAATTTTGCACATTCCTGTGAAACTCTGCCTTCTTTTTTATCCCCCCACGACATTTTTGTTCTCTACTTTAATGGCGTTCAAAGAGGAAGAAAAGTAGTTTGATGTGGTGGCTAAAGAAGGCTTAACGTCGTTTAATTGCCTTTCGTAGATCATTTACAATATCACAGTGCCCTTCCTTCAGAATTATTAGTGTTCTTCGTGAATATGAGAGGAAAAATATTTAATGAAATATCACATAAAGCGAGGAACATTTTTGCTTCATGAAAAGAGAGCTTAAGCATTTCGCCTGTAAAATGCTGGTTTGGTTTAAAAATGATTGTACAGTTAATATCAGCGTTGGAAAGTCTGTCTTTGACAAACTTTTCACTGAGCAGTTTTCCTTTTGTTTATGCAGAACATTTTAATTATCCGCGTTATCAGTTTTACTCATTTTTTCTCAAAAAATCCTGAAGGATATTTCTACTCAGAAACATCCGTAGTTTATGTAATGACGGAATAATACGGAACATTTTTTTTTTAAATCTATTGTATGATAATCATAAACCATTACAATTTTAATGGCTTCCAAGTTAAATATATTTTTAAATCGTTTTAGAATCACACATTTTCTACAAAAGTTTCTTGAAAATATCTCGCATATTAAATGGATTTAGCAATCATAAACAGCACTTTTTTTACTGACTTTTGGCTGGTATGTTTGTTCTATAACAAGCAGGGCACCTTTCACATCTTAACGGCTGGTATTGTGGCATGTTTGATGCTGCGTTTTATAATCATATCTTATGTAACATATACCTCATGATACCATATAATCTTACTGGAATATGTGTGTTGTTTATAGCACCTCATGAGATATGCAAGGATGAGTATCGAGGTTTAATGACGTGGAAGAAAGCTTCAGCTGGAGAGACGGTCTACAACAAATGTCCATCAAATGCCACTGGTGAGTCATCATCCCAGACACCCTGAGAAAAGCTCGCAGAAACCCAGTGGATTTCCATTTATCTGTAATAAGGTACAGTGTTCCTGTTAAGCTACTTTACAACCAACAGGGAACTAATGACCTGCACACTGATGTTGTCATGGTTGGCACGAAAAAACAGCGATGTTTTGGTTCCAGCTGGGTACCAAATTTTCAGGTTCAGGACCAATTACTTTTTGGTCAAAATGGTCTGTACGGCTCAAAATGTAGTGAGAAAACCAGAATGAAATCTGTTCCCTGTTGGTGGAAAAGGGGTCTTAGAGGTTGGCTTTGGGATTGGAATTTCGTGGGACCCAATATAATCTTGGGAGCGAGTGGTCTTTAGTTTCATGCAGGTGGTCAGATATGAAGCGTGTGAGACAAATTCATTCATGAATCCATGAGAGGGTGGCACGGTGGTGTAGTGGTTAGCACTGTTGCCTCACAGCAAGAAGGGTCTGGGTTTAAGCCCATTGGCCAACTGGAGCCTTTCTGTGTGGAGTTTGCATGTTCTCCCCATGTCTGCGTGGGTTTCCTTTGGGTGCTCCGGTTTCCCTCACAGTCTAAAGACATGCAGGTTAGGCTAACCAGTGGCTCTAAATTGACCGTAGATGTGAATGTGAGTGTGAATGGTTGTCTGTGTCTATGTGTCAGCCCTGTGATGACCTGGTGACTTGTCCAGGGTGTACCCCGCCTTTCACCTGTAGTCAGCTGGGATAGGCTCCAGCTTGCCTGCAACCCTGCACAGGATAAGCGGTTATGGATAATGGGGAAAAAATGGAATCCACGAGAATGTATTGGGTGTTTGCAGGGATGGGGGTATTCATTCATCCAGGTCCTGATGGTTCAAATAACTAAATTGTTTATATGTTGAGAAATATAACCAACTATGTTTTTGATAAAACATCACAGGCAAATTTGAACAATAATAACTGTGGCAGGACAAGAATATCTTGAGTGGTCAAGAGTGTCTGCTGGAGTGGGTAGGATTGGGCAAACTTTCTGCAGATGCAGGTTGCATTTGGTCAAACTTTCTGTGGCAACAGACAGGATTGGTCAAACTGTCCTCAGGAGCAGATGTGCTGTGTTGGTTAAACTTTTGCTGGGAGTTGGCAAGATTGGTCAAACCTTTTTTGCAGAAGTGGGCCAGAGCCAAGACTGTCTGAGGGCAGCTGGCAAGATGGTCAAGTGTCTATGGCTGCAGGCAGGATTGGTCAAGTCAAGTTTATTTGTATAGCTCTTTTAACAATAAACATTATCTCAAAGCAGCTTTACAGAATTTGAACGACTTAAAACATGAGCTAATTTTTTCCCTAATCTATCCCCAATGAGCAAGCCTGTGGCGACGGTGGCAAGGAAAAACTCCCTCAGACGACATGAGGAAGAAACCTCGAGAGGAACCAGACTCAAAAGGGAACCCATCCTCATTTGGGCAACAACAGACAGCATGACTATAATATTAACAGTTTTAACATGAAGTCAGTTTCGTTGATGTTATAAACTCTTCATTGATGGAAACTTGAGTGCAAAACTGTTCATGATAACTGCAGTCCTAAAGTTAGCAAGTCAACTGTAGTCCTCAGCCATAAAAGCATTACTGTAAGAGTCCAGAGCGTCCTCCAGGTGTGACTTTCAACTGTCCTCATGGGGCCGTCCTCCACAGGAGCGATGCAATGAGACTCCAACCAGACGCAGGGCACCAGGATGGATCAAGCAAGTCTGAGGAGCAGAAGAGGTCAGCATCTCAATCCCAGGACCAACATGTAACTCAGGGGGGAACACAGGTTGTTAGGTATGCCCAGTGTCACCTGAATAAGTAGGAACAGTATACATATTGCACTGAGTACAAGCAGGGACTCCGGCAACTAACTATGACAGCATATAACTAAAAGGGGAGAGCCAGAAGGTAACACAGGCATGAGGGAGCCCCGGGACATAAAGCAGCCAGCCCCTACACCGTCAACAAACTCGAGTGAGCAAGCGAGTGGGGACTGACAGCATCCATACATCCCAGTTTACCAAAACACTCTGTCTGAGGACCCTCCAGATCTACACCTTTACCTCATAAACACCATTAACAAAAGGCTTGACTAAACAGATATGTTTTCAGCCTAGACTTAAACGCTGAGACTGTGTCTGATTCCCGAACACTACTTGGAAGGCTGTTCCATAACTGTGGGGCTTTGTAAGAAAAGGCTCTGCCCCCTGATGTAGCCTTCACTATACGAGGTACCAGCAGATAGTGTGCACCCTTTGATCTCAGTAGGCGTGGTGGGTCATAGAGGAGCAGAAGTTCACTCAGGTACTGTGGTGTGAGACCATTCAGTGCTTTAAAGGTCAATAGTAGTATTTTATAATCAATATGAAATTTGATTGGGAGCCAATGCAGTGTGGATAAGACAGGGGTGATGTGGTCATATTTTCTAGTTCTAGTAAGGACTCTTACTGCTGCATTTTGAACTAACTGGAGCTTGTTTATGCACTTATTGGAACATCCAGACAGTAAGGCATTACAATAATCTAACCTGGAGGTAACGAAAGCATGAACTAGTTTTTCCGCGTCACGTAGTGACATTAAATTTCTTATCTTAGCAATATTTCTGAGATGAAAGAAAGCTATCCGGGTAATGTTATCAATGTGAGTTGTCAATGTGAGATTGGTCAAGAATATCTGTCGGAGTTGGCAGGATTGGTTAAACTTTCAGCAGGAGTAGAATGGATTGGTCAAATTATGTCCATGGATGGATATTTTTCTAGGATTGAATGTATTATTTGGGTTGGATGGTCAAATGACTTCTCTTCCTGTTGAAGTACCGGTAGATGTCTGTGAAGAAACTCAGTCGTCCAGGTACATAGTAATCTGTGGTTGGTTGAAGAGAGCAACTGGACTTGCTTGACGATTCTTGAAAACGTTTCGCCTCTCCTCCGAAAGGCATCCTCAGTTCTGTCTGTCTAATAGGGAGTATCCAGTATTTATTCTCTCATGGATCATCATAGAATCCGAATCAGAATGCTGATGGCTGCATTGTGGGCGGCTGATAAGATGTCATAGACACCCACCTCTGTTCAGTGATGGTCGTTCCAGGTTGACAAAAATGAACGATCCACTCTGGCTAAGATGTCTGCCAGTTTTCTGGAAGTCCTCTCATACTCCCGCACCAGTCGAAGGGATCTCATCCCAAAGTGCGTAGAAACATATCTGTGAAGATACTCAGTCATCCAGGTACATAGTAATCTGTCAGAGGATGCCTTTCGGAGGAGAGGCGAAACGTTTTCAAGAATCGTCAAGCAAGTCCAGTTGCTCTCTTCAACCAACCACAGATTACCGGTAGATGGTTCTTGGCCAAGTTGAGTGACAAAAAGTACTCTTATTAGCTAGATGTCTGCCTCTTCCCAAATTTCCATCAACACACTTAGAAGAAGAAGACTTCTTGTGAAATTCCTCTCTGCATTTAACCCATCTGAAGCAGTCAACACACACGAGCAATGAGCGCACACACATACTCAGAACAGTGGGCAACCATGCTGACAGCACCTGAGGAGCAGTTGGGGGTTAGGTGCCTAGCTCAAGGGCACCTCAGCCAAAGGCCACCCCATGTTAAATGAACCGCATGTCTTTGAACTGTGGGGGAAACCGGAGCACCCAGAGGAAACCCATGCAGACATGGGGAGAACATGCAAACTCCACACAGAAAGGCCCCTGCCAGCCGATGTGCTCAAACCCAGAACATTCTTGCTGTGAGGCAACAGTGCTAACCACTACACCACCATGCCACCCTTACTTAAATTACATTTCTTTACTTGCAAAACCTCCTAACTAAAGCCATGAGAAACATTCTATAGAAGTTAATTAATCAATATGCTTTGATTTGTTATTACCATAAGGGGCGGCACGGTGGTGTAGTGGTTAGCGCTGTCGCCTCACAGCAAGAAGGTCCGGGTTCGAGCCCCGTGGCTGGCGAGGGCCTTTCTGTGTGGAGTTTGCATGTTCTCCCCGTGTCCGCGTGGGTTTCCTCCGGGTGCTCCGGTTTCCCCCACAGTCCAAAGACATGCAGGTTAGGTTAACTGGTGACTCTAAATTGACCGTAGGTGTGAATGTGAGTGTGAATGGTTGTCTGTGTCTATGTGTCAGCCCTGTGATGACCTGGCGACTTGTCCAGGGTGTACCCCGCCTTTCACCCATAGTCAGCTAGGATAGGCTCCAGCTTGCCTGCGACCCTGAAGAACAGGATAAAGCAGCTACAGATAATGAGATGAGATTACCATAAGGTTATGATTTTGACTTCCTGTAATTCCCCACATAACCACTGCCTACAGTATTTTAAAAAGTGCTCACATGCATGATGTAAATAATAAAACTATGAAGCCAGCTCCTAAAAACTAATGTGTGAGTTTCAAGTCCTGATTTTGTGATCAAAAAACCCTACTATAAAACTCCATCAGTGATGCAATTATTCATTTCCTAAAGCTCACCACAGGCAATCACCTCCTGACTACTGCCAAAATAAGTTTATTGGAGTGCAATTAATTTTGGGGCTTGTTAAGGATTAGAAGCTCAGTGTGTGTGTTGTGAGCTGCACAGCATATTACGAGAGTGAAAGTTCATGTAAACCATATGGAAGAAAATACAATCTGAATCCTGAGGTCTGTTTGAGTATAGACAGTATTGACCAATAGTCTGAGTCCAATAAAATGAGTGATTTTCATTACGTTATTCTTCAAAGGTGTTTTCACTCAGGCTTGTAGTACTCGAGTCCGACTCGTGCCCTAATTTTAAGGACTCGCGACTCGACTTGGACTTGAGCACTGATGACTCGGACTTGGACTCGGACTTGTGCATTAACTGCGTTAGGACTTGTAAATTGGAGACGAGGACTCAGATTTTTTTCTTTTTTTGTAACATGTAATAATAATTTGGCGTAAGATACTAATATCTAAATTTATTTTGTACTGATTTTGTGCAAGAACGTCACACCTGTGTGCCTTGGCAGGTGCATCAGATAGACTATTGTGTGCGTGCTGTAAATGACTCGCACCTGTACAGGATTAAGGTGCAATCACCGCGCCTATATAAAAACTGTGAAAACACACTTACTTTGCGAAGTATTGAGTTGTATTACTGACACATTACCGAACCTTATTTCCTTGTTTGATTTCCTGATTTCCTGTTTCTCGTCTTTGATTCTGCCAAGTCTACGATAGTCTGTTTGTGCCTCGCTTGACCTACTGCCTGTTTTACAATTTTCCCTGACGTTCTGGATTGTTTACCATCTTCACTTGTATTAATAAACACACCTTCTACACTTATATCCGTCTCCCAACCATCTCTGACAGAATACTTCACACTCCCTGACAAAGAGAATGAACATTCACGTGTTCAAACGTCATGTTCAGGAACAAACTAATGTTAATGGTGCTGAAACAGCCACCGTCAAATGGTGCGGATGGAGTGTTGGACTTGAGTTGGACTCAACTTGAATTATTATTTTTTTTTAATGACTTGGACTTGAACACTGGGGACTCGAGACTGGACTCGGACTTGAAGTTTAGTGACTCGACTACAACCCTGTTTTCACTCACTTTTTTTTCTTTAAAACTAATAATATTTAAAGCAAACACAACTTTTTTTTTAGATATTTTCCTGAAATGGAATGAACATTGTCACAAAGCAGCGTTATGGAAATGTATAAATTTTAGATATTTGTATTTACAAATTTATCCCTAATGACCAAGGCAAAGGGGATGGTGGCAAGAAAAAGCTTCCTTGACATGAGGAAGAAACCTTGAGAGGAACCAGACTCAAAATGGAACCCATCCTCATCTGGGTAACACTGATGAGGTGACTGATATTATAAATAACTTGCTTCTATAATGGCGGCACAGTGGTGAAGTAGTTAGCACTGTCACCTCATAGCAAGAAGGTCCTGGGTTCAAGCCCAGTGGCCCTTGAGGGCCTTTCTGTATGGAGTTTGCATGTTCTCCCTGTGTCCGCGTGGGTTTCCTCCGGGTGCTCCGGTTTCCCCCACAGTCCAAAGACATGCAGGTTAGGTTAACTGGTGACTCTAAATTGACCGTAGGTGTGAATGTGAGTGTGAATGGTTGTCTGTGTCTATGTGTCAGCCCTGTGATGACCTGGCGACTTGTCCAGGGTGTACCCCGCCTTTCGCCCGTAGTCAGCTGGGATAGGCTCCAGCTTGCCTGCGACCCTGTAGAACAGGATAAAGCGGCTAGAGATAATGAGATGAGATGCACTTTAAGACTGTGATGAGAACTCCCAGCAGATGTAGGGCATCAGGATGGATCAGGCAGAATCAGACAGCAGAAGTAGTCAGGATCATTGGTATCTTAAGGGGTAGCATGTATAGCTTAATAATAATAATAATAATAATAATAATAGAGTGGAGAGTGAAACACAGATTGTTAGGCTCATTGTCACATAATGGTAGCAGTGCTCTCAGGCAAAAAGAACAAACTTTTTTTTTGTACTTGTACGGTAGGAGTAAAAACCATGGAATATAATTTGAAAAACCGAATTTGACATACATTTCATTACTGGCCCATAACTGAAATAAAAGCACTTTTTCGGAGTGGACTCGGACTTTGGGACAATATTTTGTATGTAATAAAAACAAAGTCTTAATAAATGATGCCTTCGAAGCATGAGCACAAAACGCAGTGGTAAACACTGGTCAACTCTCGAGATGAAGCAGTCCTCTACAGTAAGGTGGAAAACAACAGCAACAAAACCCATCCTACAGGCAGGTGAGTTAGCAGAGTTTTCACCTCTGAGATTTTGCTTCATGTTCCTGCTGATCAGTGTGTGAATGGAGCACTGAGTTTTGCCCAGGATGCTAAATATCAGTCTCAGTGTTCGGCTGATGGGCAAGCGCACAGTCAAGGCCCATTGCACAGAAGCAGCATGATGCAAGTTTGAGTAAATGTGGTTTAGCAGCATGATTTTCTCAGTGATGTTTACCAAAGGCACTTTTTGGATCAGTTTGAATTCTAGTCTGTTTATTATTCGAGAGGCTTTCAAAAACTTGACATTTTATTTTATTTTATTTTATTTCCCTTTTCTCATGTAACAGAGATGAACCATTTGGGTCTTCTTTCTGCTGTTTCTCTGCAGGATCTGCTAGTCGTCGATGTTTGCTGGACACTAATGGACTTGCTTACTGGGGTCCTCCGAGCTTCGCCCGATGCATCTCACTTGAATATAGATATTTACATTTAACTGTAAGTGATATATTTTCACAAGTTGCTCATTTTCACATATCGAATACAATGAAGGATTTCCGCATGTGAACAGGTTTGTGTATGTTGCATTCATTCGTGTTTCATTTCGGAATGGAAATGCAAGGAAACGTCTTTATTATTATTATTATTATTATTATGCTAAAATTGGAAATGTAGTGGCGGCACGGTGGTGTAGTGGTTAGCGCTGTCGCCTCACAGCAAGAAGGTCCGGGTTTGAGCCCCATGGCCGGCGAGGGCCTTTCTGTGCGGAGTTTGCATGTTCTCCCCGTGTCCACGTGGGTTTCCTCCGGGTGCTCCGGTTTCCCCCACAGTCCAAAGACATGCAGGTTAGGTTAACTGGTGACTCTAAATTGACCGTAGGTGTGAATGTGAGTGTGAATGGTTGTCTGTGTCTATGTGTCGGCCCTGTGATGACCTGGCGACTTGTCCAGGGTGTACCCCGCCTTTCGCCCGTAGTCAGCTGGGATAGGCTCCAGCTTGCCTGCGACCCTGTAGAACAGGATAAAGCGGCTAGAGATAATGAGATGAGATGAGATGAGATGAGATGGAAATGTAGTCATTTAGTTCATATTTTCTTATCTTATTGAATAAAATGTTAACTATTTTTTATTGTTGATTTGATTTTGCTTTTTTCAACACACAAAATGTAGAAATCAATTATTCATGAATATTAGTCGGTGCAGAATTAAAGGTAGGCATCTCTGGTACATCTCTGGACTAACGGTGTCTTTAATCTGTTCTTCTTGCTACTAGCCATGAAGTAAATATGATCATTTGTTGATTCTCTCTCTCTCTCTCTCTCTCTCTCTCTCTCTCTCTCTGTCTCTCTCTCTGGTTCAAAATCAATGTGAAATGATGAAAGACAAGCAAGAAATACAAGAGGCTTTTTTTTGTTAATATTTATAATTTTTATTTTTAAGCCAATAATTTTGAACATTTTGTTTGCATTATTTTCATTTTGAAACAAATAAAAAAGAATGAATGCAACATACATACACGCACCAGACGATTTGTAATAGTAGTTTGCAATAAATGTTACAATTACTGTATATTGCTCTAAAACTAAAACACAGAATCTGATGATACATTATCCTTTCAGCTTCTCCGCACATGCGTTCTGTTCCTGCTTCTTCATCTCTCCACCTGCTTCGTGGCTTTTTGTCTGTCATTCATGAAAGCACAACATGTCCAAAGAACAATATTGTTGATTGATTAGCCATCTGGGTATCGCCATTTGTGTTGCACCTGACATTTATCATTTCTGATTGTTGAACTCTGACCTTTTCTCTGCTCCAATTGCTTATTTATTTCTTTCATTATTTATTCAGTTTTTTTCGAGTTATTTAATTATTTTTAACGAAGCTAACCCGACAGGTCAGTGCTTTTTCCCAGGCTAATTACGATGCTAATATGTTCAGTAACCCTTCATTATAATCACTCAATGTTTGCCTTGTCCTGATTGCTATTGTCTTGGACCCACAAACATATCATTAATCAGTCGATGACTGCTTCGTCGTTTCTGGACCACAAGCAAGCATTCAGTGAGAGAAGCTTGGTCTGGATTTCAAAATGCTTGTGGTTGGATGTGCCGATTTGATGCCGATTGGCAATTCCCTCAAACAGTATTCACTTTGTTCCAAACGTGGATCAATGGAGTCAATTTACTCTCAGATATGTGCTTGAGTCTGTGTTTTTCCACTTGGGATGGAATATGAACACAGTTTACTCATTAGCACTGAACATAATGTCAGCCTGTGTGTGGACGTTAGGGCTGGGTGATATCTAAAAATAATTATCACGATATTCCCTGATTAAAATATTGTGATAATTGATAATATTGCTCCTCATTGCCCAAGTGCAGGCTGTTTTTGGTAATGACATTTTAATCATTCTCTATTATTATTATTATTCTAGGGTTCATCGGTTTCATTTTGGTACAAGTTACTGTATATCCAGGTATATACCATGCACCTGGGGAATATAACTGTTGATCATGTAATAGAAAGCACTTTCCGTAGAATATGTGCAGCTCCTAACAACGTTATTTGTTGAATTTGGTTGATCTCACAACCTCCTGGTATTCTCCCAAGGTACTCACTCCCTCCCTTTATCACCCCAAGCGCTTCAGTTACAACTGGGATCATTTTAGTCTTCATACCCCACATTCTAGACACTTTGATTTTATTATTATTATTATTATTATTATTATTATTATTATTAATCATGTCTATTTTTATGGCATTCCTTCTACATGTTTTCATCTAATATATTACATAAAATTAAATAAACTTATCATAAATATAGCTTGTCTATAAAGATAGATCTTTATATTATATATATATATATATATATATATATATATATATATATATATATATATATATATATATATATATACATATACAGTGGTGCTTGAAAGTTTGTGAATCCTTTAGAATTTTCTATATTTCTGCATAAATATGACCTAAAACATCATCAGATTTTCACACAAGTCCTAAAAGTAGATAAAGAGAACCCAGTTAAACAAATGAGACAAAAATATTATACTTGGTCATTTATTTATTGAAGAAAATGATCCAATATTACATATCTGTGAATGGCAAAAGTATGTGAACCTCTAGGATTAGCAGTTAATTTGAAGGTGAAATTAGAGTCAGGTGTTTTCAATCAATGGGATGACAATCAGGTGTGAGTGGGCACCCTGTTTTATTTAAAGAACAGGGATCGATCAAAGTCTGATCTTCACAACACATGTTTGTGGAAGTGTATCATGGCACGAACAAAGGAGATTTCTGAGGACCTCAGAAAAAGCGTTGTTGATGCTCATCAGGCTGGAAAAGGTTACAAAACCATCTCTAAAGAGTTTGGACTCCACCAATCCACAGTCAGACAGATTGTGTACAAATGGAGGAAATTCAAGACCATTGTTACCCTCCCCAGGAGTGGTCGACCAACAAAGATCACTCCAAGAGCAAGGCGTGTAATAGTCAGCAAGGTCACAAAGGACCCCAGGGTAACTTCTAAGCAACTGAAGGCCTCTCTCACATTGGCTAATGTTAATGTTCATGAGTCCACCATCAGGAGAACACTGAACAACAATGGTGTACATGGCAGGGTTTCAAGGAGAAAGCCACTGCTCTCCAAAAAGAACATTGCTGCTCATCTGCAGTTTGCTAAAGATCATGCGGACAAGCCAGAAGGCTATTGGAAAAATGTTTTGTGGGCAGATGAGACCAAAATAGAATTTTTTGGTTTAAATGAGAAGCGTTATGTTTGGAGAAAGGAAAACACTGCATTCCAGCATAAGAACCTTATCCCATCTGTGAAACATGGTGGTGGTAGTATCATGGTTTGGGCCTGTTTTGCTGCATCTGGGCCAGGACGGCTTGCCATCATTGATGGAACAATGAATTCTGAATTATACCAGCGAATTCGAAAGGAAAATGTCAGGACATCTGTTCATGAACTGAATCTCAAGAGAAGGTGGGTCATGCAGCAAGACAACGACCCTAAGCACACAAGTCGTTCTACCAAAGAATGGTTAAAGAAGAATAAAGTTAATGTTTTGGAATGGCCAAGTCAAAGTCCTGACCTTAATCCAATCGAAATGTTGTGGAAGGACCTGAAGCGAGCAGTTCATGTGAGGAAACCCACCAACATCCCAGAGTTGAAGCTGTTCTGTACGGAGGAACGGGCTAAAATTCCTCCAAGCCAGTGTGCAGGACTGATCAGCAGTTACCGCAAACGTTTAGCTGCAGTTATTGCTGCACAAGGGGGTCACACCAGATACTGAAAGCAAAGGTTCACATACTTTTGCCACTCACAGATATGTAATATTGGATCATTTTCCTCAATAAATAAATGACCGAGTATAATATGTTTGTCTCATTTGTTTAACTGGGTTCTCTTTATCTACTTTTAGGACTTGTGTGAAAATCTGATGATGTTTTAGGTCATATTTATGCAGAAATATAGAAAATTCTAAAGGGTTCACAAACTTTCAAGCACCACTGTATATATATATATATATATATATATATATATATATATATATATATATATATATATATATATAAAACCTACTGTTTTTTTATCATTTATGATTTATCCATCATAACAAGAGTCATCATATTAAGCATGTATAAAACATATGTGATAAAATTTAGTTTATTTCAATTTAAATTAAACAATTAATGGTATTTATTTATTTATTTATTTATTTATTTATTTATTTTCCCCCAGAAATTCAAAATGAGGTTTCAGATCATCCTGAGAGCTCGTTTATAAATATTGGTACACGCACCAGATCTTCCATAAGTGATCGAGATGAAGATATGAGTCATTTTAAAAAAGATGAACTTTGGCAAAAAGACATTCATTTCTAAAAAAAAAAAAGAAATGAACAGAACTATTGTGTTAAGCCAGCTCTGCTCTGCTCTTCTCTTCTCCCCGTCCTTTTCCACAGTTACGAGAGCATCTTGCGAAGGGTCAGAGGACCCTGGCAGGGGAGGGCATGTCTCAGATCGTGAGGAGTCTCCTGGAGTTAATGTCCCGCCACAGCTATTATAGCGGTGACCTCTTATTCTCCGTGGAGATTCTCCGAAATGTGACGGACACCTTCAAGCGAGCAACCTACATCCCAGCTCCCGACGACGTGCAGGTAGACCACACGCACCAACACATGCACTCAGATGAACACGCACTTGCATCTTGGTGGCCTTTTTTTTTTTTTTTTTAACTCACCATTCTTTGTTTTTTTTTTTCTGTTTTACAGAAATTTTTCCAGATAGTCAGCTTAATGTTGAACATGGACAATCTTCAAAAATGGGAAGATGCTCACCAGGTAATGTCTGACCCTCCATTTGTTATAAATACACATGTGCCTGCTCATGAGTACACTTTATAATTGATCCTGTAAATTAGTTTCAGCGTGTCCCTTAATTTCCTCCTCAGGCTCCTAAAGTCACTATTGCTGACACAAGAACAGATTAATGAGGGCTGAATGTGCAAAGCCTGACTGCTGTGTAATGAGACATACAGGTTAAAGCCTGTTTTTTGGGATGAGCTTGTGTTCAGGCCACCATCTGGACTCTCAACCTTACACAGTATGAACGACTTGTACATGATTTCATAACACTGAGTGCTTCTCACACCGAGCAATGCAACGACTTCATTCAAACATGTGACATGTTCGGAGTCGTATCTCAAACTGGATACAAATGATATTATTCATAAACCTTATTCATTGCACGAGCATTTAAACAAGAAATATTCTTTACAAGCATTTGTATCCTGTTGCTGAGTTTGTCAAAAGCAGACTCACTAACGTCAACCTCAATGGACAGGCTTCAGATCATATAATTGAATCTTATAATTAAACGAGTTACTGCAATGTTTTAATTCTTATTGCTGTCAAGTTTAAATTGTTTATTTATTTCAATTATGCGAATTTAATTATACATTTTAGGAAGCACAGTCATTTCATACTGTATTAATGATTTGAAAGAAAGTAATCGAAATGAAATCCATAAACTGAGACAGATAAGCCGACTGACTCAATTACGAGAAAAGAAATAGTGGCTGATGCACGGAAGTGGCTGAGCTGCATTACTGGAAAATTCAATGCACGTTGTGTAATCATATTTTTTTTTTGTTTTCAGCTCTCTCTGAATATTTTATGTAGTTTTTTTGTGTATCAGAAAATTGGGGATTTACAGATGAACAAAAGAGAAAAGTTTCAGGAATGTTGGATTTCATTGTTCTCACACATATGGTATGGTGATGAATGCCAAGCATCCAAAATGACCAGACGTAAGCAAGACTGATTTGCGTTCGGTGATGCCCAAAACGTTCATTAAAGGCAAAAGCTCACACAGCAGGAATGTGCAAGGCGATTAAGGATTTCTCAGAGGTAAAAAAATAAATAAATAAAAAATAGCGCCGAGTCAGCTATAAGCCATGTACGACGAGATTGAGTGGAATAACTGTTTTATTCTATCCACAGTCACTGGATTTTTTTTGGAGAAATTTTTATTTTTTGCAAATTCGATCAACAAAAACTTGATACAAAACGTCCAAAAAAATCTTTTCTGCTTAGAATGGAAACAAACCAGTGAAATGACAGGAGAAATCTGTGAAAAATGCGATAATTATAATAATTCTTGAAACATAAAAAAAGATGTGTTCTTACAATCAAATACTTTCATTCCATAATTATCTCATCTCATTATCTCTAGCCGCTTTATCCTTCTACAGGGTCGCAGGCAAGCTGGAGCCTATCCCAGCTGACTACGGGCGAAAGGCGGGGTACACCCTGGACAAGTCGCCAGGTCATCACAGGGCTGACACATAGACACAGACAACCATTCACACTCACATTCACACCTACGCTCAATTTAGAGTCACCAGTTAACCTAACCTGCATGTCTTTGGACTGTGGGGGAAACCGGAGCACCCGGAGGTAACCCATGCGGACACGGGGAGAACATGCAAACTCCACACAGAAAGGCCCTCGCCGGCCCCGGGGCTCGAACCCGGACCTTCTTGCTGTGAGGCGACAGCGCTAACCACTACACCACCGTGCCGCCCGTTCCATAATTATTTTGTTGCTTTTTTATTATTTTTAATTTTGGGGGGATTTGTTTTCGAGTAGAGTTTTTATTTCGTCCTCGTTTGGTTCAGTAACACGCGCTGCCATTTTCTTCTTCTTCTTTAGTTTTTTTTTTGGCAGTTGGCAAGCCAAATTAAAGGTGCATTACCGCCACGGACTGGGCTGGAGTGTGGAACAGGAGATATTGTGGGAGGGGACTAGCCTGGCAAGCCAGACTAAATGTGAATATTTAGTCTGGCCTCGATCCGTAGACATTTCCGAAGCGGGTAGGAGGAACAAACCGCTGTCTTTCAAACTGTCTCTGTGCGTATAGGCCAACGCTCTGACCAATCAGCGCAACAGTCAGTGCGTTTACATGCACATAGAGAGAATCGAATTTCTGTCGTTGCTCGACTGAAATCGAAGTTCAAAATGCCATGTATACACCTTAATTCGGCTGAAATTGAACCGAACTTGATTTCTCGGAATCGAGCTACACGACCTAGATTATGCGATTTCTGCCGAGCTACTTAGTGCATGTAAACCCTATCGAGCTAGTAGTCGAGCTACTTACTGCCCCTTCCGGAAGTGACGAGTGACGACACCACAAGTGGGAAACACAACAGCCTCGGTCGGCATGACAACAGTAGTAGCGAGCAGCAGAAGAGGTCAGGAGGAACAAACGAAGAAGAGAAAATGGCGAGCAGAAACGTGCACTTCTGGAGCAATGAGGAGACAGAGTTCATGCTCATTCAGCTTAAGGAGTTGAATATATTAAAATTCATGGACGGGAGAAAAACTCGCAATGGAGAACACGGAACTGATAACTTTGTTTACACTCTTGAATAGCTCTTCTTCATGACGACAACCGGAAGTGTACCAACATGATGGGGCATGTAGCGCCACCTGTGGCTTGGGTGCACAATGCACCTCACACAATAGCCCGATTTCATTGTGTGCATGTAGGATTGGATTTCTCTGGCACCCTGCTGGGACCTTCAGCTCGATTACCGACAGCAGCTCGATTTGGATGTGCATGTAAACGTAGTCAGTGACTGTGACATAATCAGAGCGACAGAAAGCAGTGGGGGAGGCCTTGAAATTAAATAATTTTTCAAAATGCGTATTAATTAATAAACAGGTTCTAGATATTAAGAAGTTTGGAGATAATGACCACAAGTTTGGAGTCTGTACCACATACACATTTTTTTCCAAGTGTTTTTCAAGGGTTTGCTTAAACTGTTTTTGAGAGTTTTTATTTAGTGGTGTTTGGTGAAATAATTTCCCTTAAATTTAAAATAACGGGAAAATAAGAAACAATCAAAAAGTAATGTTTCAAAGCTGTTTATTAATTCTTCGTACTGCACAAACTAGCCCCATCCTTTTGGCTATGAGCGGAGCCAGCTGGTAGATCAGACTTTTGCTATAGCCGGTCGGCAAAACAGCGAAAACGTCCTTCTTGAAAAGGAATGAGCGGAGAGCCTCTTCCTGCTCATGTTTCAACGAAAACTCCAAGTCTAATTCTTCTAAAACTGATTCCAAAGCGGAGTCAAACGTGCGCTGTTCACTAGCCGTAGCCAGCGCTCGAAACTAACGGTGTCCCGACGTCCCGGGGACCATAAAAAATGTCATCGGGACACAAAATTATCATATCTGGGACAATCCCGGGACAATGGAAAAAAATAGATCTAGAAAAAAAGTTCTACATTAATATTATTTACAAAGCCGTAAACCATACGTAGACATTCACCTAATTTGTCAATTTTAACTTTAAAACGTTAACAGCGAAAAATACATAGTAGCTACACTTTCGATGCACCTGCATCCGTAGGCTACAGAGCAGCGCGTTCTGTTCTAGAATCTTCGGCCGGAGTCCGCATTATATGGACTTGGAATGGAATTGCTACCGCACACGCTGCGCTGACTCTTGCCAGAACAAAAATGCTTAAGTGGTTGAAGCGGACCGACCGCGGGGAAGAAACTGAAAGCCCAGACATAACGTCTCCGGGACCTTCAGGATCCAAAGTGTCATCGCCTGGTCTGCAGGCAACGCTAGCAACTGAATGAACTTAATGAACACTGTTAGACACGTTATAAAATACAACAGGAATGATGTGGATGATATTGACGGAAGATACCGTTCAACAGAATAAGTGAGTTTTCTTGGTGTCTTTCATAGTTCAGAAAGTTTAGTCAGTCAGCAGCACAGCTAGGCTCGGACCTGGCACTATGTTGATGTTCCACCCACGTTTCGGCAGCGAAAGTTCATAAAATGGATAACGGTAATGGATAACGGAAAGTTCATAAAAATGGATAACGGTAATAGTGAAAATTATAAGTTGGCCTTATAAATGCCAACAGATATTCAAGGTATAAGTAGATGAAATGAACATAAAAGGGGTCTTATTTTCAACTAAAGTGTACTGCAGATGTAGTGAGTTGAAACATTTTCTGAACGAGCTAGTTGGCCCCGTTAAATAAACGGGTATCTATTCATACAGTGAGATCGCCAAAGTTTAATAAACTGAAAATGCAATAACTGTAATTTTGAAGTAGATGATGTATAGGACATGTGTCGCTTGTGTTTTGTGACTTATTGTAAAAATGATATAAAGGGTTCAAAATCGCATAGTTACAAATATAATAGTAACTTCATATGATAATATTAACCACTGGTTATTTCAGAGAGGAAAAAAATGGGGACACTATTGCTTCCATTCGGGACAATACAACACAGAATTCGGGACCACTGGGGGACACAAAGAAAAAAAGTTAATTTCGAGCCCTGGCCGTAGCCATCTTTCCTGCTGTGCTTTCTCCAGCGTCGCGCAGCTTTCTTGTCACTCCTGCAAAAAGCTCGCCCAAAGAATCCAAACAAAAACCTTGCGTTGTGATTGGCGGGCACGATTTGATGCCCGGTGTGTTTTTGTTTATATGGTGCGAGGCTAGACCCATTCGCTAGGCAAAAAATATTTTTGGCCGCTAGGCGGTTGGGTCTAGTTTACTAGGCTAGGAGGGGACTATTCTTTTTGCCATTTCTGTTTCCTTTAAATACTTGATAACAAAGTGATCTAACTTGATGCACTCCGCCATTTTGTTTTTCTCTACTCACAGTATATGAGCTGATATCCTAGTAGTAGTATAGGCAATCAGAGCAGGCAGTGAATGTGGATAGAATATATTTGTGTGTTTGTCCCTTGGTGACTCTTCCCTGACACTCTCCCTGATGCTGTGTTAGAAAAGCAGAATGCGTGTGTCCATGGGAAGCAAATGGTCCAGAGCACACTTGGAAATATCTGGCAATTATCAGATAGTCAGTGCTCACTCTAAGATCCAGTGGCATACAGAACTGACTTATACACTGAACCGTTATAGTGTATGCACCATGTGTACTACCTCATTTCTTTTTGATTGTTTTCTTAACTTTTTTTGTGGATTTATGTTGGCTTTCTGGCAGCACGGTGGTGTAGTGGTTAGCGCTGTCACCTCACAGCAAGAAGGTTCTGGGTTTGAGCCCAGCGGCCGGCGAGGGCCTTTCTGTGTGGAGTTTGCATGTTCTCCCCGTGTCCGCGTGGGTTTCCTCCGGGTGCTCCGGTTTCTCCCACAGTCCAAAGACATGCAGGTTAGGTTAACTGGTGACTCTAAATTGAGCGTAGGTGTGAATGTCAGTGTGAATGGTTGTCTGTGTCTATGTGTCAGCCCTGTGATGACCTGGCGACTTGTCCAGGGTGTACCCCGCCTTTCGCCCGTAGTCAGCTGGGATAGGCTCCAGCTTGCCTGCGACCCTGTAGAACAGGATAAAGCGGCTAGAGATAATGGATGGATGGATGTTGGCTTTCATTCTTTCTTTCTTTAATTTTTTTCATATTAAATATTTTTTAGATAATACTGTTGATATAAAAAACCGGGTGTAATTGAGATTAAACTTGATAGTGTAATCCGTATATAAATTTCCAATAACTCATCAGAAATTATGTGATTCGAAGCCAGTCGCTTGAGGTTTATATGAGTTGGTCTTCATATGCATAAATTTTCATGCACTCAAGAGCATAAGCAGGATACGAATGTTATTTTGAAGTTATAGGATGTTCATGAATGCTCTGATGAATGATTTCCGAATTAATCCATTCATATCCTGCATTTTATTTGCAGTTGAAAGCAGATAAAGAATTTGTGAAGAACTAAACTGCATCCACTACATAGGGGATGTAATAACCATTTGGGATTCAGCCATTTGGGATGTGTGAAGTATTAGCTTTTGCTCTGGCTTGGCCATTTGTACAGTATATCAGTGTGTGTGCGCGTGTGCTCTGTTCTGTCAAGTATACACTTAGTTCAGTAAACAGTCTACATCTTTTGAAAACCTATTAAACATTTCACAGGAGCAAAAGCGTGAGAGAGCAAAAGAGAGCGAGGGAATTATCTCTGTTCACTGATGTGCACTCTGCTACCTGAGATGTACTAATGCTATTTTTATTCTTGTGTGAGATCTTTGCCCTGTCATGGTTCACTGAATGGAGTGGATTAATATTTTCTTTATATTAAAATACCCTTAACAGCACCAAGATGCATGACTACAGAGTCTACCTCAAAACAATGTGTTTAGTTTTTAATTCCTTCATGACGTCTGAATGCACTCATAAATGCACTCACTGGCCGCTTATTAGATACACCCATATCTCAGTTGCTGTTTTACCTTACAAAAATCTACCATGGTTTACTATGGTTTTACCATGTTTTTTTATGTAGTAGCCATGATTCTACTATGGTATCTCATGGTGATTCTAAGTACTATGAACCAACCATAGTATTACTATGGTTTATCCATGGTAGTAACCATGGATCTACTATGGTATTTCGTGGTGATTCTAAGTACTATGAACCAACCATAGTATTACTATGGTTCATCCATGGTAGTAACCATGAATCTTCTATGGCATTTCATGGTGATTCTAAGTACTATGAACCAACCATAGTATTACTATGGTTCATCCATGGTAGTAACCATGGATCTACTATGGTATTTCGTGGTGATTCTAAGTACTATGAACCAACCATAGTATTACTATGGTTCATCCATGGTAGTAACCATGAATCTTCTATGGCATTTCATGGTGATTCTAAGTACTATGAACCAACCATAGTATTACTATGGTTCATCCATGGTAGTAACCATGGATCTACTATGGCATTTCATGGTGATTCTAAGTACTATGAACCAACCATAGTATTACTATGGTTCATCCATGGTAGTAACCATGAATCTTCTATGGCATTTCATGGTGATTCTAAGTACTATGAACCAACCATAGTATTACTATGGTTTATCCATGGTAGTAACCATGGATCTACTATGGTATTTCGTGGTGATTCTAAGTACTATGAACCAACCATAGTATTACTATGGTTTATCCATGGTAGTAACCATGAATCTACTATGGTATTTCATGGTGATTCTAAGTACTATGAACCAACCATAGCATTACTGTGGTTTATCCATAGTACTGCAGTAGCTGTGGTAGCATCATAGTTGTATGTGTAATAGGTCATAGTAACTATGAAATTAGTTTAAAAAGGAATAGTATGGTTTTTAAAAGGATGCACTAACTGTAGTATTACCATGCTTTCGTCCAGCAGTCAATGCTGTAGAGAAAGATCTCGATTAACAGCCCAGATATATTAACATTTACTTAGAACCTAAAAATTTAAGTGAACATTGAGGTAAAATGCACCATGGTTTTCATGGTTACCCAAAAAACCATGAATAACTATAAACCATGGTTAGTTTTCATAGTAAAACCATGGTTAATTTTCTAATCAGCCAGTCCCTTGACAGCAGCACATTTTTTTTCTTAGTATTTCAGAAAGCGCTGATCTCCTGGGGTTTTCACACACAACTGTCTCTAGAGTTTTGGCAGAATGGTGCGAAAAACAAACCAAAAAAAAAAAACACTGAATGAGCGACAGTTCTGTGGGTAGAAACAAACGCCTTGTTGATAAGAGAGGTCAGAGGAAAATGGACAGATTCATTCGAGCTACCAGGAAGGATATCGCAACTCATATAATCACTCTTTACAACCGTGGTGAGCAGAAAAGCATCTCAGCATGCAACAGCAGAAGAACAGTCCTGCAGCCAAGAACAGGGATCTTAGAATCAAGAACAAGTTCCTATTAAAGTGGCCAGTGAGTATAAGAATGCATAACAATGAAGATCTGAGGGTTTTTTGTTTGTATCCCATGAAGAACAGGGTTAAGATTCAGATTTGGTGTAATGAAGTAAAGAATAGGGTTGGTGTTAAGTGTACTGAGAATTGAGAAACGTGAGGGTACGTGGCATTTATCGATACTATTCTCTTTCCGCTACCCACTACCTGTTTTCTCAAAACTGATTGATACCGTAAAGAGGTGTTGATTAATTTTCTCTAACATCAGCTCGAGCAATAGTTCTGTCTACAAGGCAAAGCACAGGTTTATATTAAAGCACACCGTCCAATACATTATCGTTTCTATAGTAACAACTTTCACAGGAAGCTGGATAGCAAATGCTCCACGCAAACCCATTTTAAAAACTAGTTGATATGATGCTTTCTGTGAAGAGATCGTTATTTCTTATTTTTG